>NC_065594.1:18169908-20569908 GCF_024542745.1 Macaca thibetana thibetana
GCCGAAAGAGCATAGGGTCAATCTGGTTTATTCTGCTGGCTTCTATTAAAATATATAACCATATTTCTATAGTACGTGCAGTTATCTTGTTGAGAAAATACAGAAACCACAGTCTAAAGTGGTTTTACATATTCATTTCTGTTTAAAATGGTCTGAAGAATTCAGAGAAAACTAAATTTAGCCTCTTTACACAGAAGAATATTAAAACAGAAGGCTCTAAACCAGCAAGAAAAGTATTTTAATTAGCATTTATTAGAGGAGGAAACGATAATTAGGAAAGAGACAAACTTGGAAGCAAGAGTTGAACAAGTTCTTTCTAAACTCCTATCACAACACTGATGTAGGCGTATCTTAACTGGAAATTTAGGACAGCAGATTTGGCAAATCAGGACAAGAATTATGAACTCTTGTTGGTGGAAGAGGGAGAGGCATAGGACTTAAAAGGATGGTGTTCTATAAAGACCAAGCTGTGGAAAGCAAAGAAATTCACCGAGAAGCCAAAATGTTATGACTAACATTGCCTGTTGCATTTGGGGCAAGATCAATTCTGGCATCATCGGCACCTAAAAGGAGCTGAAGGGGATCCAAGATCAGAAAACTTTGACTGCCAGGGTTAAATAAGAAACTTCATAAAACCAGGCCAGGCACGGTGGCTCACGCCTGTAATCCCAACACTTTGGGAGACCGAGGCAGGTGGATCACCTGAGGTTGGGAGTTCGAGGCCAGCCTGACCAATATGGAGAAACTCTGTCTCTACTAAAAACACAAAATTAGTCAGACCTGGTGGCACATGCCTGTTATCCCAGCTACTCAGGAGGCTGAGGCAGGAGAATCGCTCAAACCCGGAAGGTGGAGGTTGCGGTGAGCTGAGATTGCACCATTGCACTCCAGCTTGGGCAACAGGAGCGAAACTCTGTCTCAAAACAAAAACAAAAAAGAAAAGAAAATTTATACAACCAAATTTGATCCAAGAAAGCAGGCCTAAGTAAGGTGAAAATTATTAATAGCCAAATTTAAAATGAAGGGTGGCAATATTGTGCACCTCAGCAGAGCTTCACTTCAAATTGGTATTTGCTGTCGATACTAGCTTGGAAAAAACATTGACATGAGTTCAATCAAAATGTAAGTTTCTAGAAAATAATCAGGTGTCGGGTTTCTCAGTCATACAAGCCACATTTTCCATGTTCAATAGCCACATGTGGCTGGTGGCTTCCACACTAGTCAACACAGATAGGAGACATTTTCATCATTTGCAGACAGTTCCACTGGACAGTGCTGTGTTAGACAGAATGGTTTTCAGACATTTCAGACTATTGTAAGAATGGCAAATATTAGTAATACTCTTCTATATATTCCTAGCACCAAAATGCCTGTTAGCATCAACTACGTTTATTCTAAACCTTTTTAATTCCCTTTCACTACTAAGTACCAGTTTCAACTATTTTCAAGCTTAATCACCAAAGAAATAAACAAAGAAGTATTATAGCAAATTATAATTGAAACCATAGAGCAAGCCATCCTATAATTAACATATAGAAAAGTGATTTGAATGATTCCTTTATAGAGCTTATTCCAGTCTCATGACTATGTTGAGCATAACTACAAATATCCACTGTAGACACATTGAGTAGTCTAAGTCCAACAATTACAGAACCCCTGAAATCCTTTCACGTGGACTTTGGGTGGTGATTTTACAATGTCTTTTTTAATTTGTAGAAATGTGCACACAGGCACCAAAGTCATTTGCATGAACCTCTTACATAACAATGAAAGCAGAGGCTAGGCAGGAAGAAAACAAGTACAGTTTGTTCCTCCCTGTTTCTCTCCTTTAAAACTGAGAGTTCACTGTTTCCACTTAAGAGGGGAAATTCATCAGCTTCATGATGATACAGATGAGGGAGACTTGGAGTCAACAGTGGGAAATGATGACGTCACTGTCTCATGCTGTCAGATTCAATAAGGTGTGGGGAGGGAGGCATCCTCCATTTGTGTCTGTTCTTTCCAGTTGTCATTACTAGGCTGGTGCTGAAGCAGAAAGATAAGCAGCATGAGTATTTCTGAGCTTTTTGAGATACACATGCTCAGTCTTTTCCTTCTGAGTTGTTAAAATTCAGGTTTCACAAAAGTACCATGAGTTCTACTGCTTAATCATTCTCACACCTTTCCTGACTTGCCAATACTCCACTACCATAAGCAATTAGTCTATTTCTATCATTTTCATATCACTGTGAACAATTAACCAAAATGGCTAGGGCATGGGACTAAAGACTTTTACATATTTGAATTTCAAAAAGCCAATTAGCTGCTCTCCAGTAATGCCCTTAACCCTGTCATCTCAACAATAGGGGCCTTGGTCACAAGAACCACTAGGAAGATAGGGAATAATCCAGGAATGTGCTTTACAGAATGAACAATGGGCTATTTAGATAACAGGTTTCTGAGGACTCTTAAACAGACCTATACTGTCCAATTTGGTAACCACTAACCACATGTGGCTATTGAGCAATGGAAATGTGGTGAGTCCAACTTGAAATGTGTTGGAAAAGTATAAAATCACACCAATTACAAAGACTTTATATGAAAAAAAGAATGTAAAATACCTCATAATATTTTTGAATGGATTACATGTTAGAATAACAATATTTTTGATATAGATTTCTATGAAATATAAGTTAATTCATGTCTCTTTTGCTTTTTTTATTAATATTTTCTTCTTCTTATTTTTTGATTTGGGGTCTTGCTCTGTCACCCAGGAGGGAGTGCAGTGGCACAATCATGGCTCACTGTATGTAACCTTGAACTCCTGGGCCCAAGCAATCCTCCCACCTCAGCCTACCGAGTAGCTGGGACTACAGGCGTGCACCACTATGCCTGGCTAATGTTTTTACAATTTTTTGTGGAGACAGGGATCTTGCTATGTGGGTCAAGCTGTTCTTGAACTCCTGGCCTGTAGCGATCCTCCAGTCCTGGCCTCCCAAAGTGGTAGGATTATAGGCATGAGCCACTGTGCCTGGCCCTTTTTGCTGTTTTAAATATAGAA
Source organism: Macaca thibetana thibetana (assembly GCF_024542745.1). Classification (NCBI taxonomy): domain Eukaryota; kingdom Metazoa; phylum Chordata; class Mammalia; order Primates; family Cercopithecidae; genus Macaca; species Macaca thibetana. The sequence continues at coordinate 18,172,949 of NC_065594.1, forward strand.
ATATAGCTCCAAGAAAATTTAAAATGGCATATGTAGTCTAAACTATATTTCTATTGACAACACAAATACAGACTAGGATCACAGACTCCATCTGTAACATAAAAGAGCATAGAAAATGCAAACTCATGAAAAGCAACCCTAAAAATGATCTGCTATGAAGGCAAACGAATCCTCTGGCAACAAAAGCAGAAGAGTAGCTGGAAATGGAGAAGGCCTCAAAAATATCTCTGCTATTGAGAATGGCATAAAGGCGTAGCCAGCAGCTGAATCTATGTAATCTAGCAGTATGAAAAAGAAATCAAACACAGATTTCAAAATCCCTGCCTTGTCTTTTGAACTGGCTGTGGGAAAGTAGCTCTCACAGTCTGCTAGAGGTTAGGGCTGTGACTCCCGCAGTACTCAAGTCCTTACTTTGATTTTCTATTGATCAAAGATGGAACCTAATTACTGAAAAAGCACCAAAGGGTCCTCGAAGGAATTCCCTCAACGGAATACACAGTGACCTAGGGAGATAATAAGATCATTTAATATTTGTATCAAGAGTTTTCTGACTAATATTTAAATCCCCAGATATTGAGAAATAGGGAAAAACAGGGATCAATGCATTGTGTGAGATATGGGAGAAGCAATGCCTTTGTCAAGTGGCCATTCAAGTCATTCACAGAGCTAGACAATGAAGGCATTGGCCTGTTTATAAAAGGGAACATCCAAGCAGCTCTCCATTTCCTCCTTATTTCCTTGCTCTCTATAAGCTCTTGTGTTCTATAAATAGCAAGAAGGAAAGTTAATTAGTGTCAGCTTTCTCATCCAAGAAGAATTTTATCATTGCCTCCTTTCCAATCTTTCCAGGCTCTGAGATGGCCATTACTCTTCTGTTACAGTCTGTAATCTACTTTAAATGACTCCAGTATAATCAGTGTGATATTGTGCATATACCAGTTGGTTTACACTTTCATGGTCAGGAGTCATCAAGGCAACGTGCTATAAAGAAGGCAAGACTGGGGTGGCCAGGTAACATTCAATCAGAAAGAGGCAGCGACTACAAGCCCTTTTATTATCTCTATATCCATCAAGACTAGAAACTTTGCCAATAGCCAATAAATATCAACATTATATTTTTATTGGTGAAAGTAGTGTTTTGTTAATTAGCATGATAGATGTAATAATGAAATTTCATTAGGTGATGTTTAAGATATTCAAAGTATGTGCATGGGCAGAAATACATCAGACATACCCCCACCATTGTATAAACATGTAAGAATCCAGCCAGGCCTGTTATCATGTATCCCTTAGGTTTGAATCCTGTACCTCTTAGAAAAATGGTGCCTGTGGCTTGATACCTAGTTGGATATGTGCCCAGCATTGGTTTAGGAGAATTTCTGATTTATGATGCCAAGTAGAAGGCCTGGAATCATGCCTGATAAATGCTGTTGTTTTTGCCTCAAGTAAACCTTTTGTACAAGGCAAGGTCAGCTTACCTGGACGGATAGAGAGCTGAGACTTTGTGGAGCTTAAGGAACACAGTGTGTGAACTGCTTTGTGCCTGCTTTGCTAATGGCTGCTTATTAAATAAGCATGTGATGGAATTCTGTTTGAAATTTACTTTTTTTTTTTTTTTTTTTTGAGATAGAGTCTCGCTCTGTTGCCCAGGGTGGAGTGCAGTGGCATGATCTCAGCTCACTGCAAGCTCCGCCTCCTGGGTTCACCCCATTCTCCTGCCTCAGCCTCCCGAGTAGCTGGGACTACAGGTCCCGCCACCACGCCTGGCTAACTTTTTGTATTTTTAGTAGAGACGGGGTTTCACCGTGTTAGCCAGGATGTTCTCGATCTCCTGACCTCATGAGACACCTGCCTCGGCCTCCCAAAGTGCTGGGATTACAGGCTTGAGCCACCGTGCCCAGCCGAAATTTACGTTTTTCATAACCTAGTAGCCAGGTGATAAGGGAGTGGCTTTCTCTCACCTATAATACTTTAAACTTCTTAGTTGCTAACTAATAAAATCAATCCAAGTGTTGTTCATGACCAAACTGGTTTGGGTCAGTAGTCAGCAACCTCGTTTTTCACCCTGATCCAACAAGCAAGCCTTCTTTCAGTCTCCTGGGTGTACAGTCCTTCCAAACTCAAGAAGACGATATTCCCTCGACATTCTTCACCTGATCAATTCTGATTCACTCTTCAGGTCTCGGCCTAAAACACTGGCTCTCAAACTCTGCTACATGTTAGAATCACCCAGCCAGCTTTCAAAAATCTCAATGCCCAGGCCACAGCCTATACAAATTAAATAATAACAACTGGAGGTGGGAGCTTCAGTTTTAAAATGCAGCATTTATTTAAAGATTCCCTAGATGATTCCACTGTGCACCAAAGTTTGGGAACCACTGGTTTCAATGTTACTTTTCCAGCAAAGAATTCAACAATCACTCCAGCTAATTTAGATTTCTCTGCCATTTATGAGCACCACCTCATAGCTTTCTGTACCTTTTCTTATTTTATCCTTAGCTGTGCCATCTTTGTTCTGATCCTCCCTATGCCTCCTAGATGGTGTACCCTATGAGAGCCAAGACCTTGACTGTTTCATCATCACAGCATCCAAGCATCTGGTGCAGTACCTGGGACAGGACAATATGTATTTGTGCAAAATGAATGTTCAATAAATTCAACATTTACCTTTTCACGAATACTTAATCCCCCAAATTAAAACTAGCCAACTAACCAAATATTTAAGTACTGTGTGATCAGTTTTCAAACAGGTACTGTGGAGTGACAGAAAAAAACTTGTAACCTCTTTACAAGCACAATTAATGCATATGAAACATAAGAGAGCTGGATAATACAGCATATATAAAAATAAAGACCAATAAAATTGAGTGCAAGGTGATAAAGAGTAATACACATATGTGGACATCTGTCCTCCTTGACTTAAATGAGTGAACCTGAGCATGGACAGTCTAATGTATAAATCATGTAGTATAGGCTATCTATCCATCCCAACTTTGCCTTCTGTCTCAGCCTTGAATTTCACTACCCAGCAAGTCTTCCTGAGCTACATGAAACATTTGCATAAGTCAGCAGCCTTTTGTTTATCTGAGTCAGAAAACCAGATTCACTCATAAAATGTGAAAGAAAGAGCTCCATTTTGAAAACTACCCTCTTTACTTAATTTTGATCAAGCATTTGGGATAATATTTAAATGACTAGCCTGATGAATCAAAGAGCTGTGCTAGAAGAAACAGATTGGTTTATGTGCTCTAAAATATTTACTCTCTTCACATTTTTATCTTCCACCCAAATCCTTGATGATACAAACATTTTCTAGGCTGTCTCCACAAACTACCATTCCTACATCCAGCACGAACAGATAACTTCTGAGCAGAAACCCAGACTGGGGGCAGGGAACAAGAAACGTTCTTGCCAATTTCAAAAAGCTGTCATACAAACAAACAGACCAAAAGAAGCTCTCAGGCACTTTAACCTTATAACAAAAGCAGGTGCTGCAAATTAAGGTAGTGTTCACAGGCCACATCAGAGACAGAGTACGTATAAATTCTAGGCAGCTCCAGGGTGAAGGCAGGCATGTGGTAAAAGTACTAATGAAGGACACACAAGATTAGTCCGAGTTGCTTGAGGGCAGAGAAAGCTCTTTTTCCAAATGAAATCTGAGTTAACCACAGGACTCATCCTATTAAAGCAAAGGATGGAATTTGGCCAAGGTATTTTTGCGATGGGTAACATTAAAAGAGTCCTCATGGGTGTGACTGACATTAATTTATTATTCTGTATTGTAGCTGAGCTCACCAGAGTTCGGGATGAATGAGAAAATGAATAAGGATTCACAGTACAGTTTCGTTCCCTGGTCCACCTCAGTCCTGTGCCACAGAAAGTGGCTGGTAACTCTTTCCCAATCAGGGCTTGATGTAATAACGTATTAGATGTGTTTTCCATAACAATGTAAAACATTGTTTTTTGTAAACATTGTAAAAACTGTCTGGTTGGGAGCCTTTTTTTTTTCCACCCCAATAAACAATATGCCATTTGAGGAAGAATTGTGTCAGGATAGTATCAATGTATGGCTTTTTGTGCACAGTTAAGATTACCTAAAATTTATTTTTTTCAAAATAAATATTCTCAAAGTTTCTAAATCCAACTTAAAATATTTTAAAATTCTCTCTTGAAATTTAGGAAATATTAAATTGCTTTCAGGGAATCTTTGATCAATGCCTGGTCTCATGTATTTAATCAAATTCCTTAAAGATTTTAAACTTACATTTATAAATTTGCTTTTTAATTTCCTTACTTGCTTCAATCATTTGAGTACAAACAAATACTACCACATACATAAGTAGTTCTTGTAAACATAACAAATTAAACACAGTGGATCCTAAGTTATCTCAAGTTGTTCAATATTTTTGATAAACTTATTAATATTTCAACTTAAAAACCCAAGTCTAAATAGTCAATTATCCATTTTAATGTAATCACAGTGTTCAATGAAGATACTCATACACTTAAAATGCCATATACATCCAGATGTATTAATACAAAAGCATTTAATATTATGGGATGATTTTCTTAAACACTGTACATTTAAGTCTTATGGAAACAACTGAATCACCTCAAACAATTTCATGGTCATGCTGACAAGCAAATGTTCAACCACTGGGAGTGGTTGAGTATCAACTGCAGGTTTTAGCCTAGAGGTAAGTTCTGAGACTGCAAGAGATCCAAGGTAATTTTTCTCACCACCATCATCAACACACCAAGGAAACCCTGTTTGACAGTCATTAGTCCAACATGGGTCTCCAGACCATGCCTGGTCTTGCAGCACAAATGGCTAGATTAAAGTCATATCTTTATTTAATTTTCTTCTATTGGCAGAATTTTGCAACCCACATGAAGCTTTGATCTAATATCCTTCACTGCTTCAATTGTATTAACTTGTATTTATTTGAGTTTCATAATTAATTTCTCCATTGGATTTCAAAGGTTTCTCTCCCCACTTAAAAAAATTCTGTACTGACCAAGTAATTAATGATTTTCCCAATCTCTCCAATCCTTTTATAGATGCTCTGCCTGAGAAAGAACGCCCAGAGTCTGATTCTTCCAGACCAAGCCCCTCTGAGTATCCCCCCACCTTCTGGCCATACTGCAGTCTGAAGTTCACCTTGATGCAGGCTAAGGCATTTGTCTACTGCAAGTAAGTTTTCCATTTTTCAGACTTTTAGCCACAACCATCTTCACTAACTGTTCTTGATCCTTCCCAGGTAAGTGCCAAATGGGACATGGGCCAAACATCTTAGAAATTGAAAACTGGAAGAATTAGGTCATGTCATCAAAACTTGCTATTTGCTAAGGAAAATGTCTTGGAAATGCTTTAGAAGATATCCACTTGTAATGGAAAAAATATCTGAGCCATAAATAGGAGTTAAATGTAATGAACTATGAAAGTGATGCTCTACTACCTAATAAATATTTTTTAAAAGGGTGTTCCACTTTAATATTCACTGAGCCATTCATATGCATGTACACAGAACATATACCTTTGCACATAATTATTAAGAATGAATTTATGACTTACCAAATTTTTTCTTCAAGAACCACATTATAAAAGTTGACTCATTTAATTAGCCATCAATAAATATATAAAAAAAACAAATTTCGAGTCAGATAAACAGTAGTGGATTCTCTTGGCAAGAAACAGGGGAGTATTCCTTCTGGGAATGAATGGAAGGTGGCAGACGCTGTCTGGGACACAGTGTTCAACGCTTCCCTTTCCTTCTGCATAACAGGGAAACCAACACGGATGCCAGAGACTACTTACGCATCTTTGTACCTGACATGGTCTACAGCAGGATGTTTCCACTCAGCTATCTCAAATCTCTTTTGAAATACAATGGAAATAAAATAAGTAAATGCAACATATATGCATTTCCCAAAGTGTCAAAAACTATTGAATAAGTTACTCAGTTTTGCTAAGAAATAGCCAAGTCTAATGTAAATTTATTAAGAAGTCAGACATAAATTGAAATTGCTATTTGACTTATGGAAATATCTTGGTTGTCTAACTTGTAGACTAAACCTAACTGCCCAAATGCAGGCAGAAGTCTTTCCTCAGACTATCAGACCAGAAGGCCAGGGAATTATTCCACAGTAATGAAGATATCTTTTCACCCTCAAATTGAAAACAATGTTAGAAAGTTCCTGGTATAATCACTTTCATTAAGTGCAATTCATTTGATCCTTACACAGATCTTCCGGGATTACTGCTTACATATAGACAATTATAAATATCCAGAGACTTCCCAGTTCTTATTACAGGAAACTAAAATGACTTAATAAATAATGCATTTGCCCATAATTTGGGCCCATTCTATTTTCATTATAGTGCTTTCCTATATTTTGCACCAAACAAACAACAGACACTTATTCCTTATCTTTGAACTGCTATGGCTTGAGCCATTGAAAATAAAAGTCAATTTCAAATATAAGAGGACCATGAAAAATAGCCAATGCCCTGTCACAATCACACCCTGCCTGTCAACATCCAAAACAGAAAGCAGATCCAGTTTGGAGCTTCCAGCAGCATGACCGGAAATGTAATTTAGAAAAATTTTTTTAATAGTAATAGAAGGAATGAGAGGTTTGTGTTGTTATTATTATTCTTTAATTGACTAAATTGGACATCTAAGAAAGTAAAAACTCCTTATTTGGCTTTTTCCAACCCAAAGCCACCTGAGTGTTTTGTAAAGAGCCATTACAATAATCAAAGTAGTGGTCCGTTTGTGTACCATAGTGGGAAAGTAGCTTAGTGCACTATAAGATATGAGGAATTTGTAGTGTTAAGCAGGTAATGTTGACATCACCTAAATCTACAGGCCAAATGCCTTTTGTTTCATATTTCTAAATGAATTTTTCCTTCAAGACATTCCCTGGGTCATCAGACCTGATATCTATAGGCTTCATAGCTCAAATTGAAATGTACTGCCAGACGCAGTGGTTCATGTCTGTAATCCCAGCACTTTGGGAGGCTGAGGTGGGCAGATCACTTGAGGTCAGGAGTTCTAGACTACCCTGGCCAACACGGTGAAACCCCATCTGTACTAAAAATACAAAGATTAGCCCGGCGTGGTGATGCACGCCTGTAATCCCAGCTACTCAGGAGGCTGAGGCAGGAGAATCACTTGCACCTGGAAGGTCGAGGTTGCAATGAGCTGGGATTGCGACACTGCACTCCAGCCTGGGCAACAGGGCGAGACTCCATCTCAAAACAAACAAACAATAAAACATTTGAAATGTGCTGAGATACTACGCATGACCACCATTGATAGGCATTCTTTTTTTGTCACAGTGTTCTCATCCCTGCAGTGTTTCAGGGACTTCCATGTCTCTGGGCCAAGCTGTACTTATTGATTCAAATCAGTAAGTATATTGTGCCTTTCACAATATACAAATTTGACAGGACAGTTCAATATATGCACTTACGTTTTATGTTTCCTAAAGTAACCATTGAATTATTTGGGTAAAACTTAACAGAATGTCTTCAGGTAACAGTAATTACAAATGTCATTTGGTTAGGGAGGATATAATGTCAGATAGGAAAGGAAAGGAAGAAAGAAAAGGAAAAGAAACAATTCCAAACTAAATTTTTCTGTAACAATAGCTTCCTTTTAGCTCAGTCATCTAGAAAAAGAATAATTCAATACCATTCAATGCTATTCAATAATATGGCAAGATCTCTAAGCCAGGTTCTATAGAGTTTATCATTTTTGTTACAGAAGCAGTCATCTTTTGTTGGATCATGCCCAGCACAAAATCCCAGACAAATGTTTAAAAGGGGAGTTTTCACTTAATATAAAAATTCTTAAAAGACTAACCTAGACTCTGAAACTCATTTGTAAATCATGTGTTAAAATTGTCTACCTATCTTCATTATACATCAGATTTTGGATAACAAAGATATCAACTGAAGAAAAAATTTGCTAGTGGTGATTTGAAAGAAAAAAAGAAAACCACGACACAAAAACTCTTTCACAACAGTTCAAAAATCTTGAGGCCAAATTTATGCATTCATTTGGCTTTCAGCAGGCAACTGCTTTGTCCTCAGCAGTATTATGCAAGCTTACTTAAGAATGCAGAAGAGCTCAGAGCTGAAAATTCTATTCCCATTGCCATGGTGAAAACTACAATGAATGAAGATAGCAGCCCCCAAGCATAAGTAGGGTGGTCTCCAGTATCCCCATGGACCACCACTAAACTTAAAAACAATGTTATTACACAACTTAGACATGAACTCTCCATCTAGGATCTAAGCACATACTTCAAATATCATTTCAGAGAAACAGATCCTCTTTCTCCCCATCCCACCAACAATGACAAAACCGACAAAAGACAGTCACGAAAAACAAGAATTTTTGAGTATCCAAAAAAAAAAAAAAGTATGAATAACATTCACAACAGATATTTCTCATGTTCTGGAGAAATGCAGCTCCTTGTTGCACAATCTAGGAGTATTTTGTACAAAACCTCCCAGAGGACACCCCCACTGAGATGATCAATCAGCCCACAGTGGCTTCAGGATGCTTTTCAAAAGTCAAGTCTTTGAAGAATGTTAACATTTCATTACTTCCTTTTCCGGAGGTTAGCAAATCAAGAAATCATTGCCCCCTATCAATCTTTGCGGGGAAAAAGAGAAATCTACAACAACTTCCTGATCACACAGCACAGCTGCTTCGCTTACGGACAACATTCCATGTTTCAAGCAATTATTACATGTTAAACCATTGTATTATAAATAAGTGGTTTATTATAGGGGAGCCTTCCTTGGGGATGATCTCTGTCAGAGGGATATTTAAATAAAAGGCTAATTTTACCTTTTACAATATTTTGCTGCCTATAATAAATACCTGTCTGCATGGGTAGTATGATATGTATGCGTGAGTAACCTGCTTATACCCGAGGGACGGTGAGTTGCTCTACGTACGAAAATGCACGCCAACTGTAGTTGCTAATATTTCATCAAAAGGCCACACTCCAGGGTGGCTGCTACAGATGTGCTTTCCTTATTTTTATGTCCACACTAACCTGAGAAGTTCTTCTAATTGGCAAAACGGATATAAGAGGTTGGAGTTTTTGTTAGTAAAAGTATTGGTCCTCAAAATATGTGGATTGCATAGAATCTAAAGACATTCTTCCCTCTTATGTGTAACACTAGAATAATCCAGTGAGCTAAGGAGGTGAGCCACTTTTTGGAAGGAAGGTGCTTTTTGAAATGGTTGCTGAACTTGATTCCAAAATAGTGGTATATCCAAGCATGATTCACATGACTTTGGTTGCCTTATTCCTTCTCTAAGCTTAACCAAGTCCTGCCCTTATAATAGTGTTGTATCTCAAGAGGACCCTTTTGTGTCAGCTGTGATTGAAGCACCTACAGGGACAGAGACCTGGAACTTTCATGAGCTTCAGAAAAAGCGCTATGATTATTGGGTCCTGGTCGCTATGACATATCTGTGTGGGAATGTTATGAGTATGCTTCTGTATTTGCAATGGAATTGTCGGGAAATAGAACTATAGCCCTTGCCTATCTCTAAATAATGACAAGCACTGCCAGCTATTTACAAAATTCAATTTCTCCTTCTGAGGCACATACTTAAACTATATTTCCCAGTGTCTCTTCAGTGGGATGTGGCCATTAAGTGAAATCTAGCCAAGGAATACGGGAGTAAGTGATGTGTGCTGTTTCTCATCCGGGCTTTTAAGAAGTGGATGGATGCAGCTTCCCACACTCTTTCACTTCTGACAGTGGGACATCAGTATTAGAGGAGACTTAGGGGATGGTATACCTATCGATAGAACCTGGGTTCTTGAATCATCAATGGAAGCTGACTGGTAATAGTGACTTGGGCTGTAATATGAGCTAGAAATAAACTTTTACTATGTTTCAGCCATTATACATTTTTGGGTCTATTTGTTACCATGGTCCCACCTACCTAACTGAATCAGGAGACTATCGATATTTACAAGAAATAATCTAGTAATTGTTTATGACTAGACTGATTTAGCACACTTTGAAACTATTCAACTATAAATGATTAGGACACTTTATTTGAAGAACATTTGAGAAAAAAATTGTATTGGGGAATTAGCAGACAGAAACTTTATCAAGCAATTTTAGATTTTTACATATGACTTTTGACTGGCCACTACTTCTAAGTCTTTCTGATTTTTTTCCTTCCTTTTTCTCATTCAGGAATCACAATAGGAATCTTAATTATACTACATGACTAAAAATAGCAGCTAGCAATTCTTGAGCACTAACAATGTTTCAGGAACTGTCCTCAGAGCTTGATAGCTATTGATTCATTTTGCAACACTAAGAGGCAGATGCCACAATTGTTCCCATTTTATAAAGAAGAAACTGAAGTACAGAGAGGCTGCTCCCCAAATTTATACAAATTGTAGGTCAGGTGCAGTGGCTCACACCTGTAATCCCAGCACTTTCGGAGGCCAAGGCGGATGGATCACGAGATTAGGAATTCAAGACCAGCCTGGCCAAGATGCTGAAACCCTGTCTCCACTAAAAATAAAAAAATTAGCCAGGCGTGGTGGTGGGTGCCTGTAATCCCAGCTACTAGGGAGGCTGAGGCAGAGACTGGCTCGAACCCAGGAGGTAGAGGTTGCAGTGAGCTGAGATCACGCCACTGCACTCCAGCCTGGGCGACAGAACAAGACTCTGTCTCGAAAAAAAAGAAAAAAATTGTAAATGGCAGCAAGGGAACCTGAACTCATGTCTAGCACCAGTAGGCACTCTCTTAACATCTTCCCTATATTATGCCTGCCTTCTGCAGATATCACAGTAGATTCAAAGATGAATGAGCCCTAACTCTACCCCAAGGAGTTTATAAAATTAGATATAATACAAAGTAGTACAATATATGCATCGCTAAGTGAAATACAACATATTGTGGACTTTCAAAAAAGGGAGAGATGATATCTAATCAAAGAAATCTGGAATATTTAACGAAGGAAAAATAGCATTTGTTATTCATTTTAATCCAATTTAACATGCTTGTATTATACAATATTTTATGCCAGTTCTTCAGAGTCTGTGGTCAAATAATAACTGCAAAATGTATCCACATTGATATGCACTCAGGAAAATATCCTACTCTTTAAAGTAGGAAAATAAGATTAAAATATTCATAAATTATGTTCTTATTTAAACGTCAAACCCAAAACTACTCAGGTTTTTTTTTTTTTTTTTTTTTTTTTTTTTAGGAATTGGGGGTGGGGGGGTGGGTCTCACTATGTTGCCCAGGCTGGCCTCAACTTCTCCGCTCAAGAGATCCTCCTGCCTCAACCTCCTGTGTAGCTGGGACTACAGGCATGTGTCATCACAACTGACTTAGTTTTTTTTTTCTTTAAGTATGTTTTAAATGAATTTTTCTGTTGTGTTGCTGTCTTTAATAAGTGAACATATGTTTACATTTGCACAAGTGTATTAAACTCTAACATGCATATTGACAAGTGTACATATAAGGGCAGAGCTCAAAGAATTTTCATAAGCTGAATACACCGTGTAACCTTTACTCAAATTAAAAAGAAAGAATCGACCAGCACCCCAGTAGTCTTCCTTCTGTTCCTTTTTAATTGCCACCCCCTCCCAAGGGTTATCCTACCTCCTGACAAAATAGATTGGTTTTGCCTCTCTTTGTACTTAAATAAATGGAATCATAAATTATTCTTTTGCTGTGGCTTCTTTGACTCAAATGCATGTTTACGACAGTCATCCATAGTGATGAATATAATTAGAATTGGTTTATTTTCATTGCTGCATAGCATTTCATTATGTGAATATACCATAATTTATCCACTCTACTGTTTATAGGCATTTGGACAATTTCCAGTGTTTGATTGCTCCAAAAAATAATTCTGGAAACATTCTCATATGCCGTTTCATTCACATATCTATACATTTTTGTATCGACTATATGGAGGAGTGAAATTGCTGGATCACAGGGTATAAAAGCATTTAAAAAGATATTAAGTATTTGGAAATCAAGCTCAGTAAATAATGTTATATGTTAGTAGCAGCACAAACCAAATGAGAAATGCTTAATAAAATAAGCATTAGCTGTGAGAATATGTGTCAACATTTACACATCTTCCTAATTCCATCTTCCATCTTCCTCTTTCCAGTATCAGATTTTAGCCACAGTTTATTAGAAGCTTATCTTGTCATTTTTCAGGAAATTTCTTTTATAATACCACATTATGCTTCAGGGCATGTGTTTCAGGACAATTGAGGGAGTCTTCATGGTGGATTTGGGCTGGAGTTGAGGTAGAACAAGGGCCCCTGCATTTGGTGTTATCAGTCTTCTGGGACTTTCTTGGGGTACTGTTTTCACTTCTTCTCCTTATTTCCAGCTTAGTAAATTTAACATATAATGCTTCAAGTTTCTGTGGGCTTATTTTTTTGCCATTTGTGTTCAAACATGCTATGAAATTCTTGCTTACAAAACTTGGATAGAAGGCATGATAACACCAATTATTTGTCTTATCTCTGCCCAACCCCCTAAATGATATAATTACTGGCAACTGAGGTTTTTTCTTACGCCTGTTGGCATTTAGACCCCCAAGAGTATTATACAGGCTAGGGTAAATTAAACTGAGAGAAAATAGCATGGTAACTTATTTCAAAACATAAATCATTTTTACTAGAACCAGGCCAAATCAATGTCTTTGAGAAGCTACAGGGTCTTGAGTCAAATTACTGGGGGTGGGCATGGTACTTTTCCTTAAATACACTTACAATGAAAAGGATCACTCTGATTATAAAGTCTGAGTTTCCCTTTCTAACCCTTCTGTGGCACATGATCAGTTTATTGGGTGGAAAACACATTCCTCAGACCCCAGGACAGGCCAACTTGTCCTAGTTTAACTTGTGCTGTGCTTTTTTGTAATAGCAACCCAAGACGGAAACATCTGGAAAAATACCATGACTGAGCTAGTGGGATCAAAGAGCAAAGTGAAATGCTCTATTGTTAATTTCCAGGAACTGACACAGAGTGCAGAGTGAAATAACTCAGTTGGGCATGAATCCCTTTGGATTTCTGAAAAGCTTGCATATTATGATATTGCCTCAGCAGATAACTGAAGGAAAAGTAATTCAGCAAAGTTGAGGAAAAATAAATTTTTGTGTATGTGTATGCATATGCATGTGTGTGCACACGCACATGCGGAAGAACTCAGGTCTGTGTTCAACATGTTAATAGTGTATTCCTCTGCTGGCGAAGACAGCTTGCCATAAAAATGCTGGAAAAAAAACAAAAGCAAGCTGAAGAAACACTTAAGTCCTTCATGACTTGAAATTAAGAACTGTGCTGGCCGGGCGCGGTGGCTCAAGCTTGTAATCCCAGCACTTTGGGAGGCCGAGACGGGCGGATCATGAGGTCAGGAGATCGAGACCATCCTGGCTAACACGGGGAAACCCCGTCTCTACTAAAAAAATACAAAAAAACTAGCCGGGCGCGGTGGCGGGCGCCTGTAGTCCCAGCTACTGGGGAGGCTGAGGCAGGAGAATGGCGTAAACCCGGGAGGCGGAGCTTGCAGTGAGCTGAGATCCAGCCACTGCACTCTAGCCTGGGCAACAGAGCGAGACTCCGTCTCAAAAAACAAAAAAACAAAAAAACACAGAACTGTGCTTACAAAGAAGCATCCTGGTGCCCCACCAGACTGAATTCCAGGGGGCAGTGGCTTTCTGGCATATCTTTGCTCCCCTCAGCAGCTGAGGCAGTGTCTGGCTCACAGTTCAGCAGTAACCGAAGGTGTATTGGATGAAGGATTAATGAATGCATAAATGAATGGCAGGATAAATACAATAAGCAGCAGAGCTTCATAGTCTCTGTGCTGAATTCAAAGTGAGAAGTCTAAACCTTGACTCTTTTCAAGCCTTGACTCTTTTGCAGCCAGTTTGCCTCCTTGAACTTTGTTCAATACATTATGAAGAAAGAAAACAATACTTACGTACCTTGGGTAGACATTTGATGCTTAGATAGTTGTAGAATTAGGACTAGAAAGGCCCTTCGGACATCACCTCTGTCTATTTCTCTGTCCATAGCAAGTGTATAATGACAGAATGGATGTGAATTGAAGAAATGTCCAAGAAATGGCCGGGCGCGGTGGCTCAAGCCTGTAATCCCAGCACTTTGGGAGGCTGAGACAGGTGGATCACGAGGTCAGGAGATCGAGACCATCCTGGCTAACATGGTGAAACCCCGTCTCTACTAAAAAATACAAAAAACAAAAAACAAAAAACAAAAAACAAAACTAGCCGGGCGTGGTGGCGGGCGCCTGTAGTCCCAGCTACTCGGGAGGCTGAGGCAGGAGAATGGTGTGAACCCGGGAGGCGGAGCTTGCAGTGAGCTGAGATCCGGCCACTGCACTCCAGCCTGGGCGACAGAGCGAGACTCCGTCTCAAAAAAAAAAAAAAAAAAAAAAAAAGAAATGTCCAAGAAATGACATTATGCAGTCTCCTTGGGTAACAACTGAAGTTAGAGTACTGAGCAAATGTAAATTGCAACAGAAATGGTAAAGAAAATTAATATGAACTGAAGTCTTTGATGACAGTAAGAGTAGTAAGACTATTTGGGGAAAAATAATCTGAACAATTTGAATCAGGTTCTATGACTCAATGATCAAGCCCTAGAATATAAACCCAAGGAGGGCTGGTATCTTTATCTGTCATGTTCATTAATGTATACCAAGGGTTGAGAACAATGCCAGACATATTACAGATGCTTAGCACATGTTTGTTGAATGAATGAACCTTAATATGTTAAAAAAAAAAAAAAAGAGGAGGCATGAAACTCCATTATATTAGGCCAATTCATTCTCCAGTTCATTTACTGTATATTTCCCCCAATTGCAGTGCCACACAATGATACCTTTGATCATACAGATTAAAGGACAAAAAGGTAGAGAATAAAATGTCTTTTCCCTTCCCCTACCTTGAGCTCCTTTTCCATACAACCTCTGAATATTTGGGAAATAAAGTCAAAAGTCTGCAGCTGGAGAACAGTAGGATCACTTTCATGTACTTAATGTGTGAATGCATTATGCAATTGCAAGAGAAAAGAGGAAGTGCTAGCTTTCTCTCTTTTACAGTCTGTGTGAACATAAATAAGGAAAGTTATAAAGTCATTGTGCAGTTTTTTAAAAACATTTATAACTTTGATGTCAGAGGTGGTAGAAATAATTTGTAAATGGCATGCAAATCAAATTTTCCTCCTAAAGCTGAGTTCTGCTAGTCCCAGCACCTATTTTTATCTTCTTATCTATAAAAGGCATATGAACATTTGTCACAGGTACTTTAATAATGAATACGCCTTGTACAATCACATAAGGGTTTTTTCTGAAATGTGAACATGTTTTTGTTTTAAAATGTCATCTGCAGATTTCTTCTAGCCTGCACTTACATTTAGGTTATTACAAGTTTAGAAGAGCCCAAAGGTGTAGGGAAACTCCTCTTAACTCCAGGAAGAAACAAAGGTGGGATAGGCCAAGATGTTTTTGTTGCGCTTCTTACCAGTGTCCAGTGTCTTTTCTCTTCTTTGGAATCATCCTGCCTTATTCATATCCCTCTTGAAACAGGACAGCACTGGACTATACCGAAAAGACTAACTACCCAAGCATTTTCCCAAAGGCACTATTGGTTAACAGACATGTTGCAGAAGAATCTGTGTGAAGCCCTCAAATGCTCTGACTTGGGTGCCCCAGAGGCTAAATTAGGTAACAGCAGCTGCATAATATTAAATGAGGCAGGGGCGGCCAGAGCAACTCTATGAGAAACTGACATTCCTCAAAGCATAAATTGGAAGCCAAAGTGGGAGTTTTTGTTTTGCCTTTTGAAAATACATCTTTCTATTTTCCTGTGTCATTTAACGAACAGTTCCTCTAACTTTCCACCTGCTCAAAAGGGAAAAGAGAAGGAGGGAAGGAGTCACATCAAGGACCAATTTTCCTTAAGCAAAATTCTTCCTTGTTAGCCATTCTGCAAAAATTCATTAGCTGAATAAACCATTCTCCACAGACCTCATCTTTATTCCTCTCTTCTTTCTCCTCCCTGCTTCTTTTTAACCTTTCAGCACAGAATTAAGTCTTTGTGATATTCAGCACATCAATGAACTCACCCAGCCAGGCGGAGCTCCTGGGCCGGGGCAGGGCGACTTTGTGGGCTGCATTCCAATTTACTGGGGTGGTGACAAGGAGACCCAGCCCAGCCATCAAATGGGCCCTGTGTCTGAGTATGATTCATAACACAAACATGTTTAGAAAGCGGAAGAAAGGAGCATGGGATTTGAAGTCATTGAGTCAGTATTGTTGCAAGAGTTAGAGCATTACGTGGGGAGAGAAAGAGGGTTAGTCTTGTGTCCTAGCACCCAATCCACAGACAGATCTGCATCAAAAGGAGGCATTTCACATCTTCTAAGATAAGCTCAAATTAAAACAAAACCAAACAAACCCCACAGCTACTCTTCCCAGTCCACCATCCCACTTCCACCCTGTCCCAGCAAAATAAATGAATGCATGAAATAAACAAGTCCTTTTTGACCATGGTCAATCTTACTTATATAGTTTATCTTATGAAAACTGTAGTATGCCAAATTAGCTGCTAATTCTTTACATGGGATTTGAAAAAATGCTGCAGGGATTTTTAAATATTCAATGAACTTAAAGAACAAATGGAATACAATAGATTCAAAATGAAATCATTGCCTAGAAGTATGCTCTGATTCCCAAAATAAGGTGTTTTTTTTTTTAAAGGCAAAAGTTATTTTGTTTTTTGTTTTTTTTTTCTTTTTTTAGATGCCATGCAACTAATATCTGAGTAAAAGGAATTGGCCATGTCTAACTTTTCTCTTACTCCCTTATTTTTAACAGACTTGTGTACATTTTATCCAGAAATCTCCTAACAATGCAAGTAGCGGCTGGGGGAAGTAAAAGCTGCATATTAAAAGTAGGGTGGAAGAGAATACCAGCTCGAATGTGTGCAGCCCCTCATGATTCTCATCCACTTTAAATGATAAATATTAGCAAGGCCCCTCATTAAAGCAGAATTCCTTAAAGATCCCAACAGTGGTTGTGCATTTTCTTATTTATAAAATACGACATCTGATTCAGTCACAGAAATCTCACAATATTGTCTCATCTTTGACAAAATTAAACAGCTTTGCCTCTCCTGTCTTCTACTCTAGCAATCTCTGGCATTAACATAAAATTTCTGCTGTGACCAAACAGCCCCTGCCGACTTTACAGCATGTAAAGAATCCCATTCACCCTGAGCTGCCCGGGAGAGTCAAGGTGGAACATGGGTGCCATGTTTAGTGATATGTAAATATTGCTGCCCAATGATCAGAATACGGATTCCACAGATTCGCCTTCCTTAAATGTTTCACTTATTTTATAATATTTGTTTTTTAAGAAATGGTAAGGGCATGGATTTAGCTTCCCAATTAGCGATCAGGTGAATCAGGCTACATTTCAAACGTGGGCTATACCATTCCATCTACCTAGCTTTTGGAGACAGCTTCAACAAAACCCAGCACAGGTTGCACTCCCCTCTGTCCTGACCCCAATCTTGCTTATGAAAGAGAACACCTTTAGATGTGAAAAAAAAAAAAAAAAGGTAAATAATAATGACTTGTTTCTCTACTCTGGACTTCTTGTGAAATACAACTACAATTCCTTCATCTCTCCCCAGTCCCTAAGTTTAAGCTGATGTCGCTAGTGTGATCACAGCAGTCTGAAGTCAAAGTGTTTTACCTAACATTGAACAAAGAAAAAGAGAAACACTTCTAGCCAGCTTTGGATGAAATGGTTTCAAAACATATTTGGTATTCCCATCCTCTTCTCTGGATAAGTAAAGAAACAAAAAGTAAAAAGCTTTATAACCAATAAATGTCTCATTCATTACATGTGAAAGAAGAGTTGAATTCGTCTTCTGAAATGAATTAAAATGTTTTAGCTTCTACTAAAGCTGTAATATTCCTAATTGAGCAAAGTAGTTTAAGTTCATGATTCTTTTTAAATCTTATTTTTTAAAAGGTTTTAATCATTTCAGAAATGAAGGACAGATGAAGAAATTTGTTAAAAAATTTAATCATGAGTTGTACACATATTAGTCCCATATAGATTTTTACAAATCGTATTCACCTGCTTGCAAAGAGTTCACAAGTTACTTTTCTATTTTTTCCTGACAGTCTTTTCCTAAGGTAAAGCTCACCAATGTAGGTTATGATTAATTAAATTTTTTCTAGAAATATTTTTAAAAATCCAAGTACTTTTTATAACTATTGATAAGATACATATTTCTTTTACAGAAGTAAAAATGTCGAGAATAATGATTTTCAATAAAGTGACCAAAGCACAAAGCGCTTTTATAGAAAATGCACAGCCTAACAGCCTGTGTGTTCCTAGAAGGTCTGGATCACCAACTGTGTTTGCACCTGCTTAGCTGCCCCTGGCCTTTACACTAACAGGCAAGCCTCCTTCAAATTAGGCTATCTGGAGTCTGTATCCACTCTTCTCCCACAGCTCCCTTCCTAATTGAGGCACATCACACACTCAGAAATAAGGCTTATTTTCCAAAGACTTTGGAGTGTCTGAAGATTAAGATCTGGGTTACTATACAACCCTCAACTTACAGAGTACGCCTTTGCCCATCAAAATGTAATCCATACCTCAATTTGAAGCTCTTTAGGTAGGTTTGGTTAATGGATCATTCATCCTTTGTGTCTTCTTTCTATAAGTAGCAATTAATGTTGCCAGCAGCATGGGGGAGAAATAGTAAGACAGGTATTTAAAATAACTGTTCTAAAAGAAGCAAAGAGGAGAGTGCTTATCAGCCAGAAATTGGGAATAACGACACCGGTTTCCTTAACATATCAAAAATGACAAGATTTTAAAAAGACATGAGTATAACCTAAGACTCCCTTCTGGAGCTGACTTGTAGATACTAAAGGAGGTGGGGTTTGTGATATTTGAGTAGGGAAATTAATACCTCAAGACTTTCAGTAGGGAAAAAGAAGGTGGACTTTGTCAAAAGTTAGAAAACTTTCAAGAGGCTATTTGAAAAGTGCAAATAATTGTTTTTTCACTTTCCTTCCTTGTAAGAGATACTTGAAGGATATGAATTTGGTGAGAGACAGGAAAAGAAGACCCTCATGGTATGCCGTCGCAAACAACAGTAGCAAGATAAAAACTGTTATAAGTTCCATAGATTGTATTTGCCCAGAAGCTTCTCAATTTGTACCAGTAGTCCTGAAGTTACGTGTCCTGGTAATAACTTCCTTCCTGTAGTTCCATTCTTATAGACAGCAATATCATCTCTTTATGTTCTGAATCTGGGTTTTTTTTTTCCCCCTCAAAACTAGGAAATAGTTTGGTAACAGAATTGAAAAGGGGTTGGGCTTTCTCATTTCTGTTTTGCCAGGAGAGCATTCTTATTCCTGGTGGTAGCAATATCTAATATCTGTCTATCAGATCACAAAAAAAATAGCTAAATCAGAACTGTGAATGCCCATTGACTCTCCTGTCATATCCACTAAAAGAAAGCCTGTCAATCACGGAGAAAAGGCAAAAGATTGAAAGTAAAACTCCAGAATGCACCAAACTGATGCTCAGGTATCATATTTGCTTATTGATTTAAAATTCTTCAATGATAAAAATGTTTGCTTTATAATTTTTCATAAAATATAACTAATAATTTAAAAATCACTCAGAGATATTACTAAATGTTGAATTCTACAACTTTAAGTCTTAGGCTCATAACACACCATACACACACATACTGTGATGAAACAGATTCTAGCATTATGACTGATCCTGCGTATTGAAATAATAAAATAAATTTGTTATTATATAAAAAAAATTCTCGTTGTCATTTAGGAGATTTTACTGGGTGGATGACAGTCTACTGTTCCACTTTTTGGTTTACAAGGTATGAAATCCAATGTTTCATGATGAAAATTACATCATTTTCAATTGAACATTCAAATGGCAAAATCCTCCATTAATGGGCAGGGTTCAAGGTTCCAAGTTCATTCCCACTGGTACACAGTGGAGAAATTAATGGGGACTATTTTGGAAATTCACAGCTGTCATCTGTTTCTACTTCCCCAAAGCAGTCCAATAAAAGCATATTGGGGAGAGGATGGAAAAAGTTGGAAAAATGGTTTCAGACTGTCACATTAATAATTTGAAGGTTGGCTATATGAAAAAATCTTTTTATATGACATATTTGAATTCTGTTCCTTTACCTGGAGAAATGCACACCTACAAAACCAATGTGAGGAATCTGTACACTCATAGAGGACGGTCAGGTAGACCTAGTTGTCTTAATGCTTGGCTAGCCCAGTAATACAAAGAATGAGGCAATCATAAACAATTGGTTTGGGTTTTTTATTGTTGCTACCATTATTATTATTACTAATTATTAAGTCTTCAGGAGATGGTCATATCTCATGCCCTTTTTAGCAGATTTTGTTATTTCATTTTATTGCATGTAAACATCCAATTGTTCTAGCCTTATTTGTTAATCACAGGTCAATAACCTGGGTGCAAGTACCAGAAAATGCCAAGTTATGAGAGAAGTTGTGCTGCTATCATAATCTTCTATGTAAGTGGCAGCAGACTATATGATATGTTCTAATGTTAGGTATAATTAATTCTAAAATAATTATGCTGGTGCAGTTAATGTCAAGAAGAAAACACAGGCCAGGCATGGTTGCTCACGCCTGTAATCCCAGCACTTTGGGAGACTGAGGTGGGCGGATCATCTGAGATCAGGAGTTCAAGACTAGCCTGACCAACAAGGTGAAATCCCCGTCTCTACTAAAAAACACAAAAAATTAGCTGGACATGGTGGCGCACGCCTGTAATCCCAGTTACTTGGGAGGCTAAGAGAGGAGAATCGCTTGAACCTGGGAGGCGGAGGTTGTAGTGAGCTGATATGGCACCATTGCACTCCAGCCTGGGCAACAAGAGCGAAACTCCATCTCAAAAAAAAAAAAAAAAAAGAAGAAGAAAGAAGAAGGAAGGAAGAAGAAGAAGGAAGAAAACACAATGGGCAACAGCTACAAATTCCTTATAAAAATACACTCTTTTATCTGGAAAGTTCTCATGACAACGCCTTTCCCTCAGCAGTTTATTTTGGGTTAGGAGCCTCATTTGTGTGGCTTGTAAGGAAGGCAAGTGTATTAGTCCATTCTCATGCTGCTAATAAAGACATACCTAAGACTGGATAATTTATAAAGGTAAGTGGTTTAATTAAGTCACAGTTCCACAAGACTGGGGAGGCCTCAGGAAACTTACAATCATGGCAGAAGGGGAAGCAAACACATCCTTCTTCACATGGCAGCAGTGAGGAGAAGTACAGAGCAAAAGGGGGAAAAGCCCCTTAAAAAACCATCAGCTGGATTACAGAAACTACAATTCAAGATGAGATCTGGGTGGGGATCTCATAAGAACCATATGACTCACTCACTATCACGAGAACAGCATGAGGGTAACAGCCCCATGATTCAATTACAACAGCTCCAACCAGGTCCCTCCCATGACACGTGGGGATTACAGGAAACTATAATTCAAGATGAGATCTGGGTGGGGACACAGCCAAACCACATCACCAAGAATCAAAGAAAGGATGCCACATGTGTATAATTCTCAACAGATCTCTTGTAGTACTCAGATTATCTAAGACATTACACAAAGATTTATTTGGTTAGAATATCAACAACACTTCCATGTGCCAAATGGCTTTGGTTAAATCTTGCTTCAGGAGTATTTGAAGCTATATTTTTCAACTACATAATGCAATAAATCTAAAGGATCTGACAGGAGGAATACAGGATGCTTTGCAATGCACAAAGGCAAAGCATCACACTCAGCTTGGGGAAAGAAAGGTTTCTTTTTTCTTTTTTTTTTTTTTTTTTGAGCTGGAGTGTCGCTCTTGTTGCCCAGGCTGGAGTGCAGTGGTAAAATCTTGGCTCACTGCAACCTCCGCCTCCCGGGTTCAAGCGATTCTCCTTCCTCAGCTTCCTGAGTAGCTGGGATTACAGGCACCTGCCACCACGCCTAGCTAATTTTTCTGAGGGAACATACTGCAAAAGCTGACACACAAAGGACAAGTGAGAATCATGTGAGGTGAGGAAAAGTGATCCCAGGCATAGGAATCAATATCTGTGACAAAGACCTGAAAGAATTTCAATGTAGAAGGAATCAAGCATGAGAAAGGAAACAGAGCAAGTGAGATAAAGTAGTGCCAGGGCACACCGGACCTCACATAAATGGAGTTGTCTAGATACTTTTATCAAAGCAACATGGAATTGGGGAAGGATCCTCTGCAGTACTGTGACATGATTATATTTTAACATGCTCACTCTGGTTAGAATTGGATTAGAGGTAGAAGAAATTGGACGCAGGAAAACCAATTGAGAGACTGCAACAGGACAGCAGGTGAGGGATGGGAGTGGCAGGAGCTACAGTAAAGGCAGGAGGAAGGAAAAAGGTAAAATCTCCTTTGTATTGAACTCCTATGAGCCAGCATAGATATTATTTATCTTGTATATGGTACATGACACATATTATATATTTTTAAAGAGCACATACAAAATAGTTCTAGAAAATTATTGTTTTTCCTAAAGTAGCTCATGCATTAAAATGAAAGTGTAACCCAAATACTGTGAAAGTGAATAATAATAGAGCTTTTAAAATAGCTTCACCTTAGATCTGGAAAGTCATGAAAATTAGAAGAACTAGATTTCCATCTTAGGGTCTGAATCACACAATAAAGGAATAAAGGAATCACACAATAAAGAAATAAAGTTTTAAGAAAGCTTAAATAAATGAAAACTGTGAAAATGAGAAAAACCAGATAGGTAAGAATAGGCTGCTGAATAAAGCTGTCAGCAACTGCACCAGGAGCTCACCCTCGTATGGATGATAATGTGGGCTGTGAAGGAAACATTCCTATTGTGTGAATGTGAAGTAGAAGGGCACCCGAGTAAAGGAAATTGCAAAGTGGAGCTACAGAAAAATTTATCACCTGTTTATGTGCCAGTCCACAGTCACATAAATAGGTAGTAAGATAACATCCAATTTAATATTATGGGGATTGTTACAACGTGAAAAAAATGGTACTGCAATTTTTCAAAATGATGAAAATGTCCTGCTATAATTTCAGAGATCTGGAATCTCTGTGGCTATCATATCTCATTTCTGTAATATATTAATATGAAACTTAGAGAGAGGGCACTGCACATTTCTAGACTATTCCCCAGAAGCCTTAAAAGTAATAGGGCAAAGAATCGTAGCATTATTTGAGTACTAAAGTTACAGTTTTATTTTGTACTCTTAAATTGTTTTAGACATTTTCATTAGGTACAAGCAACATATAATAAATGCCACATATTTGAAAGGTACAATCTGATAAGCTTAGGCATGTGTACACCCAGGAAACCACGGCCACAATAAAGATAATGAACATATCTATCACTCCCCAAAGATTTCCATTTGTAACCCTCTCTTCCATCCCTACTAGCACTTCTCCCTCCAATTCACAGGCAACTACAGATTGCTTTCAGTCATAACAGGTTAGCTTGTATTCTCTAGATTTTAGAGAATATAAATGAAAAAATACATATGTACTCTTCATCTGGCTTCTTTCACTCAGCATAATGATTTTGAGAGTCACCCTGATTGAGCATATCTCAATAGTTCATTCATCTTTATTGTGAGTAACAGTCCATTGCATGGGTATATCACAATTTGCTTATCCATTCGCCTGTTGATAATGTCTGTGTTCTTTCCAGTGCTTGACTATTGCGAACAAAGCTGCTATAAACATTTGTATACAAGTCTATGTATGTATGGACATATATTTCCTTTTCTTATGGGAAAATACCTAGGAGTGGAATCGTTGAGTCACACGGTAAGTGTTTAACTTTTGAAGTCACTGCCAAACTGCATTTATGAGTTTATGAGACCTCCAGTTCATCCTCGCCCATATTTTGTGTGGTTTTCCTTTCTAATTTTAGCAATTCTAATAGGTGTGAATGGTAGTGTATTGTGGTTTTTTATTTGCATTTCCCTAATATCTAATAAAGCATCTTATATGCTTATTTGCTGTCCATGTATAGTTTTTGATGAAGTATCCAAATCTTTTTCTCATTTTTGCTAATGGATTATTTTATTATGAAGTTTTGAGAGTTCTTTATATATTCTGACACAAGTCCTTTATCAACATACAATATGCTCGTATTTTCTCCTGGTCTGTAAGTTGTCTTTTCATTCTCCTTTTTAAAAAAAATGAGAGACACGGTTTCACTATGTTGCCCAGGCTGGTCTCAAACTCCTGCCCTCAAGTGATCCTTCAGCCTTAGCGTTCACAGTAGCTGGCATTCTAGGTTCAAACCACCATGGCTCACTGTCTTTTCATTCTGTTAATAGTCTTTTTCAAGATTGTGGTAAAAAAAAATATGTATCATAAAATGTGCTATTTTCGTGATTTTTATGTGTACAAGTGAATGGCATTAAATAAATCTGCAATATTACGTGACCATTACCACTATTTCCAAAACTTTTTCACCATCTCAAACAGAAATTCTATAACCATCAAGCAATAACTCCCTATCTCCATTCCCTCCAGCTCCTGGTAAGCTCTAATTTACCTTCTTTTCTTTTTTCTTTCTTTCTTTCGTTCTTTTTTTTTTGAGACATAGTTTCACTCTTGTTGCCCAGGCTGGAGTGCAATGTCACCATCTCGGCTCATTACAACCTCCACCTCCCGGGTTCAAGCGATTCTCCTGCCTTAGCCTCCTGAGTAGCTCGGATTACAGACATGTGCCACCACACCTGGCTAATTTTGTATTTTTAGTAGAGACGGGGTTTCTCCATGTTGGTCATGCTGGTCTCGAACTCTCGACCTCAGGTGATCCACCCACCTCGGCCTTCCAAAGTGCTGGGATTAAAGGCGTGAGCCACTGCACCTGGCCTAATTTACTTTATTTTCTATAAATTTTCCTATTCTAAATATTTCAGGTATGTAGAATTATACAGTATTTGCCCTTTTGCTTCTGGCTTATTTCACTTAGAAT
Source organism: Macaca thibetana thibetana (assembly GCF_024542745.1). Lineage (NCBI taxonomy): Eukaryota > Metazoa > Chordata > Mammalia > Primates > Cercopithecidae > Macaca > Macaca thibetana. The sequence goes on from NC_065594.1 coordinate 18,198,097, forward strand.
AATATTTTCAAGGTTTACCTATGTTGCACCACATATTAAAACTTCAATCTTTTTATGGCCGAATAATATTCTATTGTATGTATATAAAAGAGTTGGCTTACCCTTAGAAATATTTTAGTGAAGATAATGTTTTAATTTTATTATGGCCAGTTTATCCATTTATTCTTTTATTGATTGAGCGTTTGGTATCATATCTAAGAAATATTTGACTAACTGAAGGTCACAAAGATTTTCTCCTATGTTGGCTTATACATTTTTACCATTTTAGGTTTCATATTTAGGTATTGACCGATTTTGGGCTAATTTTTGTATATGCTGTGAGATATGGATCAAATTTCATTTTGTTAGATTTAAACATCCAATTGTTTTAGCTTTATTTGTCTAAAAAAAGATTCTTTCTCCACTGAATAGGTTTTGCATCTTTGTAAGAAAAAACAGCTTGCCATATATGTGCTTGTTGATAATATATAAAAATAGAAATAATTTTTGTGTAAAGTAATTTTGTATCCTAAAGTTTGCTAAATTCATCTATTAGTTCAAAAAGCTTCTTTGGAGGAGTCCCTCTTGTTTTCTATATGGACGAACATGCCATCTGAGAATAAAAATAGTTTTTCTTTCTAATCTGGGTTTGTCTTCTTTCTTTTTCTTGCTTTATTCCAGTGGTTAGAATCTCCAGTTCAATGTTTAATGAAAGATAGAGAGGACATCTGGCCTCATTCCTGATCATTGGAGAAACCATTCAGCCTTTCACCATTAAAAATAATGTTAACTATAGGTTTTCCATAGATGTCCTTTATTGAGCTGGAGAAGTTCCCATCTATTCCTAGTGTGCTAAGAGGTGTCATCAGTTATAGCTGTTGGATTTTGTAAAATATTCTTATTGCATCTATTGAAATGACCAGATGATTTAATTTTTAAACTTCTAAAAATATTGTCATTTAAATTGATTTTTTTTCAATGTTAAACGAACTCTGCATTACTGGGATACATTCCACCTCATCATCAATATGTAAAAAATTTTTTTTACACATTATTGGATATAGTTTGCTAAAAAATATAAAGAAATTTGGCACTGGGGTTCATGAGTGATAGTGATTTGTAGGCTTTGGATATGCTTCAGATCTATGTCCCCTCCCAAATCTCATGTTGAATTGTAATCACCAGTGTTGGAGGTAGGGCCCGGTGGAAGATGACTGGATAACAGGGGTGGGTCCTTTATGAATGGTTAGCACCGTCATCTTAGTTAACTTGATAAGAGTTATTAAGAGAACTGGTTGTTTAGAAACGTGTAGCACCTCCCTGCTCTCTCTTCCTCCTGCTCCAGCCATGTGAAGTGCTGGCTCCCTGCTTCACCTTCAGCCATGATTGTAAGTTTCCTGAGGCCTCCCCGGAGGCAAAGCAGATGCTAGCATCATGCTTCCTGTCCAGCCTCTTTGGAACTGTTTACTTGGCTCATTGGAACTATAAGCCAATTAAAGCTCTTTTATTTATAAACTACCCAGTTGAGGCATTTCTTTCTAGCTGTATGAGAATGAACTAACACAGCTTCCTTTCTTGAATGTCTTTGGCCTTACACATAATGCTGGCTTTATAAAATGAATTGAGAAGTATTTTCTCTTATTCAATTTTCTGCAAGAGGTTTGTAGAATTAATATTACTTTTTCTCAAAAGTTTTATAGAATTCATCAGGAAAGTCAACTGGACATGAAGTTTCTTATAGAGAAGGTATTTCACTACAAATTGATTTTTAAAATAGACATAGAATTACTGATATTTTCTTTTTCCTTTTGTTTGTGTTTTTCAAGGAATTTTCCATTTCATCTAAGTTGTCAAATGTATTGCTATGCAGTGATTCATAATCTTCCCTTATTATCACTGTAATCTATAGCATCTTTAGTGATATCACCTTCCTCATTCCTGATATTTATAATTTGTATCTTTTCTACTCTTCTTTTTCTTTATCAACCTGGATAGAGCTTTATTAGTTTATCAGTCTTCTCAACAAACAAGCTTTTGGTTTCATCAATTTTCTCTATTGTTTTTCCTGTTTCTACTTCATTGACTTCTATTGTGACATTTATTTCCTTTACTTTGAATTTCTCTTTTTTGTTTTTAAAGTGCAAGTGGAGTCATTGACTTGAGACACTTGTATTCTAATGGAGCAACACTCTTTTAAAATTTCCCTCTAAATATTGCTCTAGCAGCATCTCACAAATTTCGATGTATTTCTCTTTATTTTCATTCCATTCAAAATACTTTCTAATTTCCCTTTTGACTTCTTTGACTTATGGGCTATTTAGAAATGTCTTATTTCATTTCCAAATAATGTACTACTTTTCAGATACCATTATAATACTTACTTCTTTTTTTTTTTTTTTTTTTTTTGAGACGGAGTCTCGCTCTGTCGCCCAGGCTAGAGTGCAGTGGCTGGATCTCAGCTCACTGCAAGCTCCGCCTCCTGGTTCACGCCATTCTCCTGCCTCAGCCTCCTGAGTAGCTGGGACTACAGGCGCCCGCCACTGCGCCCGGCTAATTTTTTTGTATTTTTAGTAGAGACGGGGTTTCACCGTGGTCTCGATCTCCTGACCTTGTGATCCGCCCACCTCGGCCTCCCAAAGTGCTGGGATTACAGGCGTGAGCCACCACGCCCGGCTTATAATACTTACTTCTAAGTTAATTCCATTGTGGTCAAACAACATGTATGACTTGAATCTTTTAAAATTTATTGAGACTTGTTTTATCATATATGTTCCCCTTGCACTTGAAAAAATGTGTGTTCTGCTGTTGTTTGGGAATTATTATGCAAATGTCAATTAGATCAAGTTGACAGTGTTGTTCAAGTCATCCATATCCTTACTGTTTTTTTCCTAATTGTTCTATCAATTCTCAAGAGAGAATATCGAAATCTCTGACTATAATTGTTGATTTCTTTATTTTTCCTTGCAGTTTCATTAATTTTTGTCTCATGTATTTTGAAGCTCTATAAATAGGTGCATAAATATTCAGGATCATAAAGTATCCTGATGAATTGATCCATCTCTCTTTACAAAATCTTCCTAATAACGATCTTTGCTCTGAAATCTGTTTTGTCTGCTATTGATAAAGCCATTGCAGCCTTCTCTTGATTAGTGTTAGCCTGGTATATCTTTTTCCATCCTTCTATTTTTACCCCATTTGTGCCTTTAAATTTAAAGTGCATTTCTTATAGGCAACATATAGTTAGGTCTTACATTTTTTTACAATCTGACAATCTTTGCTTGTATTTGTATTTAATGTGACTACTGATATTGGTTTTCCAATATCAATATGTTGACCATTTATATTTAATGTGATTATTGCTACTATTTTTTCTAATCCTTTTTATGAAAAACCTCCTAGAAAGAATTACATACACTCATGGTCTCCGAATCCTCTTCTCCCATTCTACTTTGAACCTGTTTCTGTCTGGTTTTCATTCCTACTATTCTACTGAAACAAGTCTTTGTCAAGACCACTCTGACTTCCTCTATCTTGCTAAATCCAAATTTAAATTCTCAATTTTCATTAAACTTGACCTCTCTGCAACATGTGACATAGGTAATCACTGTCTCCTTAAAGCATGTTTCTTTCCCTGGCTTGTAGGGCACCATACCCTCCTTGCAATCATTCAGCAACACTGACTACTCCTTCTCTGAGATCTCTGCCTTTTCCAACTTATTACTTCAACTTCTTAACTTCATAATGCCACAGGACTCAGGGCCCAGTCCTTGGGCATCTTGTCTAAGCACACTCATTTCTTTAGTGATCTCATCCTTCTCGTGGATTTAAATACTACTGCAGTGTATGCTGGGTGTACCACTCAGATGCCTGCCCTTAAGACTGAAGCACTCATTTCCCCCACTGCTGAGAATGTTAATGGTTGATTTCTCAAAATTTATTCCCTGTCTTAACCAAGCAACTGCCCTCAGCTGAAGAAAGTTGCCTCACTCAAGGTCACAAGCATGGGCATCAAGTAACTGGCTGATGTAGGGGGTATAAACTATGACAATTCTGCAAGCTTTTTCCAACTCTAGAGCTCTCCATGAGATTGGTGGAAGGATTTATTTCTGATCTTATTGCAGCCCAACTTTTCCCCCTGTGCATTCCTACTTCCTTTACTCCTCACAGTTATTAATCTCAAAAGTCCTTACCAATACATGTCTGACTGCAAATCTTCATCTCAAGTATCTGCTTCCTGGGAAAGCTGATCTAAGACATCATTTACATGCTGACATTGAGAGGTGAAGCCAGCTAGACTTCCTGGGTTGAGTAGGGACTTGGAGAACTTTTCTGTCTAGCTAAAGGTTTGTAAACTTACCAATCAGCACTCCGTAAAAACGCACCAATCAGTGCCGTATGTCTAGCTAAAGGTTTGCAAACGCACCAATCAGCACTCTGTAAAAATGCACCAATCAGCACTCTGTGTCTGGCTAAAGGTTTGTAAATGCACCAATCAGGGTTCTGTTTCTAGCTAAAGGTTTGTAAATGCACCAATCAGCACTCTGTAAAAACGGACCAATCAGCACTCCGTAAAATGGACCAATCAGCAGGACATGGGCAGGGCCTAATAAGGGAATAAAAGCTGGCCATCCAAGTCAGCAGTGGCAACCCGCTTGGGTCACCTTCCATGCTTTTCAAGCTTTGTTCTTTCATTCTTCACAATAAATCTTGCTGCTGCTCACTCTTTGGGTCCACACTACCTTTATGAGCTGTAACACTCACTGCAAAGGTCTGCTGCTTCACTCCTGAAGTCAGCGAGACCATGAACCACTGGGAGGAACAAACAACTCTGGACTTGCCACCTTTAAGAGCTATAACACTCACTGCGAAGGTCTGAGGCTTCACTCCTGAAGTCAGCGAGACCACGAACCCACTGGAAGGAAGAAACTCTGTACACATCTGAACATCCGAAGGAACAAACTCCGGACACACCATCTTTAAAAGCTGTAACACTCCCTGCGAAGGTCTGTGGCTTCATTCCTGAAGTCGGCAAGACCACAAACCCACCGGAAGGAAGAAACTCCAGAAACATCCGAACATCTGAAGGAACAAACTCCAGACACACCATCTTTAAGAACTGTAACACTCACCGCGAGGGTCCGCAGCTTCATTCTTGAAGTCAGCGAGACCAAGAATCCACCAGAAGGAACCAATTCCGGACACAACGCCTACAAACTCATACTTCCAGCACATACCTTTTGTCTGAATCCCAAGACTGAAATATCCATTGTCCTTCTCAACCTGCCAACTTTTCTTATTCCTTTGATGTCTAATTGAAATCTCAAACTTAACATATCTGAAACTGAATACTTGATCAACACCACTCCCTCACTTAAAAAACCACCCATACACTGTCGTCTCCATCTAAGTTGAGGAAAACTCTAAACTCTCATCGTTTATTACATAAGCCGAAAGCCCTGTAGAATTTTTGGGGTGGCTTCATCTCATATTCCACATCGAATCTGTCAGCAAACCTGTTGGTTCGATTTTTAAAATATTTAACCATTTCTCACCACCCAGCTATCACTCCGCCCCAAGTCACCCTTATTTCTCACCTGGCTTAATCGTAATCCCTCCCATTTTTTTTCCTTGTGTCTGTCCCAACCCCCTGTTATGGTCTGAATGTGTCCCCCAAAATTCAGGTGTTGAAATTGAATCTCCATTGTGGTGTTATTAAGATGTGGGGCCTTTTGAGAAATGATTAAGTTAAGGGGGCTCCACCTTCATGAATAGATTAGTGCCTCATAAAAAGGCTGGAAGGAACCCCGCTTGGGTTGCTTTTACCCTTCTGTCCCTTGAACCACATGAGGACATCTAGATGAACGAGCCGTACCAGACACCTAACCTGCCGGCGCCTTGATTTTGGACTTCCCAGCCTCCAACTGTAAGGAAATAAGTGTCTTTTATTTCCAAATTACCAGTCTGTGGTATTTTGTTATAACAGCACAAATAATTTAAGACACACCCAATACAGTCTTTTTAACCCAGTGGCAAGAGTGATTCTATTAAAACATAAGGCAGATCACTTTACACTGTGCTCAGACTTCATTTTACTTTTTATTTCTTTATTTTTTTTTTTGAGACGGAGTCTCACTCTGTCACCCAGGCTGGAGTGCAGTGGTGCGCTCTTGACTCACTGCAAGCTCCACCTCCTGGGTTCACGCCATTCTCCTGCCTCAGCCTCCCAAGTAGCTGGGACTACAGGCACCTGCCACCACGCCTGGCTAATTTTTTGTATTTTTAGTAGAGACGGGGTTTCACCATGTTAGCCAGGATGGTCTCGATCTCCTGACCTCGTGATTCACCTGCCTCGGCCTCCCAAAGTGCTGGGATTACAGGCATGAGCCACCGCGCCCGGTCATGTGCTCAGACTTTATAATGGCTTTCCCCTCTGTCCATTCCCTCCCTTTTCACTCCTCTCTGACACATGCTACCATCCCTGCTGTCTCCCCTCAATGCCTCTGCACAGGCTCATCCCTTGGCCTGAAACGCTCCTCTCCCCTGCAGGGTTCAACCTCTCTCCCTTCCTCTGCAGGGTTCACCCCCTCTCCTATGTCATCTTTGTTCAAATCTCACTCTCAATTAGGTCTTCCTCAACTGCCTCATTAAAATTGCAACCCACCTCCATCTCGGGTAGTTATTGTTTCCTTTCCTGGTTGTATAAGTTTTTCCTTCCTTTGCACTTGGTATCTTTCAATGTGCTTAATGATTTACTTCAAAAAAAAATTGTTTGTTTCTCCCTCCTCCCACTCTACTCCCAAAATTTAAGCCCCACAAATTCAGATATTTTTATCAGTTTTATTTATTGCTGTTTCTGTAGGACCTAGAACACTGCCTGCCACATAATAAGCAGCCAACACATGGTCACTGAATCAATTAATTAATCAGTCAGTCAGTCAATCTATCACTGAACAGATGACTAAACATTTTCGTTTTACCCCAATTTTATGGCTGAAATATAGAATACATATGTTGTTAATATGAAAACAAATACCAAAACAGAAAACAAATCATTTTCAAGTTATCCTCCTATGAGGCTAAGAAATACATATGCAAAAATCCATTCAAGCTATCCAGTCACTAGATCTTGCTTTCTGATGCTAAAATCAACAGATTGGAGCCTTATGCGAATTTACAGGTAGGAGAACTAAGCTGGCCAGCTAAGCTCTCCTACCTCTAAATTGTTATAAGGCTCTGATAATTAAGTATCTATCAGTAAGTTGTTAAGAAACAACTAATTTGGTGAGTAATCCTTTTTTTACTAAATAGCACCTAACTCTCATCATGATGTATATTTAACTCTAGAGAACAAGTCAACCGATCAACTAAAAAATAAAAGAAATTCTAACAAAGCTAAGTACTGGAAATGACTGGCATTTTGGGGGGATCAAGAGCTTTATAACTTACACGATAAGCGCACATGTGCAATTCTATCTTTAATACACTTTATATAATAAAGTAAAGGGCATGTTATACACATAATCCTTTGATGATTCATCATGTTGAAGAGTGCTTAATAAATATCAAAAAGTACCAACTAAGCCAGAGGAAACCCCTGACAAGGTTGCAGACAGCTGGACATGTACATCTGTTCAAAGTCAGTGATCTGTAGAGAAGACCCCAGAGAAAGAATTAGTGTCAATCTGATATTCAATGATAAACAACTATTACCAAGAATCTAATATGACACTGGAAATAATAACAAAACTGGCAAGTTAAGTATAAATTGAGCGACCTCAGATGTTGTGGAAATTTGAAGCCCTTGATTGCTGCTCAAAGCTGTCATGTTAGCAAGAAAATTCTTATTCAGTCTAAAAGTATAAGAATTCCTATCCATCCCACCCTGGCCCTGTAAACCAGCTCTCTCAGCCAGGAAGTCTGAATAATCCAGCAGTCACCAGGAACCTCCTTTGGGATGAAATCTGTTTCTTCTACTCCCTTCAACCCATCGATTTCCTGCTCCTGTTTCCCTGGCTCTCTGGGAGAAGACAGCAAAGAGCCTGCTATCTGTGACCCTTTTTCTGTTTTGATGACTCTTACAGACTCTTGTATCAGGTTTTTGGATTCCTATTTTTCTTCCCACATCCTGCAACCACATCTACCAATGGATTCTTTGATTTGCATGCTCAGAGGCAGCATGGATCTAGATAAGACACCTCTTGGCCCCAGACCTTGATTTGGGGAGATCTTTTCCCATTAATAAAAATATAATGGCTTCTAGTTAGGGAAGACCTACTACATGTTGGGTACTGTATCAGGCACTTTCCACACAGCCTTGTTTTGCCTTTACAACATCTTTGTAAGAAAATGTATTATTGACCTTTTACCGATGAAGAATGGGAAATTAAATGACTTGTCCAAAGTCAGACAGCTAATAAGCATGCAAAGAAGGCAGCAGAATTCTAACTCCAGAATCCATGTTTTCTGCTCTGATGCTGTTTCTCTATCAAGCATTTGTAACATGAGTGATTCCAATTTCATTTTTTCCTTTGCATATTATATAGTAGTCAAATTGCTATAAACATGTCAATCATTTTGGTGCCAGGTTAAATTGTTTTTCAACTTGCTTTCATAGTAACATTGCAATGTTACTACCCATTTTCACCAAGCTGACAGCCTCACTGATGGCCCAAATGAAATGGTAGGTTAAATTGCATGGCCCTTAGCATGAGTCAAGGTTGTAGCACCAAACTGTACTACTCCCAGTCATGTAGACTTCACCTCCACGCTTGCAATCAAAAAATGCCAATGTTATTTAAGAATATCCTTGATAAAGAAGTAAATCAACCTCTGAGTACATATCTTTTTAATATTCTGTGACAAAATGAGAAATACGCACATAGAAAGATGATGGCTATCTTGAGATAAAGCACTTGTGTAATGAGTTTTTGGGTTTTTAGCCAAATTAACCTTTTTTTAATGAAAATATTTCACTTGAAACAACAAAGGACAAAGTATTGTTGTCCAGACTTGAGCCATGGGCAAATGTTTTATCCAAGAGGAAAGTGAATCCACATTGACAGTTGTTTGTTGCCAATGGTAAAATTTGAGCTTTCAAGCAAATATAAGAATGTTGGAAGATTTGTTTCTGTCACAGTATGCTTGGAAGCTCCTCAATACTTAAAGACCTTTAGATGAGGTCATTATATGATATTTTATATATTATGAAGTAAAATGTATCAACATGTAGAAGTTGAATGTAATTCAGAATGTTATTTTCCAAATGACTAATGTACAATGTCACAGAATTATGCATGGGTAAAGTCTCCATTCAAAATGCAAGACAGGATGGTGGATTTTATATATATATATATATATATATATATAATATACATAGACAGCGAAATACGAAGAACTCATGGATTCCACATTTCAACCAACCTTTAGAAACAACTACCCATCAAGTTTTGGTGTGGCATCAAAGAATATTCAACGTTATCTCAAAATGCTATTAAAATGCCACTTTAATAACTACATATTTGTATGAACCTGTATTTTCTTCATATTTTCAATCAAAACAACATATTGAAACGGGTCATATGCACACATATGAGAACTTAGCTATTTTCTATTAAACCAGTCACTAAAGAAGTGATGCTCACAAAAAATTGGAAAACAATGTCACTCTTAACTATTCTTTTGTTCTGGAAAATATATTTATTTATATTAACATGTATTTGGTTTTAATATTATTTTTAAATTAATAACTATATAAATATGTTAAGCTTTTCTCAGTTTTAATTTTTACTTTAAGTATCAATCGTATAAACCAGAATCCTTTGGAGTCCTCAACAATTGTTAAGCATGTAAAGGGGTCCTGAGGCCAAATCATTTGAAAACCAGTAATATAAGAAAATTGTGTGCAGCCAGTGAACATTCTAGAGGAGTACATGCAAAAAGATCCCAAAATAAAATACAACATGCAGAGAAAAATAGCTGAAGAAAGATGTACTTCAATGTTAACTATATCAGTAAAGTTGTGAAATTATGAGTAATATAATTTTTATTTTTGATGTCCTGTTAAAATTTTTTAAATGAGCATGGCTTGCTTAAATAAAAAGTAACCAATTAACAAACAAATGAATAACTGAATTACATCATACATGACAATAGCTTTAGTCTAGAGAAACATCTCTTCCCTTTTCATTGCCCTGTTCATTTTTATTCAATCCCTTCCTTTCTTCCCGCTCTGATGGCAATTCTTGATATACATATTTCTTCTCCATAGCCCCTGCCCACCTAGTCAAAAGTTTTTAACCTTCTAGTTCCTACCAATACTTATAAACTATACTAACTGATAAAACAACTTTTCCCCTCATCTGCAGGTTATCAACAAATATTAAATCATTGTTCTCTAAAATTATGTATTATAAAGCACAGCGATGTTATGGTTTGTGTGGTCATACCTGTTGCAGGTTACACATCAATATCATGTTGATCACTGTAATTTCCTGAGTTAGTGTGACTTTTCAACATCCCAGTGTGTGCCTAATAATGGCTGTTAAATACAGCTATGGCCCCAACAATGGGAGGTGTATGTGGATCCTAAGAGTGACCTACATGTTGGGTCCACTTAACCACTTGATTGCACAGTAGTTAAGCCACTGGAACTCAACAGACCTGTGATGAAATCCACAGCTCTAAATCCTCAGATATATTTTATAACGTGCCTAGACCTCTCCTCATTCAAAAGGTGAGAAATTTTACAGACTTATTATAATATAAAAAGGCTTACATATTCTGGTAGATGGTAAGTGCTCAAAACATGTAAGCTGCTGTGCTTTTATAATCATATTATTAGTATTGTTGTTATTACTGTAATTCTAGATTCTAACTCCCCATTTAATCCTGCTTTTCTTCGACATCACTATAATGGGTAATGAATATGGTTTGGATCTGTCTCCCTGCCCAAATATCATGTCAAATTGTAATTTCCAATGTTGGTGTTGGGGCCTGGTGGAAGGTGATTGGATCATCTGGGCAGTTTCTCATAAATTGTTTAACACCATCACCCTTGGTGCTGTACTCGTGATAGTGAGTGAGTTCTCATGAGATCTGGTTGTTTAAAAGTATGCAGCACCTCCCCACTCCCTCTTTTCCTCTTGCTCTGGCTATGGGAAGTGCCTTTCTCCCCATTTGCCTTCACCAGTATTCAAAGCTCCCTGAGGACTTCCTAGAAGCAGAAATTTCTATGCTTTCTGAACAACCTGAAGAACCATGAACCAATTAAATATTTTTCCTTAATAAATTATCAAGTCTCATGTATTTCTTTACAGCAGTGCAAGAATTAACTAATATAAACATTTGTACCCAGAAGAGGGACACTGCTATAAAGATACCTAAAAGTGTGGAACTAGGTAACAGGCAGAGGTTAGAACCATCTGGGATACCCAAAAGGAGACAGAAAAATGAAAAAAGGTTTGGAATTTCCTAGAGACTTGTTAAATTGTTGTGACCAAAATTCTGATAGTGATATAGACAGTGAAGTCCAGGCTGAGGAGATCTCAGATGGAAATGAGGAACTTATTGGAAACTGGAGTAAAGGTCACTTTTGCTATGCTTTAGCAAACAGCCTGGCTGCATTGTGCCCCGGCTCTAAGGATCTGTGGAATTTTGAACTTGAGATTGATGATTTAGGGTATCCGGTGGAAGAAATTTCTAAGCAGCAAAGCATTCAAGATGTGACCTTGTTGCTTCTAACCACCTATGGTCATATACATAAGCAAATAAATGAACTGAAATTGGAACTTACATTTAAAAGGGAAACAGAGCCTAAAAGTTTGGAAAATTTGCATCCTGGCCATATGGTAGAAAAGAAAAGCCCATTTTCAGGGGAGGAATTTAACCAGGCTGCAGAAATTTGCATATGTAAAGAGGAGCCAAGTGCTAATATCCAAGACAATGAGATAAAGGCCTTGAAGGCATTTCAGAGACCTTCAGGGAAGCCCCTCCCATCACAGGCCCAGAGGCCAAGGAGGGAATAATGGTTTATTGGGCCAGGCCCAGGGCCCCATTGCCCTCTGCAGACTCAGAACCCTGCTTACTGCATCCCAGACGTTTCAGCTCCAGCTGTGGTTCAAAGGGGCCCAGGTAAAGCTCAGGCCACAGTTTCTGAGGGTGAAAGCCTTAATCCTTGGCAACTTCCATATGGTATTAAACCTGAAGGTATGCAGAGTACAAGAGTTGAGGTTTAGGGGCCTCTACCTAGATTTCAGAGGATGTACAGAAAAGCCTGAATGTCCAGGTAGAAGCCTGCTGCAGGGATGGAGCCCCCATGCAGAACCTCTACTAGGGCAATGCAGAGGCAAAATGTGGGGTTGGAGTCCCACACAAAGTCCCCACTGGGGCACTGCCTAGTAGAGCTGTGAAAAGAGGGTCACCATCCTCCAGACCCAGAATGTTAGATCCATCAACAGCTTGCACCATGTGCCTGGAAAAGCCGCAAGCACTCAATGGCAGTCCTTGAGAGCAGCCAAGGGGGCTGAACCCTGCAAACCCTCAGGGATGGAATGGCCCAGGGCTTTGGTAGCCTACTCCTTGCACCAGTGTGCCCTGGATGTGAGGCATGCAGTCAAAGGAGATTATTTTGGAACTTTAAGATGTAATGATTGCCCTGCTGGGTCCTGGACTTGCCTGTAGCCCCCTTCTTTTGACCAATTTCTCCTTTTTAGAATATACCCAATGCCTATATCCACATTGTATCTTCGGAGTAACTAACTTGTTTTGACTTTACAGGCTAATAGTTGGAAGGGACTAGCCTTGTCTCAGATAAGACTTTAGACTTTGGATTTTTGAGTTAATGCTGGAATGAGTTAAGGCTTTGGGGGACTGTTGGGAAGGCATGATTGTATTTTGCAATATGAGGTGGGACATAAGATTTGGAGGGGTCTAGGGTATAATAATATGGTTTGGATCTTTGTCCCTGCCCAAATATCATGTCAAATTATAAATCCCTATGTTGGAGATGGGGCCTGGTGGGAGGTGATTGGATCATGGGGGCTGTTTCTCATGAATGGTTTAACACTATCCCCGTTGGTGCTGTTCTCATGAGAGCTGGTTGTTTAAAAGCCTGTAGCACCTCCCTGCTCTCTCTCTCTCTCTCTCTCTCCTCCTCTGGCATGTGAAGTGCCTCCCTCACTCCCCCTTTGCCTTCTACCATGATTAAAATCTCCCTGAGGACTCTGCAGAAGTAAAAGCTGCTATGCTTCCTGTACAATCTGTAGAACTGTGAGTCAATTAAACCTCTTTTCTTTATAAATTACCCAGTCTTAGGTATTTCTTTACAGCAGTGTGAAAATGAACTAATGCAGTAACAGTGGCTACAGTCTTCTCTAGTCCAACCTCATTAAGTAACTGTTTTTAAGTTTAATCAGTTAATACACAGAGCCTGAACAGTAAAGTATGTATTAGAGGAAGAAGTCTCATCATGGCTTAAAATGGCATTGAGAGAGAGATCATATAACCAGATGAGCAGAAGATATCTTAGAGAGTTATCTGGAGAGACTGCAATGATACATCACATTTCCTAAGGAAGAGGTAAGTATAATGACTGGGTGAAGGTGGTGGGTATAAATTTAAAGACAAATTTAGTCAACTCCATAGTGTTACTCTGGGTTGGCTCAGAGCCCAGAGCTTTGGTGTGGTCTATACTCTGTTTAAAAAACAGTAAGCCCGTCAGGTGTGGTGGCTTATGCCTGTAATTTAAGCCCTCTGGGAGGCCAAGGTGGGAGGATTGCTTGAGGCAGAGAGTTCAAGACCCACCTGGGCAACAAAGTGAGACACGAGTCTTTATATACAAATTTATATACAAATGCACATAAACAAACAGAAAACAGATAGCAAATACATAGGCCCTTTCTTTGACTTTATTTATAATCTCCAGTTACACAGATACACCCTTTCTTGGAGCTTGATACCTGCCTTGTTTTTGTTGTTATTGCTGTCGTTTTTGAGACAGGGTCTTGCTTTGTCACTCAGACTGAAGTGCAGAGGGGCACTCATGGCTCACTATAGCCTTGACCTCCTAGGCTCAAGCAATCCTCCTGCTTCAGCCTTGATATGGTTCGGCTGTGTCCCCACCCAAATCTCATGTTGAATTGTAACTCCCACAATTCCCACGTGTTGTGGGAGGAACCTGGTGGGAGATGATTGAATTACAGGGGTGGGTCTTTCCTGTGCTGTTCTCGTGATAGTGGATGAGTCTCACGAGGTCTGATGGTTTTAAAAAATGGGAGTTTCTTTGCACAAGCTCTCTTCTCTTGTCTACTGCCATGTGAGATGTGCCTTTTACCTTCTACCATGATTGTGAGGCCTCCCCAGCCATGTGAAACTCTAAGTCCAATAACCTCTTTCTTTTGTAAAATACCCAGTCTCAGGTATGTCTTCGTCAGCGGCATGAAAATGGACTAATACAAGCCTCCCGAGTAGCTGGGACCACAGGCAGGTGCCACCATGCCAACTAATTTAATTTTTTTTGTTTTTGTTTTTGTTTTTCATTTTGTTTTTTTGGAGAAAGGATCTCTCTGTTGCTCAGGTTGGCCTTAAACTCCTGGGTCGAATGATCCTTCTGCCTCTCCCTCCCAAAGTGTTGGTATTACAGGTGTGCGCCACTGCACCAGGTCCCTGCTTTGTTAAATGCATTGTTTATTAGGCTATTAGTTGATGAGGAAGTTAAAAATACTGAACAAAACACCTAAACTAACCTGGCCATAGGAATTTAAAATATGGCTGGGGCAGCAATTTATAGGACCACCATGGAGGAAAATGGAGGAAAAGTCTACCACCTTCCTGATACATTGCTTCAATTTCTCATCAATTAAATTCAGAATTCCTGAAAAAAAAACCCAAAATACTTTATTATTATTATTATTTTGAGACAGGGTCTCACTCTGTCACCCAGGCTGGGGTGCACAGGCATGATTATGGCCCCCTGCAGCCTTGACCTCCTGGGCTCAAGCGATCCTCCCACCTCAGCCTCCCAAGTAGCTAGGACTACAGGCACATGCCACCATGCCCAGCTATTACTGTATTTTTTGTAGAGATAGGATTTCAGCATGTGTCTCAGTCTGGTTTTGAACTCCTGGGCTCGAGCAATCTGCCTGACTCAGCTTCCCAAAGAGCTGGGATTAAAGTTGTAAGCCAGCCACTGCACTGCACCTGGACTAAAATTTTTTTTTTTTATTTTGGAGACAGAATTTCACTCTTGTTGCCCAGGCTGGAGTGCAATGGTGAGGCCTTGGCTCACTGCAACCTCCACCTCCCCGGTTCAAGCAATTCTCCTGCCTCAGCCTCCCAAGTAGCTGGGATTACAGGCATGTGCCACCATGCCCGGCTAATTTTGTATTTTTAGTAGAGACCAGGTTTCACCACATTGGCCAGGCTGGTCTTGAACTCCTGACCTCAGGTGGTCCGCCTGCCTCAGGCTGGGATTACAGGCATGAGCCACCACCCCCGGCTGGCTAAAACTTCTTTAGGTGTCTCTACATATCAAATAGTCTTTTATGATCATGTGAAAGAACTGAGTCTTTTTTAAAAAAATTAGAAAATTGAAAAATTTGAATATGTCAAAAAGTATTCTGTTAAATTATTATAAATGTCATATCACAAATTCCCTTTATTTATTATCAGCGTACATATTCTTAGCTATTAAGAGATGATGTGTAAGTTTTTCAGTATAAGAAGCTCTTGAGCAAACCTTAAGAAAAATATGTTTAACACTTATATTGCCCCAAATAAATTTCCACGTGTGGAGAAACTTTCTGCTGAGACTGATGTTCACATTTAAAATATCGCCGGGCACGGTGGCTCACGCCTGTAATCCCAGCACTTTGGGAGGCCGAGGCGGGCGGATCACAAGGTCAGGAGATCGAAACCATGGTGAAACCCCGTCTCTACTAAAAAAAATACAAAAAATGAGCTGGGCGCGGTGGCGGGCGCCTGTAGTCCCAGCTACTTGGGAGGCTGAGGCAGGAGAATGGCGTGAACCCAGCAGGCGGAGCTTTCAGTGAGCCAGGATCACGCCACTGCACTCCAGCTTGGGTGACAGAGCGAGACTCTGTCTCAAAAAAAAAAAAAAAAAAAAAAAAGTTAATTAAAATATCATTACAATCAAAACTTTGGAAAGTGCTAAAGTGTCTGTATGGGCACTAACTAGCTACAAGGGGAAGAGAAGGCATGAAATGAGAGGGAGGGCATAGACTGGGAATCAGGAGACAGAACCAATCTGGGAACGACTGCTGATTAGCTATGTAGCTCTGCCTAAGTGTCTCTCTTTCTTGATCTGAGTTTTCTGGTATGTGTATTATATTAATGAAGATTTCAGAAGTTCTTCGGGCTCTGTAATTCTATTCTGTTTTTTTGCACTGTGAATTTTTGCCTTGTCTTTGTTTTCCCTCTTTTGGACTTCTCTGCAGCATTTGGCACTATTAAGAACAATCTCCTTCTTAAAATTCCATCCCTGGCTTTTATGGTGAGAACAACTCAGGGATCATTTCAAATACTACTGTCCTCAATCAGAGCCGGCCCTCATGTCTCAGTTCCTGAGCTAACTGAAGCTTGTTCTCTTTCTCTCTCTCTCTCTCTTTCTCTCCTTTTTCAGAGAGTTGAAAATATCTAGTGTCTTCCATTAGTCCCTGCTGTGGCTTCAATGCATCCTCCAAAGTTCATGTGTTGGAAACTGAATCCCCAAGGCAATGGTGTCTAGAAGTGGCACCTTTAAGAGGTGATTAGGTCACAAGAGTTCTGCCCTCATAAATGCATTCACGATGTTATTACGGGAGTAAGTTAATTAACATGGGCATTGGTTAGTTATTGCTGGAGTTGGTTCATGAGAAAAGGATGAGTTCTGTCCCCTTTTCTTCCTGTGTCTCTCATGTGCACTCTTTTGCCCTCCTGCTTTCTTGTCATGGGTTGACACAGCAAGAAGACCCTCGCAAGATGCAGTCCCTCAGTCTTGGCATTCCCAGCCACCAGACCATGAGCAGAATAAATTTCATTTCTTTATAAACTCCCAAATCTCTGGTGTTGTGTTATAGCAGCATAAAACAGACTAAGGCAGAAAATTGGTACACAGAATGGGGTTGTTGCTATAACAAATACCTGAAAAGTGGAGGCAGCTTTAGAATTGAGTAATGTATATAGGCTGGAAAAATTTGGAGCAGCAGGCTAGTAAAAGCCTGGATTGCTATAAATGGAGTGGTAAGGGCATTTCTGGTGAGGGTTCAGAAGAAGACAAGAGCTGTACGGAGAACCTAAATCTTCCTAGGGATTACTTAACTCGTCATGGTCAGAATGTTGGTAGAAATACGGAGTGTAAGGGCCATTCTGATATAGTATCAAATAGACATGAGAAACAGATATAGATGGTCCCCAACTTAAACAATTTTTTTACTTTATGATGGTGTGAAAGTAATATGCATTCAATAGAAATGGTTCTTTCAGTACCCATACAACCATTCTCTTTTTCACTTTCAATATAGTATTCAATAAATTACATGAGATATTCCATACTTGATTATATAATAGGCTTTTGTCTATAGGCTAATGTGAGCATTCTGGGCATGTTTATGGTAGGCTATCCTAAGCTATGATGTTCAGTAGGTTTGGTGTGTTAAATGTATTTTCGACTTACTGTATTTTCAACATACAATGGGTTTATCAAGATGTAACCACATCATAAGTCAAGGAGCATTGGAAAGTGGAATAAAGGCCATCCTTTATCCTAGTTATACAGTTGTAAAGAACTTCATGGAATTAAGTCCAGGTCCTAGAACTTTGTGGAAGGCAGCACTTAAGAGTGAGGAACTAGGATATCTGGCAGAAGAAATATCTAAGCAGCAAAGTGTTCAAGCTGCTGCATGGCTTCTTTTAGATACTTACAGTAAAATGAAGGAAGAGAGAAATGATGTAAAAATGGGATTTATAATTAAAAGGAAAGTAGAATGCCAAGATTTGGAAAACTATCAGCCTGACCATATAAAGAATAAAAAAGTTTGTTCAGGAGAGAATACTAAAGGTGTGGCCAAGAGACATTTGCTAAACGGATTCATATGGATAGAAGGAAGCCAGGTTCTACTCATCAAGACTATAGGACAATGACCCTGAAGGCATTTCAGAGATCTTCAAGGCAAGCTAGAACCTCAAGGGCAAGGTTTCCAGAGAGGCGCCCACAAGACTTCAACATTTGCTGCCCTATACTGCCTTGTGACTCCACTCCTGGAATTCTGGTACAGCATCCCTCAGCATGCTCTGGCCATGGTTCAAGTGAGCTGAGGTGTGGCTTCACCTGCCACACCACAAGGTACAAGCTATAAAACTTGGTAACATCCATATGGTGCTAATTCTGAAGGCACACAGAATGCAAGAGTTGTGGGGCCATGGCAGCCTCCATCTAGGTATCAAAGGATGTTACAGACAGCCTGGAGGCTCAGGCAAAGACTTGTCACAGGGGTGGAACCACTGGAGAGAGTCCCTGCTAGAGCAATGCCTAGTGGAGCCATGGGAGTGGTGTGGCCCCTGAGACCATGAACCACAGAGTCACCAGTGTGCAACTCCAGCCAGGAAAAACTGCAGGCACAAGACTTTAACCTGTGAGACCTGCTGAGTGGACTGAGTCCAGCAAAGCCACAGAGGCAGGGATGCCCTTATTAAATGGACTAATGGCATTGCCTCAGGAGTGAGTTTGTCATTATCGTAGGAGTGAATTCAGTCCTCTCTTGCTAACTCTTGTGCATACTGTCACCATGTGATGCTTTCAGTCTTATTATCATGCAGCAAGAGGGTCCTCACCAGACACATCCCCTTGATCCTGAACTTCCCAACCTCCAGAACTATAGGCTCAGCAAACTTCTATTGTTTATTAATTACCCATTCTGTGGTACTCTATTATAGCAGCATGAAATGGACTCACTCCCTTTACCTTGATAACTTATAAATCTTATAAACTTATAAAACTTATAAATGCCATATGACATCACATCACACAATGGAAAGAACATGAATTTGGGGCTTTAACAATACTCAGGTTCTTTAACTTGGGACTTTGTGAAGATTTATTGAAAATAACTTTTCCAATTTTACAAATTAAAAAAACACAGGATGAGAGAGGTCAGATGAATTTCTCACCCAGCTCCTAAACTGGACCTGACCCAAATTACCAGGAGAATGCTCAGTCTTAGTATAGAACAGATTTCAATAGACGTTTATTAAAGTACGCTTTGGAATCCCTGCCCAGGAAGGGTATTAAAAGAAACAAATTCTGAGCTGAGTAAGTACTCAGGGGTTGGTAGTTATCTAATGTTTGCTTTTCATCATTTATTTAACAATTCTTTCCAAATAATTATTCAGTTGTCCATTAACTACATATTTGGTACAGCAGAATAAAACAAACAAAAAATAGTGGCACATCAGAATAAACTGGCCTCTTCAAATAGCAACTCAGAGTCTTTCAGGTAGATATCCTGCCTTAGAGGACATCAAAGTTTGTTTGAAATGGAAACAGCCTCTCCAAAATGAGTCTTCAAAGGTTGCGAAGTACTATAGAAGAACTTTAAATTTAGGCTTTTTTTTCTGTGGTACTTTAAGCATAACAGATGGATCTTCATAATTAGCATCACATTTGCATTTTTCTCTCCACAAAAAAGAGCTAATAATCTTAGAAGGAGAATTAAAAAGCATCATTCCGTCATATTTTTATTGATCTTATTTATAATTTGTATGCCAAGTCTTCTTTATGATACCTATTACTTTCTAGCCCTCTCCTGGGAGATGAACAAATTTACAAATAAGGAAATGAGCAGGGTAGTTAGGAGCACAAACTTGAAAATGACTTTAGGATGAGAACTTACTGGAAGGCCCTGATAAAGTGGAAGAAATATGAAGATTCAGATACAGCCTGAAGCCCATCTATGTAATCTCCTCCAACAGAGTAGGCCTACTTATCTTTTGTGTATGTTTCTATGAGACTCCCATCCTCTCCTATGCACTGTAACTCCTACCACTCAGAACCATTTAGTTGAAAGGTGCTATGAAATAGGAGAAATCATTGAACAAACTGTCCTCACAGGCAAGCTCTCAAGCTCTCCTGATGTAGAGCTGGAGACAGCTATTGATGAACTATGGTGGGTGCAGAAGTTAAACAGATACCATCTGCAGAGCACAGAGTAAGCAGAGGCCCTAGGACATGCAGCATGGGACAGTATACCCTGAGAGAACTGGGCCAGTGTAAACAAAGATCATGTCCCAACTGTGTACCACAACTAACACTGTATCTGAGGATCTCAGTGATCCTCAAGGCTTCCCTATGAGGCTGATGCCATCTTCATTGTGTAGATAGAGAAACTAAGATTTAGGAAAGTAAACCATATTGCCCTCTAGTTAAGTGGCAAAGCCGGTATTTTCATTTAGGTCCCATCCAATAGCAAACTTCACGATACTAAGTGGCATGCCATTTCGACTTGTCAACTATATGCAATAAATTTGCTCTGGTAAAGGTTTTGCTTTAATTTGTGCATATCCAATCTGTCATAATCAATAACATAACTTTGGAAGTCACCTGAATAGGGATTAGGAGTGTAATCAATGACCATGAAACGGAAAAGATAAACTGGTCCACAGGGAAATTGAGCCCTTGACCTTAAGCTCCCTAGAGCTGAATTCTAACCAAGTCAATTAATTAGCCACAGACTATTAAATGAACACATTAGAGACCAAATTCTTTCAAACCACAAATCTAAGTTGGCCTTGTATGGGAACACAGAGTTAAGTATGTACTGACTTTTTTTTTATATCAGATGGGTAATGTGCCAACATCCTGATAAGGCTGAAGGAGGCACATCTCACACATTACTGTGAAACCCAATCATCATACTTATGAACCACAAAAGGATCAATATGCATTGAATTTGAGTGTGCCCATTTAGTACAGTACAGACTCTCTAGAGTATCCAAAAGCAGATGAAATTATAAGTGAAAATTTTATAATCTTTTTTTAAACTTTCTCTTACTGTTCATAATGCCTATACTTCACTACATCTTTTTAAATTGATACATCTAACTTAGGAATCAAGTCTTTAAGAGGACCCTGGTTGAACTGCCAATTTTTATCAGATTCATTAAACTCCACCCCATAGGTAAGATCAGACCTGGAATTCTTGAGCTGGAGAGTACTCCATGAAAGATACTGTGTATACTAAATGAAAAGCAGTAATATCACACATCTAACTGATAAGACCGGCAAGCCCAGAGAGCCTGAAAGAGGAATCCGCTTTCCCTTACCTGTTGCTACTGGACTTCAGGCCTCTTCAACAACACATGGAGTATATTCTGCACCCAGTGCTCAGTCTCAACTATCTACTTCTCAGTGGCACCAAGGTCACTCAAGGGTTGAGTTCTCACAGAGCAAGAGAGGAACAGGGAGGGATGCAAGAAGAGGGAGATCCATCCCCAACCTAGTAGAGTATTTGGGCCATTGCTCTTCTCCACCCTTCATAAATTACTGATAATTTTGAAAAGTCTGGAAAGTGAGAAGCAGGAAGGATAAGGAGAAAACATAAGGAAAAAGGAGGGAATTCATCTGGGGATGTTCTTCCATTCCTCTTTCCTCATCCAGACCCTTCACATAGTCCTCCCATCTTCATTCTAATTCCTTGACCCAGAATATTTGTGCTACCCTCTTCCCAAACTCCTAATCTCCTTAATTGTAGCCAGGCACCAGGCCAAATCAATCACATGTTCAGAACTGTGGGAGTCTCCTCCCAGTTCTCAGGGGTGGTGGGAAGGCACAGATCTCAAAGCTACAGAGTTTCAGTGAGAGCAGATTTGTTGCTTGCATTTAAATTTTTGGAAGCCTCACTTTTCATAGAAATAATGTTCTCCAAGATGACTCAGTTTGATAGCACTATTATTCAGGGTACATTTTGTGTTAAATATGCTCTTGTTTATTGGCCTCAGATCCTATATATCATAATATTCTGAGGTCCAAACAAATACATTATGGAACACGACCTGCTTCTATGCGGGAGCTTTGTCTATACTGCACATTTATTCATCAGGTAGGAAAGTGGGGAAGTTTGCAAAATAGAGAAGGATTCTTTAAAGAGGCGGGAACAAGGTTATCTAAAGAATCTGGTGCATTGGCTAAATTATGTAATTATGAGAAGAGCAGACATTAGGCACAATAGAAATTCTTCATTCTTGTATCTCTACTTTCATTTTCTGTAAACGATGTACAACATAATGTACAAAATTTCTATGGTCAGGTCTGGTGGTAGCTCTAGATTTAAATATGGAAAAGCCTCATTAACAGAAATCACATGGCTATAATTCTTTTTAATAGAACTTTTGGCTAAATTCAGGCAGGTGAAATACACTTTTAATTTACTGATGTTAATCTAACAAGATCATTTGGAAATATTTAAAATGCCTGTAACAGGACCCGTTTACTGGAAGACTATAACGAATTACTTAATGTGCTTATTTCAGGACAAAACTAAGAGTAATACTCTACTTTGTAAAGGGGATTAGATTTGCAATGAAAGGAACTTACTGGGGAACCTGGCCAATTGAAAGCTGGCAAAACAATGTGAGCAGATGCATTAGAAGTCATCTGATCTGGGGAGCTAATCCCAGTGCTGTCAGACCTTCTAAAACTGCCTCAACCATGTCAATGCACCAATGGAAACTTATTCCTAGTCTGCAACTTTAATAGGGTAAGGGAGGTGCTACTTGCTTCACAAGCCGGGGAAGCTTTTCCACTGCACCTCCGCGCATGGGCCTCCAGCACTCACAGATACCCACGTCCACGTCAACTGTAAACTGACCCTCTGTTCTGAATGATCAGTGATATTCCTCACTACATTTCATGACCGTTACTTGAAACAGGCACTAAACACATACGTGTAAAATGTACTTAAGACACTAATGTACCAAACACATTAACACCTAATTCTAAATCTGACAAATTAATAAAGTAATTTTTACTTGTATGGTTATAAAGGGTGAGCATTATAATAAAAAATGTGCTCATTTGTCCTGGTCAAGGGTGTGAATGGATATGAAATAAGAAAATATGAAAAAATAGTATTGATAGGAAAAGTATTTTCCAACATTGCAATTGTGAATTTCCCACAATATTATTTACAGAACTAGATTTACAATTTTGCCATCCGAAAAATATTGTAACTGTGAAATAGTTAACGTTCGGTTTAAAGTTTGGGATTTAAAATGAGCCTAAATTTACACAACAGACTGCCTTACCTTTAATTTATATGATGGAACTTGTTTTCAGAACAGAACATAAGAAAGATATACAGACTGAGCCAAATCATCTAAGCAATTAAGATTTCAATATTGTGGATACCACTGGAGCCCACACTGAAAAGTGAGTGCTATTAACCTAAAGATTTAAAGTCACAATATCTGTGACTCAATTGTGACTCAGTTGCCAAGTCCCTCCAACGTCAATGGTTAAGAGTTCAATGATTCTGAAAGTAGCAAAAAAAAAAAAAAAAAAGGGAATTTAAAACGAAGATTGAATAGTTTGCTAATTTCCACAGCTCTGCATCAGATTTACCTTTCCTGGCTTCTTCTTATAACATCTCCTGTATCCACAAATACTCATCTGACATCTCATATTTGGAACACAACTGAGAATCAATTAGTCAAGTCACAAAAGTCAAGTCATAAAACTCTTTGCTCTGTCTTGGAGGAGAAACTCATACACCATCAGTTTTACAGATTATTTGCTTTTATGCTTTACCTAAAAAAAACCATAAATTTATAATATTTTCTAATATTTTAGACCTGTTTTCTAAATCCAAAGAATGTTAGAAGCCATAAATAAATGGAGTTAGTACTTGTTATAGGTTCTATGAGAGCAGAGATACAATAGTAGACAAAATAGAAAATCTGTTAAAACTGACAAAAGCTTAAAAAGCACAATAGTCTGGGGATACTGCAGTGAGAACTAATATAACTCAATAGGTCCCACTGGCATCATGGTACTGCATTCATAGTAGAAGAGTTGATGTTCATTCTGATGTCTGATTCATTCAGAAAGTTCCTATTTTGTTTGGTTTAGTCAGTTTAATGAGTTATAAAAGTACTAATTCATTTTAGAAAGCTATCCATTTAAAGGACTTAAAACAATACCTATATGTATGTGGGTGTGTGGGTGTGAGGTATCTACCTAGAAATGGCTATATAGAGTGATGTCTGTGTCTCTCTCTATCTATCCATGCTTAGATTCTAAGAACTTCAAGCTGATTTTGCCTGCACTCAGTGGGTGCTGCTAGTTCACCCAGGTGTACTAAGTGGGTGGCTTCTTGATTGGAACAATTAAATAGTGGGGTTTTGGTAGGTCTGAACTAAGTGAATACCATTTCTGTAGGTCAAGAACAGTCAAATATCAGTCATCTCATATGGCTCCAGCTAATGTTACTATAGGCCATTTTGTGATCTATAAAATTTTCCCATACCATCTATTACTTAGCTCAATTATAAAATTAAATTAGACTATAAACATACAGTAACTGAGCAGTAGGGACCCTGACCCGGAAAGAAAAATGTAATTAATGTCACAATAGGAGTCAAAATAATAAAACAAAAGCTGATGTCACATATTAGGACCCTCAATTACCACAAATTTACCATGAAAAGTTTTATTCTAACTCACACTAATATTAGGTAATATTTTATTTCTACTCTCCGGAAGATAGCTGGATTGGAAACACCAGTTGCTGGCTTACGATTGCCCATGAAATGTGCACTGAAGCTAAAATGCAAACTTGTCAGGTTTTTCTCCCAGTCATGAGATCCATTTTGTTTGCTTATTTATTTAGAAATGGGGAGAGGTGTGATTAAATATAGTTTACAGAGTCAATGGAAGATATTATTAAGTTTGTTCATATTTCTGATAAAAACAAGAAAACCTGAACTTTTGTTTTATTCTGCAGCAACTAAGATATTGGGTGATTAAAAATGGGTAAAGGAAAAACATCAGTTGGCATTATGATTATAAGTAAATTTATTTCCAAACTGGGAAAATGCTTTGTGATTGAAGAAGATCAGGGTTTATAATCATTGTTAACCTTTTCTGAGAAACAATTGGCCTGTAGCCAACCTATTACATAACCTAGCCTAAGAAAGAAAACTTTCACAAAAAGCCACTAAATCAAACTTGCACTATTGTAGGCTATTAAATGAGCTTGTTTTGAACTCAAATGTATGTTATTCAGAAGATAAAAGTAGTACATTTGCAAAGTACATAAAAAGCTGTTTATAACAAAGCATGGTCTTACAATGATAGTTTAATTCCTTACATGTCCTATCAGCATATGTCTCTACTGTTAATATTTTCTTTTTAATAAGTCTCATAAAGTAGGTTGAGCCAAATAGATTCTCCTTTCCTGGTCTTTTTAAAAGCATTATCAAGTTACATCCTTTACTAATATTCCTAAAGATCTAAAGATTCTAGTATATATTCAAGTAATTTCTGTAAAATATTGTGAGAAAAATTCTATCTAAGCATAGCAATAAAACTATAGAAAGCAGAAGTGTAAAGCTACAGGAAATATGTGTGTGTGTGCATGTATGTCCGCATGCACGTGCATAAGATGAGCTTAAAAACTATTTTTGGACCAGGGCCATGAAATGAATGAATATGATCTTCATGAAGCCCCAAGAGGAACCCCATACTTTAAAGGAACAAAAACTTTCTATAGACAATTTGTTATGTAAAGATACATCAAGGTTAAAAAAAAAAAAAGAGTATATAACAGAGAGTTTAAATGAGGTCAACAGAATTATACCAGCTGGTCCCACTCCCCACCGGGCTGCAGAGGGAAGTGAAGCAATCCACAGGACACAGGTTTAATCCAGACAAGGCTTCACAGTAAAAGAAAATCAACACAGCACATGGCACTGAAAAACAATCTTCTGCCAGTCCAGATTATGGAGTACTAGGAGGACTCAATATTTGAAATGTTTGCCCTTCAAAGAGAAACTCTTACATACTAAGCCAGTTAGCGCAGGTTTTGATACAAATCACCAAATTCAGAAATAACAGCCTTCAACTTAGAAACTTCTGAGAAAGGGAGGAGGGGGGGTCATACATTTCGGTGAATGCAAATGTAAAACGACAATTTCCTATATTATGATAATGTCTTAAAAATGTAAAGTGCAGCAGTAGGGAGACGCTCCTCCCTTTCTTCACAGATCCCAGTGCTGTCTCACATGGAGTGTGAGGTGACAGGAGGACTTTGTGCAGGGCTCTGCTAGGCTCATTATGATGATACCCAGACACCGGGCGTCTCACACACATTCCTCTTCTGCTGCCTCATTCAAACACCGCAATTAAGATGCTGAAGACTGTAATTCAAGCTAAAGGAAGAGCCGCAAGAATAATGGCCAATGCATAAATTTAGATGTGAAAAACAGACATATCCATTGATAGTATTACCGGGACAGCCACTCCATTTAAAAACAGGGCATCCTAGTCCATTTCTCTTTATAATGCTCTCCTCTTGCTTAGCTGGCTCTGTTCTCTATAGTTCCGTACCATCCTCTGGTTTTGTCCATCTGTCTCAGTTTCCTTCCCCCAGAGATAGTGACCTTGTTGCTACTTGTGCCAGAAGCAGCCTGGAATACACTGAGATGCCAGGAACAAAGAGGCCTCCCGGAATCCTAACCTTTCAAAAGCTTTTTATGAACACTTGGGATAGAGAGAAGCCTGCTGACTTCACTCACCTGCATATACCAGGCAGAAGAACACACAAGGCCGTTCTTTTTTTGGCCTTACCCTGAGAGTTGAGGTCATTCTTCCACCTAATAGAATACATTTTCACTGGCTTTACTTGAAGAACTACATTTAAGTGATGGCATCGCAGTTATGGCTTAAAATAAGCCTCGTTTACTCAAATAAAATATCTAACATTTCACTGAATTTACATTAGAGCAAAAAAAAAAAATAAAAGGTAGCATCAGGCAAATTAAGAAGGACGAATTAAGCTATATCAATTTTAGGTTTATGCAGTATTTCCATTACGAGTAGCCTTGAAGTATATAATGATGGGCATTTAACTCATGCAGTACCTTTTGCCTAAAAATAGAGAACCCTTAATCTCAAAAAGCAAGTAAAATACTTTATGTGTCATGTTTTTTATAATGTTTAAATTAAAAAAAAAACAACTTACCTTGATTATCTCACTTAAATTTCATTAAAATATTCAACACTGGCAAGGCAAGCATTAGTACTCCAGCTAAGGAATCCAGACTGATAGAAGCAGCAGCTAAGTGAAAATCAGGCCACGCCGTTGGTAAGGGAGTGTTTCTACTTCTATCTCATGACTAGCTACCTGGTATGAAGTGAGTCCCTTGCCTTCCCTGGGCAGGTAGTCCATTCATTCGTTCTTTAACTCAACAGCATGGGTGTGAGTTGAACAAGACAGACAAATTACTGCAATGTGTATCATGACAGGAGGAAGAATTCAACAAGCAAGTCGTGTGTGATATGGTTAAGGAAAAGAAGAATCTAACGTTCTCTTCAATACAGTTCTAGCCCATCAGCCACCTAAGAGCAATGGGATAAGGCCAAAGTCAAGGTCAGGCCCAGGGGTTTTGAGTGTATACATGGACTTCCTAAGATATACTTCAATTGAGTTCTTTTATTGCATTCCCTAGGCAAATGCAATTGATTTCAGAATTATTGATTGCTTTGGATGGTCCAACCCAGTTTCCCTTCATCCCTGGGGATAATCAAGAGCTGATCTCTGATTCTCAAGAAAAATGGAGAATTTAAGGAATATTAGATCTCAAACTATCAGTATAATCTTCTAATTTGTCTCATTATAAAGTATTATATTTCTATAGGACAGGTTAATAATCCAGAAAAATGAAACTAAGATGATCAAAACCTGTAGTTAATACTTTAAAATACAATCCAACACCGTTTGATCTTCTGGGTCGGTGACACTCCAATTTCTTCTCTCTAACATTTCCTTAAGAGTTGCAATCAAAGGATGCCTGGGTAAGAGCTGGATTCAGTTTTGGTACTTAGGTCTTTCAGTAATTCCATTTTAGTACCACTGAATTATCATTAGTGCTTTAAAGAGCTGCCTTTTGTGGACAGAATGAATTTATTACTACACAAATTATCACTTTTGTCTTCCTACTGATACGTTTAAGGAGCGGGGATACAATATTTTCATCCAACAGGTCACAATGCATATAATTGCTGACATTTTAAACTCATCTGGAAAAATAAATGTTGTTACTATATTATTGTAGACTGTAGAGTGTCCTTCACTTTTTTACTTTTATTATTTTCACTTTGGAGATTCTGTCAATAAAAGTCAAGTGCCCTTCCACCCTGTGAGGCGACAGGGAGAAGAAGCCGTCTTTGAATCAGAAAATGGGCCCTCACCAGACACTAAATCTGCTTGGACATGGGTCATGGGCTTCCCAGTCTCCAGAATAGTGAGAAAGTTAGTTTTGTTGTTTAGAAGCCCCCAACTCCCCTCCAAAAAACCAAGTCAAGTGGTTTCAGCTGTTTCATGTTTAAATCATTTAACAAAATGTCCTGGGCACCCAGAGGACACAGAACACTCTCCCTAAAGCAGCTACAGCTGGGCCAGTGGCAGCCCTCCACCCTGAGCTGCAAACTGCGTTAGTCATGGAAGAACACAGGGAGTGAAAACGTTGAAATTTCACAGCATGCTCTGAAATAATGGAATATAAAGATACACACTGCTCCCATCAAAGGAGAAAAGGTGTGGCTTTGCTTCCACATACCATCAATATTTTTAGCGTAAAAAATACCTAAATCATTTGAATACCAAATCAAATTTTCCATTTTGTCAAAAATAACGACCTTAATTCCAAACTGCCAAGAGTTTCATTAGTTCTAGAGAGAGTAGACATGCTTAGCACAGCACCAGTGACTCCCTCTCAGAAGCCTAAGGAAGAGAAATGGCTTATGAGGACAATAACCTGATTTTATTTCACTAGGGAACAAGGCTTTCGAGTCTCTGGTTGCTTCTCACAGTCAATGTAATGTATTTATCAAATGCTGTGAAGCGATTACTTCATCTGCTCCAGTCATCAGAGGCAAATAAGATTACCACGTGAGACAGCAGCGAAAGAGAAGCTGTTTTTTCTAACCACATTAAAGTCGCACAGCCTATGTTGTTTAAATGAACAAATCACATAAGAAACAAATTAAAAAATCAGAAATTTGATTAAATTTCGGATGAACCATGTTACGAATATGGAAACACATACATTTACTTCAAATCCATATCATTGTCATCCAAACAGGACACAAATATATTGACTCTTAGATTTTTGACTGCCAGAGGCTGGAAGTGATAAGAGCTGGAATGTGTTGCTCAGAGTAGTTAACAAGGAAATAGAAACAATCTAGTAGCAAGCAAGAGAAGGACACAATCTTCCTGAGGGCAAAAGTCATTGCTAACTTATTTGGACTCACATCTAGACAAGTGTCAGTTTCTTAAAAGTGCCTATTAACCAATCTGAGCCACATCTTCCTGGGGATAATCTGCAGACTGGCAAAAAATTGAGTCTTTTGGAGATAAATATATTTTCTCTTTCAAACTTCAGAGGATTGTTTAGAAAATAACTATTCAAGGATTTGATTTTACTCCCAAATCTGTAAAAGGCTGATATTAGCAGAAATACAGATTTTCACTTTTGATAAATTGGGAAAAGTCTAGAGATCAATGTATTTCTGGCTTGAAGGAAATTAAACCAAAAAAAAATTATTTACAAAATATTAATATATTGAATGCAACAACATATAATTAGGACAATATATTACGACCAAGTGGGGTTTATCCCAGTAATGCAAGGCAATTAATGTAATTCACCATACTAACAGATTTTTGACAAAGACGCCAAGGAAATTTAATGAGAGAAGAGATAGACTTTTCCACAAATGGTGCTGGATCAGCTAGATATCTGTATGGAAAAATACAAAACAAAACAAAAGAACCTCAGACTGTATTCAAAACTTAAGTTTAAATGAATTATGAATCTCAACATAAGAGCTAAAATGTTAGAAGAAAACACAGGAAAAAATATTAGTGATATTGAATTAGACAAAGATTTCTTTTTTTTTTTTTTTTCTTGAGACAGAGTCTTGCTCTATTGCCCAGGCTGGAGTGCAATGGCACGATCTCAGCTCACTATAACCTCTGCCTCCCGGGTTCAAGCCATTCTCCTGTCTCAGCCTCCCAGGTAGCTGGGACTATAGGCATGAGCCACCAAGCCTGGCTAATTTTTTTTGTATTTTTAGTAGAGGTGGGGTTTCACCATGCTGGCCAGGCTAGTTGAGGATCCTGACCTCAAGTGATCCTCCAGCCTTGGCCTCCAAAAGTGCTGGGATTACAGACATGAGCCATAGTGCTCAGCTGAATTAGACAAAGATTTCTTAAGCACAAATTATAAAAGAATGGTAAAATGGATTTATCAAAATGAAAAATCTGATATTTGAAAAAACACAGTTAAGTAAACAAAAATACGAGCAACATACTAGGAGAAAATTTTTGCAAAACGTATGTCTAACAAATAGCTTGTATCTACAATATACAAAGAACCCTTACAATTCAAGAAGACAATCTAAAAATGAGCAAAAGATTTGAACAGAAACTGCACAAAAGAAGGAATATAAATGGGCAATAAATAAATGAAAAGAAGTTCAACATCACTAGTTATTAGGGAAATGTGAATTGAAATCACAATGAGATATCACTACACACCTACTAGATTAGCTATAGTTTGAAAGGCTCACAATACCAAGTGCTGGAAAGGATGTGGAGCAAGTAGATCTCTCATACATTGCTAGTAAAAATGCAAAATCGTACAGGTACTTGGGAAAGCAGTATGGCAATTTCTTATAATATTAAAGGTACATTTACCATATGAACTCTGCAATCTATTCCTGTTTGCACAAAGACAAAACCACAGTGACAAAAATCAGGTATATGGTAAAGGCAGAAGGTGACTTGGTGACTTTTTAAGGTGAGGAAACTGTTGTATATCTTGATAGTGGTAGTGGCTAAACAACTGAATAGCCAAAATTCCTCAGTCCACACCCTTAAAATAGATGAATTGTATTGTATAAAATAATACCTTAATAATAAATAAAAGTAAAAATTACATAAATGTTTCTATTTGTCCACTGCCTATTCGTATAGAAAAGAACATAGAAAATGGCCACAGAGTAACACAGTGAAATCAAGATTTTGAGAAAAGAATGATCAAAAATCCAGATCCTAAAATGTCAAGTCCAGCCCAAAGAAACTACCTTTCCCCACTATGAATATCATCCAGGAGCTTTTATTATATTTTTGGGAAAAACGTTATTACCTGTAAGACAATAATAACAGCTGATTCTGGGTACATTGAATTACATAATGGAGAAATAGCTTCATCCTCTGACAGATTTCCAATGAGAGTTTGCCATTAGTAAACCTTGAAGAAGGGGAGAGAAAAGGATGGGAGGGGTAAAGAATGGAAGAAAGAGAGCTAAAGAGGAAAATGAGAGAGGAATGCCAACCAAGAGAAAGAACAGCTGACCAAAAAAAAAAAAACAAAACAAAACAAAGCAAAACAGTGGAAAAGTACTGGCTGAGAAAAGAGGTTATGGGAAAAACAGAGGAAGAACGAACAGAGAAATGGATACACACCTAGGAAAACAAGAGATGTGAGAAAGAATGTTGAGGTCAATGAAAGCAAGCAAGCTGAGCATGGTGGCTCATGCCTGTAATCCCAGCACTTTGGGAGGCTGAGGTGGGTGGATCACTTGAGGTCAGAAGTTCAAGATCAGCCTGGGCTACATGGCAAAACTCCTTCTCTACAAAAAATACAAAAAAATTAGCCAGGCGTGGTGGCCTGCATGTGTAGTTGCAGCTACTAGAGAGGCTGAGATGGGAGGATCACCTGAGGCCATGAGAGGCTGCAGTGAGCCGTGACTGTGCCACTGCACTCCAGCCTGGGCAACACAGCAATACCCTGTCTCAAATTAAAAAAAAAAAAAAAAAAAAGGCAAGCAGAGTTAGACACCAGGTACAATGGGTGGAGAGAGAAAAAGTAACTACAAATGAGGAAAGAAAAAAAAAGGAGGGTTAGGAAGTCCACATTTGGATGGGAACATGAGATATGAGACTGTCAATATATTATTTTGTTGTAAAATTAAAATATTGTAAGGAAATACCAAAGAAATAACTTGAAGAATTACTTTCCAGATGTTTCCAACACACTTTTTTTCCTTCTATGAAATGTATCCTTCCTGGGGCCTTTTAAAATCTTACTTGGCTCTCTTAAATGTAAATAACTCAATTTAAGGCATGGTTTCCCTTCCAAGGACTTTCAAATTCTCTTCAAGGCTTTCAAAATGCCCATGAAATGACTTCCCACTATGAAGCACAGGGACAAGAGGGAGGTAGATTGTAAAGACCTGCTTGTGTTCTGGTTCCAGGTCTGTCAGTAACAGCTGGACAAGTTCCTTAATGTGTGTGTGTGTGTGTGTGTGTGTGTGTGTGTGTGCACGCACTGTGTATGTGTGTTAACAAACCAGTTTTCCAGTTCCATTTAGTTCACTCCCTTTTCTTTCTCCCTTACTCTTTCCTGTTTTCCTTCCTTTCCTTAATTCGATTTCATGCTTTTTCCTTTCTCTCTCCTTCCCTTCTTTTTCTCCCTTCCAACAAACCTGCGAACATGCTGAAGGCTGATCCCTGTGCCAGTTGCCAGGGACACAAAGCCACAAGGGGTTCCACCCTGCTCAGGATCTGGGCTGGCTGGAAGGTAGCTGATTCATCAGTAATTTTCTTTTTTTTTTTTTTTTTTTTTTTTTTTTTGAGACGGAGTCTGGCTCTGTCGCCCAGGCTGGAGTGCAGTGGCCGGATCTCAGCTCACTGCAAGCTCCGCCTCCCGGGTTTACGCCATTCTCCTGCCTCAGCCTCCCGAGTAGCCGGGACTACAGGCGCCCGCCACTGCGCCCGGCTAGTTTTTTGTATTTTTTTTAATAGAGACGGGGTTTCACCGCGTTAGCCAGGATGGTCTCGATCTCCTGACCTCGTGATCCGCCCGTCTCGGCCTCCCAAAGTGCTGGGATTACAGGCTTGAGCCACCGCGCCCGGCCTCATCAGTAATTTTCAATGCTTTAACATTAAGCAGAAACAACGATTGACTGTTCTGTCCTCCAATATTAGTCCTTGAAAGCAAGACTTTCCTTCCAATGGGAATTTAAACCTTTGGGATACAATATTTTTCTTAGTTATATACTTTTATTTATCTCCCCATTCCCTAATGTCACGTCTTCACAGTTGAGTTTGGAATTTTAAAACTCAGCCTGACAAGCCGGCCTGAGGGTCCCGCAAAGTTGAAGCTATAAACATGATCATGTCAACTTAGGGATAATCATTTGTGGCAACAACAAAAACTCCAGCAACCTAAAACATAAACACCTTCAGAAAAATGTGCCTCATTTTAGCAGGGATTTTGATGTGTAAGAAATCACTAAAAATAGGTTTGAAAATATCCTAACTGGTGTTGACATATCAGCATACCTTACCAACTCTTCTAGATTTCCACAATTATTACAAAGAATGTGGAATAAGAGAATCTTTTCTTTAAAAAAAATGGTATATATCTTTGTATCTTAATCCCTCCTCTTCTTAACTTACTTCACAAAATTCAATTAATGCCTTGAATATCTACAGAAATTTCTCTACTCATGCTATGACTAACTGATCTCCGTGAATTAGAAGGTGTCTCAACCAAAAGCTCACACCACAGGATGCTTAGTAGTTTACTTGATACAACCCATAAAACATGACAGTCTCAAGAAAGAGCAAAGCTCATATCCACCTTAATACAAGTTAAGGTTCAAGAATACAATGGTCTATTACCTAAAGTAAGTTAATTAAAAGAGCTCTGATCAAATTACTTAATAAGAACGTCAATCCTTTCCTTAGTCTAAAGAGGCAACACAGCAAGAACCACGGTGGAAATATTAAAGGTGCTGGCTTTTGACACAACGTGAGCATTGGTTTAAGCTCATGAGAGAACAGAAAACAATTCAAACAGGCAGCTGGCCCAGGATTCACAGCATCTCTCTCTCAGCAATTCTGATGATTTCCTAAAGAACAATCGTGGGTTCTTTCAAGTTACTTGGTACAGAATCCAGAACAACATGTGTGCATACTTAATAAACATCATTTGATGGCAAAACAAAAGCAAACAGTGTTGGCTATTTTGAGAGTCACGTTCCTTAATGACTTGAACTCCTAACAGATGCTCTACATAGGCATTAACTAGCTCCCTTGAAGCAGACATTTCTTTTGCTCTTTGAAAATATTAATAGGGAGAAAAGACTTGCTCTGTTTCTGCCAGTGCTTTAAAATAAGACGTCCTCTCATCTGTGCATGGTTTTTTTTTCTCCCTTTCCAACTTTTATTTTAGGTTCAGGGGGTGTATGTGCAGGTTTGTTACATGGGTAAATTACATGTCATGGGAGTTTGGTATACAGGTTACTTTGTCACCCAGGTGATAAGAATAATACCTGATAGGAAGTTTTTCAATCCTCACCCTCCTACTACCCTCCACTGTCAATTAGGCCTAAGCATCTATTGTTCCCCTCTTTGTGTCCATGTTTACTCAATGTTTAGCTCTCTCTTAGAGGTCAGAACATTCAGTATTTGGGTTTTCTGTTCTTATATTAATTCGCTTAGGATGATGGTCTCCAGGTCCATCCATGTTGCTGCAAAGGACATGATCTTGTCCTTTGTACAGCTGCGTGGGATTCCATGGTGTATATGTACCACATTTTCTTTATCTAGGGTACCACTGATGGGCATTTAGGTTGATTCTATGTCTTTGCTATTGTGAATAGTACTGTGATGAACACACGTGTGCATGTGTCTTTTTAGCAGAATGATTTATATTCCTTTGGGTAGATACGCAGTAATGGGATTGCTGGGTCAAATGGTAATTCTGTTTCATGCTCTTTGAGAAATCTCCAAACTGCTTTCCACAGTGGCTGAACTAATTTCCATTCCCACCAGCAGAGTATAAGCACTATCTGTATAATGTTTACTGCTACATTCACAAGGGCAGGTAGGTAGGGGAGGAGTCTAGTTCCATAGTCCACAGACAAACCAGAGAACTTTAACATCATCACAAGTCATCATCCCTTAAGCAAGTTTCTCCTGTCAGTTGAGACATTATCAAAGATGATTTATATTCAGAGATGCTAAGGCTAGTCTATGTCCAAAAGGAAAGAAAACCATGACCTTTAACTAGTTATACCTGGGGAAGGGAAGCAAAAAGGGTGAAGGTGAAGGGACAGCTGGGAAAGTCAAAATAAAAGTCTACCCAGAAACCTGCTGCTAAAGTATTTGCATTAAACAGTCTCAGCCCAGCAAACATTGGTACATCCCATTGGAACTTCTTCTTCCCTAAATATGAGCCTACTTCAGGCATTTGCCATGACATCAAGTCTCACTATTTTTTTAATTACTGAATTCTTTAGGGTTAGAAATCTCTCACAACAAAGACAGAAGAGTAGACTAGGATTCACTTTAAAATAAATTGCCCTGTGGCTGAGTCTGTCACCTGGGAATGTTTCAAAGTCAGCTCTCATCTTGGGGCAGTGCTCAGCAGAGATG
Source organism: Macaca thibetana thibetana (assembly GCF_024542745.1). NCBI lineage: Eukaryota > Metazoa > Chordata > Mammalia > Primates > Cercopithecidae > Macaca > Macaca thibetana. The sequence continues at coordinate 18,233,796 of NC_065594.1, forward strand.
GGGCTCACTCTACTGGGTCTCCTGCCTCCGACAGGCTCCAGTCTCCTCTCACCGAACTACGAATTCTCTAACTCTTTATGGACAGAGCAGACACTTGGCAACTAATTCCCTTTCTCTTATCAGGTCTCTCTTCAGAAAGGCTGGGGATGACACTGCTAACACCACCTTTAGAAGAAGAAGAGGCCGTTCAACCCTCAGAAACACTCCCCTAAGGATTTATTTATCAAAATGTCACCATGAGAATTGTTAGTCAAGCCTTGATCCTTCAAAACCATGCTGCCTTGATAGACTACAGTTAGTTAAAATTCCTTTGCTTTGGTTGCCTTTTAAAAAAAATGTGTGGGGGGGGTGGGGGTGGGGGGAGGGGGGAGGGGGGAGGGATAGCATTAGGAGATATACCTAATGTAAATGATGAGTTAATGGGTGCAGCACACCAACATGGCACATGTATACATATGTAACAAACCTGCACGTTGCGCACATGTACCCTAGAACTTAAAGTATATAAAAAAAAAAAATGTGTGTGTTACTGTATCTCACACACCACAGTTTTAGGAAATGTTAGCAAACTGCAAGTAATCGCTGTAGTAATTGTCAAGATGTTTAAAGTCATTTCCTTCTACAAATGTGTCCAAACTCTGTTATCCTATCCCTATAATGTTATATATCATTCAAGGGCTTTTAAGGAAAGTACGCAAACCTGTATTAAGTAACAAATACATGCCACAGACCAGGCTACGTGCTTTTCATTACCCTCTTACTCTGTGAAGTGGGCAGTGGACATTCCTGTCTCTGTTTTACAGATAATAAAACAAAGGCAGGCAAGTCCCATAGCAGTACATGGCACAGGCAAGAATCAAATTCAAGTCTGCGTGATTCCAAGTTCCAGTGATGTCCTTTCCTATGTTATTGTGACCCTCAAAAAGCCTCAGGAATTTAAGTTTTGTGGGAACAAGGTGAAAATTGCCCCTGAGAAGCTTGGATTCATTCCCCAGGATGGGGCTGGGGGTGCTACCATGGTTAACTTCAAGGAAAAGGTTTAGTCAAACCAGGCTGTAATTATACAAACTCATGCTTTCCAGTTCTCCAATAAGGGTGCCATGAACATGTTCAGGAAAGAAAAGCAGCTCCCAAGGAAAACCAGCATCCCAAGGGAACCACATGGCTGGAGTCTTCCTCTACCTCACCCATAGGGCGATCTCTGGCAGAGACAGGAAATGGGCTTCATCACTATTGTCAGCCCAGATTGAAAGACAGTTGGAAATATTCTGGGCCATGGCAAGAGTACAGAATCAACTAGCAAATGCTCATGGCCCTCCCTTCATTTATATGTTTGGTATGAGTCTGGTCAAATTATTTCAACCCTGTATGACTCAATTTCCCCTACCATCAACCCTACAACTTCTCCCCAATCATGAAACCATTTTGTTCATTGTTAATTTATACACTGTGAAAACTGAGGTGGAGAAAGGTATAGCCAAACTCTACAGTGAATCTTATTGTGTTTATTCTACTAGTTTTTATATAATTATTAAAAACTGATCAGTGGTAGTCTTAGAAGAATAATACTGATTATAAAACTATTCAGCATAACAAAAGAATATCCAATATAAAATAATCTATTCCAACTTTCCTATTAACACATATCTTGCATACAAAGATTTATTCGAGGTAGGGCTAAAGATTAAGGTACCTTAATCTCCAGGTAGATGCCTCCGACAGTCCATGAGTCCCACTGTAGGTGAAGAAGCTCTATGGCTGGATGAGAAAAGTCTGAATATTTCAGCCACAGACTTTCAATTAGGTAAGTTAGGAGAGAAAAGGGCAGGGAGGTATGAAATCTCATAGTTTTCATTCTTTATAGTGAGGAATTCTCTTGCAGTAATTGATTTACTGAGGATTATGTTGCAGCACCCTCATGCTATAATTGGTTGCACGCAAGTTAACAAGCCCTGATTTGTAGACTGCAAACATGACACACTGCAGACAGTCTGCTATTCCTGCCCACCTGGCTATAGGTTTCTAGATATGCAAATTGAGCAAACCTAATATATTGATGCTGATTAGAAATGAAGGCCCTTATTATACAGAGGTAGCCCTTGTGTTGCTGTTGACAAGGCTATGCCAGAATTGAAATCTGGAGCCATAACTCATACATTCTACATAAGTAAAACATGCAAGGCACAGAGGGCATTGTAAACTAAGGAGGTACTCCAAAGGTGAGTTTTCAAGTAGGTCTGTGACTTACATTTCTTTTTCATAAGCTCAGCAATTAAACAGTCCATGAATTAGGACTCAAAAGAGTGATGTGTTGAAAAAGTCTCCAGTACAGCATAGAAACTCCATGAGGATGGGTGGATTATATAATACTAGAAGTGATATTTGGGGGCCAATTAAATCTTTCCAATGATAATTTTGATACAAATCAATAAATTGAGGGGCTGATGGAAACAGATCCTATATAAAACAGCAAAGGATAATCATTTCACATTTGACCCGGACCAACAAAGTGAAAATAGCTAAACAGAGAAGGAAATCAAATGAAACTGAAGATAAACACATAAAATGAATAGTTACTAAAGACAATTAAGATGTAATTTGGAATGAACCACAGTAGTTAACTCTCTATGGGAGAATATGTGTAAAAAACATATGTTAATACCAGTCCACTACAAAAAAATTTTGAGAAGCTCAAATCTGCAGTTCTTTTATTCTATTCCATGAAGTCTATTAACTAACAGTGTAGTAAATATGCTTTTATTTTTATAACATTTGAAAGACTCAATGTAAATAAATTTAACTGTTGGGGGAAAAGCAGTCTTTTTTTTTTTTTTTTTTTTTTTTTTTTTTTTTTTTTTTTTTTTGTCTGACCTAATGTCTTGACTTGCATTTTGAACATTTGGTTACTACAGAAATAAAGTATATGACCTATTCCAGAGAACTGGGAATTGTGTACTTATTTCACTCCTTAATCAATAACATACAATGGGGGAAAACATGGCCTTAACTGTTATTCAAGTTAATTATACTGCAGTGAAATCTCAGACTCACAAGCTGAAGGAGTCCTTCAGATAATTCAGTGTATATTACATGTGGGAGTACTGTCTTCTAATAGGGGCACTTATTAGCCAAAGAAGAACAAAGAGCCAGAAATCTTCAGAGATGGCTGCTGTCAAACAGCATAAATCAGAGACTACAATTGATTAACTAATTTGAGCAGTAAAAACAGACTTAGTTGCTATGGCAATAAAGAAAAAATTGAAGATTTGATCACCTGAGAGATTCTTTATTCTCATGGGATTTCAGAGAAATCAGAAACCACAGAGAGAAAATGCCCACCAGCTTATCGATTGTAGCCATAAAATAATAATGTTCTGCAATCACTTTTCTTTTGAAGTGTTAAAATAGCTTTACCAATACTAATTTTTAGAGTGACTGAGACTGCTAGCGGCATGCCAACCTATCATTAACAAGACATTCAGCAAGGTGATTCCTGGACAGAATATGAGTTACAGTTAAAAAATTCTAGGCTCTTGCCTGTCTCTGTGACCTCCAAAGAACTCATTCCCCTAATTTAGGAACTACTTTTCCAATATATTCAGACATTTCAAATTACAACTATTCAATTAATGCAATTTTAGGTTTAAAAATTAGACTCCCACTGTCTTCAGATCATATCTCACTAAATTGCCACCCTCAGTGCCGGGCACCCAATTCCAAGGGGAAGCGTTCAGAGTTGCGCATGTCATATAACTAGGGCTGCTTGTCTGGAAAAGACAAACTAGAAAATGACTTAATCATCTTGTCTGAAAATATCTGAAATATTCATCTGTAGGAAAAAGAAGTCTCAAGTCCATCCCACATGGTTTACAGGGGTAGAATGTCCGGGTGGCCTCGCAGAACACAGGTAGCACATTATAAGGATCCTGGCTTTGAATCAACATGAAGAAAAAGAAAGGAGGCAGCTGCATAGTGAGAGAGAGTTCCTTTTCACTGCAAAAGAGTCCAGCAGCGGCTAGCAATGACCTAGCAAGGTGTAGGTCTGGAAGATTTCCTTGCACCGCTCAGAAGACTGAACTAGAGAGGATGGGTGGCGGCTTCCTCCACCATCCTGTGACTGGGATCCTAAGTATGGCACTATGGGTAGAATGTTCATGGTCTTCCCTGGAGCCCTGCACTCTTGGAAAAAGCACTCCTTTCTTGAATGCCAGCCTTTGGAGTAGAGTGGGTTCCCCTTCATGGGAGAACAGCCACTTCTGTCTATTCTTCAGCTATCTTTCACTAGGAGAAGAGATTTGGAGACATGATTTAGTAAATCTTAAAAACGTTCAGCCTAAATGTTTGGATCTGAGTTTGTTTATTTGATTGATTTTCCTAAGGTTCTCTCAATATTGCCACATAATTCTAGATACTCCCAGGTAGAGAAAAATGGAACACTAAGGCACAATGGGCCAAGACGGGAAGAGGAACATCTACCAATTAAGATTCACCTCCACTTGACATCAGCATGAATTCACGTTGAAAAATATTGATTATGCCCTGAACAATGCAAAGACTGCTGCATGTTGTGAGAAAATCAGGGATGAACATGTCTCTGTATTTAAACTTTGTCATGTTGGACAGAAGATTTGAAGCACCTTAAAAGTATGGCTACTACACAGGTCTTGACTTTACAAAGGTCACAGAGTAGAAAGATCCAATTAGTAGTTTGGCTTTGGAATCAGATGGCCAGGTCTGAACTATTAATCAGTCAATGACAAATTATGTGACTCTAGGTAATTTGGAATATCTTCTCATTTTATAGTATTTACAAAAGTAATTAAAGCCCTTGCTCTTCATTCTCATCCCCAAATACAATAAGTAATAAATGAGGATATATTAATATAGAAGACTTTGCACTTCATCGGCAAACATTTCTCTAACCAGATTTCTTATGCATTTATCATATAATGACACTGCAGAATAAATTACATTTGTTTTTCTGATGTAGGTTTTTCTAAGTAACTTCAGGTAACCATATGTAAAATATATAAGAGCTAAACATAGAAATTCTACACCATCATTATTCATCTATTTGCGTTGTTCTTTGAAGTCTTACATTATTTTGTATAAAATGATCTTTGTTACTCAGTGACAAAGTGATAAAACACATGTGTGTGCCATGTGAATAGAAAACCAGACACGTTCTTATAAAATTAAACAAGGAGCTACAGCAAATATGATTCCAATTCACAGAGAGAACCTGAGTTATTCTTTTCCATCTCCTTTGTGTCCCCATCTTACTGTTCCCCTTAACTGCCCTTATTCATCTGTTCCCCTTAACTGCCTTATTCACCTATGATTCCCTTCTTTCTTCTAAATCCTAACTCCCCTGAGTTTAGGTGCGATGTCTTATTTGTGTTTTTAGTACTATGCCTGACATACGGAAAGCATTTCATACACATTTGCTGAATGAGTGAATGAATGAATCTCCTCCCAACTATTTTCAACATTCCTCTTCCATAATTTTTGAAAGGTGTCTGCAAGTCCACAGGGTTAAGGAATCCTCTTGCCTGCATTGGGGCTCAGCAAACAATACCCTGAAATATGGCACTCTGACATACTGAATTAAAGCAGCAGCCTCAGGGTCTCTCTGACCAACCCTGCTCCTGTCTCTGATTCTTTCTCTCCAAAAGCACTGGATGAAGCTGTTCTCTGAAGTTCCCTTATTTACCTGGAAACTAGACCCACCAATGAGAAATGCAATTAGCTTTGATCCCCTCCCTAAAATTTCATTAATCAGAGAAGATTAAATTCATATCATAGAGGAAGAGACTAAAACTTAAACACCACTCCTAGAGCCCAGGTGAACTTTGTCCCAAAGTATTGTCTGTTTAATCCACAAAAATAATTATTTACCAATCCTTGTCTGGGCATTTGGCTCATTGACTCTCCCTAAAAATTATTTACTGCTCTTGAAATTGCCATATCCTCCCCATCTCACCTTTCCCTATGAAGAAGGGTAAATAAATCTGGACCCCATTGGGTTATTGAGTGATCACTTCCCTGTAATTCCTGTGATTTTTCCCCCTGTGCACATTGAATAAGCTGTATGCCTTTTCTATTAATCTGCCCATTGTAAGGTCATTTTCAGGGAAGCTTCAAAAAATAGAGGGGAAGCCTTCCTCCTTTGCCCCATGCCTGTCAAATTCATATGATACTTGTTCCTCTTGGTTCCACATCCCTCACGTTCAACGCCAATAAAGTCCTTCTCAATGGTACCACTCCACTGCTATCTTTTTCACCAATCTACATAAACCCAAGTCTTCACATTTATTTTACATAATGTAAACCCATTGTGACTTGTGCAAGCCTATGTATTTGATATTCCTGTATCCTTTTTCTCTTAATTCCTTTCTGAAAATTCATTACTTCTTTATTCTTACTTATCCTCTCATTTTTCTATAATGGAAAACGAACATTAAACAGTTCCCTTTATAGCTGTTTTGGAGTAATCATGCATTTTTCCTGGCTTTAATCATTTGATCCCAAAGAGTAAGGTAGGTGTGGGCAGCAGGAACTGGGTGCTTTGATACCCTTGGTTCTCCAATTAGCTGGAGAATCATTTGGTATTGAGCAGTTCCTGAAAAAAGAAAAATGCCGGCCGATTTTTTGAACTGGGCCAAGAGCCATGAAATATCTTAACATTTTCTGTCAGTGGCATAATGCTTCCATGATGTATCTTCATCCTTGGCCATGTCCTAAAAGTAATGTCATGATTTGCACTCTGAAATCCATCAGGATTATTCATATCCCCAGGAAATGGTCTGAATACACCTTTCTGATCAAAAACACCTAACATTACCGTTTTACATTCTCATTAACAACCACTTATGACTTCTCTGCACATGATTACAATTCTCAGAAGAAGCCAAGTCTTGGATTGTTTTTAATGTATTGAAAACTCGATCTTGATTTCACAGGGGAATTAAGGTTATGGTCAGCATCCTCATTTCACCATTTATACAGCTGGAAGATGCCAAATGTAAGGAAAAAAAAAAAAACCTGAATCAGGTTTGAATTGCAACACTGTATCAAGTAAACCCCAAGGCATTGTTTCTAATGCTAGAAATATTTTAACTAAGTTAGTATGCCTCAGGCTAGCCTAACCACAGAAGGGCTAGGACAGCAGGAACTGTTTTAGGAGAAAAAAAATATCCTATTCATAAGGATTTTAACTATAAGGCACCAGTCACTGCTGCAAGACACTTCTTAACTCTCTTGCCAGTAGAGCCGCCCTAAAAGTACTTCAAGTCACTCTGCTTTTGTCTCCTGGCCTCTCAGTAGGTTCTTTTCCTTTCCTCCCCACCTCTCTTGCACTTGGGTAACCCTGCAACACAGGCACTATGTGCTACCAGAAACTTCGTGTTCAAAATGCTTCTGAGATTGAGATTCTCGTGGCCATTCAGTTCATAGCTCTATCTCCTCTCCTCTGCCATCTGCAAACCGCCCACCACCATGCACTTTCCCTCTTTACCAGTGTAGTTCAAATAGCCCCGGTCCCTCTCCTCCTTCTAGGCTGCTGATATCTTTCTTCATGGCATTACACTCACATCCACTGTGGAATATAGGCAGCTCCCAGGATGCTTTACACCAGGCTGCCCACACCTGGGCATGACCCCCAAATCCTCCCTATGACAGCCCTGTTTCCTTGCTCACCTTGAGGGAAAGCAGATGGGTTAGTGCTCAAGACTGAAAGTAAATCAGAAAAAAGGTCATCAAGAGCATACAGTAAGCTCTGTCTTTAGAAGGCCAGACAGGCTAATGGAATAAACTTGTAGTAGATGCTTGTGGGTTTTGATTGACCAAGTAAGCTACATAGAGCTTCTCAACAATGTGAAACATAAAATCAAAGGATAATTAGAGTAAATTCTCAAAGCATTTGTTGAACATCTGCTGGGTACTAGGCACTGGGTAAACAAAAAAATGAGAATGCAACATGTTGTCTCTTTCTACAAGGTTATCACAAACAATTGTAGTCCCAGAGGCAGACAGGTACAACCACACTGAGATGGCATCATTACTACAGTAGAGACACAGGCAAAGCACTAGAGGGCTCAAATTACCAGCAATTACATACGTCTCAGAAAAGACGAAGACCTGAAGGAACATCAGGAAAGTACTACAAGAAGCAATATGTATCTGCAGAACTTAAAGTGAAATAGCATTTGAGGCTTGAATAATCTAGCTAACCATTTCATTTCTCCACTCACTTAAAATATATATGTATATGTGTGTGTGTGTGTGTGTGTATATATATATATATATATATATATATATATATATATATAAAGCCACAGAAAGTCAAAATAGGCTAGCTAAAATGGAAAATTCCTTTGGTAAAATCTTTGCTAAACTAAATGGTCAAGAGTAACTCTTCTTCAATATTTCTCCTCTATCAAATACAGTATTTTGTGCTGAATGTGTTCAAAGAAGTGCAAAAAACCCCCAAATCTAATATGTTTAATTTGTTAAGAAAGCTCTTGTCAAATTTAGAGCAAAATTAGCTTCAATTTTATTTTAATAATATTTAGCGATTCATTCTTGGTTCCTTTTTTTTTCACATTGCCAACTTTCTAATCATTATTACATGCCAGTTTTTATATGGTAATTAAACACTGGCTACTAAGAGCTAAATCAAAAAGAGAACTTTTTAAATTATAAACACAGACAAAAAAATTTAAGAAGTCAAGATGATTTCTTTTATATCATTTAAATTATTTATTTTGGGTTATAATGTATTGCATTTCATCTATGCACACTGCTTCTAACTTACTAAGCAAAGGAATGGGTACTCCCATAAATGAATGTTCCATGATATACAGATTCATTATTTACAATAAATAGTTAATAACATAGACAAACATATAAAATTACAGAAAAAAAGCCTGATTCTTGGTCCAACAAATTTCTGAATTTGGAAGTTAACTTTAAAAAGAATTTGAGTGAAAAAAAAAAACCACTGATTTCCAAACAAGTTTAATAGTAACTCAAGTTTTAGATAATGCTTTTCAATTTATCAAATGTTATGGAGAATACATTTCCATTAGCAGCCCGTCATCACCGTGGTTACCTTCTTCTCCCTCTCTCCACTTCAGATACACAGGCATTTGCTCAAGCAATATTCAGTGCACATCCACAGTGAACAAATCTCTCTTCTAGGTACCACAAACTACGTAGTTGAGGAAGACAGGTTTTGTCTGAAAGGATTTGGAGACCAGCCAGGGAGACAGCCAAGAAAATCAGCAACCATCATGCAGTTATGGTAGAAATAGAAGCTGGATGCTAGCTAATGCAGCATCCCAGCAGACTGAGGAAGGTTTGTTGGAGGAAAAGATGCCTGCACTGAATATAGAAAGACTGAAGGATGCAGGAGTGTTGGCCAGCAGAGGAGAGAAATCTACATCAGACAAAGGAGGCATGAATTTCTTTCATTTCCAGCTTTCTACCTTCAGCACATCACTGAAGTCTGTCCCTCCTTTCCATCCTCACTGCCATTGCTTTGTTTCAGACCTTCAGTATTTTCTCTGGTAAGATATTCATCAACTAACTTCCTAGAGTGTTTTAGGTGCCATGATAAGCGGAGGCCTAGTGAGAGCAGAAACAAGAGGGTGATCCCTTTGCTGTGGCAGACAGCTTCTTAAATCACACACAGCCCAACCAGGACGTTCTGTAAAAGTGGTTGCCATTAGGTCCCAATCCCTCAAAGAATCTCTGCATACCTCTCTGTCTCCCAGTCTCATTGCTGAACCCCCGCATATGGATTTACCACATATACATATAGCTCTGTTGCTAAGTTGAATTGCAACTGGCTTTATGTTACCCATTGGTACTTACACGTGTATTGTACCACATGTATTGTGTGTATCGTTAGCGACCAGGACGTTCAACCTTGTAGAGAAATTAACCAAGGAACTAGAATTCATTTTTATGGCATTTGAATTTATTCTTAGAGGAAAAAGCTTTAACCTCATATAAACATGATAATCATTCCCATTTATTGTTATCCTAGAAAAATCCAGTTACTTTTCACAAAAAAGGAACTCGCCCTAACATTTTTTTCAACAACTAATCACCAAATGATTCTTATCTTATCTCCAGAAGATGGTGTGGATAGGATACATGGAATGCATTTATTCTCTTCTATCTGTTAACACAAGAAAGAAATACATGCTCCAGACCATTATTCCCAAAATTACACAGGAAACTGTGACAGAGCAGAGACCAGAACCTGAGACTTTCAGGTCCTCCAGCTCTCCGTTCATTTTTTTCCATCTCATCTCTCTGGTCCTAGATGTAGTAGTTTAGAAACATGCCCTCTCCTTGTGGCTGAGCGTGCGCATCATTTCCCAAATATATACTACCTGGCCATTGCACAGGAGAAAGGACTCAGACAGTAACAAGTAAAAATCACTGATTCCTTTCCATCCAATCCAAGATACCTTCCCCTTCTCACGTACTAGCACCCTTACAAGTCGCACTTCCATTCACTCTCTTAAAGGCTCTTCTCCTTGGATGTTTTCAAGGAAGACAACTATGATGAGTCCACAAAGTGAGGCCCACAGAAGTGAATCTGCATGCTTTCTCATTCTCTTGGTGGCTTCATTGTTACAGGACTTGTGCTCTGAAGTCTGATGAACAACACACAGCTTCCATTTGTTTTATTTCCTGGGGGACATGCCGGGGTTCAGCTGTGAGAGCAGGGACTTTCCCTCTTAATGTATTTGAAACATTTCTTCCCCTCTTTGTTTTATTGTTTTAATTAATTAATTAATTTTTGTGATGGAGTCTCACTCTGTTGCCCAGGCTGGAGTGCAATGGCATGATCTCGGCTCACTGGAACCTCTGCCTCCTGGGTTCCAGTGATTCTCCTGCCCCAGCCTCCCGAGTAGCTGGGATTACAGGCACCTGACACCACGCCCAGCTAATTTTTGTATTTTTAGTATAGAGATGGGGTTTCACCAGGTTGTCCAGGCTAGTCTTGAACTCCTGACCTCAGGTGGTCCACCCGCCTTGGCCTCCCAAAATGCTGGGATTACAGGCATGAGCCACCGTGCCCAGCCCCCCTCTTTATTAATAACAGGCCTTCACACTGGTATAGTCCTTTCCAAAACTGCAGCTAAAATCCCTTGAATGTATGAGCCCTTCATTAAAAACTTTGCACTGTGTGAGTGGCAATTACAGAGTAAACAAGGCAGCTGAAGCAAAGCTGGGGCGTGTGTCTCCGGATAATGGAGCACTCACAGAACCCTCAAACCACCGGGTGACAGCTATGCAAGCTGGGGTTGGAAGGTGGAGATGCAGCGTGGGAAACAGGTTTCCATGGAGGCCTCCTTGTAAGCGAGAGTTCTAAAGATGGCCAGGTCCTCTCTATCTACACCAGCCACCTTTTGATGCCACCTCACCTGACTCCTTTGAACAGGTGTGCTTTAAGAACAAAAGTTCTCCAGAGAAACGCCCATTTATTCCAGAATAAGGACAGAAGACACTAGATCACACACACACACACACACACACACACACACACACATTTTGTGTTTACTAGTCCAATATGCCATGCTGAGATATATTTTATAAAATTGGCAGGGAATCACTGGGTTCCTTAGGGACTCCAGAGTGAAAGAATGAAAGCCAACAATAGTTCAGGTGAAGGATGTGGCATTTTTGTTCCTCCACAGTGCTATTCAGACTTAGTGTAATTTCTTCCAATATAAATGTGTCCAATTTTACTTATTCTGTTAGATTATAAGGTTTTATATAATTGAGCACAATCAGGTCTTCTTTTCGGGTACATTGACAGCAGTCCTCCCTCAGTTTCTACCTGAGTCCTACGTGAGTCACTGTATGTAAATCTGTCACAAGTAACCCTTGGCCAATTGCTTTACCAATGACAGGGTCTCAGAGAGACAAATTTATAATTAGATGTGCCACTTGAAGCGCTGGCAAAGGGCAACTTTAAGACTGAATAAAACCATCAATGCTACTTCAGAATCTCCTTTGGATTCTTTTTGTATGACTACAGGATACATTAAATCTAATTTATTTCTTTCTTTGCTCTTCTAGAGAAACAAAAAGAGAAATGAGGAGGAAAAATCTCCCAGAAATAAATGACCATCCAGTAAATTTCCAATTACACAAAATGTCCTCAATATGTTAGGAGAGAGTTTGGGAAAAGGATAACTGTTCAATACAGTCATTGATTTGAGGCCAATGCTGGGTGGTTTATCTTCCTAAATAAAATTGCAATAGCAACACCAAAATAATTCCGACACAAAGCCTCTGCTAACAGATATTTTATGGGTATGCCTTTTTTATGACCCTGTATTAAATATTCTGTAGCTTCTGGTCTGTGAAAATGTAATCAAAAAAAGGTTTAAGCAATATCACTTTGGAAAGAAAAGGAACAAATCGTCTACTTGTTGTAATAATACAGCTTTTCTATTTTATGAGTTTGTTTAAAATAACAATACAAATTATTTTTCAGTTTCATGAAGAAAATTTCACTTGTTTTTATTTTTCCATTTTCTTTGATCTGAGTCAATGTTCACTTTTCACCTGAGAAGTAACCTGGCATGACAAATTGGTAACAAGTTAGTTTTATTCATATTTGGCTTTCAGTTCATAATTTAAAATGTGATATTGTTTTTCCCTTCAACTGTTTAAACAGGATCTCTTTTTTAAAAGAAGAAAATCAGGTTTCCTCACCTCTTTTCTTACCCTTCTAGAGTCAAACTATGAAGTCATTATGACTTTAAAAATACTCTTAGGTTAATTTAATGCCATGGCACACTAATTCTGAATTGGCAATGAACAAATTATAAACATTTATTAAACTCTGCTTTTTTTTTAATAAGGCCTTGAGATAAGTACCAGACAAAGGGAGCTGTCAATGATTTCCCAGGCCACAGGGAGCTCACGGACCCATGGTGGCAGCAGGCAAGTACCACAGACAGCAGACCCATGGTGGCAGCAGGCAAGTACCACAGACAGCAGACCCATGGTGGCAGCAGGCAAGTACCACAGACAGCGATGCATCTCACACAACACACAAGGCTGGCAGAACAGGAAGAGGAGGAGAGAGGAGAGACCCTAACAGCCCATGGGGAGTAGGGGAGGGCCTTCCAGGTGGACAGTGGTGGAACTGATTCTTCAAAGAAGGATTTTGTTTGGTAGATCAGTGGTTTTCACATTTTAGATTGAACTTGTTAAACACAGAGTCCAATACTGCTTTCCCAGAGAATTATAAGCAGCGTTTCTCAGACGTGACCCAGAAGCCTGTGTTTTGAACAAGCTTCCATTTGATCTTGATTCAAGCGGTCCCAGGACCACCCTCAGAGAACCACACAGCCGACAGACAGAGCTGAGTAGTGGGGCTGGGAGGGGCACATCAGGCAGAAGAACCATCTGTGAGGCTGGAGTAGGGCAGAAGGCACAGGCACAGAAGGATCGAGAGACTGGAGGGTGACAATCTCAGACATGCAGGCAGATGTCTGATCATGAGGGCCTTGCTTGCCACGTGTAGGTACTTGTACATGATCCTAATCAGTTTAAGTATTTAAAACAAATGAGAAATAAGATCAGATGTGCTTAATAACTTTCTATGTTAGTAACAAAAACTTGAGGTAACAAATTCTTTCCATTTAATTAACTGCTCCATCTTTTTTTTTTTTGGAAGGAAGCCACGAAGAAATAAAAAACACATTTTTGTTGTTGTTTTCAATGCAGGCACTAATGTCAGAATACAATGATTTAACATGCCCACCAAAATTTCAAGGATGCTGTGGTAGCAGCACGTCTCGTAACAGACGATGCCAGGTGGCCCATAAATACTGCAGATACCACCCATAGCCACACACAAGGGGGCTTCCCAGACAGCACCCACATTCTCATTGGCACCCTGACAGTTTCGTCACCACAGCCCTGAGGCCCAGGACAGACCACAGCTGGGAGATGCCAGTGTACATGAGAAATAGCAGTAACAGGATGCCATGATCACAGTACACCCAAAGCAACACCAGTTATCAGTTCCAGTAAAAAGTCTAAGGATCACTACTCTCTATCCCTCCCCACCATAGAGAAAGCACAGGCAATGATGTGCAGCACCGTGGCCGGGAATAAAGGCGGAGTGTCTCCCTATCCCCAAGATCTGGCAACCCAAAGAAAGAGCTCCACAATGCAGGGAATAAAAAAATAATGTAAGTAATGAGTATGTGCATATCTGTGTCCTGACTAGATACTAGCAGTAATTTTTTTTATTTCAGGTGAACTAAAAGAATTACCTTTTTCCATAAACTGAGTATTTACTATTTCTATAAAAACACATGATTAATATTGTACTTAACCGAAGGAAATACATATCCCATTTTTTGTTTGTATGAAAACATCTATTTGTTGAATTTTAATTTGTATTACTTATTTTTAATAGAGACTGTGTCTCGCTAGTCTGAAACTCCTGGGCTCAAGCGATCCTCCTGCCTTGGCCTCCCAAAGCGCTGGGATTACAGGCATGAGCAACTGCGCCCAGCCTGAAAACATCTATTTTTATTTCAGCACATGTTAATTAAATTGAAAATAAAAATTTGAACTCGAAAACTAAACTCTAAATTAAATGACATAGATACTATTTGAATAAAGGCTGGCACCTCAAATAAAATACTATGTGCCAAAGAATTATTTGGTCCTTGGCATAAATTCTTTTAGTAAAGATCTAGTAACAATTTGGCAAGGTAGCTGAGCCTAAGGAGATTCTGCTGAAGGTAAGTAAAAATGTTAATAAAAACTGAATTAAGGGCAAAGTGCATTCTTACTGTATTTCCTCCAGCTTCCAATATAATTTATATCAACTACAACATCTCTGGGAACATACGTCTGGTAAAAAGAAAATATTGCAGGTCTGAAGAATTTGTAAACCATACTTACAAAGGGACACCAGCAATAGTATTTAAGAACGTATGTACTCAATAATCTAAACCCTGTGAGGAGCCTCCTCCCTTCAAGAGCATGGCAAACAGACTCACAAGCTTAAAAGCAGTGTCCTAGTTTAACAAACCGGGCGGGTTGTTTGGGCCTCATTAAATGGGGGCCCATTGCTCCAGTGCAAAGTGGGGATATTCTGATGGTCTTTGTGTGATTACGTAAAGCGAGTGTTTGATCAGCTGTTGACAATATTTGCAAATAGTAACAGACCGAGGATGGGTCGTAAAACAGAGGTTTTGACATTTTATAAATTCAAACTCATTGCCCTTCACTCCCTAGCACTCATTCTGTGATTTCTGAACCTGGTCTTCTCCCTGTGCCACAGATCCAACCCTCCCCCATCTCTAGTGACTTTACCTCCCCCAGGTCCCTCTGCTGCAACCTCTTGTTCCTGAGCTGATGATGCTCTTCATGCCCAGACTCCTCCTTCATGACTCTGAAGCCTTTTCTAACGATTCCATCTTTGTCAGCTTCCCTCCTTTCCCCAGACCACTGCTGCATATACAGTCAGAGCTACACTGTTTGGCTGATAGCATTTTATACACTTCTGACTCTCTGCTAAGTTCCTTGGGAGCAGGTACTTGTTCACAAGTGTTTTTAGAATTCTGTTTGCATCTCTACCACAAGAATTAGAGAATATCATGCTAAGCACTGAAATCTTTTTTCAGCAGAACTTGATTTGCAAACATATTCTTTGTCCCGGGAAAATCTGTAAAGAGCAACGTGAACCTGTTACTGAATCCCCCAGGTGCCTGCCTCTAGATACTGTCAAGGAGAAGAGAGTTCTATGTGTTAACCAACGGGCATGTTTAGAGCATGCAAGAGTTCATCCTTCGATAAAACATAATGCCTTTTGTTTGCCAGTGAATAATCTGTATCTTCTCCCTAGATAAGGAGATAAAATATAATGTCTTTTGTTTGCCAGTAAATAACCTGTATCTACTCCCTAGTCAAGTTGAGAAGAGAATGTAACTTTTGGGAGAATAAAATACCAGATAAATTTTTGGTTCTCGTTTTAGCTCTTCTTATGGTTTATGTCAAGCATCTAGAAGCATATCATAGAGTCAACAGATAGCCAATAAATAATGATGCTGTTGCTGAGCATGAAATATCTGTTTATCAATTTCCACAAATGACAATCATGGTTAAACTTACCCAAAAAGAATGTGATACAATTATGAGGTTACAAGCCAAGTGACTGCGAATTTCAAAGCATCCATCTGGAAACCAATGTCCAGTTTTGAGAAGAATTAAATCAAGAAAATGTTCCCAAATCAAGACAGTCTTCTCATTTACAAAATCAACCTAAAGCTTGAACAGTGTTTACTGAGAACTTACTCTGTACAGCACTGTTCTAGAAAGGAGGGGGCAGGGAATTTTCTAAGAAGTGAGGATCCCTGTCTTCAAGGAGTTAATACATTCCACCTGGAGATTAATGGAATTTATGAGGAGTGATATCTAAATACATATTTATCAGATTTTCCTTTTGGAAATCAGCACTACAAACATTTTTTGAGTCTCTGTGGGTTGCCAGGCACTGTGCTAAATACACACTGGAAATATAATAATGAGTAAAATAACAGTTGAAAGAACTCACAAACTAGAAAGGGAGCTAGACATATGAGCACACAAGCATTCCTATATAGTTTGCATATTGATAGCACATTAAATGTACTTTGTATGGATACAGTGTCTCTCTTAAATCTAGCTCAATTATCTAGGTGTGATGGCTAATTTTTTGTGTCAACTTGACTGCCCCAGGAAGTGCCCAGATTAAACATTATTTCTGGACGTATCTATGGGGCTGTTTCTGGATGAGATTAGCATCTGAATCAGTGAACTCAGTAAAATAAAGGAGATGGCCCTTCCCAGGGTGGATGGGCATCATCCAATCCACGAGCGCCTGAATACAGCAACAAGGTAGAGAAATAAGTAATTCACCCCTCTTGCTTTTGGTCTCTTTGCATGAGCTGGAATATTAGTCTTCTCCTGTCGCTCCCTGGGATTTACATGATCAATTCTCTTGGTTCTCAGGCCTTAGCAATTGGACTGAAATTATACCATCAGCTTTCCTGGGTGTCCAGCTTGCAGACAGCAGATCACAGGAGTTCTCGGCCTCCATAATCACATGAACCAACTCCTTATAATGAATCTCTCCATCCATACTATATCTATATGTCTCTGTATATAATATATACATATATATAAAATGAAGAGACTTATTTATTATATATAATGAAGAACAAATAGGAGATAGATAGATAGATAGATGGATAGATACAGATAGATATACATAGGTTGATCTATATCTATCTATCTGTATATATACAATTCTCTTTGTTTGGAGAACTCTGACTAATACACTAGGTTTTGAGAGGAACCCACCTGTAATGGTCATGAACAGAATAACAGCAAGATGGAACAAATGCCTTTTTGGAGTAAGTGATAGGAAATAACAATTCCCAAAACACCTTTTGAGTACTAGGAAAACTCTAGGCAGAAGTTGGCTGAGAAGTACTTTTTCTAAATTCACAGAGGCAGTCTCTGAACCACTTCTACAGAGGAGCTCCATCACCATAACGCAAGCAGGCCCTGCAGTTCTTTCCAGAGTGGTCTTGGGATCACTGCAAAGCTACTGAGTGATAACAATGCGAAACAGAAACACAGAGACAGAAATAAAGAGAAGAATATAAGAGGAACAGGGAATAGAAAAGCATCAACAGTAATGTCAGAGAAATCATAGCTAAATATTTATCAGATTTTTCTTCTGGAAATCAGCACTATAAATATTTTTTGAGTCTTTGTGCGTTGCCAGGTATTGTGCTAAATGCTGGAAATATAATAATGAGTAAAATAACAGGTAAAAGAACTCACAGACTAGAAAGGGAGCTAGACATTTAAAGCTAGACATATAAAGCTAGACATTTATATAAAGCTAGACATTTCTATATAGTCTGCATACTAACAGCAAACTAATGGGTAAACTCTGTGTAGCTGAGTCAGAAAACATAGTTTAAGGGCAGATCAACACTGACAATCTCCAACAACTGAAATGACCATATTCCTACTTACAAGGGCCAGGGCCAGGTGTAGCCCCGAAGAGCCAAGAAAGCAGTAACCTGAGTCTGAGCATGTTTACATACTATTTCATAGCACGGTTTCTTTCTTCAATCCACATTATCAAATTGGCATTTTCCTATATTGTTGGAAACTCTGCAAACGATCTGACAAACTAGAAAATACAGAAAAATACATGAAACAATATCACCTATAACACCACAAGCATGCACAACCCCCATTAACATTTTGGCACAGATTCTTCCATGTGTCAGTTTGAAGAAGGTCTTTTCTGAGAAAAACAAAGGTGTTAGAAAAGAACAAGAAGAAACAATCTGGACCTAGACCTGGACTATGAGGGAGGTACTGTTAACCTCCTGGATAAAAGTATTAATGTATATTTAAATGAAAGCACTTGCTACTCAGAACACGATAGTTGCATTTGAATTTTATACTAGCATCTTGATACAGATGCATCTATATATGAATATATTAATACAAATATGTGTAGTTCATAGAGAGCATCTATTACTAAATTTCCTCAACTCGCCCTGTCATTTGTTTACTGTTGTCCCAAGATGAAAGGTCTCTTCTGATATTGTAAGAAGGAGATACCAAGGCAGAACCCCCTGAGATATAGACCATTGGCCATTTACTGTTACCCCAAAGGCATGTGTCTTGATTGGTAGCTTGTGAATAGGTCTTAGAGAAAATGCCATAACGGTAACATCTTTGTGTGGGCGGCTCACGTCCCTCCCTCCCTCTCATGGGGACTTCTTGGTATAAGAGGAACACCCTTTTTTACCCAAGAAAAATCCCTGTAGAAAGGGAGGTAGTAAGTCAAGGCAGAATCAGGCAACCATTTTTACCATGACACAGACACAACAGTGACTGCAGGCTTATCTCTTACCAACACTATTGAAAGAACAAATCTTTGATCTATAGAATTTGAGATCATTTTAAGGTCAAAAAATGGTACATACTACATCAGTATTTAATATTGAAAAACTGGAGTTAACTAAATGATCATAGGATACTAAGTGAATTATGGCATATTCATAAGAACAAAACACAAGTTACTAAAACTATATTTATTAGCATGCAAATTTAATGTGTTATATATTTATATGTCTACAGATGATGGATTTGTGGCAAATTATTAATGAATATCATGGATTGGTTTTCCCCCTTATTTTTCTCCCTGTATTTTTAAGTTTGCCCAATTAACTTTTATTAGTTTTATAAAAAAAAAAATATTGTTTAAAAATGTCTAACAAAGGAAAACGTTTAATTTTGTGATGGTAATTGTAAAAACATCAGGCAATAAAATACTATATATGATTGAAATATAACTTAGTTCACAGTGAATAAGGATTAGAGGAAAATACTTCAACCTATCTATTTAATAATCAGCCCATACCAAGCACCCATATTCCCTGAGTACAGAGAGGTGGTTAAAACAGACAAGGTTGCCACTTTCCTGGAGGTTACATTCTAAGTTAATAAAATATAATGATCAAATAATTAAAGAAGCAAGACCTTTTCAGATGCTAGTAAGTGCTGTGAAGAAAATACAATAGGCATATATAATGAAAAGTCATTTTGAGGTGGGGCTTCTTGACACTGTGCAATCAGGGATTGCTTCTTTGAGCAAAGATATCTGGGATGGGGCCTAAATAACACAGGAAGGACAGCACATGAAGATGTAAGGACATCAAGGACTTTAACTAACAGCAAAGACAAAGACCTCCTAGATTCAATGAGCTCGTTGGGACTGTAACACAAAAAGGAAGGGGGCGGGAGACTGATTCAGGATGCAACCGCAGGAACTGGCAAGGATCTGATCATGCAAGGCCAGGGTAATGAGCTGACATTTTATTTTACTTAATAAAAATTCATTGCAAGATTTTCAGCAGGAGTGTGATATCATCTGAGTACTTGCTGATGGAGTAGAAGTGAAGTGTGAGAGAAGAAGAGACACCAAGCATGGATTGAAAGTTGAGAGCTGGAGCAGTAGACAGATGATGGTACCTACTCTGATGACTGCTAAGAGGGAACAGATTATAGGGTCAAAGAACATGTATATGGGGAATCAAAAGTTCATTCTCGTCGTGTTTTGTTGGATGTAAAGTGCTTAGTAGGCAACTGGCTATATGAATCTGAAGCTGCTGGGTAAAGAGGATAGGATTGGTGGAAAAGTTGGGAATTATTGTCACATGGATGTCGTTTAAAGCACTGGATGGAATCATAAAAAGCAGAAACAGCCACCAGGCACAGTGGCTCACGCCTGTAATCCCAGCACTTTGGGAGGCTGAGGCGGGCAGATCATTTGAGGTCAGGAGTTTGAGACCAGCCTGGCCAACACGGCGAAACCTCATCTCTACTGAAAATACAAAAATTAGCCTGGCATAGTGGCACGTGCCTGTAATCCCTGCTACTCAGGAGGCTGAGGCAGGAGAATCGTTTGAACCTAGGGGTGGAGGTTGTGGTGAGCCAAGATCGTGCCACTGCACTCCAGCCTGGGCTACAGGGCAAGACCCTATCTAAAAAAAAAAAAAAAAAAAATAGAGAGGAACAATCTTACCCAAATTAACAGCTTAAGCATAGGAAGATAAGAATAGCTGGTGATTTATCAAGAAACTGGTTGGCATAATGTCATAGAAGATGAACAGAAAGATTCTTCAGGAAGGAGAAATAATCAATTGTGTTACACACTGCGAGAGATTTAGTAAAGTGGGACAGAGAATTTACTACTGGATTTGGCAACACTGAGGTCATAGGTAACTTAGACAATGGCAGTTTTAGGAGAGTGATGAGAAGGAATACCATTGGAGGAAGAGAGTAAGAGGGAACCACAGACAGCAAACTAGAAAACTCAACTGTATGACAGCTACCAAAGCAAGACTAGTTGGAAGGGAAGGTAGAGTTTCATTAAAGGTGGGTGATACAAAAGATGATTAAAAGAGAAGGAATTAGATACAGGACTCAAGTGGAAGGGCTGCCCTTCACTGTTGTAGCACAAGGGAAGGCAGAGTACACAGTACAGATGTAGGTAAAATGGAAGACATTGCAAAGGATGGATAAACGAGCTTTCATCTTTTATCTTCCCAGTTTTAATAGTGATCTCAGATGCTGTTGGTAAATTTTATTTTACTGTTGCAATACTTTTTTTGTATTTCCCAAAGTTTCTATAGTGAATATATATTATAATCACAATTTTAAAAACACTACTTTTTGAATGAAACTTAAAACCCACACCGGAAACATATGTGGACATTTTAAAACTAGTAATGTTATACAAGTGATTTATTTGAACTTACATTAAAAAGAGGAAAATTTTTTGTGGCACATTCTCTGCCCTGTTCCAGCTTTCCAGCTGTCAAAATCTGCACCCTCCTTGGCTATTTATTTCTAAGGGTTGTGCTTGGAGCAAGGACTTGAGTAACTGCACCAATATTGTAACTTTAGAGCTCAACCAGAAAATGGAAGTTTTCTTTGCCCCCTATGTCGTGTAACATAAAAATGTCATATATACAAAAACAATTGGCCTAGAGTATTCCAAACTCCTGTCTTCTTCATTACAATTTTTTTTTTTTTTTTTTTTTTTTTTTTTTTACAAAACCATTTCCTGCTCTTTTTCATCCAATTCTGCCTCAGGCAAAGGCATTCTATGATACCATGGAACACACAGTGTTTTGCTATAGATTCCTTTTCCTTTCATTTTTTGATGAAATACTAAGGCAGTTTTCTTCACTGGTTTCAGAAACCAAGTGGATGCAATTTAGGAGTTTACAGAAGCACCAAAAATCAATGTAGAGAGGAAGAAGATGGGGCCATGAATGTAAATAGCTTATTGACTGAGAGCAACAGGAAGAGGTTGAAATATCCAGCCAGCACTTGCTTGTGATTATCTGCCACCCTCTTCCTTCCATGGGGAGGGAATGGCCTGGTCTCACTGAGCTCACATTGCTTTTAACATACATAAGAGACCAGATGTTTAAGGTTTAAAACCTGGCATTCCATAAGGAGAAGGATATCACTGATCAGGATTACAAGTATTACTTTTCTTCTTAGTTGAATAATAAGTTATTTTTCTTAATTTCAAAAGATTCTGTTGGACGAAGACAATTCACCTCATCTACATGAGTATTGGCTGTTCTCAAATACTCTCTATTTACACTTTTCTATGTGATTCCATCCAGATCTGTGCTTTCAATGCCATTCACATGACAATCATTCCCAAGTTTTTCTCCAATCCTATCTTCTCCACCCAGCTTTAGATTCACAGAGCCAACTGCCTGCAAAAGCACTTCATATCCAACAAAATATGGCCAGAATGAACTTTCGATCCCCCATGCCTACGATCTTTCACCCTAAAATGTGTTCCTCTCTTAGCAGTCATCAGAGTAGGCACCACCATCTATCCACTGCTCTAGCTCTCAACTTTGGAGTCATGCTTAAGGTCTCTTTAGTTTGCTGCTGTTGTTAGAAAATGCAATGACAGGAAACCCTGGCTGAACAGAGAAACTCTTTTTTCAACAAACATGATCCTGATTTGTAAACAGTGTGAATTCTCCTGGGAAAAATCATCCACTGATGGAAAATTGACAGTCTTTCCTTCTCTCTTTCCTTTGCTTCCCTCCCTTTCTTTTTATCTACCCTCCTTTATGTACAGGAATAATTTCTTTTCTCTTTTGAAATCCTTTCCATAATGTGAACTCCCTCTGGAAGGACCAAGCACCTACTCAGGAGGCTGTTGTCAGTTGTGAGAATTTTAAATACTTGGTGGTTTAAGCTTTCATCTCATCTACATTTGTAATAAACCACTCTGAGAAATATCTTTTGTTATACGCAGTGATTCTCACTTGGGGAGGGGGATAAACGAGGAGGAGGTGCGAAATGTGTGCAAAATGAGGAGGTACAAACCTGTGTGTGGCAATGCATTCCTTTGAGATTTGTGTAGGTGACTGCCTACCATCTTCCCAACCTTCAGAGTGACGATGGACTTTTCCCCCCTTCCTTGAATAGCCAGAATAAACTTTTTTTTTTTTTTTTTTTTTTTTTTTTTTTTTTTTACAGTGATGAAAACAGATGCCTGAACAGGGCAGTTTTCATCTAAAGAAAATTCTCAATTATCCTGTGGATTTTCTATGGCCTAGTTTCAATTCTACAAAGGTCTCTACTAATGCTTTATACATTTCAGGTTCACTTTGCCCTCATAAGTCAGTGACCACTCAGAAAATACCCACTACATTTAGTACCAGATGAAGCAAACTATAAAGAGAGATAAATCAGCAGGAAAAATCATGCTGCATACAAAAGACAAGGAGAAATGTTTTGGGGGTATCTCACAGTCTAGATTATCAACATCACTATTTTCCAACAAAACAATGCCTTAGAGGCATTTTAATACTTTCTGAAACTTCTACTTGTATCTCAGATTCAGAGAAATGGGTTCAGCCATTTTGCAAGTATTGTACAATTAATTATTTAATTCATAAATGATTTAAGAGAAATCTTTTCTCCTATCTGATAGCCATCTTTAAGTCATTTCAGAAGTCATTAGCAACCCTACGGGTCAACGGGAAAGAAACAGAAGGAAGATAAAGGACAGTTCAGTTTGTTGCTTACTAGAGCCCTGACAGAATTCTGGTAAATGCAAGACTAGAGAAGAAAACAGACTAAAATAAGATTTCCCAGTGTTCTGTCTTGGAATTTCAATTATTTATGTGCTTCTTGGCTTCCACCACTATGAATAATCCAGAGCCAGCCAATATAAAGGCAGCTATGAAAATAAGTACATTTTCAGGGAACAAAGGAAATCAGGGTGGAACTAAAGGAAATGATGAATGAACCCAATTTTTCAAATCTAGAAATTGTAGTGAAAGAAATTTAATTTGCTTTGACCTCCTATAACATTTATACTTGTACCAACCATTTTGCACTTAGTACACACTGACTTGTGCCATCATTATTGTTAGCAATAACAATAGTAATAGGTATTAACTGATCTTTCACTAAGTTCTAGACTATCCAAGGCACATTGCAAACAATGTTTCCAATCCTTTCAGCAACCTCCAAAATAAGTATTATCATTTGCATTTTACTGAGAAGGGAACCAAGGCTCAGGGGTAAATAACTTGCTCAGGGCCACAAAGTCTGCTGGATCAGTAAGGGTCGAACCCAAGACTGGCTGACCCCAAACCCACTCCACACAGTCTGTCAACATCTGAAAGAGCCATTTGCAGGCCTCACTCTCTTTCTTAGTGAGATTGTAAGCATCCAACTGTAGAGTGAAAGTAGAATTTCTAGTGGGACAAGACCTGGAATTCCCATATTTTTACATCACTTATTTCCAGTGGAGTCCTTAGTGAGTACTATTGATTGAGTCTCCATTGTATCAGAGATTTTTGTTTGTTTTCATGTCATTTTTTTCTTTCCACAGAAGTGCTAGCCGCAGCAATGCAGTTACTGTGTGGACAGATAGTAATGTTTTTGCTACCAACAGTATAGGCTGGGTCAGCTAACACAGTATTTTTTTAAATGTATTGCAACCCTGTCTTAGCACTTACAAATGGGTGGTATACATAAAAATCTATCCCGGGGAGCCCCACGAACCTGACATCTTTGAGGCAAACAGTGGTTACCTACAGGTCACCAATGGGAGCAGACACAGGGGTGTAAAATGTATCACCCCAAGTGGTTACTGAGTATGACTGCCAATATGACGACTGTGGTCAGGGTGTCTTGTTCCACTCTAAAGATAGATTTTCCAGTAGAAGGGGCACTGCAACCTGTCATTACAAAGGGAAATTCAATCCCACCAGCTTGAAAAGCATCGGTCACTTTGAACCTCTTTTATACAATAAAGGAAAATGCTAACCTATCAGGATATCTAATGTCAAAAGAAAAACAGTGTAGCTCCTTGCTGGATTACTCTGCCTCAGCAATTTAGAACAAGTGAGTACCTCTAAAGAAAGGATGGAAATTGTGTCTTTGCTTATGAAAAATTACTAAAAATTGTTGGCATATCCCTGTTAATCCGTTCAATGGTACTTAATCAGCACACGACAGACACTTCAGCTCAAATGTTGCTATCTTCTGAAGCAGCCACAGCTTGCACAAGGGTCAAAACTGAACTCGGTGAAATGTAAATGTACCCTTTCTATCCAAAGAAAGATGTATTTGACTCACTGATAAATGAAATGTGAGCTGTTTCTCACAAACTACACATATAATCTTAAAAAGCTTTTGAAAACCATCCAACAGACAAAATGAGCCACTCTGGAAAGAATTTCTTCCACAAATTGTTAAAAATGATAAATGCACTATCAGTCAATTTGGGCAATATTATATACCCCTCCAATACTATTCAAGAAACAAATAGAGATAAAAAAGAGATTCCTCAATTCTCAAAATTCTATAGTGCCTTTTTGGCTTGATTTTTAGCAGACAAAAGAGTAAACTCTTCCTTTTTAATAGACAAATGGTTGTGCTTCAGCCTAGAGCTCTCCCGTCCTGCTCTAGCCACATCAAGGGATTCCTAAGTGACCTTGGCTAAAGCAGTTAACCTTCCTGCATTTTAGTGTGGCCAACTGTGAAATAAGAAAGATAATGACAACAAAAATAATAAGACTCAGCACCTACATACCTCACTGAAGTGTTTTTATGAATTAATCATACTGAGCTTTCAAAGTGGTTTTATGCTTTAAAAGCATTTGACAACAGTTAGCAAATTCCCACATTAACGTACTATATATGGTCCATAGGATTACATCAGAGACTTTGCATGATACAGTGCATTCAGGTTACTTTGTGGACAAGACTTTAGATGACATTAAAAGAAAGATGTTCTCTAGGCTGGGTGCAGTGGCTCACGCCTGTAATCCCAGCACTTTGGGAGGCGGAGGTGGGTGAAGGCACCTGAGTTTCAGACCAGCCTGACCAATATGGAGAAACGCTGTCTCTACTAAAAATATAAAATTAGATGGGCGTGGTGGTTCTCCAATTGCTTTTGCTATTTATCCCAGGGAGGAACAAGAAAATTAATTTTTAAAATTGCATCCAGTGCTATGGTCTGAATGTTGATGTCCCCCCAAAATGTATATGTTAAAACCTAACACCCAATAAGATGGTATTAAGAAGTGGGGCCTCTGGGAGATGATTAGGTCATAAGGGCCCCACTTTCATGAATGGGATTAATGCCCTGATAAAAGAAGCTCCAGCAAGCATATTACCCGCATGTAAGGGCACAGCAAGAAGGTACCATCTACAAGGAACTAACTAACTGCTGGCAC
Source organism: Macaca thibetana thibetana (assembly GCF_024542745.1). Taxonomy (NCBI): domain Eukaryota; kingdom Metazoa; phylum Chordata; class Mammalia; order Primates; family Cercopithecidae; genus Macaca; species Macaca thibetana. The sequence goes on from NC_065594.1 coordinate 18,260,165, forward strand.
CTTGATCTGGGAATTCCCAGCCTCCAAAACTGCCAGAAGTAAATGTTTGTTGTTTATAAGCCACCCAGTTTAAGATTTTTGTTATAGCAATCCAAATGGACTAAGACATCCAGTTGAGTAAGAATTATAAAAGTATCTAAGTAAAAGGTCAGGCCTTGACAGTTTAAATGCAAGCTCTGAGAACAGGTGACGGATAGCTTGTGAAGTGACATGACTCTCCCTCTTACCCCAGCAGTCCGTTCCTTTTCCAGTCCTGTCCTTTACAAGGGCCTCCTCCCTTACTCTCCACTGAATCACATCCTTCTCTCCTATCAAAAATGCAACTTCTAAGACAGACTTTTCTGATTAGACACACTCTCCTTACCACGTGAAGAAATTCTTACTACCAAATGAAGCTGTACTTTGTTTAATTGGATCATGTAATACATAATTATTAATCATTATAATGTATTTTATCATCAGTGCCTAGTGGCCAGGCCCAGGACTCCCCTTCCTGAAAACATGAAGCCAAGTACAGCGCTCTTCAGTTCTATGGCCACCCAATGAATGGTGCTAATTAGACTTAAAACATCTTTAGATATTTATCATAGATAGCATAAGACTTCAAAAATCAATTGTTATTGATACATCAATAACCATCTCTTGGATTCAACACATGTGACTTTGCAGATACAGCTTTAGATTCTATCTCGATCGTCATGAATTCAGAGGATGTGGACAGAAACGCCCCATTAGAAAACCATCTGCTTTATGTAGCTCCTTTCCTTCTTCCGTTGGCTTTCCCGCTTCACTCCACCTCAGCATGATCCGAACAGTATCATTTAAGGACTCCCATCTCTCCTCTTTTACATGAGAAGATCTACCGGCAAAATGTTCAGTCCTGACATGTTCTTTGACACACATAGTTTTGCGGCATCTCATTAAGTAATTGTGTTTGATGTTTGCATCAAAACTGGTGTGCAAGTCATTGAACAACGGTATGAGAACCCAAATACTGACCGGACTGCGAGGTCTAGGAATCTTGAGGAATTGTTTTGCACAGCTGATACTTTCTTCTGTATCTAGAGCGAACGAATCTCTTTGTTGGAGCACCAACCTGGAAGTCAGGGGGCCTGGGTTCCAGTCCCAGCACTGTTCCTGATCAGGAATGTGTCCTTGGACAAGGTCCATCAGTTGTCTACACCAATGCTTCATCAAAAGGTTTAATCTTGATCACCTCTCAGCTCCTTCTTAATCTTAAAATATATAGAAAATAATATGATTCCATGGCTTCTCATACACATGTTTGTGTTAAAGGCATATCAAAGGAATGGAGAAGCACACTGTGGTTTTTTCTGCAGGGCGACAGTGGGGACAGGGTATCGCTCTGTTACCCAGGCTGGTGTGCAGGGGCGTGATCTCAGCTCACTGCAACTTCCACCTCCCAGGCTCAAGGGATCCTCAACTCAGCCTTCCAATTAGGCACGCACCACCATGCCTGGCTAATTTTTGTATTTTTAGTAGAGACGGGGTTTCACCAGGTTGCCCAGCCTGGTCTTGAACTGCTGAGTGCAAGTGATCCATCCACCTGAGTCTCCCAAGTGCTGGGATTACAGACGTGAGCCACTGTGCCTGGCCTGGTGTTTTGAATTTGAATTTACTATACCACTTTTGGATTTACTACACAATTTCTAAAGAGCTGGAGTAAAGCTTAGACCTCTATTTAAAGATCCACAAAACTAACAGTCCCCATAAACCAGAAAAGGTAGCAGATGAAATTAAAAGTAAGCACCAATTCAAATCAAATCCAAACTGCTATTCTTTTGCCTACAGTTGGAAACCTGAAGACAACAGGTAATAACAGATCAACAAACAAACAAACAAAAAACAGGAAAAGTCACGGAATTAAGAAGATCCTATACAGAACTTCTGCTTCTCTTCTTCCTCTTCACTGAGTGCAAAACACGCAGGGATTGCTTGGATTCTAAAACACGAAATTCCGAAACACAAGAATTCCGAAACGTACAGGAATTGCAGGAATTTCTTATGCAGGAATCTCTCAGAGACAATAGAGCCACAATACAAGTGCAAACCAAGAGGAAGATAAGTCTCTAAAAGCCTGATAGGGGAACAAAGCAGTGTAGATAAAAATCATAGTCTCTAAATGGGTGCATGGATAAATCAGCTTTAGAGGACAACCAAAAGAGAACAGTCCTGGCTCAGCCACTGTCAGGCTCTCTCTCAGGTGCAGCAGTCTCTGTGTTAACTCCATCTCCACTCTGGAAAAAATCATGCTGGATGCAATGAATGCTGATTTGCTGGAGTCTTTAGGAAAAAGATAGGGCTACAGTAAGTCAGTAGCCACTAACGCTGGAATTACAGCTACATCTGTGTCCATGTAATTAGCTGTACTGCTAAGCATCTGCCACAAAATTGCCACTACGACATGTGACCTGGTAACACCACAATTAGAACAATAACATCACGAAGTCTAAAGGAAGCCTTAATTATTCATTTAATTTGAAAAGGAAAGCTGGAGGGGACAGCTGCTAAGGACACAGCTTTTCTTTACTCACTGCTACTTACTTGACTTTGGGATTTTTCTGTTGTTAATGTCATTCTCTTCTCTATTTAATGAACCCTGATTTTCCTAGAAGTCCCACAAAAAAGATCAGTATTAAATCCAAGTAGTTCCAGCCGGGCGCAGTGGCTCAAGCCTGTAATCCCCGCACTTTGAGAGGCCGAGACGGGCGGATCACGAGGTCAGGAGATCAAGACCATCCTGGCTAACATGGTGAAACCCCGTCTCTACTAAAAAATACAAAAAAACTAGCCGGGCGCGGTGGCGGGCGCCTGTAGTCCCAGCTACTTGGGAGGCTGAGGCAGGAGAATGGTGTAAACCCGGGAGGCGGAGCTTGCAGTGAGCTGAGATCTGGCCACTGCACTCCAGCCTGGGCGACAGAGCGACACTCCGTCTCAAAAATAAATAAATAAATAAATAAATAAATCCAAGTACTTCCGATTATTTCAGGCATGTGGGCAAAACATTAGCTCCCTGCAACAGACCAACTCAAACTCCACCTGAATGAGGGTCACTCGGCTATTTAATGCACTCAAATGGTGTAATTAAAATCAAGCTAGTGACTGCAATGTGCCTCTAAGTTTAGACAACAAAGATTTGTGAGTCTACCATGGCACACATAAACTACTCCGAGACTTCATAGTATAGAAAAGGAAAAATGTATTTGCAAGAAGTACAAGGCATTACGTGAAGCAATGATGCCACATAGGGTTTACAAATCTGGAGCCATATACAACGAGGAGGAAGGAGTAACTTATGATTGGGGATCAAAGAAGGACTCATGGCAGAAGTGACATCTGAAGTAATTCCTAGTCTGGGCCGTGAGGGAAAATAGCATTTCTGACAGCTGGGTTCGCGTAAAGGATAACTCAGAGGCAAAAAAGAGCGGAGGGAGCTTCAGAGATGGGGAATGGTTGCAACTAGCTGAAGCAGCAGAGAAGGAATGCCTGAAAGAGAGTGGAAAATAGGTTTTAGAGCGCTCTGAAGGCCTGCCTCAAGAGTCTACATTTTATTTGGAAGCCAAGAGATAAACCAACTAACAGTTTCTAATTAGCAAGCTACAAATTCATCATGGTTCTTTCAAGACTATCTTCCTGATGAGGATGTACAAGATTAAATTCAAGGGAAATAACTGGAGTTCACTTGGGAAGCCACAATTAAAGCCTAGGAAAGACTCGGTAGGGACATGGAGTGGGGACAAGGGGAAAGGAGACCCATTTCTCCTTCTAAAGCAGGGCTGTCCAATACGAATTTCTGCAAGGTGAGCCACCAGCCACATGTGGCTACTAAGCACTTGAAGGATGGCTAGTTCAACAGAGAAAGTAAATTTTTAATTTTATTTAGTGTTGATTAATTTTAATTTAAATAGCTACATGTGGTTAGTTACTACTATATTGGACATATAGTCCTCAAGTAATAAATACGTACAGGTAAGGAGTCAAGAAAATCAAGCAAAATGACATTGAAGATGTTTAAACAAGAGATGGCAGAAATTTACATTACTTTTGATAGTTTCTCAAAATGCTTGGTGTGAGCCAAGTGCCTCTTAAAATACATTAAGCTGTGACCTTCCGGCAGATGGGAACAGTTTTCATTCATCTTTCCCTCTCCTTATCTCTAGTACAGTGGCAAGCACTATAAGTACTCAATGAACAACTGTAAATGAATAAATGAATGAGTTAATGAAAGAGTACACTGTGAATATGAAGTCTAGAACTCACCATTAGAGAATTACTGATTTAGGCAAATCTGTTTGTAGGTGAAGGTAGCAATTGTGGGCTGTCTCCATAATGTCATTTCCTGAGTGCCCCCAAAATAAAAAATCTAGAGCATATGAACTAAACAGCCTGAATGATTAGCATTCACTTTCTTAGTAAAATGGGTAATGCTATTTTTGTTCAAGAGCATTAAAACAGCCAAAAGAATTTATATGAATGCTGGAACCTTAACATCATTATACATTTATAGTTCAATACTTTTAGAAATCAATTTGCTGATTATAAAAGGAATACGTATTTCTTGTAGAGACTTTAGAATGTATTCAAATAAAAGAGCAAATAAAAATTACCTACAGTTTTTTAATCAAAGACATTCACTGTTATTATGATTCCTTTATGCTTTTTTCTATGTGTATAATATACATATTTTGTCCCATTACAAGCAATGCCGATACTCTATTTTATTTATTTATTTATTTATTCATTCATTCTGAGATGGAGTTTCACTCTTGTCGCCCAGGCTGAAGTGCAATGGCGTGATCTCAGCTCACCGCAACCTCCGCTCACCTAAACCTCTGCCTCCTGGGTTCAAGTGATTCTGCTGCCTCAGACTCCTGAGTAGCTAAGATTACAGGCAAGGGCCACCACATCCGGCTAATTTTGTATTTTTAGTAGAGACGGGGTTTCTCCATGTTGGTTAGGCTGGTCTTGAACTCCTGACCTCAGGTAATCCTCCCACTTTGGCCTCCCAAAGTGCTGGGATTACAGGCGTGAGCACTGTGCCTGGCCTCAATATTCTTCTAAAACAATTTTAATAGCTGTATAATGTTCCATCATGTGAATATGCCCTAATTTATACAACCATATGACTACTGTTGGTCATTTAGGTTCATGCCAATCTTCTAGAATGCCATTTGGCAATTTATACTAAGAAACTTAAAATACCTAAGAGCATTGACCGAGGATCTCTACTTTTAGGAATATATTATAAGAAAATAGGCCAGGCACTGGGCTGGGGCAACCACCCCTGTGAAAAGGCAGGAAGCGCTGTGAAAGCACACTGGCCTCAAATGCCATCATTACATCTGCAGGACTATTGCTAGTCACAGTCTTAGTGCTGCCTATAAGGAAGGCACTGTGCTAAGCAGTTTGTGGCATTTTTTACCATTCATTTCCCCACGGTAGATAGGGAAATAACCATTAAGGACTTGTTAATAACCCCATTTCATACATGGGAAGATTGAAGGATATAGAAGGTAAGTGGTCTGAGGTCCCTCACTTAAGGAGCATCAAAGATGGGATTCCACCTTGGCAGCCTGACTGGGTACAGAGCCTGACTCCTGGCCACCCTGGTCACTCCCATACAGCCCACCATACTCATAAACTCTGCTCTGAATGTGATTTACAAAATCAGGTTGGAGTTTATATCCTCATTTTATGCAAACAGTTTCTGGCTAATGTGCAAAAGTATCCTAATCATGTCAAAGTAAAAGGAAAATAATTCACAGAAACCCCTTTCTATAGCTACAGCTCATAAATCTATAGCTTCACTAGGGTATTTCATTGGAATTAAGCTCTATAGTCATTTAAGATTTAATTGGAATCAAATGTGCCACACTTACCATACTGACATAGTCACAAGAGAATATAATTGTGCTGTGCCAAAATAAATGTTTCTCTGACTGAGATTATGGGCATTCCTTTTCAAATTAATTAGTTCAGAATTTTCCATTTTTATTAACAGATTGCTTATACTACTGACCACATGAGCTGGCAGCAGGAAAGTCATTTAACTGTGTGACCGTGAGCTGCCTGTACTGCCCCACCACTGCATACGCCATCCTCAGGCCTTGAGTTAGAACAGGAAATAACTGCACCCCACTCTCCCATCTCACTTTCTCCTTGCTCGCCACATTCGTATCTGTAGGTAGAAGGTAGCAAGTGGAAAACAAGCAAACTTGATCAACTTCCAGGCTTAGGAAAACAGATGTGAACCAAACAGGGAAACGTCTATTTTCCAAGTACCTTCACTGTGTATTGCTTTGAGACCTTGTAACACATTTTATTAACGTGAAAAGATGTCTCAAATTAATGCATCTATTCAGATGTCAGGGTACTGGTCTTTCAGAACCTCTTTATTGGGCTATATTTGCCATTTTCAGCCTCTCTCATGCTGACCGGTTGATTTCATTTAATAGGATTCAGTGAGTCTAGACAATCATGTATGGAATTTCTCTTATAATTCATTTTATGATAATAATACCTTTCATTTGGATTGTACGTTGTAGTTCTCACATCATTCATTGAGTGCTCACAATATTTCAGTTACAGGCATCAAAAGAAATCATGCCCATTTCAGAGGCTAGCAGTGAAAAGATAAGTTGTGGTACTGCATGCAACAACTCAGTTGCTCCATCTGGATATCTTTCTTTTCAACGACCATCCTAGGCTTTTTTTTTTTTTTTTTTTTTTGTAAGTATATGATCATGTAATAACTGAAACATCATAGATTCCTAGATTGTCTTATTATCTCTCAAAACTGTTGTAGTAAATCAGTATGTATAATATGCCTACTAAGTGCCAGATACCAACTTTGAAGCTGGGGATACGAGAAAAGCTTGGGATGTAACTCAATAATCTTTTTTTTCTTTTCTTTTTTTTTTTTTTTGGTAATTCACCAGATTATCCTGCTGCATGGCCAGGGTTGGGACCAGCAGTGTTGTAGAAAGATTTCAGGCTTCAGGAATTCAAGGGCCTGGACTTAAATCTGGCTCAACTACTAGCTGGCTAGGTGACCAAGGCAGTCATTTTGCCTCTCTGAGCTTCAGTTTGTCTAGAGTCAAGAGAAATACGGATAAAATAAAATAGTGGATATAAAGGGTCTGGCACATGGCAGGTATTCCGTCAATGGTAACTCTATGGAAAAGGGAGATTAGAGAAGAAGAAAGAAAAAAGGCAGCTCTGCCAACTGGATTCCTTGAGTCTTTGCCTGGGCTGCTGTGACTAAATACCATACCCTGAGTAACTTATAAACAACAGAAATCTATTGAGCACAATTCCAGAGGCTGGGAAGTCCAACGCGAAGGTGGATTTGGTATGTGGTGAGAGCCTGTCTTCTTTTTGTGTCCTCACATGGTGGAAGCGGGTAAGACAGCTCTTGGAGGCCGCTTTTATACGGGAACTAATCCCATTCAAAAGGGCTCAACCCTCATGACTTAATCACCTCTTAAAGGCCTCGTCTTCAAATATCATCACCTTGGGAGTTTAATTTGTATATATGAATGGGGAGGGGCACAAACATTCAGACAATAGCACCTTGGGACCATAAGACCAGTTTTATAAAACGTGATATAACAAGATCCTAAAGAAGGCTCTTTCAAAACCCAGCACTTACTTCCAAAATGCAGGCATGCAATGACGTTTATACTTCCCAAATGCAGAGGACCAGGTGTCTGAGTGTCAAAGACAGACATCCTTTCTGGAGAAAACAGGCTGGATAATTCATCAATAGAGAGCTATAGAAAAGAGCATGCAGCTTCATGAATGACTAGACCAAAAATAGTCACCACAGGAAGGCAGGAAATCTGTTATTAGTGAAAAGGATAATTACATCTCATTTTAGAGAATGTTTGCTCTACTGGCCACCACAGGGATCCAGGGGTTGCAGGTGCCAGAGGCATTTCCAATGACCAACTGGGAGTGAAGCGCTGTCATTCATTCTCCATGATACCCAAGGGTATAGCTCAGTCACGAGGAGAGATAACCACAGTATTGGCCACATCTCTGATGGGCAGGCTGCAGGTGGCTCCATGAAACCTCTGTACTAAAATCATAACACTCTGCAATCAAAAATGCAGAAGCCTCTCTCAGATCTAACTGTTGGCTGTAAATTGTGGAGCTAGAAAAATAAAATTGAACTATTACCTTCAGTAAGGAGTATGGATTCAGTGATAGATCACTTTGCTCATCATCTTGAACAAGTAAACTACACTCAAAATCTACTAATGGGCTTCGAGCCAACCCCCACTCATTACAGTCTCCACAACAGGCAGACTGAGGGCATGATGTCAGGTTATATGGTAATGCTCAGAAAAAGTGAGTCAAAAATCGGCTATCACAAAGCCACAAGGGCTGTAGTTACTGGCATTGACTTTGAATCCTATGAGGGAAGGTCAAGGTGAGAGAGGTATGAAAGAGCTCATTGTATTCTCAATACATGAGCTGCAAATTTAATAACTTTGCCATAATTAAGGGAGAGAAATGCAGAGAGAGAATGCTCCTATATATAGGGACTACCAAATTCCCAGTAGGAATTTTGTGTCATCTCTAGTGCCACCCTCATGCTACAAAGGCACCTGAAAGAAGATGCCACTCCTTAGAACAAAGCATGCATTTTTAAAAACACTTGGCTAAAATTTACTAGCATAATGTATTTCTCTCTAGCAGTAAGATTTTTCTCTTTTCATTTTGTATAGATATGGGCAAAATTAATTTGGAACTAATGAACTGGTAATATGTGTATAGGAGTCAGTCACTGATAAGCCTTCCTGCTTCGACTACACATTTAATCTTCTGGGTTTATGACAGCAATTCCAAAGATGGGGGGAGGAGCACACAGCTGTTTAACTTAGGGTTTATTTTCTCCTCTCTCTTTATACTGTTGAAAGTGCCAGAGATGACAGTAATAGCATTATCTGATTTGATTTCAGTAGCAATCTTTTTAATTTAATAACTCTGATGTCAGCTTCTCTGTCATGTTGCCAAGTTTAATTCCCACTTCCACACGATTAATACTCTAATGAAGACACTGATTTTAGTGCTAGTACACACTTGTAAAGCTTTGCTCTTCTTAGCTACAACCGAAGCCTCTGCAGTGAACTATGATAAATTAACCCTACCTAGAGTCCCTATCAGTTACAAGATTAAAAACCATCGAACGTTTCCATTTTGCTCTAAAACTTTATTACCATATGGCATATTTAACATTTTAGTATCTCTTTAGTTTCCAAGTATTTTATTCTGCTCCTGGTGATTATTCCCAAACCACTCCACAAAAGGTAAGTGGTCCAGTTTCTAATTAAACCTACAGAGAACAAGTGACTTTCTCCCAAGATCGGACTTAACCAATGCCCATCTCAGAATCAATTGAAAACCTTTTTTGTTTCCTGGTCACCTGCTCCATTAAAGTAAAGAGCATTTACCAAGCACCTACTCTGTAGAGTGTTGTGCTAAACCTGGCTGACACAAGCTAATCACATCCTATTTGTTAAAGTACTTCAAATGATTGGCACGTTTTCTATCTACACATAGAACGGTAGGGGGTATCAGGATCCTTTTTAATTCTAAAAGGCATATTGGCCCCTTTTTCTTCTTGAGATTTATTTAATACAGAGTTTAAAATCAGGGAGAGAAGATCAGTAGAGACTGAAAGTCTGAATAATTCAAGCATGCAGCTGTGGTTGGGAAGTCCAAAACACAGTCCAGCTCTCAAAGCTTATAGCTACATTAGGAAGAGATACACAAGCCCCCAAATATCTAATTTAACAAAGGTAACAAAAAGGTAGCTCTCTGTGCTAACAATTCAAGGATAAAGGGTGCAAGGAGTGAAGTCCCTAGTTCTACCTCTCTGTCCACAGAGATGGACTACGCATCTTGGATCTCCCACCAGCAACTACAAAAACCTCCCATGGTGATATTGTGAGGCTTTGCCTTTTCCCCAAACTTCTTTTTCTTTTCTCTTTTGAGACAAAATCTTGCTCTGCCATCCAGACTGGAGTGCAGTGACGCAATGTCGGCTCACTGCAACCACGACCTCCCAGGTTCAAGCGATTCTCCTGCCTCAGCCTCCCAAGTAGCTGGGATTACAGGACTGCACCACCATGTCTGGCTAAATTTTTTTGTATTTTTGTGGAGACGGGGTTTTGCCATGTTGACCAGGCTGGTCTCAAACTCCTGACCTCAGATCCACCTGCCTAGGCCTCCCAAAATGCTAAGATTACAGGCGTGTGCGACCATGCCCGGCCTGCCTTTTCCCCAAACTTGTTAACCTCACGATGACTATTAAGAGCACCAACCAATCTCTCTTCTATACTGAAGGCATGGCAATGAGCTGTTTTTCTTTTATTACCCTATTAGAAGTCATAGTGATTATTTATTTACAGTGATGGTCAAAGCTTGTCCTCTTGGGTTTTAAGGAATGACTCCAAGCCAGGCCTTCGTTAGTTTGTACCTGGATCATGGCAGCAGCCTCCTTGCTGGTCTTCCTTCCTCAGTCCTCTCCTCCCTTCACCATTCCTTGAGAGAACAGACCTGCAGCCCAGGCCCCCTCAGCACCTCTTTTCAGATAACCACATTCCTATTTAAAACGGAACCAGGCCCATGCCCACTCTCAGTCCACGAGGTCCAGGTGTAGATGGCCCTGTACACCATCCTTTCAGGAGAGACGGGAACCTGGTCGAGCCTGTCTGAAACCAGAGGCTCAATTCTAGGACACTACCTGGGTTTCTGAGAATTTGATGTGGGCCTGGAGGTTCTGGCCATCAGCTTAGTGCTGTAGAAAGGCACCTCCCTGAGAAAGGAGCTGGTACAGAGATGGTAAGAAAAGACCCATAAATCATGACTTTGCTGGAGCTCCTGGATCCAGCAGGCCGAAAGCCAGGCTATCTTTGGTCTTCAGTAACTTGAGCCAATAAATTCTTTTTTGATTCAACCACTTTGAATTGGGTTTTTGTCACGTGCAGCTGAAACGGTCACACCTGACACAATCACACACATTGTTGACATGACACTCTTACTTGAGAATCCTTCTGTTGTGCTACTTTGTTCAGGATTCTAGAAAGTTTCCTGCAAAATCCAAATGAGTCTATTCTTTTTTGTTCAAACTCTTCTCTCTTACCAGTTGGGTTCTTTTTATCTCCAGATAAGCCAGTTTCTCTCTGTCTTGATCCCCCAGGTCCTGCCTCAGTGTGTTTCTTCACACCCTTCATCATCTCACTTTCCAGGTAGAAGCCCTTTGCATTTTGCTTTTTTCATTTTATTGTGGGTTTTTTTTTTTTGTTTGCTTGGTTAGTGTTTTTGTTTTATTTTGAGACAGGGTCTTGCTCTGTTGCCCAGGCTGGAGTGCAGTGATGGTGCAATCACAGTTCACTGAAGCCTCAACCTCCTGGGCTCAAGTGATCCTTCCACTTCAGCCTCCCAAGTAGCTGGGACTATAGGTGTATGCCACCATGCCTGGCTAATTTTTTATTTGGTGTAGAGACGAGGTCTCTCTACGTGGCCCAGGCTGCTCTCAAATTCCTAGGCTCAAGCAATCCTCCCACCTCCCAAACTCCCAAAGTGCTGGCATTACAGGCATGCGCCACCGTGCCTGGCCCCCATCTCAATTCTTCATTCTACTTCTGTTGGCACTAGTGCATTTCCTGTACTCCTTATTATGCACCTGCTGATAGATTAACAAGGATGTCATTCCCTCAATTAAATTATACATTTCTTAAGAAAAGGCCCATGAATTGTATATCAAATGTTCTCAAACCTTTTAAAATGTATACCACACCTCTTGATAAGTATAAAAATTTGACACCTCTTTTAATTTCAAAATAAATTAAGTATTCTGACCAAAAGCAAACCCAATATTTCACATAGTATTAAACATAAATTAAACCTGGATAAGAAACCTGGATTGTGTCTCTCAGACAGTGATTCTCAGACTTGAGTGAGCATCGGAATCACCTGGAAAACTTAGGCAAACACAGATTGCTGGGCTCTACCTCCACAAGTTGTTTCTCAGTAAGTCTGGGGTGGGGCATGACAACGTGAATTTCTAACACATTCCCAAGTGATGCTGATGCTCTTCTTTGGGGACCGCTGCCCTGGAGTCTCGTCCTTTCCTCCCTCTATCTTAGTAGTTGAGAAGAGCATGGGCATCTTTGAGGTCTAGATCCAGAAGCCCACATCGTAGGTGCCCGATCAGTTCTGTTATTCCTGGTGTTGTTATATTTGCTGTTAGCAACAGGAAGTCGATGTCTAAAGCCGTACTAGTAAGCAGGCCTTCTGATTCCCAGCCCAGGGTTCTTTGAACTCTGCCACAATACCTCCTATGTGGATACATCATTCAGTATAGTGCCAGCCTCTCACGCTATCCTTTCTCGTATCTTATTCTATTACTCTGCGCTGCAATGTTTGAAATTATCTTTCTCTAAACAGCCTGGATTTTTTTTCCTTCTGCCTCCCTAATTCAATTAAAATTCAATGTTTAGAGAGTCTGTGCTTTAAAAGAAATTAGACAATGGGCTTAAACTTGCCCCATTTCCTTTCCCCCTAACAATTATTTACAATTTTCCTACAAAATATATTGAGGCTTCCCCCAGGCTCTGTGTATGGGATTCTCAACTTTATGGACACTGTTGAGGATGCTTATTTGTGGCATTCAACAAAAAAGAGGGGTCGGGGTGGGTGAGGGATGGAGAAACAAGATTCATGAGGTGAAATGTTTTCTCTCCATTTACCCCATGGAGAGGGCAGGTTGGAACCCCTGCTCTGAGTGTGGTCATGGAGCTGCTAAAGAAGCATCAACCATGTGTTCAAAAGCTTGACAAGAGGCTGGCCCAGAGTGAACCAGGGCAGAGAAGCATGAGGCTAAGGAAAAGAGAAGCCAAGAGTCAAGCAATTAACATTTTTCCCATGCTTCACTATAATTAGCCAGATCAAAGGGGACTTGGGCTCACAGATTTCACCAGGACACATGACTCTCTCAGGACCGTGAGCCAAGGGCCCAGGAGGTCTGCAGTACAACTAATTGTTCACGGGCAGAACTCTGTTTTCTTGTAAGTCACTCTCTTGTGGATCCCTTATCACTTGTTCTGATTCTGAAGTGCCACACTTGAGAAAATCCCCAGGCCCTACATGGCTCCCATTTACAGCATTTGCTGTGTGTGTCACCAGTGGTGCACAAACACCTCAAAATGGCCTTGCTAGGAAGGCTCTGAGGCTGGAGGTTAAGTAGCTTGGCCAATGCCTGACTGCTAGGAAGGGGCAGGAACTGAACTCAGATCTTTCAAAAAATCAGTGATTTGCAAGTGCTCTTTCTGATCATACAAGAGTCATCTCAGCAGCATATTAAAAATACACATTTCGGCCAGGCGCAATGGCTCACAACAGTAATCGCAGCACTTTGAGAGGCTGATGCGGCAGGATTACTTGAGCCCAGGAGTTCGAGATCAGCCTGAGAAACATGGTGAGACTTCGTTTCTACAAAAATTTAAAAAAAAAAAAAAAAAAAAAAAGGCATGGTGGTGTGCCTGTGGTTCCAGCTACTTGGGAGGCTGAGGTGAGTGGATCTCTTGAGCTCGGGAAGTTGAGGCTCCAGTGAGCTATGATCGTGCCACTGTACTCCAGTCAGAGCAAGACCTTGTCTCTAAAAAAACATACACACACATACATCTTGATCTAGTAAGTCCAGGGTGAGGGTGAAGCTGGAACACAGGATCTTTAAAAAGCCCCAAGTGATTCTTATTTTCCCTCAGGTGTAGTAAACCAGTTTCAAAAGTTAAAAGACCATTTGTGGAACTCCCAACATACTAAACACAGAAACTTCATTTAATAGGACTTTTACAGATTCCTTAACATGACAGTCTCTTCTAGTCTTTTTCAGAGTAATAAATACATTTTCTTTTTTAAATTTTTATTTATTATTGTTGTATCGCATTTATTTCTTTATTTTAGAGACAAGGTCTTGCTCTGTCATCCAGGTTTGAGTGCAGTGGTGCGATCATAGCTTACAGCAGCCTCAAACTACTGGGCTCAATCTGTCCTCCCACCTTGGCCTCCCAAAGTGCTGGGATTACAGCCACGAGCCACCACACCTGGCCAATAAATACATTTTCTATTACAACCCATATGTATGTGACTCCTATGCCCAGAATTCTGGGTGGTTCCAAGCTGCACTCAGAACAGCCAGAATGTTTACGGTGACTTATAAATGCTACCTGACCTGGCATCCTCAACCACTGGACACACCGCTCCCTCACTCACTCCTCACAAATACACTAGCCTCCCAGCCATTCTACAAACTTTCTAGGAATTCCCACCTTTGTGCATTTGCACTGACTGTTCCCTCTGCCTCTAACGCTTTTCTTCCAGTGGCCAACTCTCTCACCTGTCTCTGATCAAACAGCAGCTTGACAAGGCCTATCCTGACCATCTTAATATCTAAGATTGCAGCCATCACCCACACACACTACCTTAACTCCCAATCCTCTCCTGCCACTTTGTTTCTTTTTGCCATGGCACATTCAGCTTCTAACATACCACACAATTTACTTATTATGCTAATTAGTATTTATCTTTCCCACTACAGAGTAATCTCCATGAGGCCAAGGATCTTTGTAGGTCTAATGATGTATCCCAAGCACCTAGAACAGTGCTTGGTATGCAGTAGGTGCTCAATATATGTTGAGGTAATTTATATAATTGAATTATATATATTATAAATATAATATATATAATATATTATATATTAATTTATATAAATATAAATATATTATATATGAATATATAATATATATTATATATGAATATAATATATGAATATATAATATATAATTATATATAATATATATAATTCAAAAATATAATTGAATTAATATAATTGAATAATAAAATTGAAAGAAATTTTACACAATACTTAACCTTACTATGTCTGTACTCTGATATTCTCTATCCAATTCTAATTTATTTTGTTAAGTCTTGACTGTAACTCACTAGTAGGTCACCTACAGTTTGAAAAGCAAACATATTTTGCCAATAACTTACCGAATGCCTATTTAGGGCCCAGATCAATTTCCCAGAATGTGCCTTTTGACAAGTCAAATATAAGAAGCTTCCTCCAAAAGTTCCTGAAGAGACTAACAATTATACATGCTGATAAAGATGATAATATGGTAAAATTAGAAGTTTTGGCATTATCATTCCTTTGGCAAAATGTTAGCTTTGATAGTGCCATCACTTTTAATGGCAAAAATTGCTTTTGCACCAACCTAAATAATCAATATATGACTGTGGTGAGGCAAGATATCAGTGAGTCACCGGGAGGATCACTAACATGTTTTAAGTTATATTAATATATCTATAGCACAGAATAATGTTTTAAAGCATATAGTTTAATTGCAATATTTTACAAATTTTCCTTTCAAAACGGTTAAATGGGAAGGACTGGTATTATTTCAGATTAATAAATCCTGATGAATAAGATAAGTAGATTCAATATTATCACTAATGATCAAATATTTATAGTTATATCTTATGGGATCTTAAATCTTATCTCTAATCTTAATTTGATTTCATATTTCAGAATTTAAATTGGAAGATTTCCTCACTGTATTAATTTACTAGAACTCACATATGAAGTATCATACACTGGGTGGCTTAAACAACAAACATTCTTTTCCCACAGTTCCAGAGGCTGGAAGTCCAAGATCAAGATGCTGGCAGGTTTGGTTTCTCTGGGAGGCCTCTCTGCTTGGCTGGCATTGCAGGTGGTTCCCTTCTTGTTCATCCTCTCATGGTCCTTCCCTCTGTACTTGTCTGTGTCCTACTCTCTTCTTCTAATGACACTGGTTACACTGGATTAAGGCCCTCTCTAATGACTTCATTTTAACTTAGTTAACTTTAACTTTTTAAAGACTATCTGCAAATACAGTCACATTCTGAGGTACTGAAGGTTAGTGCTGTCACACATGAATCTGGGGAGGAAACCCCACACTCCTAATTCTAGTACTTATGCTCAGGAATAAGCATATTCCCCTACATCTTTGCCTGCTCTCATATATGCTACCAAAACCTCAGAGGAAATTGTATAATGTCATTTTCAATGTACATGACCTTCCTGAAATAAATGAAGATGACCTGGCTCATTACATAAATGAATGAATTAAAATTAATTTAACTGCAACTACAATTTCTAGTTTTTTCCATCGACTAGGAAAGATGAAAGGACTCGTATGTTCCCCCAAAGCGTAGGCTTCTTTCCTAGATCTTTCATTTTAGATTCATTTACACAAACACATCTTTTTCTCTTAAACATTCTTCTCTGGGAATTGATGCAAACGAGAAAGAGAAAGGAAGGGAGGACCAGTCAACCATTTTAGGAGGAAACATAAGGTCAAGAGAATGGTTTCACATCAACCAGGTATAGATGTTATCAGCATCAAAACATCCTCAGAATCACTGCTATTTCCACATTCTAGAGAGAGCGGAATCGGAGTAGAAGACAGTTGTCGGTAGAATCTCAGTGGGACTCAGAACATAATTGATACCAGGAATCTGTCAACTCAAACATTTGCCGAAAGCCTACTATGTATAAGGAATTGTGCAAGACCCCAGAGGCGGTTGAGTGAGAAACTGCTGAAAGAAATTAGGATTATGTTTCTTGGTGGAGGAAAAGAGAACTTCAGTGGAGATATGAGAACTGTTTAAAACACACACACACACACACACACACACACACACACACACACACACACGAAGGGCTTCCCGGCAGAAACAGATTTATCTTCAGAGGCTCCAGAAGACAGAGTTTAATCAACTAGTTCAAATCCTGAGAGGCTGATTTTGGCTAAAAGAAGGATGAGTTTTCTGATATAACTATCTAGTAATAGTGAGGTGGTGAGTTCCTTCTCACTGAATGTGTCAAACAAGGTTTGGGGGTGCTGTGGAGGGATTCATAGGTGAGACAGAGAATAGTTGACTTTCTTGGTTCCTTCTAAAGCTGAGAAACTTCATAAGGTCTGTACCTACTATGGATTTCCAGTGATAGCGTGAAGGGTAATATCCACTTTTATACATTTTCTAAATGACGTTTTGTCTATATTACACATAAAAATATAATCATCTACACAAGGCTGCATTATCTTACTGCCACAGAGGAGCTATCAATAATTTCTTAGTCCTCATCATTTATTATAAAGGATCTGTGAAACATCTCTCCTTTTAACCTCTACCACTCAACTCAGATAAAGCCTGCATTCAAAACTGACCACCTTGTCATGCAGGTGATTAAGCAAGAACTATCTCTTTTTCCAGACAAAACAGCCCCAAGTATGATAATAGGGTTTTATTCTACACTAGGATCTTTTATATTACTTCCTTACAATAACAGTTTCTGGGGAACAATATGATTTCCAATATTCAGCTCTGGCTTCTGTGGACATAATATTCTGTGATCAACAGTGCGGTTAATAGATGTGATTAGGAAAACAAGAAGAGGCTACCATAAAATGTATACGAAAGAGCACCTGTGGGTCCTGCTGCTAATTCCTTGGCCAAGTTCTTAACAAAGAGTGAGGATCCTAACGGTGTTAAGTGATGAATACGAAGACCAACTGTGAGAAAGGACCTCAGAGAAGATAGTAAACATTTGTCAAAGTTGAGTTCCATTGGATTTCATGCTCTTCTGAGCAGTGGAAACCAAAATCACCTAATTTTCTATCCAGCCAGGCTAGGATGATGATCCACAGTGAGAAACATTTCACACTAAAGTCATTTATTTTGTTTCATTTCGTTTTTTGCTTGTCACCTCTAAATTAATAAGGGCCACCACCACTCAGCAGCTTAATCAACAGAGCTCCATCATTCTGTCAGCTCCTTAAGAAGCATAAGAAAGCAAGTCGGGGTGGGAAAGGGTTGAATGGCAGAGAAGGAAGGAGGTGGGATAGGGAGGGTTGGGGGGGAGGTGTGGAAAAATAATGTGAGATCTCACATATAATCTAAAGCTGAGGCAGCTATGTAATTATAAAGCTAGCTTTTCTTTCACTTGACAGCACAAGAAAAGGAGGTGAAGATAAGCTTTTAAATGAAACATGACATTCCCTTATTAAATTCTGATTTCGATTTTAAATGGCTTAGTGCTTTGAGTCTAGTTACACACTCTGAGCTAGCCAAGAAGGAGATGTTTAATGGAAGGAAAAACTGCAAATTTTTTTGGACCGTGCATGCATGTTTCTAAACAAGTTTGTATAAACACGCTTATGCTTATAAAACCTTTTCAGGTCATCCAAGCAATAGTTGGCCACCTTTTGGTAAACAAAAATGCATTCTGTCTTAATGGGAAAATGCAAGGTATGCCTTTTGTTTAAAAATAACATGATGTGTAATGTGTGCAATGCATTAAGAATTTATTGCCCATTTCTGCTTCAGTTCCTCTCCATCATGGGTAGCCAAGAGAAGCTACACGTCCTTACAAGCAGTGCTCTGTGGTCCACATGAAATTGGGCCATTGCATGCTAGGACCTGTAGACCCCAGACAGGAGGGAAGCTGCAGTGCATTTCCTGTGTCATCAGAGGTCTAGCAAGTTTGGGGTTTTGTTTTCCCTCTCACATAAAAAGATAAACATTCTTGCTGCTTCTCTCCACATCACATCCATTTTAACACCCCTTCCCATCTCAAAGGACTGCAGACATTTCTTCCCAAAGTGTGTGGGAAATGCCCCAAATTGCTGCAGTTTGTATCTGCTTGTCAAATACCATCAGTAATATTCATAATGCCAAATATTGAAATTGCTGCAGTTTGTATCTGCTTGTCAAATACCATCAGTAATATTCATAATAATGCCAAATATTTCTCGAGCACTCTGCATATAGAAAAACAGTTTTACCTACAGTATCTGAGTATGTGGTAGATATTATTAACTTCATTTTATAGAAAAGAAAAACTGAGCTCAGAGAGGCTACACAATTTATCCACAGGTACACAGCAACTAAATGATAGATTCAAGATTTGTCTCTGATTTCAAGTCCAGGCCTTATCTTACCTTTCCTTTGCTCCCTCCCTCCCTCCCTCCCTCCCTCCCTCCCTTCCTCCCTCCCTCCCTCCATTCTTTCCTTCCCTCCCTCCCTCCCTTCTTTCCTTCCCTCCCTCCCTCCCTTCTTTCCTTCCCTCCCTCCCTCCCTTCCTCCCCTCCCTCCCTTCCATTTCTTTCTCTTTTCCTTCCCTCTTTTTTTTCCTTCTCTCCCCTTTCTTTTCCCTCTTTTTCTTTTTAATAGTGCTATTAAGTTGTAATTTACTTTTTTTTTTTGAGGCAGAGTCTTGCTCTGTCACCCAGGCTGGAGTGCAATGGCGCCATCTCGGCTCACTGCAATCAATCTCCACCTCCCTGGTTCAAGTGAATTCTCCTGCCTCAGCCTCCTGAGTAGCTGGGATTACAGGCATTCACCACCACGCCTGGCTAGTTTTTGTATTTTTAGTAAAGGTGGGGTTTCGCCATGTTGGCCAGACTGGTCTCGAACTCCTGACCTCAGGTGATCCACCCGCCTCGGCCTCCCAAAGTGCTGGGATTACAGGTGTGAGCCACTGCCCCCAGACATAATTTACATATAATTATATTAACATACCTGAAGTACACAATAGATAAATTTTGATGCACATACAATGGCAAAACCATCACTACAATTAAGGTAATAAGCATATCTATTACCTGATCACATTTCCTCATAATACTTTGTAATTTCTTCCTCCCCCATTCCATTCTATACTCCCCATCCTAGAAAACCATTCATCTGCTTTCTTTCAAAACTGATCTGTTTGAATTTTCAAGAATTTTATATTAATGGAATCATACAGTATGTGCTTTTTGTTTTGCTTCTTTCACTCAGCATAATTATTTTGAGATTCATCCGCATTGTTGTATGTATTATAAATTCATTCCTTTTCATTGGTAAATAATATTCCAGTGTATGGATATACCCCAATATTGTTTATCAGTTCACCTACTGATTCCAGTTTGGGGCTAACAGCATTCCTAGAAATACAGCAACTATGAAAAGCCATACACAACTCTTTGTACGAATATATGCTCCCATTTCTCTTTAGTAGATACCTATGAAAGGACTGGCTCAGTAATACAGTATATATATATTTAACTTTTTAAAGAAGTTGCCAAATTGTTTTCCAAAATGGTTGTACAATTTTACATCGCCACCAGCAGTGTATGAAACTCCCAGTTGATCCACATTCTCATTTATGCTTCGTATGGTTATTCTTTTTAACTTTAGTCAGTCTAGTAAGTGCTGAATGATAACTCATGGTGGTTTTAATTTGCATTTCCTAAATGATAAATGATGGTGAACATCTTTTTATGTGGTTATTTGCCATCCATATAACGATGGTGCACATCTTCTCATGTGGGTATCTGCCATTCATATATTTGTACTCCATATATTTGTCCATTTTGCCCATTTTTAATTGCATTGTTTTCTTATTATCAAGTTTTGAATATTTTTAAATAATTTGGATACAAATCCTTTATCAGGTAGGTGATTTGCAAAGAGTCATTCGTTTGTTTTTTTTATCCATCACATCTTAAACGTCATATCTCAGAAATCTTGGCCTAACATGAGGTCATAAATATTTCCTTTTACTTTTTTCTTCTAGAGGCTTTTTATAGTTGGAGTTTTAGATTTAGGAACATAATATCGTTCAGATTAACTCTGGTTTAAGGTATGTGCTGAAGTTGGTTTAAGGTATGTGCTGAAGTTCTTTTTTGTATATGCCTATTTTAAAATTTGATTTTTTTGTTTTGCCATTTTATATTTAAAAATTTTTGGACAATTTTAAAGTTTTCTTCTATTCCAGTATTATCAATGCTTTTTCTTTAGGAATGCCAAAATGATCAATAAAGAAGGGGCTTTAAAATAAAGATGGGACCAGGCACGGTGGCTCACGCCTGGAATCCCAGCACTGCAGGAGGCTGAGGA
The DNA here is from genome assembly GCF_024542745.1 of Macaca thibetana thibetana. NCBI lineage: Eukaryota > Metazoa > Chordata > Mammalia > Primates > Cercopithecidae > Macaca > Macaca thibetana. The sequence goes on from NC_065594.1 coordinate 18,281,189, forward strand.
GGGAGGATCCCTTGAGTCCAAGAATTTGAGACCATCCTGAGCAATATAGCAAGACCTCGTCTGTATAAAAATTTTAAAAATTCGTCAGGCAGGGTGGCACGTGCCTGCAGTCCCAGCTACTTGGGAGGCTGAGGTGGGAATGATACTTGAGTCAGGGAGGGTGAGGCTGCAGTGAGCCATGATTGTGCCTCTGCACTCCAGCCTGAGTGACAGAGCGAGACCTGGTCTCAAAAACTAAAATAAAAATACTCTAACTGGCATGAACCAGACAATATAAAAGTAGCAATTTGTAGGTTACAAGAAATAGAATAGACTCTAAGATAGAAACTCATGGTGCTCAAAGAGAATCCTGCAGGAAGAGCGAATCCCACCCAACTGCCCATCTGCCGATGGCTACTGACTTCTCTATAGATAGTAACAATGAGGGGTAACAATAAATAGGCATTGCTCTGGAGTCCTATCCAATCAAAGCACTTCACTCGAGAGTAAAAACTAATTAAAGATTGCAGCACCACCCATTGAAGGTAGAGTTAAATCTATCAAATTATATATTCTGAGCAGCATTGGTTTATAAGAAACATTTATCAAGTTTCCTTTTTGTCCTTAATTATAAAACCCCTTTTCACCTGACACTGTTTTCCCGAAGTGTAACTTTTGCCCTGGGGCAAACTGAGGTGGCGATGTCTGTAGTAAGTGCCAAGAGAGCTGTCTGTTTCTCCCCAGGGGTAGGTCACTAGAAACTGAAAGTCCGGAATCAATTTTCTCCAGCTGCTGCTAGTTTTACTAGTTTTACTTCTAGCATTGTGGGGTGGGGATGGCAGATGCCTGAGAAACTATAGTGTTTTACGTAAGTCTGATATCACTGGATCTATAACCTCAGTTCTTCAACAAACCTTATGTCAATCAAGAGATCAGAACACATCTTTCTAGAAAGAGAAAACACACACACACAATGGAGAAGCAGGTAGAAAGTCAGGAATCATAGAATTAGCTAAATGGAAATATTACAGAAATTTACAGAAGTGGACAACTTTGCTTCCTGGGTGAAAAAGTTAAATAAAACAAAATAAAACAAAAAATAATTGAAGAGAAAAACTACTGTTTGAAATATACAGTTTAACCTGAAACTAAATTACTGGTATTCTTAATCATTACTTTTTAATTTTTTTTTTCTTTTTTTTTTTTTTTTTTTTTTTGAGAGGGAGTTTTGCTCTTATTTCCCAGGCTGGAGTACAGTGGTGCGATCTTGGCTCACTGCAACCTCTGCCTCCCAGGTTCAAGCAATTCTCCTGCCTTAATCTGGGATTAAAGGCACCCACCACCACACCCAGCTAATTTTTGTATTTTTGGTAGAGACAGGGTTTCACCATGTTGACCGGGCTGCTCTCGAACTCCTGACCTCAGGTGATCTGCCCGCCTCAGCCCCCCAAAGTGCTGAGATTACAGGCACAAGCCACCTCACTCGGCAAAAATATTTTCTTATGCAGTATTTAAAATGGACAAAAAAAGTCATGGGTATTTAATGTAATGGCTACTTCTGTATCCACTTCCCAAGTTTTCAAATCTTAACATTTTGTCAACTGTGTTTATTTCTTAAAGTAATACAATATTATATATACAATCATTTTTGGCTAAAAACTTGCAAATAAGGTTGAACTAGAAGGCATAAAAAAATAACGTTTCCTCCCATTTTGGCTGACATCAGTAATCAATCACACCATTCTTTATTCCTAACCCCTGTCAATTGATTAAAATTCTTAAAAAAAAAAAAAAAAAGAAAAGAAAAGAGATACATTCGCCACCTCTGATGAATACATAAGAGCAGTAAACAAAGGATTCAACTAAAGTCAGGGGAAAAACATTGAGCATTCCAGGCCAACTAGCTTGATGTTATGAACAAAGAATATTTAAGAATATACTATTCAACAATTACAGAAGTTTTGCTTTATGAAAAATGAGTAACCTCAGGCCACTAATTTTCATTTTGGAATCAATCACCAATTTAAAGTCTACTTTTCTCTAGATCAAGAATTAGCCCGAAAACACACCTGCTGTGTATTTTTCTGTAGCTGGTGGTCTACAGTAAGGTTATGCCTGTTTTTAGGTATCTGCTTTGAGAAGCAAAAACAAGTACAGTGCTGTCCTTGAGAAATGCTCTTGATAATAATCTTCACATAGGCACCCTCCATTGTAACTTCCTATCATTCACTCAGGATTTTCCAGCACCTTCTGAAAGTTATATTTCTCATCCATGCCAGTCAATGCCTCGAAACATTTTCTTTTTCCGACAGGCAGTTCACAAGTCTCCACAAGAAAACCTATTAGCACCTAGAGTCTTCTGGTTCTGAAGTGGGATGGATGGTTCAAATGGGTTTTTAATACTTTCTTTTTAAATTTAAAGACTTTTATTTTATTTTATCTTATTTTATTTATTTATTTTTTATTATACTTTAAGTTCTAGGGCACGTGTGCACAACATGCAGGTTTGGTTTGTTACATATGTATACATGAGCCATGATGGTGTGCTGCACTCATTAACTCGTCATTTACATTAGGTGTATCTCCTAATGCTATCCCTCCCCCCACCCCCTCCCCACAATAGGACCCGGTGTGTGATGTTCCCCTTCCTGTGTCCAAGTGATCTCATTGCTCAATTCCCACCTATGAGTGAGAACATGCGGTATTTGGTTTTCTGTTCTTGCAATAGTTTGCTGAGAATGATGGTTTCCAGCTGCATCCATGTCCCTACAAAAGACATGAACTCATCCTTTTTTATGGCTGCATAGTATTCCATGGTGTATATGTGCCACATTTTCCTAATCCAGTCTGTCACTGATGGACATTTGGGTTGATTCCAAGTCTTTGCTATTGTGAATAGTGTCGCAATAAACATACGTGTGCATGTGTCTTTATAGCAGCATGACTTATAATCCTTTGGGTATATCCCCAGTAATGGGATGGCTGGCTCAAATGGTATTTCTAGTTCTAGATCCTTGAGGAATTGCCACACTGTTTTCCACAATGGTTGAACTAGTTTACAGTCCCACCGTAAAGATCATGTCAGGTCTTAAACATGTGCCTACTGTTTCAACAGCTTCCCAAGCCTTACCTTCTTCTTCCTGCTTAAGACTGTCTTCCTGTTCTCTCTCATCTCACCATCATTCTGCAGATCTATGTGAAATATTTCTTTGACTAAAAACCAAGTAATGCCTTTCCTTCCTTATTTTCAAAACACGTCAAACATATAAGAAATCAGACCAATTTCTCTGTCATCAGTTACAGAATGATTAGCCAGTTCTGTTCCCTTTTTAAAATGTTCCTGTGTGGTTGTTTCGGAAAACATTCATATATTCAGACAATGCATTCTTCAATTCTAAAAGCAGATAGGACAGCTTGACCAGGCCTGGCATGTTTGGAATCTGGGAGAAGACAAGATAAGTATCTATTAAGAGACTCTCTCTCTCTCTGCCAGTTTTGTGCTAAGGTCCATTCCTGGCCGTTGGAGGGGTGAGATGGCAGGCGTGAAAGATGTGCCTAGTCACGCATGACACTGTCTGCCTTTCATTCCTCTGCTATTGGCCACTGTCATGACTGATGACCATGCTGTCCTGGGTGTTATTAGAGAACATTTGCTAGCTGTATATCTGTACCTTTTCCCAACTCCCATTTCCTGTCCTTTGGAAGCATTAAATGGGCATTTTCTGAATAATAGCAAATAACCTTAAAATTTTACTAACTGGAAACAGTTGTGAGAGGTTTTGTTCTAAGTTAGATGGGATCATTTTAGAGCAAATCAAATAACTAGTTAGAAGAACTGTTTTAGCTGTTCTTTTAAAACAGTTAAAAGAGCTGCTTAACTGAATAAGAAGGGCATGACCCTTCTTACAGAATTCCATGGGATTCTGACCGAAAACAATTATTTTGTTCTAATCATCAGGATAAAGTTTTCTCAGCCTTCGCCTCTTATACTCCCAAGTTTGTATTATCTTCTACATTCAGTCTTACTTTTGGCTTCTTTTCCTATCCTACACCTTCCAGTGGCCTTCTTTATTTGAATCTCTTTCCCAAAATATTCTCTGGAAATCTTGAAGGTTAAAACTATACAAAGATAGAAAGTTCAGAGAGTAAAGAAATAAGTCTACATGTTCTAGAGGGTGCTTAGTAAGCTAAGCCATGGAGAAATGTCAAAATAAGAAAAGTAAACTGCATTTTATTGAGTACCTACTATGTTCCAGTTACTATATCAGGAGCTTTTATATGTTACCATCGTTATTCCTCGCAATAACTCTAAAAGTAGGTATTATTTCCATTTTACAGTTGGCAAGCTACACTTCAGAGAGGATAAGTTTCATTGTCTAAGGTTATATATCTTTTCAAGATCCAAACGCAGGCCTTTATGACCCTACAACATGTGTGTGGCCCTCATTAGTTCACATAATGCCTTTCTATTTGTAAGTGTGTATAGTGTGATCCCTACTGTACTGAATATTTTATGAGATAAACAATACATACAATTCAGTCCCTTCTAACTCTGAGAACTAGTCAAAAAAATGGGTGAGCCCATCCTCAGCCCACTCTGCAACTTGCCTCTGGAAACCCAACAATTATCTCTAACACCTGCTCCTGGCCGCCTGCTCATCTCAGGGAGCACCTGAGTGATGGAGTCAAAGACGGTTTTAGCTGAGGATCACGAGACTCATGTTCTGGTTTAGTCCCAGCTACTGATCATTTAAACTGGCCAAACTAAAGTAACTGGGTTCGCTCCCTTCATATGTAAACTAAATTGGAAGGGACTAAAGTCCCTCAGCGTTTCAGCGTTTTACAATTCCCTTCTTATTTTCCTGGTTATGAATGGATTAACAAGCAGAGAAGGGCGGGGTCACAGGTGACAAAGCTCTAAGTCCAAGGGTCTCTTCCGAAAGCACACAGTGAAAGCCCCAACCCCTCTCCACAACCAGGGCTTAGCAGGGCAATGACTGGAAGTCTGTTCTCTCGATGATGAGGGATTAGTATACTCACTGTTTACACCAATGAAGGAAAAGTGCTCTGGCATCAACACAGGTCCCTCGGCACTGCATTTGTACCTGCTCTGAAAAGCAGCTTATCATTCTGATCCAGTCACAAATGAGCACCACAATAATTTAGGCAGGAACATCATGCGACCCAGGAACACAAAATTCTCTGAAGAAATGTGAGCCCCAAACTCCACCTGGGCAGTGCATTATTACCCATCCAAGGTTAACCGAGTGCCAGGGGATGAGAAGAGCGCAAGGTTACATCCGCAATCTGGGCAGAGCTCCAAAACCAGGCACAGGGAAAGGGCAGCGAAACACTGAATTCCATGTGAATGCATTTCTGCACTTACATATAGAAGAAAGAGTTTAATATTCTCAAAGTGGAAGAAGCCAACCAAGGACATGATTGATGTAGAAACTTTAATTCCAGCCAGCCAAAACCCAGAGGAAAAAGAGCGAAGTGCTAAAGGCAGGGACTCTACCTCCCATGTAATGCCACATATTGGAAAACAAGCTCCAAGAATGTGTAAGAGGAGCATGTGAGTTTTCCAGGCGTTTGTAGGAACAGATCAATTCAATAAATAACTCCTAAATCAGCCCTACACATTGCTTTGAGGACTATCTGAGCCACTGTTGTTGAACTACATTCATTTGATCCTGATGAGACCTCAATCCCCTTTAAGTGAGTGGTTGTACCTCTAACAGATCTGCCCACTTCACCTGGCAAAGAACCTGACTCTATTTCACACTTTATGGTATTTCTGACAAGACACTGTCCCTGCCTGTTAGTTCCACCCACAAAGCAATCCCAGCCGGGGATGAGCTGCGCTGTCTTCAAGAAGCGATGCGCCTTCAGACTTCTGCAGCTACTTCAGGTTTGCCACTTTCCCATCAAGGGTTGAGGATTTTTTCATGAAAGAAAATAAAGCTTGAAGCACACCAAGCTATAAATCAGCATCAGGAAACAAGGTCATGCATTTTACAACATATGATCCAAACGCGCTGCACCAAATTGGCCTTTAGTCACTTGAATTGACATAAAGTATGCCTGGGCTGACACTTTATTCTTACCACTTGCCCTTATTGCTAGATAAAGGCTGTCGCCTTTCTCCTTCCTGGGGATTTCTCTTCAGCTTAACAGCTTGCTAAATGCTTGCCTTTGTTTGATAATCATTCTAAGGCATTGTTTTAAATCATCATTCTCCCTTTCTAATTTATCTCTGCCCGACAGCAAAGCAGCTCCCGGCTATCTGTGCTAGGGAGGTGATTAACTGGCTCGCTGATTGCCCTTATATTAACATTAACATTGTCTTCCCTGCCATACAGACGTGTGCGTGATGATGAGAGACAGAAGAAAAGAGACACAAATTACAGGAATTACTTAAAATAAAAAAGCATTATTAACTAAGAGAGGAGACCAATAATAAAAACTATTTGTTTTCATGAAAAAGTAAATTACTATGGAAATACAGTTTCACCAGAGAGAAAAAAACATAGCTTGAATGTAGTTTTAGATGAATTCATACCTCAAGAGTTATACATAATTACAGTATACTCTTCTCTTTATTCATGGTACTCAACTTGACATATTTAAATTAAATTTCAACCCAGGAATTTTTCAAAGTATTTTGCATTCTAGCATATCCTAGAAGGCTCAGGACTGTGGAGGCTAATTACAAGTTCCTATTGTCTGATCCTTCTGGAATAGTCTCCTAGCTGGATTTCTGCAAGCTTCACATTCTGTATCTGGGCAGACAAAGCCCTCAAGCAACAAAAATCTAACAGCTATGCCACACTTCCCGTAGCCTCTAGGAAATGAATGCAAAACATTTCTATCCTGGCAAAGGCTTCATGCCCCTGAAATGAAGTAATTTATTTGCAGGCCATCCTGCCTTCTACCATGCCAGCTTCAAATACCAGCCTATGACTTATCATTCCACTCTGCACAAGTGTCCAAGTGGTGAGCTGAGCAGCCCCTGGCTTGATTTTGCTGTCATGGGGTAACAAATTCCTCGAGAGCCGCGTCTGCCATGCAGGAGATTATCATACTTGATCTCTATATGTTTCTCATTTTCACATAAAAGATAATGCATGGGCATGCAGACTTCCCATAAATCCCACTGGTGTGGAGGACCCTGCAACACAGCCAGTTCCTAAGGAGAGCAACAAGGATGACTGGATGTTAATTACCAGACTGATGAATATATAATGCAGGAATCAACAGGGACTGAGCGAAAACTCGTCTGAGCTAAGACATTAACATGCTCGATAACCTTGGCCAAGGCACTTGGCCTCTGTAAGCCTCAATTAGCCAAACAGTAAAGTTGAATAAAATAAAAATCTTGATGAAAATTAGATGTGGAACTTAATTTACTCTGATGAGCTTTCCTGAGTAATTTACAATCCCAAAGACAATAGTCAAAACACAAAGCAAACATCCAAAGTGCCAACACAGAAGGGAGTCGTATCAATGCAGCTGACCAACATACTACACAAAGCCTCCTAAATCAGCTCATGTAGCAGTCTATTAATTTAATGCACACCACATGATGGTGATTAAATCTTCCACGCTGGAAGTAGAATGTGCTATATAGTTTCAGAAGAAGAGGTTAAAAAAAAATTCTTATCTCCCCACATGACCCAAAAATAATACCTTTTCTAAAAGTTGCTTTAAAGAAACCCACCATGGTACTAACGGGAAAGGCTTGCCAAATCTCTCAAGGGTTGAAAGAATACTGTGGACTGTAGGGGGGTAATGAGAACTTCTAAATTATATAATTAGTTCCTGAATACCCAAGACTATTTAAAATGCAATTTGCTGATTGGAAAGAAAAGAAATAATGAAGTACAAAGAGGATAAATGAAGACACCATATGTTAAGCCAGTGGACTTTGATAGTATGGGGGAGAGGAGGGGAGGGGAGGGGAGGGGGGAGGGGAGGGGAGGGGGAGAGGAGAGGAGAGGAGGGAGAGGAGAGGAGAGGAGAGGAGAGGAGAGGAGAGGAGAGAGAGAGGAGAGGAGAGGAGAGGAGAGGAGAGGAGAGGAGAGGAGAGGAGAGGAGAGGAGAGGAGAGGAGAGGAGAGGAGAGGAGAGGAGAGGAGAGGAGAGGAGAGAGAGAGGAGAGGAGGAGAGGAGAGGAGAGGAGAGGAGAGGAGAGGAGAGGAGAGGAGGCCCTGTCCATGTTCTAAGCCTTCAAGATTTTCAAGAGGATCAGATGAACAACACTTTTCTGCTCTGGTTTTACAAATATGTACAGGATCCTTGGCTCTCTCCTTCTTATCCCAATTCTCAAATGAATGTAATTAATTCAGGCATCATCCTTATCACTACTGTCTATACTGAAGATCCCAAATACATGTCTTCAGCTCAAACATTTTTCCTGAGCTCCAGATACAAATTTCTGTCCAAATTTCCTCAACTCCTTGAAAAATCCCTAGAAGTTGTCCTTATTCCCTCCACATTTAGCACCATTATTTGTCTCTCTCTGAGACAGTTTTCATGTACACCTTTTGTCCTGGGGTTATGACCACAATTTTTTAAAAATTCAGATAAGGTCTATGTTGCCCAGGCTGGTCTTGAACTCAAGGATCCTGGGCTCAAGGATCCTTTTGCCTCAGCCTCCTGAAGCACTGGGATTATAGGCGTGAGCCACCGTGCCCAGGCTGGCATTACTATTAATTATACTTCCCTTTACTCTCACAGTAGTCCAGATTAAGAGGATAAATTATGTGGAGATCACTTCCACAACTCCCACCTTCTCTGTTCCACCCACCCCCAGCTATGGGTGGGCCTGTGCCATCTTCTCTAGCTCAGACTGCTGAAATAAGCTACCGACTGGGATTCCAATATCCACACTGCCCTTCCCTTCCTCCAAGTCATCCATTCCCTCTGGGTGATCTTTCTCAAGTGAAAATCTCATCAGGTCACCCTCTGCTTCGATGGCTTTCCCTGCTTTCAGGATAAAGTTTAAACACTTTCTAATAGCGACACTCAAAGACCTCCATAATTTCACTTCATCCAATAAATCTCCCATTAAATATTGGTCTAATTCAACTGTACTGGTACCTCCCTATTAATAATAATAATGCAAACTTAGAGTTAGTTCTCCCAGATCCCAAAATATTAAAGTACCAACACTTTAGGTCTCAAACAACTTCTTTTCTGAAAATAAAAGAAGTCTAAGACATCCTGGCTACTTTCCCCAGTTACATGTGTTTCAAAAAACTGTATGTCAAGCTTGTATTTTTTAACAACTTATATTTTTCAATCAACTCATATGTTGAATGTAATAGAGACTCTTTCTATTTGAAATAGCCCAGTAGAAAATCCTTCTTAATGGTAAATAATTCTACTGTAATGTATATTTGTTTTCTTTGTTAACTTCATATTTTTGTAAGTTTCTAAATCTTTCCAAAACTTTTTGACAATTCACACTGGATCAACCTATAAGGAAACTCAGGGTTGGAAGCATCTCCAAAGGCCACACCTGTGTATTTGTATCCTTCTACAATAGCATTTCTCAGCTTTTGGATCTACTACAACCACCTGGAAAGCTTCTGAAAAATGCATCACTCAGGCCCCTACACCCCCACCATGACTTAATCAATCAAAAACTCCAGAGATGAGGCCCAAACACATGTGTCTGCTGATGTTCCCTGAAGTTGGACAATTAATGCGTAGCATCCAGTCCACAATGGAACACATCAAAGTGAGAATGAGTTCATAAGCCAGGCATTAAGCAAAGTAGCTGCTTCAAAATTCAAAGCCCAGGGCTGGCCACGGTGGCTCACACCTGTAATCCCAGAACTTTCAGAGGCTGAGGTGGTGGATCACTTGAGGTCAAGCGTTTGAGACCAGACTGGCCAACATGACAAAACCTCATCTCTACTAAAAGTACAAAAATTAGCAGGGCGTGGTGGTGGGCACCTGTAGGCCCAGCTACTCGGGAGGCTGAGGCAGGAGAACTGCTTGAACTCGGGAAGTAGAGGCTGCAATGGGCCGAGACCAGGCCACTGCACTTCAGCCTGGGTGACAAGAGCAAAACTCTGTCTCAAAAAGTAAAAAAAAAAAAAAAAAAAAAAAAAAAAATTAAAAAAAAAAATCAGAGCCAAGTAAGTGAGATACTACCTGTATAAATATACTTGAGGATTTTGCTTACAGTAGAAATTCCATAATAAATCCACTTATTTGACTTAAGTTTGACTCTTGAACATAATTTTTCAAGGGAGCTAGTAGGGACATCTTCCTCAAATAACTGACCAGGTCAGCACCAATGTCCCAGATCACTGAGTGTTAAAAAAGTTATCACGCATTAGCTTGTCTCCCTCTTCATCTCCCCGTCAGTCTGCAATTAATTTCAGATCAATTAGGCCAGGGAAATGATCTAATTGCCTGGTTTTAACAACAAACAAAATCTTCAATTATTGAACACTAATAAATTTTTTTCTTTTTCTCTTAAGCCAGCTAAAATTGTGAAGCTAAATATGATACACAAGAAATATGTAATCCAGGTCAAGAATAAGTTATAATCTATTCTTTCTCTCTCTCTCTCTCACCAGATAAGCCCCATGCTTTCTCCCTCCATATCAATAAAAGAGTGGGCACCTGCAAATCCTAATTCCCAGATTTCTAGAAGATAAATGATGTAATAGATGAAACGCTCTGGGTATTACTAACAAAGAGGAAAGAAAAGAAAAAAACAAAAAACAAACAAACAAAAAAACCACCATAATGAGGTTAAATCTACCCAAAGCAAATCTTTAACACTCAAGTCACTGTTTGCAGACATATAGTCCCCTGGTTCACACACTAACCACCAGAGCCACCAGATGGAGGGATTCATAGGATTGGTCCACACAGGATAGACTTCCTAAACTTGTATATTATTGATCTCAGTAGGAAGTGGTATGTTTTCAGATCCTCAGAAGGTTCAGATCTACCCTCCCTGTCTGGGAGCAAGTGCCCAGCAGCCTGGTCTTCAGAATTGGTTCATCTGAATCAACACCTTTCGTCATGTAAAAGGCTGTGTAAGATTTGGTGACCTACAGTTAGGGCAGAGGGATGTAGACATGAAGGACCTATATCAAGAACCACACCCAACCTCTACACTGGAACAAATAATGGGAGAAACAGGATGGGGCCCAGCCAGAAATGCAGCAGGTCAAGTCAACCAGCACCAAGCTACCCTGAGAACGTGGACCTTGGTGATTGCTCTGACCAGCCTTCCTATCAGGGACACCCAACCCAAACAAGAGTGTGTCCTAGGAGGAGGAATACTGAAAGCCGGCATTCAGCAAGAGTGCTGTATGGAACTTTCAGTTAGCACAGGACATTCTAGTGGCAATTCCTCAAGCAAGGCTTCGATCCAGACTGTGATGAACTGGGCAAATTAACAAGCTGTGGACTTGGCCACAGGAAAAGAAAGCAGGACTCCTGTTATCAGAACTGTGGTCAAAGGTGGGATTTGAGTCTTTGACGCTGGTAGAGAAATGAGCTATCAAATAGCAGATCCATGTCAAGGCCAGACAACAGCAGTGATCACAGCATCGCTGAGCTGAAGAGCATTCACCTCAACCTCCTGAAATCCCTCCTGCCTGAGGTACAACGGGTCTCTAGAGCAGAGACTCTCAACCCTGACTGCACATTAGAATCGCCGATGCCTGGATCTCCTCGCCATCTAATTAGATCAGGATCTCTGGGTGTGGGTCTGGATGCTGGTATTTTTCTAGTACCCAAGGTGATCTCATTGTACAACCAAGGTTGAGAATGACTACAGGACTGGGAAGGGACTACTGATGGCTCATGGATAGCCTCAGTTCTGGGAAGAAGGCAACTAGAAATGCTGGGACCAGGCAGGATCTGAAAACACAGGTCCATGTCAAATTCTACATAATTATAAAATTATGTCTAATTGGAAAACAATTATTTTCCTTTCTTTTAACATCTGTCTTACCTTCATAGGTCTGAGGTAGCATAAGGTACCTGCAACCTTTAAGACAGATCATTCCGACAAATCAGAAATGGAGACAAAGGCCATTCCTCACAGCTTCAATCAATACTTCTTCCAAGTTTTAAGTAGACTACCTATTTTTAAACGACCTCACTATCCAGGGTTGCATGTTACAATACCTATGTGATCTTTCATCTTGAATTGAATCTTAGCAAGCAGAACTTCAGAGTGTCCTGAAATAGCAATTATTATATATAGCTAAGTTCTACTGTTAACCTATCATTTGCTGTATGTGCATTACATGTACATTTCTTTTTTTTTTTTTTTTGAGACGGAGTCTCGCTCTGTCACCCAGGCTGGAGTGCAGTGGCCGGATCTCAGCTCACTGCAAGCTCCGCCTCCCGGGTTTACGCCATTCTCCTGCCTCAGCCTCCCGAGTAGCTGGGACTACAGGCGCCCGCCACCTCGCCCGGCTAGTTTTTTGTATTTTTTTTAGTAGAGACGGGTTTTCACCATGTTAGCCAGGATGGTCTCGATCTCCTGACCTCGTGATCCGCCCGTCTCGGCCTCCCAAAGTGCTGGGATTACAGGCTTGAGCCACCGCGCCCGGCTATATGTACATTTCATGTGCTGAAAGGGAGATTAGCGGTTTACGATTAGAATTAGATTTCCTCTAACATATTTGGAGAACTTCTGGCTTAATTAGCAGGTTTACATCGATTGGTCAGTAGCAGTTACAAAATTTTATGTAGCAATAGGGCTGCTGATAAGATATCCAGTGGGCTGGGTTTTTTGTTGTTGTTGTTGTTGTTGTTGTGTGTGTGCATTAACCACACCTACAAAGAAAGCAATTAATTATATGCTTTCCTCAGATTACAGAAGTAAAATGTAGTCATGATAAAGAGTCATTATCTATCCAAATTTTCAACATGTCTTACCGTGCCTATTGCACAGCAGCTGAAAGATTCTTGACTGTTGGCTTGTTTTGCAGATTACTTTTTTTAAAAGGCAGAAGGGAGCGAAAAGAGAGCTTGTGACCAGCCAAAAAGGAAAACCAATTAGTGAAGTGAAAGTTAATGGAATCCCGAATGAAAGTGGCCCTCTCACTATTCTCTTTCACATCCCGCCCATTCCATTGGCTTCCGCATTGCTTTCACTACAACCCCTGCCTTACCCCAAAGCCCTAGTACACACACAGCCTCTTACTAATCTGCTATGTGCACTACCACTGCCGTGACTGTTTTGCCTTTCAACTTTTGTCCTTCACTTTCCTCTCCCAAAGACAAAAATCTATCTTCTCCTTAACAAGCACTTAGCACTTACCATGTGCCAGGCACTGTGCAAGAGCTTAACAAATATTAATCCAATACATCCTCACAAAAACCTTAAGGGGTAGTTGATATTTTAACTTCATTTTGCAGATAGATAACCTGAGGCACAGGTTTAAGTAAATTACCTAAGGTATCTAAGATGACACAGCTAGTAAGTGGCACAGCAGGATTTAAACTCCGGAAGTCTGGCTCCAGAGTCCATGCTCCTAACCAGTACACTGTTGTTAGCATGGCCAAGTCCAAGTTTTAAACCCAACTCTCCAATATTATTGTGTACTGCACTCTCCAAAGCACTCATGCTGTGGTGATAGCCAGTATCTTACTGTTCCACACACAGACTGCACCTATCCCACTCCACACACGCAGGTGACAATCTCATGGCCTGCACAGCCCTCCACATCCCTTTTAAGGTTCGGCTTGCACATTGCCATTAAGATATAGCCTTCCTATTTCCCCAAACAAGATCTATTTCTTCCCATTTCAAATTTCCCTTGGTCTATCTATATTGGAGAGAAAATTCATCATGGTTTATACATAATGACCTGTATATGTGTTTGTTGCCTCCTCCCCAACAGGCAACCACAAATAGAAACCACACAAAAAAAGCATTTTGTTCTTCTTGTCATCTGCACATGATCTAATATAGTGTCTCACTCTTGATTTCAGTTGCATTAAATTTGTATGGACAATGTAGAAATGTTAGCAGAATGATGGCATGATTAGATGGATTCATAGCTGGTAAATCAACCTTAAAGAATGGGTAGAAACTAACAAAGTTGGAATACCATATGAGTAGGTACCTGAAATCAGCAATATTCAAATGTAAGATGAGGGAAATACAACTCAAAAGTCTTTGTAGGAAAACAAACAAACAAACAAAAACCACTTGCCTCAACTCTTACTAATTGTATGATCTTAGACAATTTACATAACCACTTTGGGCCTTTATTTCATCCTTTATATAATATCATGCTTACAACTGGTACATGTAACGTGCCGGTTATGCAGAAAGTGTGCAGTCTCTGTCAACTATTACTGTTATTCCTATAATGGAGGGTTAGGTTTCTGAAAACTCAGTAAACACCAACAATATGACACGACTACTAAAAAGTTAGTGCAGGCTTAAGCCTAACAGATATGAAGACCCAGGTCATAAGAAGAAGGATCCAAATGGACTCTTCACTGGCAGTTCCAGAGAACTTTGCAATGAGATGTAACAGCCAGAGAAATCTTAGGCACAGAATTTCCTATTTTATCACTGCCTACTACCACCACATCTCACTCTCTAACTAGGTATCTCAATACACTACCCATTTATTTTACAAAAGATTTAAAAGTGAGTAAAAGTTCCAGAATCAAGGCTGGTATTAGAATAAATAAGACAAGAAAGACAGAAAAGAGGTTAATGGCATAGATGTTAAGAGATAAAGAAAGATTCCATAAATAAACTGGTGAGCTTCAAAGGAAAGTTAACTTTATCTTAACATTAAAAAGAAAAAAAAAATGAAGATTTGTATTACGGAGCAATAGGAAAAGATGGCAGAGTACAAATAAAAGATAATGAAAAGCAATGCCCAATGCCAGCATGGTTAAAATACAAATAGGTCATACTTTAAGGAGGTAAAGAAAGCACAGATGATAAAGATTATGAAATAGAAGCATAGATAAAGGGAAGAAAGGGGCTAAGGGAAGTAGGAATGCCACTGCGCTCAAGAAGTAAATACTCAACAAATATCAATTTAGTATGTATTTTGAGAAAAAGCCAGTCTATACTGATTTCCTGTAGACTGGATTACACTCAGTGCAAGCATGGTTTAATCAGCAGGGGTTTGGGGGTTTGGTTTTTGTTTTTAGGAAAGGAGTGACTCGCTCACAGGTAAGGCCTATAAAAAAAAGCATGAGGGAAAGGGAGCTGTCTCTAAGTGGGTCCATAAAAACCACATTTATTTATACACCTTTCAAGATTAATTACAATTTCTATCATACAACTTGCAGGAACTAGACCTATTTGAAGCTGGTATGAGTGTCTGGCTCAAAGCCTCACTGAAAGAGAAGGGAACAAGGTCTTGATTCAACCCTCTGTAATATTGTGCAGGTATCTTTTGATCCGCAGGAGGTATATTGTGCAAAGGGAAGAGGTATTCGGGTTTTTATAAAACCCCCGTCTCCTTTTAGGTAAAAGCACTTTGAAAGAATGGCACCAATATCAACCATGCTTGATTGCTCTGCTCCACACCAACAATGTAGCAGTGGATTTAGGGGAACATAAGACAAACAGGCCTCCTGCTATCATAGAATTTACAGGCCACTAGGGGAGATGGACTTTAACAAAACTAAGTACAGAAATAATTAACTACTTTTGTGCTAAATGTTATGAGGAAATAGAAAATTGCACTAAAATTGCATATAACTGAGGGTTCTAACCAAGTCTGGGGTATAGGGATGACGAGAATATCAAATCAGCAAAGGAAATAAAACTTACTGAATTATTCTATTTTCTGCCAGGAGTGACAACTTTGTCATGCTGCTGATGAAAAAATGGGAAAAAAATAAGCTCATCTGACATAAATGGAAGAGAACATGTCTGGCAGAAAAAGAAAATGTATTTGAGGACCACCTATGGTAAATGCTCAGGGCGTTTGAGTTTGGTGCAAAGGAACCAGAGAAGAGACACACAGTCCATGTGCAGAAGGTGGTAAGAGCTGCTGCCAATTGCTTTTTTTCCAGTCTCAATGCAGCCCTTTGAGCTGTCTGCTTTTTTGTTTTGTTTTTTACATTTTTAAGATCTGAGTCCTATTTCTAACTCTCAGATTCATTTAAGAGTCATTTTCATTACAGACCCCAATCATGGGTTTTGTTTCTGAGGTCTCTGCCTGAGAAAGACTATTGTCTTTTTTAACACTCAGGCTTCAGTAATGAAAAGCATTGTAACATAGTTCTCCTTCTGACTTAAAGTTTATACTAAAGAGATAATGAAATAACTAATTTTCATAAAAATATCTTTTGTTGTAATATTGTATTTCTGGAAGGATATTATCTAACTTGACAATGAATCTGTTTGCATTTAATATTATTTTAAGACTTCATGTGAGTGGTAATATAATGCCACTCACTAATTCAAGATCAACTGCTAAAGGGTTAATTTAAATAGCATGAGGCCACTGGGAATGGAGGGTGACCAGTAAATGTCACTTAAGGGCCTGCATAGCCTTGCATCTTCTTTTTGACTTTGAGGAACAATGACAATAAAAAACTACTAAGGATGGCCAAGCCAAAGAAATATGGCCAAAGGTCATATCATGAATTCAAGGAGCGTTTCCCTTTTTTAAGCTGAGCCACTAGGAAATGTTCATAATTGTATGCTGAAAACCAGTGCATGCAAAAGGCATTTATTATCAAATACAGTAAAATCATAATCCTCATAAAAAGTCTTGAGGTTACAGATACGTAATCATAATTTTTCCTTTTTTTTTTTTTTTTTTTTTTTTTTTACCTAAAACTCAGTGGACATAAGAAGGTTAAAAAGAAATAATGTGTCACAGAAACAGAATGTTATCTAATGGGCACTAACCCATAACAAAAGCAACATTTTAGACAGAACCAAGTCCTCTCAGCTAAAATGAAGGCTCTCACCTTCCTCCTACTAAAACAGTTTTCATAATATTATTGTGTGCTGGTTAGGAATAAATACATGCATTATCATATCCCATGTCATATTCAAATAGACAGAAACCCAAAAATAATCTTGTTCAATGGACAGTAACCCTATATTGACTGATGTAAGCCCCAGGAACTTATTCACTGTTATATCCCAAGCCCCTGGTATAGGGATTAGCATACAGGGTACTTCATAAATTCTAGTTGATCTGAAACGAACTGAACTACCTGGTAAATCGTAGGTATTGATAGGAGACAGGTATGTAGATATAGATATACATGATACAGATATACATAGCAGGGGTTGGAGGGCGAAACTAGTTGTTGTACTAGAAAGAAGAAAACAAAAATGAAGCTACACTAAAAATGACACAAATACCAATGTTTTAGAAATGGTTGGGGTTAATGTATAATCATGATTTTAAAATATTGCAATTGCAACCAATAACAAAAGTAAATTTATACCTAACAAAATGAAGATGGAGAGAATTCACTGGATTTGCAATCTAGGTTCTTTCCACCGGTCTAGTGCTCTGATGTGTTACTCTGCATTCAGCCAGTCATTTCAAGTTAGTGTTCAGCATTAGATGGGCTGATTCCACACGACAAGGTTACAGACTAGAACAGTATCTTGTGAAGTCAAAGATCCATTCATTCTGCCCCAGCTCACTCAGCCTTCGGACATATCAAGCTACCCCCAGAGTAGGAATTATAGCTACTGACATCACGTGCAGCCTCATTTTACATCTGTAATTTCGAAGGCTTTAAGTGAATCTTCACTTAGGCAGAAACTGAAATGTTGAAATGCACATCAATCCTGGATTCTGAATACCCTCAAGAATCAAACGGTAGATTCTGAGAAAACTTTGCCTTGACTTACTTTTGTTCAGAAAAATCAACCTTCAAATTATGTATTTATTCCAGTTTCAAAACGACATAATTAACAAGTTCAAAAATCTGTAAAATGGTACTACAGGGTTTGCACATCCTCTAGTTTTAGAGAGCAGCTTTTATGACTCCGTCTCTGTAAGTGCTGGTATTTACCTTGCTCAGTGACTTCTGATACACTGAAAAAGTAAAAATCACTAGAAATTTTGCATTCTAGGTTAAAAGGCGTTTATGTTTTCCTTTGTCTAATCATGAAGATTTCTTACTGAATGATGACTGTATGATACTTGCATTCTGCTTCGTGCCTTTTTTGCCTTAGCTGGTACCCAACCCACCACGCTTTCACATACATCCCTGAGAAAGGGGCCTTTCGCCCTCATGCATTGCCTAAGGTGATGTGCTTCAACCAACGTCAAGAAATACCACGTGATAAGCAAGGTGAGCTTTGTGGACCACTAGCGCAGTCCTCAGGAGAAGAGACAGATAGCTGCAGTTGGAGCTGACTTCATGTTGATAGATTTCTGTCTCCCGTCCATCTTTGAACAACCAACAACATGGTTCCATCTGTTGTCCAGAAAAAAAAAAAAAGCATATATTCTACAATCTAATGAAACCTAAATATACCTCCTTGGGCAGCTGATAACACGTCTTGGTTTGTTTCTTCTTTCTTTCCTACAACAGATGTGTGCTGCTAGACTTGGACCTACGTGGTTGAGGTCAATGCCATGGGATGCCACTGCGCTCCCAGAAGCGGAAACCATTTAATGTTCTGTGGCCAGAATAGACCATGTCAGGTTTCAAGTCTTGCACTGAACCCAAGAACTTCCTGATATGGGAATCAAATTGAGGGTTCCTTCTGGTAATATTCCCATCATTTTTTTTTGTTTCCTTGTTACTTAGTTTTTACAGTACCTGGGCTCCTTGTGGTTATATACTCATCATTTTTTTGTTTCCGTGTTACTTAGCTTTTGTAGTTGTTTTTAATCTTCCCAAATAGACTACAAAATTGGCTGGACAGGGAAAAACTCTCATACTTCTGTTATTTTTTTTTTTTTTTTTTTTTTTTTTTTTTTTTTTTTTTTTTGAGACGGAGTCTCGCTCTGTCCCCAGGCTGGAGTGCAGTGGCCGCATCTCAGCTCACTGCAAGCTCCGCCTCCCGGGTCTACGCCATTCTCCTGCCTCAGCCTCCCGAGTAGCTGGGACTACAGGCGCCCGCCACCTCACCCGGCTAGTTTTTTTTGTATTTTTTAGTAGAGACGGGGTTTCACCGTATTAGCCAGGCTGGTCTCGATCTCCTGACCTTGTGATCCGCCCGTCTCGGCCTCCCAAAGTGCTGGGATTACAGGCTTGAGCCACCGCGCCTGGCCACTTCTGTTATTTTTTAATCACAGAAACTTTTCTGCACATGCCAGGGATTTAACCAAGTTGTCAGAAGTATACATTTGAGAACTTCTAGAAACTTCTATTTCTAAATTAATCTTAAATCTTTAATTTCTAAGTTAACTGTATTTCTATAAGATTCATGATCATAAAACTTTAAGCTTGAAATATGCTATTTTATCTGACCTGACTCCTAGTTTTTAGATTTGGTAGCTCATGAACTAGTTCTAAATCATATAGAATCTCATCTCCTTCCACTTCGTATGACCCCCGCAAGAAGAGAATTCACCATTTTGGCTTTTGCTGTTTTTTTGCTAAGAAAAGAGATCTACTGATTCACACTATGAATCATGCCAGCTCAAACAGATGGACTCTCTGGCACACTCCTCACTCTGGATCTCAGCGCCCAGGCCAGCTCCATACTCACAAATATGCTCTAGTCCTCTACCATCTCCCTAAACCAGACTGCATCTGCCTCTGAATGGGGGTGCTTACTGCCCACTCCTCAACTCTATCCTTCCTCTCCCCTCTGACTGAAAAAAAAACTAGACATCTGTATTTGCACAAACCAACTTAGAAAGAGAAATTAAAGCACATCTAATAAGGTCCCATGGTCACCTCCTAGAGAATTTAAAAGCAGCCTGGAGACCCCAAAGAGGAACAGCAATGACAAGTCCAGCAGCATCCTGAAGAGCTCAAGTGCCAGGCTGTCGGGCATCCCTCTCTCCCAGAGGCCAGCTATGAAAATAGGCCAGTGTCCCTGTGAACGCTCGCTCACCATAGTGCCACTTCTACAAATAAACTCCCACGTTTCCCATCTCTCTCTATGATACTAAAAATGATTTCCATTTTAGGGAAAGTGGCAGGCAAGATAAAACATAGTGGAAAAT
Source organism: Macaca thibetana thibetana (assembly GCF_024542745.1). Lineage (NCBI taxonomy): Eukaryota > Metazoa > Chordata > Mammalia > Primates > Cercopithecidae > Macaca > Macaca thibetana. Next base: position 18,301,299 of record NC_065594.1, read on the forward strand.
AGAATTTATGAGTTGCTTCCCGCACATCTGGGCTACAATTCTTGCACTTGTCACCCCTGTTGACAAGTTTAAAATAAAACCATGATTTTTATTTTTAGGTCTCAAGATATTCTTCCAGGAATTCCCTGTAAATTCACTTTCCCCTCTGGCAGGAAGAATTAACACAACTCAGAATGAATAATACATTTATTTATTTTGTTGCTTAGACACTTTCAAAGGGAAAAAAAATGTATATGGCTTGATTTTCAAAGAATTACTCTATCTTGTCAAAAGACAGAAAGATGGTTAAGGCAGTGCAAGTTAGTTCTGTTTAAAACAGCTGGAAGGCAAGCTTACTGTTTCCCAGGACCCACTGTGCAGAGATGCCACCGCCAAAAAATAATGTACAAAATTCATCCCAATTCCCTTCTTTTTTTGTTTTTTCCTGTTTCTTGAGACAGAGTCCCACTCTGTTGCCCAGGCTGGAGTGCAGTGGCACGATCTCGGCTCACTGTAACCCCCACCTCCCAGGTTCAAATGATTCTCCTGCTTCAGTCTTCTGAGTAGCTGAGATTACAGGCGCCCGCCACCATGTCCGGCTAATTTTTCTATTTTTAGTAGAGACAGGGTTTCTCTATGTTGGCCAGGCTGGTCTCGACCTCCTGACCTCAGGTGATCCACCCACCTCAGCCTCCCAAAGTGCTGGGATTACAGGTGTGAGCCATCACACCCGGCCCAATTCCCTTATTTCTATCTAAATATATTTAATGACAAAGACCTTGTGTGCATTTATTTAATAGATATTCATGAGTTCCTACTATGCTCAAAGTCCTAAGCAGGTGATAAAGAAGGCTACTAATGGATGAACACCTTAGTAGGTTCATACTTAGTGTGTAAGACACTGTACTGCAAATATACAAATATGTTCTCATTTAAAGTCTACAAACACAGTAAGAACAAAGAATAAAACTTGTTGGGCTGATTTAGTTGGATGTTCTTACCTCCAACACACAAATGGGGAATCCGAGATTTAGAAAAATTAATTAACTTGCCCACTAGTAGGAGGGGATGCTTCAAAGTCTATTCTACTTGCACTTTTGCTGTTTCCAATTTACTGAGCTGTTTGTTGGGAAGCAAATAAAAAGTAAGGTCTTGGACTTGTATCTATAATCCAAAAGGAGGAAACACACAGATAAAGTAATCAACCAGAACACAATGCAAAAGAAAAAAGTGATAATGTAAAAGAAGTTTTGCAAAAAGTGTCAAGAAGAAAAAGGTTTTATGAAAGAGAAAATTTTATTCTGAAGTTCATCCAATGATTAACTTATCCAATCCAAGACTATAAATGGGCACTGCCTGTGTGCTTAGTTCAATGCATTGTGCATAGTAGGTACTCAGTACATAACTGTTGAATATTAGATGAATGTGTAGGGTTCTTTGAGTGAACTTAAAGTGGGAAAAGGATTACTAACGAAGAGAGTAACTAGCTGGGTGCAGTGGTGCACACCTGTAATTCCAGCTACTCCGGAGGTTTAAAAAAGAGGATACCTTGAGCCCAGGGACCAACCAGCCTGGGCGACAAAGTGAGACCTTGTTTCAAAAAAAGAAGAAAAAAAAAGTATTAAAAAAATAAAAGAAAAGAGTAGCATATGTAAAGACATGGGGACATCTAAGATGCCCAGATCCCATTCCATGAACAGAAACAGAGTGGGAAGGGGAGTAGGAAGAGAGGTGCCTGGAGGTATGAATGGGGGCAAACTGGAACACTATATCTGTCTGTACTTAAGGGCTTGAACTTTATTCCACTTGGCATGAGGAGACATTCTCCTACCGGAGAGTTTCCAATGCAGGTAAACAAGATCAGAGTCATCACACTGCACAAATTCAAAGGGCATCAGCTACTTTATATTCTAAATGAATAGTGTCGCCTTGGAACTGCACAACTTGTAAGTCCTAAAAACTTGGATTGGATAAAATAATCCTTGGATGAACCTCAGAATAAAACTACCTCTTTCATAAAACCTTTGCCTTCTTAACACTTTGTACAAAAATTCTTTTACATTATCACTTTTTTTCTTTTGCGTTGTGTTGTGCTTGCTTATTTCACTTGTGATAAGGCAAATGAATGATACTGCATATTCGTGACTGAAACTGGGGAAGCAGCATAAGGAAAAGGGCCTAAAATTAGCCATGAGACTCCAAACTCCCAACTACATAACATCGCAGGCAAAAAAAAAAAAAAAAAAAAAAAAAAAAAAAAAAAAAAAAAAAATCCCTAGAGGATGTTCATTGTCAAAACTACAATGCTGATTACAGAACCAAGCAGAAACTCCACTGAGATCACTGTCTCCAGCTTGCTACAGATAGGGGACATATTCACTTAAGAATTGTAACAAAGGTGGGCCGGGCGCAGTGGCTCACACCTGTAATCCCAGCACTTTGGGAGGCCGAGGCAGGCGGATCACGAGGTCAGAGATGGAGAACATCCTGGCTAACACAGTGAAACCTCATCTCCACTAAAAATACAAAAAACTAGCTGGGCATAGTGACGGGCGCCTGTAGTCCCAGCTACTCGGGAGGCTGAGGCAGGAGAATGGCGTGAACCCGGGAGGCGGAGCTTGCAGTGAGCCGAGATCCTGCCACTGCAGTCAGGCCTGGGCGAAAGAGCGAAACTCCGTCTGAACAACAAAAAACAGCAAAAACAAAAACAAACAAACAAACAAAAGGTGACATTCATGAGGTGTCTACACTAATACAAGCAATATACACTTAACTGGCTCTACTTTTCACAGAGTAATTATTTGCAAGTAAACTCATGCCAGGGTCATGAATGACAGCTAATGAACAAACTACAGCTTTTTCCAATGATTCGTTATGAGAAAAGTTTTTTGGCAGAACTAAAGAGTTCGTATTAAAAGCAATCTAAATGTAGACCATACCCTAGTGACATAACTATTAGGAAACATGCTTTTCTGAATATATTGCATGTCATTGTAATAGAAAATGGGCTGTGCTGATAGAAATGGCTTTTATGCAGACGAGAATTAATGAGCCTCATTGTCTCTGTGTAGATAGCCATGCTTACATTTTCTTTTCCTTTGGACACATAAAATTTTAAAGACAGTAAAAAAAATTAGGGTGTGCCTAAAAAGAGAAGAGGTTATATTAAATTAACAAAATGTACTTTGGGGGGGCTCATGAGATTCCAGACAATGCGAGCCAAACTATTCTGGGGCCACCAAAGCCTATACAGTTGGAAATAAAAGGGTATAGAAGTACCAAATTTAAATTGGAAATTCCAATGTTTGACCTTTAGGTCGTAAAAGCTACTCAGACTTCAGGTAGATTCCTTTTAAGATCCACAGCTTCCTATCCGCCCCTGAACACTAGATGTGTGGGGCCAGATGCTGTAAAAATCTTCTACTGACGGAAGTGTGACCACCACATTAAGAGCACAGACAATTCAACTAAAGAGTATGTTGCTGGACAAATATCATATTACAGAACATAACTGCATAATTGAACCCCTCTGGCACAAGCACGCTGAAGAAAGGGGGTCATGGGGAAGAAGTTCACGTGACATACGCCAACATCCTGAAAAGCACTTCGGGGTGTTAAAAGCAGCCACGAGACAGATTTGGCTTTGGTGTTTTCAAGTATAGTTCATGGGCTTCTAATTTTTCATTTTCTGTTATTGGTTTACGTTTCCAAAAGCCACATTTCAGTTGTATGCAAAATATAATGCCAACAGTAGGAATGAAAGTCTGGAAATCACCCCTGAATCATCTTCCCGTTGTTCCTCTCCCTGGGTGTTAGTGGCCTCCTGCCTCATAACCCTGCCTCCCTCCAGCATTCACCTAAACCCTTTTTTGTCCTGCTGTCAGAATATTCTTCTTAAAGAACAACACTAATCCTACTCCTGCCCTAACCCCTGCTCAAACACTCAGTGGTTCCCAAGTGCCTACCAAATTGAGTAGACATTCACAGCCCTCCACAAAGCAGCCCCAACTGACGTTTTCCATCTCACAACCACCGCTTCTCGACAAATACCAACAATAGTTTTTTGACTTATTTTTGCTGCTGCATCACCATTTTTTTCCAGTAAAATCCTACCCATAGTCCAAATAATACAAAGCAGATAAAAATGGTGCCCTGTTACAATGTTATTTCATATATTCAAATTTATATCATTTTATTTTCATAAAGACAAATATCATCCTTTTTACTTGTACCATGTATATATCCCATGGGACCAAATATGCGGTATTCCTCTAGACCTTTAAAATAAAGTAAACATGGTATCTTCTATGAGTTAAAGTTTGAATCAATCACAATGGATGAGATACATAGTCATCCTTAACAGAGACAGAATATTTTCTAGACTAGTAAAATACAATATAATTGTAACCCTATAATGCTGTCATTCCAACTTATGTTCAGAAGAACACTAGGATTCCACAAAACATTACTAAGTGTTCCAAAGAAAGAGGTTCACGGCCAAATTATGTTGGACCACACTGCACGCTGCATCCTCCCACTGGAAGATTAGGGTATTCATTTCCCACTAGAGGCTCTGAAGAAACTAAAGTTATATGACCCGTTACTTTTCAAACATACTGCCTTTAAATCATCTCCCACACCTTTTTCTGGAAGAATTCCCATTAATACATGTTTCCTGAAAAGCACTTTGGAAAACACTGCTATCACCAACTTTATACTAACCAGTCCCATTTTAAGCCACAGACGTTTCTCAAGCACAGACTTAAATAAAGGAAACGAGAGAATACATTGCAACCTTGGACTCCAGGCTGCTCTAAAACTAGTCATTTGTATCTTCAATATTTGATTCCAGAAGATAGTTAAAACATGTGGGTGGCCCAAGTCCTTACCAATATCTGGGTATATGGGTATATTTGTTAGGACACAATCTAAGCTGTTGAAACAAAGAACACCCCCAATATGCAGGGGCTTAAATGAGACAGTAGTTTGTTTCTCTCTCAAGGAATATTCCAGGGTGGTAGGGTGGCTCTGCTATCTTCAACATGTGGCCTCCCTCTTGAATCCAAGATGACAGCTCCTGTTTCTACCATCACATGCATGTCTGAATACAGAAAAGGAAACAGCAAAGGAACACACACCTTTCTTCTAAAGGCATGGATGGGAAGCGCCCCACATCGCTTTCACCCACATCTCATTGACCAGAACTTGGTTAGCTACTACACTTAGCTGCAAAGGAGGCTGACATACACTCCCTAGCTTGGATGCTGATGGAAAACTACCCATCTCTGCTCCCACATCTCTGGCAAATGTATCACCAAGTGAAGCGGAAGGGAGTCTTCCCCACCACTGGAGTCCATGCCGAGAACAGAGGTGTTCTAGTGTGCTTTCAGAAGGACTGATCTACCCTATTTCTATAGCAGATTGGAAGACACGGGGTCTTCCATATTTCCACATCTGATGCAAGACAATAATGCCACAGATACTTACCAACTCCTTTGCCACCATACACAACATTCCACACATTTCCAATTCCCAGCTGTCAAGTTGCCAGTGAAGAACCCACATTTGAATGGTGGGTGGGGGTGACAGTCATAGTAATTTTAGGGTAGAACATTGGGTTGCACATGTAATTGGCTCATATCCTCAGTATAAAATACATATGTACCCTTGTTGTTGCCATCCTAGTTAGGAATGTTCAGAAATATCAAAAACAGACTCTGCTTTCCTGGCATAAGTTCTGCAGAAAGAAAAATTACATCTATAATGCCAAAGAAGTGATGTTTTTCAGTGATGACAAGTGAAAAACAAGAGATAAGTCTTTTAACATGAAACTAACCTTGAGGCAATTTGGCAGTGTTTGGAACTACATATATAAATTTACTCTTTTTTTTTTTTTTTTTTTTTTCAGGAGACTACAGGACAAATGGAACTTGAACGTGTTCCAACAGCAAACATTTCTTTTTATGTTCTTTAGGCAAAGGAAATTGAAGCTTTCTTGTTAACCCTCCTGCCCTTACCCAAGACAGGTTAAATAAAATATGTAATCCATTTGCATAGTACCTAGCGCATGGCAGTTTTCAAAACACAGTGGTGTTAAGCATCCCATATGTGATTGTGTGGTACATTAACAACAGAAACTAGAAGAAGGCAATTACTGGGCTTCATATATAGGTCAAATTTAAATCTTCCCTATTACATAATAGCTCTGTGTTAATATTCCAAAATCTCAAAATATATTGTAAGTGAAAAGTCAAGATCCAAAATGTGTAAATAGCACATTGCTATTTATTAAGGAGAGACAAGAAAGGAAGGTGGAAATTCTTAAATGCTTGTAAATGCATTGCACACTTTTTGAGTGATACTCAAGAAAATGGATAAGAGTGGTGGAGACCTGGGGAGGTGGGGGGAAATGTAGTAACAGAGATGCTTTTACTATATACCCTTTTATACCTTTATAATTGTGGACCACATCTATGCATTACCAATTCACATAAATTAAAATTAATAATTATAAGCTTTTTCTTCTCATTGCCCCCTGTGCAACCATCACCCTCTCACTACCCACTTTGTTTTCCTAGGGCTTCCATAACAAAGTACCATAAACTGGGTGTTTTAAAACAACAAAAATTTGTTCCCTCACTGTTTTGGAGGTTAGAAGTCTGAAATCAGGCTGTTGGCAGGGCCATGCTCTCGGCCAAGCCTCTAGAGGATGATCTTTCCTTTCCTTGTCTAGCTTCTCACACCCCCGGGCCTTTCTTGATTTCTGGCAGCATAACTGCAATCTCTACTTCTGTTTCCATGCAGCATTTTCTCTGCGTATCTCTGTCCAAATTTCCTTCTTTTTACAAGGACATCAATCATATATTGGAGAAGGTCCCACCCTAATGACTTTATCTTAACTTGATTACATCTAAACAAGGTCAAATTCACAGGTACCTGGAGGTAGGACTCTAACATCCGTTTTTGTGAGAGGCAATTCAGCCTGTAACACTAACATAACCCACATCATCACACACAACATTTGATAGAGCTTCTCTGTCTCTTCTTTTTGTTCCAAGCTCAACACAGCAGAGTGGCTGGGTGATCCCAATGATCACTTATCTTATTCCAAATTTCATTAAGGAATAACTATTACCTTATTAAATATAACAATTTTAAAGATTAATGGCTGGCATTGTAAAAAAAAATTAAAATGCATTTTTTGGTGGAAGAAATTGAGATAAAAATTCAAAAGAACAGAAGGTGGCTATTTTTGTGGGAATCAAGGTCATCATATATCACTAAATAGGAATTTCAGGCACTGGGCCGGGATGTTCTATGAATTCAGGGATAGTGTACACATTCTGTTTTACTAGCTATCATTTTTTACCTGGTTGAAGTTGACCTACATAGACATGTGTGCTATTACATTTTATAGCTAAATTAAAGCAAATAAGAAATTAACTTGAAGATTCATTAGAGACAAAAACATCATTCTTCTGCTGTGATTTTACCTCTTCTTCTGAGAGTCATAATCACCTGTTCCTAGTTATTACAGTGAATAAAAAATCAAGCTCAGGACATAAATGAGCATGGGGTCTGGCAGAGACCGTTAGCATTCTAAATAAATAACTCAAGCAAGGAGGGATCAGAATAAATGTAATCAACCACTCATGAAACCTATTTGAGTACCTGCTTCAGCTTTCTATTTGACAATACATAGGAAAGGAAAAATAATGAGACACGCTAACCTCACCCCATTCACTTTATGCATTCAATGTGTTTTCATTATCTAGTTGGTAAAAGATCTGTTTGCCAGGTCACAGCTCTAAGTTCACAAGCAGCAAGTAGTAAACTTTCAGGATCAAAATATTTTTCCTATAGAGCAAGTTCTAAAATTTGAAAGAAATGTACATTGCAAGGTGCCACTCTTTGACATTCGAACACTCTTGTTCAATTTAATTACACATCAAGTGATTGCTGAAGGTAGGGGAACAAGAAGGCAGAGAAGGAGGAGTCATACCAGTTGCTTTTGAGGACCAAGTGTCACAGCCACGGAGTTGTACCACTCAGATCTCCCTTCGAGAGGGGAGAAGTCAACAGAATGAGCATCAGTTGCTGTATCTCCAGGCTCTCTGCACTCATACCAAAGCTGTGCCTCTTCCAAGGTGCTCCCAGCCAATGACTGAGCACCATGAGGTCACTAGATTCAGCCTTGCTGCCCAACTCATGGCTCTCTTAATGCGCAACTCCTGCTCAGGGACTCCCGGTGGCCTAGCTGAGATCTTTTCAGAACCACACTGAAGTCTGGAGCTCTTCCTGCCCAACTTCTTTCCTTCTCTCCTTCCACAGGTTTCAGATTATTGCCCAGTCCAGCACCTCTCCCGATCTTTTCCTATCCTTCCCCCTTTATCTTTCATCAGTATTTCCCTCTCTTCACCCAAATGTCTTGCACATCTGACCAGCAGAATGCAGTTAAAATTCTACTTGAACTAGTTTCATAGTGAGTCAGTCAGTAGTTAATCCAGTTCTGATTTACCTCTTGTCTACTTAAGACCTCAAGGGCAAGTAATAGGTAGTTTGCTTTTAAGCAGTCATTTTTCCTAAAACAATGCAGCATGATTTGTTATTTTTCAACTCCTGACCCTTAGCTGTCACCTCTCTGTACCTATTCTAATACATCCATATCCAAGAGAAGCTCACACATTTCCCTGAGGTATTAAGAAGCTGTTGAGAAGGTTCCCTCCACAGGGCCTGTTCCTCTGCCCCTGTCATTTTGATTAACTGTCTTCCTACTGATGGGAGCCTTTCAAGCCTTGTGGGAATTTTTAAAGTTCATTCATGGTTCTCTGTTTGCAGTGTCTTTCTGCCTTTCACTCTAGCCCTCCTCTTGCAAAGGCCTTAAACACATTCCTGCCTGAAAATAATGGAACAGGTTGGGCCACTGGCAGCTCTAAGTTCACAGTCCTCAGCAAGCACACCACACAAGTCCACGTGGCTTTAGGGACGATGCATCAAAACCTAGACCCGGGTTATAAACCACAAGTTTATGAACCAAGGAAATAATACGTATAAAGCAAAAGAGGAAACTTACACTAACACAACAAAAGTCCATTTTAAAAGGCCACAGGTCCCAGCATGCGTCTGCCTCTGGCAGATTTATCCTTACAGGTACAGAATATTTCATGCCAGGGAAGTAGACAACACTAGGAAATTTCAGGGCTTTAAAACTGCATTCAGATTTTTTTAATGGTGATAATTACCTAAATGTACTTGTTAACTTACAGCGTGGGGTTTTCTATCTATTTAAGTCTCAATAATTACAAGTCCTTTAGATTTCTTTCATGTCTCATTATCAAGCTTTACCACCTTTAATCATTTTGTTGCTTTTCACTGATATTCCTGTACTTAAAAGGAAAGAGATACAACAAAAACAAAACCCTCAACAATCACAGAACCCAAACAAAGCACAATTATCAGGAAAATAGGCCTACCCCCATTCTGCCAAGCCATTACAAAATTTCATGGAGTGAGAATATACTTTAGGCACAGAACCACTGAGAAAGCAATGGAGAGTCAAGATCAGGTTACCACACAGTCTAGAGGGCATCCTGGAACACAAACGGGAGCAAGAAATCAATGTCAGGTGGCTAGTTCAACTTCTAACTCTTTACTTCTTGTACCCTGAATGCCATTTTTCTTTCTTTCTTTCTTTCTGTCTGTCTGTCTGTCTGTCTGTCTCTCTCTCTCTCTCTCTCTCTCTTTCTTTCTTTCTTTCTTTTGAGACGGAGTCTCACTCTGTCACCTAGGCTGGACTGCAGCGGTGTGATCTCGGCTCACTGCAACTTCCGCCTCCCAGGTTCAAGTGATTCTCCTGCCTCAGCCTCCTGCCTCAGTCCCAAGTAGATGGGACTACAGGTGCACACCACCACAGCTGGCTAATTTTTGTATTTTTAATAGAGATGGGGTTTCACCATGTTGGCCAGGCTGGTCTCGAACTCCTGACCTCAGGTGATCAACCTGCCTTGGCATCCCAAAGTGCTGAGATTACAGGTGTGAGCCACCACGCCCAGCCTATTTTTCTTATGTTTAAAATAATTTGTTGACTAAGCTAATGGTCAAATTTAGTGTCACTAATAGTGACACAAATCTTCAGATCTGACGCAGATTTTAGGATCCCTTTGCACAATTTCTTGCCAACCATGTTTAACCTGAATTCAACTGAGATCTAACTTCCAGTTTACGTAAATCCGGGTCAGAGAGGAACATATTAGATGATACCACTCGAAAGCAATCAAATATATTGCAGATATATTCTATGGGACAAATGGCACAGCCTTTTCAGGAGTCAGTGTCATGACAAAAGGAACATATCTTGATTAAAGGAGACTTGGGTGACACAGACACCAAATGCAAGGAATAATCCTGAATTAGATCCTGACTTGGAGAAACAAGTTGTAAATCATATTTTGGACGCAATTCAGAAATTTTTATATGAATTGGTATCAAATTTCATCAAGGAAAAACTATTACTTTATTAAGTATAACAATTTCAATCTGGTTACACAGCACTATTATTTTTGAGATACTCAATAAAGAAATTAGAAGTAAAATGTAAGGATACCTGCAATTTACACTAAAATATCTTTACATAAAATGTGGTTTATTCATCTACCATAGAGTTATTCATCTACTCCAGATGGTGAACTTTTTAGGGTAAGAGTAAATATTTTAGGCTTCGCGGGCCATATGGATTCTGTTGCAATTACTCAACTTTACCATTGTGGCATGAAAGCAACCATAGACAATACATACATGAATGTGCATGGCTGTGTTTCAGTAATGCTTTATTTATAAACACAGAGGGACTCACAGGCCATAGTTTGCCCACCCCTAATCGGCCCTTTCATATAAAAAATAGAAGCTGGGCTTATGACAAACATAGTCCTTGGCCCCAGTTAACAGCATGGCATTACCTTAGCCTTTTAGTTCTTTTTCTTTTGCATTTAGAAAAGTAGGAACATATGGTTTCATATTATCTGCCAAATGTTTTCTTGCACAGCTAGTCTTTTCTCTATCATGTGACTTGCAGATTTTATTTTTTCAAAAAAAAAAAAAAAACATGCCTGTAAAATGAAATAACCATATCAGAAGGAAATTGAACTCTTCAACGGCTCTTTCATCCAATGAACCAAATCACCAGTGATCTCTGGTCCTGGAGCTGATTAGTACTTGAACAGCTTTTGACGATAAGTGGGAAAGTCACTGGGCCCTTCACCTCATTTTACCACTGGAACCCAACTCATTCTTTCAAGTCCTCTGGATACTGGCTATTCAGCAAATCAGTATTTTCCTGAATAATATGCTGCACATGCACGTGACCTGGGAGAATAAACACAGGTGCCACTGGGGAAAATGAACTCAGCTAATCAGCATATGCCATAGGTGAGGTCAGTATCTCTTACCAAGCAGGTGTAGATTCAATGAAAATGTGTGTTTGTCTGTCTGGATGCTCATAAATGAGCAATCCTTTAAGAATGATTCCCACAAACCCAGACTGTTCTTCAAGATGGCATTAGAAATATACAAGTCAATATTAAATATTTAGAGGATTAATCAAGTTGCCCCTTTGGTTCAGACTGCCTATTAAAAGTTTACCTATAATAGAAAGCTTTCATCTATTCAGTTTGTGCTCTGCCATTAAAACTGCATGTAATACACTTTCATAGAATATGGCATATCATGAAACCCAAATAGGCTTAGTTCTTAAAAGAGTTTCATATGGATGATAAGTAAAAACTGAAGAAAATTCATGTTATATAGATTCTCTATTAATAAAAAGAAAGCTAAATCATGATTCAAATTTTTAAAAAACCCACAGTGTTAAGATAGCCTATAAATTCTTTGGAAATGAAGGGTGAGGGTAGAGGGGTGAAACTCCTGCCAAGTTTCAAGGTCATAAAAGCAGTTGAAATAAAATATAAAGCTATATATAGAACCACAAGTTTCATGATAATATACTTTATGGTTCAAACTAGGCAGTAAAGTAGGATACTCATGAAAAAATACCATATTAGAGTCTTCTAATTATTTATGTATTAGTTAGGATTCTTAATTTAAATTGACCAGAAATGATATAAGAAAAAAATCCCAATTTTAAGTCTTGTTAGAGTGTTGTTTACAGAAACATTATTTATTTTAATCTGCTTTTAAGAATCTTATCCACCTCGGGGCATAATATTTATATTACTAGATATACTATTGTGTTTCCACAATAATTTGTGCCATGAAATGTATGCTAATTTGACAAGAGCAGGGGAAATTTCTCTCTTCCCTAACACAGCAGAAAGGATTTTCTGATGGAATATTAGAAATATCTGTAATCTGCTTACTATAACAAGTATTTAACCCACTGTATAAGTTTTGGGGGTTAACAATTAACTTTATAATTATAAAACAGTTTTATGCTTCTGTAAAATAGGCTTCCATCGGACAGTACTTCCCTAATAGTTGAAACAATTGTTTTAGTGAGAAAATGATAGAAACACACTCCTTTCAAAGTATTTTAAGTTGCCAAACCTCTGTTTAAGCTAAATTGGGAATACCTCTTTCTTTAATAACTTGGATAAAGAACAGTTTACCAAAGAGCAAAAACAAATGCATTTAGAAACTGTTTTCTCTCAAACATTTAGAACACATGTTAATAGAGAGAAAAACTATAAAATGTACATTTCAGTGTTGAAGAGAAGTTTAAAATGAAACAAGAATAGTTAATACTTAACAAGTACGCTGTCACTGAGAAACAATTGTACTAGACATACACAATCTATACTAGAGAAGTAAGCCTGATAAGGTTAGTAAAGGTTTATTTCTCCAGAAATGTAGCCAGTGTTTTGTTAATGACAGTCATCAGGGTACACAGCATGGGAATATAAGCCACCTCTGGGAAGCCCAGTATTGCTCCTGAAAGCATCTTTTATCTCCCCACTCCAGCTGGGCCACTACTGAGTAAATGGATCTCATGGACACCCCAGTGGAGAAGAGCTTGGTTTGGGTTGCTTTAAAGACATATCTTGAACACCAGTGAAGTCCATTTTTCCCATGTTTGCTTGTTACGAAAAAATTCAGACAAAAATACAAGCAAAACTCAATTCTGCAGACATATTGCCCCATCCTAGTGTTCAAAGCTCCCCACACGCCCTCCCCTAGCTGTGCGACATTGTGTCATTGATCATGCAGCCAGGCACCCTCCATAACCTGCTGCCAAGATTGTTCTTACCATTAGCCTTCATTCCCTACCTGAAGGCCTTGTCCTCTAATGCTGCTTCTCTGAATCTTATTATCCTTCAGGACTCTACTAAAGTCCAGTGCACAGACTTTACTAATTACTCCAGCTCGTGAGGATCATCTCCATTCACTCTCACTGACCTTAAACACACATCTGTTGGAGTATTTAGCCTATTCTTTGTCTATGTGTCTATTCCATCTCTGTGCTATGATCTGCTACAGAGCAGGGATCACCTTATTTATTTCTGTGTCTGATCCAATGCCTAGAACTTTGCCTAACATGTAGCAGAATCTCATTTAAAACGCATGGGGCAGGTTGGCTGGTCGCGGTGGCTCACGCCTGTAATCCCAGCACTTTGGGAGGCCAAGGTGGGCAGATCACGACGAGGTCAGGAGATCGAGACCATCCTGGGTAACACGGTGAAACCCCATCTCTACTAAAAATACAAAAAATATTAGCCGGGCGTGGTGGCAGGTACCTGTAGTCCCAGCTACTCGGGAGGCTGAGGCAAGAGAATGGCGTGAACCCAGGAGGCAGAGCTTGCAGTGAGCCGAGATTGCGCCACTGCACTCCAGCCTGGGTAACAGATCGAGACTCCATCTCAGTAATAATAATAATAATAATAATAATAATAATAATAATAATAAAAATGCATGGCACAGGTTACCAAAGGTGTATGAGGGAGGCTGAATAGAAGGAAGGATTAGGGAGACTCCTGGGATGCTGACAATATTCTGTATCTTCACCTGAATAATAGTTATGTGTGTGTTTGCATAGTTAAAATGTATTGAGCTGTGGAAAAAAATTGTGGAAGCAACAAAAGAATGAACTAGTGACAGAAATTACCCAAATTAATAAACATTGCAAACACAGCCACATGCTCATTGTTGTTTCAAGTAGCACAATGCCAGCTTCACCATTTAGTAACAATGAAATATCCAAGTGACAATGACAATAGAAGCACAGACGCACGCACAGACACACACACCACTGAATTTCTTTCCCATTTGGCTCATTGCTCCACTGTGCCTCTTCTGCACCTGCCACCAGCCCAGACCATGTAAGAAGGCTCCACCCCTGACTTTGTAAGACTGTTTAACAAGCCCCTCCACTGTCAGGATGCCAAACCTCTGGGAGAACCTTTTTGCCATTGTGGGAATCCACCCTGCCTGAGTAAGCTGAAATCCCCAATTCTCTGCAACCCCCAACATGATTTAATCAACTTTCCCTTCAGTTCCCGGTCCTCCGGCACTTGGTTCAATTCAGTTCAACAAATACTTGTTGAGAATGTTATGTGCTAAGTCACATGGGTCATAATGATGAACCGGAGGTGTCTCCAAGTTTTTGTGTGTATGTGGCAAAATATACATAACGTAAAATTTATCATCTAAACCACTTTAAGTATAAAATATAGTGGCATTAAGTACATCCACGATGTTGTACAACCATCACCACTATCCATTTCCAGAACTTTTTCATCTTCCCAAACGGAAACGCTGTACCAGTTAAATATGGGCTCCTTGTTCCTCTCTTCCTCCAGCCCCTGGTAACCACCATTCTCCTTTCTGTCTCTATGAATTTACCTATTCTAGGGACCCCATATAAATGAAACCATATGATATGTGTCCTTCAGTGTCTGGTTTACTTCCTTTAATGTTTTCAAGGTGCATCCAAGTTGAAGTACTTATCAGAATTTTATTTCTTTTTAAGGCTGAAAAATATTCCACTGTATGTATATATCACATTTTCTTTAGTCATTCACTCCTTCCTATTTTGGAGGAATTTACTGTCTAGCAAAGGAAAGCATGCCAGTTCTTGCCCACTAGTTTGCAGACCATAGTCCAGCATCTGTTTTCTCAAACCTAGAACCTTCCACCAAAAGTCTTTGTGTTTGGTTTTTGCAGGGAACACATGTGACTCTTCCACCTCTTTATCCACCATCTATCATGGTGCTGGCACATAATAAGCACCCAATTAACAGTCGTTTGTTAGTGCATGAAGGACGTTCCCTGGGGTCTTCTGAGAAGTCTCTTTCTGAAGTTTCTTTTACTTCATCATAGTCCCTACTTTTGACCTGTCACTCATTTTCCCTGCAAAAGACTAATGGATCTGGCCCCTGCAAAATACAATGTTTACAAAACTCCTCTCCTCAGCCCAGAGAAAAGAGTATCCACAAGAAATGATAAGTACAAATGGTGCTGGGTTGGGAGTCAAGAGATGTGAATTTCAGTCCCAGCTTTACTATGACATAACTATGCCAAGTCACAAGCTCCTCAGGTCTCAGGAATCTATGACTGTAGCCTAAAATAAAGGTGTTAACTGGTCCTATTCAGTTATAAACTTGCATAATGCCAATCTGCAAAAAGCAGACAAAGCAATATCTTGATGACATGTCTCAGACACATCTGGAAAATGTCCAAAAAGGTTCCTAAAAATTCTTGTGATTATGAAAACAGTTTACCTACAGCTTCTTTAGCAATTCTACTGTGTCCTTTCTTTTATATTTCAACTACTGGGAAAACTATCATAGACTTTTATTTCAGTGGGCAAGAGAGGTACAATTTCCAGTTGGAACTAGACTGTTTAGCTATTATCACTGAAGAGTAGAAGAAAATGAAGGAAAATAATATTCATTTTGCCTAAAAACTTAAAGAATTGAATGAAGATATTACCTCTCTTTTGGCAAAAAGAGACAGGAAATTGATAACAAGTACAATTTGAAAGCAAATTGTTTGGGCTCTTTCACTGAGGAAGAATTTATTTTGCAGTCAGCTTTGGCTAGTACATTTTGCCACTATATAATTTTTTGCAGTTCGAGAAACTTCTCTGAATGCAGGAGCAGGAAATTAGCTCATTTGACACCTTTCTAGCTCATACAATGCTATTTCAGCTATTTGCAGGCAACAGATATGAACTGGTAAAATCTGAAAGGAGGGACCAAAAATGAAAAGGCTAATAAATAGAAGCTGGCCTCCCAATGATACAGAACTTTGCTTCACTAAAGCTCTCCCTTAACCCAAGGAACTCCAAGTGGCAATCCTGAGAATACCTTTGTTCTCCTCAGTGGGTGATGACAATGAGATAATCATCGCCAACAAAAGTAATGCAACTTAAATGAACAGAAACCCTCTCAGACTACATTGAATGGGAATGATTCTTTCCTTATAAAATAATAAACATTAATAATTCACATGCGAAGGATGAAGAAACCTATAAGATTCTGGTAAAAGTAGTCATATTACAATAGAACTATCAATGGGAAAAGTCCTAAGGAATGAACTGGATGGCAAAAACTGTTACAGTACAAAAAGTTTCAAGTATTCTCTCATGGCTAATTTTGCACCGTTCATTGAATTAATTATATAAAGGTCATTTAATAAATAACACCACACTTACTACAAATAGGCAAACACCCAATTTAATTTTCAAACCAAGATTACTAAAGAGGAATCAAAAGCGACCAAGGGTAAGTGGTCAGAAATCTAATAGAATAAGCGCAGAGAGAAGGAATCTTAGTTGGTACTGGCTCCCTCACCACCTCCCTCCAGCCGTACCATATTGTGTCCATTCCTAAAATGCATCACTTTTACACCCTTGAACACTGTCTACCACGCAGACAGTAAATGGCTCTGAAGCCACTGAACGTGATCACAGATAAATAAGAATCCACTTACTAGCTCTGGGATCTTGGGCAAGTTACTAACCTCTCTCAGTTTCATCACCTTGACAATGGAAATAATAATAGCAGTAGAGTCATCCCTCCCTATCCATGGAGGATTGGTTACGGGACCCCTGCAGATATCAAAATCTGGGGATGTTCAAGTCCTTGATATGAAATGGCATAGTATTTGCATATACCCTACATATATCCTCTTCTATACTTTAAATCATATCTAGGTTACTTGTAATATTTAATATAATGTAAATGCTACCTAAATAGTTATTATACTGTATTTTTAAAATTTGTAGTATTTTTAGGCTGGGCAAGGTGGCTCACACCTGTAATCCCAACACTTTGGAAGGCCAAGACAGGAAGATCACTTGAGGCCAGGAGTTTGAGATCTGCCCTATCAACATAGTGAGACTGCTTCTCTGCAAAAAAACAAATGAATTAATTAAATTAAAACTGTATTATTTTTATTGTTGTATTGCTATTTTATGTTTTTGTTTTCCCTAATATTTTCTATCCAAAGTTGGTTGAATCCACAGATGTGGAGCCCATGGATATGAAGGGCCAACTCTATCTCTTTTGTAAAGTTTGGCAAGCTTTAAATAAAATTATATATTGTAAAATGATTAGAGAATGCCTAGCCCATGGTAAGCCTCCAATAAATAATAGCTATTAGACTATGAAATCTCATGATGAGATTACATGTAAGAAAATTGGGGCCAGATGACCTAGCTAGTAATACACACCTAACTCATGCCATAGACCGGCCCTTAATCTAAATGTTTCTTAAAATGTGGCCTATGTTCTCATCAGCATTACAAATCACTTCTGATCCTTTATAAAAAATGTAGATTCCTGGGCAATGCCCACAGATTGGAACTCAATTAGTTTTAGGGAATGAGAATCCACTTCCTTAAATAAACACTCTAGCACATTCCAATAGACATTTTGAGAACCAATAATCTAGTTGTTCTCAAGTTTTTGTATCTGCATCACTTGAGAACTTGTTAGAAATGCAAATTCTTGGGTCCACCTGACCTAGTGAATCAGAAACTTTAGGATAAACCAGACATCTGGGTTTTCCAACCCTCCAGCTGGGTTTTACAACTGCACTAATCGGTACCTTCCTATTCAGATACAGCCAGAGACCCAGACACGAGAGCCAGCAATCCAGGGTCACCCTTGACTCCACCCATCTCTCTTCCTCACTTCTGGCAGCCAATCAACCACCAAGTACTGCCTATTTTGTTTTGTCCTCTTTCCCTCCCAACCTCTATTTCTCTATTCCACGTCTTTGTCCACTGCTTTTTGACTGCCAAAAAGGACTCCTACCAAATGTCTCTGCTTCCAGTCATGTCACTCTCAAATCCAGTGCTGCACCTAAATTGCAAGTCTGACACTTTCACTCTCCTGCTTAGCACGCTTCAGCAAATTCCCATTGCTCTGAAGACTAAAGATCCTTAAAATGGCTTATAAGTCCTTTCAGACTCTGCCTCTGCCTAGTATGCTGGTTTCGCTAATAACCACCCCCTGCCTCCAATTTTCTGCCCTAACAGCTGAAGCCTCTTAGAATTTTCCTCCACAAATTCTACTATTTTCCACCTGTAAACTTCAGCTCCTGCTGCTCCCTTCCTTCCACATTTCACTCTCCCCACTCCAGTGCCCTGGCTAAATTTTACTAGTTCTAATTTTAATTTATTTGTTTATTTTACGGGAAAAAAAAATCCCAAGCCCTTTTTACCTTTCTCCCAAGGTAGAGTTACAGCCCATTCAGTGGTTTCTGACACATTGCCTCGTCTCTGGTTGCCTGCTTCCTTATGTCCATTTCACCCACTCATTGCTCCATTCATCTTGTATCCCCAATACCTAGCAAGGGGCTTTGTCACAGAAAGAAATCAAAATCAGTTTGCTGAACCATTTAATCCACCCGTAACAAGATTCACTATGTTGTTGGCTGAGATCAGGGTTGTGGTCTACAGCCAGGCAATTTTCTGTATAGTGAGTCTTTCCAAGGAACTGGTCTTAAATTCATGATCATTATTCTCAAATTAACTAAATTAGAATGCAGACACTATATTCTGAACATTTTGCAAAACAGTGAGATATTGCAGCAAATCTGACCTGGACCAGCTCCTGAGAATTGAGGCTTCTGTGCTGCATGCTGCTAAACCTCAGACAGAAGGACTCAGCCAATTTTAAATTATACACTTTTTACAAATCAAAGACCGTGCTTAATGTTTCCAAGCACTTTACAAAAATGTATTCCTTTTTTTCATAATATTGTAAGGAATGAAGAGTTATTCTGATATACATTATGTATTTAAATGATGAGAATCAGTAAGTGGAGCTGAATGCCCCAAAGCGAAGAAAGCTAGGTAATGTTATACCTTAGATGCAAACTTAAGTCACTTTCTTTTAGGAACACAATGGATTTGCGTACAATGGCCCTTATCCCACTCCCTGGAAAATCAACACAATTTAAAGGTCATAAAACTCAGTGGGACCACATTGTTCCACCTCAAAGATAAAATAATTACCATGGCAAGATAAGAAAGGCTAGGAGATGTTCACAAAGTATTACAAAGGACTGCTTCCAAAAGAATACATATATGTAATAAAACTAAGTTAAACAGAATATTATGAAAACATTACCTGGGAAATTACCTCCTTCCAAAGATTTAATAATAGAATATGCATTGGGAAATCAAAGCAGACACTTCTCCCCAAAGGCAAACACCAGTGGGTAAATTTAGGAATCAGAGACTGTGTCCTCTTATGGTTGTTGTTACTCTGGCAAGGTGAAAGAAAATCTTTCCAAAACAATAGATTCTAATTCAAATTAAAGGATGACCTGGATGTCTATAAAATGTGGGAAAGACTAGTGACCTTTTCTGTTGCAGTCCCACTATTTGGACAACAACATATCTCCCGATGGTCAGCGGCTGCCGTAGACTAGGCATGGGACACATGGGGATCTGTCTTAAAACAACTCAGTGCCACTGATGATAAGCTTTTCTCCTTCTTATTTGATTTAAAAAAATCATATTACCTACCTTCAGAATCAAACTCGTGTCCAAAATCATAATGCAGAATGACTCATAAATCTATGGCGCATGTTAAGGGAGAAAAGAGACAGAAAAAGTTTTTCAAAATTCTCCCTCCTTAATACCATGCCTCAGTAAAAGAAACCATGGTTTGTCCATAGAAATGGCTCATTCCAGGGTAAGGCAGGGAAAGTGTAAAGTGAGGCCTGGGACACCTTGCTATTCCAGAAAATGCGGAAGTACTTGAATAAAAAGATGGGATTGTGTCATGGAAATGCAGGAGCCACTTTGGAAGCATCGAAAGCATAATCCATAAAGATTGATAACTTAGACTTGATCAAAATCAAAACTTCTGCTCTTTGAAAGACACTGTTCAGAAGATGAAAAAAACAAGTTACAGACTGAGAAAATATTTGCAAAACGCATGTCTTATCAAGTAACATATCCAAGATACTTAAGGAACTCTCAGAACTTAATCATATAAAAAACAACCCTATTACAAAATGAACAAAAGATTTTGAAGAGATGCTTCATCAAAGAAGATGGATGGATGGCAAACAGGCATATGAAATAATGTTCACTAACCATTAGGAAAATGCAAATTGAAATCACATATATGTTCAACTGAGTTTCAACCAAAGTGCAAAGGCAGTTCTGTGGTAAAACAACAGTTTTTACAACAAATAATGTTGGAACAATTGTACATCCATATGCAAACAAAACAAGACAGACAAAAAACAACCTTGACTTCTAGCATATACAGAAAATAGATCAATATTTAAAATCTAAAGCAATTAAACTTCTAAAAAAAGTATGCAAGAAATCCTTGTAACCCTGAGTTAGACAATGATTTCCTAGATACAACGTAAAAACCACAATGAAATACCATTATACATAGATAAGAATAGCTAAAATTAAAAAAACAGACTATACAAAATGTTGGCAAGGGTGTCAAGCAACTAGAATTCTCATATTCTGTTGGTAGAAACAAAAAATAGTACAGCCACTTTGGAACACAGCTTGGGTTATAAAGTTCAGCATACACAGACCATATAACCCAGCAGTCTTAATCCTAGTCATTTACCCAGGAAAAATGAAAACTTACATTCACCCAAATCTTTCAAACAAATGTTTATGGTAGCATTATTCATAATCACTATAAACTGAAAAGAAAATAAAACAAATGTCCTTCAACTGATACATATGATACCAAAAATATGATATAGCCATGCAATGGTATGCTACTCAGCAATAAAAGGAAACAAAGTAATGTCATATGCAACAACATGGATGAATCTCAAATGCATCATCCCTAGTAAAAGAAGCCAGACTCAAAAGGCTACATTAGACACAGAAAGTAAATTAGTGGCTTCCTGAGACTGGGAGGTTGTGAGAAAATTGGCAAATGAGAATGCCAATAAATGGGTATTGAGTTTCTTTCTGAAGTGATGAAAATGTTCTCAAATTGTGAAAATAACTGCACAGTTTTGTGAATATACCAAAAACCATTG
Source organism: Macaca thibetana thibetana (assembly GCF_024542745.1). Taxonomy (NCBI): domain Eukaryota; kingdom Metazoa; phylum Chordata; class Mammalia; order Primates; family Cercopithecidae; genus Macaca; species Macaca thibetana. The sequence continues at coordinate 18,322,770 of NC_065594.1, forward strand.
AATTACATATTTTAAAGAGGAAATTGTATGATACATAAATTTTATCTCAATAAAGCTCTTTTTAATAGAAAAGTTACATACTGCATGATTCCATTTATATGGCTTTCTGGACAAGAGAAAACTATAGGCACAGAAAACAGGTCACTGATTGTCAGGGCAGGTGGAAGGGTTGACTAGAAACTAGGGCTTGAGGGAACTGTCTGGGAGTGATGGATCCAAGTTATATCTTGGTTGTGGTGGGGGTTACACATTTGTACGTGCTTGTCAAAACTCAACTAAACAGGATTTACTGCAAGTAAATAATACCTCAATGAACTTGACTTTTAAATATCTATATACATATTTTCCAACAGAAAAATTGTGTTTTGCTTTGTGGTTTTTAATTTGTATACTGGAGTGATAAGACTATTCACCAACCCTCCCCCACCAATACTGTATTAGTGCACAATCATAATACCTTTGAATACCTGATGTCATTGCATTTTTTTTGCCATTGAAGTAGTTCCATTCCACTTTTTAAATTGTTTTGAATAAATGTAAGAGGTAATGCAGACATGTGCATTTCTAGTCACAATTATAAAGCTATTAACTAGACCTGAATCCATTTATTTTGGCTTTATGAATAAGATAAATTCAGTTTACATGTGCTTATTAAGTTAACAAAGGGCTTTACATTCTGAAAAAGCATGTGCCTAATTAAGAGAAACATTCCAAAATTTAATTATTTCAATCTTGAATGCTTTTAAAGAGTATGTTAGGTTTTTCTACTAGGAAAGCTGTATTTTTTTAAATCAGAAAAATCGTGAAATACAGAAAGTTTGCAAGAATCAGAATAGTATAAAGAATTTTTAAATAACATTTACCCAGATTCACTGATTACCAACCTTTTACCCACATGTTGTCATTTGCTGTCTTTTATATAAATGGGGCTAGTTCTGTGCTTTCTAGTCTGTTCCATTGATCTATCCTTTGTCTATTCTTTTGCCAATAGCAACTGACCCTGATTAATGCAACAGTCCATAAATCTTTGTCTTAGTCCATTTTCTGTTGCTCTAGCAGAATGCCACAGACTGGGTAATTTATAGAGAACAGATGCCTATTCAGCTCATGGCTCTGGAGGCTGGCAAGTCCAAGAGCATGGTGTGGCATCTGATAAGTGTCATCCCATGGGGGACTGGTGGGTGACAGAAGTCTGTGAGACAGGGCAAAGCACCAGGGGCCAGACTCACTTTATAACAACCCACTCTTGAGTTAACTAACCCACTGCTGTGGTAATGGCATTAATCCATTCCTAAGGGCTCTACTCTCATGACCCAATCACCTCTTATTTGGCCCCACCCCCCAACACTGTTGCATTGGGGATTAAGTTTCCAGCTCATGACCTTTTGGAGAACACATTCAAACCACAGCAATTTTGAAACCAGGTAGTATGGTTTTCCAACTTTGTCCTTCTTTTTCAAAATCGTTTTTGCTATCCTAGCTCCACTGCCTTCCCATTCAAGTTTCTGAATTAACTTGTCAACACCTACAAAAAGTCCAGCTGAGGTTTGATCGGGAATGCATTGAATCTATAAATCCACCAGAGGAGGATCGAGTTTAACAATATTGACTCTTTCCATGCAAGGACACAGTATCTCTCTCCACTTATTCAGATATTTAATTTTTTTCTAAGGAAAAAATTAGTTTTTATTTCTGGCATCTTCTTTTTCATCCCTGCCTATCCCTCACTCCATTCTTCAAAGTCAAGTTTTGACATTTGAAAGAATGTGCTTAAAACAGGGACAAAAGTAGTATCTTTATATGTTTAGGTTTTCAGTTACTAACATACTAAAAGCCCTCTGTATCTAAATGTTTCGACTGAATAATGACTCAGAATATCTTGGCTAACTTCCTTAATTATAAATGAATTAGCTATATACAGCTGGCCTTTGCTTTTTTATTAAACAATGATAATTATTCCAAACATCAGAAAATAATCATGAGAACATAAAGTCTAACAAATCAGCACCCTCTGTGCCAGATAGCATTCCTTTCATGGATCACAAATTGTATATGATTATCTCATTCACAAGGTTCAAAATAAATTGCATACATGGATAATCTAACCCCAATGTCAACGGGTCAGTTTAAACACATACCCTTGAAGCCTATAACAGAGGCAGGGGTCAGCATTAATATAAGGAGAATCCATTAACTGAGAAGAACACACACAACCATATTCAAAGACTACAATTGTGACAGCAATTGGTAAACTGAATATTTTTCAAAAAGTCTCTTTGTTCTTAATGGCACAAAAACCATTGTTGGTCTATAACACACTGTCACTGTCATGAACAGCAGGAGTGAGTACTGGTGCATGCAAGGAATCAAAGGCTGTGATGAAAGGGTCCGTAATTAATAATAATTGCTTCCCAAGTGTCTATTTTACATAAAGATTCCACTTCATAAGGGACACATTCAAGACCACTGGGTAGGCGTAATATTTTCACTGCGGGTGGTCCTTTCTTGGAATGCTATTCAAAGACTCTGCATGGGACTAGCAAAACATCGTTAATAAGAATGATAGAGAAGAACTGTAGGGACCAAGCACACCTTGCCAAGGGCAACATCTTGCAACTCACCAGCAACAGTGAAAAACCAGCCCATGAAGCTTCTGAAGTAAACGTCTGCACCCAAAGACACTGAAGGCACAGTTACACATTTAGTCAAATTTTTACATTTAATGGGTGCCTTTTTGGAGGTGGTGACCAAGAGTGAGGATGATGCTTTGGGATACCTTACTTGCAGGATTTGTTGTATACTTATTATTCTTCTGGAGGTAATTCTGAATAAAAGAGAAAAAACTTTATTAATGCTTTTGAATGAAGTTAAATTTAAAAATGTAAAGCATCAGGAACCCTGCAAAGAGCAACCAGAATAATATCCCACAAAATGAGAGCAATTGAAACAAATATGTCAACACTTTTAAGCTCATATTAGAAAATCATTCATTTTAGTGTTCACTGGAAAGCATATGAATACAATTAACGGGATACAATTTAGAAATTATTTTGATAATCATCTAATAATTATGAATCACTGTGGTAGACTAATTACAGCAAAAACCCCATTCTCCAACCTTTCCTATACCGAACTCCCTGCAATGTAAATTTGCAGCTTCACCCCAACTTTACAAAGTTGGACAGGCTTTGTAACTGGCTTTGGCCAGAAAAAAGTGCAATGGAAGTGACAACTATGTCAGTCTTGAGACTGGATTTCAAAACTTCAGGCACTGCCAGGCATGGTGGCTCACACCTGTTATCACAATACTTGGGGAGGCCAAGATGTGAGGATCCCTTGAGCTCAGGAATTCAAGACCAGCCTGAGCAACATAGTGAGACTTCATCTCTACAAAAAATATATATATATATTTATAATATGTATTTATATATAATATATAAATATACACTTATATTATAAATATACATTTATTATATATATTATTATAAATATATATATTTATTATATATATACATATATATTATAAATATATACATTTATTTTATATATATATATATTTTTTTAATTAGCCAGCAAGGTGATGTGTGCCTGTAGTCCCAGCTACTCAGGAAGCTGAGGTGGTACTTGAGCCCAAGAGTGTGAGGCTACAGTGAGCCATGATTGAGCCACTGCACTACAGCCTTGGTGACAGAGCAAGACCTTGTCTCAAAAAATAACAAAATAAATAACAAAAGGTCAGGTGCACGTTGTAGTCCTGCCCCACAGTCATGAAACAAACTTTACCTAGCCTGCTGGATGAACAGAAGCAGATAGTGGAACATCATTCCTGCTGAGGCCATCCTAAACCAGCCAGCCACCAGCCAATTTCCCTGCCGACGGGAGATCATCAGTGAAAAAAAGGTCAGACTAACCTAAGCCAGCCCAGACCTGAAGAACCACCCTGCCAAGCCATCAGCTCATAAGCATAATTAATATAAGGTTGTCGTTTTAAGCTATGAAATTTTGAGGTGGCTTGTTACACCTTATGAAAGGCTCATCTACCTTTCAAAGTCGCTGCTTGGATTTCATTCTACAACGTTCTATTTAACTCTCCTTGTGTTTTCTCAGCTACCAATATCACCATTACTTGTCCTATGACTCTGGATTAAGCAATCTACTTTGACTTCTCCCTCTCCTGTACTTTCCATAATCAGTCACTTAATCTGGCAGCTTCTATACAGATGTAGATCTCAAAGCTATCTGCTAGTCTCCATTTTTTCTGCCACACTACAAGTAAAGGTCTTCATCATTTGTCTTCTAAAACATCTCCTTTCCTCATTCTTTTGCCTCTTTAATACAGTCTTTAATCACTAAAGAGGAATAATTTTCTTACTAAATCAAAATCATTGTTTTATTAAAATGCATGTCAGGACATATCATCCCATAAATGCAAGTCAGACCCTTTAACAACCCCCAGTTCCCTACAGAATGTTCTGAACAGTTGAGCATGGAATTCCAGATGCTTCATTATCTGATCCCAATTTTTCCTTGTTTCCCCTGCATCCCTGCATACTTTCACAGTCATCACACCAAGACAATCATCTCCATGTTTTCAAATGTTGTCATCTTCCCTTTCTTCCCCACCTACTGAACTTCCAACAAGCTGATTCAACTACTGACAACTTTCTGACCGTCTTCTCCAGTAGGCATGTGTCCCCCCAGCCACTCACATCCCCATCTACTGCCTTGGGTAGATCTGTCCTTTTCCCTGAACACCTCGAATATGCCTCCATTGTTATAGTAAAGTTTTCATTAAAGTTTAACCTCTACTTAGTCAAGTGCTAAAGGTTGTAAATTTTTGACAGCATGACATATGAACCTTTGCATCCCTCATACAATAGTACAATGCTTGATAGGCTAAATACAATGTGTTATGGATCTGGGGTCTTAGACTGGGGAGGAACTCTTCAGAAAAAAATGTGTTTTCTAGCCAAAAGTCAAATCCAGATGTGGTGCAAATAAATACTCTTGCTCCATGATCAAAAATAAAAGATTACAAACAAGGACAAGTAAGCTTTTGACTCCTTCAAAATTCTAACAATATTATAATACAGCATCAGCTACTTCACTCCTACTCAGAAACTGACAAATATGACTATGTTAAATTCAATTAGAATCAGGACCCAGAAGTGCTCCAATCCCTTTCTACTCTCATCCTAATCTGTCTGACATATTTGGAAGAATCAAATAAGTGAAAGGTGGTTTCTGAACACAGTAAAACTTAGAAAAGCAGAGCTCTCCCTTTTTTTTTTTTTTTTTTTTTTTTGTATCCTGCTGTGAATTTAACAAAGAAGATAAGGTGCTACCAGGACTTATGTGATAGCCATTTCTTTTAGGCACATATTATAACATTCAGATGAAAGTTCTCTAATCACACACACAAACACACACACTGTGCCTCTAAAAACAAACATGGTGATTCTAAGCAAAGTCTCTCAATTTCTCTGGGTCACTATTTCCTCATCTGTAAAATGAGTGGCTGAGGCTACCTGAGCACTAAACTTTAGTGAGCTTATTAAGCATCAGTTTACTGAAACTGGTGTTCACAATAATAAACACAAGGGAGGGCAAGATATTTAGTAACAAAAATTTAAGTATTAAATTATGCATAGCATATAATGTATTTATAAAGATAGCAAAAGAAATCAACATAATTTTGAAAGATTTTTAACAAAACTGAAAAATATTTTCATGGCCTTCAACAAGAAATTTCAATTAATAAGAACACTCCATCCCTACATGATATGGTTTGGATATTTGTCACCTCCAAATTTCATGTTGAAGATGTTGGAGGTGGGGCCTAGTGGGAGGTACTGGATCCTGGGGGCAGGTCCTTCATGAATGGCTTAGCACCATCCCCTTTGCAGTAAGTGAGTTTTCACCCAAATAGTTCACATGAGATCTGGTTGTTTAAAAGAGTCTGGGACCTCCCCCTTCACTCTCACTCCCACCCTTGCCATGTGACACCCTGCTCCCCCTTTGCCTTCCACCGAGATTAGAAGCTTCCTGAAGCCCACACCAGAAGCTGAGCAGATGCCAGCGCCATGCTTCCTGTACAGCCTGCAGAACCGTAAGTCAACTAAACATCTTTACAGATTACCCAGCTGCAGGTATTTCTTTGCAGCCATACAAGAACAGACAAACACAGAAAATTGGTACTGAGGAGTAGGGTGATGAAAATGTGAAAGCAGCTTTGGAACTTGGTAATGGCCAGAAGTTGGAAGAGTTTGGAGGTCAAAGAAGACGACAGGAAGATGAGGGAAAGTTTGGAACTCCTTAGAGACTGGTTAAACGGTTGTGACCAAAACGCTGATAGAAATATGGACAGTGAAGTCCAGACTGATGAGATCTCAGATGGAAATAAGGAAGTTATTGGGAACTAGAGTAATGGTCACCCCGTTACACCCTGGCAAAGAACTTGGCTTCACTGGGTTTATGCCGTAGGGATTTGTGGAAGTTTGAACTTAAGAGTGATGACCTAGGGTATCTGGCAGAAGAAATTTCTAAGCAGTAAGACATTCAAGAAGTGGCCTAGTAGCTTCTGACAGCTTATAATCAGATAATGGGACCAAAGAAATGACTTCAAGTTGGAATTTATATTTAAAGAGAAAGCAGTGACTGGACATGGTGGCTCATGCTATAAACCCAGCAATTTGGGAAGCCGAGGGGTGAAGATTGCTTGAACCCGGGAGTTTGAGGCTAGACCTGGAAACATAGTGACACTCCATCTTTACAAAAAAATAAAAATCAGCCAGGCATGATGGTACATCTCTGTAGTCCCAGCTCCTCAAGAGGCTGAGACTGGAGAATCTCTTGAGCCCAGAAGGTTGAAGCTGCAATGAGCCATGATCACACCACTGCAGTCCAGCCTGAGTGACAGGGCAAGATCCTGTCCCTAAATAAATAAATAATAGGAGGAGAGCATAAAAGTCTGGAAAACTTGCAGCCTGGCCCTGTGATCGAGAAGGATTCCAAGCACACTGAGGAGCAACCACCTGCTAGAGAGATTACTATGACTAAAAGGGTGCCAAGTGTTACTATCTAAGACAATGAGAAAAAGGCCTAGAAAGCATTTCAGAAATCTTTGAGGCAGCCACTCCCATCACAAACCCAGAGGCCTAGAAGGAAAAAGTAGTTTCAGGGGCCAGGCCCATGGCCCCACCGCCCTGATCAGCCTTAGGACACTGCTCCCCACATTCTGGTTCGGGACACCACTTTAGAGAGGGTCAGCCATTAGCGTTGGTGGCTGCCATGTGGTGTTAAGCCTGTAGGCCTATGGAATGCAAGAGTGAAGGGGGTTTGGCGGCTTCCACATGGATTTCAGAGGGTGTATGGGAAAGCCTGAGTGTCCAGGCAGAAGCTTGCTGCAGAGCCTCTACTAGGGCAGTGTGGAGGGAAAACGTGGGGTTGGAACCCTAATACACAGTCCCCACCAGGGCACTGCCTAGTGGAGCTGTGACAAGGGGGCTGCTGCCCTCCAGTCCCACCTGCAGTAGATACAGTGGTAGATTTACTACTGAAAAAGGATGATTGTGTTTTATAACATGAGAAGGACGTGAGATTTGCGGGGGCCACATGCAGAAAGATATGGTTTGGATATCTGACCCCTCCAAATCTCATGTTGAGATGTGATCCCTAATGTTGGAGATGAGGCCTCATGGGAGGTGTTGGATCATGGGGGTGGATCCCTCATGAATGGCTTAGCACGAACCCCCTTAATGTTGAGTGAGTTCTTGCTCAGTTAGTTTACCAAGATGTGGTTGTTTTAAGAGTCTTGGACCTCCCCCTTTGCCCTCTCATTCCTGCTCTGGCCATGACCCACCTGCTCCCCCTTTGTCTTCTGCTATGATTGGAAGCTTCCTGAGGCCCTCACCAGAAGCTGAGCAGATGCTGGCACCATGCTTCCTGTACAGCCTGCAGAACAGTGAGCCAATTAAACCTCTCTTCATAAACCACCCAGTCTCAGGTATTTCTTAATGTAATGCAAGAGCAGACCAACACACTGTCACACCACTCAGTTAATCAGGGTATTATTGTGAATATTAAAATATTACACTAGTCTTACAGAGTGTAGAATAGTAACAGACTTTGTATGAGCTGTGGGGCCTTGGACAGGTCACCTAACCTCCAATTTATTACATGAAAAATAGGAATAATTCCTGCCTCATGGTAGGGAACAGGTAAGGTTATAAAGACTGAATGAGATAACGTACATGCGATGCCTATAAGACAGCAGTTACTAAACAAATATTAGGTGTTAACTACCCTTTCTCCACCATCTCCAGGAAAGTTCAATAGGACATTCTGACAACACATAATTGGAAGTTACCTCTCAACTGTATAATGCGCTCCTTTATTTTTCATCATTCAACGTTCTCTCATAATGATGAAATCTTTTTTCACCGATAGCACTTGCTTCAAAGTCACTTACCTCCTCTGCTTACTGGATGACAGGATGATGATATCATTTTTAAAAGGCCGCAACAAATATATTCATTAAAACAGTTCTGACACAAGTTTTGGCTTAAGTTGTACATTGGCAGATAAAATAAAATCAGGGATATCTAACAATGACTTTGGGTAGCAGAAATGCTATAGAGAGGCAAAGGCCTTGACCTGCCTACTCTCTCCCCAGCACCAGGCAGGATACCCTATTTTAGGAAGGGAAATCTATCATTTTCTTAAATAATGCTTTCCAATCTTTAAATGCCACTCTGTTTGCATCTATTTAAGCAAAGCTGACCTTTTTAAAATCCTTACTGGAAATGACGAATATTGTTAGAAAATTCCATTTTATGAAATTCTTGTTCATTTCATGAAATCACGCCTTTGGTCTTGGCCCATTTAAGTTTAAACGAACAAAGCAGAGTAGGAGGGGCTACAGCCTCCCCGCTGGAGAGGTGCTGAGAGACAGGTTCCGTTGCAGGCACTGAAATAAGCCCAGTCTGTCAGACCAAAGGCAACATCCAAGGACACCGGCAGACAGCTGGTGGAAGTCTCACTGACCGCCAAGAGTCAGGGGAGACACCAGGTTGGAGGCCAAGGGAGTACTCAGTGCCTCTCCTCCAGGGACAGGTAGAAATGTCCTCACCCAAAGGCCACATTCAGCCCACGTGGGAGAGGCCCACAGGCTCCATTCTCTAGGCTGTGATTCAGAGGCAGGGGTTGGTGTCGGAGGATGGGAGTTGATGGGAGGAGACAAGGTGTTTATTCTCATGTGACTGACCTAATGAACAGGAAGCATGATGCGGAGGCAGACAGGGTTAAAGAGGGGCACTTCGATCTCAAAAACAATACCCAAAGTAGGGCACAGAGTCAGAATTGACTAATCAACAAGGACACTGCAGATCCCCAGAGTGATGACACGGAGCTCTGTAAGCCCCACCTCCTCCAGTACCATTCGTTTCTACCAAGGATAACACAGCTCAGAGAATAAGTGTGTAGATAAGAGCAGTTAGTGAAAGTCAACAATGTGCCCCTGCTCTAGGCAGTGGGAAATCAAAGACAGAAAAACAACTGTCTGCCTCAAGAAGCTCAAATTGAGAAGACAGGGTGAAAAATACTGACTATATTGAATGTGAGGAGTGCCAGGCTGCAAATGGTCACTGCAGACTGTGAAGTGCAGAGAAGGCCATCTAACCTACATCTGGTTGCGTCAGGAAAATCTTCTCAACTATTATTATTAATGTGTTTATTGAATTAAGTCCTTGGGGAGTACTGTGGCAGTCCCCCATTTTCCCTCCCCTAAAGAGAAAACATTTCTTTGTCTTTTTTATTTTTAAACATTTAAGAAAATCCTTGCCACCCTTTACTGAATGAACACCCTCTCAATTCTCTCACAGCATTGCTGAATCAGACAACTGGTGCTGCATTCCACCCACAAGACTAATGAGCTTCCAGCTGACGATGGCATCAGAACCCCACACATGAGAAAAGGCACTTGGCAATCTATCAACATGGTAACTATCCAATCTACCAGGTCATTTCCTAGGCAAAAGTTCATGTGAGCTCCAAATCAACATTAATAATAAGTTAACAAATACTTCCTGTTATCAGCAAACTGCATGCTTTGCCAAAATGTAGTGCTTCAATGAATTAAATGAATGACTTCCTCTTCACAATTCTTTTATGCGACAGGATTTATTGCATCCTTTCTACAGATGAGAAAACTAAGATTCAGAAAGTTAATTAATTTTCTTGAAGTTATATAGCTAGAAAGCAGGGAACCAGAAATCAATTCCTGTTCTGTTTGTTTCCCAAGCCTGTGGAAGTGTAAAAACCTGCCTCTCGCCTACAGTCTTATTCCTTTGCAGATTATTCACTGCCTTGGAGTGTTCAAGCACAATCTCCTTTGGGTTATGCAAATTCTCTAACATGATGTAGTTTTGGCTCTTTTCAAAGCAGTTTGTCATATCCTGTATAACTAGACCTCTATGAAACCTCAAGACTCCCTGCTGACTGCAGTCTTAGGTCTTACATGGCAAACAGGACTGACCCTTCCCCATCCAGCCCCTGGTGAGCTTTCTGGCCTCCTCTCTGGCCACTGTCCCATCACCTTCCTCTGCATTCTTCACTCTATGCAGGAGCCAGCCCGTGTCCACATCTATGGTGCTCCCTCTGATCAAAGGCCTTTCCTACTACTTTTTTGCTTGGTAAATTGACTCACCTATTCAGGGCCCAAGTCATCCACTTCTAGGATGCTTTGTCTGTCTCCTTCCCACTCCCCATGCCCCTCTGTATGTCTCACTCTGCTTTTAGAATGCCAGTGCAGCAGTACTCACCCACCCTGTATTATTACTTATTTGTCAATCTCTCCCTAAACCCTTTCTATCCAAGCTGTGGCCCATGGACCAGCAGCATTGATGTCTCCAGGGAATCCTGAGTCGTCCCCAAACCTACAGCATCACAATCGACATTGTTAATAAGATCCCCACAACTTATGTGCACTTTGGACTTTGAGGAGAAACTCTCTCCGTGTCTGAATTTTGGGAAGAGAGGAGTGGTATTTGGTTTGTTTGTTCTGAATATTTTTAAGAGACAGGGTCTTGTTCTGTCATCCAGACTGGAGTGCAGTGGTGTAATTTTGCAGCCTCAAACTCCTGGGCTCAAGTGACCCTCCTTCCTCAGCCTCCCAAGCAGCTGGGATTATAGGCACAAGCCACCACGTCTGCTGTGTTTGTCTGTTTGGCAGAAACAGGATCTTGCTATAATGCCCAGGCTGGTCTTGAACTCTTGGCCTTAAGTGATCCTCCCACCTAGGCCTCCCAAAGTGCTGGGGATTACAGGTGTGAACCATGGCACCAGGCCAGGAGTGGCATCTTATTTATTCTCAGAACTTACCCCAGGGCCTACCACTGAGTGACTACTCTGTAAATGTTTGTTGAATCAAAGTGAATATGGGCTTTCACTTGATTCTCACAACAATCCTCTGAGTTAGAAACTATTATCTCTATGTAATAGATGAGAAAACTGAAGCTAGAGACTTTTTAAAAAATTTCCTAAAACTCACACATAGTCAATAATTAGTAGGATGAGGGTGAAATCTTCTAATTTCAAGGTCTGTATTATTTTCATTTCTCTAAACTATTTCCCATGCATTATAAATAAGAACAAATATTTATGCAATAACTCATACAATATGTATTTTAGCATAAGAATATTGCCCAGGCAGGATTAGCAGCCACTTTGCTTTCATGTTCATGAAGTGAATGCACCCTATCATTCCTCTAGGTAGGAATATCCACCCAGCATGAGTGGTGCATTGTGTGCAGTACTAAACATGGAGAGGAAAATGAATCGAATCAGCTCCTGCCCTCATGGAGATACCAACAAATAAAGAGTAATCCTCTTCCAGTGTGAGAAGAACCACGCTCTATGTGTGGGTGGGTGTGTGTGGGGGTGTGTGTGTGTGTATACTGTGTGTATAAAATAAAGAGAAAAACATGAGTAATGGCACTTTACCCAACCAATAGCACCTGCTGCAAAACAAAATCTGGTAAGGTAAGATACAGAAAAAGACCCACCAGAGCGCCATTCAGTTTTCAATGCTTCAAAGATTTACACACTCTTCCTATTATCATTAATGGCTATTATGACCGTAATCAGTCCCCACGCACCAAGGGGAGAATAAATTCCTCACAGAGGGGAAATAGAGGGTATTCAAAGGAAAAAAATATTTTACGCAGAAAGCTGATGCCTGCTAGTTGATAATGAATGCAGTAGGAGTAATAGTAATTTGTTTAAATTCCTCATTAAATGAGTCATAAAGGTCATGGGGCAATACTAGAAACACACACACACACACACACAGCATCTCTGAATTATCCAGCAAAGCAACAATGTTAAAAATCGATTTTTTAAAAAATTAGAGCTAAATATTTTAAAAATTAAAAATCAGGATTAAACGAAAAATAAAAGGGAACTAGAATTCCAACAACTTTAAATTATAAAGATCATATAAAAGCAGAAAAGTAGAAGAATGGATCAAATAAGAAAATCCCGTCTGTGACAGTCCACGCTGCCCCAAGTCACTAAATTTGCAGTTGACAGAAACAAAATACAGAGCTATATCTTGTGCACGGGAAAAAAGCAAACATATTCCTAAGTGACCAGAATACATGAGTCTGGTGGGTTGATAAGTGACTTACACAGATCAAATAGGTGTTAGATAATGAGACAAGGGAGCGAAAATACTCTTAGAGGGTAAAAGCTCACAAGTCAGCAGTATAGAGGCATTCTCAAGAGCAGAATCGTTGCATATTTTAATACCTTCTTGGCTAATAAGGATAAAACCGACAGGCAAAGTGAAAATATGGGACTTGGAACGTAATTTCTACTTCCCTGGGAGCAGCATTTCTTAGGGTGATTGGGAGGCGTTTGCTCCTCATCAGATCTTTATTAATCCATTGTCATGTCTCTGTGTTTTATTATTCCTGCCAGGGTAACAGATTATCTTCATGCTTTCAGGTCATAAAGTATACCAGTTAACTCAGGGGATTGAAAACAAAATTAAGAATGAGGTGGCATGTTCCTTTTCTTCTCAGAGCCTCTGCTTTTTCCCCTGCAAAATGAGGCTAATCGACACTATCCCCTAGGGCTGTTATGTAAGAGAACAGACACTTGTTGTATATCCCCCAAAGGTGATAAAAATGGTGTAAGCCTCCCAGTATCATGTTGGGTCCATGGTGAACACTCAGTAAACATGAGCTGCTATTATCATTGCACTAGAAGGCTTCCCACCATCGAGAGTCATTAAATCCAGGAGACTGGGAGCTGTTTTCCTCTGCAGCATTTTATTTTGTGTTCAAAAGAAATACAGCACAGATTTGGCCAAATCAGCAGACAAATTGTCAAGACCAGGAATAAAGTCTGTTTAGCACACTCTGAATATAGCACCTAACACACAATTATAAATATAGAGTGCTTAATGGGGAGTATTTGATTTAAAAAATGGTAAAATCTATTGCCAAGATTAAATGAGGTGACCTCTTTGGAGTCCTTCCAATAGAGGCAATAAAGAAAAAAAAAGAACATAAATATGTATGTGTCTCTCTAGCTCAAACCCATCTGGCCTATGATATCCATACTGGGCCAGAGCAACCAATATGTGCATCTTCATATTTCTAAACTTCAAATAACGGCCCATGCAGTACAAAACCCAAGAGCACTAAAAGTGGCCTTTGACTCTGCTTGTGATACGCCATCTGTAGCCACCATACCCAGAGGAGAACTGTAGATCAAAAAGAATTACCGCGGTGCCAAAGAGACTCCCATAAAATTGCGCTACGCTATTATACCATTTTGGTTGCCTTTGGGAAATATGTAAGTCAAAAGCATCTAACCATGGGTAAATAAAGTCAGTTTGAACTTACGAAAATAGAAAAGCTGATGGAAGAATAAGTTTGCTCATTTAAGTGGCCTTTTATGTAAAAGGGTTAAGAACCCTACTTCTACCTTCTGCCAATGAGCTATGTTCTGAAAGTTGGGGCAGTATACTCACTCTGATGTGACAAAATTTTAAAATGCTAGTGGGGCAAGGTTCTGTAAACTCTGTCTCTATACCTTACTATGTCTTGCTATTGTATAGTAAGCATCATTGAATAAGAAGTAAAATAAATATAAAGGGCAACAAATCAAAGATTGAATTCTCACAGAGCGGTGGCTCTGGATGAGTGGCAATCCCCAGGCATAAACGTCTACATTCCAATGCTCTAAGAATGGAAGGCTGATCTCCAAAAATCAAAATGACCATTGTTGTTTAAAAACTACCATTTCCTTAGAATAAAAAACAAACGGTCCTGAAATAAGCTTGCCATCTCTATCATCTTATATCCAGGAGGACAATAAGCCAAGAAAGGAAAAAACAGAGAAAAAGCAGTCGAATTACAATATATTTCATCATAGAATGATAGTGTACTCTGAAAAAAAATCCAGTCTAGTTCAAAGAGAACATCATTTCTAAACATTATAGGCAAAAAGAAAGGTTTTTAAAATTTCATTTTGTGTTCAAATTTACTGCAAATTACATATGACAATACAGTTCTTAAATAGTACAAAATGAATCTCCAACTTCAATTTTGGTGCTGTGGTTTTTATATTTGTGTAGTTGTTAAAATAAGATGGAATGTTGGCATAACTATCAGACAGCAGAAAACAAGCTGCTGAATGAGGAGGGAAAGGACCAAAGAAACAGCAGAGAAGGGATTTGTAGTTTGAAAGGAATTTTGGTGCCAATGGTGGGGATTTGTTGTACAGTCTGCATTAACTGGGTTATTTCTGAATGAACATTTGATTATTATAACAGAACATTCTACGTATAATCTCGTAAAACTGTAAATTTCTGGCAGAGTCACTATGAAAGTACGAAGCTGACAAGCCCTTCTTTTGAAAATCTGAGAACTATTTGCATGAGAATTATCACTCTGAAGCAAGCAAATTCCAGTGCTGTTGACTCACTGCCTCAGCCACCTACACTAGGGTTCCCAGGCAGAATGGGTTCCAACACACCGTACGTGGGGATTCCAGGACCCACCAATTCATGGGCGTCACATGGGAAATAACAACAGGAAGAAACTCTGCTGTCAAATAAAAAGACACCAAATCAACAGAAAAACAGTAAGGCCATTTTGTTTATGGTTTAACCGGATTCTTAAATTATTATGCCCTAGGATCTATCTGAAACACAGACTCAAACAAATGAAGAAGGGACTTTTAGGAACTTGAAAAACCATGTATATTTATTATGGCAAGTATGTGCCTCTCAAGCTCAACATGTCAAACACATGATTTCATCCTGTTGGAAAAAATAATAAAAAGAAAAAGGAGGTACAAGTCTTCATACAGAACTCTCAGCCCCTCGTCAATAGGTTGGAAATTGTATTTAGCTGTACGGAACAGAGGAATACATGACTGCTAATTTTCTAACCCATTCATTTTTGTGAAATTCTAATAAGGCAACTGGATTTTTCTAGTTGCTAGACGTCAAGCATCATTTTGAAATATTAATCCTTAGAAAGTAGAAACCATGTCTAAATGACTCTCAGTATACATCATCTATTGTAGCATCACTTGCAAAGGGTTACTGAGATTGACGAAGTAAAATAAATGGTGAGTTCAGTTGGGCGCTGTGGCTCTCCCTTGTAATTCTAACACTTTGGAAGGCTGAGGCGGGTGGATCGCTTGAGCCCGGGAGTTCAAGACGAGCCTGGGCAACAGAGGGAGACCCGGTCTCTACAAAAAATGAACTGGGCATGGTGCTGTGCACCTGTAGTCCCAGGTACTCGGGAGGCTGAGGTGGGAGGATCACCTGAGCCCAGGAAGTCCAGGCTGCAGTGAGCCAAGATTGCACCACCGCATTCCAGCCTGGGCAACAGAGCAAGACACCGACTCAAAAAAAAAAAAAGAGTTTGCTTTAAAGGGCATTGTAGGAAAATCGAAAGTGATCTCTACTTGGGGGAACTCATCTAAAACCCAGGTTAAACCCCATTTCTACCACTATCTGGCTGTTAATCCTGGACAAATAATAATACCTAATATCTCTGTGTCTTGATCTCTTCGGCCTTAAAACCAAGTTTCTAATCACACATGCCTCCCAGAATAGTGAGAAAATAATGTTAAAAGCATTTAGATGGTGACCTTTCACATAGTTAGGCACTGAATAAATGTTATCCACGGTTTTTTTTTTTTTTTTTATTTTTGTTCTTGTTTTTTTGCTAACATCAAAGAACATCACAACGATTGAAAAGGTTTTCGCAGAGATAGAGCATTTTCTGTCCCAAACACAGATCAGAAGACTCCAAAGTTCAGGCGCAGAATTAAGCAGGAATATATCCTTGTTTCTTATATTCCCACTTAAAAACATTTTCAAGACAAGAGAATAATATTCCTCTTCAAAATTTCTTACAAAATCTCAAATTTCAAAAGAATAAAGTGACAAAGAAAACGTCAGTATTTTTTCTGATAGCCAATATATCGTCAAAATTTTAAATTCTGTATTTTATCCGACTAATAAACTTACTTGCTCCATATTATAAGACTATAAGCATAGGAAAATAGAAAATGAGCACAAAATCAAATCCATACGTTGAAATTATCAAGGAAGTTACAAGTAAACAATCTTTCAGAGCAAGATCTAACAGACTTTTTCCATAGAAATCCAAATGGTAAACTTTTAGGCTTTGTGAGCCACATATGGTTTTCTTCTTCCTCTTCCTATATCTCTCCCTTCCTCTCCTCTTCTACCTTTTCCTTCCTCTGCTCTTCCCTCTCCTCCTTTAACAACTCTGTGAAAACACATAAACCATTCCTAGCTCTGTGGCCAAACAAAACCAGGCTTCAGGCTAGATTTGGCCCCAGGGCACAGTTTCCTACCCTTGTTATAGAGCAGGGATGGGCAAACTACAGAACAAAGGCCAAATCCTGCCCACAGCCTATTTCTGTAAATAAAGTTTTCTTGGAACACAGCCATTCCCATTCACTTACAAAGTATCTATTGCTGCTTTCCCAAAGACAGGGGTGAGCAGTTTTAACACAGACCCTATGGCCCACGAAGCCAAAAGTATATACCATCTGGCCCTTTACAGAAAAATGTTTGCCAGTCTCTGTTCTAGAGTAATGAGAATGCTTTGTTACTATCACTCTTCTCTATCCCTTTCCACTATAGGAAGAGCTAGAACAAGTGGTCTTAGTTACTTCATTGAGAGTTGTTTTTTCTTGCCAATGTTAAATACCATGGAAACCAAATATTATAAATTTCGTATGTGAAAGTGTTAGGTAGAGAAAACTTCCAGACATACACATGTTTCTTTAAATGGGTTGCATGTATTTTCATAGTCTTTGTAACAGCAGAGAATAGGAAATACTACTTCTTAAAAAATGTTGAAAGAGAACAATATGAAGTGGAAATATCCAGAAAAGAAAAATAGAATATGATATAGAATATAAACTTAGGCAGAAAAAACACCCTTTTGTGGTATATGAATATTGGCTGAGCTTGCATGGTGCCTGAGAGAACACAGTGGCTCACTTTATTCAGGACAATGACCTATTCAATTCTGAAAATATTGCTTCTACCTATCCATTTCAATTTAGTATATAAAAAGGTATAAAGCTATGTAAACAGAGCAAAGCACCATATATATCTGCCTATATAAATTAAAAAAATTCTAACCCAAATCAAATCATTTCAGAAAGTCACATTTCTCAATTAGCTTTCCCTCAATTCTGTAAGCAGAATATTTCATCCTAGAAATTAAACTTGGAAAGCACTGTGAAATTGTTTTTATATGTACTTATATTTCACTTTTTCTCTGCATGATGCATAACTCAAAAACTCCTTCCTGCCCATCTCAGAAGCTCCAGGCTCTGGCTCCTTTCACCCCCACATCCTCAAATGTTCACACTGTCCAGTTTAGGTGGAGGCCAGTGCTACCTCCAGAGATGGACTCTTGCTTTGCTTTCCAGCAGCAGACCAGAATTTGAGTTGATCATATCCAGTGACTTCAACCCTAGAGCTCAGGATTCGACAAACACAGAGGAATTTCTACTTAACTTTCATCTACACTCCTCAATCATCCATCCTCCAACCTGAGCAGTTAACCATTTTCATTGGTGCTTAAAATCATTTCCCATACTGGTTCTCATTACTGTTGGAAAATGAAAATCCTAGCAGAATAAGATCCATGAGGGCACAGCCCATTTCTACCCTGCTCATCAATATATCTTTGGCCTTAGCTCAGTTTCTGGCACACAATAGAGGCTTAGTAAACATGGATGGATGGATGGATGGATGGATGGAAGGATGGATGGATGGATGGATAAAAACTGCAAACATCTGAATTGTGCTTGGTTTCTAAACCATACAGGACTTATCCACAAATGTCTTTGCAAACCTACTTGAGCAGTTAAAACATAGTGGGTTTGAAGTTCATAAATGTAAGGGATCTATTAGCAATGAATGATGGCAAGGACTTCAGCAAGCACAAATAGGCTAGATAGCCAGGTCTTGGAACCCATCAAACTATTGCTTTCATTTTCAAAAGGAGAAAATGTTAGTTTTTGGAAACACAGGTCAATAATTTTATGTTGAGAACCTGAAAAACCTGCAAATGGCATTATTAACCAGATGTCCTAAAAAACTTACTCAAGAAAAAGTAGATTACCAGCAAGCAACACTACATCACTAAGAATAAACTGCATTAAATTCACCTCAACTTTGGTTTTGATAAGAAAATGCTACAGGTATAAAATGTCTTGATTTTTGCAAGATATTTGATGAATTAAGATTCTTTATGATTGACATGGAAAACTCAAGTTTGGATGACAGGATAGTAAGGTGTATTCAAACTATTGAAAAATTATCACTAAAGGGTGCTATTAATAAATTAATATCTTCACTTTCCTACATATACAGAGTGCCCAACTAGAACCAGCAGAAATGAGTGGTAGGCACAAGCTCATATGGAAAATTATGAAAATGCTAACAATTTGAAAGGTTGTAAAATGGATGAAACAACTTCTGAACTCTTTAAGCACCTGTTCAAGCACATGGCGACTCTGACTGTCCAGAAGGAATGATTTAGAATGTGGCAGAAAAAGGAATTCTTACATACTTTTCACTTCAAAATTCGAAGAATCTAAGAAATATCTATATATACAAGGGAAATGAGGCCTAAGGAAAAGTCATATGGGCAGGTTCTGACTCCAAGTTAGTTTTTCAAGCTTAATCTTTCTTTACTCTTTTAAATTTATTTTATTGGATTAATGTATTTATTTTTAGAAACAGGGTCTTGCTCTGTCACCCAGGCTGGAGTTCAGTGGCACAATCATAGTCACCGTAACCTGGAACTCCTGGATTCAGGCAATCCTCTCTTGAATAGCCAGGACTACAGAAGTGAGCCATCACTTTAGATTGTCACTATGTTGGCCAGGCTGGTGTTGAACTCCTGGACTCAAGCATCTTCCAGCCTTGCTGTCCCAAAGTGCTGAGATTACAGGCATAATCCACTATGCCTGGCTAATTTATGTAATTTTTACATATCCAGAAGGATTCATTAAAAGCATGGCAAGAAAAGAGGGTGTGGGAGTAAAATAATAGAGTGTTATATAATAGAATATAAAACAGAATGATAATCTTATAAATAAATTATATATAATTTATATATTAGAATGACATATAGAATGATAATCAAAGAACTAAGTAAGACGATTGCCATTCAATTAACGTTTGCAGCAACAATGATTTAATCGTGAGTATAGCTCTGGTAGATATAAAGTAGTTGTATTTTAAGTATTAATACTATCAACAGTCAGTATGGGGCAACAGTGTGCGCATGTGAGTACATGTGAGTGAATGTGTGTGTGTGTGCTTGGGCATGCATGTGTGTGTTTTTCTCCTAAATATTTAAGGCAAAAGCCTAAAGTAAATGAGGTTATTTCTTGAAGATGAATGTTCAAAGTAAGAAGAACCCTGTAATTTCTTTTACCCATGGATAACATTCTTTATCTCCCCATCCAGTCAGATTCAGTAAGCAAGAATCCTTAATTTCCATTAGTCTAACCACTACTAGATTGAAAGTGTAAAAAACAACAATAAACTAACCACTTCATGTAGTTCAGGTTTTAGGCAAGCTTATTCTATTTAGGAAATGTTGAAAGATGTCTCAAACCACAAATCAGGCTTTATTTCAACAGATGTTTGTGACCACGTATTGATAACAATAGGAGGCAGCCAAATGCCTAGACAGATAGGGCAGGTCCCTGGTGAAAACCCATCTCCAAGCCAAAGACAGTTTAAAGCCTGAAAGCCAAGCTACAAGTTAAATCCTCGGACCAGATTGAGAACTTGTCTTCCTGTTTGATGCACTTTCCTCTGATTGATCCCCACCCTTCACCTATTTTACATATCCCTGCCCTTTCCTAATTGGTCTTCTACACCATCATACCCAACTTTGAGTGGTGTCTTCACCTTAACCTTTTGCCTATGAAGACCCCAAACTCAGTCGGTAGAGAAGGAGACGGCCTGACTTCGGGGAGGTGACGGCCTGACATCAGGGAAGATGACCTGCCCCTCCCATCCCCTCTCCAGCTGAGAACTGTTTTCATCACTCAATAAAACTATCTACCTTCACCATCCTTCAACTATCTGTGTACCTCATTCTTCTTGGACACCAAACAAGAGCTCAGGACCCACTGATTGCGAGTATCCAGAAAGGCTGTCACACCGGCCCTTTGCCCTTGACAGCAGAGGGCAGCCACCCCACACAACAAGGTAAGAGGCCAATTGAGCTGCTAACACACCACTGTCCATGGACAGTGGAGTTTAAGGACCACTGTAACATCTTCTCTGGGACTTTGGGGTCATGGGCACTCTCACATGGGAGCCGCCACATTCCCCTCAAGGTGACATGCCTGGTCTGGCTACAGGCCCTGCATGGAGCTTGCTCCTCTGTCAGCACCCAGAGTGGTTGGCCGGATCCTACACTTGCTCGCTTATGTGCTGCCTCCTGCAAGGGGTTGAATGTGACGAGCCAAGTAGAGGGGGCTCCCTGACATGAGTCTGGTGAAGGGGCCGAGAAAAATCCTGCATTGATATGTCCAAGGTTATAAATATGACAATTAAATCAGGGCAAAGGACATGAACTGGCCAAGGATATTATATCACAGGACAAGAATCTCCTAGAATTGTAGTTGTGTCCTACATAAGTAGTAATCAAATAGCAACACAGTAAACTTTCATAAAAATACTCTAAAGACACCTAATATTGCATACAATCAAATACAAAATAAAGCATTTAAGATAGAACAATCTAAAGAGTTAGTCATCTATGGCTTAGAGCTGCAGTGGTATTTTTTAAACTATGTGTGTTTGTGTGTGTCACAGTCCCCAATGAGAATCAGTCTGAGACTTCTTTCCAGAAACACATATACATACACAAATGCAGGACCCAGACATAGATCTTCTATGAATGTATGTATATAGCCATAATTCAGAGGTTCCAGTCCTATTCTCAATAAAGGGTATTATACAGTACATCCATCTCCTATTACTCAAAAACCTCTCTTTAAGAAGTAAAAGCTTTATCCCTAATTGCTATGGCTTTTGAAAAGGAAAACACACCACAGTCCAATTTTCTGTGCAAAGTAGGCTTGGCCACCCATCTTCCTTCTGCTCATACCTAAAATGCATTGGCGGTTCTGTGTCTCCTCCACTCTTGCTGCCTGCCTCTCCTGTCCTCTGTTTCATTTAATCACCACTTTCCACTTTAAGGCTCAGTTGTTGCACAAATAGCCAGATCTTAACCGTCTGAGTTTGCATACCCCAGCCATCAAAAACTGGTAGAAAAAGCCATCTTTCTCCTAAGTAGAAGGATTTCTGGATTTGTGAGATACCAGTCGATGACCATTAGCTTCTCCTCCAAGTCAGCCAGTCACATGGTCTTTGGGTCACAAGGCTGAGGGCAAGGGGATCAGAATTCATAGGAAAGTAATGAATAATGTTATTGAGGTTAAAGGTGAGATACACAATCTAATATCTGATGATGGCAAATTTCCTAGCTTATTTCCACATAAAGAAGAAACAACCAGGATTGAAACTGAATGTACTGCATACAGTTTTTTAACCTAGCCAACGCCGTAACTTCTATTGTGTTTTGAAGATTGGTAAAAATGTATGTTGTAGGATTCTAGATACAACAGTATTTTAGATACAAAACACATTTGATAGAGATTTTCCCCTATCAAAATAGGTGAAAATGTGGAATAGAGATTCATTCTTGTGTAAATACTCCTATTCCTACTAAGCAATAAAAACTAGGTGAAACAAATTAATTCCTGAAATAGATTGTACAATTTAAATGAGTATATATCAATAGGTTTTAGCCTTCAAAAGGAAGGCATCATTTTTTATGTATGGTTTTAAAAAGAACTGCTCACATGGAGTTTGTTCTGGGACCAGAAAAATACCTGGAAGATCTTAATGAAAATATAGAATAAAGAAAACTATTTTAAAAGAACAATAATCATCAAAATAGATTAAAATTTATGAATGCATATCCGCATCTAAGGAAAAGCGGCCACAGTTGTAAATAGAAATTTTCTGAGCTTGAAGGTCAGAACTTTAAATGCCCTTCTTTTACATGGTATAACTTTTTATAAAATACTTTCGGTTTAAAGTTACAAGTTTTTAAATTGCAGTGTATCTTTATTCTACTTTGCCCCACACAAAAGGGATTGGAAATAATCTTGCATCTAGGAAAAATAACTAAAGAAAAAAAGAAATAATATTGCATCCAGTAAATTCCTTCCTATATTAATATTTATGAGTAGGCTAATAGTTAATCATTTTGAAACTTTATAGGAGATACTTATAAAATATAAAAAAGGAACCTTGAAATATTTTTCCTCTATTTATTATTTTTGAAATATTTTTATAAAAAAGGAAGATTGAAATATTTTTCCTCTATTATTTTTGAAATATTTTTATTAAAAAGGAAGCTTATTTTTCCTCTATTTATTATTTTTGAAATATTTTTATAAAAAAGGAAGCTTGAAATATTTTTCCTCTATTTATTATTTTTGAAATATTTGTCCTCTATTTATCATTTTTGCAAACCATGTCACCAGGTTTACATATGGGTCCAAGGCACCTTCTCTCACCATTCCAGAGAAAAATGAAGTATCTCCCAATAGAAGGTATATACCTTCACTATAATTCATCTGTGTGTCAGATAGGGAAGGGGCATATTATAATGGGAAGGAACAGCTTTGGATGCACCTGCTCCATATTTGAATTCTAGCTCAGCCAGTAGCCTGCTGCATACTCCTGACTTCTCTAAACCTCGGCTTTCACATCTGTGAAACAGGGCTCACGTGATCTTAGAAAGAAACAGTGAAGATGACAAATAAACATGTTCCACCTATGGTGTGTAAATAATAGGTCACATTTCATATTATTTGGAGTATTCATTGATTGATTATTCAGTGATTTTTGTATGTTTCAATCTTGTTCTCCTAGCTGCACTGCAGAGCAAGGTGTTGCATCCATTGTTAGCTGGATGATGAAATACTGAGATTTCTGCAAATTGAGACTGATGTACAAGAGGCTGGATGTGCAAGGCAAGTGTACAGGCAAGAATGAGGGAGTGTGGTTCCTTCATCAAAAAACAGGTGGGGCCAGGAGTGGTGGCTCACGCCTATAATCTTAGCACTTTGGGAGGCCGAGGTGGGTGGATCACCTGAGGTCCAGAGTTCGAGGCCAGCCTGGCCATCATGGTGAAACCCCATCTCTACTAAAAATGCAAAAATTAGCTGGGTGTGGTGGCATGTGCCTGTAATCCCAGCTACTCAGGTGGCTGAGGCATAAGAATTACTTGAACCTGGGAGGCAGAGGTTGCAGTGAGCCGAGATAGCGCTACTGCACTTAGGCCTGCGCGACAGAGGAAACTCCATCTCAAAAAAAAAAAAAAAAAAAAAAACAGGTGGGTCTAAGAAATTTCCATTCTGTTCCCTGCCCATCCCTCTCCTCTGTCTTTGTTACAGGATACTTCATCAAATGAAAACACAATGATGACCACATATACAGGTAACCAGAGCTATACTACCTTTCCTGGGAATAGCAGAGCACAGATGTAAAGACTGAAAGATGACGTGTCATATCCTTGTTTGTGATTCTGCTAATGCCCACAGGACAATCATTTCTGAAGCAATTTGTACCCTTACTTGTATTTCAGACTTTAGCGCACAGTTAAGGAATGATTTTTAATACATTTTCCTCCAGGCTACTAGCAATTCTTTATCTATATTAAAATTAAAGACTAGCGTTAAAATTAAAAACTAGTATCATGAAAATCCACAAAGAGTCATAAGATACCATTTTAGTCACAACGCCTTGCTAATTTACTATGAAATCTCTATGTTTCAGAATTAAGAAGTCCAGTGGCCAGATTTATTTTTAGCTTCATTTTCATTCTAAAAGGCCTAGCTTTTAGTAACAAGCGATAACACTGTGAATCAGGCAGTGAACTAAAGGAAAAGCAGCAGCAAAGAAATGGGGTAGCAATCTGCCAGTCAAAAAGTTCAACATTCTGAAGTGGGAAAGACATGGGACAGCTGTGGAGTGGGGAGCTCCTTCCGCCGCGGGGTCCGGTTCGCTTCTGCCCGGGTGTGCACGGTTTCTCCTTATGTCTCACTTCTAGTCACAGGACAGCCCTGGTGCAGACTATAGCCTGCTCCTGATCTTCAGATTGACTTTCAGCAGCTGAAGGATTACCTGTGCTGACACGTCTGATTAGAAATCACCAGTTTACTTTCAAATGCGAGGAGACCACAGAGGAGCCAACATTTACTTTCTATTCAGGTTTATGTACCTTGCAAGGAGCCCTAGCGGAGGTATCTCTTCCTTCTGCTTTATTACAATTCAATTTCACTTGTAAACGAAACCTACCCCAGGGCATTTCTTAAATGTGAAGGTTCCGCTTACCTCTTCCTGGGACCACTGGCTCTTTGGCAATTCCGTTTGGGTACTTGTTCCTATGTCTCCAAAAGTAAAGAGGAAATAAGCTCATTTTTCACTGGTCTAATTTAAAATCATTTTAACAGAGTTCATACAGACTAGATTTGGGTCAAAATGATTTACTAGTGCAGCACAGATAAAGTCAGTAAAAAATACCGGGGCCATGAATGAGAATAGATTGCTTAGGTTGGTAGAGTTTACTGCTTTAAATTTTGTGCTAAGAAAACTGGCGGAGGCTGACATCAAAGATGGTAAATTAAGCATTAGTTCCAATTTGTGGTGTGACAGGTACCAGTATTAAACAGTTGTTCTCCCTATTTCATTAGGAAGCCAAGAAGCAAAGCTTTCATACTATTAACTGGAAAAGAAAAAATAAAGTATGCTTACTTCACAAGCAAAAATAAAAACGGGAGTTCAAATCTCTGGGTTTTTTCTGCATTACAAAAGAGTGGCTTCATGATTTCCAACCCGTGTAGCTCCAGAGGGTCACACTTGCTCTGCTGTCATCATCTTGAAATTCTTAATAATTTTTTTTTTGAGACAGGGTCTCACTCCATTGCCCAGGCTGGAGTGCAGTGGTGTGATCATGGCTCACTGCAGCCTCGACTTCCTAGGTTCAAGTGATCCTCACAACTCGGCCTCCTGAGTAGCTAGGTCTACAGGTATGCACCATCACACCCAGCTAATTTAAAAACTTTTTTTTTTTAGAGACAATGTCTCATTACATTGCTCAGGCTCTTAATAATTTTTGAACAAGGAGCTCTGCATTTTCATTTTGCATTCAGTCTCCCAAATTGTATCACCAGTCCTGCATTAGATGTATGAACATTATTATTCTATTACCCTTACCTTCTTACCAATAGAATGTGTTTATTCATTCATTCATCCAGTGACCTAATTTGTTGAGACCTACTGTGTGCTAAAGATGCAAAACGCTCCAATAAGACAGATACACTCACTATCTTCACGGAGTTAAAAATGAAAAGAAAAAACAAAACAGTGAAAAATGATAACACTTAAGAAAAATACTTAAGTGCTAACGTGATCTTTAAAACTTGAACAAAAATGTCACTGGGCAGTTAAAAAGGTTACAGTATTCCTGGATTGAACACATACGCCTGATTTTGCTGCTCCTCCTAGTCTTCCAGAGCATCCGCCCCTTCTCTCCACCAGGCTACACGCTGAGTGAGAAAGCAGTGTTCCTCCAAGGAAAATTGAAGTAGCAAGTACTTGAGCGCCAATTGTACTCATTTCAGGAAATTGTTTTTCAAATTTGGAAAGGTTAGCATTTTAGAAAGGAACGTATGTGCTTCCAAGTACAAGTTAAAAGAATGAAACTCAGTGTGCACACACACTGAAGAGCTCCACTTGTCTCTAAGTATAAAGCTCTAAGCACCCCAGTGAGCAATTATCCCATTAGATGTATTTGGATCATCTATGAGAGGCAGTATGGTGTGATGGTCTTAATGAAACCACAATATCTGCATTAATTGGTGGCTTATGAGTGTCTTTCCAACAACTCATTTTTTTTTTTTTTTTTTAAAGACAGAGTCTCACTCTGTCACCCAGGCTAGAAATGCAGTGGCACCATCTTGGCTCGCGCAACCCCCACCTCTCAGGTTCAAGCGATTCTCCTGCCTCAGCCTCCCAAGTGTGAGACTAGCTACAGGTGCATGCCACCATGTCCAGCTAATATTTGTTTTGTTTTGTTTTGTTTTTAGCAGAGACAGAGTTTCACCACGTTGGCCAGGCTGGTCTCGAACTCCTGACCTCTAGCAATCTGCCCACCTTAGACACCCAAAGTGCTAGGATTACAGGCATGAGCCTGTAATCCCATGAGCCCAGCCCCAACAACTCAGTATTAATGCCATTTGATAATATTTTAAAATAGAAATGTCTGGTGGCACACAAACAAGCATGTCCTGGCAGCTTGCCAGAAAAGACATGTTATCCATCAACCAAGACTGAATTGAAGGGAAGTGTTCTCAGTACATTCACCACCTTTAAAATACACATAGGCAGCATGTCTCAACCCATATTACTAGACATTTCTCCTTTCCCTTTTCAGGAAAAGAGCAACCAAGTTAGTTGTTGTCTAAAGTAAATGGGTGAATCAATCATCATGGAGTGATAGGACGAAAGCACCCTACTAAAGACCCCTGACAAAAATGATTAAATCAGCATGAAGCAACAGCCGCAGACTACCTCACAGTAACATTTTCAACTCTTGGGCATTTCTGTGCTGTCTGTATGAGTGCAAGTGAAGTAGGAACAGATATAAGAAAATCATCTCCTGAAATTAACTTGACCAGAGATATTTACATTTAAACAGAATTTTATTTTAAGAATACAGTCATTGGCATCCAAGACAGAAAACTGCATAGAATCTGCATTGTGCCATGAGGTGTGAGAGTGATGGACACAAGTGACTTAGCCAAAGGAAGGAAGGAAATTTAACAGTGCAACACAGAGGGCACGGGGCAAGCATGTCATGAACCCCAAAATCAGTAAATTGCTCAGGTGAACACCTGAATTCAAAAGTTTCCAGAATAAGTTTCAACAAGTCATCATTCAAATGCATATAAAAATTGTGACAGGTAGAGGTTATGCTAAGAGGCCACAGTGGGGGGCCAGGGGAGCTGACAATCATCTATGGTAGACGGTGCTCTCCCAAATCCCCACCAAAAACATTGCTCATAAAGTTTCCCAGGAGCTCAGGAAAGAGAGGATTCCCTCCAGCTGGGCAATCAGAGGAGACTTCATGGAGAAGTCAACATTCAAACCAGGCCTTAAAAGGCAAATAGGTTTGGGGTCTGGGAAGAGAGAAGAGAAAGGTCAAGGGAACAGTGTTCAGCAAAGGCACAACGATGTTACTCTAATCTTATGGAACCTCTTGTGTAGCAAGTGCACAAGAAACATCAGAAGATTCAGTGTGGCTAAAGTAGAATAAACAAGATGGAGGTGACTGGATGGTAATACGTCCAGTAGCGCCTGGGGTAACACTGTAGGAGGTCTTCATCTTACAGGGAGCAGCCAGGGTATTTTGAGCATGAAAGGGCCATGCTCACAGCCAAGAGGATTACTCTGGCAGCAACATGAGGCTGCATAGGAGGGAGGCAGGCATGCCGGAAGGGAGCTCAGGCCAAGGACGGATACTCTCCACCCACCACAAGTCTTCCGAGCCATTTTAAAACAAATGTGATAGTGCTCCAGGACGCTAAACGAGAACAATATTTAATGCCAGAAGGCTTTTTAAATGGTCACCCAGCAGGGCATGACCCAGCAGGTCATGACTCTTGTAACGGCACGCTTCCATGACATATAGGTACATACTACATTAAGTAACTCTCTTATAGTAAATTCAAGACAATGAAATGTCTTGTCATTCTATCAGATTCAGCTTCTACTCTCAAAATAATTCAGTTTTACAGCACATTCTTCTGCCCCATTTCTGACATCAATTTTGAAATTTTTCTTTTTCTAATAATATACTTGTTACAGTTTTTAAAGAATTACACACAATCATCAAAGATATTATTATCTTTTTATTTTGCTCAATTCCCCCAAGGATCAGAAATGAAAGCTCCAAAACCCCTGAATTAAGCTCTAATCTTAGAAAATATCACTTCAACATACACCTGCAAATATCACTGGCAAGTTTCATTTTGTGAAGATAGAATAACGATCTGGCAATATAACATGATACTGAAGCTTGCTGTTGGTAGAATAACAATGGCATCTTTCTGAGGAAAAGAGTAGTGACCAAAGCAATGAATTTATAAACTCCTCAGGGTCACAGACCTGTAGTACATTTACTTCTTTTTTTTCCCATAGTACCTATCACAGTTTCAAGCACAAAGCTGCAGCAGAATCTTAAGATTAAATGAGAAAATGTATACAAACATTTCCTGTATATTATAACGTGCCATATTAAAAGTAGCTGGCATTAGTTGACTTAGCACTCTAAAGAACTAATTGTACTTTCAATTGATCTTGGTGGTTATACAAAAGAGATTAAAAATACAAATTTATGAGCAGGTAGTAATCAGGCTATAAACACATGAAAGCATATGGGAAGAGAGATGAGGAATTAAAGATGGGGTCTCACAGAAGGGACAGATGATATTTAAAATGCAATCAGAAGTAAGAAAACCCATTATGTGGTGACAGGTGTTAAAAAACACACACACACACACAAACCTGTCCAGACACTGAGAACATGCATAAGGATATCTGCATGGCATCCCAAATTATGATCTGTGGAGGTCAAATATACCTAGTAACACAGTATAATTACCAGGTCCTGAATACACCTACCAATAAGAATATTACAGCTTTGAAAATCAGCTAGCTAAGGAAATGCAATGGGAAAGCAACAGAAAACTAAAAGTAGATGAAAATAGAACGAAAGTCCTTTCTTTGTAGTTCTTCCTTTACAGTTCTTTATAATTATTTACTTTTCTTTCTTGGTCTGCTTCTGTTCATTACCTTATCCCCGGTATATCTAGAATGTTGCCTAGCACAGAGCAGGATTCAATAAATATTTATGTAACCAACTGTTAGTAATAGCTACCATTTATTGGGAATCTACTTTATCAGGCCTGATATTAAGTAACTTACATGTATTTAAATTTCACAAAAATTCAAAGAGTTAACGTAACTATTACAAAGGACAGGAGGCCAAGAGTCTGTAACTTGTCCAGAACCAGGAAGCTAATGTGTGGCAAAATTTAACCCTGTCTGTCCAGATCCTCTGTTTGTTTGCTTTGCACAACAACACATGGCCATAGAGTACTGTGAACACAAGAATAAAGGCAGTACTTCAAGACTTGCTAATACAAGAAAAAAGTACTAACACTTAATTTTACTTACAGACTCAAGGAAACAGTTTTTTCTGGAATCTGACTGCATGTAAAATCCTAAAGCATCCCACATGGGGGAAAAATGTTATTCTAATCTCATGCTGCAAGTAATGCTACAGAAACAACCTGCCAAACTCTACAAGCCTAACAAGCTAAATAAGGAAAGTATAGAGAAATGAAAATATTTCCCTGGTCCAATATTTTCCACCATCTTAGAACCCCATCAGAGTCAGATTTCCAGATCTGCCCTATCTGGACTGCAAGATGATTATGGTAAAACCACTCCACACAAAGTACAATTGTCTGAAATTACACTGAAGTCAAATGTACATCAAAAGGTGCCACACACGGAAGAAGAGCTCACTGCTGTGTAATTTAATGAAACCTACTGAGCACCAAGGGCACAGACAGCCAAATTGAATTTTAAATGGTTCCTACCAGGAGGCTATAATCAGGATAGCCACCAGTGGGTGGATGAGATAAATGAACTGACTTTCTTCCACCAGGCGATCAAAATAGAATACCATCTTTATGCATGAGACCAAAAAAAAAAAAAAAAAAAAAAAAAAAAGAAGAAGAAGAAGAAGAAATTAAAATATTCAGCTTTCACATCTCTCTCTTTTTTTTTTTTTTTTTTTTTTTTAACTACATGGTCACTTCTAGATTCTGCTTTCCCCCAAGGCATCTTTTGTTAATGAACATCGCAATTTTTTCCTACTTTGATTTTTATTGCAATCTATTCCAGACCAAAAACAAACCAAAAAAATAGTGCTATTCCTATAAAGTACAAACTTCTCCATCATCCTGGTCCACCGGCATAGTAACTGTTAAGCAGCTGGCACTATCTGAGGGGAGGCTTACAATTAATGATTAAAGTAGACACAGTTAGGAGCTTGCCTTTCAACCAGTAGAGTCAAATGTAAAAGAAAATGTCAAGATTCAAAAGCCATGTGTTTTGAAGAGTAAATGAAGTAGTATTTACTCACATGAAGGTTTTCAAAACACTATTTTTATAAATCTATGTATTTTACCCTGATCTTTCTCATGAGATCTATGCCCAGCGTTTCCAACTCTCCACTTCGCCTTCCACCTTAAAGTTCCTACAGAACTTGAACCGAAAGCTGTCCAGAACTCAACTCATCCCCTTGCTTCCTAAATCATGCCTCCTGTAGACATATCAGTCTCCAAAAGCAGCGGCCTCATTCTAGGAGGCACACGGACTTGAAAATAGAGAGCTGCTACTGATGCATAATCTCACATGACAATCAGTTGCCAAGTCACATCGACTGCATTTCTCATCCCATCTCACATCTCGCTCTTTCTGTCTTACATGTCCCAGAGTCCAGGGTCTCATTCTGCAGATCACTAAGAAAAGGGTGACAAGACCCAACCGTGTGAACTGCAGTCCAGTGAGAATTGTATCAAGCTAGGGGATTTGGAGGGTAAGGTCATTAAGGAAATCAATGCAGAGCCAACGCTATAAAGCAGGATAGGGGAGAGGATGGAAATTTAATGATCATGTGGCTGCCACAGCTAACCCCAACCAATGGGAAGGCATTTCACAATGCAAGAATTTAATCAGTAGCAAAATATTCAAGAGATCTGAATGTACCCCCTGCTTGGCACTTTTGGCAGAGTGTGGTTTTAATGGCAACGCTGAAGATTGAGGAGAAAGGATTCAGGGGCTGCAACTGAGTTTGCCTAAGGCAGACAGATGACCTTTTTCCATAGCTTACCCAATATGCATATCTTACGGGATCTTGAGGATATCAAACAAACAGCAATCATCTTAGCAGCTGCATCATTTGTCTGTACAATTCCACACACCAGATTTTGAGCCTCCTGAAGACAGACATTGTCATATTTAAGTCATTATTCAACACAAGGCCTAGCATCTGCCATTCTGCAAAGTAGAAACTGGATCAATAGCTTCAAAATTGAACTGGGTTAAAAGTATATATACAACAGCTTTTCAAGGAGGTCATATTATATTAAGTCTCAGGCAGAGAGCAAATTATTATTGCATTCTCTGCCAGGCACTTTGGTAGGCTCTGGAAATAGTGTGGTGATTAAAACAGACCTCTGACCTAGGGGAGTTACAATCAGAGAAGAAAGACATTATATACCTAATGGCAAAAATTAAGTTATCACAAGCATAAAATATTTTATGAAGAAAATGTACAGGATGCCAAATTCTTTTTTTTTTTTTTTTTTTTTTTTTTTTTAAGACAGGGTCCTGCTCTGTCACCCAGACTACAGTGCAGTGGCACAATTTCAGCTCATTGCAACCTCTGCCTCCCAGGCTCAACTGATCCTCCCACCTCAGCTCCCTGAGTAGCTGGGACCGCAGGCACATGCCACCACACCCGGATAATTTTTATGTATTTTTTGTAGAAGCAGGGTTTTGTCATATTGCCTAGGCTGGTCTTGAACTCCCGGGCTCAAGCAATTCACTGGTCTCAGCCTTCCAAAGTGCTAGGATTAAAGGTGTGAGCTATCACATATGGCTGGGTGCAAAATTCTAACAGTTGTATCTCCTAATCAAATACCTAGACACCAGAGTTAACTTACACATTCAAACAATACGTAGAGAAATTCCATAATGACATTTTCTCTTTCCAAATTACAATAATGGTTACCTCTGCCTCACAAGGACTAGTGTAAGTGAAAGAATCCAGGTGTCTTCCAGCCAACAAACCCTCAAGTTAACTCTCCCATGGTTTGCCTAAATGAACAAACTTCTCATGCAAGCAAGTATAGGGATAAACAGCACCTCCTGGTTCATACCTCTTTACCTCTTCATTGGCTTTTGATCTCATAAATATCCTGAACCAATCCTCAACACAAGTCCTTCTGGCCACTGCCTCCCTCTCCAGCTTCGTCTGACCCATCCTTCCTCATGTCCTCTGGTCTAGCGTGCCTGCAAGGCAACTTGCTCCCTCACACCCAAGCGTCTTGTCTTGTCCCTGCTGTTCCCTCCCTGAGAGGCTCCCTCCCCTCCTCCTCCATGTCAGGCCTCAACTCAAGCCTGACTTCCTCAGGAATGTCTTCCTTGGCATCCATCTAGGTCATACCTGCCTGTGACATATCTTCTCTTTCTAACGTTTATATTGTCTGCAATTATACTTTCATTTTGGGGAGAATTTGATTAATGTTGGTCTCTCTTACTAGATTTAGATTCTTAGTAGGCAAGAACCAGACTTTTCTGAGCAGCATTCTATCTCCAGGGCCTAGAGCAGAGCCTGATACACAGTAAGCACCTAAAATACATTTGTTGAATAAGTGAATAAAAACAAAGAACCAATGGCCGGGCATGGTGGCTCACACCTGGAATCTCAGCACTTTGGGAGGCCGAGGCAGGCATTTCACCTGAGGTTGGGAGTTCGAGACCAGCCCTGACGAACATGGAGAAATCCCGTCTCTACTAAAAGTACAAAAATTAGCCGGGCATGGTAGCACATGCCTGTAATCCCAGCTACTCGGGAGGCTGAGGCAGGAGAATCACTTGAACCCGGGAGGCAGAGGTTGTGGTGAGCCAAGATCGCGTCATTGCACTCCAGCCTGGGCAACAACAGTGAAACTCCATCTCAAAATATATATATATATACACACACACACACACACACACATATACATATATATACACACACACGTATATATGTATATATGTGTGTGTGTATGTGTGTGTATATATATATACACATTAATTTTTTCTTTGTTTTTATATCTAATGTATACCAGGGTAACTTCCTTTAAGACTAGAGTTAACATTCTTCTTTAGAGTAATGTTATGGTAAGTAATTCTTACGTAGACATGACTATAGAGTCTATAAAGGAACAACCTTAATGTCTAGGATTATAATTTTCCCTTTAGATTGGGTAATGCAAACCCAAGTAAGAAAGGCAAAACAACAACAAAAACAACATTCCAACATACACTAAACTGCAGACAATAATAACTCCATTGTAGTTCCCTTCTAGACATGAAGAGAACGTGGAAAATCTCATACTTCTACCCAAAACAACTGTGCACTCACCGCCAGGAAGAGGAAATAATACAAGGAGCTTGGATTGTTATGGGGAGCCAAGTTTTGCCAAGAGTGAGAAGTCTCTGGTGACTCTGGCCATGTACCTAGGTTCCCACTTTCCAGCCACACACATGTTGAAATGACACAGTCCTGTAAGGAGTCCCCTGCTTTATGTGTGTGCCCAACTGCACCCCACACCACCCCAATACACCCACATGGAAGGTGCATTAGTGGATCACTGAGAGGGCAAACAGGATAATCTCATCATAAGATGGCATTAGGGGTATATGCTTTTAATACAGCTTCTGGAGCTTGAGGGAATATACAGAAACATCTAGGAAATCCATGCCTCATACATAGTGAGTCTTGCTAAGGAGCACAATATCAAATGAGGATTACGTTTTATCACAGAATCATAACATTTTCCAGCTTACAGGCACATTGCTTTTCCCAAAAATGTAATATGGCAAATATATGAGAACTATAAATTACACTAGATTGACAAGAGTACATTTTGTGTGTCATGGCCTTCAATGCAATTGGCTCTTGGGACATACCATGAGTATTAACTCATAGACAACAATCAAGGGATAGATAGTTTATTTGCTATACTTTAATATATAGCTGTAACACAACTAACATAAGCCGTGAAAGCAAATCTATTAGGTCTCCAGACTTAAAAGATCAATTTACTACAGGTAACTGACAGCAATTTTCAATGGTAAACAGGTTGATAAATAACATTCATTTATTTCTTTATAAGTAAAATATAGGTATAATTTAAAATGTCAAATTGTTGATCGAGCTGTTTCTGTACCTCACTTCCATTTCTGTCTGTAAATGCTCCCTGCCCACCTGTTTGCCCAATGGGACTCTCCGAGCCTCCTTTGGTTCTGAGGGCTACCTGATTGGAGAATCATTCTTTGCTCAAATAAGCTATTAAATTCCATTTGTCAAAAGTTTTTCTTTTCATAGTATTATGTATCATGTGTTATGAGACATCCTTCTTGGGCAAAAAGGAAGCCACTAACAGCTATTGCAGGATGCTTAACCTAATAAAAGTTAGGACATTTTAACTTTAGCTATGATTAAAATCTACTAGATTTTTCTCAAAAAAATATATGGGGCACTCTCACCCCATACCTTGTAGTAAATCTGTTTCCATTCCCTGAACTCCCATCAGATCTCTAGACTAATAAAATAACACTAGATCCATTAAAACATGGAGGGAAAAAAGAAAATGTCAAATTGTTTATGAAAATGAGACGTATAAAATCACTCTTACATCCAATTATTTTGTGTGTGTGTGTACATATATACTGCTCCTCGCTGCTATATATAATATCTATATATATCATAGTATTTCCTGCATTTTTAGGAAGAAAAAAAGAATGTCTTTTTGTGTGAAGCAGTGGAGTTCGGAGACACTGTCAGCTGCTTTAATTGTCATCAATATGCCCCTTTTAAGCCCCCAGCTGTGCTGGACAGTTAGTAACACGTGCTTACATGCAGACTAATGTGCAAATGATTCTGAAGTCAGCGATATGCACACTGTAAAGCTGTATAAGTCACATCTACATACCGTGGTAACAACAATATCTACTACTTTAAAAAATAACCCACTGAAAGCCAAAACAGTTGTAATTTATTGTATTTTCTTTCCCCCTTTTTGTTAACTTTTGAGGAACTAGAAAGAAAAAAGAAAATGCTGGCTACTTATATAAACAGAGATATAAAATTACTGAGATATTCATTCATTCATCTATTCATCTAAAAATATGCATTGTGACAGCAGAGCTTGACTCTACTTCAGAAATTTCAAAATCCTTTTCTCTCTATTCCCACAGCTTCACTGAGATTCTCACCATTGCTGGCCGACATTGCTATAACAGGCCTGTAACTGCCTTTCCTGTTTTTAATGTTCCCCAAACCAATCTCTGCTCCTCACTGCTACTAGATATATAGTTCCTAAGTCCGTTGCACCCATAGCCTCTCAAAAGCTTCAATTTAGTTAAATACAGAATCCTCAACTTAGGGCCAGGCACGGTGGCTCACGCCTGTAATCCTAGCACTTTGGGAGGCCGAGGCAGGTGGATCACCTGAGGCCAGGAGTTCAAGACCAGCCTGGCCAGCATAGCGAAACCCTGTCTCTTCCAAAAATACAAAAATTAGCCAGGCGTGGTGGCGTGCACCTGTAATCCCAGCTACTCAGGAGGCTGCATCAGGAGAATTGCTTGAACCCAGGTGGCAGAGGTTGCAGTGAGCCGAGATCGTACCACCTCACTCCAGCCTGGGCAACAAGAGTGAAACTCTGTCTCAAAAAAAAAAAAAAAAAAAAAAAAAGAATCCTCAGCTTGGAACATAAATAGGGGCCTTCATAACTTGACTGCATCTGTCCTGTCCACGTTAGTCCCTGTCACATCACTCTCACCCCATACCTTGTCGTAAATCCATTACCATTCCCTGAACTCCCATCAGATCTCTTTACAATTCCTTGGCTTTAAGGATTTGATGTTCCCCTGTCTGCAGGTTGAAGAGGCTGTCTGCTCACCAGACCCAGGTCAACTAGCGCCTCTGCTACGACACCTTCCCAGACACAATGTCACTCCTGCCCTGCACACCCGCAGCATTTTGTTCATACTCCAGTGGATCCTGGACATTCCTAGATTAAACATCTGTGATTTTGATCTAGTCACCAAAAATCCTAAAAGGTCATAGCAGGACACAATCCTCCACACTGCCTTGGCGACAGTATGAATTTGAATTATGTATTGCGTTTCACCCAGGGTCCAGCCAGGGAAGCCGAAATCATCCTAGATATTTCAAACACAGAGAATGTTGTACAAGAAATTGGTTCTACAGATGATGGAAGAGCTAAAAGGCCAAACAGGAGCTAAAGAGGCAACCCAGAAAGTAGCATCAACAGAAAACTATTGCTGTCCATTAGATAGGAGTGATATTGACATAAGATGGCACTACTAGTGATGAGAGGACTGGGCTGCCTGACCAGGGGAGGATCATGTCGTGATTTTCTGATGAGAGCTGGGACCAGGAAGGGCAGGGCTTTCTAGGAGGAGAGAACCATGCCCACAAAACTGTGCAAGGAAAAGCAAGAGAAGGAGAAATACCCTGGATTCTTCCAGTCTCCTTTTGTCTTCCAAAAGTGCCTCCCACTGGCCGGATGTCCAGGTGCCAGATGCTAAGGCTTCCAGGAAACGTGGTCCTTGTGATTTACAACCAAGCAGGGAAAGGGCGCGATGGAAAATGAGTGGCACACAGTGTGTGAGCCTGCTGAGCCCCTCACGTGGCTGCAGAGTGAGCCTCACCAGTTGATCACTGTCTGAGCAAAACACAGCAGTGCGTGTGTTACATATCATGAGTCCTTGTATTGTAATTATACCTCGCACGTTGGTTTCCTCTATAAGACCGTGAGCTCAGCAACAGCAGGAACCCAATTTTTACCCCAACACATAGCACATTATTTGACATACAGTGGGTGCTCGATAAGTAAATGCCCTTAACCACCAGTCCCCAGGATTTACAACATTCTTTAACTTGGTATTTCCCAAAGTTTATTCTGTTGACCATTAATTCAAAGAGACGTTAATGCATATTACAAGTAAATAGGACCCTGACATTCCCAAAGAAGTTTGTGAAACAAAGGGTTAAATAAACTTAAGCTGATTTGTTTATTGCAGAATTATTCGGAGTCTTTAAAATGTGCTTGAAGAGAGAACTGTAGTATGATACAGCATTGTTTCAACATACATGACAACTAAACACTTTTTCCAAAGAGCTAACATTATGCAGGAACCTCAGTTCTAAGGGGATATTGCTTAAATATCTTCACATTGGTGGCATTATTTCCTTTTATCTTTGAAATATTCCCATGAGGTACAGAAGAATAAGGTCACACCTTGAAGATACAAGTGTCACTAATAAATAATTAAAATTAAAGAACACATCAAGTATTAATTGGATATGTAAGGTGTCATTTACTATTCTAGTCACTGCAGGGCTAGAATAAAAATATAAGTCATAGTTCCTACCCTATTTGAAGAGATAAGAAAAACAGAGAACCATAAAATGAAACTTTTTTTATCTGACAATATTTTTATACATGCTTTAGTACATCAAGATACCTACCTGGTGCTGTTTGATTATTAAAACTCTGAGACCCATGGAGGGGAATTATTTACTGAAGTGATAAGCAGGTCAGCTCTGGAGCTTACGATTTCAATTTCATGAATTATAAGAGCAAATCACTAACTGGAATGACATCTACCAGATAAATTGTTTTTTTGTTTGTTTGTTTGTTTGTTTGTTTGAGATAGTCTTACTCTGTTGACCAGGCTGGAGTGCAGTAGCCCCATCTCGGCTCACTGCAACCTCTGCCTCCCGGGTTCAAGCGATTCTTCTGCCTCAGCCTCCTGAGTGGCCGAGATTACAGGCGCGTGCCACCACACCTGGCTAATTTTTGTATTTTTAGTAAAGATGGGGTTTCACCACGTTGCTCAGGCTGGTCTCGAACTCCTGACCTCACGATCTGCCCACCTCAGCCTCCCAAAGTGCTGGGATTCATTACAGATGTAAGTCACCATGCCCAGCCCAGATTTTGCTAGATTGCCAATAATAACAATATTAATGACAAGAACTGGGCAAGGCTGGTCTCGAACTCCTGACCTCATGATCTGCCCACCTCGGCCTCCCAAAGTGCTGGGATTCATTACAGATGTAAGTCATCATGCCCAGCCCAGATTTTGCTAGATCGCCAATAATAACAATATTAATGACAAGAACTGGACAATGTTGTATCCAACCCCATGAGCCTCTAAAAATGACCATTTAAAAATCTCTGAGAAAGTCATGGACTTTTTTTTATTATGATATAGCTAAAACTTCCATTTGTTTCTATATTTTATTGATCCAGATCGATAAAGTAGGACATTATCCTTCATTTTTAAAGAGAGACACAAAGCCTCTGGTTTTGTTATCTAAGAAATATGTCCTTTGGAATTAATATTATCATTTACCTTCATAAAGGATTATTTTTTTTTTTTTTTTTTTTTTTTTTGAGACGGAGTCTTGCTCTGTCGCCCAGGCTGGAGTGCAGTGGCCAGATCTCCGCTCACTGCAAGCTCCGCCTCCCGGGTTCACGCCATTCTCCTGCCTCAGCCTCCCGAGTAGCTGGGACTACAGGCGCCTGCCACCTCGCCCGGCTAGTTTTTTGTATTTTTTTAGTAGAGAGGGGGTTTCACCGTGTTAGCCAGGATGGTCTTGATCTCCTGACCTCGTGATCCGCCCGTCTCGGCCTCCCAAAGTGCTGGGATTACAGGCTTGAGCCACCGCGCCCGGCCCATAAAGGATTATTACAAAGGCTTCCAACAATGGGTGTCTACACCAGAAAATTTAGCCAGCACGTGATCATCTGTTAAATAATTTTTAAAAGACAGTATGCTTGCTTTGGTCAGATATTTTGGCATTCTCCCCAAATGGCCTCTCTATTACATATTACATTATTAATATTAACCTGTAATGTAATTTTTGAATATTGGCAAAAAGTGGCTATATTGTAAGTATTTCTGTCATACCAGAAGCACAAACTGAGGGCCAAAGAGACAATAAGAATATTCCCTTATGTTGAGACTTATTCACGGTGAACAAAAATTCTGAATTCTAAATATAATATAAAATAGAAGTTTAATCAGCACTTTTAATATTGTGGTGATAGTATTCACAGCCTAGTCAGTAACTAATGGGATAACTTTGGTTTTCATGCTCTAAAATTCAGTGTTCTCATCTGTTAAAAAAAAAATTAATCACCTGCTTCACTGAGGTGAAATGAAAACTGAATATGTTCCACAGCTCAAAGGTCCCTTCAGGGTGCAGGACCCAAATAAATTAGGTAAATATTGAATCCTATATTCCCGCCCATTTTATCTGGGAGATTGGCAATATGCATCAACACACCAAAAGCTCCGTGAAGTTCTGCTGCTATGAACCTATTAACTTTCCAAAACCAAGGGCTTCTCAAATCTACTTGTCCCTAAAACTGTTTTACTTTTTCCTGATAGCACCTATTGGTACACCCAGGAATTAATGTTCCTCAGAATTCACTTAAGGCTGATACTTCAAGGGAGCAACAAGATCAATTCTTGTGACATCTAAGAATAAAAGTTTTGAGTTTGTTGCTTTTATTCTTTCTGATTATAACCAACACCCACACAGTAAGACACCCTTGCCAACCTGGAGAGTTCAAATACAGAGTGTATAACAGTGATGACTTTGTGTGGAGTGAAAATTGTATGCATCTCATCATACTTACATAGAATGATGTAAGTATCATTGATATGTAAGTATATGATACATAGAATGATGTAAAGATCTCTTGAGTGTGGTTTTTGAGTTCTTTCTATGGAAATGGTTATGAATTTACATTCCTCAGTTGGTTTCCTTTGTGACTAACAATTTGTTTTCACAAGATAGGTCAACAATTTGCATTTCACTCTGTTAGTGAGGCTAACTGATCCACACTGACCATGGCCTCAGGGGTGTCTGGCTATGGCTGTGTTTGCTGGTGGAAATTAAGGGAAGTAACTTAAAAATCAAACAACACTCTTAGAAAGACTCTACTCTGCCTAAAGTAAATGGAGAACTGAACCATGTCAAAAATAAATAATTCTAGCAAAAAAGTGTTGCATAGCTGCTAATAAGTCCAAGTATAATGGAAAACTCTATATCCCACTATTTTAAGACTTACTATGATTATTATTTTTACTTCAAAAATACAAAGTTAAAAAGTAAAACACAGTAACTCAAAACAGGGAAAAGCTGATAAATTTGGCAAAAAAGAAATTAGATCTGAGCCCACTCTAACAGAACATGTAGCAGCAACATCACATTGTTGCAGGATGAAGGAGGAAAAATACAGCATTGGGAATGATGGTGGGGTTTGCACTTTGTACCTGGAGTCATGCATCAAAATACAGTCCTCATCTAAGTATAGCATGGAAAACATTTCATTCTTTTTTATGAGTGTATATACAAGGCTAACCATCACCTAAGGTCAGCAAGCAATATAAAAGCAAAACCAACAATAAACGCATCTGTTCCTACACC
The DNA here is from genome assembly GCF_024542745.1 of Macaca thibetana thibetana. Taxonomy (NCBI): domain Eukaryota; kingdom Metazoa; phylum Chordata; class Mammalia; order Primates; family Cercopithecidae; genus Macaca; species Macaca thibetana. The sequence continues at coordinate 18,363,827 of NC_065594.1, forward strand.
AATTCTTATGTTCTGCAGCTCAAATCACATCACCCCCAAAATGACCACTAAAGAGGTAATGATGATTCATTCTAAGCTTAACAGTGGTGTAAGTCTACAACCCAATACTAGTACAATATGGAGTTTTAGGCAAATAAAAGTGGTTTGTGTTTCTCCAAATATGGTTTGTGGACCATCTGTGTCTAAAACACCTGGGGAGTTTGTTCAAAGTGCTCCCTGGGCCCCACCCAGACCTTCCCAGCAGTCTCTCTGGGGTTAGGCCTTGAACTCTTTACATAGAATAATCTCTCTGGTGAGTTTTAAGCCTACTAGAAAGCTAAAAGAATATTGTATTGAGGCTGGGTGCATTGGCTGACGCCTGTCATTCCAGCACTTTGGGAGACTGAGGCGGGCAGATCACCTAAAGTCAGGAGTTCAAGACCAGCCTGGCCAACAAGGTGAAACCCTGTCTCTACTAAAAATACAAAAATTAACCAGGCATGGTGGCAGGCACCTATAATCCCAGCTACTCGGGAGGCCAAGGCAGGAGAATCGCTTGAACCCAGGAGAGCAGAGGTTGCAGTGAGCCAAGATCATGCCATTGCACTCCAGCCTGGACGACAAGAGCAAAACTCCGTCTCAAACAACAACAACAACAACAAAAAGAATACTGCATTGAATCCTGATATGGAGAACTTAGAAACCTCATAGGAAAGCATCAAAACAATAAAAATCTTTCTCATGTTAAGGCTTAGAAAACACGTTTTTTTAGAAAAAAAAACAAACGTAAAAAACGAAACTGGTGACCATGACAATTTGGAAACATAATTTAAAAACATCATTAGATACAAACATTAAAATTTTGTGTTCTCTATATTATAAAAGATTTATTAATTCCTCAACATCCTTGCTTTTAACAAATCCTGAGCTTAGAGTACATGCTCTCTGTGGTGCTCATTGTCAGCTGCCTGCAGTGTATCTTCCTTTCTTTCCTTTTATTTTTATTTATTTATTTATTTTTTTTTTTGAGACAGAGTCTTGCTCTGACACCCAGGCTGCAGTGGCGAAATCTTGGCTAACTGCAACCTCGGCCTCCTGGGTTCAAGCGATTTTTATGCCTCAAACCTCCAGATTAGCTGGAACTACAGGCACGTGCCCCCACATCTCACTAATTTTCATATTTTTAGTGGAGCCAGGGTTTCGTCATGTTGGGCAGGCTGGTCTCCAGCTCCTGGCCTCAGGTGATCCGCCTGCCTTGGCCTCCCAAAGTGCCGGGATTATAGGCGTGAGCCACTGCACCTGGTGTGCATCTCCCTTTCACTCTTTCCTGGCTGGCAAAGCCCCACTCCCACTGTTTCACCATGTAGGCCTCCATCTCAAGCTTGCTCCTTTATATTATCAGTGTTCGTGGTTGTGACGAAAGGCATGGTCTGTGGCCCTAGAAAAGTATGTCCACTGAGCAAGAGTTTATCATCTTCTTCCTCAAAGATGCTGAAGACCAGGAGATCTTTTCATTGGTTAAAGCTGATTTAAGTGCCATTCTACCTTGCTGGAGAAATTCAGAAGCACTGGCTCCTAGGGTACCCTTCTGGCCTAATCATTCTATATTTCCAAGATGTACACGACTGTACAGAGTTGGCCAAGGGCTGTCCAGGACCATCCCTATGGTCTATAGTATGGTATTCGTATCTTTCAATTAACAATTTCTTACTGAAAATCCACTGCATGCAAACTTCAGAAATTGTATGAAGGTCTCATTTTGAATTCTTCATATATAAAATCTTGTGTCTGGTATAAGAAAATGATAAATAAAAGGAAATGCTATGTATAATACATATATTGTAACATATATATGTATGTATGTATATATATAACATGTATTAAGAGAGAATTCCATACAATTTGTTGTGACAAGAACTAAGAGAAATGGAACAAGAATGTGCTAAATCAGTACCAAACTACAGAGGTAGACCCCCTTTGTAGTTCAATTTTAGAGAGGTTTATAGCAGATTATGACACAACGACACTTTAACTCAGTTCTGAAAGTAAGCCATCTACCAGAAATCTCATTTTCTTAAATAGGAAATGGTTAACTTAGAACCTGGTTTTCAAGGTGTGGTGTCTGAACCAGCAGCAGCAGCATCACCTGAGAACGTGTTAGACACGCAAACTATCAGGTACCCCACCAAATCTACTGATTTAGAAATTCTGCAATCTGTGTTTTAAAAGGTCCCGCAGGTGATTCTGATGCATACTAGAGTTTAAAATCTGCTGGCTTAAAACTCAAGACAATTCACCTGGACCTTCTATCATAGGTTAGAGTGAGCCAAATAAAACAAGAGTAGTTATTATCGTAATCTATAAGGCATCATTAAAAAAAAAAAGTCCTCTGCCTGCTTCCCCAAGTGGCCTAAGAAGTCCCTACATTTCTTTAAATTAGAGCAACTGTTTTCAGTTAAGACACGGTCACAGAAAGCCACTATGCCAAATAATATGCCAACACTCATTATTTAGCTTATTACTCAGCTGTCACGTGGCAGAGAGTTTGGCTATAAAGAAAAGCATAACATAGCATGTCAAGCAAGGGAAGGAGAGTCCCAAGCAATCTCGCTCAAGCCATGAAAGACAGGCCCAGGTGGAACTCTACAGTACGGAGACTCTGAAAAGGTAATGATACTTTCAGAACACAGAGCAAGGGATGCTCAAAGAAATATTCTGATATCATCACCGTCTTCAGTGGCACTTAACTATCAATTAGTTGAGATGATCTCCTCCGGCTTCTTAGAACAAAACAGTGTCTAAGCTGGAAAGGTAATGGTTTGCTGCTGGTTAGCACTCCACACGCATTTCATATGTATATACGACTAACGATCAAACTAAACGTGGAATAATATAAATCTGGGACTCTCTTTGGTACTTCCTCATTACTGCACCAGCAGTTTCTTAAGATGAAATGTACACATTCAGATTCTGACATTTGCAAGCACCACCTGACAGAACTTATAAATACACTTAATATGTCTTTACAATGTTCTTACGTGTATCATTTACAGGGCATGTAAATCTTACTAATAGGTGCACCAAAAAGTCTGATATTAATTTTTTTAAATTCTGTTAAAGTCCCTAATGACTAAAACAGTATTTGAAAGCACAAAATTTTATATTCACCAATCAAAAACATTAAAGCCTCTATTTTCTCCTAGCATCCTTACCACACTATATACATGGTAACATTTTTATTTTATGTTGTATTTCCCACAGCCTTTCTACATGCCTTTTAAAAACTCAGTTGAGGGTAACTCAACCCACACTGGTTCTTTAAAGTTAGGACATAAACATACCTTATAATATGAAATGGAGATGGTGGCAATTCAAGTTTCTGTACAGATTACCACAGGAAAAGTGATAGTCATTGACTCCTTGAGGTATTCCTACTATAGATAAAAAAATATCCAGGTATGGCAGCCCCATTTTACATTGCTCTATCAGTTGACAGCTGACATTTTAACCTCTAACCAACCATAGCAAGAATATTCAGAATTAAGTTTGACATTTTGTCCTTTAACTTGTTCCAAAGCACTGCAGGGGTTTTACTGCCTGATGTTAGACCATATGTGCAAACTCTAGACACAGCAGGCGGGGTTAAGCAGGATGCCTCTGTATTTTGCCATTCTCCTGCTTCCTGTTGTTTTTGGAGCAGCCTAACTTTAGCTAAACATAACCCTCCTGGGCATATCATTTTTAGCAGGAGAATCTGCCTCATAGCAAAGTTCCCTGTATGTTGATTACATTTCTGAAACATGGCAGTCTATGAGATTGATAGAACTCACTGGTTTGGCATCCTGCCGAGTCTTTATGAAACCCAACTCATCGTAGGAAAAATTGATTAAAATAAAATTACTTATTGCATAAGTTTTCATGAATAAAAACCCAAACTATTATGAAAAACCTACCTAGGGAATTCTTTTCGAAGTTTTTTTTTTTTTTTTTTTTTTTTTTGTCATCTAGTCTCCCATTAAGTAACAGTAATAAACAGGGATTCTTTAAAACCTTTTCCATGTTTCAAGTTATTTTTTTATTCTAAATTTACTGTTATCTTTGGCAATGGGTATGTTTACTTGTACCCTTGAGAGGTGAGATTCTGTAAAACCCTCTTAGATTTTACATCCAGAATTATTTTTGCCTGTATAAGAAATACTTTCGAGAAATGAGAGAATACCAGCTTCTACTAACACATTTTGTTGTTGTTGTTGTTTTGAGACAGAGTCTCACTCTGTCACCCAGGCTGGAGTGCAGTGGCACGATCTTGGCTTACTGCAAGCTCCGCCTCCCAGGTTCACACCATTCTCCTGCCTCAGCCTCCCAAATAGCTGGGACTACAGGCACTGCCACCACACCCAGCTAATTTTTTTGTATTTTTAGTAGAGACGGGGTTTCACCATGTTAGCCAGGATGGTCTCGATCTCCCGACCTCATGTTCTGCCCATCTCAGCCTCCCAAAGTGCTGGGATTACAGGCGTGAGCCACCGCGCCAGGCCAGCTGCTACTAACAAATTATACTCTTAGCTTAATGTCAGTAATTCCCACCAAGCCAAAGTTCATGAAAAGTACACACAAAGAAAAAAACATGGTTCTTTAAAAATATATATAATTTCCCCAATTGTCTGTCCCCTTTGGTATTCTGTAAAGTAGAACACTTAGCTCTATATAATTCAAAAAAAATCTATACATAGCTTAGAGAGGGAACCATAAATCTCATGGGTCTCAGATTCACTTCCTGTTGCCTTCCTTCATTACATGTTTAAAGATAATCAATAAAAACTGATTTCTCTTTGTAAGCATTTTCCTGTTCTGCCAGAAATAATAGCAGGCCCTGCCCTAAAATGAAGGAAAAATGGAAAGTAATATTTACCATAAGAGGAGAAATGAAACTGCCTAAGCGTTTTTCCTGAGCCAAGTGAAACACAAACAGCAGACCAAGTTTATTCTTACAGAAAAAAATTTTAAATACTCCTGGCATTAATTCTATTCTTAATAGAATTAAATTTGAAATACTTAATTTTAAATACTCTTGGCATTAATTCTATTCTTAAAATCTATTCTTAAAATTGGTAAGTTTTCAAACTCTGAATTTACATTTCCACTTTCCACGGCAACTTCTTCAGGTTTCCTAATAGTTTTAACAACATGCCTGTGTAAATATACATATCACATGCAAGACTTTTGTCAGTGTTAAACATTGAAGATGTAAAGAGAGGACAGGTAGGTAGGTCCCCCACACTGCCTCCAGGGAGGGACTAAGATGCAAAACCAATGGGAAAAAAAAAAATGAGAACAAAGTTACATTAGTAAGGAAAGAATGGACAGTTCTATCTCCCTTCAAAACAAAACTTTCTATCTCATTTCAAAACACAAAACTTTGCCATTTGCATTTGCAGCACAAGAATTAAACATTACTTAAAATGTTACTTGAAAGTTTTATATTAAATAATCTGAAATAATCCATTGGGGTTCTCTAATACGGGGAGACTATCTCACAACTATTCATTTTTAATTTGTTTTTCTTCTTCGGGATTCTTCACAAAAGACTGTAAGAGAACACCAAATGGCAGAGTAACAGACCTTTACTTTGTAATGAAGTTCCAAATACATTGTATAAGTTTTCCAGGCTTCCTTTTTCCCTTCACTCTGCACTATCTATGGAGGTTGTCGTATTTCACCAGGGTTGACTGTAAATCAGACAAGTTCAGCCAGTCAGGTTGAAGAATGGAGGTGAAAAGCACAGTGGAAAATACATAAAGTACAATTAAAACCATATGACCAGAGATATTGAAGCAATACTTGCTGGAGGAAATCCAAGTAAAAATCAAACCTCTTCTGGCGTTAGTGAAACTATCCAGTCCGTCTGGGACAAGCACACATCGTTTGCTAAATATCCCTTTTCTTTTTTTCCACAGCAAGAGCACCCAGGAAAGTCAAGACCTAACAAGGTAATTAAGTGGATCGCTATCTCTGTAGAATAGTTAAGTTCATAGTTGTTATATAAAACTGATCTCTCATTTAAAATAGTTAACATTTATTTAGAAATAGAGTTTGAGATTGGGCAAGAGTAAATTTTGCATCCACCAAAGTGTATTAGAGGTTCATGATAACAATGTTGGATCAAAAACCTTTTCCACTTTTCTGTGAAATCTTTACCTCTAAAGACCTGAGGATTCCATGAAGACAAAGATAATCTAACTGCCTATTGTTTAACATAAAGAACAAGAAGATATAAAATCCAAACTGTCTCCCCTACTACACTGCAAACAACCTAGATGTTACTGTTTCACATAGGTGGCACTTAGCAGGCCACTGATGTATACATACAGAAATGAAGAACTCTTGAAGCTGTAAAGCAATTCTGACAATAATCTTGACTTTGGCAACTTACCATCAAAGCCATTCCAAATCTATTTCTCTTGTGCATTCCAGGTGTCATTTATAATAATCTCAGTAGACAACTGAAATATAATTTTTAATACTGCTTTGGGATTCCAGTAAACAACTCAAGCTCAGCAAGTCACTTACCCCCAAGAAACTGAATTCCTCCAGCCACTCTTCCCACTGTCCTGGAGATGAGGTCGGAAACACAGCAACCCATGAGGGCAGTGAGTGCCACCAGGAGGAGGAGGCCACAACCCAGGCCGGTCACTATGGTGCAGATCCTCCACTCTGCGCTGGGGATGCCTTGGAAGGAAGCATAGCGCCCACATTCCTCCACCATCACCATCATCTGCCGACTCTCATCATGCACAGGATATGAGCACCTCCGGAAGGTACCGAAGGACACAGGCTTGCCCAGCTGTGATCCCCAGAGCCAGTAAGGCATAAAGAACCCGACGCAGGAGGTGGCAGCACAAAGAAAAGAGAGCAAAGCCCAGATTACTCCAGTACAAGTCAGGCTGGATGCCATCTTTCACCAGATAGGGCAATGAGGACCCCAAGTAAGTGTCCAGGGACTGCAGGAGCGAATGAAGACGTGAAATCACCAGGGACCCACAGATAATCCACAGTTCTGTAATGCAGAATGGATCTTCAATCTTACTGGGCATCAGCTTTCCATCCTCTGTACTAAGGATGATGGTCCCTGGTAAAACAACAGGAAACATTAAAAATGAAAGGCATTAAAAGAAGTGACAACACTGTTTCAGCTAGTCTACAATTTTCAATTAATAAACATTCAGACTTGCCTCAACCCTCTAAAAGTGGGAAGAACTAATTCTCTCTATGAGCTTCTCCATAACTTGATTTTTGTCAAACCAGCTCAAAGCTTTTTCATGTCTTTATCTCCTATAAATGTTTCCAAATTAACTCTGACAGCTATTTACTTAAAGAAACGCCTGATTTGTATTTGACAGGCCAATGAATTCATTCTATATATTATATCCTCACATTAAAAGTAATGTAGCATTTTCACTGGCAATAAACAATGAAAATAAAGTGAACCATGCCATGGTTTCCTTTTTTTGGCTTGCAAGTTCATGCTCACGTTGCAACTTTGTTGCAACTTTTCTGTGTCCCTTTAAGGGTGCATTAACTCTCTGCATGAGCCAAACAAACTAATTAGGATAATTTTTCACAATTGCAGAGTACCATAAATTTAACAAGCATTATGGTCTGCGGAGGCACACACAGTACAGAACTATTACCAGACACTCTTTGTACTCATTCAGCAGCATTTGAGATTTCTTTAGTCTTAACATCTTCTAGTGCAAAAGAATGCCTGTGTATGACTTATTTTGGGTCTCCAGTTCTGATTCATTGATTCCAACAGTTTTATTGGAATCATTTCTCCCACTGAATGATTGTCTAATCTGAACAGCAATCCATACTCCCCAGTATTCTACATCAAACCCCAGTCATCCAAATGGTTCCAGGGACATTTACTTCCACCCCAGCCTTTCAAAAAGAGTTCCTTAACCATTTCTCCCACTTTCTATCAAGAAACAAATACAGAAGCACACAGCCCCTCCACCCTAGAGTTCCACCCCCAGGACTCCTAACTCTAGCTTTCAGGGTCCACAGCAAATTCCCCCCTTTCTTCGCCTCGCCCCTACCCGTTTTTTCTCTAACCACCGCCCATTTTCAGTTCTGGATGTCACTCAAAAGGGAGGTCCGGCTACTACTTTTTTTTTCTAATCTTGTCAACTGCAGTCAGTGGCTGAAGTTGATCTATCTGGGCCACGAGGCTGGGGAAGACCAGCAGGGGGTGGCGTGGGGACAGGGGGGGCCCATCTCCAACTGCGGTGAGGCGCACTCGCCAAGACAAGCCCATATTTAGCCCCCTGCCATTGCCTCACCGAGCCACTTCACCCATGGAGACACACAACGATCCCTCCATTCTAAAAGGGGGCAAGAGGCATTTTCCAGCCGGCTCTGGGTGAAGGGAGGGGATAAGGATGGGCAGGCAGCACCCCCCGGAGGCAGACGCCAAGAGCGGACGCTGCTGGCAGGGAGAGCCGACGGATCCGCCGAGCTCAGGAAGTCCGGAACCCGGGAGCAGCCCAACTCCGGCTCCGGGGCAGAGAGGGAGCCCGGGAGAAGGCAGCGGAGCCCACGCCCACGGGGCAGCCAAGCGCTTCACTTACATGGCTGGAGGGCGGCGGCTCCCTTCCCTCCCGCGTCCCGGGCGCACACACAACTTGCTGTCTTTCTCGGGCGGGAAGATCCACGGAAAACCAGACCGTCCTGCCCTTCTTTGCCTCTGTCCCTAACGGCCGCAGAGCCCCGGGGCCCAACCTGAAGAGCAGGAGTCGGCAGGAGGCGGAGGGTCTCCAGAAGCGGCCTGGCACCAGCGGAGACCCCCACTCCCGGCGAGTCCGCGGCGGCGGTTCTGGCGGAGCGCCGTGGCCGCGCGCGGGCGCCGGGGATAGCACGCAAAGGAGTGGATCTCCCTTTGGCAGGCGAGGCACGCACCGCCTCCTCCCCTCCGCTGCCCGGCCCTCCTCTCTCCAGTCCCCTCCCCTCGCGCCCCGGGAACTCCGCGCAGACAGACCCAGGACGCACCGGGGACGTTCCTGGAGCGCCGGGAGGGGAGTGGGGGGCGCCCCGCTATCCGCGCGGGTCGAGGCCCACCCCCGGAGGCAGCTTTCGCGGCTCCTCCCCTAGCCCCGAGCCCCCTCGCGCCCCCTCTCCCGGCGTCTCATTCAAAGCTGAGAGTGGGGAAGGCAGACAGACCGAGAAGTATGGGAGAAAGTTGCTTGTCTTCCTGGGTGACCCCGAGGGGCCACGGAAGATGACACACTTTGCCTGTTGGCTTTTCTGGGTTTACTGTTCGGGTTTATGCTTGTTTTCCTGCCGCCGTTAGAAGCCGTAGACGGGAAAGAGGGCCTTACAGAGTGGGTAAAGTGGCCCCTTTGAGATTTGAGGAGGCTTTTGAGAAGTGGTCACTTTGGAAGGCGTTGAACGAGGCGGTTGTGGACGTGGGAATTAAAGCACAGCAGAGAGCCCAAGGCTCCTGTATGGCATGGGGGCATCTGCCTTTCCAGAGGAGCCAGGGCAGACCTCTAGCGAGCCTCTCCCAAGCGATACTCTATTTCAAAGGTCTCTCTCTCTCTCTCTCTCTCTCTCTCTCTCTCTGTCTCTCTCGCTGTTTCTCTTTCTCTCTCTCCCTCCTTCCCTTTCTCTTCACTTCCTCCCTCCCTTCTGCTCCATCTTGCCTCCTGATCAATTTTGCAGTTTATTCCATCATTTGATTTCTTTTCTGCGAAACAACTGATTTTTAGTTCCCCTCTGGACTTAAGGACTTTTTCCACTTGTCGTTAGCACTAACCCCTTTAGAAGTTGAGAGCTAGATTCAGTAGATGACTGTGGGAGTCTCTACTGAAGACAGTATTTTAAGAAGTGTGCCATCTGGGAACAGCAGTTTTTGAAGTAGACAGTTTCCCAGATATAGTTTTTGTGAGGTGCCTTTTTAGAGGAGTTGAAAATAATAAATTGGCAGGTATATATTTCATAGCAGATTTTCAGACTGCACCATTTTAATTAGCCATGATGGTGTACATTTTTCCCACAACGACAGCTGAAGATATGTGTTCTTTTATTATTATTTTGAAAGATCTTAAGTGATTGGTTCCAAGCCTTTTAAGGTCACAGGTCTTTTAAAAAATATGATGAAACTGATAAGCCTTTCAGAAAAAAAAAATGCACATACGTATAAAGTTTTACCACAGTGATTCTGAAGAAGGAAAGGGATGTTTGGCAAGGTCTGAAGATAATTTTGATTATCATAACCCATGACTGGGGAGTATCACTGGCATCCAGTGGGTGAAGACCCGAGATCCCGCTAAGTACAGTGCACAGGACAGTCCCCACAATTACCTGGGCCAAAAAGTCAATGATTTGAAGGAAATATTAGGTGGTTTCCCATTCCCTTAAAGTCCATTCATGAATCCCATATTCAGAATCCCCAATTTGAGTGTTTTTGTTTTTGTTGTTGTTGTTTAGTTTAAGTTGTTTTAACTCTTACAAATCACCAGTTACTGGGCTGAGTGACAGCGTAAGAATGATTGCTCTGACTTCCATTTAGGTACCACACCCTTAGTTATTACACAGAGCCTTCATACCTATATAATGCGATGATGAAAGATATGATCATAAAAGACAAAATAATAATAGCGAGAATCAGAGTCACCTCCATACAACCTGCTGGGGAAATTGCTGTCAAACACTTTCTCAAGCTTTAAGCACTTGAGCTGGCTGGAGAGAGATTAGTGATAATCATGGTTACTACAGATGGACTCCTTGCTGTGTGTTAGTACATTAAGGTCTCTTAATAGATTACTTATCTGGTCCTCAAAAAAGAAAAGAAAAATTATGAAGAAGGAACAATTATTATTTTACAGCAAGGATAAGAAGTAATTTGCCCAAGAATTTACAGCTAAAAAATGACTTTTAAAAAAATCTCATTATTTGCACTCTATTAAGCAGAGTAAATGCTATCACAGAGATTCTGCCTAAAATGAAAAAAAAAAAAATTATAGAAGAGGCCAAATTTTTAAAAATCTGTCAGGATGCAGTATCAATTATTCGTGAAAGTATAATACTGGGACTCAAATTTCTAACTTAAATAAGTGAATTTAGACAAATGGTGATCTTTCCAAGTCTAAGTTATCTCATTGTTAAAAACAGATTGGAATAGATTATTTTAATTTTTTTTAAGCTCACGACTTCCGGCATCATGGTTATACGGGTACTCTCATCTTTGAGAAGGAATTTAGAGATCATCTAATCTTGTTCAAGTATGTAATTTTACAGCTGACAAAACAGAGGCTCAAAATTCTTCCAGTGTCTTACCCAAAGCTGAGGCTAGAATCCACATATCTTGATTTCTCTTTCTAATTATCTTACTAAACTATAAAACCTTCTGAATTACTCCTTATGTTCTTCCATGCACACTTTGTAAGCAAAATGCATTATAATTTATGTAAGCCCCTTTGCATTAAATTTGTACCTTTAAAGGACCATTAAATTACTTCACAGCCCTAAGTTCCCACATAGTAGATGCCACTTATAACACCTATTCCAGGTTTGGGTTTCCAGTATGTTTGGATCGTAGTCTCATTGAGTCACAAGATGAGATCATGAATGTGACAGTCTGTGGAAAGCTATAAAGTGTTTATGACAACACTCTTGGTTGGCCACCCAATATTAATTCACAATCCCCTCTCCCTTCTCACCAGATACTCTTCTAGCCTCCCTTAAAGCAAATAATGGTCACTTGATCCTGCTCTAGCCAATGAGTTCGCTAAGGAGGCCTCTGGGGAAGATTGTATTCTCTGATAAAATAAGGAGACGTGAGAGAATAGTTCTCTCACCATCATGACTGTCTTCGGGCACATTTTGAAGGATGAGGTGTTTGGAGCTCTAGCAGCCTTCCTGTAACCAGGTGGGGGTCACGGAGACATAATCCCAGTGATCTAACATTGTAGAGTTTCTCACCTCCATTTGAATTCTTTAAAAATTATAGATTTTTAATATGGTTTAAATCACTATGAGTTGAATTTTCTCCTTTTAGTAGCTAAAAGCATTCCTAATTGATAAAGCATGGTATAGATAAGACATTTTCAATGAGAGGAAATATACATCAGTGAACATTGTATCTCAGTGCTTGGCAATGTAGACAGATACTCCATAATCAAACAGTAATTGTGGGATTTAATGAACAAATCAATATCATTGTGATTACTATCCTTGTTCTAATGCAGCCTACAGAGAGTGGGTATTTAGTTTTTAAACAAATGGTATGCTATGTGAAATTAGGGAAGGAGCATAATAATGAAATACAGAGAACATAATGAAATCAATCACTTCTGACCACCGGAGAGAGATTAGAAAGGGATTTAGTCTGTCCACAATTGTTGCAAACACTACAGTTTGGCTGATATCATTTCCAACTCACTTCTTTTACATTGTTATCTCCTACAGAAGCAGTGAAAGCTAAAATCTCCATGTCCTAGCCTCCCTTGAAATTTGAGGGGCGATGTGTGGTGTTATGATATGTATTAATTTTTGTCTACAGTTCCTAGCTCCCAACACCCATAGCCCTTGTTATAGTATTTTGTTACAGTGTTGGGCATATTAGGCCTCAGGAGCAGACCTCAAGAAACAGAACCTCTCTCACCTGCTTCTGCTCTCCTTTCACCTGCCCCAAGGCAGGGCTCTAATCTTTCCCCCTCCTTTCTGACTGTGGGTCTTAGGACCCTCACCTGAGAGGGACCTACCCCATATCCTGGGAAAAGGAGTGATGACATCCTGAAGCTTTCATTAAAAACCCAAGAGGGCAGGCTTAGCGCGGTGGCTCACACCTGTAATCCCAGCACTTTGAGAGGCCGAGGCGGGCGGATCACCAGAGGTCGGGAGTTTGAGATCAAGCATTTCATTCCAGCCTGGGCAACAAGAGCGAAACTCTGTCTCAAAAAAAAAAAAAAAAACTCAAGAGGGCTGACATGGTGGCTCACACCTGTCATCTCAGCACTCTGGGAGACCGAGGTGGGCGGATCACCTGTGGTCAGGAGTTCAAGACCAGGCTGGCCAACATGGTGAAACCCCATCTCCACTAAAAATACAAAACTTAGCTGAGCATGGTAGTGCATGCCTGTAGTCCCAGCTACTCAGGAGGCTAAGGCAGGAGAATCGCTTGAGCCCAAGAGGCAGAGGTTGCAGTGAGCTGAATCGTACCACTGCACTGCAGTCGGGGCTACAGAGCCAGACTCCATCTCAAAAACAAAACAAAACAAAACCAAGAGGACTGGACGTTCCTGGAGGATGGTGTGCCCCAGGAAGGCATGGAAGCTTCACACCCTTGTCCCCATACCTCGCCCTGTGCATCTCTTCATCTGTTTCCTTTATAATATCCTTTTATAATAAGCTGGTAAACATAAATGTTTCCCTGAGTCCTGTGAGCTGCTCCAGGAAATTAATTGAACCCAAAGAAGGGGTCCTGTGAACCCCAACTTGAAGCCAGTTGGTCAGAAGTTCTGAAGACTGATGTGAGGGGACAGGGGCAGTCTTGGGGACCGAGGCCTCAATCTTTGGGATCTGATGCCATCTCCGGGTAGATGTTGTCAGAACTGAACTGGAGGACACCCATCTTGTGTCTGCTGCAGAGCTGATTGCTTGTTTGTTGGTGGGAAATATCCCCATACCTGGGGATCACAGAAGTCTTCTGTGTTGATTGTTATTGTGTTGGTGGGAAAGCAGAGGAAAAACCTGGTTAGAGATTCCAGAAACATCATGTGACAGTTCTGGCCATTGAAGGGTGCTGGTACCATCTCCTCCACCTCTTCCTTCTTCCAGCCCCGAGAATGGATGTGATAGCACCTCTCAGCATGGCATTCATTGTGCAGCCCTGAAGCGACAGGCTTGAGGAGGAAAGCCAGCACACGAGCCATGATGGAACGAAGTGGTGAAAAGAGTCCGCTTCTTCCCTATCTGCACTAGGCTGCTTGGACTTCACTTGGGGTAAGATCAAGAGCCCTTACCTGGTTAAGTCACTGTTATTACCTGCTACACTATTCATACCAACTCTTCCGTGACACTCAAGAGGCCAGCACCACCACAAAGACACAGAGTGTGAGGACATGAAACAACCAGGAAAGAACGTTACAGTGTCGAGAGAGAATTTATTCTCAAGCAAACAGTGGCTATGGAGGCATTCATTGTCCAAAGTGTGTATTGCAGAAGATGGACCTTCCTTAAAGTGTGGCAATAGAAACAGGAACAGCTATGAAAATGTTTTATAAAATGTTTATTCTTAAAGTTTCAACTTTGAGCAATTCAGAGAGACAGAAATCCTCAGCATTATAAAATAGCCTGATACAAAACGGTTCCCCTTAAATACAAACCAGCAAGAGAGAGATGCAGGCAGGTGGGAGGTCCAAATGAGAATCAGTAGCTAACAAGAGAGGCCTTAAGTAGGGGCAGGGAGGAGTGATTTTTTTCCTTAACTTCTCCTGAATGTGGAGCTCATCATTTCTTTTTTGATGAAAAAATACATGATTTGTTCCTCAACACATGCTGTGAGATATCCCAAGAAATGCTCCACCAGCCGAAAACCTGCAGTCACAGTTTTCAGTACAGAGGCAGTGAACAAGGTTTAAAAACACATAGTTGGGGATCATAGTAAGTTCCTCCATTCTGCTATTTCCTTCCTCCCTTCATTTCTTTTTTTTTTTTTTTTTTCTGACAGAGTCTCGCTCTGTCACCCAGGCTAGAGTGCAGTGGGGCGATCTCAGCTCACTACAAGCTCCACCTCCCAGGTTCAAGCCATTCTCCTGCCTCAGCCTCCCAAGTAGCTGGGACTACAGGCGCCCGCCACCATGCCCAGCTAATTTTTCATATTTTCAGTAGAGACGGGGTTTTACCATGTTAGCCAGGATGGTTTCGATCTCCTGACCTCATGATCCTCCCGCCTCCGCCTCCCAAAGTGCTGGAATTACAATTCCCTTCATTTCTAAATTGCCCTTTTACCTTCACAAATCCCTTCTTAAGACTAATTTAAAGGGGTATTGCTATGATATTTTACTGCATTGAGTCCATTATATACATGGGGAAAAAATCTCAGGGGACAAGTAATCTCTCAGATTTCCTGGACTCCATATCCAGTAGTCTATGAGTGAGATAGTGTATTGCTTTTAGAATGCTAACTCTCCTATTTGTATGCATGTATTTACCATAGCTATCTCAATATCCTATTAAATCGGAGTTGCCCATTTCATTTTTGATGAACTTTCTTTCGTGTATTCGATAGACTCAAGACACCCCCACCCCATAGAAATTGCATTTGTCTAGTTACATGCAATTTCTAAACATAGTGATTTGTATGACTGAATTCCTCCGGAGCTCTCATGGAAATGAGGTAGATACCATCTGTGACCTGCTCCCATGTTGCTGTCTGCATTATTCATTTAAAGTTTGCACATTACTTTGGGCTATGAAGTGCCATATAGTTTCTATGTATTATTCTTTTATGAATTAAAGTAGCATACAAATATTAAATTAATAACTTATTTATAAGAAAAAAAATGAAGCATTAAATCAGATTTAACACAGCAAGTACTTCACATTAAACCATCAAAATTGAAAATGTCCGTAATACATAATATATATACTTTTGCTACGTGACCCAGTTTGCATTTTAAAGCAGTACATAATTATGTTTAATACTGAATCAGGGTCATGCTTCTGCTGCTTTTAAGTTATTTTTTTCTTCCAGGGTCAAAAATCATCTCTGTTTTTTCCAACATTGTGACTATGCTTTTTGGTTTGTGTTTTTATTTTCCCATAATATGTAGACAGCTGAATATTATGGGTACTATAGAAAGAGATTAAAAAATTATGCATAATATTTGCCACCAATCAGTCTTAACTTCTAAGAAAAATTCACAAAGATTTATTTCTACAGTATTTTAAAATCTTAAATCTCTCCAGCACCAAAATAAGATGCATTGCAAGGACCAAATGAATATACTTTTCTACATTTTAACGTAATAAAATGATCCATACAGTAGAAAATCAAAATTGAAAACACTTAATTGGTATTATAATACTAAGAGGGACTTAGCAAGTTCCTCTTATATGTAATTTTCCTGAAGTAAATAATTTCATATTGTAGCCATGATAAAATGGTAGAGGGAAAAAGGCCTCTTCCCCAGGTCTCTGGTTTTCCTCAGAAAGAATTTTCCCTCAGTGCACCTCTGCTCTCTCCCCTCCTCCGAGCGCCTGGGGTGATTAAAGAAGCCACAGGAAACATCCCATGTGTGCCTGGTTTGCTCTGATCTTCTCTTGGGAGCAAATCTCCCACATGGGGCAGGAGGGCCTGTGTGCTACCCAGAAGGCCTTCTTTGTTCACAGTGCTGAGATGGGGACAGGTGGACAAATCTGCTGAGCTCTGGGGTTCAGTTAGCAAACCTGTTTGTCCCTCACTAAGCTATAGACTCCAAGTTAGCCATTTTCAGGAAGAAACTTGATATTTTGTTCTCCATCTCCCACTTAACCCCCGCAATTAGCTCAGATTTCAGATGGGCAAGAGGAGTACTATTTACTGCTCCCCTCCAGAGACCCCAAGATGAACTAATACGAAGTGAATGTTAGGACATTCATTTAAATATCAGTGAAATATTACTGTTTATTAACCAATATGCCGGCCACACCAGGCTGTACTATGGAGTCATGTGGAAAAGAGGGAACCGTGAGGCAGGTGGATCACTTGAGGTCAGGAGTTCAAGACCAGCCTGGCCAACATGGTGAAACCCCATCTCTACTAAAAAAAAAAAAAAAAAAAGGCAGGTGTGGTGGTGAACACCTGTAATCCCAGCCACTCGGGAGGCTGAGGCAGGAGAATCGCTTGAAACCAGAAGGTGGAGGTTGCAGTGAGCCAAAACAACACCACTGCACTCCAACCTGGGTGATAGAGTGAGACTCCTCCTCAAAAAAAAAAAAAAAATGAAAGAAAAGAAAAGTGGGAACTAATTTTTAGCAGTTGACACTGAGTTAAATTGTCAAAGATTGCATCTTAAACACTGTACTTGGTTGATTTGCCAGTTAGAGTGAATGACTGGATGAAAAGAGATGTTACTATATTTGACTACTTTTACCTTTGACAGATCTATGTCTGTGTGATAAAAAGCTAAAGAGCAAGGGTGAGGTGACAAGAAGCAGACGATACAATAAGAGTAAAGAGTAGCATACAACATCAACCATGTCAGCACACAGACAGCAGAGTTGGGGAGGAGGGAGAGAGAGGGAAATAAGGAGACAGAGATGGAGAGAGGGAGGGCAGAATAGAAGGAGAGGGAAAGAGAAGACTAAAATTTCATATGCTACCTTGACTTTGAGCCTAACATGTCCCAAAGGCCTAACTTTGGGTCAACCTAACACTCTATAGTAGCTCACACCCCTATCCGGCGAAGCCCCTGCCCTTCTGCCTATTCCTTAGAGAAACCCTGGTCTCCTCTCTCTTAGCTGTGGGTCTCACATCTGTCTCATCCTAGAGTTATCCTATTAAATCCCAAGTGGTAACAGACTTCTTTATCTCCCCAGTAAGACCATACCAGGTAGCAGTTTCCCTAAAGGTTTACAGGATGACAAGGGAGGGGGATCGCAGTTTGGCACTTCATAGCAATTCACCCAAAATGGAATACTGGGCCTCCTAATCCTAGAACCCCTGCCATGTGGAATTTCACACAGGCTGCTGTCTCCTCAGGGAATTCTGCCTACTGCCAATTTGTACAGCCAGGCCCGTCCTTCTCCCTCCTTCAATGACTTCTTCTGCACCCCTAAATTTTTCTGAGCCCCTTAGCACCTCTCTCTTAGGCTGCGCTTGGAAAGGTAAGTCTCTGTTCTGTTCACTGTATTGTTTGGCATTTCAGCATTTGCCCCTGTGTCTCCCTGTTGTTCGCTCTCTGGGGGTGATCATGACCAAAGTCACTATAAGAGTTTTTCTGAGCCCCACCCCTTGCCCCAATTAAAGAACAAAATTATCTTGCTAAGGGAATTTAGATGTGTGCCTTTCTGAAAAATTAGCTCAAATGTCAGTCTGCCTTTTAAAAACATAAAATAATCCTATTTAAAGTATATTATTAGAAAGGTAACCTCTTTAAGAACAACACATTTTCATCTGTTTAGCATGAATTCCATATTGCCTTAAACAGATACGTTGAGCCAAAATGTTAAAATAAGAATCCCACATAACTACTGGTCTAAGAAAAAGCGTATAAAAATATACTGCTCAACTGCCTTCAGAGAGATCTACCTTTTCCAAGAGGAGTCAGAACAGGCTTCTGACCGTCATAATCAGAATGCACTGCGTTCAGGAGTGGAAGGAACACTACATGGGGAGTCAGAAACCTGAGTTCAAATTCTGAGACTGGATCTTGAACACACTAATTATGACTCAAATATCACGTCTATTATAACCTATTTACTCTCAACAGTGTCTTTATCTAATAAAATTATTCACTATTATATATGATCATTTGCCTGAGATGACATGAATCAGTTCCTTTATTCATATTAGTAATTGGTAGAGCTTGAATTAATGATAGTGCTTGGATTGTAATGCAATTTCCCTGAATGTTAAGTACTTGTTTCTTTATACCAGGTGCCTCCTAGTGGCAGAAATGCAGCAAAAAGGAGACTGAATCTTCAGTAATTTTTCTTCTACGTGTAGGGATACATCTTAGATTTCAGCTTAATTTTGTCTGACTTTTCTGTTAATTGATTAGTATCTCAAATGTCTTTGCTCTTAACACATTAACCTGGGCGCAGGCTTGGCTTAGTGTAGGTATATTGAAAGTGGCATTAAGCCAGGAGAAGCCCACCTTCTATCTTTGCTGTAAGCTCCCTGTCACTTAATTATATTTCTTCCTTTGTCTTTGTTTTCATATATGTGGCTATTATTTCTTTCATGGTCATGATTCTCAATCAGAAATTATGTAAAGGTATTTATTTTAGGGTTTTAAGTTTTTACTTACACTGCTTTTGGTCTGAAAACATTGCAAGTCTTATTTCAACCTGGATATAACTTAGAAAACAAATAATTATGGTGTAGCAAAGAGAGGAAAAACCTGATTTCCTTGATTCAAAGAAGCCTTTGAGTCTGGCTAAATAGACAGAGAATAAACATTTGGCATTTGATTGATGCCTCCTAACTTGCAATTTTGTATATAGAGAGACAGAAAAGAGGGAGACACAGAAAGAAGCTCAATGCCACATCTAAACACAAAGGTCAGCAACACCCACTTCTGGGTTTGGTGTAGCTGTTAAATTCTTGCTTGATTTTGGACAAGTAACAATACAAAATGAGGAATCTAGTCATCCTTCTGTTCTCCAAACAAAGCTGTATGGTTGTCTTAGTTCCTTAGGGCTGCTACTAGGTTGGTGCAAAAGTTATTGCAGTTTTTGCCATTACTTTTAATGGCAGAATACCATAATAGAATGCGATAAATATATATAACAGAATACTTAATACCATATAACAGACTACCATAAATCAGGTGCCTTATAAACACAGAAATGTATTTTTTACAGTCCTAAAGTCTGGAAAGTCCAAGATCAAGACACTGGCAAACTCAGTGTCTGGTGAGGGCCAGGTTCCTGATTCATAGATAGCTGTCTTCTCTTGTGGTGTCCTCACATGGCAGAAAGGGTTAGGGAGCTCTCTGGGATCTCTTTTATAAGGGCCCTAATCCCATTATGAGGGCTCTGTCCTCATGACTGACCACCTCCCAAAGGCCCCGCCTCCGAATACCATCACTTTGGGAGTTAGGTCTCAACGTTTGAATGTTGTGAGGGATACAAACATTCAGCCTATAGCAATGATTTACATAAAGTTTGTGGAATGAGACTGATAAAATAATTACCAATAGCCAGTCAGGCTGGTGTCAGAAAATTTCTTGCTATAGTATGTTAGCTACGTGAGATAAACTTTTTGAAGATTAAACACACCACAACAGGGACATAGGTGAATGAATGCACCATTGTGCTGCTGATTAACTTTTCTCCCATTTCTTATTCATATGCTACTTAGATAAAATAATACTCTTTAATTTTTTAAGCCATAATAATAATTCCATTGCACTAATCAGTACTAATCAGTGCTGGAGAAGGATAGAGCAATCTGATGTCAGGCATCCAAATGTACTAAATTAATCCAAACCATCAGTTTTAAATCATTTATTTCCCTACCCAGGTTCTTCATAATTTCTATTCTGCTATCTTAGAAGTTATTTAGTTAAAAAAAAAGTTCAATATATTCAAATCTACAGTAAATGTCTGAAAAGCTCTTTTAAGATGAATTACAGGGGACAATTGGTTTGCCAGGAGCATGCTAAGGTCAAGACCCTAAACATAACATAGTGCAATGAACCTAATTCT
Source organism: Macaca thibetana thibetana (assembly GCF_024542745.1). Taxonomy (NCBI): domain Eukaryota; kingdom Metazoa; phylum Chordata; class Mammalia; order Primates; family Cercopithecidae; genus Macaca; species Macaca thibetana. The sequence goes on from NC_065594.1 coordinate 18,384,224, forward strand.
AATTACTTTTTTTGTTTAATATTAAAAAGAAAAGATTTTTTTTGTCCGTATGCTTTTTCAGATTTTCTTGGATTAAGTGTTGACATGTAATAAACTTAAGTAGAAGCATCAGAAATAGCATAATGATTTCCCGCTACCAAGACAGGACTGATCGGAATTTGATTTAGCCATAGAAATACCTCTTATGAGAGGAAGACCAGGTGTAGTTTAAAGAAGGAAGATTTGGGCATTGCCACTCACTGATTTTCTTATCTTAGGTAAGTTACTTAGTGATATGGTTTGGCTGTGTCCCCACCCAAATCTCATCTTGATTTGTAACTCCCACAATTCCCACTTGTTGTGGGAAGAATCTAATGGGAGGTGATTGAATTATGGGGGTGGGTCTTCCCTGTGCTGTTCTCGTGTTAGTGAATGTATCTCATGAGACCTGATGGCTTTAAACACAAGAGTTTGCCTGCACAAGCTCTCTCTCTGCCCGCTGCCATCCATGTAAGATGTGACTTCTTCCTCCTTGTCTCCCACCATGATTATGAGTCTTCCCCAGCCACATGGACCTATAAGTCTAATTAAACCTCTTTCTTTGTAAATTGCCCAGTCTCAGGTATGTCTTTATCAGCAGTGTGAAAACAGACTAATACACTTAACCTGTGTCTAAGACTCAATATGCTTATGGGCAAGGTAGAGATAATAATCTCTGCCCATAGAGTTATTGTAAATAACTAAATAAGATAATATATGTGAAGTACTTAAAGCCATGCCTGGCATATAGCAACTGCTCAATAAATGGTGGCTACTATTGTATCAGTAATAAGGTTTCTCTTCTATTATTCTAGGATCAGTTAGCAAGAAATAATCCAACACACTCAAACTTACAATAAAAGTCTGACTTACCCTTTTAAGATGAATTGTTATATGAAACTAACATGAACCTTCTTTTAAAAACATGATTATTCAACATGCAATCTATTATGTTTTCCAGTTTCTTTTTAAAGAAAAGACAAATTCTGACCAAGTTTTTCATAGAAATACAAATATCAGACCATACCCTAATTTTGATGTATTGATCAGCTTACTGTCTTGAACAAAATGGTGGCCAATAAAGACTTCCCAATGGACATGATGTCTGATACTTTGATAATTTTAATGAAAATCAAACAATGGAGAAGTGCTAAAAATTTATGTTTACTCTGAGGTCAGGAAATCTGAGAGAGGGCTGGTCACGGTGGTTCACACCTGTAATCCCAGCACTTTGGGAGGCCAAGGTGTGTGGATCAACTGAGGTCAGGAGTTCAGGACCAGCCTGGCCAACATGGTGAAACCCTGTCTCTACTAAAAATACAAACAAAATTAGCTTGACATGGTGGCAGGCACCTGTAATCCCAGCTACTTGGGAGGCTGAGGCAGGAGAATCGCCTGAACCTGGGAGGTGGAGGTTGCAGTGAGCGGAGATCACATGATTGCACTCCAGCCTGGGTGATAAGAGCAAGTCTCTGTCTCAAAAAAAAAAAAAAAAATTTTTCTTGCTCTGATCAAGTCCAACTCTAACTTTGTTTTCTTTCTTCCTCCCTATTTCTGAGCCTATCTTGACAATCCAGTTTAGTAGCCACCTTAGCAGAGACAAAGGAAATACTGGACTCAACAATTTGAGGCCCGGATGGTCCTACTAAGTAACTTTAGGATGTGAAAGCACTTTGGGTTCCATGGAGCACTTTGGGTTCATTAGTACAATCTCGAAATCCTTCTTAAATAACATTAACTCATACATGCGATCAATAGCCCTAACTGATTTATATCAATTCTAGCTAACAATTATTTTTGAAAATGAGTTTTATGGATAGAATACAAAACATATTAGTCTCAAAAATATCCATGACCTTCTAATTCTTCATAATGTTGTCCATATTTATCATTGCAAGAACAGAGATACATCTGAGTATCAAATGTTTAAGAAAGCCTACTGACAAAACAGTAAATTAAATGGAATATTTACCCATGTTTCCGCTAAAATAGTCTATGTCAGATTTTAGAATTGATATAGAAACCCCCAAACACTGTTTACTTTGATCAGTTTGCAGAAATTGAATAATTATTATGTTTCTTATTTACATTTTAAAATATCTTCCGGGGAAGAATTTAAATGACAGAACGTTGCTTCTTCAGTCTTCAGCAAGAGCTTAGTGTTTCGGTAAAGACCCCGTGAGGGAGAAGCTGCACAGCCCTTACTCAGTAGCGACATCTGCTGTTATCACAGGAGTATAGTTTCCCATATTAGGAAGCTCTGCTTTTTGGCAATGGGGTAGCTGGAATGACAGTCAACTCTCAGGCATAAAGAGGCTGATTCTCTAGTTCGTGGGTTTTCTAGGTCTTTAGTGACAATTCCTTCTCCCACCTGCTCTCTGCCTATTGGCTGAAAGACTAATCTTAGCTTTCTTACCAGAAGTTAAGTAAGCAGAGAATAAAAACTGAACCTCATATCAATCAATATTGTTTCTGTTATTCGATGGTTTAAAAGATACTGTTTCCTGGCCGGGCATGGTGGCTCATGCCTGTAATCCCAGCACTTTGGGAGGCCGAGGTAGGTGGATCACCTGAGGTCAGGAGTTCGAGACCAGACTGACTAACATGATGAAACCCCATCTCTACTAAAAATACAAAAATTAGCTGAGTGTGGTGGTGGGCACCTGTAATCCCAGCTACTCAGGAAGCTGAGGCAGGAGAATTGCTTGAACCTGGGAGGCGGAGTTTGCAGTGAGCCGAGATCGTGCCATTGCACTCTAGCCTGGGCCACAAGAGTGAAACTCTATATTAAAAAAAGAAAATACTGTTTCCTGACAGAAGAATTACGAATAATATATGTATATATTTCCCCCCCTCCCACTCCACCAGAGGTGGAATTTATCCCTCTAAGCCTTGAAGATAGACTCAACTGAACGACTCACTTACAAAGACTAGAGTATGGAAAGGGAAAAATGGTAACTTTTCAGTGGAGAAGGCTGGCAGATCCTACCTTAACCCGGTGAGTCAGGTGAGCATTGCCAATAATGCCAACTACACCCGATATTGTATGAAAAAAGCACTTCAGCACCATGGTTTTCCTTCCAAAATCCCATGACTCCAACAGACCAACAGGGATTGGGGGCTGTCCTACGAAATACCTGAGCTGAACTCCTCAAAACTGTCAAAATCATGAAAGTCAAGGAGTGACTTAGAAACTGTTGTAGAGCAGAGGAGACTACAGAGACCTGAGGATTAAATGCAGCATATTCTGCATGGGTTCCTGGAACTGAAAAAGGACACTAGGAGAAAAACTGGGATGTCAGTTTGGTGAAAGTCTGGGATTTAGTTAATAGTTCTGTATCAATGTTGGTTTTTTCATTTGGACAAGTTTACCATTGTATAACAATAACATTAGGGGAAACTAAAACTGGGTGAGAGGTATATGGGAACTCTTCATATTATCTTTGCAAATTTTCCGTAAATTGCCAAGTATTCCAAGATACAATTTAAATATATATAAAGAACTTCTTCTATGTCCTTCTCTGTGCTGTACATTCTTGTGGATAACACCTCACTTTTTTTTTTTTTTAATTGAGATTGGGCCTCACTATGTTGCCCAGGTCTCAAACTTCCAGCCTCAAGAAATTCTCCCTCCTCAGCCTCCCAAAGTGCTGGGAGCTGGGATTATAGGCATGAGCCACTATGCCCAGCTACACCTCACATTTGAAGGACATGGCACAGATTAGAATGTGTTTTCAGATTTTTTTTCCCATGTAAACTTCCACAACAGCCATGTGAGGCAGGCCAGATGGGATTATTTCCATCTAGAGATGAAAAAACAAACTCAGAGAAGTTTTATCCTGCTAAAAGTCATTCAAGGAGTTAGATGCAAAGCCAGAACTCACCCACAGGACTCATGGCACCATCTTCAAAGTGTCTTCTACTCCTCACAACAAGTTTCTCATCTGCAAATTCTAATAAAGAAGAGGGAGGAGGAAGATGGTGGATCGGAGACAGGGCTAACATGCAGCTCCCTTTTGGACAGACAGAACATGTGGAGACTCACACTGTGGACTTTTGCTCCAAGAACCACCACCAAGGAAACCAAAACAATTTGCAGATCCTTTGAAAGAAGTGACAGGGCACTGCAAATTCCATGAGACAGGTGAAAAACTGTGAGTTCCCAAAATGTGAGAGGAGGGGCAAACCTGCCTCCACACACACATCCCCCCTGGGGAACCTGAAAATCCAGACTGTGGGAGAAGGATTTAACCTTACCTAGAGCCAAAACAGATTTAGCATGAATATAAAAGCAGAAGCAGTAGTGGAAAGAGTCTCGTAGGCACTCCCCGTCTCCAACTCAAGTCCAGCGAAGCCATCCTTGACTGTATCTCACGGGGGCCCTCAGGGAAGACAGCCAGCAGAATTTAGGAGGAGGTCACAGGGTAAAATAAACTTCCAACTGAACCTTGTAATAATTTTGGCTGTGCACAAAGTCTTGAGCAGAATCTGGGTAGCAAATGGGAACTGCTGCAGAAAGAAGAGCAGGAGACACAGCCGACAGTATGGGGAGATGGGGAGGAGTGAGGGGCAAGGCCTGAAAGCCATGCTTGCTTTCTCAGCAGGGAAGCTTGTAGCCTGGGGCAAGGTCTGAGTCCCGCACGCACTCAGGCTTCCTGGAGATAAACTCAGAGCTATTAGCCCGGCACAGCCAAAGTGAGACCAGCATGGCCAGCTGTGTAGGAGCTGGGTGAGGCCTATTGCTACCAGCTTTCCCCCACTTCCCTGGTGACAGAGGCAGCCATAATTCTCTCTGGAACATAACCCCATTGGCCTGAGAATCACCCCCATCCCCCACAGTGGACACAGCAAGGCCCACCCAAGAATAGTCTGAGCTCAGACCTGCCTAACCCTGTCCCCACCTGATGGTATTTCTCTACCCACCCTGGCAGGCAATCACAGGAGACATAAACCCTTGGGAGCTTTATGGCCCTGCCCATTGCCTGAGAAACCCAGATACTTATCCTGGCCAACTTAGGGCAAGCTTACGTCCCCTTTCTACTATCGCAGCTGGTGCTCCTTAAAGACCACCTCCTGGCTGAAGACCAACCAACTCAGGACATCACAGCAACTCACCACAGAATACCCTTGCTCCAAGGAAAGAGAAAACAATAGCTAATTCCATTGCCTGCTACGTCCTGGCTAACGAGAGGTCCTGAGTCTCTCCACGTGACAACTTCTCTGCTAGCATAACCAGCATTCAAGAAAGCCAGCACATTAAACATGTCTACAACCAGGGACTCTCACACAGTCTACTTCACTCGCCTGCCACCTCCACCAAAGCAGGTGCTGGTATCCATAGCTGGGAGATCTGAAGGTGGATCACATCACAGGAATTTTTGCAGAAATTCTCCAGAACCAGCCTGGAGCCCATTACGTGGCTAGACCCAGAAGAGCAATAACAATCACTGCAGTCTGGCTCTCAGGAAGCCCCATCCCTCGGGGAAGGGGTAGTGTACCACATCAAGGGGTCACCCTGCAGGACAAAAGAATCAGAACAGAAGTGCTTGAGTTAAAGATTTTTTCACTGAAATAGTCTACCCAAATGGGAAGGACTCAGAAAGGTAATTCTGGTAATATGACAAAACAAGGTTCTATAACACCCCCGGAACACCACACTAGCTTCCCAGCAATGAATCCAAACCAAGAAGAAATCTCTGAATTGCCAGTTGAATAATTCAGCAGGTTGGTTATTAAGCTACTCAAGGAGATACCAGAGAAAGGTAAAAACCAACTTAAAGATATATATATATATATACCACCATACCCAGCTAATTTTTTTGTATTTTTAGTAGAGACAGGGTTTCACCATGTTGGCCAGGCTGGTCTTGAACTCCTGACCTTGTGATCCACTCACCTTGGCCTCCCAGAGTTCTGGGATTACAGGTGTGAGCCATGGTGCCTGGCCTTATGGAAATTTTTTAAAAATACAGGTTATGGATGAAAAATTATTCAGAGACACTGATATCATAAAGAACAATCATAACTTCTGGAAAGGAAAGACACACTTAAAGAAATACAAACTGCACTGGAAAGTGTCAACAATAGACTAGAACAAATAGAAGAAAAAACTTCAGAGCTCAAAGACAAGACTTTCAAAATAACCCAATCAGACAAAGAAAAAAGAATTTTACAAAATGAACAAAACCTCTAAGAAATTTGGGATTATTTTAAGCAGCCAAACCTAAGAATAATTGGTATTCCTGAAGAAGAGAAATTCAAAAGTTTGGAAGACTTATTCAAGTTAATAGTTGAAGAAAACTTCCCTGGCATGGCTAGAGATCTAGACATCCAAATACAAGAAGCACAAAGAACATCTGGGAAATTCATTGCAAAAAGATCATCACCTAAGCACATAGTCATCAGGTTATCTAAAGTCAAGACTAAGCAAAGAATCTTAAGAGCTGTGAGGCAAAAGCATCAGGTAACCTATAAAGGAAAATCTGTAAGGTCAACAGCAGCTTTCTCAGCAGAAACCCTACAAGCCAGAAAGGATTGGGGTCCTCAAACAAAGTAATTGCCAATCACAGCAAAACTAAGGTTCATAAATGAAGGAGAGATAAAGTCTTTTTCCATCAAACAAATGCTGACAGAGTTCACCACTACCAAGCCAGCACTATAAGAACCGCTAAAAGGAGTTCTAAATCTTGAAACAAAACCTCAAAATACACCAAAATAGAAGAACCTTTTTAAAGCATAAGTCTCACAAGGCCTATAAAACTATAACACAATTAAAAAAAAAAAAAAACTAGCACAATGAATAAAGGAGTACCTCACATCTTAATACTAACATTGAATGTAAATGGCTTAAATGCCCCACTTAAAGAAACAGAATGGCAGAATATATGAAACTTCACCAACTAAGTATCTGTTGTCTTCAAGAGACCCACCTAATGCATAAGGACTCATATAAACTTAAGGTAAAGAGGTAGAAAAGGTATTTCATACAAATGGAGACCAAAAACTATCAGGAGTAGCTACTGTTATATCAGGCAAAGCAGACCTTAAAGCAACACCTAAAATAGACAAAGAGGGACATTATATAAGATAAAAATAATCAGTCCAATAGAAAAAATCACAGTCTGAAATATATATGCACCTAAAACAGGAGCTTCCAAATTTATAAAACAATTGTTACTAGACCTAAGAAACAAGACAGACAGCAACACAATAATAGTGGGGACTTCAGTACTTCACTGACAGCACTAGACAGGTCATCAAGACAGAAAGTTAACAAAGAAACAATGGCCTCAAGCTATACCCTAGAACAAACAGACTTAACAGATATATACAGAACATTCTACCCAACAACTGCAGAATATACATTCTTTTCATCAGCACATGGAATATTCTCCAAGATAGACCATATGGGAGACCACAAAACAACTTTCAATACATTTTTTAAAAATAGAAATTATGTCAACTACCCTCTCAGACTACAGTAGAAAAAAACTGGAAATTAACTCCAAAAGGAACCCTCAAAACTACACAAATACATTGACATTAAATAATCTGCTCCTGAATGATCTTTGGGTCACCAATGAAATCAAGATTGCAATTAAAAAATTATTTGAACTGAATGATAACAGTGATACAACTTATCAAAACCTCTGGGATACAGCAAAAGTGGTGCTAAGAGGAAAGCTCATAGCATTAAATGCCCACATCAAAAAGTCTGAAAGAGCACAAATAGACACTCTAAGGCCACACCTCAAGGAACTAGAGAAACAAGAACAAACCAAACCCAAACCCAGCAGAAGCAAAGAAATAACAAAGATCAGAGCAGAACTAAATGAAATTGAAACAGCAAATAAATAAATAAATAGCTGGTTCTTTCAAAAGACTAAAAAAGTGATAGACTATTAGTGAGATTAACCAAGAAAAGAAGAGACAAGATACAAGTAAGCTCAATTAGGAATAAAACAGGAGGCCGGGCGCGGTGGCTCAAGCCTGTAATCCCAGCACTTTGGGAGGCCGAGGCGGGCGGATCACAAGGTCAGGAGATCGAGACCACAGTGAAACCCCGTCTCTACTAAAAATACAAAAAATTAGCCGGGCGCGGTGGCGGGCGCCTGTAGTCCCAGCTACTCAGGAGGCTGAGGCAGGAGAATGGCGGGAACCCGGGAGGCGGAGCTTGCAGTGAGCCGAGATCGCGCCACTGCACTCCAGCCTGGGCAACAGCGTGAGACTCCGTCTCAAAAAAAAAAAAAAAAAAAAAAAGGAATAAAACAGGAGATATTACAACTGATACCACAGAAATAGCAAAAGATTATTCAAGGCTACTATGAACACCTTTATGCACACAAACTAGAAAATCTAAAGGGGATGCATAAATTCCTGGAAATATACAACCCTCCTTGATTAAATCAGAAAGAAATAGAAAGTCTGAACAGACCAATAACAAGTAGCAAGACTAAAACTGTAATTTAAAAATTGTGGACAAAAAAAAAAAAAATTTTCAGGAGCAGATGGATTTTCACAGGTGAATTCTATCAGGCATTCAAAAAATTGGTACCAACGTTACTGAAACTATTCCAAAAGACAGAGAAAGAGGGAATCCTCTGTCAATCATTCTATCAAGACAATACCACCCTAATAACAAGACCAGGAAGGGACATAACCAAAAAGAAAACTACAGACCAATATCCCTGATAAGCATAGATACAAAAGTCCACAACAAAATACTAGTTAACTGAATTCAACAGCATATCAAAAAGATAATACATCGTGATCAAGTGAGTGTCATTCCAGGGATGCAGGGAGTAACACAGGGAAGACAACAAATGTGATACACCACATAAACAGAATTAAAAACAAACATCTTATGATCATCTCAATAGATGCAGAAAAAGCACTGGACAAAATCCAGCATCATTTTGTGATCAGCAAAATCAGCATAGAAGGGACACCTCAAGGTAATAAAAAGCAATCTATGACACACCCACAGCCAACATTATACCAAGTGGGGAAAAGTTGAAAGCATTCCCTCTGAGAACTGGAACACGACAAGGATGCTCACTTTCACCACTGCTATTCAACATTGTACTGGAAGTCCTAGCCAGAGCAATCAGACAAGAGAAATAAATCAGAACATCCACATTGGTAAGGAGGAAGTCCAACTGTTTCTGTTAACTGGTGATATCATCGCATACCTAGAAAACCCTGAAGACTCTTCCAAAAAGTCCCTAGATTTGATAACATGAATTTAGCGATGTTTCAGAATACAAAATCAATGTACACAAATCAGTAGCACTGCTATACACCAGCAATGACCAAGCTGAGAATCAAATTAAGAACTCAACTCTTTTGCAACAGCTGCCAAAAAAATAAAATACTTAGTAATATAGCTAACCAAGGATGTGACAGATCTCTACAATGAAAACTGCAAAACACTGCTGAAAGAAATAGATGACACAAACAAACGGAAACACATCCCATGCTCATGGATGGGTAGAATCAATATTGTGAAAATGACCACACTGCCAAAAGCAATCTACAAATTCAATACAATTCCCATCAAAATGCCATCATGTAAGATACAAGATGAATAATCATCCCTTCATTCATTCATTCATTCAACAAATATTTTTGAACATCTGGCACTTATCACGCACTGCCCTAGGCACTTAGGATACATCGTTGAACAAAAGAGACCAAAAGCCCTTCTGTCCAAGAGCTTATATTTCTAGAGAGAAACTATGTTAAATTCAAATAAACATTTTTTGTTCACCATGAAAGGTAAAAATATGGGCCACAGGCTGAGAAAAGATATATAACCAACAAGAATTTGTATCTAGAATACATAAATAATGTGGACAAATGAACTACAAGAAAAATAAACAAAACAAAACCTCATGGGCAAAAGAATAAGCAATTCCCAGAAGTAGAAAGCGAAATGCCCGTAAACATGAAAAGATGGGTATTTCATTAGTAGTCAGGGAAATACTAGTTATAATATCAAAGAAATACCATTTTATAACTATGAAACTCTCAAAAATGAAAAAGCCCGACTATATCAAGCATTGGAAATAATGTGGTACAATGAGGATTCTTAATTGTTTAGTTAGAATAAATTGGCGCCATACTTTGCACAATAGTTTTTACAATAGCTAGTAGACTTGAAGATGGGTGTATTATTTCCCCTAGCAATTCCACTCCTAGCCATAGACCTCAGAAAAATGAATGTGTATAAAAAAGATATACAGAATTGTTTGTAAAAACAAAATTGTAAACAACTAAATGTCCAACAGGAGAATAAATAAAGAAATTTTGATGATTTCAAAAAAAATTCCAATAGTAGTGATTCTATTAGGAATGACTGACTCTTTAATATAAGACCATTGGATTTACTGGATCCATGTTATCCTAGCCTTTCACTTTGAGTATTTAAGTGCTAAAAACAGTAATGAATGCTATTAGAAAAATATTGAAATGGGAAAGAATAAATCAAAGTTCTAATATTGATTCCCAGACTTCATCATGAAGTAATAAACTTCTCTCTGCCAAGGAAAATCCTTATCCTGTAAGACTCAGTTCAAGAATTACTTTGTGAGTCCTTCTTCCTTGGTTCTCCCCTGCCTACTGAAAGTATACTCCTATAACCTCTGTATTTGAGTAACACTTTTCACTGTTTCCTTTGTTTTTTATATTGGGGGTGGAGGGGGCATAAATATTAGAAATATACATGTATATTTTTACTACATATAAAATGACTGTCCCACCTCTCCTTTCCTTAGAACCTCTTTTTCTATTCAAATTTAACACTCAAATATTTCTTCTAGCCACAGTGACTCAAGGTGGATGGGCAGTAGTTATTAAATTACTTAAGTTAAAAGTCTCAAATGCAAATGTCTTCAGAGACCAGATATGGAGCATAAATGGGTAAAGGAGGCCCAAGTATAGGAAAAGTCAAGTGGCCTTCCCCATCATTTATTTTCCCACTTTTGGAAGATTCATAAAAACTGATTTTCTTTTCTACTGTAAGAGAAATGGTAGCCAGGCTTGGTGACTCTTGCCTGTAATCCCAGCACTTTGTGGGAGCCAAGGCAGGAGGATTGCTTGAGCTCCAGATTTCAAGACCAGCTTAGGCCAAACAGGGAGACTCCCATCTCCACAAAAAAGTAAAATATTTGCCAGGTGTTATGGTGCATGCCTGTGGTCCCAGCTACTTTGGAGGCTGAGGTAGGGGGAATTGCTTGAGAGTAGGAGGTTGAGGCTGCAGCAAGCCATGATCGCACCAGTATGCTCCAGCCTAGGCGACAGAGTAAGACCCTGTCACTCACTCACACACACACACACACACATGCACACACACAGAGAGAGAGAGAGAGAGAGAGAGAGAGAGAGAGAAATGGTGCTTGATGATAAATGGCAATTGACATTTGACCTCAGTATTTGATTCCACTTATTATATGCGGTACCTAGAGTAGTCAAAATCATAGAGACAGGGAGAAATTTGGGGGAGCAATAGAGAGTGATGTGAATTGAGGCAAACTGGAAAGTTTATGGCCTGTTTAAAGGGAAAGTATGAGATGAGGCCAGGCTATCTTATTATGACAGAATGCAAGCAAATAAGCGAAAAAAGATGGAAACATAGCAAAAATGCACAGAAGTCAATCTGGATGGCCTCCTACTGATGAAGTCCAGTCCAATTTGAGCATTAAAAGAAATAAATATAACAATGGGTTATGACTCATCAAATACAACAGGAAACCATGATGAGAAATTGGTTATCACCAAGTTTCAAATTACCTTCCCATGAAACACATTAAATAGAAATGAGGCTGGGTGAGGTGACTCACACCTGTAATCCCAGCACTTTGGGAGACCGAGGCAGGTGGATCATCTGAGGTTAGGAGTTTGAGACCAACCTGGCAAACATGGTGAAACACTGTCTCTACTAAAAATATAAAAATTAGCTAGGCGTGGTAGTGTGCACCTGTAATCCCAGCTATTCAGGAGGCTGAGGCAGGAGAATCGCTTGAACCTAGGAGGCGGAGGTTGCAGTGAGCCAAGATCGTGCCACTGCACTCCAGCCTGAGTGAAAGAGACTTTGTCTCCAATAAATAAATAAATAAATAAATAAATAAGAAAAAAGTAAAAGTTTACGGTGAAGAATCCTGCAGACACTATCTTAATCAAATTATCAAAGTGAATACCATTAGTAACTGGACAAATTGAAATTCTGCACCACCTGATAAGAGGCAATAAGAACACAGCATCAACTTTAGTGATATACCTAACAACAGTGCATACCGAATCTAATTATGAGGAAACCAACATCTGCCTCCACTATCCATCTCTGGAAGCCTTCATCTTGCAAAACAGAAACTCTATACCAATTAAACAATAACTCCCCACTGTGCCATCTTCCCCAGTCCTGGAAACCACCATTCTACTTCCTACTATGATTTTTACTACTTTAGGTACCTCATATAAGTGGAATCATACAGTATTTGTCTTTTTCTGCTTGATTTAATTCACTTAGCATAATGTCCTTAAAATTCATCTAGCACGTGTCAGAATTTCATTCATTTTTAAGGCTGAATAATATCTCACGGTATGTATATGCAACAGTTTGCATATCTAGTCATCTGTCCATACACACCTGATTGCTTCCATGTTTTAGCTATTGTTAATAAAGGTGCTACGTATTTTTAGTAGAGAAGGGTTTCACTATGTTGGCCAGACTGGTCTTGAACTCCTGACTTCGTGATCCACCTGCCTCAGCCTCCCAAAGTGCTGGGATTACAGGCGTGAGCCACCACACCCGGCTCTACTAAAAATACAAAAAAAAAAAAAAAATTACTACAAAAAAAATTAGCCAGGCGTTGTGGTGGGCGCCTGTAATCCCAGCTACTCGGGAGGCTGGGGTAGGAGAATTGCTTGAACCCAGGAAACAGAGGTTGCAGTGAGCCGACACAGTGCCACTGCACTCCAGACTGGGCGATAGAGCTAGACTCTGTCTCAATAAATAAATAAATAGATAGATAGATAGATAGATAGATAGATAGATAGATAGATAAATAAATAAATGTGCTATGAACATGGGTGTACAAATATTTCTTCAAGATTCTGCTTTCGATTCTTTTGGGTACATGCCCAAAAGTGAAATTGCTGGATCATATGGTAAATTCTATTTTTAATTTTTAAAGGAACTATCATACTGTTTTCCACTGCAGCTGTATCATTTTACCAACAATGCACAAGGGTTTCAATTTCTCTACCTCCTCATCAACATTCGTTATTTTTAGGTTTTGTGTGTACTTTTTTAAATAATAATCATCCTAATGGGTCTGAGGTGGTATCTCAATGTAGTTTTGATTTGCATTTCCCTGATGGTTAGTGACGTTAAACATCTTTTATGTGCCTTTTTGCCATTCATATATTGTCTTAAATATGATATATGAGTGGCAAAATGACACATAATCCTAACAAATCAGATAGTTTTTTAGTTGTTGAGTTTTAGAAGTTCTTTATGTATTCTGGATATGTTCATCCCTTAACAGATATATGACTTGCAAATATATTCTCTCATTCAGTAGGTTACCTTTCGATTTTGTTGGTCCTGTCTTTGGATAAATGGAAGTTTATCATTTTCCAGAAGCCCAATTTGTCTCGTTTTTTAATTTGGTTGCCAGTGCCTTTGGTTTCATAGCCAATAAATTATTGCCAAATCTAATATCATGAAGCTTTTGCCTTACGTTTTCTTTTAGGAGTTTCACAGTTTTTGTTCTTATGTTTAGGACTTTGACCCATTTTGAGTTCATTTCTGCATATGGTGTTAGGCAAAGGTACAACTTCATTCTTTTGATGTGGATACCTACTTTTCCTAGCGCTATTTGTTGAAAAGATCTTTTCCTCATTGAATGGTCTTAGCACTCTCGTCAAAGATCATTTGATCATATATGTAAGCAATTATTTGGAGATTTGTTACTTCTTTCTATTGGTTTAAATGTCTATCTTTATGGCAGCACTACACTGTTGTTATAACTGTAGCTTTCTTTTTTTTTTTAAATTATAGAGACAGGCTCTTGCTATGTTGCTCAGGTTGGTCTCGAACTCCTGGCTTCAAGCAATCCTCCTGCCTCAGCCTCCCAAAATGCTGGGATTAGAGCCATGAGCCACGATACCCAGCCATGAATGTAGCTTGGTAACAAGTTTTGAAGTCAGGCTGTGTGAGTCCTTCAACTTTGTTCTTTAAGATTGTTTTGGCTATTTGTGATCCCTTGAGATTTCATATAAACTTTAGGACGTATTTTTCTATTTCTGCAAAAATGTATTGGGATTTGCATTGAATCTGTAGATCACTTTGGGTAATATTGACATCTTAATATTAAGCCTTTCAATAATTGAATAATGCCTTTTCCTTTATTAGCATCTAATGTATTTCAGGAATTTTTATAGTTTTTGTTATACAAATCTTTCACCTCCTTGGTTAATTCCTAAGTATTTTATTCTTTTTGGTGCTATTGTAAATGGAGTTTTTTTTTTTTAATTTTCTTTTCAGATTGCTTATTGTCTACTTCTTTTAAGTTTTTCAATTCCTTGGCATACAATTTTCAGAGTGCTCTCTTATAGTCCTTTTCACTTCTGCAGAGTCAGTAGTAGTATCTTAAACTTTCTGATTTTAGTTATTTGAATCTTCTCCCCTTTTTTCTTAGTCAATATAGAGAATGGTTTGTCAATTTTGTTGATTGTTTCAAAGAAGCAACTTTTGGCTTCATTGATTTTTCTCTTCTGTTTTTCTGTTCTTTCATGTTTCTAAGTTTCATTATTTCCTTCCTTCTGTTATCTTTGAGCTTTCTTTGTTCTTTTTCTAGTTCTGAAATTGTAAAATTAGGTTATTGATTTGAGATCTTTCCTGTTTTTTAAAATGTAAATGTTTACGGCTATAAATTTCCTCCTTACTACTGCTTTCACTATGTTCCATAAGTTTTTGGTACATTGTCCTTTCATTTTTATTTATCTCTCAGTATTTTCTAATTTCCCTGTGATTTCTTCTTTGATACATTGGTTTTTTAAGAGTGTGTTGTTTAATTTGCATGAATTTGTGAATTTCCTAATGTTTCTTCTGTTGTCTATTCTGATTTCTAAATTCATTCTGTTGTGGTCAGAGAAGATACTTTGTATGATATCCATGTTTTAAAGTCTAGTGAGACTTAAGTTGTAACTTAACATGTAGTCTAAAATGTCCCATGTGCACTTAACAGGAATGTGTATTCTGTTGTTGAGTAGACTGTCCTGTGTATGTCTGTTAGATCTACGTGTTTTATTGTGTTAAGTCCTCTGTTTTCTTACTTATCTTCTATCTCATTATTCTATTCATTATTATTTATTTTTCTTTTTTGAGATGAAGTTTCACTTTTGTTGCCCAGGATGGAGTGCAATGGGGTGATCTTGGCTCACTGCAACATTTGCCTCTCTGTTTCAAGCAATTCTCCTGCCTCAGCCTCCTGAGTATCTGGGATTACAGGTGTGCACCACCATGTCTGGCTAATTTTGTATTTTTAGTAGAGGTGGGGTTTCACTATGTTGGTCAGACCAACTCCTGACCTCAAGTGATCCACCCATCTTGACCTCCCAAAGTGCTGGGATTACAGGTGTGTGCCACCATGCCCAGCCTTCTATTTATTATTGAGAGTGATATATTGAAGTCTCCAATAATTGTTATAGAACTTAAAGTAGAATAATAAAAAATAAAAATAAATTTTAAAAAATCTAAAATAATTTTTTAAAGGAAAAAAGAAATGTCTATTTTTTCCTTCAATTCTATCAATTTTTGCTTTATATATTTTTATGGTATGTTATTAGGTATGTAAAGGTTTATAATTGTTATATCTTCTTATTGTATTAAAACTTTTATTAATATATAATGCCCTTCCTTGTCTCTTGCAATCTTTTTTTTTAATCTATTTTGTCTGACGTTAGAATAGCCATCTCTGCTCTCTTTGGGTTTCCATGTCCATGGAATATCTTTTTTCATCCTTTCACTTTTAACTTATTTGTCCCTTTGGATCTAAAGGGTGTCTCTTATAGATAGCATAAAGTTACACCATTATATGTGTGTGTGTGTGTGTGTGTGTGTGTGTTTTAAATCCATTCTGCTGATCTCTGTCTTTTGATCAGCGAGTTTCATTCACTAACATTTAAAGTAATTACTAATATGACTTCTATAATTTTACTATTTGTTTTTTTCTCTTTCTTTCTTTCCTTTTTTCCTTCCTTCCTTTCCTTCTTTCCTTCCTTCTTTCCTTCCTTCCTTCCTTCCTTCCTTCCTTTCTTTCTTTTCTCACTCTGTCACACAGGCTGGAGTTCAGTGACATTGTCATGGCTTACTGCAGCCTTGACTTCCCAAGTTTAAATGATACTCCCACCTCAGCCTCCAAAGTAGCTGGAACTACAGGTGCACACCACCATACCCAGCTAATTTTTGTATTTTTTTATAGAAAAAGAGTTTGGTCATGTTGACCAGGCTGGTCTTAATCTCCTGGGCTCAAACGATCCACCTGCCTCTGCCTCCCAAAGTGGTAGGATTACAGGCATGAGCCACCATACCTGGCCACTATTTGTTTTCTATATTCCTTATAGCTTTTTTTAAAATCCCGCATCATTGTCTCTTTTTGTCCTCTGCTTCACTGCCTCTTTATAGTTAATTTTTTGTAGTAAAGCATTTTAATTTTCTGTTCATTTCCTTTCTAGTATATCTATAATTATTTTCTTTGTGATTGTCTTGGGGATTACATTTAACATTCTGAGGTTATAACACTATAATTTACATTTATATCAATTTAACTTCAATAATATATAAAAACTGCTCAGTTACAGCTCTGTCTCCATCTGTTTTATTTTTCGATGTCACAAAATTACACCTTTGTATGTGGTGTGCTCAAAAATATAAACAAATAATTGTTTTCTTAATGCATTATTCTTTTGAATTGTGTAGTAAACAATATATGAAGGTACAAACCAAAGTTACAATGTTGTAACTTGTACAATGTTGTAAAATTGTACAAAATTACAATTTTAGACTAATAATTTTTAAAAATGTATTAGTCTCTTAGATCATACAGAAAACAAAAAAGTTGATGTACAAACTGTTGCTACACAAATACTATCTTTTATAATTGCCCATGTATTTATCTTTCCTGAGATTTTTATTTCTTCATATGACTTTAACCTGCAAGACTCCCTTACAGGGCTGGTCAGGTGGTAGTGAATTCCCTCAATTTTTGTTTATCTAGGGAAGTCTTAATTTCCTTCTCACTTTTGAAGAATAGCTTTGCTGGATGTAGAATTCTTGGCTGACAGATTTTTTTTTTTCTTTTAGCATTTTGAATGTATCAGTTCACTACCTTCTGGACTCCAAAGTTTCTGATAAAGAAATCCATTTTAATCTTATTGAGGATCCCATTTATGTGATGACTTGCTTTTCTCTTGCTGTTCTTTGTCTTTCAATCATTTTATTATGTGCCTTGGTGTGGGTCTCTTTGAGTTCATCCTACCTGGAATCCATTAAGTTTCTTGGATGTTTATATTCATGTCTTTCATCAAATTTGGGAAGTATTTTGCCATTTGTTTTCAAATAATCTTTCTTTTACTCTCTCTAAAGCTCCTACAATGCATGCATTGGTGCTATTGATAGTACCATGGCGATTTCTTAGTCCCTTTTCACTTTTCTTCAGTATTTTTTCTTTGTGTTCCTCAGATTTGACAATTTCAATAGTCCCATCTTCGTGTTCACTGATTTTTTTTCTTCTGCCTACTTCTAATAAACTTTGAATACTTCTAATAAGCTTTTCATTTAATTCATTTTACTTTTCAGCTCTCAAATTTCTTTTTGAATTATCTTTTTCTATCTCTTTATTGATATTTTGATTTTGTTCATACACCATTTTCTTTCTTTATGCCATCTGTTAGTTATCTGAGCGTCTTTAAGATAGTTGCTTTAAAGATAAGATGGATGTGGCATCTTATCTTCTTCAGCAACAGTTTCTGCTGGTTTATTTTTTCCCTTTAGATAAGCCATACTTCCCTGTTTCTCTGTATACTTTTGAGTTTTTTGTTTGGAAACTGGACATTTGAATCTAATAATGTGGCAACCCTGAATATTATATTCTACTTTCTTCCCCAGGGCTTGCTGTTTTTGTTTTGGCTTTGTTTTGTTTTTGATTGCTGTAGGCTGTCTCTATGCCAAGGATCAGCCTGAGACGTAAAGCCTACTCAGGTCTTTTCTGAGCCTGTGTCTTTTCCTGGGCATGTGGGGTAACTTTTTTGCTTTGAATGTTCTAGTTTTTAAGGTCTCACATCCAAAAGGGTGGGGGGGAGGAGAAAAATAGAGGAGGGAGGTTAAAGGGCACCAGCCCTTTAAATCCCTTGGAAGTCACTTCAGTTGGAGGGGGTGAAGCTTGCAATAATGAAGGGAGGATGTGACAGTGGCTATCCCCCCTCCATACTGGACTTCCATGATCAGAAGCAGCAATCAGCAATTAGAACACAAATTCCTGAAATTTGGAGGAGACAGTCCTTTTTGCCCACCTCGGCCTCTCACTGGGTACATACAAGATCCTCCAAAACTCCTCCTCACAGCTGCCTGCCACAGGGCTGGGGGTGAAGGATGGGTATCCACTACTGAAGGAAGAGCTGAAATTTACCAAAATTAAGTGGAATTTACCTTCCAAGACTTCCTCTGGAATTTGCAAGCCTTGAATAGACTCCAGAGTTCCAAAATAGTTACATCAGATAAACACTGTACAATTGTTTAGGTGTACAGACTAATTCCTGATGCTTCCTATTCCTCTATCTTCCCAAAATACGCTTTCCTGGAACTATTTTTTATGTCTAATTTTTCTACTCACACGTTTTTAATTTTACATAAATAAGAACACATGCTTTTGTTTTAGTGAAACCTTTTATTCTGTGGATCTCACCTTCCCCTACATGATCTCTCTCATTTCTTGGACAATCTGGTTTTTTTTTCATGTTTATGTAATCATTTATATATCATGATATAAACAATGCTTGTCTATATGATTTATGGATATAAACAATGCTTGTTTATATCACTTATGGATATAAACAAGCATTTACATACAAATATATAAAATATGCTTATATTAATATTCCTATACTTGCTAACTTAATATTTATACACTGTTCTATTCCAAAAATAAATTTAATGTAGCTCTTACACTCATTGAATAACTGAAGTTCCATATAGTGTATGGACATTCAAAAATGTTATAAACATAAGCTATTGCAAGCACATCATTTTAAAATATTAGAGAGTAGTTATTTCTAATGATAAATCAATATTATCTGAGGCATTTTGGGAAATAGTCCTTTCTTTGAATTAAAATTAACACTCTGATTGTCAGGGTATATTGTTTGCACCCTACTGGGAACAGACAGAAATATTAGGCTCAAAAATATGTAT
This sequence comes from Macaca thibetana thibetana, assembly GCF_024542745.1. Taxonomy (NCBI): domain Eukaryota; kingdom Metazoa; phylum Chordata; class Mammalia; order Primates; family Cercopithecidae; genus Macaca; species Macaca thibetana. The sequence continues at coordinate 18,403,716 of NC_065594.1, forward strand.
TCATTTTTCTGTGCAATGTCTATATTTTATGCTCATCTTTCTAACAGGGAAAACATCATTATGAAATTATTAATGTCGGCTGGGCAAGGTGGCTCATGCCTGTAATCCCAGCACTTTGGGAGGCCCAGGCAGGAGGATCATGAGGACAGGAGATAGAGACCATCTTGGCTAACATGGTGAAACCCCATCTCTACTAAAAGTACAAAAAAATTAGCTGAGCATGGTGGCACGTGCCTGTAGTCCCAGCTACTCGGGAGGCTGAGGCAGGAGAATCACTTGAACCCTTGAGGTGGAAGTTGCAGAGAGCCAAGATCGCACCACTGCACTCCAGCCTGGGCAACAGAGCACTCCTGCCTGGGCAACAGAGCAAGATTCCATCTCAAATAAAAAGGAAGGAAGGGAGGGAGGGAGGGAGAAAATTATTAATGTCATTGCTTATGGTGTTCTTTCATTATACTTAATTTAAATTATTTCTTACCTTTTGAAGGGTTTCATAATTTCAACAAATAATTAAGTTTGCTTGTTTGCTTTTTATTTTTAAGAAAGTTACCCTGTAAATTGACATGTATTTCTTCAGAAATAAAGGTCACTGAACATGTAAAGTTATAATACATCAAAAAATGTCATTTTCATTTTTTTACTTAAGAAAAAGTTGATATTAGCATCATTAAAGATTACAAAAAAAGACTTTGCCAGCCTGGGCACGGCGGCTCACACCTGTAATCCTAGGACTTTGGGAAGCCAAGGTGGGTGGATTGGCTGAGCTCAGGAGTTCAAGACCAGCCTGGGCAACATGGTGAAACCCTGTCTCTACTAAAATACAAAAAAAATTAGCCGGGCATGGCGGCGTGCATCTGTAATCCCAGCTACTCAGGAGGTTGAGGCAGGAGAATTGCTAGAACCCAGGAGGCGGAGGTTCCAGTGAGCCGAGATTGCGTCACTGTACTCCAGCCTGGGCGACAGACAGAGCGAGACTCCACCTCTTAAAAAAAATAAATAAATAAAAAGACTTTGCTTCCTAAATTTGAATAGAAATGACATACATTAATTCAATGACTTTGAAAGAAAATTTCGTTATCATAACTTTATGTCAGACATGGTAAATATGTAGACACCTACTTCATAAGTAATTTAAGTAATTTTTATTTTGATGTCAATTCCTGTCAGAGGCAGGTGACTCATAAGCTTTTTATTACTAATAACAGCAATAATGATGCTTATACTTTACTCTAAAAAATAGAAAATAGTTTTTAGACACAGCACTCTGACGAGTCAGCCCAGACTTATGCAGGAGAAAAAGAGCATTTCTCCTATATTGCCATCCACCTGATATGCTTTCTAGGTCAGAAGTCCCAGGAGATAGGATCTGGTTTAGGGGGTGCTGCCAGGATGACAAGATCTGGTTAATTTTTGTTCTCCAGGTTCTGAGACATGAAAATCAGTCTTTGGAATCCTCTCATCTTGATTAAAGAGTTGCTCTCCTGCCCGTTGAAAAAGGTGAAAAGTTTTCTCTGCTTTAGGATGATTAGAATATCCTGTTTTCACTCTATCAGATCTAAAGAGTAGGACTAGGCTCAATAACATGCTGTCCAAGTTTTATCAGGCCTCTCATGCCGAGATCCTGGGATGTCATAAAGGTTGGTGGGGGTGGGGGGGCTCACCTATTGTCACTGCTTTCCCAAGCTTTTCTTTCTGCTCTTCTCTCCCCTGGTACAAAGCGCTGGCTGGTTTTCATGGCTCTGTTCCTTGGACTTATGATTGAATTACTTGTTCAGAATGAATCGCTCCATCTCTGCCACCAGACAGGTCTTTAAACAGACTTGTCACAGACAGCAAACCAAATAACCCTGGGGGTCGGCTATTCATGATGAAGGAAGTAATCATTCACAATCATCTGCTAATTGCTAGAGTGATTCAAATTTTGCTAACCAGTCACTGCTGACAGCTTTGCCTATGATAGGGTCTCCCCTGACTCAGGTCTTGCTGTTTCTTTGAAATCATTGCCTAAAGCTGACAAAAAAATCATATTTCATTAATATTTAAAATTAAAATTAATGGTTACTCTAACAAGCGACAGAATGCTGCTGCTGAATGCAATTGAATTTTTCATTAATATTAATTTGCAGTTTGTGGAGCAATGGCTTAACAACTGATCTACCCACATCTAATTCAAATATTGATTAACTGAGCCATAAATCTGTGCTCATGAAATACATTGCTTTTAACTGTCTATGTTTGATTTTATGGTCTTTCTTAGCATTTTCAAAATTTATCATGTTTCGGTAATAACATGTACTTTTTCTAGTCGGTTAATTAGCAAATATTTTCTAATTTGCTGATCAGCATAAATTTGTTTTAAGTTGCCAGGAATGACATAAAATTTTCCAATGATTTCTTACCTAAGGGCCTTATGTCCCTAATATCAATATTATCATCATTAACCATGATTTACTCAATATGTTTTAAGAACCTGGGGCTGACCTAACAAAATGATTTTCCTTAGTATGGGAAAATTATGCTATCAATTAGAAATTAGTAGGATATTTAATTTGAATTGTTTTTATTGATTGCAGTCATTAACTTCCACCATGTTTAAGATATTAACACACATGGGAGGCCGGGCGCGGTGGCTCAAGCCTGTAATCCCAGCACTTTGGGAGGCCGAGACGGGCGGATCACGAGGTCAGGAGATCGAGACCATCCTGGCTAACACAGTGAAACCCCGTCTCTACTAAAAAATACAAAAAAATAGCCGGGTGAGGTGGCGGGCGCCTGTAGTCCCAGCTACTCGGGAGGCTGAGGCAGGAGAATGGCGTGAACCCAGGAGGCGGAGCTTGCAGTGAGCTGAGATCCCCCCACAGCGCTCCAGCCTGGGTGACAGCGCAAGACTCCCTCTCAAAAAAAAAAAAAAAAAAGATATTAACACACATCATGTTTTTATTACTAGATGAAAATGTTACACAAATTTTAAACAGTAATTTAAAATTCACCACCTTGAACTGGATACTTTTGCACATTCCAAACACAAAACCTGCTTCCCATAAGAGAAGCAATACTAGAAGTAAATTGCCTTGCTGAGAAAACTATTGCCTGAGTGCTGGTTTCACTTTGTGGCACTGAGCATTTATTTATGAGCGTTTTTATCTCCAATGATCCTCTTAAAGGCCAGTTCTGATTGCTGACAGGCCACGTGCTTCCAGGGCTAAAGTTCATCAGGAGCTAAGAGTGGTGCTGCACAAAGGCTGGCCTGAGAGATGACTGTGCATTTCTGTGCCCTATGTTCCACGTCCTCTTCATTGTGGATCTTTGCATATTTTTAAGCAACCTCTAGTTTCTATGCTATTTTTCGCTCTAACCATCCCTAATCCAGTAACATACCTTTGTGTTTCCAAAACTAGAATAAGAGGATGTCACAAATAAGGGTCTGGGTGTGGTGATACCTGTAGTCCCAGCTACTTGGGAGGTTGAGGCAGGAGAATTGCTTGAACCCAGGAGGCAGAGGTGGCAGTGAGCCAAGATTGCACCGCTGCACTCCAGCCTGGGCTACAGAACAAGACTTTGTCTCAAAAAATAAAAATTAAAAATATGTAGGTGGAAGCATCTTCCAGAAGCTTTGGCTTTAATTGTAATGTTAATTGCCACATGATCTCTCAGAAGAGACTCTAACGCTGAATATTTCATGCACCATAAAAACGTGTGGTGCTAAAATCTGAATGTTTGTGTCCCTGCAAAATTCCTAAGTTGAAATCTTAATTCCCAAGTTAGAATTAGGAGGTATGGCCTTTGGGAGGTGATTAGACCATGAAGGTGGAGTTCTCATGATTGGGATTCGTGTCCTTGAAAAAGAGGTCTCAAAGAACTCACTAGCCACTTCCTTCTACCTGTGAAATTACGGTGAGAAGGAGCCATTTATGAACCAGGAGGCGGGCCCTCACCTGACTCTGAATATGCCAGTGCCTTGATCTTGGACTTCCCAGCCCCACAACTGTGAAAAATAAATTTCTGTTGTTTAAAAGCCCTCCAGTTTATGTATTTTGTTATAGTAGCCCAGATGGACTAATACAAGTGGGTTGTAGGAGCCAACATAAGGAGATGAAAGTTTGTGATGCATTTGTAGCCTAGCAAATGGAGTATGGCCAGAATGTCACAATCATTTGCAAGTGCCTAGAAATGAGGCCAGAGTGATAACATGAAATCTGATGATGAAGGTCTGATTATGAAGTCCTGTGTATACCATAATAAAACATTTGTTTATTTGATAACTGCCATCACAGTTTTTATTTTATTTCATTTTATTACTTTTTATCTTTTCTTCTGTTTTTTATTTTTTATTTTTATTTGTTTATTTATTTTTTCTTTTGAAGATCCCCACTGGATACCTGTTTCACAAACCATCATGGTTTTTAAGGCAAAAATAGTAATAGGACCAAATCTGTGTTTTAGAAAAATAATGCTGGTGTCAGCATGAAGGCAGTAAGAACTTGGTCAAGGCAACACCAACATAGAACACATTTGAATGTTTAGCTGCAAAAGTTTTTGCTTACATTCCAAGGGAGAGGTGTACACAACCAAAACCGAGAAAGCAATAATACAACCCTTTATTTTTTAGTCTTGCTCTGTTGCCCAAGCTGGAGTGCAGTGGCATGATCTTGGCTCATTGCAACCTCTGCCTCCCGGGTTCAAGAGATTCTCCTGCCTTAGCCTACAGAGTCGTTGGGAATACAGGTGCGCACCACCATGCCCAGCTAATTTTTGTATTTTTAGTAGAGAAAGGGTTTTGCTAAGTTGGCCAGGCTGGTCTCAAACTCCTGACCTCAAGCGATCCACCCACCTTGGTCTCCCAAGATGCTGGGATAACAAGCATTAGCAACAGTGCTCGGCCCAACCCTTTAAGTTAAATGCCCAATTAGGGGGTAGCTGGCTATGTTATCTGAATTAGCCATACATCCTTGGAAAGGTTTCTTTAGTCTTGGATTATTCATCAATAAGAGTACTGATTACATGATAATGTGGTAATGATCCTTATGTTGCAGGGTAGCTGTGAAGATAAAAATAGTGTATAATAAATTCTAGCACAGAGCCTGATTTACAATAAACATAGTTGCTAAATAATGGGAGCTACTGTTATCAACACAATGAAAAACGTAGAAGACTGAAAATTCTATGACTTACTAGACATAGCTTTAGTAAATGCCATATTATATTTTGATGAAGCCCCAGTTGCCAATACAAAGTGACTTCCTCTTATTTCAGAAGCCAAAGGGCAAGAAAGCTTAAATAACCCTCTAAAGCAATGGTGTCCAATCTTTTGGCTTCCCTGGACCACACATAAGATACACTAACACTAATGATAACTGACAATCTTAAAAAAAAAAAAAAATTGCAAAAAATCCATAATGTTTTAAGTGAGTTTACAAATTGTGTTGGGCAGAATTCAAAGTTGTCCTGGGCTATATCCATGCGGTCTGCAGGCCTCAGGTTGGACAAGCTTGATCTAAAGGAGAGGAGTAGGAGTTTGGAGAGGCCCTCCTTTCAACCTTTTCTTTTTATTTTCTTCCTTTTTTCTTTTTTTTTTTTTTTTTTTTTTTTTGTTGTTTTTGTTTTTGTTTTTAGATGGAGTCTTGCTCTGTTGCCCAGGCTGGAGTGCAGTGGTGCAACCTTGGCTCACTGCAACCTCCGTCTCCCAGGTTCAAGCAATTCTCCTGCCTCAGCCTCCCTAGTGATTGAGATTACAGGGCACGCACCACCACATCTGGCTAATTTTTGTATTTTTAATAGAAACGGGGTTTTACCATGTTGGCCTCAAACTCTTGACCTCAAGTGATCTGCCCACCTTGGCCTCCCACAGTGCTGGGGTTACAGGGGTGAGCCACCACATCTGGCCTCAACCATTTCTTAAAAGGTAAGAATCTCCACATTTCACTCTATTGCATGGTTCTTCTGTCATTTGCTCTTTTACATGCATGTATTTGTTCTCCCATTAAATTGAAATATTTAGGTCAGAGCATATCTTTTAATTCTTTTAATGTTCTACTACTTTATGGAGCTTACTATAAAAATTATCTTTCACATTTTCACTAAAAGACTTTATTTTCAAAAATACACAAATACGTACACACATGTCTCTGATGAGGCACACCTGAACATTTATTTTAACTCTTGACAAATACTGATTTTAAGTTCTTACAATTTATAGTTAGCCTCATAAAAATACACTTAAGCATTTAAAACATATAATAATTTCCCTGTTTTCATGTTACCACATATTATTTTAATTCATAAATTATCTCATTTACTTTTTTACAATTGTTAATTCAGAGAATTAGAAATAAATAAGAAAAGTGGGTCATAGTTACTCTACCTTAATAATGTCTGTTGATATATTTAGTAATACATGAATAAGACTAGAAAATTTCAATCCGTTTAGAAAGGTACAAAATGGGAAATGGAAGCCTTCCTTCCACTGGAATGTCATCCTGAAAAAAAAAATCTAAATTTCTATGTATCTCTCCATTTCATGCCTGTAAGTGATCTCACCATGCATACATAATACAGCTTACTTTTTCACATAATATATTGTGTAATTCTTTGAAGGTTAACATTTAAATCTCCTTCATAGCAGATAACATTTGCATAGTATTCTGCTGAATGAATGAGTGCATCATAATTTATTTGTTCAGTCCTCTATTGATAGACACTTTGGTTGTCTCTCTTTCCTCCTCCCTCCCTTAGTCTCTCCTTCCTTCCCTCCTTCCTTTCTCTTTCTCTTTCTGCCTCTCTTTCTCCCTTCCTTCCTTCCTTTCTCTTCATTTCTCTCTCTGTCTCTATTTTTCTCTCTATTATGAACCATGATATGATAAATATCTTTGTTTATATACTGTGGCAAGTAGTTGCATTATATCCATGGTAAATGCCTAGCAGGAAGAGTGCCAAGTTACGAGGACACTCAGATAGCCCCGTGGGAAGGCCCATTTGGTGAGGAATGGAGCCTCCTTCTAATAAGTAGCATATGCCAGTCACATGAGTTTGCCACCTTGAAGTGAATCCTCCAGCACCAATTAAGCTTTCAGATGACTGCAGTCCTAGTAATATCTGATTGCAGCTTCATGAGAGACCCTGAGCCTAAACCACCTAGCCAAGTCACTCTTGATTTCCTGACTCACGGAAGCCATGATGGTTTTTTTTTTTAATATACTAGTTTTGGGGTAACATGTTAAGCACTATCAGATAACTAAAATACTTATGGCTTGGAACAGTGGTTGTCAACCCTGGACAGTTTTGCCCTTCAGGGACATTGGCAATGTCTGAAGACATTTTGGTCGTTCTACCTGGGGAGGATGCTACCGGCATTTAGTGGATAGAGGGCAGGAATGCTGCTAAACAGCCTACGGTGAACAGAAGAGTTCCCAACAACAACAACAAAATACGCAGCCCCAAATGTCAATGGTGCCAAAGTTAAGAAATCCTGAATCCTAGAATAACGTAAATAACATATTTTAAATAAGGTCTCACTCTGTCAACCAGGCTGATGTGCAGTGGCATGATCTCGGCTCACCGCAACCTCCGCCTTCTAGGTTCAAGCAATCCTCCCACCTCAACCTCCTGAGTAGCTAAGACTACAGGGGCGTGTGGTACCATGCTTGGCTAAATTTTTGTATTTTTCTAGTGACAGGGTTTCTCTGTCTTGTCTAGGCTAGTCTCAAACTCCTGGGCTCAAGCTATCTGCCTGCCTCAGCCTCCAAAAGTACTAGGATTAGAGAGGTGAGCCACCATGCCCGGCCCAAATATTTTCTTTCTTTCCTTCTCCTTTTCTTTCCTTCTTCTTTTGTCTCCTTTCTTTCCTTTTCTTTTCTTTTCTCCCCCCTCCACCCTCATCTCGCTCCCTCCCTCCAGCCCTCCCTCTCTTTCTTTCTTCTTTTTTTTTGGTGACAGATTCTCACTCTGTTACCCAGGCTGGAGTGCAGTGGTGCAATCATAGCTTACTGCAGCCTCAACCTTCTAAGATCAAGTGATCCTCCCACTTCAGCCTCCCAACTAGCTGGGATACAAACATGTACCACCACAACTGGCTATTTTTAAAAATTTTTTGTAGAGGTAGAGTCTCTTGATGTTGCCCAGGCTGGTCTCGTATTCCTGGGCTCAAGTGATCCTCCTGCCTCTAACTCCCAAAGTGTTGGGATTACAGGTATAAACCACTGTGCCTTGTCTCTATATCTTTTTCTTTTCTTCTTCTTCTTCTTCTTTTTTTTTTTTTCAAGGAAGGAGTCTTGTTCTACTCTCCAGGCTGGAGTGCAGTGGCACAATCTTGGTTCACTGCAACCTCTGCCTCCCGGTTGAAGTGATTCTCCTGCCTCAGCCTCCCGAGTAGCTGGGATTACAGGCATGACCCACCGCACCTGGCTCCATATCGTTTTTAATCTTGGATTTTTAATCACTTTTACAGGCTCTTCAATGCTAACTGATGAAGCAAATCCTAACCAATGTAAAAACATATTTTTGCAATGAGATGCTAATGAGTCACACAACCTCTTCTGCAAGCTAGTTGAATTCCAAGATCCTGTACTTTTTGGAGTTTTGGAAAACAATATGTGAAATAGGTTATTATTTTAATTCTAACAATTTTTCTGTAGATCCTTCTGGATTATCTAGGGACACAATTGCATCATCTGGAAAAAGTGTGAATTTAAAAAATTCTCTCAAATTTTTATGACTTTTTTCTTAGTTTATTATTCTGGTTTGAGCCTCTAGTGAAATAATGCATAGCAGTGATAGTGGACCATTTTTGTCTTATTCTTGATGTCAAGGAGAAAGTTTTAAATATTTCCTTAGGTGTGATGTTTGTCATAGGGTCTTTTTTTTTTTTTTTTTTTTTTGGATATACTCTCAATCCAATTAAGGAAGTCCCTTTCTATTCAAATCGCTAAGGGTTTGCTTGTTTTTTCAATCATGAATGGAAATTGGATTTATCATTTGCTTTTTCTCAATCTATAGAAAAGCTCACATGGGAGAAAGAATAGTCTTTTCAGCAAATGGTGTGGGAGAGGACTAAATATCCACATTTAAAACAATAAAACTGGATCCCTACCTAACATCCATACACAAAAATTAGCTCAAGGTACAAGATAGACTTTAATATAAGTGCTGAAAATATAAACTTTTACTAGGTTGGTGCAAAAGTAATTGCAGTTTTTGCCACTACTTTCAATGGCAAAAACTGCAATTACTTTTGTGCCAATGTAATAGAAGAAAACACAGGAATAAATTTTTGTGGTCTAGGTTGGGTAATCATTTCTTGAATAAGGCACCAAAAACACAAATAATAAAAAAGAAAATTGATAAGTTGCACCTCATCAAATTAATATCAATTGTGCTTCAAAGGCTGCCACTGAGAAAGTGAAAGGACAAGCAAAAGTAGTAAAAAATATTTTCCAATAAATCATTAAGACTAGTATCCAGAATATATAAAAAATTCTTACAACTCAATATCATTAGTCTGTTTATATGAAATGTCCCAAACTGGCTATCTATAGGGACAGAAAGCAGATTTGTGCTTTCCTAGGGTGGTAGACAGGGGAAAATGGGGAGTATTTGCTAATGGGTAGAGTTTTCTTCTTAAAGTAGTGAAAATATCTTAAAATTAGATGATGGTGATATTTGCTGACTCTGAAATTAAACTAAAAGTTGTCATATTTTATACTTTAAACAGGTGAAGTTTATGGACTCACCGCAGGCTTGAGCTCAAGTGATACTTCCACCTCAAACTTCCAAGTAGCTGGGACCACAGACATGCCACCACACCTGACTCGTTTTTGTATTATTTTTCTTTTTCTTTCTTTTTTTTTTTTTTGTAGAGACAGTGTCTCGCTATGTTGCCTAGGCTGGTCTTTAACTCCTGAACTCAAGCGATCCCCCTGCCTCAGCCTTCCGAAAGTGCTGGGAATACAGGTGTGAGCCACCACACCTGGCCTAAAAAACAGCTTTGAGATGAAACTTGCATGTCATACAATTCATTCATTTGAAGTGTACAGTTCAGTGGTTTTTAGTATATTGACAGAGTTGTGCAGCCATCACCACAATTTAGCTTTAGAGTATTTTCATCTCCCCCAAAACTAACCTGTACAATGAGCTGGTACTCCCCATTCCCTCTTCCCAATACTCCTCTTCCCAGAACCACTAATCTATTTTCTATCTCTGTGGATTTACCTATTTGGGAGATTTCACATAAGGAAGTCATACAATATGTGATATCTCATGACCACTCCTGACTTGGCATGCTATCATTGTCATTCCTTTGAACTGCACATATTTGCAAACTCCACATTATATTATTGCTTTATATAGTCAAGATTCATTTGGATATATACACCTTAGGAACACCTTTGATATTTTAGTTTTGGTTACTCTGAACTTAAATTTATCCGTGAAAAAGACATCTTACAATATTGAGTCTTCCTGTTGAAGAGAACAATATATTTTTTCATTGATTTAAGTTGTATGTTCTCCCAGTAGCACTTTAAAGTTTTATTCATCTAGGTTCTCTGTAGTTTTTGTTGAATACATACCTAGATATTGCTGCTTTTTGTATATTTTTTTCTTTTGGATAGTTGAGCCTTCTCGTCTTTATTAGAGTAGAGATGAGTGGTTTTGTCAGTGCTTTCTTTATGTGACCTGTGTAATAGGTAATTTTCCCTTAAGTCTGATATACAATATAAATAGGTACATAGATATATATGAAACAAGGAAAATTGATGACAAGAGCCAAATAGTGTTTCTGACAAATAATTCACAGAATTCCAGGATTTTATTTTGATTCAAATTTTAAAAAATGAGAGAAGAAAGAAAAAAAAAGATGTTTGTTTTTCAGCGTTTCCTGGGAGGTTTTCTCAATTTGTTACTTTCTTATCCATTACTTTACAGTTTCATGGGCTCTGGTCCATTTGTGTCAGACCCAAGTTCATCTTGTTTTGAAGCCTGTACACTTACACACTTTTCTTGTAACTGGGAATGATTTCTCCTCACATTCTGATTCTCCTTCGAATCTCAGTTTAAGTGTCAACTCCTCTCCAAACCTCCCTGAGTGAAGTGGGCCTTTTCCTCCATTTTCTTTCACTGTACTACTTCATGCCCTGAGCACTCATCACAACCTAATAACATCTATTAACTGCTTTGTCTGTTTCAGACATACAATGTAGATTCTCCAGTGCCTACCAGAGTACTTGGCACATACTATGCCTTCAGCACATAATTTTCAAAAAAATGAATTCAGATAAGGCAAATTTAATTTAAACTTCTAGTTAACTTATACTGAATGTATATGCCAGGCACAAGTCTTGGTGTATTTTACATATTACATTTGGCTGTCATCTAATTAGCTCAGAAGCTCGCAGACTCACAGTTCCAAAGTCCTCTCTAATCCTAGCAATTTTCTCCTCCCACCCGAGGGTCTTGTCCCGCCCCCCACATCTTCTTCACCCCTCAACCTTCTGGGAGCCCAGGCAGGGTTACCCGGTGGAGCCTTCCGGGACCGATGCGCATGCGCGGCCGATCTGCACATGCGCAATATTCGCGCTGCCGCCGCTGTCCCTGCCTGGTTGAGGTGGCAGCAAGGGGCGGGACGCGCAGCGCTATGGCCGAGGGCAGCGGGGAAGTGGTCGCAGTGTCTGCGACTGGGGCTGCCAACGGCCTCAACAATGGGGCAGGCGGGACCTCGGCGACGACCAACAACCCGCTGTCGCGCAAGCTGCATAAGATCCTGGAGACGCGGCTGGACAACGACAAGGTAACCGGGGCTGGTGGGGCCGGAGGCACAGGTTCCCGCGGGGCTGAGCCGGGCCAGGGGCGGTGTCTGTCAGGGACCCACCGCGGTCTCCCTCGTCCCGGCCGCAGAGCGACCGCGAGTGACCCCAGCCCTGCGGGCTCCGCTGCTCTGCGGGCGCCGGGGGTGGGGGGTGGGGTGAGAAAGGGGAGCCCCAGTAACCTTCGGAAAAGCGAAGGGGTTTCCTGTGTGTTCTCTCCACCTGAAAAGGTGCCTTCAAGACTCTCTGGATGGGATTGGTGAACTGCGGCGCCTCGAAAGGTGCCCTCCATACACTCCCGGAGGTGTTTGGCGGTGAGAGCCGGGAGACAGGAGGAGAGCACAGGACGGGATAGGAAATACATGCAGAAGAGCAGATTCCAAGATAAGGCAGTGCGAATGGGGGTCAGGAGACCAAGAGAGCATTGGTAGGGATAAGGGAGCGTTTCCGCCGACAAGTGACAACAGCTACAATAATTTGCAGCGGGAAAGAACTACCTTTGCCCATGGCTGAAATGAAGTTATATCTACTAGTTTTTTTTTGTTGTTAGCCAAGCGCTATGATTTGTGGGCTCAGGCTGTATTTCTTTAGAAGATAGACCGCATGCTCTCTCCCAAGTACCTCCTGACACTTAAGTTGGACTTTACAGTTGCTCACATACCCAGCCATCTCTTCTGTGTCCATGAGTCGCTAGGTAAATTGATCATGACAGTGTAACATAAAGAAGAACATATGTCAAAGTTAGAGAGTTTTACAGCTGAATGTGTAGGTAACTGAAAAATAGCTGTCAATAACAATTTGACTCCGGTATGTAACAAAATAACATTGCAATGTAGTGAATAAGAAAGAAGGGCTCTGGGGGCTGCCACTTATTAGATAGAACCACTACATTTGTGCATTATGATTTGAGTAAGTCCCTTCACTAATCTCAGCTTCCGTTTAGGAATTAGGAATACTGCTAGTAACTTTCTCATGGTGGTTATTTGAGGACTCAGTGAGAGACTCCAGGTAAAGTCCTTTGCAAAGAGCCTGGCACTTACTGTTTCTTAACAAATATTTTATCATAAAATTTATGAAGTGTTTAATGTATCTCGTATTGATATTTATTATATCATTTAAGACTGCTACTTATTTTGATGTAGATAACATGGCCTTCTTTTTTTTTTTTTTTTTTTTTTTTTTTTTTTGAGACAGAGTTTCGCGCTTGTTGCCCAGGCTGGAGTGCAGTGGTGCAATCTCGGCTCACCCCAACCTCCGTCTCCCGAGTTCAAGTGATTCTTCTGCCTCAGCCTCCTGAGTAGCTGGGATTACAGGCATGCGCCACCACACCCGGCTAATTTTGTATTTTTAGTAGAGATGGGGTTTCTCCTTGTTGGTCAGGCGGGTTTCGAACTCCAGACCTCAGGTGATCTGCCCGCCTCGGCCTCCCAAAGTACTGGGGTTACAAGGCGTGAGCCAGAGGACCTGGCCACATGACCTTCTTTTTACCATGAGGAAAATAAAGCATGGAGAGAGTGCAGCTAGGTTGTCATACAACTAGTAACTGGTGGAACTGTAATTTACATTTGAGTCTGTGATTTCGTTCATTCAATATTACTGACTACTTCTTTGAACCAGACCTAAGGACATTTCAAGGCTATAGTCAAAAGAAACTGCTTCACTTTATGGGTTTTTTTTTTTCTTTTTCTTTTTTTTTGGTATGGTAAGTATTTATAGTTGTAAACATATTTTTGCTTCCCCTTAAATATTAAGTTGGATTTATATAAATAGCTTTACTATTTTTGTCAATCCAGCCAATATTTCAAAATAACATAACAGAAACATGAAAGGGTAAGCCTACTAGAATATATAGTAGTAGAGGTGTAGACATGTATATCTGCAAAATTTAGGGTACTATGGGGTGTCCTGGGCTTGGTTCTCTGCTCTCTCCTCCTTTCATGTTCTCTCTGTGAGAAAAATCTTGTACTTTCATAATTTTAGTAGTAAAAAGCATGATTACTCTCAAATTTATGACTGTGTTTCTGACATAGACTGAGCTCCAGATTTGTAGAATCAGTTGTCTATACTGTACTTCCAATTGGATACTGATTGACATCATAGAACTTAACATGGGCGGAACTCTTGATTTTTCCCTAAACTGGTTCCACTCTCGCTAAAGAACATCACCATTTACCCCGTCAAGCAAGAAGCATATGAGTAATTTTGGATTCTTGTCACTTTTTTTTTTTTTACATCTCCTGTCAAATCCACAAACGTATCCTACTTTGAAAAAAATTTTTGGAATATCTTTTTTTTTTTTTGAGACCACGTCTCACTCTGTCACCCAGGCTAGAGTCCAGTGGAGAGAACGTGGCTTTACTGCAGCCTCGATCTTGTGGGCTCAAGCGATCCTCCTGCCACGGCTTCCCAGGTAGCTAGGTCTACAGGCACATGCCACCATACCTGGCTAATTTTTTGATTTTTTGTAGAGATAGGGCCTCACTATGTTACCCAGGCTGGTCTTGACCTCCTGGCATCAAACTGTCCTCCCAACTTGACCTCCCGAACTGCTGGGATTACAGATGTAAGCCACTGTGCCATGTTTTGGAATATCTCTTTTTCATTTGTACTACTGCCATCTTGGTCTAAGCCACTATCAAACCACACTTGGATTATTTTAGTTTTTTCTCTTTCCTACCTCCTTTCTTGTACCCCTCTACCATTCATTTCCCTTACAAAGTTGAATAAACTTTTATAAATGTAAATTGTATTATATTACTCCGCTGCCTAAAATCGTAATAATTTCTCATAGCTTCAGTCATAGTGGCCTTCCTTCTACCACTTTATGGTCTTTGTACTCACTGTTTGCTCTCTCTGTGGAAGGCGTTGTCTCCATGACTGGCTGTTGCCTACCACTGAGGCCTCAGTTCACAGTCACTTCAGAGAGGCCTTCGCCTTTAAGTTCTTCCAAGTTCTGCTTCCAGTTATTCAGTTTCTAGCCTGGAGGCTTCCAGTACTTATTCTTAAATAGATCGTTCCAGAGATAGTTTAATGTGTACCTTATATATGTGTAAACTAGGTATACGCAAGGAAATATGCATGTATCTATTCCTTTTAAGTTTTTAACTGTTGGTATTATAACTGTTTCTATGCCTTGATGTTTCACTTACCATATCTCAAAGCTTATACTATGTAAGTGCATAAAGATTTTTTTTTGTAAATAAGTATATCATAATTTATTTAACCAATCCCTTTTAGATGGACATTTAGATTATTTCTAGTCTTTGCAATTCCAAACAATTCTGCAATGAATAATCTTGTATATGTAACACTATACACAAGTAAGTAGACCCTTATTATGTTCTGGAAATAAGCATGCTTCAGTAATTTGAAGGTCCTTCAATATTTTTTGGATTGTTTAATGAAAACAAATCATTTGAAAATGATTTCATTACATTTTGTCTTGAGATTAGGAAAACATTTAAAAATTAGTTCCAGTAATTGTCTTCTGTTACCAATTGTATAGGAGATGTTAGAAGCTCTCAAGGCACTTTCAACCTTTTTTGTTGAAAATAGTCTGAGAACTCGAAGAAATTTACGTGGAGATATTGAACGTAAAAGTTTAGCCATCAATGAAGAATTTGTAAGCATTTTCAAGGAAGTGAAGGAGGTATGTAAACTCTTTTCATTTAGCATATATTGAGAACTTACTGTTATGTCTGACTCTGTGCTAAGTATTTTTTTGAATTAGATTGATATATTTGCTATTCGTATACTATGCCCAAATAGAAAACTTAGCTAATTTCTCTTGCTGCATTTGGGTCTTTATTTGTATTAATGTGATTTATGAATCTGTGACTTCCACAAATATTAATTCTTAGAAAGTTGTAACATTGTTCTAGAAGATTATCTTAGGAATTTTAGCTTTTTTAACAAAAATATTAACATTTCCCTGAATGGCTTTCCAATAGAAATATCCCCTCATCGAATAAACCTCTCTTGGATAACAACTTCTCTATTGGAGATTAATTAGAATTGAGTTACTTTTACTATATTCTAAAATATGAAAATTTCAGATTAATATCAGTAACTTCAATGTATTAATAATGATTCATCATACTTGAGAGTATAGTCCACTCGCCATAGAGTGAAAATAAATTTTGTTTATGTTATTATATCTTATTTATTATGTAATATTTTTATTAACTGTATTAATACATTGTAATAGTAATATATTTCTCTGTGAGTTATGGAAGTGTTGCACATGGTTTCAATGAGTGTTCAATAAAAATAGATTGTTTTAACACCTTGGTAGATTTTTATTGACTGAAGACTAATAATTTGGAAAGGATTTCTTTTTATTACATTAGAGATGGAATCTTGCTATGTTGCCCAGTCTGGAGTGCAGTGGCTGTTTCCAGATATGATCACAGTACACTATAGCATCGAACTCCTGGGCTCACTCAATTCTCGCACCTTAGTCTCCCAAGTAACTGGGACTACAGGTGTGTGCCACCACGCCTGGCTCTTTTAAACATCATTTCCTACTAAAAGGAACAATCTTATCAGTATCAGAAAGCAAAGATGCTATCTGAGACTATTGGATAAATGTCAAAAGGACTTTGGAGCTAATATGAAGAGGATTCTTCTACTGGCCAAATATAGGACTATTTAAACATCAATAAGAATAACTGCAATTGAATAACTCTAGGAATAAAGGGATATTCAGTTTTATAAAGCATTTGCCATTTTCCTGTGGTCATATTCTCTAAAAGGAATGTACTATTTTCTTTACAGTTTTTCTAACACTAGATGTTATTCTTTTTAATCATTTCCAGTTTTAAATATGGGATCTCTTGTCATACCTTGACCAAAAAAAAATTTATGTAACTAAAATAAGGATTTAGCTAAGAGAAGAGAACCTTCTTCTTACTGTATATATGATGTGTGATGTTACTTTTCTCCTTTTCAGGAACTTGAAAGCATAAGTGAAGATGTTCAAGCAATGAGCAACTGTTGTCAAGATATGACAAGTCGACTACAGGTATTGTATAATGGCCAGATTTTGGCATAGTTCCTGCTATAAAGTAAACTTTCAAAAATTATTAGGTCTACAAAATGTATAGATATCTAATCCATAATGCCCTGTAGGAAATTTGGGTATAAATATAATCCTTATTTTTAAAAATTTTAGATATCTTTGTGTTTCTTTGGATAATGATTTATTAATATTGTTCAATTGACTTTAGAGCATTTATATTTTGGTCTAGCCAGTACAGAGCTAACTATGTAGAATTGTGATAAACCTTTCAATTCCATAATATTCTAGAAATCTAGGAGGAATGATTTTCTTTTAGTACGAAGCCTTAGGATTAATTTCACACTAAAGCTGTGCCTGATAAAGACCCAGCTTAATTCTGATTTATGCATAGCCTTAAAACAATTCTGGGAAAATATGTATAATTTTAGGTCTTTTAATGAAAGCAGTCCTAAACTTACAATTTGGCAGCAGAATCAGCATTTTGACTTAATTACCCTCAGTCATCTAATTTTGGAGTAGTACATAGAACAGTTTCCTCCTGAGGGCCAATCATGATTACGTCTACTACCTTCACATTTTAAGAGCTAGCTTCTATCTCTAAGTGTCTCCTGGAACCATTGACATCAACAGTGATTCTAGGAAGAATCATTAATGCATATTCTATAGATTAATCACAGGCTACTTGCATCATCAGTTTGCAGGACTAGTTAATTTCTTGTTTCTCTAAAATTTTATCTTTTCTGGTCTTGTCTAAATTTTGATATTCTTACTAACCTATCAGATATTATTGGCATGTTTATTGTCTCTCAGTCCAATATTTAGGTATTTGTTAATTTGACAATATTTAAATAATTATATAGTATATTCTAATTATTAATGGCCATTTCACATTTTTGGCATATATTTACTTTATTCCTCAGTGGTTGATTTTGTTTGACCCTTCTTTTTCTTTAACTTTTTTATTTCCTTTTATCATCTTTTAGTCTCCATAATGTAATGCCTTTCCTCAAATTACACTTTATAATGTTTTCTATATTGTACCTTTGTTTTTTTAAATAATATCATGCTCTGTAATATTAGACTACTCAGTTTCCAACTTTTAGTGGTAGTATCTCTTATTTTTTAATTTGTACCCTTATATTTTTATACTTTTCATCATAGAAAGTTTTAAATATAAAAAGATCATAGTATTTTTATTCTTCATGCCATTTTTCAAATAGTTTATAAATATTTTAAATTACAACCGAAGTGTCTCCTTCTGTTTTGTCCTTTGTATTTTTTTTTTGAGACAGAGTCTCACTCTATCCTCAGTGGCGCGATCTTGGCTCACAGCAACCTCCACCTTCTGGGTTCAAGCAATTCTGTCTCAGCCTCCCAGGTAGCTGGGATTGCAGGCGCCTGACACCATGCCTGGCTAATTTTTGTATTTTTAATAGAGGCAGGATTTCGCCATGTTGTCCAGGCTGGTCTCAAACTCCTGACCTCAAGTGATCTGCCTGCCTCGGCCTCCCAAAGTGCTGGGATTACAGACATGAGCCACCATGCCCGGCCAGTCCTTTATATTTTCTTTGCACCCACCTTACATCCTGTTTTTTCTTCTATAGTGACATGGGCCTATTTTCTTTCTTTATTCAGGTCAACTTTATTGAGGAATAATTTATGAATGGTAATAAACTGCACCCATTCAAAGTGTTTATATTGATAGGCTTGACAGTTTTATACACCTGTGAAACAACAACCATAATCAAGATAGAGAACATTTTTATCACCTATAAAAGATTCCCTCATAGCTTTTTGATTGAATATTTAAAAATATTTGATACTGCCTATTGTTTACATTCATTTTTGATCCACATATCATTTCTAATAGTAGGAGGTCCATGATTTTGAAAGTTTTATTTATTCCTTCAAATTATGCTTAAAGGTAATTTATTTGGAGATAGCACTATTGGAATTCTAACAGTATATGTTCATAATATCAACTCTAATGTTCTTAAGTTATTCATTCATAAAGAAAAGTTTTTCTTAGAGTATCCTCTCTGTTTTTCTTATAGAATGTTGTTATAATGATTCATTTAATTATTTAATATTTTCTGAAATGCTTTGACTATGGTACCTTTTAGAAATTATTAGAAAACATTTAAAAATGTAATCGGTAGTTTCATATATGTTATTGTTTATTCCTTTGTGGTTTTCCTTGGATAAATTACATTTAGATGCATATGTTTATTATTAATTCAACAATAATCATCTTTAACATTTAAGATAAATGGAAATTGAGATTAATAATCTTCATTAATATTATTAAATATTACTTTGGAATTCTTACCATAGTTTATAAATGAAAAAAATCAGGACATATGCAAAAAATATTTGCAAATTCTTATTATATAACATTGTGCTAAAGTATCATATTTCATTGATTAATAAATGGTGTTAATTATAAGGTGCACCCTCAATAATGACTGGAGTAAAAAGCTAGTAAATGTTTTTTGATACTGATTTTGTGAAGCATTCTTTTTTTCAGAAATATTAAAATGTAAATATATTTTTGACTTGAGGGGGGATACTATATTTTAAAAATTGCATAAGGCCAGGCTGTACAAGGTGGAAATGGAACTTTGGAGTTTAAGAAGTATAAGCATTTGAAGAAGTTATTGGCAGTCTAATAATTCTAAAAGAGTACCTTGGGAGCTATCATGTTGAGCTCCATTCCTTAAAAGTCAGTGAAATGGCTGGGCATGGTGGCTCACACCCATAATCTTAGCATTTTGGGAGGCTGAGGCAGAAGGATCCTTTGTGACCAGTCTGGGCAACGTAGCAAGGCCCCATCTCTACCAAAAACTTTTAATAAGTTAGCCAGGCATGGTGGCACATGCCTGTAGTCATAGCTATTCTAGAGGCTTAGGTGGGAGGATTGCTTGGGCCCAGAGGTCAAGACTGCAGTGACTCAAGATTGCACCACCGTATTCCAGGCTGGGTGACAGAGTGAGACCCTGTGTCTTTAAAAACAAATAATAATAATAAAGATAAGTGATATGCAGAATTACCTAGGTTCAAATCTATTTTCTTAAAATATTTATTTCCTGGGAACATACACTCAAAATAGCTTCATTTGAGGTGGCAATCAGGCTCTGTTATTGACAGGATACCTAGAAAGCAATAAGAGAATTTTCCTCACAGTCTGAAAACTGAGTTTGTAGAGGATTAGGCTTCTAAAAACCCAGAACTGGAGGTGTCTAGGTCTAAGGCAGTGCTAGAAAGAAACCTTAGCAACAGGCCAGGCGCAGTGGCTCACGCCTGTAATCCTAGCACTTTGGGAGGCCGAGGCAGGCAGATCACGAGGTCAGGAGATTGAGACCATCTTGGTTAACACGGTGAAACCCCTTCTCTACTGAAAATACAAAAAATTAGCCGGGAGTGGTGGCGGGCGCTTGTAGTCCCAGCTACTCAGGAGGCTGAGGCAGGAGAATGGCTTGAACCCGGGAGGCAGAGCTTGCAGTGAGCTGAGATCGCGCCACTGCACTCCATCCAGCCTGGGCGACAGAGCGAGACTCTGTCTCAAAAAAAAAAAAAAAAGAAAGAAAGAAACCTTAGCAACAGAAGCTTCACTCTTTATTATGGTGTTCTAACATGAAAATGACCCAGTGTCTTCAGGTGTTTGCGCTGGTATTTTCTCTTTAACAGACTGACTCACCTTCTATTTTATGTGTTTTTCTCTACTTTACTAATGACATAATTTATGCATCTTTCTGGCTCATTTAATTTTTCTTCAAGGCATGGACTCTATTTCTGTACATGCCTCATGACCACTTGCTTCTCTTCTTGTTGTTTATTGCCTTAGTTTTGTAATATTCCCCAGTTCAGATCTTTGAGAGAGAATCTTATTGTCTTTTGTTTAAAGCCACTTCATGAATGTGTTCTAATCTTTGGATAAAATACTTTCTTAATTGACTTTTCACTCTTGATCCTTTCAACTCTGGCTTAGGGAAGAGATAATTGCTTAGAATGAAAGTTGGTTAGGAATAGCCTTGTGTCCTTTAGATGGGGCTAGCTCTGATCCTCACCAAAAACTTATATGGCAGGTAGTTTGTATATTACAACTTTCAAATTTTTACCTCCGTCTTACACTTTTCTGTTGTTGAGCTCCACACTTCCTTTTCAGTGACTTAGTTAACAACCCCATGTAGAGGTTGCATGGTATCTCAGTTCAACATGTCCCTACCTGAAGTCATGTTCTTCATGCTTAACTTGTTCTTCCAGTGCTTCTGTTGCACTGAAAAGCATCACGAACTATTAAGTTCTTTAGTCAGCATCTGGATACCTTTTTCTTTCTTGTAAGCCTTAGCATTATGTGTATATTAAGAACTCTTGAGTGTGTTCCTCCAGTGGATGAGGCTTGAAACATCTACGTTATTTCATTTTTTTGTGCTTTTCTTTTGCGTTCCGTAGAGTGATCTCATTTGTTTTAAGTCTAAATTTCAGTAAGTGGTAGTTTTGTTTTCTGAAATAAAATAAAATTGGAATGTACTTATATTAGATATGTTTATAATTTTAGGCAGCAAAGGAACAGACTCAAGATTTAATAGTAAAAACCACAAAGCTTCAATCTGAAAGGTAAGTTTTTCTTCATACAGCCACCTTTTCAATAATTTGGAGATTGGAGTCAAAGAAAATTAGATATAACTCCAAATCAAAATTAAAGCAGAATAATAACATGGTTCATAAGGTCCCAAGCTACTATATTATCCAGTAGTAACTTTAGCATAAAGACAGTAGTTTAGGAGCATTAAGCTTGATATTGGGTTGAGAGATTATTCCTTCTTTGGGAGAGAGGTGATGATGTATTGTTATTGTTTGCTGCGGAGTTCAGAAATGATTGCTTTTTAAAATGTAAATTTTTTCAGATTTTTAATAGTTTTACTACTTTTTTTCACAATCATTGTCTTTAATTTTTAAGCTATGATATATTCTCTCTGGTATAATTAAGAGTTAATTATATAAATTCTCCTTGTAGTTTATACAATAGGTATACTGTTGGTTGATTGAATGAATGAGTGAGTGAATAAAGGTGAGTACAGTATGGATTTGTATAATGTGTTGTGTTCAGTATTGCTAAAACTCATAGCAATTATGCTAAAACTCACTAACAATGCATCTCTCATGTGTGGAGTAGTATAGAGGGGGAGAAGCATTATATTATGATGCAGTCAGTATACTTGTCTCCTTCTCAGTAGTTGGGTACATCACTTAAACCTTTTAGTATTCTAGGTATTTCATCAGTAATATGGAGATACTACCACTTTCATTGCTCATTTTGCGGTAGGTCAGTATACTGTAGTATAGACCACAGGTCATCAAACTATGGCCACATGCCAAATCCAGCTCACTGCCTGCTTTTGTAAATGTACCTTTATTGGAACACAGCTACGGTTGTGTTTACATACTATCTATGGCTGCTTCCACCCTACTGCAGCAGAGTTGTGTGGTTACAACAGAGACCATATGTGGCCTACAAAGCCTAAAATATGTACTATCAAGATTTTTACAGAAAAAGTCTGTGACTCCTGATCTATCTAGTGTTTTTTGTTGTTCAGGTCAAAATCAGTGGGTTGTAAATTCTGATTTATCGGTCATTACTACTATTTAAGTCAGTCATAGCTAGCCTTAAAAAATAAATTAGAATAAAATAAAATAGAAAATAGTTTGGGTAGCTGGGCATGGTGGTGCACACCTGAAATCTCAGCTATTCTGGAGGTTAAGGTGGGAAGATCATTTGAGCCTAGTGGTTCAAGGTTGCAGTGGGCTATGATAATGCCACTGCACTCCAGCCTGGGTGACAGAGGGAGACCCTGTCTCTAAAAAATAAATAAGTAAAAATAGTTTGGGTGAATATTATTTTGTGAAGCCTTTCTTTCAGTTTTGGTAATGGTTTTAAATGGTTTAATATTATGGGTCATAGTCAAGGGTTTGAAAAACACTGCCCTAGACCAACAATGGCAAATACATGACCCCCAACTCCTTAGTTTTACATCCATTGATCTTGACATTCTTTTATATTGAGCCCTTAATCCTTCTTAATACAATTCTCTTCAGGCTAAAATTGATGAATGGGAAATTATAAAGAGTGCAGAGGTATAAAGTTACTTGTGTAAAAGGATATCATGGGCTACTGAGGACTCAGAGATCCACTGGAATGATCCATTGGAGTTAAAATGGTAACCAATGTAGCTTACTTTTCTGTC
This sequence comes from Macaca thibetana thibetana, assembly GCF_024542745.1. Classification (NCBI taxonomy): domain Eukaryota; kingdom Metazoa; phylum Chordata; class Mammalia; order Primates; family Cercopithecidae; genus Macaca; species Macaca thibetana. Next base: position 18,426,776 of record NC_065594.1, read on the forward strand.
TTATAAAAACATAGAGAAAATGTGACAAAATTAGCAAAATAAAATATATGTACCAATATCATCTAAAAAATACTATCTTTAATAGCACAAAACAAAGCAAACATTTTCTTTACCCGTATAGGAAGTACGTTATCAGATATTGGAACATGTACCTTGTCTTAGAACTGTGGCTTTCAAACCATAGTTCATTGGACCTTAGGGTTTCTTTGCAAGATGTAGAAGGATAATGCAGTTTTGGAAGTCAGATTCTCTCACCTTAATTTTAGTTAGAGCAATTTCACTTTTATTAATGTATTAGGATTTCATGTAAGATTTTGTTTGAAAAAAGGGTTTGACAGCAGGAAAATATAAAAATATTGCCCAATTTTAAGACTAGTTGAAAGGAAAAATACCAAATAAAATAGTCTCTTGATTTTATTCCTTATGCCAGAGAAAAATATTAAAAAAAAACTAAGTATCAAAACTTTATAAAAGTTTAATCATAATTTCATGCATTTAATTCCCTTTTTGTTTACTAACTACCTTCCCTTTCACTAAAATCCACCTTTACCCATTTTGTGATTTCTACAAGCCAAAATGAGAGCAAGTTGATGTTGTCCTCAGATTTATTGAATTGCAAATTGCCTGGATAGAAATTAATTTTAGGAAATCTGGCCTTAAATTCTCTTTTATCTTGTTTATGTCATTCTGTATTTTATAGCTGGATAAATGGTCGTACCCCCACATTGGTGGTTAATTACTTGATGTTGACCTCTAAGTCAGCTTTTTTCCTGAAAAGTCTGTAAACTTTTCAGAGCACCTTCAATCCAATCCTTTTATATTTAACATTTAATCAAAGACTTTAGAGTATATATAGACAACTTAGAAATTGTGAATGACACAAAGTATGGAATGTTAAGTGTGAAATATCAACAGATTTAAGCTTTTAAGAAAAAACGGGGCTGGGCAAGAGGGTGAATAGGATGGTAAAGGGTCTCAAAAAATGACGTAGGGTTGAAAAAACCAGAATTGTTTATTTAGAAGTATAGGACTAAGAGGGACATGGTGGTGTCTTCAGATATTTGATGGTATTTGATGATCTTTCTGTTTAAAAAAGGGCTAAATTTTATTATGTATTGCTGCTGAGTTTGGAATTGAGTTTTAAAGGAGAAATTTACAGGTAGCAAATTTTGATTTATGATAAGCAAGAATTTTCTATCCCTTACAATTTGAACAATTAGTTCTTCAAAGCTTTTTTTTTTTTAAATCACTGGAAATATTTAGTCTGATGTTAGGTGTCATTGGAGCCATCTTTTATTTCAGTTTTTCTTTCTGGTCTTTTACATTACAATTCATGTATCCCACACCTTATCACAGTAAACATAAGAATCACCAAGGAGCTTGATAAAATGGCAAGTTTTGGCCTCCATCCTCAGAGATCTGACTGCAAAAAGTAAACAACTGTGTCTTTTGGTTAATGACTCAGTAAATCTTGATTCGGGCTCAGGATTCAGCCCCAGGTATTTTTATGCAGTGGTCCAGAGACTATAATTTGAAAGACCTGGGCTTAGACAAAATATTATTCATATTTTTAATTTTTTGTGGAATGTCCCTCTCCCTTACCTTAATTCTCTCATCTCCTAACTGGTAAACTTTGAAAAAACATTTAAACTTTTTAAATGTTAAACTTTATATTTTGAGATAATTATAGATTCACATGCAGTTGTAAGAAATAATACAGAGATCCAAGGCAGCCTTTACCTTGTTTCTGCCAAAGGTAACATTTTACAGAACTATAGTATGGTACCACAACTAGGATAATGACCTTGGTACTATCTACCTGTCTTATCCAGATTTTACAGTTTTACTTATTGGTGTATTTATTTTTATACATTTTATCATTTGTAGATTCCTGAATGCACCACCATAGTCACGCTATAGTACAGTTCTGTCACCACAAATATTCTCCTGTTGGTGGTAGACAGTGGTGAGAAAAGTTGCAGACTAAGCCCATGTGAGAGATGGTTGACTCTGCAAAGCAGTCAGCTCTGTGAGGAAAGGCAATGTTAAATTTCTTTATCAGAATTAAGCCTGTGCCTTCACCGTAAAATTAGATTGCATTTTATAACAGTTCTTTTGAAAGAAAAGTGTCCTAGAAAAACACATGCCCTGTTAGAGACCTTGACATTAATTTTTCTCTAACTTAGTGCTGAACACAAAAACAAACGTTACTTTAATTAAAAATTGTGACTAAAACTAAGAGGATAACACATCAGTAATCCTGTATGCAAAGCCTATTTAAACATTTCCTGTTCTCAGTTAAATCTTTTTGTTTGCATTTTTAGTGTAATATGTATTACAGTTGTTTGCAATTAATTGTTGATTTGATTGTCTCTTTATCTCCTAAAACTGTGAGCTCCTTGAGAACAATGACAATTTCTTATTCTCCTTTTTGTATTTGCAGTGCCTGGTATTTCACAGATTCAATAAATAATTTTTGAGTAAATGAATATGGGAAGCAACTATAATGTTAGGAAAGGAACATAAAGTGAAAACTGAAAAATAAGCCTTGTATTGGAGCTTGTAATATGGGACTCTAAATAATGTATACAGGAGACAATATTAGAACATTGTGCTTCTGTTCATGTATTCTCAAAACTAAGCAAGGTTTATGTTTATTATTTTAGTCAGCCTATGGAAGTGTTTTGACCTGATAATGCTTTTGGGAAATGAAAATTCATGACATTCTAGTATCCCAAGAGCTATAGATAAGATGTGCCAAGTGAACATTTGTGTGAATATATTTTAGGAAAGTTGCAAGGCAGAAATTATGATAACAGGTCTCTGGGGGCTGACACGGAGTTGGTTTTTCATTTTAAAATATCTTTTTAACAAGAAACTTCGTTAAACAAGCAGTTAGCTTTAGAAATAGAAATACTATGGGATTATTTGAATAATATGATACTCTTATTCAGACAAATGTATAAATGATATGAATGTTTTTCCAACTGAGTGAGAAGTCAGTCAGTCATCAGGACAGCTGAGATGCTCTAATAGATAAAGCTCAATGTAGAATTTTCTTCACAGGACTGCAGGTTAGCATTTCCCTTTAATATTTCATTGGTAGCCAGACGATAGGCTTCATTGATGATCAGGAAAGGCTATGTGTACATGAACATACCTTTGTATTTTTTAAATACTACTGAAATCACTATTATATTTTTATTATCTCTTGTAAAGGCCCACCAGCCAGATTTCTCTCTGGACTCAGAAAAATAATTTCTGGAGAATGTTTGTGTGTGTGTATTTTTTTAAGTTCAGTATGTTAAAATGGAAAGAATATAGGATTTAAGACAAAAGCCTGAACTTTAATCGAAACCTTGGGTAAAAGATTATTAGATTTTTGATTTTATACAGTTATTTCTTAACTTCCCTTAACCTAAGTTTCTATGTCTGAAAGAAGGAAGGGAAAAATATCTATGTCATGGGGTTTTTGAGATAACTAAATGATTTACGTAAGTTGCTGAACACACTGCATGACATACATTAAAGAATGTTGCCCCTCTCTACTCCTCCCTTTTATTGGATAAAGAAATCCATGTCACGCATCTTATTTCTATTTTTGCTCTGGCAACTAGGAAGCTTAGAGCTATTTTGTGCTTAATTGCAATAGCTTTCCTCAGATGTATTATTTACTTTCTCAGCCTTTCCCTTTATTTCTTACTATTTTGGTTTTTAACAGTTTTATTTTAATTGCATTGTAAACTACTTTAACTCAGGTTTTGAAATTGGTGGCATAAAAATATAAAACTTTTTCTTGCATAAATGGTTTTATATTGCATGTAAAAATATACTGCAGAAGCATATATGACACATTTTCTTTCATTACCTAATAAAAGGTTAGGGGAAAGCAGGGGAGCATCACACCTCTTTTCTTCTTTCTTCCTATCTCACTTGTACATAGCAGCAACTATCCAAAAGAAAATATTGCCAGTGACATGCAGGGGCCTGACTCAGATAAACTGTAACAACTTTATTTCAGTCACACATATTGGACTGGAAATGAAAATTTGGGGGTAAGGCACAGTATGACTTATCTGTTTCTCATGATTATGAGGATCATACTCTAAGGGAAATAGTATGAGGAAAAATTTGGAAATAATCTTTGGTTTATGTATTTTAAAAATTAGGTTTGGAGATGGTATGGATTTTTTTTAATGAAAATTTTGTCTGATCAAATTTTCCCCACCAGTAAAAAGAACTTTTTCTCCCTAACATTTTTCTCCACCAATACAAAAGAGGTTTTGTTTTTTTCCTTCCTTTTTTTTGTGGTCACACTTCATTTAAAGGGGCTATTGCTTTTTTATTTCCTGATTTAACTGCGTTTATCAACCAGGTAGACTTTTTCTGCATTCTCATTCGTTCTACCTGGAATTCCATTTCCCAAAATTCATTTGTTGAAAACTCGTTTGTCCCTTAAGGTTCCCTGTTGTTTATGCCCATCATATATTTCAAAATATTTTACAAAACTTAAGAATTACAGGCTATCGTGTGTGTCACACATGCATGTACATGTTCCTTGAGAATGTATATATGTAAGTACATATATATGTTTCAAAGAAAGTCTTGCTTTCTTTAACAAATACTTCAGCTTATAGGAAATTATATTCCACCTTTGTGCTTTACAGTTTTATTATCTATTTTCCATGTTCAGCCAGGAACCTTTACTCAGTCACCAGAAAAAAAAAGTAATTAGTTCCTTCTTTGTACTCCCACAACACATTATTCTTCTAGCACTTATTTTCTGCCCTATAATTTCTGAAAAATTGCTGGACATTGTGGTCTTTGACTATTTTAACTAGATAGCAAAGGCAGTGTATTAATGCTCTTTGCACCCACTCCTTTCTATACAGAAAACTTATCAACTGAATATATCTACACGGTTACTTTAACATTTTAAATAGTTATTGCTGACATTGCCTGTTAATATTTGACACTCTTACTTTATAAGAGTAATAGCAATTGTGCATATACTTAACTAAATGTTATTAAGGAGTGGAAAGTATCAAGCTGAAAGAATGTATTAGATGCCTTTTAAGCTGTATTTTGTACAGTTATAATCATGTAATTGTAATTCAAAAGGTAGAGCCTTTGTATTGTAAAAACATCTTTGTTGAGATATAATTCACATATCATAAAATTAAAGTATATAGTTTATTGGTTTTTAGTATATTCAAAGCATTGTGCAACCATCATTATGATCTGAGTTACAACATTTTCACCATCCCAGAAAGAAAACTCGTGACCATTAGTAGTCATCCAGCCTTAGTGAACCATTAATACACTTTCTGCCGCTCTAGATTTGCCTATTCTGAATCTTTCATGCAAATAAGATCACACAATATGCGGCCCTTTTGGCTAGCTTTTTCCACATAGCATAAATACTTTTAAGATTCATCCATGTTACTTTAACTTTTTTGTGGCTGAATAGTATTCCATTGTACGGCTATACCACATTTTGTTCACCTGCTCACTAGTTGATAGACATTTGGGTTGTTTCCACTATTTGGCTGTTGCAAATAATGCTGGCTATAAATATTTGTTTACAAGTTTTTGTGTGGGCATATGTGTTTTATTCCTCCTAGGTATATATTTAGAGGTAGCATTGCTGAGTCATGTATGGTAACTCTTTGTTTAACTGTTTGAGGAACTGCCACACTCTTTCTAAAGAAGCTGCACAGTTTTGCATTTCCAAAAGCAACATATGAGGATTCCAGTTTCTGCATATCTTTGTTTTTAATCTGTCATTTTGATGATAGCCATGCTACTGGGTGTGAAGTACTGCTCATTGTGGTTTAGATTTGCTTTTTCCTAATGACTAATGATGTCAAGCATCTTTTTATTGCTTATTGGTATTTGCATATTTTCTTTGGAGAAATGTCTATTTACGTCCTTTACCCATTTTTTGTTTAGGTTATTTGTGTTTTTATTTATTGGTTGTAAAAGTTCTTTATATATTCTGGATATAGGTTTTTTAGCAGATACATTATTTTCTCCCATTCTGTGAGTTATCTTCACTTTTGTGATATCATTTATAGCACAAACATTTTAAATTTTGATGTAACTCAGTTTTATCTTTTTTGTCATTTGTGCTTTATTTTTCAATATATTTTTGTATTGAAGTTATTTTATCTATTTGTTTTAAAATACTAATAAAAATTTAGAAATTTATCAGGTTTTAAAATCATGGCGTGATACTGGCAATGCTGACAAGTGAACAACCTCATTACAGGATTTTATCTCTATTGAGTTTTAACCAGTCTTTCAAAAATGTTTAACTTTCAGTTTGATACTTTATAGAAACTTAAAGTGGAAAGTTTCTTCTTTTTTTATATTTTAGGACCAAGAAAAATATTGTAGAAATACTTTTCCTTAAGGATTGTAATTGATAACCAGATTCTTTAAGATCCTGTCAAACAGGTTATTTCACTTATCTTTCCATCATATGAATTAGGTAAAAGGAATCTCTTAAGTGTAAAAAACTGCCTTTTCTTTCTTAAATTTTTTTGACATAATGTTAATATAAATCTATTGTATACAATTTAAGGAAAATTAAAATCAGATATAACTCTACCACTCAGACAAAACCACAATTAATGTTTTGGCATATTTCCTTCCAGAGTGAGTAGGTGTGTGTGTTGTTAATATTTTACTTTTTTCAGTTAATATTTTATGTCCATTTTCCTACGGTTTTTTATTTCAAGAGGATCATTTTTGGAAGTGTCCTGAAATACAATGCCTAAAGTTTTCTTGAAAAGGGTTATAACAATTTCTACTTCCATTGTGTGTCTATTTTATTACATCCTTATGAGCGTTAGGTATCATCATTAAAAACTTCGCCAATATAGATGAAAAATATTATCACACCACTTTATTTTTATTTTTATTTTTAATTTTTTTATTATACTTTAAGTTCTAGGGTACGTGTGCACAACGTGCAGGTTTGTTACATATGTATACATGTGCCATGTTGGTGTGCTGCACCCATTAACTTGTCATTTACATTGGGTATATCTCCTAATGCTATCCCTCCCCCCACCCCACGACAGGCCCCGGTATCATTTTAATTTAATTTTTCATTTAATTTAATCATTTTAATTTACATATCATTGAATAGTGATGAATCGACATGTTTCTCATTTTGTTTTGCCATTTATATTTCTTTACTTTTTTTTGTTTTGGTTTATATCTTATGTCCCTTTAAAAAATTATTTTGAAATTATTTGGTGTAGGTGAACCTAGAGGTAGAATTAAGATACGACACAGATAAGTTTTCAAGAAAAAGAAAAGTACCACAAAATTCATAAATCATGTTCTGGGATGATTTGAAGGAACATGAAGATTAAGTAGTCTGTTTATTTTAAATACTTAGGCGATGTATGACTGGACATACTGAAAATTGATGTATGTGTTCCCAACCTTGTCTATGGTTTTGCTTTGTGTGGTTTCCATTACTTATGGTCAACTGCAGTCTGAAAGTAATAAATGGAAAATTTCAGAAATAAGCAATTTATAAGCTTTAAATTGTGTACCATTTTGAGCAGCATGAGGAAATCTCAAGTGGTTGGCTCCCACTTTGGTGGGACTTGAATCATCCCTTTTTCTAGTGTGTGATGCTATATACGCCACCACTCAGTAGTCACTTAGTAGCTGTCTCAGTTATCAGATTGAAAAACAGTATGTGTAGGGTTTGGTACCATCAGCAGTTTCAGGCATCCACTGGAGGGTCTTGGACTGTATCCCCCGAGGATAAGGGGGGACTATTGTGGCTCTTAAAAATAAGTGGGGATTCCTATACATACTTTCTTGCAAATTTTATATCTGTAAAATGCCTTATGGATCATTTTATGTTAGTACATATAGATCTACCTCAGTTTTGTCTATTATGTATTTTTCTGTAGTATGTATTTCACATATTATTATTTAACTTATTTATGCAATATACAGTGATTGTATAAACATAATCTTAAATACTCTGGAAGTTATACTTTATATGTTTTATGTTAATATTTATCTCATATACTTTTTACTTAGACATTAAAAGCCCTCAAAAAGTTCCATATGTTGATGTAAAGTAAGGACAAGGTCTGTGTCATAAGTGCCTTTTGTCACACTGTTCTCTGGCATAGGCCTTATACATTGTAAGTCTCCAATAATGTTATTTGAATGAGTGAATATTCCCAAACCGAATCACTGGACCATTGAACAATAACTTCCTGTCAGAATGGCTGTGAAAATTTACCTGGAAAGAATACATGTGGTAAAACTAGAGTAATATGATAATAAAAAATGCATTAGAATTTATTCTGTCACTACTATTAAAGTTGCCATCTTGATATATCAAACTCTTGTTTTAGTATTGTGCCCATTATAAAAATATTTTTGCACCGTCTCTTTTGTAGCTATATTAAGAGCCTATGTTTCAGTCTTTATCTCGTGATTGATTTTTAAATCCAGTCAGCCACATTATTTGGAATGAATTGTAATGATTAAGGGGTATGATCAAGGTGGGTAACACTTGTTTTGATTACAACAAAATGAAACTATAAACTAAAGAGACAAATTTTTCTTTGTGCCTAATAAATTGATTCTAAAGATAGATCCAAAAAAGCTCCCCAAAACATTTTATTTCACATGGTTAATTTGCATAGTCCCTAGGAATTTGATAAAATTTTATAATTACTTTAAATTCTTTATGATAATGACTGGAACTTTGAAAAGTATAAAACAAAACCTGTTAAGGGTAACTCTTTAAGCTTTTTAAAATTCATTTTTAATTTATAATTGACATAATGATTATATATATTTATGGGGTACAATGTAATGTTTCAAGGTAATTACCATATCTATCACTTTAAACATTTATCATTTCATTTATCAAATAAGTGATAAAAAACATTTATCATTTATTTATGACAATATTCAAAATGTTCACTATCTTGAAATACCACTGCATTATTTACTGTAGTCACCCTAGTTTGTAATAAAACAGTAGAACTTACTCTTCCTTACTGTAACTTTGTACTTGTTGACCAATCTCTTCCTCTCCCCCTCTCCCCACTATCTTCCCCAACCTCTGGTAACCATCATTGTACTCTCTATGAAGTCAACTTTTTTAGGTTCCACATATGATATGAGGAAGATCAAGTGATGTTTGTCTTTCTGTGCCTGGCTTACTTCACTTAACATGATGTCCTCTAGATTCATCCATGTTTTCACAGATGACAGGATTTCATTTTGTTTTATGGCAGAATAGTATTCAATTGTATGTGTACACACACATGCATTTTCTTATCCATTCTTCTGAACATGGGCATTTAGGTTGATTTCATATCTTGGCTATTGTGAATAGCACTGCAGTAACATGGAAGTGCAGATGTTTCTTCGACATACTGATATTATTCCCTTGCATATATACCCAATAATGGTATTGCTGGATCACATGATAGGTTTTAGTTTTTTGAGGAACCCCACACTGTTTTCCGTAATGGCTGTACTGATTTATATTCCCACCAACAGTGTATAAGATTTCTTTTTTTCTCTACATTTTTGCCAGCATTTGTTGTTTTTTGTCTTTCTGGTAATAGCCTTTCTAATTGAGGAGAGGTGATACTGTGGTTTTGATTTGCATTTCCCTGGTGATTAGTGATGTTGAGATTTTTTTCATATAACTATTGCCAATTGTGTATCTTCTTTTGAGAATGTTTATTTAGGTCTTTTGCCCATTTTTAAATCAGATTTTTTTGTTGTTATTGAGATGTTTGAGTTTCTTATATATTCTAGATAGTAGCTTCTTGCCAGATGCATAGTTTGCAAGTACTTCCCATTCTGTAGGTTGTTTCATATATTTAAAATCCTAAAGACTCCACCAAAAAATGGTAGAATTGTGTAAATATTAAATGAATTTAGTAAAGTTGCAGAAGACATTATTGACATACAAAAATCAGTAGTGTTTTCATACATGAACAGCAGATTATCTGAAAAAGAAATGAAGAAAGCAATTCCATTTATAATAACTACAAAAAATGATAAAATACCTAGGAATAAACTTAGGGGGTGAAAGATCTCTACCATGAAAATTATAAGACAGTGATGAAAGAAATTGAAAAGGACACAAATAAATGGGCAGATAATCCTGTGTCCATGAATTAGAAGAATTAATGTTGTTAAAATGTCCATAGTACCCTAATCAATCTACAGATTCTATGCAATTACTTTTAAAATATTAGTGACATTCTTCACAGAAATAGAAAAAAATCTTAAAATTCATATGGAAATGCAAAACAACCTGGATAGTCAAAGCAAAAAGAAGAAAGCTGGAGGCATTATATAGTACCTGACTTCAAAATATACTACAAAACAGCATGGTTCTGGTGTCAAAACACATAGACCAATGGAACAGACTAGAGAACCCGGAAATAAATTCATGCATTTACAGCCAACTGATTTTCAACAAAGGCACCAAAAACACACATTGGGTAAAAGACAGTGTCTTTAGTAAGTGGTGTTGGAAAAACTAGGTAGCTACACACAGAAGAATGAAACTAGACCCTTATCTCTCACCATATATAAAAACAAACTCTAAATGGATTAAAGAGTAAATTATATGACCCCAAATTATATAACTACCAGAAAAAAAAAAAAGTAGGAGAATTGTTTCATGAAATTGGACTGGGCAAGGATTTTTTGAATAAGACTTCAAAAGCACAGGCAACAAAGCAACCAAGCAAAAATAAAATAAATATTAAGATAACGTTCAGGCATCAGTAATAAGATGATTAAGAACATGACATTTAAATCTGTGTAGACTCAATTAGGTGATTTCTCATTTGAAATAAACAGATCTTTGCTGCCACCTGGAGGATTTTTCCTTGTAAGTTTCTTTATTCAGTAGGAGCATTAGCAATCAACTTTGAATTTAAAACCTCCCACCTCAAAGGTGCAAATAAAACAGAGATGGCAGATGCATTGTATCATCTATACAAATAGTGTTTATCTTTGTTCATTTTTATTTGAAATTTGTTTAATTGTGGAATATTACTATTCTCTGAATATTGCTAGTGAAATACTTTTATAACTTTATGTATGTATTTTCAGTTCTGAGATACAGAAACCAGGAATGTTGAGTTTCTGTTCAAGTAATTTGTGTTCCTAACTTGCCTGTGGGTATTGATTCTACTCAGTCCCATAGGTCCTTGAGTGTGCCTTTTTCTGTCAGCTAGTTTAGATAGGTTGCATTCAGATAATATAATTTAAAAGGTTGTTTTTATTACTATATTTTGTAGAAAAAGTGGGGAAGAGAAAAGTGGATAAGTGACTAGCAATTTATGGAGAATTAATAAAGGAGTTCTTATCTTCTCTAACATAAAATAAACTAATAAATTTGATTTTTGATATGTACTTCATGTGAAAACGTAAAAGGCTCGGAATTGTTTTAGTGACTGAAGAGAAATTGGTTGAAAACAGGTACGTATTTCTCCCTTATAAAAGCAATCTAGCAAACTGCAAGGTGAACTATTTAAGTACCTGTAAGTGGCTGCAAATTTGTAATGCAGGGACCATGCATGGACTTATTTTTTCTTTTGCATAATGATCAACTCCATTTATTGTGTGCAAGTATCTGAAATAGAATAATATTAGCTAATTTTATCACCTACATGTCTGATAAAATTATATTTGAGGCAGAAACAAGACTTTTTGAAAAGGTTGAGAATTTTTCATCTTTGTTTTAAAAAGTTGTCTGAGATATAATCTGTTTTAAAGCTATGCAACTGAATAAGATGCTTGACTTTTATTGCTTGTTTTGAAAATTACAGCCAAAAATTAGAGATAAGAGCACAAGTCGCAGATGCCTTCTTATCCAAGTTCCAACTGACTTCTGATGAAATGAGTCTTCTCCGAGGTACAAGAGAAGGACCCATTACTGAGGTATCCTGACTTTTTAATCATTTAAAGTTTAGTAGTTACAGATATTAGAGAGAAACTGCATTTTTGAAGCTTTATTTTCCCATTTTAAAAAGTTTCATCTGAGAATATTTTTATGTTTGGAAATTTAAGATGTGTATTTTAATTATATTTTTCAAAGTAATACATGTACTTTTTAAAAAGTCAGAGTCAATAAAGCTTATAGAAAGAAAATCTATGTCACCTATTTTACTCTTCCCCACCTTTAGGTCTTTTGCCAACCATTTTCAATGTTATTAATTGTTTCTTTTGTAAATTCTATATTCCAGATCTATAGCTAAAAAGAATATGCTTTGATTATCTATGTTAACTGTTTTCTATTGATTCTCTATTGTGAAATGTGAGGATTTAGCCTTTTACCCACTCTGTCTCCTCCCCCAACACAGATAGTACACACATATGTTCTCTTTATCTCCTTCATACATCATAGTACAGTTAGACCACATTTTCTATTTTCTTTTTCTTTTTCTTTGAGATAGGGTCTCGCTCTGTCACCCAGCCTAGAGTGCAGTAGCACGAACACAGCTCATTGCAGCCTCAACCTCCCAGGCTCAAGTGATCCTCCCACCTCAGCCTCCCAGGTAGCTAGGATGACAGGCATGCACCACCACTCCTGGCTGATGTTTTTAATTTTAATTTTTAGTAGAGATAGGGCCCACTGTGTTGCCCAGCCTGGTCTTAAACTCCTTAACTCAAGCGATCTGCCTACCTTGTCCTTCCAAAGTTCTGGGACTACAGGTCTGAGCTGTAGTATCTACCACACATTTTTTATTTTCATTACAGTGACATTACAGTAATTGAATGTTCTTTCTTTTATAACTTTGTGTCTTTCCTTGGGTTAGAAATCGCTTATTTTTTCATCTAATTAATTTTTTAAGCTATTTCATTCTTTCCAAACTGGCTGAAGTATTATAAAACCTCTCGAAATGTTAAATAACAAGAAAAAGTTTCATTTCTTTTTTTTTTCTTGAAGACATTAATAATTTTTCCAAAAAGGAATCTTTTGGTCTTCTAGCTGGGAAGAACTGTAAACTTAAGCCTGTCGTCATCATTGTGGGCTCAGAGGGCAAGAAGGGCTCTTGAGGTGGGGAAGGGTTCTCACTGAGTGTCTCTGAGTAGGTATCACTTTTACTGGCTTGGCTAAAATGGAACTGGTCATTTGGGTGTAGAGAGGTAAATAGGTGAGATAATTAATAGAGATATTATGTATTAGTATGTACTGTCCTCATGTTTTGAGGAACTTTGTGCTTTTGAAATATTTGATATATCATTTTTTTCTCCCCTTGGTAGAAATTAGAAAAGGAAGATTATTATTAGTAGTATTTTAAGCTTTATTCATCAAAGAAAAATAACATATCCATTATTTTTCATGAGTGGAACACTATTTGTGGCACTCTGAAACCTAAGCCTCCAGTACATTTAAATATCAGTCAACAGTTTGGCATCTGTCACCTCCTATATATTTAACTTTGCATTCTACTCTTGGACGAGGGAGCAAGAATGAGTATACAACAGAGATATAAAACATCATCTTCAGCAATAAGAATGCCAGGCTTAAGTAATAAGATGTGTAATACACAGTATGTTTTTTTTTAATTTACTAATTTTTAGTTTTGCATTTCTCACTAGACTATGTACACTTCTTGAGGACAGGGATTTTTCTCTTTATAAATTTTGTATTCCTGGCAACTGTCAACACTATTTGGCACGTAGTAGGAAGATGTGAATAAATACCAGTTACATCATCTATGAAAACTTAGAGAAAGTTGAGATCAGTATAGGAAGTCTTCGTTAAAATAGGTGAAAGAGTTTGTTTGCCCTTGGCAATGACCTTTCAGTTTTAAATAATGTAATTTTGCCTGAAGCATGGACATAAAGTCACATTCTTAATTTTAAAGGAGTTTTTCAAGGCACTTGGAAGAGTAAAACAGATTCATAATGATGTCAAAGTTCTCTTGCGTACAAATCAACAAACGGCAGGGTGAGTAACTGCTCGTTGAACTAATTGCATTGCTGCTTATGTTTCCAAAATTTTAAAGATATTCTAGATTGTTTGTGAAACTATATAGCATTTTGTGAAATAGAAGTTTAATCTTTATTTATCTTTAGAGAATAGTGAAGTTATACCCTGACAGGTTTAGGCTAAAACAGCAGTTGATAAGTAAGTGATGGTTAAAATGTGACATTTACTTAATTGTAGAAAATTATTGAAAAATCATTCCATAAAATGATAAAAAGTTAATATGCTGTAACATGTAATATGCAAACAAAATAATTAGGTGCTTAGATGTAGCTGTTGACTAAGATTTAAATTATAATAAATCTTTAATTTTTTTTAGTTTAGAAATTATGGAACAGATGGCCTTACTTCAAGAAACGGCTTATGAAAGACTTTACCGATGGGCTCAAAGTAAGTGATTTATTTTATGTTGTCTACATTCATGAACATTTGTAGTTGTTTTTTAAAATTTTACTTGGTCTTTGATATATTTTGATTTTAGTAGTCAAAAAATTTTTTTAAATAAAAATAGTAATTGTATTTGATTTTTAAATTTTTACTTGGTCTTTGATGCATTTTGATCTAGTAATCAAAAATATTTTAAATATTTTAAAATATTTAAAAAACAGAAAAACAAACTTCACGTTTGAACACACTGTTTTTGTGTTTGTATCATGAGCACCTGCTATCGGCCAAGCAGTATGCTTGATTAAGTATGAGAATAAAAACATGAAGACAGTTTCTGCCCTAGATTATCTTAAAGCAGATTAGGTGTCTCTTGTTGTTTACATAACTGTAAAGTTGTAAGTGGTAAATTGATTTTCTGCTGTTGCTGTAGCAAATTATTACAAACTTAATGGCTTAAAACAACACATATTTATTGCCTTACTCCTCTGTAGGTCAGAAATCAGACGTGGTTCTCACTATGCTAATATCTGAATGTTGGTAGACCTGCTGCATTTGTTTCTGTATGCTCTAAGGGATAATCTGTTTCCTTGCTCATTCAGTTAGTTGGCAGAATTCAGTTCCTTGTGTTTGTAGGACTGAGGTCTGTGTTTCCTTGCTGGCTGTCACTGAGGGTTTTTCCCAGTTTCTAGAGGCTGCCCGCATTCTTTGGCTTGCGGCCCCTTCCTCCATCTTCAAGCCAGCCAGCAATGTCAGGTCAAGTCATTTTCTCATGTTGATTCTCTCCTGCCTCATCTTCCATCTCATATCTCTAACTTTTCTGCCAGCTACTTAGGTTGTGAGGCCTGTGTGATTACCTTGGACCCACTTGGGTAATCTGAGAAAATCTCTCCATTTTAAGGTCTACTACCTTAATTTCATTTACAAAGTCCCTTTTGCCACGTAAGGTAACATATTCAAAGATTCCAGGGATTAGGATGTGGACATCTTTGGAGGGCCATTATTTTGCCTACCAGGAATACTTTATTTGCTTTAGTTTTGTTTGAAAATGTTTCAATAGACATTTTGCAAATAGCCTATTAAAACCAGAGAAGATATTTAAAACAAGCAAGCATGGAACAGGAGCACATATGTTAATAGGTGTTACCAACCAGCTGTTGGAAGGGGTTGGAATTAAATTTAGTTAACCAGCTACTCCTGTACTATGCTCTGCAAATGGAATTCTCTGGTCTGGTTGGTTAAGTCTTTATCTCTAAAACCTGTTTGTTTTTCTACCTATCTCCTTTACATTGTTTGCTTCCATCTGGAGTGTTGTCTGCCTTTCTCTCGTTGCATCTCATTGTATTTTTTTCATATATGTCTTATCTCACTAGTTTTCTACTTTCTCAAAGTCACGGACATTGACTGAAATTTCTTTGTGTTTCCACAACATCTTACACAGTGGCTCCCAACTGTGGGCCTCTATCTTGTGGAGACTATGAAGACATTTTAAGATGTCTTCAATTCTCTGTGCATATTTTGTTTTCAGTCAGTGCATGCTAGAAAGTATACTGCCAGTGTGAAGTCCTTGTGTACCAAAGGTTGGGAATTTCTGAGAAGTTCTAAATTTGAATGTACTAGGCACTTGTGAGCATGTTATAGATAAAATTAGAACAATAAAGAAAAGTTGGTGTAGAGATTTTTAAGAGTTTAAAATTCAAACTCTTTTGAAATTATAATTGTATCACTATATATTGGTTAACCACATTAACAATTTTAGCGAATTGCTTAAAGATTGCTTCTCAGGGAAGGAACTGATAATATATTTTTAGTGCTCCTGCCTGCCTCCCTAATACTGTCATGTATATGGCAGTTATTAGGAAATACTTGTCCATTGGTTGGTTTTTTCAGAACTCTAGTTTTTTATAATAATAAAATACAGCTTTGGGGTATATCTGATAGCATATGTGGTCATTTAAAGTTATATAACTATTTAAGCTTAACTTTTTAGTTTGGTTGACAGTATAAATTAGTTTTTGATTGGTATATCTAGGTTTTTCTGAGGAATTTTTTTATGGAGTGTTTGCCATAGAATTTAGACTCCTGGAATGCAACAGACATAATAAACATCTAAGCTGAATTTAACAAAAGTTATAATGTTAATTATATTTCAGGTGAATGCAGAACATTGACACAAGAATCATGTGACATATCTCCAGTATTGACACAGGCAATGGAAGCCCTGCAGGACAGACCTGTCTTATATAAGTTGGTGACTTTTTCTTAATTAAAAAAGAATGCCTACTTTTCTTTTGATAATTTACTTTATATATCAGTATTAATCAAAAGCATATATAATAGTTTGAGTAATATTTGTAATAATTTACAACAATACTATTCACCTTAACTTGAATTTGTTTCACGGGATATCAGCTTATTTGAATTTTACATACTATAGAATACAATATGGAAAGAGAAACCAAAGTGTCTCTGTATCTAGACTACCTCTTATTTATATAGAGGTTCAGTGACTTTTCCCCTGTCATCTCATTAACTCCCTTAGAATTGTAAGTAACTAAAACTCCTATATGAATCCTTCCCTACAGAGACTGAAGTCATACCAGGACTGAGAAATATGGTTATGCAGAGATGAAAAAAAGAATATTTAATATCAAGGTTCTATTAATAGGATTTAGGAAGAGAGGGCCCAGGTCTTTGATCTCCTAATTGACGCCAAACAAGAGCTATGTGGTAATGCTTTGGATAAGAATTTAATGCATTTTATATTTGTTGATATGTGTTTTACTATTTTATATTTTAATTTTATTCACTTAATTTTTATAAAATAAAAAGTAAATACTTTCTTTAATGCCTAGAGTAGTATGAGCATAAGCTTTAGGTAGATGTAGGGGTTGATGATATTACTAATTCTGAAAATAGGAAACCAGGGGACTCTTACCAAGGTAGTACATCCTGCTGTGACTCATCCCTTTCAGTTTCTGCTTATACTATTTTTAGAGGACCTTCCCATTACTTTCTGATTGGAACACTACTTATACTCTCATAAGGTCACAGAACACAAATGCTGACCAACTGTGTAAAAGAATAACACCCCAGAGCTACTTACTGAGTACTCTGTGTTAAGCACCATTTCACATTCTAGAAACACAGCTTCAGTAAAGCACTGCCCTCAGACTGCTTTATTTTATGGAACTGGAGATAAACAAATGCATTTTAATTGAATATACTAATTGCTAGTCTACAAGTCATGTCCCAGATGCTGTGTGGCTCAAGTATTCTGAGGTAGGGGAAAGAGTGAACGTCAGTGAAAGTTTCCTATGGAATTAGGTATAAAGTGAGTTCTGAAGGCTGAATAGGCATTTTCCTAGAAGTAAAGGAAGAACAGTTTCCAGGTTGAGGGAACAGTAATGCAAAGATATACATTGAGAGAACATGCACCTTTGGGAAATTAATTGCAAAAGCTTGCCCTGGCTATTGAATTAGGAGCAACAGCTGGATTTGTAATAGCCCTGAATGTTGTGCATATAATATGATAAGTTAATGTTTACCATTGATCAGCAGCTTAGCAGTTCTTTGAAATTTCTTTCTCAACTTTTTCACTTTAACGTATTGGCATTGATATGAGTCTTTTAGCACTTAAAACATTTGGTGTTTGATTTTAACAACTGTTGCATTGTCTGCAGATTAATATTTATTCACAAGGTTAATCTTTAAAAAAAAAAAAAAAGCCTTTGTGTGTTTTGGGCACCTGAAAACAACAGCTGACTTCTGCCATGCAAATACATTTTTACTGAATTATAGTTCTTTATCAAAACTTGGAAAGGAGCAATATTAAATGGCTTATAAGGTGGGCTCTTGAGTCAGATTTCTTGGAGAAGTCCTTACACCTTTATAAACTTCAGTTTCCTTCGCTGTAAAATGAAGATAATAATAGTGCCTATTTTACAGGGTTGATGTGAAGATTAAGTTACATTGTTCACTTGAGGCACGTAGTGTGATGTTTGGATATTATTTTAATTTGAGAGGAGGTGACTAGAAAGCTGTCAGCTAAGGAGGGGTGTATTTGAGGGCTACGTGGCAATCAGAGAAAAAGCTTGAAAAATAAAGAATGGAACTATGATGGAGAGGCAGAGAAGGTTTATCTGCGAAGGGCATATGCTAAGAAGCAGGGGCAGTAATGGCAATTCGGAAGATTTTAAGAGACATTTAGAAGTTGAGTGGGGGAGTAAGTTTTTAAGACCAGATGATTAGAACAAGATAAATGCTAAAAAAGAGGAAATTGGCCTTTCATTAAGTAATTATTTTCAAAGTGGTAGTTTCCTTACATTTAGGGAAAACTTAATAATGTGTCATGCTAACCACCAGATGGCACTATATGAACTTAGTAAGTAATGTCTAAAAGCTTCACTGTCCATTATTACGTCTCAAATAACGTAAGTATTATAGGCAAGAAAAATGTCAATTATTGAAATCCCTGGGGAAAGTTGCCATTACTCAGTGTTTCTTATGTAGTATATAACTGGAATGCTAATGCATTATTGACTTTTAATAATAAATCATGTATAATTATAAATGGAAGTGAGAAATTTTGATAATTTCTTTCCTTTCGTAAGCCTTTAGAATATGTTATTTTAAAATATAGTAATATGTACAATGCTGATTTTTCTTCCTTCTTTATGTATTTGTTGTGTTTCAAAGAGGCACTTCTATACTATTATCTTTTAATTTGCTTTTTGATTAAAAATTTTCACCTTTTAATTTGTTTTTTGACCAGAATTTCTTTGACGGTAGCTAAAACACGATTTTTAAAATGAGACTTAATTTTAACTAGGGGTATTTGAGAATATGTACATAATTTGAACATTCACCCTGAAAAAGCTCCATTTTGAATTTTGATTATTGTTGGAAGAATGTCTGATTTTGGTGAAAGAATTTTTCTTCTGTCTCTGGGCCTTCCCAGGATGTTTCATGTCTAAAGATATTGAAGGTTCATATGGCTTATGCTGTTTTTGCTTTAAATTATATTTGTTCTATAGGAGGATTGACATTAATATTAATGTTTATTGATATTTTATAGTATTAAACAGATGAAATTCCAGTGTTTGCCAGGCTTGGTAATTTACCCCCTATTTAAGATACCAGTAGATTCACTGGATTCTGTTACAACTGTGGTCCCAGTGGACAGTCCTAGAAACAAATTTTGCTGTTTATTTTTACTGTGGTTAATAGGGTCTTGGGAATGAGGATTAGCTTTATATACTTAAAAAGTTAAACAATTGTGAATTTTGTGCTGTGATAAGCAGTCATATTTCAGAGAATCAGGTGATCATTTAAAAGAAGGCATTCTTCACACTAAATGGATTTATAATTTAAGAGCATGAGGGAAAAAATAGCAATGAGCATTTTGGTTCTAATTTGTTTAAAAAATAGAGAGTAAATGCAAGGCAATTATGCAATTTAGCAAAACTTAGCTGGATATTACACTTTCCCTTTTCTGTACTAGTATGTCACCACAGGGAATCTCAAAACCATTTCTTTTTAATGGAAAACAAACACACAAAGAACCATAGTCTAGTTAATAGTAAACAGTCCTCAAAAAAGGTTCATATTCCTAAATATTTATAGCCATTTGCCAGTTCTACAGGCTTTCTCTTTTATTTGGAAGTAAACCATCTTTCACATGTTTACCGAAATGTGGATTTTTCATCCAATTGACAGCATATGAAAGAAAGCTATGTAGCCTAAGATATTAATTATTTTGGGTATCTTGGGAAGTTTTGGTAATAGGTTATCGACATAATTCTTAAAATTTGGTATGGTAGAATACTGTTTAGAGGTTTACAAGTTAGTCTAGAATCTGCTGACATCAGACTGCTAAAATAGATTGTGTTTTTCTTTATACTTTTAAAATGGAAAGAACTTTCAATTGAGGGATGGATGTCAGGAATGGTGGCAATAATGGGAAACAAGACTGAGTCAAGTCAAAGAAATGGGTACTACAGAGAGCTCCAGGCCCTTTTTATAAATTGAATCCCAAATCGTCCTGTTCCCCAGTTAAAAGCTTTCCTTCCCTACCAGTTCCTTCACCTTAGAAAGCCTTTCCATGCCTTTTCAATTATAATAGGTGACTTCTTAATACATGTTTTTTAAAAAGGTATTTGCTTGTATATGTGATTGGTCAGTAAATTTAAGGAACATCTATTATGTCTAATATTGGAGTCAAAATAAGCTTTTAAAAATGGATAGCAATTTTTAGAGCAAATTTTGGTGATAAATTGTGATAGTATGTATAAAGACGACTTTTTAATGTAGAAGAGAAAACCTCAATTTTTGGACTGCGAATTCTTTTATTTTTTTCTGAGACAGGGTCTTGCTCTGTGGCTTAGGCTGGAGTATAGTGGAGCAGTCACTGCTAACTGTAGCCTGAACCTCACAGGCTCAAGGGATCCACCTAACTCAGCCTCCCGAGTAGCTGGGACTATAGACATGCACCACCATGCCTGGCTATTTTTTTTTTTTTTTTTTAATAATGAGAAAGGGTCTCATTATTTTGACCAGGCTGATCTCTAACTCCTGGGCTCAAGTGCCCACCTTCCTCGGCCTCCCAAAGTGGTGGAATTGCAGGTGTGAATCACCACACCCAGCCTTGGATTGCAGAGTTCTAATTATAATCAGCTTTTGAGAACTCTTATGGCTTTATGTAAAACAGTAGAGCATCGTTTTAGACTATAAATATATATACTGAAATATACTGAAACCTAATATACTGAATATACTGAAACCTAAAAAGTTAAGTCTTCCCACCTTGGCTTGATTTTCCTACTTTTACTAAGTCCATTGCTTTATCCCTTATTACTGCTGCCTCTGCTTTAGTCCCATATCCCAGCATTGTTTCTTAGGAGGGTTAAAAGTTTTTACTTTTTGACTGAATTTTCAATGCGCCAAAGTTATCTCTTAAATATTTTTTTCTTGTTTGAAAGCAGTGTTGCTTGACCGAATGCCTAAAAGAGCTTTAAGTACTTGCTTGTCTCAGAAATTGCATGAAAATCTGATATAGCCACTAGAGACAAAGAACCCCAACCATTTTTTGTACAACTTGTTTCTTCTAGATATACCTTAGATGAATTTGGAACAGCCAGAAGAAGTACAGTTGTTCGTGGATTTATTGATGCGCTCACAAGAGGGGGCCCCGGAGGTACACCTAGACCAATTGAAATGCACTCTCATGACCCATTGAGGTATAGTAATCAGACAGCAGAAGAGGAGTGGATGTTTTTCCAAAGGAAATCTTCATTAACATTTAGTTTTCATTAGGTATGTGGGAGATATGTTGGCTTGGCTCCATCAAGCTACTGCTTCTGAAAAGGAACACCTTGAAGCTCTCTTAAAGCATGTAACTACACAAGGTGGGTCCACCGATTATATTGCTAATGCCTACATCCTGAAAATAACCCAAGCATCTCTGTTTCTACTCTTGTTGCCATCTTCTTCACTTAGATAAACACCTTGATGGTACAATAAGTGTCCTGATTAGTCTTTCTCTTCTCTGGTTTCTCTCTCATTCTGCTAATAGACTTTCTCTTCCATCACCTTTGTCCTGTCACTCAACTGTTCGGTTTTATAGTGAACCCTAATGACCTTTCATATCAAACCTAGACTCCTCTGTGGCACTTTTAAGAAATTTCTGGAATATCTAGCATACATTATCTCAAATCCTCTACATGACGCATTAAAGGTACAAGGTGGTATTATCTTAGTTTTATCTGTGTGTAAACAGGCTGAGTGACTTGTTTAAGGTCTTGAAGCTACTAATTCTTTCATTTCTGCTACCCAGCCTCTTTTTTCATTCTCATGACACTGTTTTAAAATTTTAAAACCAATTATCATATTTGTTAGTATGTTTCTGCATTGCTACAAAGGAATACCTGAAGCTTGGTAATCTATAAAGAGGTTTAACTTGACTCACGGTTCTAGAGGCAGTAGAGGAAGCATGATGCCCACATCTGCTTCTGGTGAAGGCCTCAGGAAGCATAGAGTCATGGTGGAAGGTGAAAGGGGAAGAACCAGCATGTCACATGGTGATTGAGGGAGCAAGACAGAGAGATGGGAGGTGCCACACACTTTTAAGCAACACTGACTATTGTGAGGATAGCACCAAGCCATTCATAAGAGATCCACTCCCATAACCCAAACATCTCCCACCAGGCTCCACCTCCAACATTGGGGATTACATTTCAACATGAATTTAGAGGGGACAAACACTCAACTACATCACCATATATACAATGTACTTAAAATTTTTGTCTTGATGTCAAGGAAGAAAAATAACTGTAGTTGAGAGTTGCTGATGTCTTGTTTACAGAATCCCCAATCTTCTTAGTTGTGATTACCTAAGGAGGCCTGTTTTAGAGTTTGAGGGTTTAGTGTATGTATGATTTTAAAATGTTCTATTTTTGATAGGAAGTTAAGAGAGACACTGTGGCTTGGTATCACTTGACTGTTTTACGTAGCTCAGCCACACGCCTCTGTGGTTCACATTATCTGCAAGATGAGTCAGTGTTATGGTGGTAATACTAACCTCATAGATTCTAACTCTTCAGTATCAAGATTAGACTCAGCATATGTTAGATTGGCACAAAGTGTGCATTGTTAGGTTCTCTTTCTGTTATTATTCTCATTACCCCGTTTAAATAAATGTGTTTCCTTAAAGATGTTTTAGAAAAGTATATATAAGGCAGTGTTAAGGAAGAAAATAGATTGTAGTTAGATGAAGTAGGTTATTCTATAGGAATGACTTCAATCTTCTGGGCCTCAGTTTTTCCATCTGTAAAAATGAAGGTGGTTACAAGCAGTAAATGTCAAATACCCAGTACAGAGCTCGATAAATAGTTGGTGTTCGGAAAATACTAGTTTTTCTGTAAGATTTCAAGGTGTATTTTTCAACTTTATACCCTCAGTGTATGTGCTAAGCAGTACTGCCTGGAACAAGATGTTTGTAAAATAAATGCTAATACATCTTGGCATCACTTCATTCAATGAATACATTTCAGACTTTTTTTTCCTCTGTCTTATAATATTTTTCACAAAGAAATACTCATTTTATTAACTCAAAATCAAATGAATTAAGGCTTTCTAGACGCATATTAGGTATTATCACAATTAGTAATATGTTAACACAATTAGTAATGTCCCAAGAGATAACAAACTTACCAAAATATTGTTATGGTTAATTTTTTTTTTTTTTTGAGACGGAGTCTCACTCTGTCGCCCAGGCTGGAGTACAGTGGCGCGAGCTCGGCTCACTGTGAGCTCTGCCTCCCAGGTTCACACCATTCTCCTGCCTCAGCCTCCCGAGTAGCTGGGACTACAGGCGCCCACCACCACGCCTGGCTACTTTTTTGTATTTGTGGTAGAGACGGGGTTTCACCGTGTTAGCCAGCATGGTCTCGATCTCCTGATCTTGTGATCCACCCAACTCGGCCTCCCAAAGTGCTGGGATTACACGCGTGAGCCACCACGCTGGGCCCTGTTATGGTTATTTTAAAAGTTATTAGTGCCATTAATTATATGTATTATATATTATTTGTTTTTTGAACTTATATGAAGCAAGGTATAATATGGAAACAAATATTAATTATGTAGTAATTAATTTTAGGTATTGAAGAAAATATTCAAGAAGTTGTTGGGCATATCACTGAAGGTGTGTGCAGACCTCTAAAGGTAAAATATTTTGTTTTTACATATGCTATATGGTACCTGGTTAAATTATTACCTTATTTGTAGGAACTTAAGAAACTGATACCAACTCAAATACAATCTATAATTTTTTCAAATTAGCACACTGATGTAGACTAATAAGAAACATTTTAAAATAATAATTGCCAGTTTTCTCTCTGAGAAGGAAAATTGGTAATATTTGTAGTTTGCATATATTGACCTATCTTTTACAGATTATATTTCCTGTAGTAATTTTTCTTATTTGATTGAGAAAAAAATCTCTTAAATTTAAATAGCAAATCTATGAACTCTTAACAGAGAGATTTACTAAGAATATTTTGTTTACTTGATTGCTTCAAACATAGAAGAGTTTTTGCTTATAGCAATAAATAATGATTAATCCAAGGATAAAATAATATGTATTAGTATTAGCAATACTATTTATAGTACAAGGAACAGAATTTGGAATCAAATTTGAGTTAGAATTCCCATATTGCCACTTAATTGTGTTTACTTATTCTATCTGCTTAACTCTTCTGCGCCTGAATTATCCTCCCGTGGAACCTGTATGTTAAAACATCTATCATCCAGGGTTGTTGTGAGGATGACTGTGTAGATGAAGTACATAGTTTATGACACTAAGTATTTAGCAGATGGTAAATACCTTTGTTTTCCTTTATTAATATTTAGAGAATACTTGGCAATTGTTGGTTTACTTTTCCTTGTAAACCAACTTCCTTGATTGACTTCAATTTCGTACATGGAAATTGAAATCCAGAAGTTTAATTAATTTTTTCAAGAAATGAACTTTAAAATTAATTTATTTTATTTCTAAGGTGTTTTTTTTTTTTTTGGTATATGTTCCAGGCAAGGAAATCTCAGATGACACACTTTGTGACAATTGATTATATTGACAAATTTAACTGTTACTCTAACTTGATCTCATAGGACGTAACTGTATATTCAGAAAATAAATGGAAAGTATCTTGAAATTATTTTACTTATTTCTCCCAAATGAAATATTTACTTGTCATAGTTTGATGTAGACATATATAACTCTTATAAATATTGTTTATTTTGTATACTGGCAGTTACTGGAAACATAGAAGAAGAGGAGGAATAAAATGAGATTTATTTTGCTATGCTTTTATACCTTTTTATAACTTCATATAGTTAAACTTCTAGTCACTTTGATAAAGTGACTAGGTAAAAGATAAATTTTACTTTATCTGCCTTACCTTCCCCCCTTCCTTGCTTATGTAATTATGTTTCTTTTTACAGCCGTTCTTTCTTTTTTAAAAAAAATTTAATTTATAATTTTTGTGGCTACATAGTAGGTGTATGCTTTTCCTTTTCTTTTTAAAAAGTAATTGTGTAAATATTATAATTTTAGAATCTAAGGGTTATAATGGACTCTTCAGTTTCCTGTCCTGGTTTGAGTAAGAATTATTATATCAAAAATGTTTAAACTAATACCCACCAGTTAGATAAAGACGTTATATACTGAAGTCTGCCTTTGTTTTAAAATGTACTTAGAAATTCTCATTTCATCTTCCTTAAATGTACATGCTCAGAAAGATCTTTATGACAATTGTAGGACCTTACTGTGATCTGCTGGCAAATTTAAATATAAGATGCCAAAGGGAAAGAAGACACTAGTAAGCAGACAAGTATCTTTTTGTCGTAAAATGAAGAAAAATTCCTTTTCTGAAATGACAGAAACTTGAAATCTTTCCATATGATGATAATATGTATTGCATACTCCAGAGAATATTTAGCAGGTGTTCACAATAGGTACATATCAAATTAGCTTGATAGTGATATATAATCTAGCAATTTCATACTTCCCTTCCTTTTATACTGATAGACAGTGTTACATTATTTTAGGAATTTTTTTTCTGTACTTTATTTGGTGGTTATATTTTCAGTGATATAGTTGTTAGATGAGGAAAAAAATTTTGACTTTTAATATTTCCTTTTGCAATTATAATTCTGAATTTTTCTAGTGATCAATCTGCTTTTATAATCTCACTCATACAAAATTTCTTCTTCCTAATTGATAAGCAACTAAACTTTTTCTAATGACATATGATATTGGATGTTATGGCTACTTTTCTGTCCATTATTCTTCTTTGTAGAAATGGTTTTTTTTTAGAGTAGGAGATTTTGATTTTTAGAAGCATAAAGAAAAGGTTATAGTGGTAATGGGAGATAATCCTTGAGAAACTATATATTTGATTTATTCTACCTTGTTTAATCTTTTCTTTGTCTTAGTAAAGTGAAACATCATAGGTGGTAGATTAAATATTTGTAAATGTATGCATTAAGATAAGATCTGTAAATCTATTGCCAGTTTAAAGAATTGGTGCTCTAAGTTTAAGATTACATATGTTGTGTAGAGGATACTATCCATGGCTCATCAGCATCAACCCTATTACTTTGTACATGTCTTTACTCCAAAAATTGTAGCTAGAAAGATCAGAACTAATATATTAAAATTTTTTTCAAGCCCATGGGTATAAAATCCTTCTTTTATGTGAATGTTTTAGATTGCTGATAGATTACCAGCTATCATTTGAATTTTCTCTTTTAATAAAAACTTTAGGGTAGTGTATGCTACAGACCTTAGATTATGGCGGGTTCTGTGAAGGCAGGCATAATGTAAAAGATCAATGGCATGAAAAATAAAGCTGAATATTGTACACAACATAGTCATTGGGCCCTCAGATTGAGGTATACATAGGAACAGATGTCTACCCTGAGCAGCTGTCTGTGATACTAAGGTAAAGGAAGTTCATCATCATCTTTTTTAGTCCTCCCTTCTTCCTATGTCCCCTTCATGAACACAAACCCACTCTCTTTCTCTTGCTCTCACTTTTTCTCTCTGGCCTTGGAGAGGAGAGCCACTGTTCTTTTAGCTCTTCCCTACCTTCTCTGCTGTCAGGGTGCCTGAAGCCCATTTTGCTACTTTTAATATCTGCCTTTATGGTTGATGCTGCTTCTCACAATGCAGTTAGGATTTATTGAGTGCTTATGATGTGCCAGGATCTGTTCCAACACACTTTATATCTGAGCCATTATTCCCATTGCTGCTTTCCAGCTCTGCTAATGATTTTTCCCTCCACTGTCATCACAGTGATAATTTCCAGCCCAGTTGCTGCTACCACCACTTCTTTGGTCTCTTTGACCTTTTTTACTTTTTGTTTCTCTTGTCTTTTGTTGTTTCTCCTGTGACTGTTGGGTTTTGCTGAAAATGGTTAGCCTCTCATATAGCCCTCATAAGACAGAGTGTTTCTTTCTGTGTGGCAAACAAAGCATTCTTGGTGTATTATTTGTCAGTCTTCTGATTTTCCAGCCTTTCTCTGTTGTATTTTGTATTGTAGCTGTTGTATTGTTTATTGCCGCTTTCCCTCAAAACCTTTGTATTCGAGAGAGATAGAAATTGTTTTTTTTTCCTTCCTCCCTCCCTTCCCTCTTTTATTTTCCTTTCTTTCTTTCTTTCTTTCTTTCTTTCTTTCTTTCTTTCTTTCTTTCTCTCTCTCTCTCTCTCTTCTCTCTCTCTCTCTCCCCTCTTTTCTCTCTTTCTTAAGGGAGTTAGAACTAAGAATATTTTCTTGATGCCTCAAAATTCTGGAAGGCAGGTGGCCATATAGCTGAGATGGTGTTTAAAATCTGCTAGTAAAGAGCTGTTTGCCTACAATTAACATTTTTTATATTTTTCTGTAATAATTATATTAAAATTAAGAAAATATCACTTTTATTGATATAACATATAAGTCACTGTTAAGGTCTTGGTTTAAAAATAAATTATAATATGGAAAAATATATTTTTTAAATTCAAATGCCATTCATGATCCATGGTATTGTGGTAGTTAGATAGTCTATCACCTATACCAACAGATGAACCAATTTCATAAACATATTAATGTAAATGTAAATTGATTTCTATAATCTAAGAGGCTTTTGTATGCAGATATAAAATGTCATTTTAGCAAATCATAGTTGTTTTATGACATATGCCAAAATCTAAATACAGAGAAAGTTCAACTTTTAAAAGCATTTATTAAACATCTGTTGTGTGTATACTGTTCTACCAGACACTACAGAGATGTAAAATAGGCAGAAGAAGACATAATGTCTATACTGTATTTGTATTTAGAAACTAGTTAGGAAAGCAAGAAGATATAATGTAAGCAATAGCTTAAGGGCAGATACAATATTTAAGTAAGCATTTATCAGTGTAGTTTAGATTGTATTCATTAATAAGAGAAAAGAAAGATCAGTGAAGGATGAAATTTAATTAGAAAAGATTCATATTTGCTAAATCTTGATGCAGATCAAGTTAATCTTGAACTAGATCTGATTTTGCTCTGGTAATCTTATAATTTGGCAAATATGTTGGTGCTAATTCAAGATTTGTCTACTTTTCTATTCTTTGATTAATAGACAAACTTGA
The DNA here is from genome assembly GCF_024542745.1 of Macaca thibetana thibetana. Classification (NCBI taxonomy): domain Eukaryota; kingdom Metazoa; phylum Chordata; class Mammalia; order Primates; family Cercopithecidae; genus Macaca; species Macaca thibetana. Next base: position 18,455,356 of record NC_065594.1, read on the forward strand.
TATAATAATTTATAGACTGGAATTTTTTTTCTTGAATATTTGGCAATAAAGCAGTATGTTTTCATTGATAATCTGTTTTATGGATGTAGCAGTTGCCTTTACAATTTAGTATTGAACCAGATTCCATTATATACTGGTGATAAATCTCAAATGATCTCAATGTATTGATATTTCTGGTAACAACTGGCTTGAACCAAATTCTGCAAATAATGGGTCAGCTTTTTTGTAGAGTATATCTATATTAAAATGTTTGTTACTTTACCATCTTGTATGACTTACTACTCAGAAATTATTTAGGAGGCATTTTGTGATCTCTGCAATAATAAAAGTTTGTCTTTGCTATTCTATTCATACCGTATGTTATTAATGAAAAAAAGTTATACTTTTAAGAAATGTTTACTTTCTTCTCATGTATTTTAATAGGTTCGAATTGAGCAAGTAATAGTTGCTGAACCTGGGGCAGTTTTATTATATAAAATTTCTAATCTCCTCAAATTTTATCACCATACAATCAGGTAAGTGGAATGGCAAAATGTGTTTGCCAAATCCAATGTGCTGTTTCTTTCAGTTAGAGCACAGTATAAGATTTTTTTTTTATATTGTGTATGGTAATTATACACTAAGTATAGACTAAGCATAACTAGTAGAACCTCCACACCATGTAAATCATTATATGCATATTATACATGCTGTGCCTTAAGGTCTATTATTTCCTTTCTCCTTTTTTCTCCAAGCTTAACTATACACACACACACACACACACACACACACACCTTATATAACAATATAAGTCTATAACGTAAGTCTTTATTGAGTCTTCCTGCATTAGTAAAAGACATCCAAGGCAACTAACGCAACTATACCATATACTCACAATAGAGCATAGTGAATTAAATGTTCTATTCTGGATGTAAATAACCTAAATTCTTCAGCATTTAGTTTACTATAAGTGATAAAATAGAACCATAGCTTTATCTTCGCTACATACCAGCAACTTTATCTGATTAGGAACCACTCGTCTTATATAAAATGTAATCTTTGACTCCAAAATATGCATTCATTTTTGCTTTACATTTGTCTGTTGGTGGTATACCCTTGAGTTTTATTATAACTGTCACTGTAAGACTGTTACATGTGTAGTTATGTTACAACAATGTCTTTCCAAGCCATATTTTTGATAGTTTTTGTATTTTTCCATTAAATAATTATTTAAAAATTACTTGGCTGGGCGCGGTGGCTCAAGCCTGTAATCCCAGCACTTTGGGAGGCCGAGACGGGCCGATCACGAGGTCAGGAGGTCGAGACCAGCCTGGCTAACATGGTGAAACCCCGTCTCTACTAAAAAAATACAAAAAACTAGCCGGGCGAGGTGGCAGGCGCCTGTAGTCCCAGCTACTCGGGAGGCTGAGACAGGAGAATGGCGTAAACCTGGGAGGCGGAGCTTGCAGTGAGCTGAGATCCGGCCATTGCACTCCAGTTTGGTCGACAAAGCCAGACTCCGTCTCAAAAAAAAAAAAAAAAAAAAAAAAAAATTACTTGTTATACAGTATGCCAGTATCAGGAATAGTAGGCCAACTGTTAAAAATCTAAGAAGAATATAACTAACATTACCAGGAAAGGTTGAAGGAGCACTAGTTTACAGAGTACCAAAAAACTGTGGTAAGGTTATCACCTACCCCTTAGTGACAGACAGTAGCCACCCAGAACTTAACAAACAGCTAAGAAGGGGATTTTACATCTTACTAGTAGATTTTCAAACAAAACTAACAAGCTGTAGTCTACAAAACTGATCAGAGATAGGATTTGGATTAGTCCCTTAATATTTTAGATATAAACTTATTGTCATCTGTCCCGTAATTCAAAACCAATGAATTAGTTTCAGTTGTAATATTATAGCATCCTATAATAAGAGAATAATAAATACTTAGAAAACACAAGGACAGCTGAAAGCTGGACATAGCAAGTGCTGTGTTATAAAAAGATGCTGGTAAAATAATTTTTAAAATTGTTTATTTAATAATGTCCATAATGGGACTAAATGAAATTTATTATTTAAAGATATTGATATGTTAGTTTCTAATGCAGAAAATGTTAGAAAAAAATAATTCAGATTCTGAAGATGATAATAGGTTTTTTAGGCTCTGATAATTGTAATTTTTCTGTCTTTGAAGATGATATTGAAGATGACAAAATCTTTTTTTGATTGACTTTTTGCATGTACTTTTTCTACTTGTTCACACATTTCCTCATTCAATTAAAAAGTTGACTGTATACTTGCCATTCTTCTAGGTAATAAGGAAACAGTAATTAACAAAACAGAACTTAAACTTACATTCTAGTAGGGGAGACAAGCAAGTATAAAATAATAATTTTTGGTAGTTATAAGGGTACTGAAGATGAAGCAGGAGAAAGGAAATAGAAAGTATAGGGAGTGACCATATATGACTAGATATATGTGTGTGTGACTATTTTTGAGGCCATTCAGTAGAGGTGGTATTTGAATACAGATGTGAATAATATGAAGGAGTTGGGCATGAAAAGATCTTGGGGAAGAATGTCCAGGACAAAAATACACTCTGGTACTGAAGCTAGGAAAAGCTTGCATTTTGGAGGACTAGAAAGAAGACCAGGAATTGGAGTATAGTGAATTGGAAGGAGTAGGGGGGGATGAAATAAGAAAGGTAGAGAGAGGCCAGCTCGTATAGGATTTTGAAGGCCATAGTGGTTATTTAGATTTCATACTGAGTGAATAAGATTGGGAAAAATGTGAGGGTTTTGAGTGACTTGAGCAGGTTCGTGTTACAAGGTTACTCTGAATACTCTGTGAATCATGTAGTGTAGTGAGACAAAAGGGAAAATAAGGAAGATATTTAGAAAGCAGTTTGTGGTCCTGAGAAGAGATGATGATGAGTTTAGACTAGGGTGACAGTAGTTGATTTCGGAGATAATTTATGTCACAGCCAATAGGACATGTATACATACTAGATAGCGTGAGGTGTGAGGAGTCAAGGATGAATAAGGCTTTTGGTTTGAACAGCTGGGTGAATGGTTTTGTTTGCTGAGATGGGGAATGCTGGAAAGGAACTGGTGGATGGGAGTGGTGGGTAATGAAGAATTCCGTTCAGTTTTGGCCTTGTCAGATTTGATGTATCTGTGAACATAGAGTAGGAGATTTTGAGTGAGCAAATAATACAGAGAGAAATCAGGGCTGAAGCTATAAATGTCTTAGTTTTCAGAAAATAGATGACATTTGATGCCATGGGAGTAGGTAAGGTCACTTGAGAAATGAGTATAGATAAAGAATGGGGCTAAAGACTGAGTCCTGGGAAGCTCCAATATTTTGAGGTCAAGAAGAGGAGAAACCACAAAACTGGCAAGGAATAGCAGTGAAGTTGGGAAAAAAACAAGACGCATGCAAGATCTCAAAAAATTCACCTCTTATACATTAAAACTCCCAACAAAAGGAAGATATAGAATCCAAAAAACAGGGACTCGAGCATGCTTGGATTATATATCTTTTCCTTTAAAGCTTTTCTCCCTGGAATTAATAAACACTTTGATTTTGTACTTTACTTTCCTATGCCCTTATCACTATTTTGGATCCAAGGTATTTAAGAGAACTCAACACTTCATTGTCTCACCATATAGTCCACCAGGTAATCGGCCTCTCTCCTGCCCCTGTCTGATACCCTTCTTGGAGCCCTCATTCCCCGCCAGTCTAGATGTGTTGCCCTTTAGGCCTACTGCAAGCTGCTTGGCTGTCACACTGGCGTTTGTCTTCTTCACTAGCCTGTTCATTGGCTTGTTTCGGGTATCCCTGATTCTTTGGTCAGCTCTGAATAGTACTTACATGAGTGTAATGATGTAAACATTGAATAGTCATTTACCAGAACTCTGTGCCCGTGGCTCTATTAGGAAACCTGGGGAAGGTGAAGTTTGAGTGTGTTGTGGTGGAGGAGGAGAACTGTATAAGAGAGTTTAACTCTCATCTTCTACATCAGGGAATTTGTAGATAATACCTAAAACTGAAAAATCAAGTAATAGTATAAGCATGTTGGATAGAAATATGGAATGAAATGTCAGAAGAAACGTCTACAATTATCTGGACCAGTTACTGGAACATAGTGAGTGCTCAATAAACATTAGTAAATTCTAGATCTGAGTAACTGCAAAGTACAGCTGATAACTACAAATTTAAAAAAAAAATGTAAATATATGTTGAGCTCTCTCTGAATTTTTCATTAAATTGCTTCTATTTGTTTTCATTTAATTTGCTTCCTCTGTTGCTTGATGTACACTTTTGTTCAGAGAAATACTTGTTTTTATTGCATGTGCAGGCGTGTGTGGGAATTCCATCCAGTTTATTTTAGTATTTGGTTTACAATATTTTTGACTGAAATACTTGTTGTTTCTTTAAAATATAAGTATTATGGCTATTGGTTTAGAAATTTGCTAGTATTTTGCTGTTTGCTCTATATATGTATTTTACTAATAATTTGCTTTTTTTCATGAACTATGTAAGAATTTATCTAATTTATTTTGGTTTCAGAATTGTACTGAAATATTACATTTGCAGAGATTAATATTTGCTTTTATAATATATCGTATGTGGTTTGATTTATCAGTAAATTTGCTGTGTTTTAGCTTACTGTTTGGTAGTATTTAATGCCATTATATTCATCTTTAGCAATCTAAAATGTTTTAGGCATGGAAGATGTTGTGATACCTTTAGAAATTATAATTCCCTACTGGATTACAGCATATTTTCATATCCTTAAGAAGCTTTTCCCCTAGAAAGTTGTTAAAATCATTTTTAGTGTGTGAATTAGGAGAAAAAAATTGGGAATTATTTTATATACGTACTTGTCTTAGATCTTGGCAAAAATGGGAAACCTCCTTGAATGGGTCTAAGAAATATCCTTATACAGTAGCAAATTGAGGATTATGGAACGTACTAATGTAATTAGTTATTTCAAAATATTATCATACTTTTCAGACTTATCAGACTTTTCAGTTAGTCTAAATATACTGCTCTGTAGGCAGCTGTATAAAAATTGAGAAACTCTAATTTATAGGTGTGTTATTGATATAATAGTATGACAGTTTTAATTAAAAGAATAACTCAGTATTTATGCAATTTAAATATTTTATCAATAGAGCTGTTGATTCAATGCTCTTCTTAAAATTTAACTGTCTTAGATAATCGAGACATATATTTACTCTAATAGAGGAAAAATAGAGATAGGGTTTTGTATATTACAAATATTTGTTCTGACCCACAGTTTTGCTAAAAGAGATTGTGAAATATTGAAAACATAGTAGTTTGTTTTTATTTTTTCGTCACCTAACTCAAAAGAAAAACAAAAATCCTGATTTTTAAAATATGAAACTAGAGTATTTGTAATTCATAGGTTATATTTTACATAAAAACTTTTATTTAAATCTAGGTCTTTTTAAAGCATTCTACTCAAAGAACTGTTTTGTTTCAGTTTCTGTTTTGCAACCTGAAATGTCCTTTGCTTTTAGTGGCATTGTTGGAAATAGTGCAACTACATTGTTGACTACCATTGAAGAAATGCATTTGCTAAGCAAAAAAATATTCTTCAATAGCTTGAGTCTTCATGCAAGTAAATTAATGGACAAGGTATGTTTGAAAAATGTAATTATTAAATTATGTGAATGTGAATCTTTCACATTAAAGATGTTTTAATGATTTTATTATTGATTTGTAACTTTTCCCATTACATTCTGTGTTCCTTTGAGTTCTTCCTGTCACCAACAACTTTCATTTTGAGATGACTGATTGTACCTAAGTTTATAGTCTTCATTCCAGAAACAGTATAACATCGAGTTATAATTAGAGATAGCGTCTCAGGCTCCAATTTTACTACCATTTTTTCTGTCACAGAAGTTGTATAATTAAAGCAAATTTACTATATTTAGCCGGGGGCTAAGATGACATATAGATTGGAAAACCAGAACTCTTACAAAATGTTTTTTCCAAACAGCTTGTATTTCTACCCCTGATGTTACAGTTTTGCCCTTATGAAATTTATGCTCCTCTGAGTTATAAATTATTTATGAAAACAAACAAAAAAACACATCCCACAAAAAAACAAATAAACAACAAAAACCTGAACAAGGTCTGTAAGATCTAATATCTTAAATTGAGCAGGGTATTTTGGTAGGACCTTAAGGAATATATTTACAATGATCAAATTCTTCTTTATTTTTGTTTCATTATTGAGGACATGAGTTTTTCAAGGATGTGTCACAATCACCATGCTGGCTTTTTAATTGTACTACTCTATCTAATAGGCTAGCTATATTAGGCCCGGGTTTTGTAATATGGTATAAAATAGTCAGTAGCAATTTAGTTCAGAATACCTGGTCAATCTTTACTTTCCTAAGTTCAATCTTCACTTTCCTAAGTCTACTTCCTGACCCACATGCATGACTCAGATTCATTTGGAAAAGCAACATGAATTTGTGGAGCTGGAATGTCTACCTTAATTTTTCTTGCCTTGTGTATTTCTGTTTGCATCACCAGTTTACTAACAATCATTTCTGGTTATATTTGTTTTTATGGTTCTTATTTAGACAGAACTCTTCTAAAATAATTTATACATGATACCCAAACATTAAACATGAACAAATATGTGCCAGATGTTGAGAGTACAAGGATGAACACTCAAGGTCTGTTGACCTCCTTAAGGTTGCTTCTCCTTTAGTGGAAAATGACCAAATAAGTCTGGTTATTATAGAATGCTATGATTTATGAAAGACATGTGCCTAGGGTATATGCTAGCACCCAAGGAGGAGTATATTTAGCAAACTGTATGTACTCTTCTACAGAGAGGAAGCTTTCCACAGAGAGACGTAAGACAGTTGAACTTTGAAGGACAGGTAGGCTTTAGATAGGTGAAGAAAGGAGTGGATGGGGTCATCTTAAATAGAAGTAACAAATAGAATATGCTAGAACATGAGTATGAGTTACCTATAAACACATTTTTCATTTATTAAGAAATACCACTAGTAAAGTGATGTGTTTTATATATGTAAGTGGGGAGGCTGGGTTGGAGATAGGAAAATTAAAGGAGTATTGCAGTTGTTTTTATTCACACATGATCTAAGGGAAAGACTCTGGGAATAGGCAAGAGGGGACAGATTCTTGAAGGGTGAAGATAAAATCTTCAAAACTTGATGACTGACTGAATGTGGGTAAGTGAGAGGGAGCCATCTAGAATAATTCCTAGGCTAACCACAAATATCTAGAATGCAGAAAGAGGGAACAATTTGGGAGATAAAGATGGTATCGTCTAAGTTAGATAAGTTGAGTTTGAGGTGCCTATGAGACATCCCTCTGGAACTGGTCTTATCTAAAGGGGAGCGATACATTTGGGTTTAGAGAGTTTCACATATAAGAGATAGTTGAATTCATGGGTTTGGGTGAAGTCACTAGGAAGAATTTTTTTTGTAAGAGTGGAGCTACCAGGACACAGTCTTGGGAAATGCTGACATTTAAGAGAAGGAAAAAAGTCAACAGTATGATGCTAAGAGAGGATGGCCAGAGAGGCAGGACAAAAATTAGGATAAGGTTTTATCAGAAAAGCTAAGAGAAGAGAGTTTCTAGAAGGAGGGCATGGTTAATAATGACAGATGCTTTTAAAGAGTTCTAGTAGGAGGCTTGTTATCTTTGGCAATATATATGTGATAGGTGACCTGACTGGACAATTTTAGTCCTGTGGTGGAGATAGGAGCCAGATTGCAGTATGTAGAAAAGCTCATGGGTAAGCATATTTCCAGCTTTACCAATTGGAAAACATACGGGCCTTAAGACTGAAAATAGATGCATTAGGCATTTGTATTAAGAAATTTGAAACAGAACAATAAAATAAAGATAAATAGAAAGGATGGAATTAAATTTCTGTGACAAATTAGAAAACAAAAGCAGAATTATTTGTTGAAAAGATAAACAAAATTGACAAACTTCTAACAAGTTTAATCAAGAAAAAAAGAAAATTAAAAGTTTTTAGAAATTAGAGACAATCCACAGATGAGAATTAAAACTTAGAGAGTACACATATGCAGTTTTATGCTAATCATCTGAAAATCTGAATAGGGTGAATGCTTTTCAAGGTGACATAAATTGGTAAAATGTGAGCCAAAAGGAAGTGGAAAGTGTGAATATACCTAAGGAAGGAAGAAAAGTTATTAAAGAACGTGTTGCCAGGCCTCGTTCAGATTATATAGAGGACTTCATTCATACTTAGGAGGAACAGATAATTCTTCAGAACACGAAAAAATATGAAAAGCTTCTCAGTTTGTTTTAGGTAGTATAACACTGACATAAAACCTTTTAAAGATAGTCAGTAGTGAAAACCATGTATTAGTCACCTTTTAAGTTTTAAAACTTCAAAATTCAGCATTTATATATTAAAACCAAGAATGATTTATTACATAAATATAAGAATGTTTCAGTGTTAGGAAATATACTAAATGAGTATATAAAATAAATTTTATATTCTCATATTTGATCACATTGTTTAGGGAAAATCTTAGTAAGTCATTGAAGAATACTTCCTTAACCATATAAAGAGAGATAAAACTAACAGCCAACATCATAATTAATATTGACACACTCGTGATTCTTCTATTTAAGTGAAGAACAAGAATGCTTGCCAATACTTTTAAATAATAACCATGGCAGAAAGACCAGATAAAGAAATGAATTGTAAATATTTTAAAGGAGGAGATGTTAGATTATTTATGGATGTTATGATAGTCTCTTTTGAGGACCTAGGAGAATCAACTAAAAAGTTGTACACCAGAAAATGAATTCTAGTGAAGTCATTGGTGAAAAGATCAATATGCAAATGTAATTAATTTTCTTATATGCCAGCTCATGAGGTGCTCAATAAATACTGGTAACATGAATGGTTCAGTTCATTTTCTGCTGGCCTATATTCCATCACTATCTTGCCATTAGCTTTAAATCTCTTGCACCCTTGCCATTTCACCACATTCACTTTGCAAAACCACCTTGAATTCAAGTTTTCAATATTTCCTGAGTGCTGCTAAAGGAAATTGCATCATACAGACAGGAGTCACTAAAAATTGTCTCCAGCATCAGGAAGGCCCTCCAGGAGGTCCAGCAAATACTGATTGTCCTTTGGCAGCCACTCACATTTACCATACTTACTTTCACCCATTTCCTCAAATCTACTATCTTACCTCCTACTGAAAAAGTGCCAACCCTTGCTAAAACTGGATAATGGACATTAAAAAATATATATTTGCCTACACGATGAGCAAAAGTGACATTTTGTTATTTTTCTCATTTGGATTTCTGAGATTCTAGTGAGAATACGCATTTTAAGATAATGTGTTTTGGCTGTTTATGAATTGCTTGTTCAAGTCCTTTGCCATTTTCCTGTTGGGTTGTCTTGTTTGTTTCTGATAGTCTTTATGCCTTAAGAATATTAACTCCATCATATATATTACAGACATTTTCTCCACATTATCATCTGCCTTTAAAATTTGCCTGTAGTATTTTCTGAAACATCAACTTTTAATTTTTTTATAGTTCGATATAACTTTTTTTTATATAGTTTTTTTCCCTTGGGAGCATTCCATGCTTGAAAGTATTCCCACAAGAGAAAACATTTAGAATTTAATATGTAATAAAGTTAGCATCTATTAGTGGGGAAGTGATCGATTGTTTAATATATTTATTTAGATATATTTTCTTAGGTGTTTCTATGTTTTCACTTTATTTATTTATTTTTTAAGCAACAGGGTCTTACTCTTGTTGCCCAGGATCATAGCTCACTGTAGCCTCGAACTCCTGGGCTCAAGCCATCCTTCTACCTCAGCCTTCCAAGTAGCTGGGACTACAGGTGCATGCCACCATGTCCAGCTAATTTGATTTTTCTTTTTTTTTTTTTTTTTTGTAGAGACATGGTCTCACTATGTTGCCCAGGCTTGTCTCCAACTACTGGCCTCAGGTGATCCTCCTGCCTCAGCCTCCCAAAGTGCAGGAATTACAGACGTGAGCCACCACACCTGGCCCTGGCCCTGGTTTCACTTTTGCAACAAATTTTTAATCTACTGAAGTTTATTATTGTTCAGACTGAAAAGTTAAGATCTTATTCTTTCCCAAGTGGTTATCCATTTATTTTGTTTTATTACCCTAATAGTAAATTTCTGTATATTTTATTAGTCATGTAAAAGTTAAAATGAAAGTTGCAACAAAACAGGAAAATACACAGTTGACCCCTGAACAACATAGGAGTTAGGATGCTGACCCCTGTGCGGTTGAAAAAAATCTGCATATGACTTTTGACTCTCAAAATGTAACTGCTCATTAGCTTACTATTGACTGGAAGCCTTGCTAGTAATGTAAGCAGTCAATTAACACATTTTTTTGTTGTATGTATTTATATACTGTATTCTTACAATAAAGTAAGCTAGTGAAAAGAAAATGTTATTAAGAAAATCATAAGGGAGAGAAAATATATCTACTATTCATTAAATGGAAGTGAATCATCATAAAGGTCTTTATCCTCGTTGTCTTCACATTGAGTAGCCTGAGAAGGAGGAAAAAGAGGGATTGGTCTTGCTGTCTCAGAGAGTAGCAGAGGGAGAAAAAAATCTATGTAAATGTGGACCTTTGTGGTTTAAACATTGGTTGTTTAAGGGTCATCTGTAATGGATAGTAAAAGGCAATTGAAGGATGACATCTTCCAATTAAAACTTTGAACAGAACAGGATGAAAATGAGGGAAGAAAGTAATTGTAATTTGAATATATTAATTACCAATCAATATTGCAGCTTATGTGAGTTTGTAGAGTGAATGGGCTCTGATAATTATTGTTGTTTTCATTGTCATTATTATTAATTGAACCCTTGATGTTTTTCTCAGATATGAACTGGGCTATATTTAGAGTTATTTTTACATTAGATTGCAACTGTATTATGATTCTCTTTACAACTTATATGTTGCTTGTATCTACAATCATTTCCGGGTTTTTGCAAGAATATCTTCCTTTCATCAAATTTTAATGTTCCATAATTTTATATTAGTTATATCTTTTACTTATTCTGCTTCTTGTAAACCATTTTGCTTCCTCTAAAAACATTGTAGCTCTATGAAGAAAACAGTATTTATTGTAGAATGTTCTTCATTAGCAAAGCACCCAAGTGGAAATTTCTGTTAATATAATTTTAAGTGGATAGTATAATTGTTAGGAAGAATAGCTTTTAAAATAAAGGTATAGCCAGAGATGAATTTTAAAAAATATGATTGCTTTTGTGCTTTTAAAGACATACTTGGGAACTGATTCTTTATCCAGCATGAAAAAAAAAAAAATTCAAGGACATAATTTTATTGAAAGACGTACCTTTTCCCTAACAAAGCAGTTTGAAGCACTTGAGTATTCAAGTATGCATACTCCCTTCCTTATCAGGCTCTCCGGAAATATTCATAACTGCAAATCTAGTGAAGTTTAAAGAGAATATGTGTCTATACTGCAAAAGACACAGTGCTGTATCAATTTAGGCTAGACTGACATTTTCTAAAATTATTTCTCACTCTAGTAATAGTACAGTTCTAATTGAAAGGATATAGCCTGTCTTAAATGAAACCCATATCAAATTAATAGTAGTCAGGATTGATTTGCCTGGTCCTCTGGAGAAAAAAAAAAAAAAAAAAAACCTAAAATGATTCTTTAAATAAATAGTCATTTAAATTCTAGGATATAGTTACTGCTTTGAATCTCTTTTTACTACTCATAGCATAGTATGTGGATTAGCAGCTTGGGCATCATCTGGGAACTTACTAGACATGCAAATATCTCAGGCCCTACTCCAGACCTACTGAATCGAATTATGCATTTTAATAAGATTCCCAGGAGGTTCATATGCTCATTAAAGTTTGAGAGGTGCTGTTCTGGTTGAATAGTTTGAGTTTTACATTATTCCTTACAGATGGTTGTGCCAGGAAAACAAACAAACAAAAAACTGAATTTTTTTTTATCCAAAATGCTTTAACATTAAAAAAAAAGTGTATAAAACAAGCTGTAATTTGAAATTATTTCAAACACGTTAATTTGTACTCTTAAATTTATCTTGGACAATTTTGTTGACTTAAAAACTTAAATTCCACATATTGTCAGTTTCTAGAATGTATGTATTTAGAGCAAAAGGAATAGATATATATATATACACACACACACTTCTTTAAATATATACATATATAATCCTTTATATATATATTTTAATAGAGAGAGAATGAGGAAATTCGTTTAAAAATATGAGGACTCTGTGTTTGGTTGGTTTGTCTTTATATTTTGAAAGCAAATGGGTGAAGGGCCTTCTAAGAAACTACACAACAGAAAATTAGAGAACTTTAAATGAAAGATAGCTGAAAGAATAAAACTAAAGTTGGTAGTGGGATGAAGTCATAGGAACAGCTTTTGGAATTTTTATGGTGCAACCTTTTTATTTTTCTCTAGTAAAAGGGCACCTAAACTACCGAAAGGATAAAAAGTAGTCACAAGAAGAATGAGGACTTTTGGTATAGCGCTACACATTTAAAAAAAGAGAGGTTTTGATATATGAAATAGGAATTTTTCAGTAGCTTAAATGCTTTTTTTAAATTTATTGATTGATTAATTGATTGAGACAGAGTCTGTCTCTGTCGTCCAGGCTGGAGCTCAGTGGTGCACTCTCTGCTCACTGCAACCTCCTTCTCCTGGGTTCAAGCGATTCTCCTGCCTCAGCCTCCTGAGTAGCTGGGACTACAGGCACCCACCACCATGTCCAACTAATTTTTGTATTTTTAGTAGAGACAACATTTTACCACGTTGGCCAGGCTGATCTTGAGTTCCTGGCCTCAAGCAACCCACCCACCTCAGCCTCCCAAAGTGATGGTATTACAGGCATAAGCCAACATGCCTGGCCTTTAAATGCTTTTACATGTGAAATGTTTCTGTATACTTCAACTTTGTCACTTAAAAATATTCAAATTTTGAAATAAGTATTTCATAATAAGACTTGATGTTTAATATGTACAATAATATAAAGAAGAAGAACAAATGAGCTTGCTTTTTTTTTTTTTTTTTTTTTTTTTTTTTGAGACAGAGTCTCACTCTGTCACCAGGCTGGAGTGCCATGCACAATCTCTGCTCACTGCCTCCTCTGCCTTCCAGGTTCAGGCGATTCTCCCGCCTCAGCCTCCTGCGTAGCTGGGACTACAGGCATGCACCACCGTGCCCAGCTAATTTTTGTATTTTTAGTAGAGAAGGGGTTTCACCATGTTGGCCAGGATGGTCTCCATCTCTTGACCTCGCGATCCCCACTCACAGCCTCCCGAAGTGCCGGGATTACAGGCATGAGCCACTGTGCCCGGCCGAGCTTTCTTTTTAACTGCAGCTATAGTACCCAAGTCTAAAGTATACAGTTAGTTGAATGTTTGTATTTGCATGTGCTCATTAACTATCACCCAGATAAGACATAAAACATTTATAGCACCTCAGAAGGCATCCTCATTCCCCTTCCCAGTCAATATCTAACCCCAGTGTAAACTGCTGTCTGACTACTATCTCTTGTTTTCCCTGATATTAACTTCATGTAAATAGATCATACAGTGTGTACATTTTTGGCCCTGATTTAATTTAACATATCTGTAAGATTCATATATTTTACATGTTCAGTAGTTCATTTTTTAATTGTTGTGTAGTGATTTTGTTATATATATGCACCACAATTTACTCATTCTATTAGTGATGGACATTTGGGACATTTCTAGTTCTTGGATATTGTAAATAAAGCTGTTATGAATAGTCTTATACATGTGTTGGTGAACATAAAAGTTTTTATTTCTGTTGTATGTATGCCCAGAAATGGAATATCTGGATTATAAGATTGATTAGCTTTAGTAGATATTGCTAAGTATTTTTCCAAAGTAATTGTCCTAGATGACTTCACCAGAAATGTGGGCGTTTCAGTTGTTCCACATTCTCTCCAGTACTTGATGTTGTTAGTCTTTTTAATTTTAGTCATTATAGAAAGTGTGTGGTGGTATTTCATTTGCTTGTAGTTTGCATTTTTCTCAAGATTAATGGTGTTGAACAGTTTTTCATGTTTATTGGCTGCTGGATGTACTTTCTTGTGAAGTTGTCTTTTAAAGACTGTTGCAGATCATGCCTGTAATCCCAGCACCTTGGGAGGCCGAGGCAGGCAGATCATGAGGTCAGGAGATCGAGACCATCCTGGCTGACATGGTGAAACCCCGTCTCTACTAAAAATACAAAAAGTTAGCCGGGCGTGGTGGCGGGCGCCTGTGGTCCCAGCTACTCGGCAGTTTGATGCAGGAGAATGGCGTGAACCCGGGAGGTGGAGGTTGCAGTGAGCTGAGATCACGCCACTGCACTCCAGCCTGGGTGACAGAGTGAGACTCCCTCTCAAAAAATTAAATAAATAAATAAATAAATAAATAAAAGACTGTTGCAGAGAGTCCTTAGGTTGTTACCTTTTCCTCATTGACTTGTAAGAGTTTTCAAACGTGTTTGGATACAAGTCCTTTATGGAATAATAAGCATTACAGATATTTTCTACATTTTTGAACTGTCTTTTCACTCTGTGAGTTGTGTATTAGATCAACAGAAATTCTCAATTTGTAATTCCGTCTTGTATAACAAGCTTTTATTTCATGATTAGTTCCTTTTGTGTCCTGTTTAAGAAATCTTTGCCTATCCCAAGGTCATGAGGATATTCTTCTGTATTTTTCTCTAAGAAGCTTGATTATTTTAGCTTCCACATTTAGGCCTTCAATCCATCTCAAATGTTTGAGTATGGTATGAAGGTAGGGGTCAAGTTTAATTTGTGTGTGTATGCGTTATTTAAATTAGTTTATTTCTGCTTTCAATTTTTCTTGCCTTTGGTCTTGATCCATGTCGTAATGTCTGGTAAAACATAACTGGATACCTAATACCATGTTCTCATAGTAGGTCTTCAGCAGATGTTTGATAGATTGAAAAACTAGAAGAGCCTTAGAAGCTAATCTTCTCAGTCGTCTTTGTCCTTAGCTACATATGTATTTCTTAGGTTACCTGAGACTTCTGTTTTTTTCCAGTTAAGTTGATATTTAATAATTTGTTGTCTTAGTACCAGTAGTGCAGTTGCACGTAGTTTGTGTGCGGTGATACAAGTATAGCCTTTCTTAAAGATTCATTCTGAGTTTGTTGGGAATACTTATCTCGGGTAAGCAATTGATGGCTCCACATTAGAAAGGCAATATATGGCTCAAGGAGAAATCCTGGGCTTTGGAGTCTAATAGAGCTGTACTCAAATTCTAACTTTTCCAATCATTATGACTTTCAATAAGCTGTCACTATGTAATTGAGTTTTTACTAAATGTAAAACAAAGAATGATGACACAGTAAACTTAGATAAACCTACCCTAGGTCACATAGTCACTAAGAGTGAATAGAAATCCACGTCTGCTTAATTGCTAAGCCTGTGCCTACTTCTTGGTGGATGTTCCATACATAATAGTTCCTTTTAACATTTTCCTTTTATTTTTAATTTTTATAAATTTATGAGATACCAATGCAGTCATGTTACATTTATATATTATGTAGTGGTGAAGTCTGGGCTTTTAGTGTAACCATCACCTGAGTACTGTACATTGCACCCAGTAGGTAATTTCTCATCCTCCACTCCCACCCTCCCAACCTTTCTGAATCTCCAGTGTCTATTATTTTACTCTGTGTCCATGTGTACACATTATTTAGCTCCCGCTTACAAGAACATGCAATATTTGACTTTGTTTATTTCACCTAAGATAATGGCCTCAAGTTCCACTCATGTTGTTGCAAGAGAAATGATTTCATTCTTTTTCATGGCTGACTTTGTTTATTTCACCTAAGATAATGGCCTCAAGTTCCACTCATGTTGTTGCAAGAGAAATGATTTCATTATTTTTCATGGCTGAGTAGTATTCCATGGTGTGTGTGTATGAGTATGTATGTGTATATATATATGTGTGTGTATATGTGTGATGTGTGTGTATAACATGTATAACATATATGTAAGACAACTTAGGTTGATTCCATATCTTCACTATTGTGCATATTTTCATATGGATATACACTTGATCCAGCACCATTTATTGTAAAGGCCATCCATTCCCACTGCAGTGAAGTGGAAATGGTCATAAATCACATGACTATGTATGTGGATTTGTTTGGTAATTGTGATTTCCATTGATTTATTTTAGATTATTCCATGATTTTATTTTGTTTAGAATCAACTTATACATTTTTAAAATAAAAAAGCTTTCTGAGGCTTTGATTAAATCTATAGATCAGTTGAGGAGAAATTAGTATCTTAATGATACCAAGATTTTCAATTTATGAACATCATGTATCTCTCCATTTACTTAGGTCTTTAGTTTCTCTCACTAACCTTTTATAGTGTTCAGGCCTTACACATCTTTTGTTAGATTTATTCCCTGATATTGAAGGGTTTTTTTGATGCTTTTGGAACTTCTTTTTCTTTTTAAATTTTATTTTCCACATATGTATTTATAGTATAGAGTTGATTTTGATTGTTGATTCTGTTTCCACATACCTTAAAGGCAGTTTGCTTTTGAGTGCAAGAGTAAGTCATTGAAGATTTAGTCTCACATCTTCATTTTTGAAAGCATTTTAAAAAGATCATTGGAACTGCTGTATGGAGAATGGAATGTGGGTATGGAGGAGCACATTTGGAAGAAAGGAGACCACTTAGGAGACAGAGTAAACCTGGCAAAAGTGGCTTGCTATAGAGTAGTAGCATAGGATGGTTTGGAGCATTTGCATTTGGAATATATTTTAATGGTATAGAGATAATTCAGTAAATTAAGTGAGGGAAATGAAGAAAAGAAAAAATCAACAAATACTTTTGGGTTGTTGATCTGATTAACTGGATAGCATTAATACTTGTACATTAAAGCTTCTAAGCAAATACCCTCATTTAATGTTTGTAAAACAAAAAGTGGTAACTATTGTTCCTACTCCCTTTTGTATTTCATACAAACTCTGAGTTCTTTAGAAGTTTTTTCTTTTTTAAATAGGGCAGCGAAGACATTAGCTGGTCCTTTTCTTTTTCTTTTTTCTTTTTTTTTTTTTTTTTTTTTTTTTTTTTTTTACTAGCTTTTGTTTTTGATGAAAGAAAAATTTTAACCTTACCATGTAATGCTAATTTCTGTCTTTTAAAAAATCTTAACTTATAAAACAATATATCTAATTTTACTTATGTTTAAAATTACATTGGAGCCCATGAGTGGGCTTCTATTAATCTATAATTGTGTCTGTAATTTTCCATATGTTTATTTTTTTTTTTGAAAAACAAATGGTAACCTCAATGATATTCTTAAAGATGTATGCCTTCCTCCTCCACCTGTAACACGTGAGAATCACTGGTTTGAAAAGTTTAAAGCATGTGAGTCACAAGGATATAAAATTAGCTAGCAAAATTTCAATGTAGCAAAACATTTAGGAAGAAAGGATGCTTTATATAAACTTGAAGAAGGCCTCAAATAGGTTGTAAGATACTGGGGCCATTAGTGCTGATAGGCTTCAGTGTGGTCATGATCTTAAGAAACAGCTGTTAATAGCGCCTTATCGTAGATTCCCTAAGATCTATGATCCTACAGAAGAATCTAAGATCTATAGCATCCTCTCTGAAAAAATTAACTTTATAGAATTCAAGTAAAAATATCACTTATGAAAATCAAAATTAACACTTTGATGTGGTCGTTATATGTGTGACCTTTGGAGTTACTGCTTGGGTGAGAGTCTAAGCTCTGCCCCTTCTAAGAACAGTGGGACCTTTGGCACCTTATTTAATCTGTCCTTATTTTAGTTTCCTCATATATAAAATCCGATATTCTTCCTTCCTCCTCCTTCTCATCAGTCTTACTCATCTTCTGTAAAATGGGAATAATATATACCTTAGGCTTATTAGGATGAAATGAAGATGACATGTAAAAGTACATGGTACAGTTTTTAGATTATTTTTTCACATGTTACAAAATACTCATTTTGAAGATAGAAATATAAAGAAAGTTTAAACATAACTGTAGGTAACATTCAGTGTTTTAATATTTCAGTCTTTTAAAAATACAAGTGTACACACACCTGTACACATGATGTGCATACAATTTTGTTTTTGTTTTTGAGATGGAGTCTCACTCTGTGGTCCAGACTGGAGTGCACTGGTGCAATCTCAGCTCACTACAATGTCCACCTCCTGAGCTCAAGCGATTCTCCTGCCTTAGCCTCCCAAGTAGCTGCGATTACAGGCATATGCCACCACGCCCAGCTAATTTTTGTATTTTTAGTAGAGACGGGGTTTCGCATATTGGCCAGGTTGGTCTCAAACTCCTGACCTCAGGTGATCCGCCCACCTCAGCCTCCCAAAGTGCTGGGACTGCAGGCGTGAGTTACCATGCCTAGCCCTGATGAGTAGTTTGCATTTTTCATTTAACATATTATTGGGGCTTAATAAAATGTTAATTCTTTATTTTTGGAAACATCTTTAATACTGTACTTATGGATCCCATTCTTCCACACAGAAGCCAGTTATAGATGAATTATTTTGGTTCATATTCCCTATTAAATAGCATTACTAATGCCAAAGCATTCCCTCATAGTACTGTTGGAACATGTTTATTGTCTAGAGGCTTGTTAAGAAATGACTTACTGTTTAGTCCACTGGTATTTCAAAACAATTGATTAAATATATAGTGGCACATGTATATGTTTTATGTTATAACTATGTTGCAGGAACATAAATTGAATGTAAGCGACCATGATCAACAGTTTTTATTGATATCCATTATGCTTAAAACATTGTGAAAGAGCAGTTAAGAAGATATGTGCCTGAAATAGGGAGTCTAATCTATTTGAAGTAGACACTCTCACATGTCATTTTAGCAGCCTTGTATTTGGATTTTAAAACAAGCAAAGATGTTTGCTCATTGTCGCTGAGGGAGTATGCTTTGACTATAACCAGTGATTTTTTTATCCATTCATTCACACGAACGTGCTTAGGTTAGTGGCACATATCCGTGATATAGATATTTGGAAGTAACATGTGGCCATGTTTAAAACAAAGCTTACCTGCCTGAGCAAGTACTTGCATGCCTGCTGTAGATACTCAGCAAAGTATCCTGTGGCCAAGGTCAGGTTACAACTCTAGTTAAGATTTTTGAGAGTTTAAGATCATGACAAAAATAGAGGGAAAAGTCAAACATACAGAATAAGAAAGAGGGAAATCTTTATTTGTAAGGCAAAAGTTCACATTTTCTTCAACTTTCTGTCAGTATGTAAGATTTCTATGAATAGCTCAAGTCCTGGCATAAGTAGCAGTGATAATATTAACACCTCTTTCTCCCAGTCACATCACTCTGAGGATGCATCTGCCACTCACTCACTGGTACTGACTGGTTTCCAAGGAAGTGGAGTGTGAATAAACTTGGATTTTTTACACAGCTTAAAGCTTATAGGAATTTTTGTATTGTGATTATTGTTTTACATGAAGTTCATAAAATGTATTTTGTTTTTTTCTAATGGTTGCTACTACTTGTTTTAGGCCCTCTAAATAACAAAGCCCACTTAAGTCTAGTGTTTGGCCTCCACAGGCTTATATGGAAATATGAAAGACATAGTAAAGAGGGTCTCTTCCCTAAGGGGAAGATTATGGTTAGTATAAAGTAAGTGCAAGAATGCATTGGAGGTACTTAAAAGAAATGTAGACTTGTCTCTTACAAAGTTTAACCATTAGAATGAATTTTACAAAATGAAACTAAAGTGACAAAAGGATATTAATGAACTATTTCTCTTCCTTAGATTTTCTTTCTGTTATTCTGCTATAGGATTTTGTAGTCACAAAGTTTGTTTATCTGAAAAACTGCCATAATTTTCACTTTGCTTTAGAAGTATGGTTCTTACCTTGTTGCTGATCTAATGGATGTGTGTGAAAGCACCTCATAGAATGGCAGTTTGTCGAATGACTTGAGTTCAAGTAGCACTCACTTGCAATAATTTACCATCAACTGTAACTATGGCAAAGTGCATCTTTAGCCTTAAATTTAAACTCCTTAAAGACCTGATTTCAAGGGAGAAAAAAATTTCCTTTAAGCTTTCTCCCACCAATGTGTAAGTTTTACATCATTGGTCTTCTGTTTTGTTTGGCAATTTAAAAATCTCTTGTGTGAATTTTTGAAAAAATTTTTTTTAAAGATTTATTGCTTCCAAGTGCAACAAAAATAAAAATAAATAAATGGGACCTAATTAAACTAAAATGCTTCTGTATAGCCAAAGAAATAACCATCAGAGGAGACACACAACCCACAGAGAAAATATTTGCAAACTGTGCATCTGAAAAAGGACTAATATCCAGAATACAAGGAACACAAACAAATCAGCAAGAAAAAAAAATCCCATCAAAAAGTGGGCAAATGAGATCAAGGAAATGCAAATTAAAACCACAGCGAGACACCACCTTACTCCTGTAAGAATGACCATTATTAAAAAGTAAAAAAATGTATATATTAATGTGGATATGGTGAAAGGGAATGCTTATATACTGCTGGTGGGAATGTAGATTAGCACAGCCTTTGTGGAAATCACTAGGGAGATTTCTTAAAGAACTAAAAGATCTACCATTCAATCCAGCACTCCCACTACTGGATATCTACCCAAAGGAATAGAAGTCATTATATCAAAAAGACACTTGCACACGTATGTTTATGGCAGCACAGTTGCAATTGTAAAGATAATGAAACCAACCTAAGTGCCCATCAACCAATGAGTTGCAAAATAAAGAAATTGCAACAACTTGTATGGAGCAGGAGGCCATTATTCTAAGTGAAGCAACTCAGGAATAGGAAACCAAAAACTGTGTTCTTAAAAGTGGGAGCTAAGCTCTGGGTACACAAAGGCACACAGAGTGATATAATGTACTACGGAGACTTAGAAGGGGGAGAGGATGAGGAGTGAGGAATAAAAAATTAGATATTGAGCACAATATACGCTACTTGGACGATGGGTGCACTAAAATCTCAGACTTCGGCACAGTACAATCATCCATGTAACCAGAAACTTTTGTATACCAAAAGTTACTAAAATTAAAAAAAATTTTTTTAAAGATTTATTGCTTCCAAAAGACACTATGTACTCTCTCCTTCTCTCTCTCTCTCTCTCTCTCCCCCTCTGTATCTCTCTCTCTCTAAGCTTCCCTGGAGGATTTGTTAGATTTTTTTTTTTTTCTGTTTGTGAAAGGTATTGGGAACTGACACATACGTGTTTGCTCTAGTTTTTATAGCTGTCTATTTCTATATTATAGCTATTAGAATGCTAGCAGATCT
The DNA here is from genome assembly GCF_024542745.1 of Macaca thibetana thibetana. NCBI lineage: Eukaryota > Metazoa > Chordata > Mammalia > Primates > Cercopithecidae > Macaca > Macaca thibetana. Next base: position 18,476,774 of record NC_065594.1, read on the forward strand.
TTCTGATTTGTACTAAGCTAAAGATTCCACTGAAAAATTTTTGAGTATCTTCTGTTCAGTTTATATTACTTATAAACATGTATATGCATGCATGTATATGGAATATCTGTATATTTAAATTTTTAGAATTATGAGTATGTTGATTTCTATTAAATGTATATTTTAAAAAGGAAACACAAAGAAGAAAATAATACTCATCTACATCCTCTCACTCTGAATTAACTGTTATTAACTGCTTGGTATATTTCATTTCTTTTAGGGGGCAGAGATCACTCTATTAATTTTGTAAAACTGATATGCGCATATTTATACATAATTTAAACCATAGAGAAGAGCACAAAGATGAAAAATTTTTAAAAACCCTCTTCTTGGAAATAACATTAGTTAACTTTATTATCATCAGTTTAACAACAGTCTAGATATCATTTTAAGTAGGAATGATAAATAGAATACTTTTGTGAAGATAAGATCATATTCTGGAGGTTTTTTTTAAGTTCACATTTATTTGAATTTAATGAAAGAAAAGGAGACAAAACTGAAGAAACTGTGGAATGTAAAATATGTATCTCTTCACTACAAGAAATATTTTCCTTCAATTCTGTTAAGTTTTGGCTCTATGTGTTTTGGGGCTTTTTTGTTGGGTGCATATATGTTTATAATTATTTTATTTTTTTGATTGACCCTTCTATCATTATCAGATATCCTTTATTTCTAGTAATAATTTTTGTCTTAAAGTCTGTTTTGTCTGGTATTAGTATGTTAATGTAGCTAATTTAATCTAGCTTTCTTTCTGTTATTGTTTGCAAGGTATAGCTTTTTATATCCTTTTACATCCAATTTTTTTTGTCTTAAAAGTGTGTCTCTTGAAGTTGGCATATAGTTGGTACATGGTGTGGGTTTTCAAATTAATCTGCTAGTCTCTGCTTTTTGATTGTCATGTTTAATCCATTTACACGTAATTTAATTGAGGGTAGAGTAGGATTTATGTCTGCATTTTGCTCTTTTGTTTTCTGTATGTCTTAAATGATTTTTTTCTCTGTGTCCCTGTTACTTCTTTTACATTAAGTAGATATTTTCTAGTATACTAATTTAATTCCCTTGTTATTTAAATATATATGTATGTGGGTATAAGGTTTTATTTCCTGAGTGGTGCCCTGGGAATTACAATTAGCATCTTAATTTATAACAACATACTTTCAATAGTATACAAAAACTTTGCTCCTATATAGCTCCATTCTCCTCTTCCTTTATGCCATTATTAATACAGTTAAATCTTATGACATTGTATACCATCAACATAGACTTATAATTATTGCCTCATGCAGTTTTCTTTTAAATTAGAGTTATGAAGAAAAAAATACATTAAAACTGTCTTTTATAGTTATCATTGTTGCAGCCTTGACCAGTGCTCTATTTTTTTATGTGGATCAAGTTACTTCCTAGTGTCCAGTTTTCCTTAGTATGTCTTGTAGGGCAGGTATGCTAATGAAGAATTTTTGCCTTTATTTGGGAGTGTCTTAATTTCTCCTTTATTCTTGAAAAATAGTTTTGCTGAATTTGAAATACTTGGTTGACAGTTCATTTATTTCAACCTGTGAATATGTCATCCAATGCTTCTGGCCTGCATGTTTTCTGGTAAGAAATCAGCTATTGATCTTGTCAAAAATCCCTTGTCATAATGAGTTATTTCTTTCTAGTTGCTTTCAGAATTATCTCTTTGTCTTTTGACAGTTGGATTATGATATATGTTAATGTAGGTCTCTTGAGTTTATCCTTCTGGGAGGTCAGTTAGCTTCTTGGATGTTGATTAATGCTTTTTAAAATCAAAATTGGGAAGCTTTCTGTCATTGTTTCTTCACTGCCTTTTTCTCTTTGTTCTTTCCTTCTGGGATCCCCTGTATACTTACGTTGTTAAATAGTGTCTTATCTCTGATGTTCTGTTCATTTTTTTTTCAAATTCTTTTTCCTTCTGTTTCTCAGACTCAATAATCTTTAAGTTCCTGTCTTTAAGTTCATTGATTATTTATTCCGCCTGCTCATATCTGCTGTAAGGCCAAGCACAGCAGTTCACACCTGTAATCATAGCATTTTGGGAGGCTGAGACAGGAGGATCACTTGAGCCCAGGAGTTTGAGACCAGCCTGGGCAACATAGAAAGGCTACCATCTCTACAAAAAAGAAAATGAGCCAGGCATGGTGGCACGTCCCTGTATTCCTAGCTGTTAATACTTGGGAGACTGAGGTGGGGTGATCACTCGAGCATAGGAGGTCAAGCTGCAGTGAGCTGTGATTGTACCACTATACTTTGTCCTGAGTGACAGAGAGAGACCCTGTCAAACAAAACAAAACCCTATAGTGAATTTTTCATTTCAGTTATTGTACTTTTTGACTCCAGAATTTCTGTTTGGTTATATTTTATTATTCCTGTCTCTTTATTGATATTCTCTATTTGGTGAGACATTGTTTCCATACTTTAGTTCTTCAGACATGATTTCCTTCAGTCTTTGAACATATCTAAAATAGCTTGTTTAAAGTCTTTGTCTAGTAAATCTAACATCTGGACTTCTTCAGATAATGTTTCTGTTGAGGTGTTTTTCTGTGTATGCTGTACATGGACTATATTTTCTTGTTTGCATGTTTTATGATTTTTTTGTTCTTGTTGTTTTTATGAAGGAGAGAGTATTTTTGGACATGCTTACTTTGCTATTCCTGGTGATGTCACTTATGTATTAACTTTCTACATGAAACAATCTCATAATAAATGCCAATATTTGAAAACTCTTACACCTTTCTACCTACCTGCCACTTGGATGTAGTCTCTTACATTGTCTTCTAAGTGCTATTTTTAAAAAATTTACAAAATATTACTTTATTAACATTACAAGTATTCTGAAAATATTTTTAAAGAAATTCATAGGCACTTCTTTTTATGTATCATGGTGCCACCAAATAAGGATAGTGAACTTGGCATACCTTCTACTTAGTAAGTGCAAGGCACGCTACTCAGCCATGCAACAATCTCATTTAATATTTACAGAGTCCCTCTGAAGCTCTGGAAAGTTAAGTAACTTGCTGAAGATTACACAACTAGTAACTGATAGATCCAAGATTTGAACTTAATGTGCTTAACTCTAGAGCCCAAGATATTAATGGTAATGTTATACTGTTTCTGTGAAGTGATTTTCAAAATGTGTGACCCATGAGTTACCTTCTTAAGAGACTCCTAGGGTGCTTGTTGAACTGTCAATTCCTGAACCCCTAGCCTATACATATTGAACTAAAATCTCTGAGATTTGGGCCTGAGAGTAGGTGACGTTTCTCAATTATATTCTAGTTGGGATAGTGCTGGTCTATGGACTGCTTTTTTCTTATGATTTGAGCTAAAAAATAAAACAGGCCATTTTAAATACATATTAAAATATAATTCTGTAATTCAAGTGAACATTAACTTTTCAAATTTTTTTTTTAATTTTAGAGTACAAGGTGAGATATTTTGAGATAATCTGGCAAAGAACTTTTCTCTCACTTTGTATGCTGTTAGTGTAGTTCAAAGTAAGCTATTAATAAATTATAGGTTTCTAATGTGTGAGTCTATGCTTTATAACTTTTACATTTTTTTTTACTATGAACTTACATTTACCCATTAAAATTTAGTGGAAAAATATAAGGAGTGGATAAATCATCTCTTATTTTAGGTTGAACTCCCACCACCTGATCTTGGACCAAGTTCTGCACTAAATCAGACACTAATATTGCTGCGTGAAGTTTTAGCATCTCATGATTCTTCAGTTGTACCATTAGATGCTCGTCAAGCTGATTTTGTGCAGGTATGTTGTAAATTCATTTTTAATGATTGTTTTTTGCTCCTCTATTGTACATTCTGTTTCACTTCTGGATTTTTGTAATTCATATACTTTGACAATCCCTTTCTTACTGTTGATTTTCCTTCAAATATTAAACCAGTTCTCATAATTTAAAAAGTATTGATTTATGTTTAATCTTTTCCTATGTGCTTCCATAAATTGGCTTCCTTCTGATTAGTTTGGCATTAATTCTGAAGTATCATTAACCCAAGACCATATCAGTGATTGAGAAATAAAGAATTCATTTTATTTTTCATTTGTAGGTTTTATCATGTGTCTTGGATCCTCTCCTACAGATGTGTACTGTATCAGCCAGCAACTTAGGCACAGCTGACATGGCCACTTTCATGGTCAATTCACTATATATGATGAAGACAACATTAGCTCTATTTGAATTCACTGACAGACGTCTGGAAATGCTACAGTTTCAGGTAAATTTTTCTATAAAATGACTATTTACTATGATCGAATCTTTTTCTCTATGTGATAGCTTTAAGTTATTGGCTTAACTAATTTTAATGACCTAATTCCTATAGATCCCTTGATATCATCTGATGAAAGGACACACGCACACATATACAACACACACACACACACACAAATTTAGTATTTCAGTTTTCAGCTTTAGAGGAACCAGAATATGTAATGTTTAAAATACTCGATTCATACCGTAGTATGTGATGGTGGATTGAAGCTTTTCTGATTAATTTGAACAGTTACTCTGTATGCAGATTTCAGTTTCTGAACTGTGAATAATATGCTATATTTTTCAAGCTGCATAGTTAATGCAGAATGTGTTACAGCGGACAGATATATTTTTATCTATGTGTAAACCAGTGTTAGGCAAAACATTACAAATTGCTATACCAATCACTTGAGTCCTTGAGTTCTATAAAGCAAATGGTTATCACTTAAGAGTGTACATGATGACTAAAACAAAGCCATTTGTAAAATTTAGTAGATAGTTGGATTCCAATTTTAAGCAGTGATTATTGGTAAATATACTATTTTTTTAAAAAACAACTCTGAATGTTCTGTGCTATCACACATATATCAACAGTTTGGCAGTGGATATAGGAATGAGTTTTGATAGATCTAAATTTATATTTTCTAATTTTTAATTTTTTGTTTTAAAATAAATATATCAGAATTTTCCATATTTGTGGTTTAAAGTCAAATAATTCTACCGAACTTCTTATGAAAAGCCACCAGTGTACCATCCTCTCCACCTCCAACATCTGTCTCTCATTTCTCCCTCAAAAGCACAATTTCTTTCAGTTTTTATAGTTACTTCTTTTGGTATTTATATTTGTAATTCTAAACACTTATGTGTATTGCTACTTACAGATCTTTTAAGTTTTATATCTAATGTATTAGATATAATCTAATACATTATGAAATGAAATGAACAATGAAAATTTAGTTATCTACTGCCACTCCCCCAACCCACCCGGATAAGAATATGGTTATATTTAGAGCTTTCCCATCCTCCCAAATGCAGCTATATTATAAATTTTGGTTAGATCAATATTATGTTAAATTATTATTACTATGTAAACACTATTGGTGACTGAGCCACGTAACGAAGAATGGTTAATTTACCTTTCATGGATGACTTTTTCATTTTCTGTGGAATTAATAACGTTTTTATTTAAGAAATGTCATTTTTTCTGTATTTGTCACTAATTCAAGCCCAAATCCCTGCCATTGATCTAAATCTTCAGATAGGTCAGGTGTCTATCAATTTGCTTTGTCACCCATTATCTGTTTTTCTTATGTGTTCCATAACTATTTTATGGAACAATTGTAAAAATTGTTTACATGGTAAAAATTCTTCCTGGTCTGTGCGCTGAATTGAGCTTATTAGTTTATTCAAGTTATCTATGTCCTTGCTTATTTTTGCCCCCATTCAATGTGTCAACTGGACTTTTACATGTATTTCAACGTTCTGCAGAAATCTCTTGAGCCAGATCTTTATTAGTCCTGGCAGCGTTTTCAGTAATTGTCCTATCAGCAGATAATTCAGGTTCCCCTTTCTCCAGACTCCACTAGCAATTTTCGCCATGTCCTTTCAGACCCCACTGGCAGTCCCTTTGAGTGGGTATTCTAAGCAGACAAATCACAGTGTGGAAGTGCTTATTGGCCTATACTTGCATTATGCTTGCTAGCGTGCTGTCAGCCAAGAATGGTCACATAGAACAGCCTGGATTCAGTATGATAGAGGACAATACAAGGGTGTGGATATGGGAAGGTGTGGTTTATCACATTTCTCCAAAGTAACAATTTACCTTGTTGGGTAAAGGATTCTTGATTTTAGGACTTTTACTACCAATAACCTATTATTTTTTTCCTACTTTTATATAGCTTCTTCCAGTGTTTCAAGCAAGAAGTCCAGGCTAGTCAGATTCTCTTGTTTTTAGTAATCTAGTCCATTCATCTGGAAACTTACAGGGATTTTCCTTTGAGTTCGTATGTTTTCCCAGGATATTTTTGGTATGTCTCTTTTTAAAAATTATTTGCATCTTTGACTTTGTAGAGCCATTTCAATGTAAAGATTCAAACCTTTCTTTTGCTTAGTAAAGAGTTCTATTTCTTTAATCATCACTTTTCTATGTGTTACTTTTTATATTTTGAAACCGCTGTCCTCGGTTGGTTTTATCTCAAGGATCTGCCCTCTAATTTCTTTTTAGATCTCTTTACTTTAATCTATTTCTTTGATATTTGCTCTATATTACTTTCCTTCCATTTTTCTTTCAGACCACTAATTTGATTCTTAGCCGTAACTCTTTTTCACCTTCATTAAGTGTTTACCTTTATACACTTTGTTTTTCTTTGGTTTCTAGTAAATCCAGCAAGTAAGGGCTCTAATTGTACTTCCTTGGGCATTTATTTAAAAAAAAAAAAAATGAAAGTACTTTATGTCTTTCCGTAGTGATGCCTCAGGAAAGAAACCATACTTGTTCTGATTATTCACAAGGGCTTTCTTTTAGCTTCCTCACCTCTTTTAAATCAGTTCTAAGTTTTTTAGGGGGAAGAGCAGAGCTATTGGAGTTGCTTGGAAAATGGCAATCATTTAGATGGTAACAGATACCATAGTTGACAGTGTACTGTGTCACTAGCAAGCAAACTGGTAAAATCTGGGGGAACATTCTGGTGAGGAATAGAAGGAAGACCTCCAGATTCAGGATTGTACTAGCGGAAAAAAAAAAAAAAGGAAGAGCAAGCTTTTTCTCACCAGGGAATGTTTCAACCCATCAAGGTAGTCCTCTTCTGTGGTTTTTATCTCCATTAGCATTAGTTGGAATCCCCCAAAATAGCACAAAACTGGGGAGCCCATACTACTCACATCTGGTAGCGGCATCTTCTTAGGTAGTTCCTGAACCTGAAATCTTTAGCCAAGTTTCTACTGGGCCCTCAACTCTTCCCTACTTGTCACAGGCCTGCCTTATCCTCAGGAGAAATTGCTACTTGAGCTGTAATGAGATTTCCTCCAGATGGTATATTTGATTTGTTAAGTCAACCTAGCAAGTTGGGACCATGAGGAGGACAGGAAGTCAGGAACATCAGGCCCTCATCTCGGAGCTCTTCCTAAATATTTTATTTTATACTGTTGTTGTTTACTAGTGTTTTTTTGTTTGTGTTTTGTTTATTACCAGCTTTTAAAAGAGTTGAGAAACAACCCAAATTTTATGACTGAAGGATAGTCCTAGAATCCTCCTTGGTTATAATTTTTAAAGTAAGACTTTTTCCCCCTTTCATAGAAAGACTTACTGTTTGGGGGAAGAAAAAGGTTTTGTTACAGAGGTCATCCCTGTGCCAATGCAAGGAAAAACTCCATGATGAAGAGCTAAGACTCTGGAGTAGTTTACTTCTACTCTCATCAGTGTCATTCTTCTTTTAAAATGTTTTCTTTCTGTGTTTTATTTTAGATTGAAGCACATTTGGACACACTTATAAATGAGCAAGCCTCTTATGTTTTAACTAGGGTAGGCTTGAGTTGCATCTATAACGCTGTACAGCAACATAAACCTGAACAGGTAAGTGCTTAGATGTTCCTTACTAATTCATGTTCCTAATTCAAGAACATGCCAGTTTATAGTATGGTCTTCTAGAGCTGCACTCTGGATTCTTGGCTCTACCACATATTAGCTATGTTTTCCTGGGAAAGTGATTTATTTTTCTGTATCTGTTTCCTTACCTGTGGGTTGGGGGTAATAATAGTATCTGTGTCATAGGGTTATTCTTAAGACATAATACATGCATAGCTCTTAGATGACTTCCTAAATATGGTAGAGTGCCCCACAGTATTAACAATCCTTTTTATTAAAAATGGTTTTTGTTAAAAGTAATGAAAATATACAAAAATTAGTATTATAATAAAATGTCTAAAGGATATTCATACTGGTAAATTTTTTGGATTCCTATATCACTATTAGTTGTAATTGAATGCGTAGATTACAGTATAAATAGCAGTCATCTTCTTTTTAATTTAGCAAAGTGCCCATTACTCTGAGAAGGCAGTCACTTCTGAGGTCAGCATATGATCTTGTTAAATTATAGAACCCTGGTAGAAATAAAGGAGTGATGGGAACCCTAGAAAACCATGTAAGCCATCTTTCTTAAGAAAGCAAAGAACTCTTTCAAACAGCATTAACATGAAGACTATATTGTGGCCCAGAAACTCTTAAGTGAAGCTCTCAAAACACAACTTTTCAATTTTTTATTTGCTAAAGTGGTAAGCAAATTTCTACCAGTAGGAACCAATTTTGCTGCCTTTCTGTACTTTCTGAAAGTATCAAAGCCTCCATGTGTCACTGGCATCTTCCAATGCTTCATTGCCTTCATTTTCTTGAGTATGAGTAAACTTGAAGTATCATGATATTTCTGTTGTTAATAAACTTGAGCGCCTCTTGCTCCTTCCAACAAATCATAGTCCCTGATCTTACTGAGGTTGAAGAAATTACACTTGAGTTCTATGGAAATAAGCTAAATGATTTTCCAAATTTGGGCAGTTCTTTAATGGACTATATTCAATAAGTGAAATAAAATGTATATCTCCTTTTTTACATCTTGGATCTGCTTTTTTTTTTTTTTTTTAAATAGGGCTCTTTAGCTAATATGGCCAACCTAGATTCTGTGACACTGAAGGCTGCAATGGTAAGTGTATGATAAAACATTTTAATTTAGATTTCCTTATAGATCAATATTCTTCATTTTTTGCTGTGTGATAATTTCATTCTGGGTGATACTTTTTATCTCTCGATATGCTGTATTAACATTGGGTCCAATAATAATGACTAAGCCTGTATTCCTTTAATTGAGTAGTTCTGGCCAAGTCTTAAATTCATGGTAGTGTTCCACTATGCTCTGATAGTCTCATCATTACTGTTTAGGATTACTGTTTACTCTATTTTTAGAGTTTTATTCCTAATTTAATTGAAAACAGGAATGACAGATATGAAGAAATTAGGCTGTATATCATTATAAACTTGTTACTACATGATCCTTGGTTTAAAGCTCTTGACTTTTTCCTGACATGAAAATCAAAACTAGATTCCACTCTTAAAATAGTATGTTACTCTTTAGTTTGAGACTCACTGAATTTCGACTTTATTACCTTCCTTTTCAGGTGAAGATCTTGTATCTTCCTTTTTGCATGATCACAATTTTTTGTGTGTGTTTCTGTGTCTTAAGTATATATACTTTTCTCATGTGCATAGCCGTTCATTATATGATATTTAAGTCATACAGCTCTATCTCTCATAGGAGTGATCCCTTTTGGAAGTTTTATGATAGTAATACTAGTAATAGTAATAATAATAACAAGGAACAAGAACAGCCATTAACATTTACTTAGCATAGCAAGTGCTTTTCATGTATTAACTCTTGAATCCTCATGACAACCCCATTCAATCCAGGAAGTTGGCCTACAGTGCTTGTGGATTTAACTACTGTTCTAAACTACTGATCCTAAGTATTTAAAATACTCACATATACTCACTACCACAATGGCCTGACTTTCATAGATAGTCCTCTAGGAAGGTTTTTAAATTTTCCAGCAATTTTTGATGCCAGGGCTTTCCTATATATTATCTTCCAGAACTCAATTTAACTGAAAATAAACGGATAGGCCTATAAGATACCTAACAAATGCAAAGAAGAAGGTAGAGCTATCTATATAATTGTTAGATATCTAAAGTAGAATTTAAAAAGACTAAATGCAACAAAGCAGAAACATTATGTCATAATAAAAGACACTATATAGAAGCAACAGTTATAACTTCTATATATAAAACAAAAATTTAATAGCAAAAATTAGAAATGCAAAGAAAATTCAATGTTAAAAAGTTTAAATAAAAATAGATGAAAATGAATTTTAGATTCATTAAAAGATATGTTTTTTAGGAAGTTATATATACACTCACCATACTATCCAGTAAAATTCCACTTCAAGGCTTTTACCCCCAAAAAATGAAGATCTATGCTCACACTTACATCTGTAACATTAGTTAGTACCAAATGTGTGTTCCCTTCCTCTGTTTCTCCTCTCTTGACACATAATCCAGTCTGTAATACAACTCATAAAATATTTTAAATGCCATTAAAAATTCTTCATGTTCCTGGTGTTAATTTTCAGAACAATTAAGGTGAATATGAATATATGATTTCTCTAAAGAAACAAATCTTGCTTGAGTTTTGTATTTAATACATGATTATATACAACCATTTGTTGTCTCCATTTAGGGGTTTCTAAGGCACTTCAATTCAGCATGTCCAAAACTAACTCTGCCCATTCCACCCCAAACCTAAGTCCTTTTCCAGGCATTATTAACTCGGAAAATTGTAAGACCTTCTATCCATTTATCATTTAAATAGTTATTAACCAAGTTTCTGCTATTTCTTGGCATCATACTAAGAACTGGGATGAAAACAGATATGATCTAGTAAGAGATGCAGCTACTACACAAATGAATGAAGAGTACAGTTTTGTGTTACGATAATGTAGTGAATTAATTTATACAGATCCAAAATCTGGGAGTCAATCCTTTCATTCTATCAGTAACCAAGTCCTGATGGTCCTCAAATATCTTTACTTCTTTCATCTTGATTGCCCCATAGTCTAAAAATGCTGCAGTAGGTGCCTAAGGTACCTAATTGGTGTCTTTGCGTCTATTATTGCAATCTTCCATTCTGTTCTTCCTATGGCCAGAGTGAGCTTCTTAAAACTTAAATCAGACTTCTCCCTTACTTAACTTAAATGGTTTACTAATGCTTTTAAAATTATTAAAATCCTTAAATAAGCTTACCAGTCCTACATGATCTCTACTTACCTAGCTGTTTTCCTTCCCACCTCAAGCCTTCATGCTGTCTCCTCTCCCTGAACCTCCCCACCCATCTATTCACTTACTTAATGTATATTAAGCTTTAAGGTTTCACTTCAAATGTCCTTTCCTGAGAGATGCTTTTGCCAAATCCACAGACTAGGTCCTTAATTTATTCTTTATAGTACCTTGTTTTGTTCCTTAATAGCATTTAACAAAGTTTGTAATTTTATATTATTTATATTACTGCCTGTTTAACACCTCTCTTGCTAGGTCATAAGCTCTATGAAGCTAGGGACTATCCTTTTTTTTGCTCGTTTTAATACTTCCATTACTTAATATAGTACCTTTTCAATGGTAGGTATTAGTTGAACTAATGAATGGATTAATGAACAAATGAATAAATATAGTAAAATCAAGAAACAGGTAGACCTGAAACCTGATGACTTTACTTTTTGTTAATATTATTACTTAAAAGCTTTATGAGGAAGACTAAAATGAATGGTTTGGATTCAGGATTTTAAAAGTAAATATTGCTAATATTGACTACATTACAGATTTGACAGTTTTAGGGAGTTTTAGGTAGAATGTTTACGAAATACTACACAGTTTGAACACAACAATCTAGTTATTTGGAGTATGGAATTTTTCTCAAGTATTTAATTCTTAAAAGATATGTTTGGCTGGGTGCAGTGGCTCACACCTGTAATCCCAGCACTTTGGGAGGCCAAGGCGGGCGGATCACAAGGTCAGGAGATCGAGACCATCCTGGCTAACACAGTGAAAGCCCGTCTCTACTGAAAATACAAAAAAATTAGTTGGGCACGGTGGCGGGCGCCTGTAGTCCCAGCTACTTAGGAGGCTGAGGCAGGAGAATGGCGTGAACCCGGGAGGCGGAGCTTGCAGTGAGCCGAGATTGTGCCATTGCACTCCAGCCTGGGCGACAAGGTGAGACTCTGCCTCAAAAAAAAAAAAAAAAAAAAAAAAAAAAGATATGTTTATATTTGAGATGTTTGTTAGCACATATATGTACTTTATATTTTGTATTTCTCTATTTCGTTTAGGTTCAGTTTGATCGTTATCTGTCAGCCCCAGACAACCTATTAATACCACAGCTGAACTTTCTTCTAAGTGCCACAGTGAAGTAAGTATTTTTGGTCCCAAGTAGTTGGTAAAGATTCACATATTTTTAAATATCAAGTACGTTTTTTGGAAAAAAAGTTATTTTCAAGAATAGGCGATTTACCGTTGAAAATCTGTAGTTCTCAACCTTTCGTCTGCCTCAGCACACCGAAGGATGTGATCTGAACATGTCTGTACTTATTCCATGTCTATACGTCACTCCAAAATCTCTAATTAGTAAATGATTTTTAAAATTACTTTGAATATAATTGAAGCTATGTAGCTGTAATACCAAATACCTTTATGTTAACAAACATGTTAGAATAATGTTGAATATGTTATGGAAAATCAATAATATATTCATTATGCAATGCAGATGAACTGATTTATAGACTATTTTGAATCTAAGGTAGTTTTCTGTAGATATAAAATTACTCAGTATCATTTATCAGGAATGTATTCAGGACACAGAATCATACATGAAAATATTAGAATATAACAATTAGAAGAAACAGATTATATAATCTTTCTTGATTTTAAGAAAAATATTGGCAAAATTGTCTATTTTTTTTACCTGTCTATTGCCAGGTAAGAAATTAGGCAACATTATCTACACTTTTTTTTCTTTCTATTCAAACAGCAGTGCAGTAAGTGTTTTCTATGTAACAGGCACCAGGAGTTAAGGTTTAAAAGACATTTGCACTGTTTTCATGGAGCTTATAAACTAATAGGTCAGTTAAACATGTGAACAAATATTTACAATGTACAGTAAGGAAAGAACTATTGAAGAAAACATTTCAGACATCTAAAAGAATGTAATGTTATAGAGGAGATATACTTATTTTCTGTTCTTGAGCATAGAACTACAGCAAAAAATAGAGCAAGGAAGCAGCTTTTTAACTCACCATGCAGAATTTGGTATCAATTAAAATTGGCTGGAAATCAATGGACCATTTTTTTTTTTCTCAGACACAGACTTAGGAAAGTTCCATTTTAGGTGAGTGACTAGAGTAAATGAATTTAGTGTTTTTCTGTGACCTTTATATTGTATTATCCTAAAAGATATTATACTGTTTACATAACCAGAATTCTGAAGACTTAAGAGATTACCAAAGAAACTGTTATGCTGTGACTCAGGTTGTTTGTATGTGCTTCCTTTTTTTTCTTTGTTTTTTGAGATGGAGTCTTGCTCTGTTGCCCAGGCTAGAGTGCAGTGATCTTGACTCAGTGCCATCTCTGCCTCCCAGGTTCAAGCAATTCTCCTGCCTCAGCCTCCCAAGTAACTGGGATTACAGGCGCCCACCACTGCACCCAGCTAATTTTTGTATTTTTAGTAGAGATGGAGTTTCACCATATTGGCCAGGCTGGTCTCGAACTCCTGACCTCGTGATCCACCCACCTCGGCTTCCCAAAGTTCTGGGATTACAGGCGTGAGCCACCTCACCCGGCCAATGTGCTTCTTAAATTATTAAATTTTTAACTAAATACCTGTAATGCTTTTTAACTTAACCATGTCTCAGTACGTAATATTTGAATGTTATTAGCAGTGTCACTACATGTGAAGTATATTGTTTTTCTTTTCATAATGTAATGATTTAAAAGAGATTTTAATGTACTTTAAAAGATGACATGTAGCCCAGATGCTGTGAAGCAGGGGTCCCCAACCCCCGGGCAAGGGACCCCACCTGTTAGGAGCACGAACCCTACTGTGAACTGTGCCTGGAGGGATCTAGGTTGTGTGCTCCTTATGAGATGGAACAGTTTCATCCCAAAACCATCCCCCAGCTTCTCGTCCACGGAAAAATTGTCTTCCACAAAACCAGTCCCTGCTGCCAAAGACATTGGGAACTGCTGCTATAAAGGAAACAGATGGACAGATTTGGCTCTGTAACATTTTAAGGTTTTTACAGAAAAAGATAATATAAGCTAAGTTAAAATATAAACAATAATATGGAAAAATATTTGCAAAGTATGTAACAGATAAATTATCCTTAATATATTATCCTTAATATGTAGTAAGATCCTATAAATTAATACAGATTGTAGAAAAACAGGCCCCGAATATTTGGACAACTCACAGAAGTAATGGAAATGGCAAGTAAATATCTGAGGAAATGGTAATTACCAACAAATGCAAACTGAAGCAATGAGAACTTTTATCTATCAGACTGCTGACAATAAAACATTTATTATATACTAATGGAACAGGTCTGAGAAAATGGGCATTTTCACACTTTTTTAATGACAGTATAAATTAGTACAATCTTTTCAAAGGGCAGTTCGGCAACATTCCACAAAATTTCGAAATTATACATTCTTAGTCTCTTCTAGAATTTTATTTTTCTTTCTTAGTCTTGGTAACAGTTTTAAAAAACACTGTTGAACCAGCGATGGGATTGAGTATTGTATACGGATCTATTTGAGTTCTTTGCCTCAGAAACTTGTCAAATTTCCTAAGCTTAAATCATTTTTGAAATTAATTAAATGTTTGTCTTCCATTATTGAGAATATTTTAGTTTCTCATTTACTTTTATTGTCCTATTGTCTAACAGTTAAAATGTAAACTTTGTTATTTTGTTATCAGACAAATGAAAAAGTTTTGGTACTTTTTTTTAAATGTGAATTTTTAATTCAGTTTTTAAAATTATTTTATGATATGTGCCTAACATCCTATTATGAATTCTTGCTATTTATAATGACATTTAAAATTGAGATATGCATATTATTTATATAAGTATTAATACTACAAACAAGAATTTGAAATTTCTTAGTACCTATTTACCTTTGTTTTCATTCAGAAATATTTTTAAATGTTATTTGCAAAGTATTTGAAAATTAAATGTGATCTGCAACATAATTTTCAATATTTGTTTAGACGAACAGAAATTATAGTATAAATTTAGCTACTTATTTTCAAAATCAGGATTGCTTTGAAAATATAGGGCATTTTACACATTTAAGATTTAACATCAGGCCGGGCGCGGTGGTTCTCTGAACACCTGTAATCCCAGCACTTTGGGAGGTCGAGGCAGGCAGATCACAAGGTCAGGAGTTCAAGACCAGCCTGGCCAACATGGTGAAACCCTGTCTCTACTAAAAATACAAAAATGAGCTGGGTGTAGTGGTGCATGCCTGTAGTCCCAGCTACTTGGGAGGCTGAGGCAGGAGAATCGTTTGAATGCAATAATGATTGAAGAGAGGTTTTAATATACTTTAAAAGATGACATATAGCCCAGATGCTGTGAAGCAGGGGTCCCCAACCCCTGGGCCAGGGAACCCGGCAGATACTCAGGAGGCAGAGGTTGCAGGGAGCTGGGATTGCGCCACTGCACTCCAGCCTGGGTGACAGAGCAAGACTACATCTCAGAAAAAAAAAGATTTAACATTAAAGGAGATTTTTATTTTTTATTTTTTTTGAGACGGAGTCTGGCACTGTCACCTAGGTCGGAGTGCAGTGGCACAATCTCAACTCATTGCAGCCTCCATCTCCCGGGTTCAAGTGATTCTCCTGCCTTAGCCTCCCAGGTAGCTGGGACTACAGGTGCATGCCACCACACCTGGCAGATTTTTGTATTTTTAGTGGAGATGGGTCCTCTCCATGTTGGCCAAGCTGGTCTCAAACTCCTGACCTCAAATTATCTGCCCGCCTTGACCTCCTAAAGTGCTGGAGTTACAGGCTTGATACCACTCCCGGCCTAAAGCAGATTTTTTAATTGCACGTATACTATCTGTTTTTGTTTTTTTCATATTCTCTTCTCCTGAACTTTGTTTATCTTCATAGTTGCAATATCTTTGGGACACCTGTAACTCGTGTCTCCCTTTTTCTTGTCTTGTCTTCGTTTGATTGACTTTCAGAGATTTTGATTGAGCACCTCAGCCTTTGAATAAGGTATTGAATACATTTAAATAGCTAGGAAACAAGGTGGTATAGGAAATAAGGAAAGGATTAGAGAAAGACAATGGTTTTAAAGAAGTCTTCCCTTTAGAGTGAATTTGAAGCTTGTTGTTCTATTTTCAATACAAAATTTCCAAATATTCACCTTATAGCAGTACAAAAATAGAGTTTGGACTATAGAAACCACAATTGTGTATATATAAAATGTTCTCAATGAATCTTTGCTATTGAGTCACAGTTACTTCCATAATAACTTAAGAAATAAAGAGAATGCAGATGCTTCCTAAAGTGAGCATATGGGAAAGTGGATAAGATTTGATAACGCTTTTATTCAAGGTTTTTCCTCCATTATAGAAATAATATGTTAGAAATAAAGCATGTACCTATAATGGAGCAATTTTTTTGAGAGAAATTGAATATTTTTTTTTTTCTTTTAACTACCTTCTTTTATTCACCTGTACTATCAGGAATATCCATATAGACAAAAATAAAGCAAGTTTGGGGTAAAATTAAAAAAAAAAAAAAAAAACTACCAGGAAAAGAACTACTGGACAGCTGTGAACTGAATGCTTTAGAGACTCAGAAAGTCCAAACCTTAAAAGCAGGGTTAATCCCCAAAGGCTGGAGAACCTGGAATTCTTATGTCAAGGGAAGGAAAAGAAAGAGTATCGTAGCTGCAGGAGAGAAAAAGAGCAGTTTGCTGTTCCTCTACCTTTTTGTTCCATTCAGGCCTTCAGCTGATTGGATGGAGCCCGCCCCATTGATGGGGAATGTTCTTCACTCAGTCTCCCAACTTCCATGCCAATCTCTTGGGGAAACACCCTCACAGACACACCCAGAAATTATGCTTTATCGACTAACTAGGTATCCCTTATCCGGTCAAGTTAACCCTTAAAATTAACCATCAGAGCAACTTTATATTCATACTAATTCAGCTTAAAATCAAGCCTCTAAATGATCCACTTGATCTGTAATTAAATTAACTGCCTTCCGGAACAAAACATAACATACTTAAAGATGACAGTTACAGACAATCAACATCTATAATGCTAAGCATGCAGTCTATAATGCTAACATCTATAATGCTAAGCATGCAATAAAATACTATTGCAGTGGGAAAGCAGGAAAATATGAGCCAAACCTGGAAAAAAAAAAAATCAGTCAATAGAAACATGCTTTCAAATGATAAAGTTTACAGAATTAGCAGATAAGGTGTTTTAAAAAAGCTGTTAAAAATATGTTCAAGAATTTAAAGGAAAACATGACCCTGAGAGAACAAATAGGGGATTTTACAAAATTAGAATTTTAGAACTCAGAGATGCAGTATATAAAATGAAAAATTCACTGGATTGTCTTATAGGCCCGTTGAACACTCCAGAGAGAAAGATCAGTTAACTTGAGGAGAGGACAATAGAAACTGAAGCACAGATAGAAAAAAATTAAAAGGCTGGAAAATAAATGGAGTCTTAGAGAATTGTGAGATAATACTAAGCAGTCTAACGTGTATAATTAGATATCATAGTGTAATTGAAGCAGAAAAATTTGAATAAAAGGGGAATTTTTTCTAAATGTTATGGCAAATAGGAACCCTCAGACCCAAGAAATTAAATACCAAATCATACCATAATCAAATTATTGAAAACCAGTGATAAAGAGATAATTTTTTAAAGACATTTGCAGGGAACAATGGCATTACTACTGACTTCTCGTTAGAAACAGCACAGACCAGAACACAGTAGAATATCATCACCTTTAAAAAGCTAAGTATATAAACAATGTCAACTTTAAGTGATCGATCGGAAAAAAAGTATCTTTCAAACTGAAAGTGAAATAAATGTTTTGAAATAAATGAAAATAGAGAAGATTTATCCCCAGCTTAATGCACTGTAAGAAATGGGTACAAAAAGGAATAATTCTTTTTTTTTTTCTTTTTTTTTGAGATGGAGTCTTGCTGTGTCACCCAGGCTGGAGTAGAGTGGTGCGATCTTGGCTAACGGCAACCTCTGCGTCCTGGGTTCAAGCAACTCTCCTGCATCAGTCTCCTGAGTAGGTAGGAATATGGGCACCTGCCAACGCGCCCAGCTAATTTTTGTATTTTTAGTAGAGACGGGGTTTCACCATGTTGGCCAAGCTGATCTCAAATTCCTGACCTCGTGATCCACCCACCTCGGCCTCCCAAAGTGCTTTTGGCCACTGCGCCTGGCCAAAAAGGAAGAATTCTTTATGATCATTTTCTTTTTCTATTCTTTTCCCTATTATTTTGAGAATTTTTACATCACTGTTCATCAGGGATATTGGCCTGTATTTTTGTTTTGCTTTTTCTTAATCTGTCTTTGGTTTTGATATCAGGGTAATACTGGTGGCCTCATAGAATGAACGTGGAAGTATTCCCTTCTCCTATATTTCTTGGAATAGTTTGAGTAGAATTGGCGCTAGTTCTTCCTTAAGTGTTTGGTAAAATTCAGAAGTGAAGCCATCAGTTCCTGGCTTTTTTTAGCTGGGAGACTTTTTTTATGGCTTTGATCTCATTACTTGTTATTGGTCTCTTCAGGTTTTGAATTTCTTCATGGTTCAGTCTTGGCAGGTTGCATGTGTCTAGGAATTTATTCATTTCTTCTAAGTTTATAGTTGCTCATAGTAGCCTGTAATGCGTCTTTGAATTTCTGGGGTACTGGCTGTAATGTCTCCTTTTTCGTTTCTGATTTTATTTATTTGGATCTTCTGGTTCTTTTCTTAGTCTGGCTAAAGGTTTGTCAATTTTGTCTGTCTTTTCAAAAAATCACCTTTTGTTTCGTCACTCTTTTGTACTTTTCTTTGTTTCAATTTCATTTATTTATGCTCTATCTTTATTTATTTTCTTCCACTAATTTTGGGTTTGGTTTCATCTTGCTTTTCTAGTTCTTTAAAATGTATCATTAGGTTGTTTATTTGAATCTTTTCTACTTTTTTATGTAGGCACTTACAGCTATAAACTTTCCTTTTACTACTGCTTTTACTGTATCCCATCGGTTTTGGTATGTTGTTTCCATTTTCAGTTGTTTCAATAAATTTTTTAATTTCCTTCTTAATTTCTTCATTGGCCCACTGGTTATTCAGGAACATACTGTTAAATTTCCATGTGTTTGTATAGTTTCCAAAATTCTTCTTGTTACAATTTTTAGTTTTATTCCTTTGCGGTCAAAGAAGATACTTGATATAATTTTATTTTTAAAAAATTTTATGGACTTTTTTTGTGTCCTAACATATGGTCTGTGCTTGAGAATGATCTATGTGCTGAAGAGAAAATGTTTATTCTGCAGCCATTGGATGAAATACTCTACAAATATTGATTAGGTGCATTTGCAATTGGTCCGTAGTGTAGATTAAGTCCAATATTTCTTTTTTAATTTTCTCTGTGGGAAATCTGTCCAGTGATGAAAGTAGAGGGTTAAAGCCTCCAGCTATTATTGTTTCGGGGCCTATCTCTCTCATTATCTCTAATAATGCTTTGTATATCTGGGTGTCGCAATGTTGGGTGCATGTATATTTACAATTGTTATACCCTCTTGCTGAATTTACTCCTTTATCATTATATACTGAACTTGTTTGTCTCTTTTTATGTTTGCCTTCAAATCTTATTTTTTCTGATATAAATAAGTATAGCTACTCCTATTTTGTTGTTTGTTTCCACTGGCATGGAGTATCTTTTTCTTTCTTTTTTTCAGTCTATGTCTGCTTTATAGATGAAGTAATTTTTTTGTAGGCAACAGATCTTTGGGTCTTGTTTTTTTCAATCCATTCAACCACTCTGTGACTTTTGATTGGAGACCATAGTCCATTTACATTATGTTATTACTGATAAGGACTTACTCTGCCATTTTGAAATTTGCTTTCTTGTTCTTCTGTGGTTTTCATTTCCTTCTTTCCTTCCTTCCTATCTCTCTTTTAATGAAGTTGATTTTCTCTGGTGGTATATTTTAATGCCTTGCTTTTTATGTTTTGTATATCTGTTGTATGTTTTTTGACTTGAGGTTACCATGAAGCTTCCAAGCTTCTTATACTCCATTATTTTAAACTGACAACAACTTAACATGGATTGTTTAAATAAACAAGCAAAGA
Source organism: Macaca thibetana thibetana (assembly GCF_024542745.1). Taxonomy (NCBI): domain Eukaryota; kingdom Metazoa; phylum Chordata; class Mammalia; order Primates; family Cercopithecidae; genus Macaca; species Macaca thibetana. The sequence goes on from NC_065594.1 coordinate 18,497,073, forward strand.
GAAAACTAACAAAAAACTCTTTACCCTTCCACTTCATTGCCCTGCTTTCTAATATTTGTTGTTTCTGCTTATATCTTATTATACTGTCTGTCACTTGAAATGTTATTGTAGTTATTTTTGATTGGTTCATCTTTTTACTCTTTCTACTCAAGATATGAGTAGTTTACACACCACAGTTACAGTTTACAATATTTTTCTGTGTTTTTCTATGTACCTAGTAATACCAGTGTGTTTAGTTCCTTCAGATGATTTCTTATTGCTCATTAATATCCTTTTCTTTCACACTGAAGAACTCTCTTTAGCATTTCTTGTAGGACAGATGTGGTGTTGATGAAGTCCTTTTTTTGTTTGTTTTTTTGTTTTTTTGGTCTGGGAAAGCCTTTATTTGTCCTTCATGTTTATAAGGTCTTTTCACTGCATACGGTATTCTAGGATAAAAGTTTTTTTTTCCTTCAGCACTTTATGTCATGCCACTCTCTCCTGGCCTGTAAGGTTTCCACTGAAAAGTCTGCTGCCAGAAGTATTGGAGCTCCTTTGTAAGTTGTTTTTCTCTTGCTGCTTTTACATTCCTTTCTTTTTCTTTGGCCTTTGGGAGTTTGATTATTAAAGGTCTTGAGATAGCCTTATTTGGATTACATCTGCTTGGTGGTCTGTAACCTTCTTGTACTTGAATATTGATATCTTTCTCTAGGTTTGGGAAGTTCTCTATTATCCCTTCGAATAAACTTTCTACTCTAATCTCTCTCTGCCTCCTCATTTAAGGCCAGCAACTCTTGGATTTGCTCCCTTGAGGCTATTTTCTAGATCTTGTATGTGTGCTTCATTTTTTTAATTCCTTTTTCTTTTGTCTCCTCTTACTGTGTATTTTCAAATATCCTGTCTTTAATCTCAGTAGTTCTTTCTTCTGTTTGATTAATTCTGCAACTAAGAGACTCTGATGCATTCTTTAGCATGTCACTTGTGTTTTTCAGCTTTGGACTTTCTGTTTGATTCTTTTTGATTATTTCAGGCTCTTCGTTAAAGTTATCTGATAAGGTTCTGAATTTCGGCTGGGCACGGTGACTCATGCCTATAATCTCAGCACTTTGCGGGGCCAAGGCAGGTGGATCACGTGAGGTCAGGAGTTCAAGACCAGACTAACCAACATGGAGAAACCCATCTCTACTAAAAATACAAAATTAGCCAGGCATGGTGGTGCCTGCCTGTAATCCCAGCTACTCGGGAGGCTGAGGCAGGAGAATAGCTTGAACCCGGGAGGCGGAGGTTGCAGTGAGCCGAGATCGCACCATTGCACTCCAGCCTGGGTAACAAGAGTGAAACTCGGTTTCAGAAAAACAAAAAACAAGATTCTGAATCTCTTCTTTGTGTTATCTTGAATTTCTTTGCACTTCCTCAGCACAACTATTTTGGTTTCTCTGTCTGAAAGGTCACATATGTCTGTCACTCCGGGTTGGTCACTGGTGCATTGTTTAATTCGTTTGGTGAGGTCATGTTTTCCTGGATGGTCTTGATGCTCGTAGATGTTCATCAGTGTCTGGGCATTGACGAGGTGGGTATTATAGTCTTCACAGTCTGGGCCTTGTACCTGTCCTTCTTATGAAGGCTTTCCAAGTATTCAAGGGGACTTGGGTGTTGTGAATTAAGTCTTTGGTCACTGCAGCCGTATCTACATTAGGGAACACCCCAAGCCCTATGGCTCTTGCAGACTCAATGAGGTACTACATTGGTGTTCTTGGGTGAGATCCAGGAGAACTTCCTGGATTACTAGACGTAGACTCTTGTTCTCTTCCCTTAATTTCCACCACGCAAATAGATTCTCCCTGTCTGTACTGAGCTGCCTTGGAGCTGGGGGAGTGGTGATACATGCCTCTTTGTGGCACCACCACTGGGACTGTGCTGGGTGAGATCCAAAGCAAGCATAGTACTGGGTCTTGCCTAAGGTCCACAGGGATCACTGTATGGCTACTGCCCATGTTCCCTCAAGGCCCAAGGGCTCTGCAGTCCGCAAGTGATGAATCAGCGAGGCTTGTGTCCTTCCCTTCAGGGCAATGAGTTTCCCTTGTCTCTGGGTGGGTCCAGAGAAGCTGTCTGGGATGCAGGGCCTGGAGTCAGGAACCTTAGGAATCTGTTATATCTGGTGTTGTGTTCTGAGGTGGCTGAGCTGGCATCCAAGATACAAAACAAAGTCCTTCTCATTCTTCTCTCTCAAGCAGAAGGAAGGAGTCTTTTCCGGAGCTACGAGCTGCATCGCCTGGGGTTGCAGGAGGAGTGATACAAGTACTCCGTTGGCTGCCCTAGCTGGTGTCTCACTAGGTCGCATGCACCCCAAGTCCACTGGCTCTAAGCCCAGCACAGCACAGAAGTTTGCCCACGAATTAGAGCCCTTATGGCCCGAAACTTGCCCTTCAGTTTATTTCAGATCCCAGAGCACCTTATCCCATGGTGGTGGGGCTTGCCAGAACTCTGGTTCTGACCGCTGGGATGGAGACTTCCCTTCTGACCAGTGCTGGTCTAAATGCTCCCTCTGGGGATGCTGGCTGAGTTCTGCCTGGTGTTGCTTTCTGCTGTGACAGGGCAGCACTAAATTCCATTGCTAAGTCCCATAATCACTCTTTTTATTCCCTTCCACAAGTGCATAAATTATCTCTCCATGCCATGCTGCCAGTGCCAGGGATTAGGGGAAGGACAGTGTAGCAATTCAAGACTATCTTTCTTATCCTGTTTAGTGCCTCTTTCCTTAATATTATGTTGAAACCAAGTACTATGATTGCTTACCTGATTTTTGGTTCTTAGGAAGGTGATTTTTTGTTTGGATTGTTGTTCAATTTGGCGTTCCTGCTTGGGGGACGATTACTGGAGGCTTCTATTTGCTCATCTTGCTCCTAATAGTGGAATTTTTAACACATAGTAATAAAACATATGACAACAAAAGTGCAAAAGATGCAGTGGGAGGGAAGTGGAAGTTTGGTGTTGTAATATTGTAAGGATATTAAGTTATCCATGCAATATATAATATTGATTGGAGGTAGATTGTAAACCTTCCCACAATCATTAAAACAAACAAAGTTATTTAACATACCAATAGATAAGATCAAATAGAATTTTTAAAAAGTAATTTTATCAAAAGAAGGTGCAAAGGGAGGGTAAAAGAACAAATGAGACAAGTATGAAACAAGTAGCAGGAAGATAGACTTAATTACAGCCTAATAAGTAACTGTAATAAATGTAAAAGTACTATACAGTCGAACTAAAAGACAAAATTCTTTGATTGGATGAAAAAGCCTGATACAACTATCTGCTATCTATAAAAAAATTCATTTTAAATATAAAGGCAGAGATAGTTTAAAAGGATGGCAAAAGATATACCATGCAAGCACTAATCATAAAGCTGGAATAGCTATATTACTCTCAGAAAAATTAGACTACAGACAGATAATAATACCAGAGATAAAGTGTGACATTTTATAATATAATAGGATTAATACATGAAGAAAGTATAATAGTATATATGTGCATTTAATAGCAGAGCTGCAAATAACATGAAATATAAGCTTACAGAATTGATGAGGAATAGCTATATCAAGAAATATAGTTAGATATTTCAACATAACTCCTCTCAGTAATTGATACAAAAAAATAGGACATTAACATGATGCTTCATAGTTGAACAGTACTACCAATCTTTACCTAATAGAAATATTTAAAATACTGGCCGGGCGCGGTGGCTCACGTCTGTAATCCCAGCACTTTGGGAGGCCGAGGCAGGTGGATCACGAGGTCAGGAGTTTGAGACCATCCTGGCTAACATGGTGAAACCCCGTCTCTACTAAAATTACAAAAAATTAAGCCGGGCGTGGTGGCGTGCGCCTGTAGTCCCAGCTATTGGGAAGCTGAGGCAGGAGAATGGCGTGAACCTGGGAGGTGGAGCGGAGCTTGCAGTGAGCCAAGATTGTGCCTCTGCACTCCAGCCTGGGCGACAGAGCGAGACTCCGTCTCAAAAAAAAAAAAAAAAAAAAAAAAAAAATTAAAATACTACACACAAACTATAGAAAATACACATTGTTTTTAGGTACAGATGAAACATTCATGAAATTAATGTAAGAATGAGCAAAAAAGGAAATAAGAAATCCTAAGCAGATGAACTTAAGAACTCAAACTAGATATTTCTAGTTCTAGAAAGTTCATAGCAAGAACTAGAAAAGTCATAGCAAGTTTTTCTTTATAAATTGCAAGCTAAATCAGTTTTTACAATGAATGTGGATAACTTAAGTTACCCTATTTTAACATACAAGCGTGTCAGCTGAGATTTAAAAAAAAAAAAAAAAAAAAACTCAGTTTACCTATATGCCCTTTACAAGAGACCATTTACAACAAAGCGGCATACAAAGAAAGAAGGAGTTGCAATATTAACAGGCGAAATTGAATTCAGGGTGTAAGTCACTAAAAGGTCAAAGGGTAATGTTTTATAGTGATAAAAGTCATGCTTAAGTAGGTCTTACATAAAAAGCCTGCAAGATATAAAAATTCATTTAAAAAAATCAAACATGCCATTGCATCAAGAGAGGAAACACCATAGCCAAAGGATACAAAGAAAAATCTGACTTGAATTAACTACATAAACCAGTTAGAGAAGAGTACCATTACACTATGTTGGAATATTGAAAATCTACAGCAAACATAATAGTTAATGATGAAACATTAGAAACCTTTTCATTGAAGTTCAAAACAAGATATGCATACTTACTGTCACATGTATTTACTTTGGAGCTTCTAGCCATTGTAATGAATTGAGTCATAAATATTGAAAAGAATTAATAAAACGTGTTAATTTTAAATGTCTGTACCAAAAACAAAAAAGGCAAACAATTAATAAACTAATAGAACTAAAATAGAGTTGTTACTTGACAAGATTCAAAATTAACATACAAAAATTAGTACCTTTTCTGTATAACAGCAATATCTAATTATAACAGTGAAAAGTAAAAGACTTTATTATAAAAGTCACAGGATTGTTTCCTAGGAATAAATTTGATAATATATATGGAAAATTACATAATGAAACTTATAAAAATTTATTGAAAATTCTAAAAGGTCTGACTAAATAGGCATACTCTGTTCATAGACTGGAAAATTCACTAGTGTAACAGGTTAATCTGTAAATAATTCCAACATTAATCAAACTTCTCATGGAATTATTTCATTAAATATTTATCTAAGAAAAAGTATATGAGAGAGGACTCATACTTTTGAACATCTCCACAATTAGCACTCCAGCCCAAGGTGGCATCATCTGTGCCTGGTTTATCACATTAACCTCTGAACTCTTCCATTTTTACACTTGCCCTCTCCACCACCATCCACCCAAGCCCTACAGCCTAAACTGAACACTCAGAGTGATCCTTTAATAATAGATTGCTTAGTTCAATTCTTTCGATGAATTTAAAAGAGGATATTGTTTAGAAAGATTAAGTAATTGAATCAAGGTCAAAAATTAGTAAGAAGTAGAGCCATGATTTAAATCCAGTATTTCTGATTCTAGACCCTATTCTCTTCAACACTAGACTATACTGTATTTTATTAGCTCTTTCTGTGTTGAGATTATTTTATTATTTTTGAAAGATGCTCATAGATGTCTGGCATATGTGATGATAGATGACATGTGAAATACGTAGCTTGGCCTCATGAAAAATATACTTAAATTTCACTTGTAGACAGATAGCTAACCTGGGATGAAAAATTGTCTTGACCCATTGTGACATTTCTTATGTTTATATGGTGATAAAGAAAAATCAGAATTTTAACTAATCTGTTATTCATAAGGATATTATCATCTTTTCTACTTGGGCTTTTAGGCTTAATGCTTTTTTTTCTCCTGTGGCACATTTGATTGCACTCTTAACTGTGGTGCTAAAATAAAACTTAACTTTAGTGATCACAGAACCTGATGTTGAAATAATCTATTTTTGGAAATGCTGGGTTTATGATAATGAGAAAGTTGTATCATGTTGTTATGGCAACCAAAATCCTAAAGTACAGATTAATGACAAGCTCACTGATTTTTGGAAGTAAGCAGTTCATTTCTTATCTCAGTTCAGTTTTAAATAATTATTTAAAATACAGTAAATTTCCTTGAACATATTTAAAAATGAGAATAATATCTCCATTTAGTTATAGATCAGTCTTTATCATGATTTTAAAATTTGTAATACCAGATTTTTATGACACTGTGACGTTTGTAACTGGACAAATTGAATTTCCCAATGTATAGTATTCTGATACATTAGTAGCTGAAAAAACGTTGCCTTCTTTAAAACTATATAACAAGCTGATCTCTCAATATGTTTTTTTCCTAACAGTAAATTAACTGCCTGATTATTATATTTGCTATATGATATGCTGGTATAGCAGCTACTTTCTAAGTGTAAGAGATGTTAAGAAAGACCTTTCAAAACTTGGAATTAGGCAAATAAGGTCTGAGAGAACAGTATGTCATTGCAGGGTCATAATGAAGCATTGTTTTTAACAGGCTCATCAATAATTATTTATTTAGGGAATGGGCCTTTGTTTGATTCTCTGTTTACTATTGATTAAAGGTTCCAAACTCTGTGGACGTGTTAATTTATAGATTCTGTGTGGTAGAAGAAATAGCCCCAAAGCTATGGTTTTTCTTGCTCTGTAGCACATTTGTACCTAACCTGTTTTGTTCTAACTGTCCTTTCCAAATACCTGTAAATGACCAGTTTCTCAAAATGTGCTTTGAACCAGCTTTATCTTCTTAGTAGTTTCCTCATCAATGAGTTATTAAATTTTTGACCCATCATTAATTTGTATGAGAATCATCTTTTTAATTTTTTAAAAGTTATACTTGGACTGGGAAGATCATTAAACCATCCAAAGGCCCATAGGATACCACTTAATAAATTAATACCTCTGAGGATTTCGTGGTAGCAAAGAGACAGGAAAGTTAATGGTCTACCTGTTTAGATGATCATAGCTTATATTCAAATAAAAAGTTATGCCATTCCAAGATGGCCGAATAGAAACAGCTCCGGTCTGCAGCTCCCAACATGATCGACACAGAAAACGGGTGATTTCTGCATTTCCAACCAAGGTACCTGGTTCCTCTCATTGGGACTGGTTGGACAGTGGGTGCAGCCCATGGAGGGTGAGCAGAAGCAGGGCGGGGCATTGCCTCCCCCAGGAAGCTCAAGGGGTTGGGGGATTTCCCTTTCCTAGCCAAGGGAAGGCTGACAGATGGCAGCTGGATAAATGGGACAGTTCCGCCCAAATACTGTGCTTTTCCAATGGTCTCAGCAAACGGCACACCAGGAGATTATATTCCTCACCTGGCTAGGCAGATCCCAAGCCCATGGAGCCTTGCTTACTGCTAGTGCAGTAGTCTGAGATCGACCTGCCAGGCAGCAGCCTGGCAGGGGGAGGGGCGTCTGCCATTGCTGAGCCTTGAGTAGGTAAACAAAGTGACCTGGGTAGCTCTAACTGGGCAGAGCCCACCAGAGCTCAGCAAAGCAGGCTGTCTCTGTAGTATCCACCTCGGCGGGCAGGGCATAGGTGAACAAAAGGCAGAAGAAACTTCTGCAGACTTAAACATCCCTGTCTGACAGCTCTGAAAAGAGCAATGATTCTCTCCCAGCACTGTGTTGACCTCGGAGAATGGACAGACTGCCTCCTCAAATGGGTCCCTGACTCCTGTGTAGCCTAACTGGGAGACACCCCAGTAGGGGCTGACTGACACCTCATAGAGGCAGGTGCCCCTCTGGGATGAAGCTTCCAGAGGAAGGATCAGGCGGCAATATTTGCTGTTCTGCAGCCTCTGCTTGTCTGGAGTGGACCTCCAGCAAACTCCGACAAACCTGCAGCTGAGGGACCTGACTGTTAGAAGGAAAACTAACAAACAGAAAGGAATAGCATCAACATCAACAAAAAGGACATCCACACCAAAACCCCATCTGTAGGTCATCAACATCAAAGACCAAAGGTAGATAAAACCACAAAGATGGGGAGAAACCAGAGCAGAAAAGCTGAAAATTCTAAAAACGAGAGAGCCTCTTCTCCTCTAAAGGATCGCAGCTCCTCACCAGCAACGGAACAAAGCTGGATGGAGAATGACTTTGATGAGCTGACAGAAGTAGGCTTCAGAAGGTCGGTGATAACAAACTCCTCTGAGCTAAAGGAGGATGTTTGACCCATCGCAAGGAAGCTGAAAACCTTGAAGAAAGATTAGATGAATGGCTAACTAGAATAAACAGTGTAGAGAAGACCTTAAATGACCTGATGGATCTGAAAAACATGGCACGAGAACTACGTGATGCATGCACAAGCTTCAGTAGCTGATTTGATCGACTGGAAGAAAGTATCAGTGATTGAAGATCAAATTAATGAAATAAAGCAAGAAGAGAAGTTTAGAGAAAAAAGAGTAAAAAGAAACAAACAAAGCCTCCAAGAAATATGGGATTAGGTGAAAACACTAAATCTATGTTTGATTGTTGTACCTGAAAGTGATGGGGAGAATGGAACCAAGTTGGAAAACACTCTTCAGGATATTATCCAGGAGAACTTCCCCAACCTAGCAAGGCAGGCCAACATTCAAATTCAGGAAATACAGAGAACGCCACAAAGATACTCCTCGAGAAGAGCAAGTTCAAGACATAATTGTCAGATTCACTAAGGTTGAAATGAAGGAAAAAATGTTAAGGACAGCCAGAGAGAAAGGTCAGGGTACCCACAAAGGGAAGCCCATCAGACTAACAGCAGATCTCTCAGCAGAAACTCTACAAGCCAAAGGAGAGTGGGGGGGCCAATATTCAACATTCTTAAAGAAATTTCAACCCAGAATTTCATATCCAGCCAAACTAAGCTTCATAAGTGAAGGAGAAATAAAATCCTTTACAGACAAGCAAATGCTGAGAGATTTTGCTACCACCAGGCCTGCCTTACAAGAGCTCCTGAAGGAAGCACTAAACATGGAAAGGAACAACTGGTACCAGCCACTGCAAAAACATGCCACATTGTCAAGACCATCGATGCTAGGAAGAAACTGCATCAACTAACAGGCAAAATAACCAGCTAACATCATAATGACAGGATCAGATTAACACATAACAATATTAACCTTAAATGTAAATGGGCTAAATGCCCCAATTAAAAGACATGGACTGGCAAATTGGATAAAGAGTCAAGACCCATCAGTGTGCTATATTCAGGAGACCCATCTCACATGCAGAGACACACATAGGCTCAAAATAAAGGGATGGAGGAAGATCTACCAAGCAAATGGAAGGCAAAAAAAAGCAGCGGTTGCAGTCCTGGTCTCTGATAAAACAGATTTTAAACCAACAAAGATCAAATGAGACAAAGAAGGCCATTACATAATGATAAAGGGATCAATTCAACAAGAAGAGCTAACTATCCTAAATATGTATGCACACAATACAGCAGCACCCAGATTCATAAAGCAAGTCCTTGGAGACCTACAAAGAGACTTAGACACCCACACAATAATAATGGGAGATTTTAACACCCCACTGTCAATATTAGACAGATCAACGAGACAGAAGGTTAACAAGGATATCCAGGACTTGAACTCAGCTCTGCACCAAGCAGACCTAATAGACATCTAGAGAACTCTCCACCCCATATCAACAGAATATATATTCTTCTCAGCACCACATCACACTTATTCCAAAACTGATCACATAGTTTGAAGTAAAGCACTCCTCAGCAAATGTAAAAGAACAGAAATCACAACAAACTGTCTCTCAGACCACAATGCAATCAAATTAGAACTCAGGATTAAGAAACTCATTCAAAACTGCACAACTACATGGATGACTCCTGCTCCTGAATGACTACGGGGTAAATAATGAAATGAAGGCAGAAATAAAGATGTTCTTTGAAACCAATGAGAACAGAGACATAATGTGCCAGAATCTCTGGGACACATTTAAAGCAGTGTATAGAGGGAAATTTATAGCACTAAATGCCCACAAAAGAAGGCAGGAAAGATCTAAAATTGACACCCTAGCATCACAATTCAAAGAACTAGAAAAGCAAGAGCAAACAAATTCAAAAGCTAGCAGAAGGCAAGAAATAACTAAGAGCAGAACTGAAGGAGATAGAGACACAAAAAAACCCTTCAAAAAATCAATGAATCCAGGAGCTGGTGTTTTGAAAAGATCAACAAAATTGATAGACCGCTAGCAAGACCAATAAGAAAAGAGAGAAGAATCAAATAGACACAATAAAAAAAAGATAAAGGGGACATCATCACTGATCCCACAGAAATACAAACTACCATCAGAGAATACTACAAACACCTCTATGCAAATAATCTACAAAACCTAGAAGAAATGGATAAATTCCTGGACACATACACCCTCCTAAGACTAAAACAGGAGGAAGTTGAATCTCTGAATAGACCAATAACAGGCTCTGAAATTGAAGCAGAATTAGTAGCCTACCAACCAAAAAAAAGTTCAGGACCAGACGGATTCACAGCCGAATTCTACCAGAGGTAAAAAGAGGAGCTGGTACCAACCTTCTGAAACTATTCCAATCAATAGAAAGAGAGGGAATCCTCCTTAACTCATTTTATGAGGCCAGCATCATCGTGATACCAAAGCCTGGCAGAGACACAACAAAAAAAGAGAATTTTAGACCAATATCCCAGATGAACATTGATGCAAAAGTCCTCAGTAAAATACTGGCAAACCAAATTCATCAGCACGTCAAAAAGCTTATCCATCACGATCAAGTTGGCTTCATCCCTGGGATGCAAGGCTGGTTCGACATATGCATATCAATAAACAGAATCCATCACATAAACAGAACCAATGACAAAAACCACATGATTATCTCAATAGATGCAGAAAGGGCCTTTGACAAAATTCCACAGCCCTTCATGCTAAAAAACTATCAATAAACTAGGTTTTGATGGAACATATCTCAAAATAATAAGAGCTATTTATGACAGACCCACACCAACATCATACTGAATGGGCAAAAACTGGAAGTATTCCCTTTGAAAACTGGCACAAGACAGGGCTGCCCTCTCTCACCACTCCTATTCAACATAGTGTTGGAAGTTCTGGCCAGGGCAATCAGGCAGGAGAAACAAATAAAGGGTATTCAATTAGGAAAAGAGGAAGTCAAATTGTCCCTGTTTGCAGGTGACGTGATTGTATATTTAGAAAACCCCATTGTCTCAGCCCAAAATCTCCTTAAGCTGACAAGGAACTTCAGCAAATTCTCAGGATACAAAATCAGTGTGCAAAATCACAAGCATTCCTATACACCAATAACAGACAAACAGAGCCAAATCATGAGCAAACTCCCATTCACAATTGCTACAAAGAGAATAAAATAACCTAGGAATCCAGCTTACAAGGGATGTGAAGGATCTCTTCAAGGAGAACTACACACCACTGTTCAACGAAATAAAAGAGGACATAAATGGGAGAACATTTCATGTTCATGGATAGGAAGAATCAATATCATGAAAATGGCCATACTGCCCATGGTAATTTATAGATTCAATGCCATCCCCATCAAGGTACCAATGACTTTCTTCACAGAATTGGAAGAAACTACTTTAAAATTTATATGGAACCAAAAAAGAGCCCACGTTGCCAAGACAATCCTAAGCCAAAAGAACAAAGCTAGAAGCATCACACTACCTGACTTCAAACTAGACTACAAGGCTACAGTAACCAAAACAGTACGGTACTGGTGTCAAAACAGATATCTAAACCGATGGAACAGAATAGAGGCCTCAGAAATAACACCACACATCTACAACCATCTGATCTTTGACAGACCTGAAAAAAACAAGAAATGGAGTAAGGATTCCCTGTTTAATAAATGGTACTGGGAAAATTGGCTAGGCAAATGTAGAAAGCTGAAACTGGATCCCTTCCTTACACCTTATACAAGAATTAATTCAAGATAGATTAAAAACTTAAATGTTAGACCTAAAACCGTAAAAACCCTAGAAGAAAACCTAGGCAGTATCATTTAGGACATAAGCATGGACAAGGACTTCATGATGAAAACAATGGCAACAAAAGCCAAAATAGGAAAATGGGATCTAATTAAACTCAAGAGCTGCTGCACAGCAAAAGAAACTACCCTCAGAGTGAACAGCCAACCTACAGAATGGGAAAAAAATTTTTGCAATCTACCCATCTGACAAAGGGCTATTATCCAGAATCTACAAAGAGCTTAAACAAATTTACAAGAAATAAACAACCCCATCAAAAAGTGGGCAAAGGATATGAACAGAGACTTCTCAAAAGAAGACATTTATGCAGTCAACAGACACATGAAAAAATGTTCGTCATCACTGGTCATGAGAGAAATGCAAATCAAAACCACAATGAGATACCATCTCACACCCGTCAGAATGGCAATCATTAAAAAGTCAGGAAGAAACAGATACTGGAGAGGATGTGGAGTAACAGGAATGCTTTTACACTGTTGGTGGGAGTGTAAACTAGTTCAACCATTGTGGAAGACAGTGTGGTGCATCCTGAATGATCTAGAACTAGAAATACGATTTGGCCCACCGATCCCATACTGAGTGTATACCCAAAGGATTATAAATCATGCTAGTATAAAGACACATGCACACGTATGTTTATTGTGGCACTATTCACAATAGCAAAAACTTGGAACCAACACAAATGTCCATCAATGATAGAATACATTAAGAAAATGTGGCACATATACACCATGCAATACTATGCAGCCATAAAAAAGGATGAATTCATGTCCTTTGTAGGGATATGGATGCAGCTGAAAACCGTCATTCTGAGCAAACTGTTGCAAGGACAGAAAACCAAACACTGCATGTTCTCACTCATAGGCGGGAATTGAACATTGAGAACACTTGGACACAGGGCAGGAAACATCACACCCCAGGCCCTGTCGTGGGGTGGGGGTGGGGGAGGGATAGCATTAGGAGAAATACCTAATGTAAATGACAAGTAAATGGGTGCAGCAAACCAACATGGCAGATGTATACCTATGTAACAAACTGGCACGTTGTGCACCTGTACCCTAGAATTTAAAGTATAATAATTTTTAAAAAGTTACTTTCCCCTTTCAACTGGTCTTTTTGCATATCTTTTGGTGTTGTGAAAAGCAAGAGGACAGAAACAGTCCTGAAGGTACTCCCCCTCAGTATGGGCTAGGCTGTGATTGATCAAAATAGTAAGTAAAATCAAGTGGATGCCCATGCTAGAACCAGTGTTCAGCATGCACTGCTGACAATAACAACAAAAATTCACTGCTTTTACTGCCAGTACATAGGGTGTTTAGTTGATAAGGACATTCCCAACTTTCAGGAGCATGTGACTGAACTGAGATGATCTGTTGGTCATTTTGGATTTAGTCATAGAATCCTTGAAACTTTTCCATTTTGAACATTGATTATTTGTCACTATAATGATTCATTATTGTTTGAGACTCTGTATTTCATATGTGATATTAGTATTTAATGAATAATTTGGGCTAAGACCAGGCAGGCTGGCAGATAATATAGATAGTTACTCTGAACTTTTAAAAATCATTTGATCAGTTGATTGATAGACAGATACTTAATATACTTTTTAAGATAAAGGATGAATTTACATAGTAATTATTACTGTAAATAAAAAGTATAGTAAACTGGCAAGAGGATAAAATGGTTTTAGCACTATAGAAACATTCATTTATATACAAATAACTGATATGCTTTTATAAATCATATTTTGGGAAACTTAGTTCCCTAAAATAATGTATGTGTATGCGTATGTGATGTATTTATTCATGTAGGTAGTTTTTTTTAAACAATAACTCATTAAAATACTCTTAACTCTCAATGGAATAATATCGCTCAAAAGCTCAAAGTACCTTATAAAGATTAACTAATTCATCTAGTAATCTAACTAGTAGAGGTTAAATTACGTATTCAAGGCAACAATAATAAGTGGCAGAGCTTCAACTAGAATGTAAGTCTTCTAACAGTAATTTCCTCCACTATACCATTTTATCTCTACTGTACCCTATAGAACGGATTAGAAAATACTTAATCAAAGTGAGTGTAGGAACCTGTCGCTTTGGTAGTGATAAATGAACTCATATTTGTTCAGAAATGTAGAATCACACTGTCATCCAGAGTTCTTGGTCTTTATAGTTTGAGTTTGACTCAGACTCACTTTAGAGAATCTCCCTTTTCATTTTATTTCTATCCTGTTGGCTTTAGCAGGCAGTTAGCAGGCCAGGAGGAGCAGTTCCTTATTCTTTGCTTTTTTTCCTTCCTCCTTCCTTCATGTAATACATGAAGATTTCTTTTTATCCACCAGCTTTGCTTTCTTCATCTTCTCCACCATACGCATATTCTTTTTTTAACCCTTTCCCTATCTCAGTGGCTTTTTAAAGTGAGGAGCAGATTGAAGACGTACTATACCATCTAACACCAAAATTTAAAATGAATTATAAACTCTTGTTTAGTTTTAACTGGCTTGATTCTATTTAATTATCTATGTTTATGCAGTACTGCTTTATTTTATTTTTATCTATTGCAGACTTAACAATGGATTTTCAGCTGTAGTGTTAGTTTCAGACATTTGTGAGCTAATTTATATAGCTTAGAAATAAATGTGTCAAGTTATAACTAAATTTCAGTAAATTTTAAAATTTTTATCACTGTTACTTGAAAATGAAATTTAAACTTCACTACTTTAGAAGTTTCAACAATACTACATTTACAAGTTACTCTGAACTTTAAAAAATCATATTCAATATTTATAATTGTACATTGTATACTTTTTATGAGAAGAAATAGCCTTATTTTGTGTACTCCTTATATATGATCAAATATATGCTGTATTGAAATTGAGTATAGACTTGAGTATGAGGCATGGATAATGAATGCTTTATACACTTCTCAGAAATCTATGTTATTGCACTTAGAAAAGAACGAAGAACACTATTTCTAAAATCCAGTATCTGACTTGTTGCAAAAGTGGGTATCAAATGTGTGTTAAATGTAATAATGTTTTAAAATACTAGTTTCTAGTATGTTTTCATGAAAAATAATTTTTGCATTATTTTGTTACATTCATTGTCACGCAAATTTAATTACAGGAAAGATCACCAATCAATAGATCAAAAAATATCTCCAGGCTGGGCACAGTGGCTCATGCCTATAATCCCAGCACTTTGGGAGGCCAAAGTGGGTGGATCACCTGAGGTCAGGATTTCAAGACCAGCCTGATCAACATGGTGAAACCCCGTCTCTACTAAAAATACAAAAATTAGCCAGGCATGGTGGTGCATGCCTGTAATCCCAGCTACTTGGGAGGCTGAGGCAGGAGAATCACTTGAACTGAGGAGGCAGAGGTTGCAATGAGCCAAGATCATGCCACTGCACTCCAGCCTGGGTGACAAAGTGAGACCATCTCAAAAAAAAAAAAAAAAAATCTCCAAGCCTCATTTAGTTTAGTAGTTTTCTAAACCAGTTTCTACCATCATCCCTTTCCTTTCAGCAAAAAGGTAGTACAACCAGTAGCACCACTCTACTCTGCTCAGAAAATTTACACAGCATATCTTTCTACTACTCACTGTCATTTTGGAAGCTTTAGCAATTTTTGGAAAATGTCAAGTTACTTCAACTCACCAAGAGTTTGGACCCCATTAGAACAGTGTACAGATATTCCAAGATCATAGGTGGACTTCTTATTCCATCCAACTATTCTCTTTTCTAGACCACAGATGCATATATTTCCACAGATAATCTTAAAAATATATTATTCTATCCATTATTACCAAAAAAGAACATAATTCCTAGAAAAACAAAGAATATGTTCTGTTGATCATGGCCTCATGATATTGACTTGTGTTACAACTTAACACAATATTACTATTACGCTATAACTATTACGTTAGTCTGGCTAGTCACAGTCACGTACTCTTGACTATGTGAAGAAACAGTTTGCCCTGAAATAGCCACTGATTCAGCATTTATGGAAAACAGTGGTGGCTCAAGAGCCCAGAATAGGACTCTGTAAATAAGGAAAAAGTTATTTTTCTCCAAGTATTCAGTGAACATGTATTTATTGAGCATCCATCATATTCAAAATATACTGGATTTTAAGGGACATATGAACATAAACAGTGTCAAGTTACTTGAAATTTTGCAGGACAGGTAAGACATGAACAACATGTATTTCTGTAATTTAATAATTTTTAAAGGACATTTTGGAAATTGGGTTATATGTCAGTCATATCCATTTGATGCAGAGCTAACCCCTTCCTAATACAAAACTGTTGGGATCTGAACATCAAGAAAATGTAGAAGCTTTATTTTAAGTTAGGAGTGGTAAAAGCTACATAAAAGGAACAGAAAAAGTATCATGGACATTCCACAAAGGATGTAATTATTTCTAGCTCTAAAAATCAGATAAGACTTCATGGATAAGAGGGAACATTTTTGCTGAACATTGAGAGCATTTAAAAGTGGTGAAAGAGGCATTCTAGGAAAATGAAGTAGGAGCAAAGGAACTGAGATGAGCAAGACCAGAGCCGGGAGAACAGTCAGGGGTAGCACTGGAATTAGAGTAGTGATAGGGAAAGTGTTAGATGATTTTGAATGGTAGGAGAAGGAATGTTGGCTTCTCTGAAACCAAAAGAGGCCATTGATGCTCTTTGAAAGCTCCAGGTAAGAGAAAGATATGATAGAAAGTATGCCTCAGAAAGATTAATCTAACAACAGTGCGTAGGATGGATTGAATATGGAAGATACTGAAAGAGAGAAGAATAGATAGGAGTTTGCGTTTACTCCAGGCAAGAGGTCATTTTAGAACCTGAACTGAGGTGATACGACATTGTTATGCCATTAACACAAGTAGGAAACTACAAGAAAAGGAAGTTTGGAAGCAAAGCTTTAAAAACACATTTTTATGGCCAGGTGCGGTGGCTCACGCCTGTAATCCCAGCACTTTGGGAGGCTGAGGCGGGCGGATCACGAGGTCAGGAGATCGAGACCATCCTGGCTAACACGGTGAAACCCTGTCTCTACTAAAAATACAAAGAAATCAGCGGCGCGTGGTGGCGGGCGCCTGTAGTCCCAGCTACTCGGGAGGCTGAGGCAGGAGAATGGCGTGAACTCAGGAGGCAGAGCTTGCAGCCAGCCTGGGTGACAGAGCGAGACTCCGTCTCAAAAAAAAAAAAAACTACATTTTTATTAGTTTTTGTAAAAATCAGAAAATTAGTACCAGTGTTCTCATGGCTAGTACCATGAGAACCATTAGTACCATCTTCTCGCAGTGATACATGAATAGTACAAGTAGCTGGGGATGACAGGAAGTTAATGTCATGGAACTATGCAGAGAGTTGTTGCACATTTAATGAACCAGTACTGTTTTTTCTAGCTGGATAATTTTGTAAACATTTGCAAAACTCTGTTCTTTTGTGTGCTTTTGTAGAAATATGTATTTGTGAGAAAGCTGTGATTTGCTGCAAGCGTCACATTTTAGCTTGGGGTGATATAGAGAGTTGAAGAGAAAGCTAGGAGATGTGGTTGTTAGAGTAAAAGCTATAGGTGAAAGAGCAGTTTAAGTTTTCTGAGAGATAAAAGTGTTGATAAATTTGAACAATTGTAAGCATCTTTCTTTAATGTGTTACCACTTTTGCAAAATCAATACATTGACATTGGGTCACAGTTTTTGTTTCTTATTTAGCAGTCCTGTGTATCAGGCACAAATATATAGCAGTTCACTATATATCAGGAACAAAACACAGTCCATGCCCTCTGCAACCTATATAGTAATGGAGAAAGATTTAATAAATAATAAATATAAAATTATGTTTTATCCCCAAATCAGGATTGTGTACCCGTATAGTGATTCTTAAATAGTGCATGTGTGATGATAATGAAAGTGAAATGTATTGATTGAAATGTCAAGCTGTCTTATAATTCTTAGTAAAAATATTTTTTTCAAATGATGTGTTTACATTTTGTTTGCTTATCAATAGAGAGCAGATTGTAAAACAATCTACAGAATTAGTCTGCAGAGCCTATGGTGAAGTGTATGCAGCTGTGATGAATCCAGTCAATGAATACAAAGATCCAGAGAACATTCTTCACCGATCGCCACAGCAAGTGCAGACGCTTCTTTCCTGATTATCTTATTTCATTGTGTTAGCAAAATATGACCTGCCTAAAACACTGAAGGTTATTTTTTATTCTTTGAATTTTTACTTTAAAATTTGATAGTTACAGTTTTCTTTGTGTCATGAGATTGTAAGTCCCGATAATTTTTTTTTTTTTTTGGTCTCAGTAACATGGAAGTAAATAACATGTTGACCTGAGCTAGTATTGCTGTGTATCTACTCTAAATAAGATGCTCTATTTTTTTTGCTAGCCATCTCTCCAGCTCTGCAGTTTTCACTGTATTCAGGAAGCATAAAGTAATATGAAAGGTTTGAAGAATTTTTTTTACAAGACTAGTAGTTCTAAATTAACAGCATATAAAAAATTTGTCTAAATTTAAGAATTAGTATAAGGATATGACTTAATAAATGTCTCCTTACCTAAAGATTCATTTGTTTTCTTATTAATATGAGTAGGTATACTTAGTAGCTTTTCTGAACCTAGCCTATGTCTCTGTCCCCAAAATAGCTGCCCTTAAAGAGTTGTTAGAAGAGAGAAAAATAACAGTGAATTGTGCTTCTGGTGTATATGGCAGTGAATCTCCTTTCTGTTCTACTTTAGCATACTATATATATTTGCATACATTTTTACACAATTTTAAATATACACTCAGCAATAATGAGAAAAAAGGAGAGAGAAAAGTGATTTAAACAGGGTGGATTCCACTCTGTGGGAGCCCTCAATGGACCTCAAGGCGGAACTCAGCCTTTCCAATGAACTCTAAGCATGTAGACAGCCTGAGCTGTGTCTAAGGCTGGTGTTTAAAGATGGGTATTTGTCATACAATATGGGTCCTAAATCCAACCGACTACACATTTTATCTGGTGTTCACACCAAGAAACAATGATCTACTCAAACATTGGAGAAAAATCTGCCAGAGGAAGGGTTGTCAATTGGCGGTGTGTCTTATCTCTATGGTGTAACTGGACTCTGACTTTAGACCATTACCTATTAGGAAGATTCAAAATGACTGTGCTTTTAAAGGAATAAATCCCAGTGTGCCTGATTTGACATTCTTATCAGCAAAAAAACTTGATTTCTAGTAAATCTATAAAAAGGGGTAAGTCCCTAAATTTCAAATGAGAAAACTGAAGCACAAGGAAAACAATAACTAGTTTGAAATATTTTGAAAAGTAATAACATAAAACTAATATTTGTAGAAGATTATGTTGTATATAACAAATTGGTATTTATAGAATATGACCTATTTATCTAAAGTTTATAATTGTTTATACCTAATACAATTCTGTTTGGAGTAAGAATGATTATATAATCATTATCCATTTGGGTATAAATCTGTATTTTTAGTTTTTTTTCCCTTCGATTAGTATGTGTTATATATAAAAGACAGAAAATAAAGTATAAATCAAGAACTTAAATTTTATATAATTTATTTCTACAGTGAAAGAAGATTGATACCTTGTCATGAGTAAATTCCTTTGTTTTATAGCGAAAAATTTATTGTGCTTTTTAGCTGGCTTTTTTTCAAATAAAATATTACAATATGTATAGAGCAGCAATTATTGCAGCTATCCTGTAGATATACATCCTACTGATGTGTTTTTAGAAAATGCACTAATAGAAAAGGAAGTACAACATAGGACAAAACTGAGGTAATCAGTGAAAGACTCACAGGCGAAATGTGGTATGTATGATCTTGAGAACTAAAGCAAAATAAAACATTGTAAGTAATAATCCATTAATATAACACCTAAGTTTGCTATTACTTCAGAGTTTGCATTTTGAATTATTTTCACTTGGCATAAGTATAACCTAGAAAATGCATGTCTGCACTTCTTTCAGAGAGGAAGGGTGTTTGAATGCCAAAACCCTTATGTGGTTGAACTTTTCCATTTCTTTCTCTGTGCCTTCACTTGAGCAGGTGGATATTACCTGAGGAAAAAGATGACACAAATGGACTGATTGACTTTACTCAGAATTCATGATTACAGTGTTCATATGGGCACTGCTGTAGTTTGAATGTTTACGTTTCCCCAAATTCATGTTGAAATCCTCACCCCTGAGGTGATGGTATTAGGAGGTGGATCCTTTGAGAGGTGATTAGGTTGTCAGGATGAAGCCCTCATGAATGGGATTAGTACCCTTACTCAGGCAGCTCAAGAGATCCCTGTCCCTTCTACCATGTGATGTTACAGTGGGAGACAGCCATCAGTGAAGAAGCAGGCCGTCGCTAGACACCACATCTTTTAGTGCCTTGATTTTGGGCTTTGCAGCCTCCAGAACTGGGAGAAATAAATGTCTGCTGTTTTTATAAGCCACCTAGTTTATGGTATTTTGGTATAGCAGTCTAAATGAACTAAGACAGACATTCAATATTAGTTTGTAATTCTACTCTTAACTTTCCATGTTTCTAAAGGACTTCTTCATCCACATTCTCATTTAATATCCTTCATAATTCACCAAGAATAGAAACTATTAATCTTCCTTATTTTCCTATTCTCAAACATCACACCCATCTCCTCTCCGTCCTCGTTTGGTACTTGAGATGTTATTTCTCTTTCTATGACAGGATATTCCCTTCCTTTATGCTCTGGCTTGCATCTCTCATCTTCTTATTAGAGCCTTCTCTCTCTGGGTTATCCCTTCATCTTGCTTCAGCAACAACTGGCCTCTCGCTAGGATTATTCTTAATGTCATACATAATGTCATAATGTTCATCATGTTTTTTAATACTCTCTACTTCCCAGATCCTAACACCTCCATTTCTCTGCTTCCTTTCCTAGTTTAGACATGCTGTCATCTACTTCCTCATTTCTCATTCTGTCTTTAAAGTATCCCAATACAGTTTCAGTCTCTCACCACTACACCAAAACTAACCTGATAAGCTTTTCATCAGTGCTGGATGTTGTCACATCCAGCAGATTCTTCTGTATCTCTACTTGTTGAACTCTCAGTGTCATTCCACACATTTCTGTTTGAAATTCTATCCTTTCCAGTCTTCCATGGCACCACTTTCTCCTAATTTTCCTCCCATTTCGTTAGCCCAACCCTCTTTTGACCTTCTTCCCTGGCTCTTTTGCCTCTATATGATTTCTAAAAGTTGGCATACTCTCGGGCTTGATCCTGGTTACTTTTTTTTTTAATCCTTCCTTTAGGGATTTATTACTTCAACCTATTCTATCCAGAATAATGTTAGCTTAAATGTCTTTAGATAGATCCATAGGATGGAGTACAGCAGTGAGAAAATGAATGGTTTTCAATTATATAATGTTGAGAAAGAAATCAGAATAATATAATACCCTTTTATAGAATGTTTAATAAAGTATAAAAAATATACATAGATATACATGTGGTAAAGGTGTAAGGAAAATATAGGAAATGATTAATACAATTTAAGATTATGGAGAGGGAAACACAGGATGTTTTGAAGTTACTGATAATGTTTTATTCTTATGCTAGGTTGTTAGTACTGTTAAATATTCTTTAAAATTTTTCGTATATGTTACATAAACTTTTGTTCATATATTTTACAATTTTAAAAAATAGTTTAGAAATTTGCTTGGCATAAGACCTGGGCTAAAGTTAGAACTCAATATATGATAGCTATTTTTTTCATTAGTCTTATTAAATGCATTTCTTAAGTACCTACTAGGTAGTAGGCGCTGTGATAAGCATCAGAGTTTAAAAATGTAACCAAATCATTTGTTTCCCATTGAGAAATTCCCTGTTTTGCACAGAGATAGTTACATATATTGTAAATTAACATGAAATTTGGTAGAGTGCTTGTGCATGTTGGCAAGAAGAAAAAATGAACTAATATCATCCTTTATAATTCAGCCGGATGTCCTTGGGATAAGAGGTTGAGAGCAAGAAAACAAAGTTTCAAACCACAACTGTACATTGTTCAGTCTGAGATTATCATAATGATTGGGTTCTATTAACTATTTGGTTAAGATGTAAAATCATATAATAGCATGGTGAGAGCAAAAATGGTGAATTTTAAAATTTTGTCCCCTCATAAAGGTAGCAATAAAACTGGCCTTCAAAAAATGGTCAAAGTCAACTTTTTCAGGACTCTAGAAACTAATAAAAAAATCACAGTAACCTGAGTTACTTAAAAAAAAAAAAAGCCAAATGTTAGTAATAACAGCAAGCATTTTGGTGCTTTAACTTATGCCAATTCCATACCTTGCTCCCTAGTTCAGCAGTAGTCTTGAAAAGCACATGCCACATTCATGGTATGGGAAAGAGCAGAATGGGCCTTATTGGCAAAATGGACCTTATTTGATCTGTCTGATTGTTCCTGGGAAAACCCATTCAAAAAACTGGCTTTTATCGTACCTATTATGGAACTCACCCTCTACTGGGGTGGGGGTGGGGAATTTATTTAAAACATTTACCTGTCATTGCTACATGAAGCAATGGATAACAGTTGGGGCAAATAATAAACTAACCAGAAAGCTTTGGAAGAAAGGTTGGGAATGAGATATTCATAAGGACTTTGAAAAACTCTTACATATTTCTGGGAATCTAGAAGGCCTCTGTGCATGTTTAGGACTGTGTGCATGTTCACGAACGAACAGAGAGACCCCAATCTCTCCCCTCTGCCTGACCTTGAGGATCTGAGCAAGCAGGGAATGAAGGCAGAAGCAAAGTTAGAAGCTGCCTGGCTGAGTGTCCAAGACATGTCCCAACAGGCACACAGAGCCCTTCAGCAAAGACGGAGCAATTTTTTGGTTTTAGGCATTCAGGGAACTCTGCATCTAATCATTAGTTGACAGTTAAGCTAATGAATCAGACACATAAGTGGTCACACGACAAAGAATATAGATTTTACAGAATGAGTTCATGAAAGTCACTAAAATATAATCACAGCTATAAAAAGCAGCAACAACAAATGGGGTGGGGCAAGAGAGTCTGATTTCCAACAGATAGCCCAGATATTGAACTTACTAGACAAAGATTTTAACTATTTTAAATATACTCAAGGATTTAAGGAAACCAAGTCTGAAGGACTAAAGTATGAGAAGAGTGTCTTACCAAATACAGAATACAATAAAAAGATACAGGTATAAAAAGGAAGTTTTTAAATAAATTTATAATTTTAAAAGTTATAATTTAAAGTTATACTTTATAAAAATTATGAAAAGAAACTTATTTGGACATGAGAATTAGTACACAAAATAATACATTATAGGGGATAAAAGCAATTTTGAGCAGGCAGAAGAAAAAACTCAGAAAACTTGAAGGTGGGTCAATTGAGATGTTCCAGTTTAAGGAAAAGAAAAAAAAAATGAATGAAAGGAAATAGCCTCAGAGGCCTGTGGGACACCATCAACAATATACAGACAATAGGAGTCTCAGAGAAAAAGAGAAAGAGTCCGAAAGAATATTTGAAGAAATATTGTCAGGATACTGGAAATTTGGTGGAAAACATTACACATCCAAAAAGTTCACTGAGCTCCAAGTCAGATGAACTAAAAAGATGTACACTGGGACACATCACAATCAAACTGTTATAAGCCAAAGGCTAAGAGGGAATCGAAAACGCCGAGAGAGGTAACTCATCATGTACAAGTGATCCTCCATAAGACTAATACCTAATTTCTCATCAGAAACTGTAGAAACCAAAAGGCATTAGATGGTATATTCAAAGAGCTGTGGGGGGTGGGGGGTTGTATCTGTGTTTGACAAAACTGAAAACATAGGAGAAATTAAGACATTCCCAGATGAACAAAAACTGAGAATTCATTGCTGGCCAACCTGCCCTAAGTGAGTGCTCAATGAAGTACTTGGAGCTGAAATGAAAGGATGCTAGACAAAAAAATCAACAAAAGACTTAAAGAATAACAAGGGAATCGAACACTCAATAACTATTCTAAATCAGCTAGATCTAGTAGACATCAATGGAACAATCCACCCAAAAACAACAGAATACACATTCCAAGTACACAGGGAATACCCTCCAAGATAGACCATATGTTAGGCCACAGTACAAGTCTCAATAAATTTTAAAAGACTGAAATTATACAAAGTATGTTTTCAACCACAATAACATGAAATTGTAAATTAATAGCAAAAGGAAATTTTTAAAATGTACTAATATGTGGAAATTAAACAAGATGCTCTTAACCCAGTGGACCAAGGAAGAAATCACAAAGGAAACTAGAAAATACTCTGAGATGAAAGTTTGTAATGAAACACCATACCAAATCTTATGAAACGCAGCAAAAATAGTTCTGAGGGAAATTTATAGCCTACCTTAAAGGGAAAGAAATAACCGAATCAATAACCTTAAGAAACATAAAAGAAGAGCAAACTAAACCTAATGCAAGAAAAAGGAAATAATAAAGATTATAACAGAGACAAAATAGAGACTAGAAAAATGATATAGAAGATTAACAAAACCAAAAGTAAATTCTTTGAAAGGATAGAAACACTGACTAACCTTTAGCTGACTGAACAATAATAATAATAATAATTACTGAAGTATGAAAGAGGGGACATTACTGAACTTACAAAATAAGGATAACACAATGCTATTAATATATGCAAACAAGTGAAAGTGGACAAATGAAAAACACAAAGTACCAAAATAAACTCAAGAAGAAATATAAAATCTGGATAGACCTATAGCAACAAGATGGAGTCAGTAATCAAAAAACTCCCAACAACAACAAAGCCTAGTGAATTGCTTCACTGGGGAATACACTGGTGGTTTCGCAGGTGAATTCTACTAGATGTCATTACTGGTGAATTCACTGGTGAATTCTACTAGACATTCAAAGAGGAATTAACACTAATCAAATTTTTCCCCCAAAAGAGGAGGGAACACACCCTGATGTGTTTATTCTACAAGGCTAATATTTGTTATTGGTACAACAAAGACAGGAAAGACCTCACAAGAAGGCTACAGACCAATATCCCTAATGAAGATCTATGCAAAATGCTCAACAAAATACTAGCAAACAGAATCCAGCATTGTTTGAAAAAATTATATGCTACAACCAAGTGAATTTATCTCAGGAATGTAAGGTCAACTGAATGTATGAAAAGCAATTAATGTACTACATCATATTAATAAAAACAAAACAAAATACATGATCACCTCAGTGATTGTAGAAAAAGCATTTGATAAAAATCCAGCACCAGCTAGGCACAGTGACTCATGCCTCCCAGGTTGACTCTGTAGTGAGCTATGATTATGCCACTACACTCCAACCTAGGTGACAGAGTGAGACTTAAAAAAAGGAAACACCCTTTTATAAGTGAAAAAGGGGACTTCCTCAAACTGATGAAAGGAATCTATGAATAAACCCACAGCTAACATTATACTTAATGGTGAAAAACTGAAAGCTTTCTTCCTGAGATCATGAACAAGACATGGATACTCAACAGTTCTATTCCACATTGTACTTGATATTATAGCCGTAGCAATTAGATGAGAAAAAGAAACAAAAGGCACTTAGATTGAAAAGGAAGAAGTAAAACTATGTTAATTTGTAGATGACGTGGTTATATATATACAGATATATGTATTTATGTATATACACATATACACAAAATATCAAAAAATATATATAACATCCTAAATAATCTTTCTAAAAAGCCCTGAAACTAGAACTAATAAGCTTAGCAACATTGTAGGATACAAGATCACTGTGGAAGTATCTGTTGTATACAGTAGCAGTGAGCAATCTGAACATTAAGCAAATTTCATTTACAGTAACACCAAACAGAATAAAATACTTAGGAATAAACCACAGAAGTGAAATATTTGTCTATTGGAAGCTACAAAATACTGTTGTAAGAAATTAAAGATGGCCTAGAAAGACATCCTGTGTTCATGGATCAGAGGACTTATTATTACCATGACAATATCCCCCCAAATTGATCTACAGATTAAATGCAATTCCTATCAAAGTTTCATCTGCTTGTTTTTTTTTTTTTTTTTTTAAGAAATGGACAAGCTGATTCTAGAATTTATTTGTATATGTGGAGGACTATGGCCAACCCAACTTGAAACTTCCCAATATCAAAATTTATTACAATGCTCCAGTTATCAAAACAGTGTGGTAGTGGCATAAGAATGGACATATATTTCAATGGAATAAAATTTAAGAGTCCAGAAATAAACATATATATCTATGCTCAATTGATTTTTTTACAAGGCTTCCAACACCATTCAATGGGGGAAAGAATTGTCTTTTCAGAAAATGGGGCTGTGACAACTGGAAATCTACAAAAATATACAAAAATGAACTAGAAATAGATGGAAGATCTGAATATAAGAGCTAAAACTATAAATCTCCAGAAGGAAATGTAGATGGCCTTATATTAGGTGATGGTTTCTTAAATATGACACCCAAAGTGCAAGCATGCAAAGAAAATATAATTGGGTTTTTATTAAAATTTTAAAATATATGCATTAAAGGACTCTATCAAGAAAGTGAAAAGACAACCCACCCAATGGTAGAAAATATTTGCAAGTTTTTTGTCTGACAAGAATCTGGTATCTAGAATATATATTCATCCCTTGGTATATGTGGTTGTATACCAAAATCTGCACATACTTGAGTCTTAAAAACTGGCCCTGTAGAAACCATGTATATGAAAAGCCATTCCTCCATATATGCAGGTTTCACACCTTACGAGTACTGTTTTTTTTTGTTTGCTTTGGTTGAAAAAAAAATCCATGTGTAAGTGAACCCACACAGTTCAAACCCATATTGCTCAAGGATCGGCTGTGTATCCAAAATATAACTCTTGCAATTCAGCAATAAAAAGACAACTGAGGGCTGGCGTGGTGGTTCATGCCTGTAATCCCAGCACTTTGGGAGTCCAAGGTGGGCAGATCTTGAGGTCAAGAGATGGAGACCATACTGTCCAACATGGGGACACCCCGTCTCTACTAAAAATACAAAAATTAGCCGGGTGTGGTGGCAGGTACCTGTAATCCCAGCTACTCGGGAGGCTGAGGCAGGAGAATCACTTGAACCCAGGAGGTGGAGGTTTCAGTGAGCCAAGATTGCGCCACTGCACTTCAGTCTGGCGACAGAGCAAGACTCCTTCTCAAAAAAAAAAAAAAAAAAAAAAAAAAAAACAACTGAGCTGGGCACGGTGGCTCATGCCTGTGATCCCAGCACTAGGTGAGAAGATTGCTTGAGGCCAGGAATTCAAGAGTATCCTGGAAAACATAGCAAGACCCCATCTCTACAAAAAAATAATAATAATTTTGGGACATCAAGTTCTTCCTTGAAAAACAAAACAAAAGACAACTAAATTTTAAAGTGTGCAAAGTATTTGAATAGGTATTTAACCAAAGAAGATACACAGATAGCTAACCCTAACCCTAACATGAAAAAATGATCAACATCATTAGTCATTAGGGAAATGCAAGTCAGAATCACGATGAGATTCTACTTTGCACATATCAAGGTGACTATAATGTTAGTAATTTTAGAAGCTGGTATGATGTGGAGAACTTGGAAGTCCCATACGTTGTTGTTGGGGATGTAAAGTGGTACAACTGATGTGGAAAACAGTTTAACAAGCAGTTCCTCAAAAAGTTAAGTAGAGTTATGATATGACCTAGCATTTCTATGCCTAGGCTTTTACCCAAGATAATTGAAAATTTATGTCTACACAAGACTTACGTGAATATTCATAGCAGCCTTTATAATAACTGAAAATTAGAAACAACTGAAATGTCCATCAGATAATGAACGGATAAACAAAATGTGATCTATCTGTACAATGAAATATTATTCATTTATAAAAAGGAATGGACTACTGAAACATGCTTCAACATGGATGAATCTTGAAAACATTATTCTAATTAGAAGCCAAACACAAAAGGCTATATATAATTTGATTCCATTTTAATGAAATCTCCAGAATTGGCAAATCCACAGAGACATGAAAGTAGATTAGCAGTTTCCAGGGGATAGGGAGAGGAACTGATCAGGAAGAGACTGCTAACAGGTACTTTTTGGAGTGATAGAAATGTCCTGGAATTACACAGTATGATGGTTGCACAGCATTGAGTATACTAAAAGCCACTGGATCGTGCTCTTTTTTAAAATGGTAAATTTTATGTTATATGAATTTTTTCTCAAAGTAAATTGCAAATATAATGGAATTAAAACAGGCCAGTTCTCATGTCTTAATTGTGATCTTATTGTGGTTTTGTCATCTGATGGCCTCTTTTGAAAACTAGAAATTGAGGGATATTTTCCTTGAAACTGGCAATAGTACTGATATATAATTGTCTAGTCTTGGAATATTTATCAGTTTTTTTATACACTATGCACTTTAAAATAAATATGTAAGTGAAATGCAGAGTCATATAATAATACTTGAAACTGGCAATAGTACTGATATATAATTGTCCAGTCTTGGAATATTTATCAGTTTTTTTATACACTATGCACTTTAAAATAAATATATAAGTGAAATGCAGAGTCATATAATAATACTGAATAATATTGAATACATATTTAGTTAAATATGCTGTTTAGATAATATTATAAATAGATAGGACTACATATGGTTACTTTGGGACTATAATTGTATTAAGCACAATTACCTATCATCTTGAAATTCCATACTTACTTCACCTCTGAGAGAATGTGCTTTGGAAGATAGATAATATAATTATGTATTTTTGCAGGTCCAAATATGAAATTTCTATAAACTAGCTGAGAAATGAATGTAATATTAATAATTAGATTAATAACAGCATATTAGTCTATCAAATCCAACTAACCTTAATACCAGTGAATGTTAAAAATAAAACTTTCTTAGCACCGACAATTTAATAAGTAAAAATAAATGGTACTAAGCTTACAAAAATTAGCTAAATTGGGGAAATTGTTGATAGGGCCAAAAGTATTCATATGTTATATTTGCTTGCTTTGAGGGGACATAGCATCTTTTGGCAAAGTGTTACATTATTGTGAATTTAACAGTGAAAGTCTAAGCCAGTCTAGGATTTCAAAGTTTACACCTTTGCTACCAGGAAATTAATTTACTTAAATATACTCTTTTTTCCATCACTGTCAACATCTGAAATTCCACTGGAGAAGTATTAGCTTTGGCCTACTAAAAGCAAAATGACAAGAAGCAAGAGTGCAAGCCAGCATCAAAAGTTGGGTCTCCTGTGTTGAGATTGCCCTGAGTCTTTCTGGGGGTATCATCTATATAAGTCTAATTTTCGGGATTTAGGCAAGAGCTGGCCACTGTCGGGCTAGCTGGGCCTCCAGTGGAAAGTAAAATGATAATGAAGATTGAACTGAGGTAGAAAAATGAATTTACCTTAGAAGCTAAGTCTTAGAAAGGACACCAAAGATTTGATTAGTATTCCACATAATTGCCATACATATTTAATTGCAGACTAGGAATTTTCCTTGCTTAAAACTATTAGATGCTTTTACAAACAAAGATATAAGCAAGCTAAGCATTAAAAAGCCAAAAGGTGCTGCTAAAAAAGAAAATAAACAACAAAAACAGAAAGAACATCTCAATGTACCCTGCCTTTATTCTAAATCTTACAAAAAAGAAAATAATTTCCCCACTGAGCTGAGTATTAATAGGTTAATATAACGGATCATATAATAACAAACCATAACAGAATTTGCATTTAACCAAAAAATGTGCAAACACACTACTTTGATTTACCAAAAGACTCTCTGCAAGTGGTAAATCATTAGCTCTGGTGTTGCTCTTTGTAACCTCAGGTCTCTGGGGGATGGTGTAGAATTAGTATTGCTTTCTTCTTTCTGTGTGTGATAATAGTGGGGGAAGGCTAGTGCCATCTCTGTCATATATCAAATTCCCATATGTGAATAAATTTATGTATTTTTACTGCACTCTTTTTATAGGTTTATTCATTCCTGCACCAACAACGAATGTCATTATTATAACTTTGTAGTAAGTCTCAATATATGGCACTTTCTTCATCTAGAGTGCCTTAGCCATTCTTGGCTTTCTGCCATTCCACAAATAGCAATGTAAATTTGTCACTATAATAGAGAATCCACTTACATTTCTTCAACGGCTATTAGGGATATGGTTGGGATTACTTCAACTCTATGTATCAATTTGGGGAGAATTGATATCTTTATTAGATTAATCCAACTCACAGCATGTCAAAATTTCCCTATTAGGGTAGTTTTAATGTCCTTCAAAAACACTGTAATTTTCTTAATATATATCTGAGAAAACTTTGGTGTTTATTCCTAAGAAACTTACAGTTCTTGTTAAGAGTGTAAATTATATCTATTCTTAAGTTACACTTACAATTATTTGTTGCTGTATATGGAATGGAATTGACTTCTATGTGCAGCAGTTGCAAACTGATATTCATATGCAGAAAGTGAAACTAGACCCCGAATGGATAAAAGACTTAAACGTAAGACCTGAAAGTATGAAACTACTAGAAGAAAACATAGGGGAAACACTTCAGTACCCTGGCCTGGGTGAAGATTTTATGGAGAAAACCTCAAAAGCACAGGCAACAAAAGCAAAAATGGACAAATAAGATTATATCAAACTAAAAAGATTCAGCACAGTAAAAGAAATAATCAATAGAGTGAAGATACAACCTTCAGAAGATATTTGCAAACTATTCATCTGACAGGAGATTGATATTTAGAATATACAAGGACCTCAAACAACTGAGCAACAACAACAAAAAAATCCAATTTTAAAAATGGGCAAAAGAGCCAAATAGACATCTCTCAAAACCAGACACAAGTGGCCAACAGGTATATGGAAAAAAAAAAAAAAAAGCTCAACACCACTAATCATCAGGGAAATGCACACCAAAACCACAATGAGATATTATCTCATTTTGGCTACTATCAAAAAGAGAAAAAAATAACAAATGCTAACAAGAATGCACAGAAATGGGAATGCATATGCTGTTGTAAATTAGTCCAGCCACTATGGAAAACAGTATAGAGATTCCTCTAAAAACTAAAAATAGGACTACCATATGATCCAGCCATCTCACTACTGGGTATATATCTAAAGGAAATTATGAATATGTTGAAGAGATATTTTATTTTTACTCCCATGTTTACTGCAGCACTATTCACAATAGCCAAGATATGGAATCAACTTGTGTCCTTTAACAGATGAGTAGATAAAGAAAATGTGGCATATATACACAGGGGAATACTATTTAGCCATTAAAAAAATAACAAAATTATCTCATTTGTGCCAACATGGATAAGCTTGGAGAACATTGTATATTTAGTGAAATAAGCCAGGCACAGAAATATAAATACTGCATGTTCTCAGATGGAAGATAAAAACATTCATCTCACAGAAGTAGAATATAGAATAGTTGATACTAGAGGCAGGGACATGTAAGGAGATGGTGGGGATAGTCAGGGGTTGTTTAATGGATACAAAAGTACAGCTAAATAGTAGAAAAATTCTAGTGTTCTATAGCACTGTAGGGTGACTATAATTAACAACAATCTATTATATATTTTCAAATAGCTAGAAGAGAATATTTTGAATGTGTCTGACACAAATTACAAACATTTGAGGTGATGTATATGCTGATTACCCTGTTAGATCATTACACATGGATACATGTATCAAAAATCACACTGTACCCCATAAATAATGTACAATTAAAAAATAAAGATGTGGAGTTGATTTTATATGTTGATTATAATAGATCCAGGCACCTTCGTAATATTATTTTCAGTGATTTTTCTTTGAGTTTTCTCTATATAGATCTATTCAAGACAAAATAAGAGTTTTGTGGGTTTTTTTTCTTTGACGCTTATGTACCCTTTATTTCTTTTTCTTTTCTTTTATGCTGGCTAGAACCTCCAGCAGAATGTTAACTAATAGCTATGATAATGGTTATTTTTCTTAATTCAGCTTTCACTATCTCACCATAAAGAATTATACTTGCTGTAAATTTTCAGCAGATAATCTTTATCAGAGAGGAAGTTACTTTGTATCTTACATGCTGTTATTAATTATGAATGGATGTTGAATTTTATTAAACCACTTTCAGAATCTACTGAGATGATCATTTCGCTTTTCTCCTTTATTTGTTAATGTGATAAATGATATTTATAATTTTCCTGGCCTTAAATCACTCTTGCATTCCCAAAATAAGCGTAAGTTGATCGTATTATTTTCCCTTTCTGTATAAATCACTGGATTTAGTTTT
Organism: Macaca thibetana thibetana; assembly: GCF_024542745.1. NCBI lineage: Eukaryota > Metazoa > Chordata > Mammalia > Primates > Cercopithecidae > Macaca > Macaca thibetana. The sequence continues at coordinate 18,529,445 of NC_065594.1, forward strand.
GTATGTTTTTGTATATTTAGTAGTGACCTTGCTAAATTTACTTATTAATTGTAAATTTTATGGAAGGAGAGGAAGCTTTCAATTGTTTGTTAGATGCGTGTTTTGTAGATAAGCTTTATCAAATTAAGAAAATTCCTTTCTGTTCCTGGTGTGTCCTGATTATTTTAAAGAACAAATAAGTATTGAATTTGATCAGTTTTTTTTCTCTGTCTATTTAGAGATCAATTTGGGGAGTATCAGTATCAATTTGGGGAGAATTTTGATATCTGTGCCTCCCCCCTTTTATTTACTTAATATGGAGAATTTCAAACATCAGCCTTGCATTTCTGGAATAAACCCAGTGGTCATAATGTACTGTGCTTTTTATATATCTTTTTATTTTATATGATAACACTTCATTTAGGATCTTTGCATCTTTGTTCATGAGAAAGATTGCCCTGTAATTTTCCTTTCTTTAAAGGTCTTTGTCAGGTTTTGATAATATGATAATACTGGCCTCATAAAACAAATTGGGATATATTCTCTCTTTCTGTTATCTGGAAGAATGTAAGATTGTTGTTAGTTCTTTCTTAAATATTTAGAAGCGTTTCAAGTAGAGCCAACTAAACCTGGAGATGCCTTTGTGGGAAGGTTTTTAATTAAAAATCCCATTTTCTAAATAGATGTAAAACTCTTTAGCTGTTCTATTTCTTCTTGTGTCAGTTTTGGTAAATTTTATTTTGCAAGGCATATGTCCATTTCATCTAAATGTTTTTGTCATAATGTTCTCCTTACTATTATTTTACTTTTTTAAGGTCTGTAGATCTAATATTGGTAATTTGTGTTTTCTTTCTTTTTTTCCTTGGGTAGTCTTGGAAGAATTACGGATTTTATTTATCCTTTCAAAGAACCTATTTTTGACTTGGTTGATTTTTTTTTTTATTGTATATTTGTTTTCTATTTCATTTATTTTTGCTCTATATTTTTCCTTCCTTTTACTTTCTTGGTATTTTATTTTCTCCTCTTTTTCTCTTCTTGAAATGGAAGCTCATATTATTGATTTTCAGACCTTTTTCTGTTGTAATGTATTCATTTAAATATATTTAATGTGTTCATCTGTGTTTCTATCTAAGCACAGGTTTAGCTATATCCATAAACTTTTATATGTCATATTTTCATTACCTTTTACTTCAGAAGTATTTGCTAATTTCCACTGTGATTTGTTATTTGACTCATAGATTACTTAGAAATATATTTTCAAACATATGAATATTTTCTAGTTATTTTTATATTACTGATTTCAAGCTTAATTCCACTATAACCAGAAAATATATTCTGTGTATCAACCTTTTTATATTTATTCATACTTGCTTTATAGTCCAACATATGATTTGTTTTTGTAAATTGTCCTTTTTAGATTTAGAAATAATATGTTTTCTGTAGTATTGGGTGCAGTGCTCTGTATATGGTAAAAGGATAAATTTTGTTAATCTTGTTTAAATCATCTATAGCCTTTCTGATTTTTAATCTGCATGGTGTATCAGCTACTGAGAGATACTTGTTAAATACTTTATGATTGTGGATTTTCCTGTATTTTTAGTTTTGCCAGTTTTTGCTTTATATGTTTTCAGGCTATTTCCAGATATATAAATTCTATCTATTATGATATCTTCTTTGAACTATGTGTTACTTAGAAGTATGTTCTTTGCATTTTTGCTATTAAAGTTTTTAGCAAGGAAATGAGGCAATCAAATTTGTTCCTTGAAAAAGAATCGCTAAGAGACTTCCTTCTGCCATGCCCTCTGATACCTCTTTCTGTCTTCTATTCCACAGTTTATAAAAATAAACTGTAGACTTACCAATTAAGCCAATCACTGACACTTGAATTACTGGCAGTTCCAATTGCTTTGATCCCATGGCAAATTAAGCAAATTCTCACAGCATATTGAGGCCTTATTCATATTGTTCACTTATCCTTCTCTCCCAAACCCTGGATTGGGTGACTTGGATTCTATTGGTTCTGACTGATTTTTGAATACTAGCATATGACTTTAATCTCTGAAAAATCTAGATATCTCATATACTAGAAATAATCTTATTTCACTCACTGAAATGACCTTAATCCCAAAATGTGTTATGGTACTTAATCACATTAACAAGAATAAGCAAGTATGTCAGATTGATTTCCAGCTTTCGGTGTTTTAAGATAAAATGTGAATCCTTTTGTTAACTGTATGTTGCAACTTTCCTTCTAGATAGTTTCTTGAACAAAATAGACCAGTTTTCTTACTGGGTAGACATTCTGCTTTAAAAATTATTCATAATCTGGAGTCTAAAGTTAATGTAAAACTCTGAGTTTGGTTTATATCCACTAGCCTCAAGGAAGGTTTCATAGAATGTTGGTGGTCGGCAAAGGAATTACTGGAATAAAAATATCACAGCTTCTGTGCTGTGTGCAGATACTTACTGAGTGTGATGAAGGAATTACTCTCTAACCGAGCACATATTCTGAGCAATTAGGCCAAGTGCCAAAACCATTAAAGCTCAAATGCCAAGTGCCTGTAGGGAGGGTTCTGTTACAGGATTTAGCAACCAACCCTTGGCTCACTTACCAGAGGGTGGCACTCCAGGCTTCCTGATAACTGTGCCAGCCTGGCTGAGACTCAGCAGCTGCCACCCAGCCACTTCTGGCTTCTGGACCCTCTCCTCAATACTGCCTCTGTCTCCACCCTTCTTGCCCATCTGCCCTCCATCTGCCTGTCAATTGAGCAATGGCTACACAGTTGGGGACACCTTACATGTTGAGTCGCGACTCCCAGCTAACACATTGCATTCACCTTCCCTGTTCCTCCACCACCTACCAACACTTCTCCCGCTTGGCAGCTTGAAAGGAAAGGGTTGCCAATTTCTGTTGCATAACATTTCAGGGGCCTCCATTCAGAGGCTTCTGGAGTATCCTGGCACTCAAGGAAACTGGGCATGGAGGTGGAGTAGGGAGAGCCACTCAGGATTCTCGGCATCCAGTCACCCCTGGCCCATTCCCAAAAAAACCTGGGGGAACAAGAGTAGCCTTTGTAACTCCAAATTTCATCAAGATGAGCTGAAATCTGGTTCTGTCATTTCCCCATCCTACCCCATCCCATACTACTCCCTCCTAACCCCATCCCAAAACCAGAGCAGTGGAATCTCTTAACAATTTAACTTTTATCCAGAACTGAGGCTCTTTATTTGTTAGAACTAAGCATTTGGTCCAAGATTTTCTAATTCTTTCTGTGGGAACTTGAATCAGCACCCCCTCCCCAAGCTCCCACAGAAGAAGCAGATGGGGATCTTGGCAAGGTTTGGAAGTCCAGAACTTGGACAGGTTGAGAGTTCTATTTGCCAGGCTGAATTGCTTGTAATTAAAAAGCTTATCCTCCTACTTTTTTGCACTTCTGAACTTATCTGAAGAATCAACAGAGTATTTAATCATGCATAGAAACAAATCTGTGCATATAAGTGAAAATCTGCATTTAAAGGCAGGTGCTTACCAGCAGAGATGAGTCACATAAGCTGGTTAGGGTGAATTTAAGCTCTCTCATGTTGACTTGACATTTCTTGTTTTAAAGGGTGATGGGGTATGATCAGCATTTTGTGTACAGGTTAGGGCTGGGGTATGGAACCCTCTACCCCCTTCCTTCTCTATTTGCTTCCTTCATCTCCTTGCCTAAGCTATGCCTACAATAAGCACTCTGCATATTTTGGGTCTTGTTAGTGACACTTACTGACACCAGATTGTTAATGTTTATCTGCTTTCTACAACAAAAAATAAAATAACTCATTAGTCTTGACATTTTAATGTGTGAGGGTTTTGAGACAAAAATTAATTTTGCTCCTTCCGGACTAAGTTGTGCTAATTGCCAGATTGTACTCATGTTAGGAAATTGAGAACAAAGTGAAGCATGACCACTTGAGGCTCTTGGGATAATGAGAGTTCTAGGTAATTGTCAGAAATTACTGATCTTTTCTTGAAAATATTTTAAAGGAGGTAAGTAGGTGACATTTTTCTCCCTTCAGGAGTTCTTATAGGGGGCATTGATGATTTTCAGAGTGGGAGTGGAGGTGGCAGTGGCAGGAAACATTGTAGTTTATGTACCACATGTCAGCAAAGAAGAGCGTTCTCTCTGTGTGTGTTAGTGGTGGGAGCATTTACTAAATCTAACCAAAGCCTGATTGTGTTCTAACTTTCAGGGAAGGAGCAGAAAATGTTACTTGTATGGGCTCCCCTACAGGGTGATAAAGACTTCTGTGGCTGCTTGGAAGTATTTCACCCCTGCAGTCATGCTCCTGTCACTCAGGCCAACAGCCTCAAATCCAGCTCTGAATCTGCCATGAAGGCAACTAGACATGAAAAGTCCCAATTTTACAGCTTGCTCTGGTAGCCATGCCAAGGTGAACTAGAGACAGCAAAGGGATAGAAAAGCATTCCTAACCTGGAGCTTTGATTTTAAAAATGGAGACCCGCTGGCAAAAGATGAGACTTGGTTACATTTAGTCTGTCCCAACTCTGAGCTGTCATTGCACAAGAGCAGCCACAAGCCGGGGGTTTCCACACACTGTCCATTAGGAACCAGGGTCTCTTCTATCTAGGTGGCACTGCCAGGCACTCTCAGATCTTACCCACTCACATTCATTTATGTAACTTCTCTTTCTTGCAGTTTAACACACATGTCTGTCTATCTCTTTCACACTCACACACAATGAGATTTAGTAACCCATTTTAATGAGGCAATTATATTTTAACTCTATTATGTCCAATTATGCACTCTTTTAAATTGCCTCAGCTGGAGTGCTCTGATGTTGATATCTCACTGGCACTTACTTCCTGGTCCCTAGGGACCAGCTGGGCAGCTGAGCCCTGAACACTGCCACTCCTCCTGGCCCCTACTGCCACTCCACAGGTGGCTTAGCGCTGCCACAGGGCAGGGACAATTGCAATTTCCTGGCCCACCTAGAGGAGCTCTTGATTGCTGTGTGGGTGGCCAAATCTTTCTCATCTGCTTTGCTATACCGGCAGGATGGTTTATCCAAGGCTAAGAGCCCCAGGTAGTCCTCTAGCTTGGAGGGGCCAGAAAAACAAACCTGGGTAATCATAGCCATACCCTTGATCTGATGTTTTTTCTTTTTAGTCATCTAGGCTTTAGGTTCCTGGGGGTGGGAGTGAGAAGCAGAGACTCCCAATACACACATCTTCATACTACCTTTGCAGTCAAGTCTCAGTGGTAACTTTTAAGAAGAAAGTTGTAATTATGTGATATCTGTTTCATTTAAAATAATATATAATACTATTATATTTCAGCCACAAAGCAGGCACCTATAGACTTCACTACTCAACTCAATAACTGGAATGTTTCAAATACTCTTGTATCTACCTGTGCATATGTATCCCACCCCCTGCCTACCATCAGAGGGAAGCATTTGCTTGAATTTTGTCCTGACTTTCACTTGATTTTTTTAAGGTTTTATCACATATGTATGTGTCCCTATTCATTATTTTTTAGTTTTGCATATTAAGGTAATATTATTCTGTAGGTAGCCCTTCTGTAATGTTTTTTCCTCACTTAACATAATGTTAAGATTCATCTCTGCACCTCTATGGAGTTGTAGTTCATTTATCTTCACTGCTATATAATCCACTGTGACAAGTTAGTCACCCTCCTGTCAACAGAATGTCTGAGCTTTTCTAAAGTCTTTTGTTTCTTTAGCATTGTGAACAATGCTTCCATAACATTCCTATGTACACATACTAGTGTAATGCATGAGAATCTCCCTACCTTGGAGTGAAATTTCTAGGTTACAGAATATGAGAATGTTCAAGATTATAAGAGAGTGCCAAATTGTTTTTCAGGGTGGTTGAACCAACTTATACTTTCTCCAGCCAGGCAGTTGCAGTTTTCCAGATTACCACCATGTTCTGTGTCCAATGCGATATTAAGAGTACATTTAGAAATGAATTCCAGCTGTTGGCTGTGAGACCTTGGAAAAATTACTTGCCCTCTCTAAGCCTGTTTTCTCATCTGCAAAGGTAGGAATTATAAATTGCATTAAGGTATAGGTTTATTATGAGAACTAAAATAATCTGTGCAAAGCCAAATAATTTAGTACAGAGCTAGATAGACAATAGTGTCCAACAATTATTATAAATTATTATTTTATGTTAAAACTGAAGTTAAGAGTAGAGGGAAATAGTTGAATACAGTACTGCTATAGTCTGAAGGTTTCTGTCCCACCTGAAATTCATATGTTGAAACCTAACCCCCAAGGTAATGGTATTAAGAGAGCGGGGCCTTTGGTTGATGATTAGTTCATGTGGCTGGATCCCTCGTGAAAGGGTTTTGTGCCCTTATAAAATGGCATGAGAGAGCTTGTTTGCCTCTTCCATCGTGTGAAAGGTCTCATCTTTGAAGCAGAGAGCAAGCCCTCACCAGACTCTGAATCTGCTGATGCCTTTGATCTTGGACTTCCCAGCCCCTAGAACTGTTAGCAATACATTTCTATTTATAAATTACCCAGTCTAAGGTATTTTGTTAAGCAGCCTGAACTAACTAAAACAAGTAGCTAACATCTAGCAGTCATGCTGTTGAACTCTTTACCTTATAGTACCACACACAATTTAAATCTGTCCTGCAAAGAAAATTAGAAATCAGTATCAGAAAGTAAAAATATTCTCTGGTTCATATCACAAGTGGCAGGCAGTTTGGTAATTTATCTAATTAACACCCACAACTACTACTATTGTCTTACACATATTAGTTGGGTTTTCTTTTTGGGCTCCAGTGGAATGCCACTGACCTCAGCACTCCAGGAGACAACACATGTCACACGAAGACTCCCTCACATTGACAGAGGTGTCCTTAGAGACAGCTAACAGGGATGCTAAGAGCATCCAACGTTTCCATAGAGCCTTCACAAAGCACATTCACGTATGGCCTCTCATCAGCCTCCTCACTGAGGTCCTCAAAGTTACATGTTATTTCTCATTCCATTTTTACAGATAAAGCAGCAACAGTAAGAGACAATTAAGTATTTGTCTTATATGACAGAAGCTTGAATGAAACCCAGGTCTTCTGTCACTGGATCCAATTTTTTTTTCCACTGCCTCACCCTGCCCCCTGTATTATGCTCCATAGTACATGTTTATCGTGTTTATTCATTTTTCCTTTCAATGCTATTTAATTTAATCCATTTGATTAAAAAGATAAAGAAATCCATTTGTGTTTGCAGAGGTGGCTATAGCCATTAGTCAGAATACTGAACAAAGTTCACTGTCAAATTTGCTTTAAGAGGAATGGTGCAAGAATTAATTGTGAAAGGCTTATTTGAAATGAAAAAGGCCTAAGATCACGGGCTTTCATTTCTCCCAATCAAGTTTTAATTACTGAAAAGTTTAGTAACAACTGAAGCGTGTAGTTACCACACTCTTTATTGCCAAGAGGTTTTTTTCAAAAGAACTTCCACTGCCTCATTGCCTTCTCTTCTTGTTTCTACAAGACCTCACTTGATAACATTAATTGTCTTTTTAGTGTTCACTTTCATTAAAGAAAATCCTACATTCTCTGGGGCTCAAGCATTAGCTGCCCCTCATTAGCTGCTCCTCATGTCATATAAGTAGCTGCAGATCAGGTCCATGCAGACACGTGTGGCACTGCTGAGCACTGCCACCCCCTCCCACATCAGCAGGAAGAAAGCCTGCCACTGCTTAGGGCCATTCCATACAAGGCTGATGGGCAGGGCCACCAATTCCCAACAACTTAGGGCCTGTCCTCTGCGTATCACTCAGCAGGTAACAGATCCAGCCATCTCTCTGGCTTGTTTCCCACAGGTACTGAAAGGCATTTGCTGTGTTTAAGTCATCCTGTAAGATTTCTAAGCACTTCTTTATCCATCGTCTCCACACTAGACAAGAATAGCCAGGTGTGTGTCCCAGAGACACCTGGAGTTATAGTGAGGGGTAACTGGTGGCTCACCCGCTGCCCAGGGCTCCCCAGGGAGACCCGGCCCTGCTGCTTGATCTTTACAGTAAGCTTTCTGACTGGACTCTGGAGTCAGAGTCAAGGAAGTGCCTTGGCACAGGAGGACGGTCCTCTGCAGGAGGACAGTCATGGTTCCATCTGTCATTTGGGCTGATGCCTTGGCAAAGTACATTTAACTCTACTGGCCTTTTCTTACTTGCCTGAGGAAGATAATACAAATATATAGTCTACCCACCTCACCAAATTTTTTTGAGCATCCCCGAAAATAATAACTTGAAAGCTTAATCGTATAAAGTAACTGAAAAGCACATATGATCGTATGGTTATTAAAAATGGCCATGGTCCCATCTCATCCCCCTGCCTGATTCACTTTTTCATTTATCCATTCAACACCTTTTTTTTTTTTTTTTGAAACGGAGTCTCACTCTGTGGCCCTGGCTGGAGTGCAGTGGCCGGATCTCGGCTCACTGCAAGCTCCGCCTCCCAGGTTCACGCCATTCTCCTGCCTCAGCCTCCCGAGTAGCTGGGACTACAGGCGCCCGCCACCTTGCCCGGCTATTTTTTTGTATTTTTTAGTAGAGATGGGGTTTCACCGGGTTAGCCAGGATGGTCTCGATCTTCTGACCTCGTGATCCGCTCGTCTTGGCCTCCCAAAGTGCTGGGATTACAGGCTTGAGCCACCGCGCCCGGCCCATTCAACACCTTTCTAATGGTTCCTGGCACTATACTTGGTGCTGGGGGAAAAGCACTGAGCAAGATACATATCTTCCAAGGGTACAAGGTAGGGGTGAGAAGGCTGAAGCCTGGCACAGAGTAGAAATAAAACTGCCGCTGTCTCATTCAAAAACTGCCTTCCAAATTAAGTACAAAGGCCTAGGCCTCCCTTCCAGGTCTTCCCCAGCAAGGCCTTGCCCTGCTACTCCAGTTCTGGTGTTGCTCCTCACAACGAGCTTGGTGTGATTAGAACCCAGAGCATGTATCGGAAGATATGTGTTCTCTGAACACATCTTGTGTTTCACCTCTGCTCACATTGTTTCCTGAAATGTCTTCCCTTGCTGCAGTTTTGCTTAAACTCTTACAATAGTTTATCAAACTTTTCCTGATTTCCTCTCCTGACCCACTGATGCTTCTCCTACCTCTGAGCCTCCAGAATATATTGTACCTGCTTCACATCATAATTCTTTGCATATTTTATTCAATAAACATCTCTTGAGTCCTATCATGTGCCAGGCATTTGACTCAGCACTAAGCATTCTATGTTAAGCCAAACAGACATGATTCCTGCCCTCAGGGAGCTTGTAGTCTTCATTTCTTCAACTCTCCATTGTTTGAGGGTAGGGGGCTGGAGCTTTCTCATCTTTGTGTTCTTTACAGGACACTAGCATCTGAACATCAGTTGAATTGACTTGGTCTTTTCAAGTTAGAGAAGCTGTCAGTAAACACCTGACGTAGGCTTTCCTAAAGTTCCCTGGCACCATGGAGTCACATCACTTATCATCTGTTTCCTGGCCTAGGGGCTCTTCTCAGACTCCCTGTGCTGGCCTGAGAGCTCAGTTCTTGACCTCTTAAGGATGGTCCAGGTAGCCAAGTACTTGATTTTCCTTATGGTCTCTTTAGGAAACAGACATCCTTCTTCCAATTACCTTGGGCTCTCTTGCCCCCATTGAGGAACTGAAGGCTTTTACAGAACCTCCAAATGTTCCAGCCAGAGGCTCCAGTTGCAGAGCAGTTGCTAGCTGGTGAAGACCTGCCCTCCTGCCACTGTCTGTGGGGACTATCTTCTTTTGGAACATTTGCCATTTTGGATCACCAATTTGGGGTCAGGAGCTTTGTATATTTTATGTCTCCTAACATCAAACTAACAAGGTAGACGTGGGTCTCCCTGTTTATTAGTCGAGAATCAGAAGGGCCTTAGAGATGGAGGGACTTGCCCCAGTGGCACAGCAAGATCAAAGCCATTTCTATCCACCCCCTGCTCCTCTTACCTCTTCACCTTCCCTCCATCCTAATGCCAGGAAGGGAAAAATAGCCCATCTGTCTTCAAGGCAGCCAGAGGGAGGAGGTGCCTTCCAAGGGTGCAGGTCATTTGGGGTATTTACAAACACATTTATTGGGAAGAGGCTTAGGCCTAAATGGAAGCCACAATAGGCACTTTCCAAATCAGCTTTCATGGTAGTGTGAGGGGAAAGATCTTTACATGATCTTAGGCACTGGAGATTGTCTATTTCTGATACTTCTGACAAAGAGAAAGATAATTTATGCCATTTTTACATGTTTACACTAACAACCAAACAGGCAGGGACACCATAATTCTCAATTATTAGAAACTGATTATGTTTCTACCTCTGTTTCAGTTAGAACAAGAGGAAAACAAAAGCCCTGAACTGAAGAGTGAATGATTTTAGATTGGCAGCACCCATTTAGTAAAAGAGCTGGGCCACTGTCACTTAGGAGTTACTCTATTTGGAGAGAATAGTCACTGGAATGTAGAAACTCTGTCCCAGCCTGACTCCCATCAGGATTCTTTTAAAGCTAGTAGTTTTGTGGAAATAGGTTAATTATTTTTTATGACTTAAGTTCTGTCCACCTCATAATCAGCTTCTTATTGCTTAAAAGTCAATACATTCCTTAGAATAAGAAATGCTGTGGATAGCACATGTAAAACCTATCATGGTGTACTCTAACTGGTCCAGATGGAAATGAAAATTACAAACCTATTGACACTTTTGCTTTTTTTTTCCCCAATCATGTCTAAATACTGACTGAAATAAACCTAGAATTGAATCATAAAAGGGAATGTGAAGGTTGGCAGACGTTTGGTTAGAAATCCATAGGAGTGTGTGGTGTGGGCTGACTGTAGAGGCTTCGAAACTGCCCCACAGTCACAGATCAGGATGGTCAAATTGCAGGAAATGACCGGCTGACTGCTTCCCTGACTATATTTAAGGGGCAAATGAGGGCATGCTATTTATAGGATGCTCATCAATAAGCCCCAAGTTCATAGCTGCCAAAGGAAACCTTAGTCTTGACTTTCAAAGTCTTCCACATTATTATTTCCCAAACCGCATATGATTTTAAAACTTTATGAAGGTAATATACATTTTGAAGGCTTCTTTTTGCCAGTGAAAAATCATTTTTTCCCCCAAATTGTTAGGCCAGTTGTTTCTGGTGTTTACAGAAGAATATAAGATACTTATTAAATGTTGTTTTAGAAAACAAATTTGAGAACTGTATTTAGTATTTGGTACAACTGATGCTCAAAAACTCTTTGGTGGTGGTGGATATTTAAAAATTTCTTTTCTATAGACTTTTATGCTGGTTCTTTTGTAAGTCTTTTTGTTTATAATTTACTTTTATCAGTAGTTTGGAGCAGAATTTTAAATATTTTTACATCTAGGTAGTTCACAAAGATGGAAAAAAATGTCTTTTTTGTTGTTGTTTTTGTTTTTTCTTTTAAGACAGAGTTTTGCTCTGTCACCCAGGCTGGAGTGCAGTGGTGCCATCTCGGCTCACTGCAACCTCCACCTCCCAGGTTCAAGCAATTCTTCTGCCTCAGCCTCCCGAGTAGCTGGGACTACAAGTACACACCACCACGCCAAGGTAATTTTTGTTATTTTTAGTAGAGACAGGGTTTCACCATATTCGCCCAGCAGGTCTCAAAATCCTGACCTCATGATCCACCTGCCTCAGCCTTCCAAAGTGCTGGGATTACAGTTGTGAGCCACCGCTGGCCAGAAAAAAATTTCAAAGTTTATATTTTCACACCGTTGCAAAATCACTGTGATTATATTCAGAAAATTCTGAGAGATTGCAAATTTATTATTAATAGTTGCACTAAATAGGCTATAAAAATGCAAAGGTACAAAAATGACAATGAAATATCAACACTCAGGCAGGGGAATGGGCATTTCCATTGCTCATTGCTCTCCCAGCCTTGGAGGAAGTTCTGCTTTTGCTGGGAGGCTGTCAGGCATCATGGATGGGTGTGTCTGCTCTGGAGCCAGGCCTGGCCCGGAGGTCCCATTTTGTCTGTCATCTGTTACCTGAGGTAAGTTACTCTGGGAAACATAACCTATTTTGTCTCAGTTTCCTCATTGGTCAGGTGAGGGTAATGACGTTGTGACTCAAATAAGTTAAGACAGGTAAAAAGTGTAGAACAGTGGAGGGCACAAAATCAACATTCACTGGATGTTAGCTGTTCTTATTTTCATTATAGTTATGTTTCTAGGATTAAATTTGAGAAAAAGAAAAAGTATACAACAGCTCAGTTTTCTCCAAACACTCTACCCACTTGGTATAATGGGAAAAGTTCTAGATGAAGAATGAGGACATCTGGGATCCAGTCCTGACTTTGACTTTCAGTAGCCTTTAACCTTACTATTCATCCTGGGTTTTGGTTTCCTCATCACTAAAACTGAGGAGGGTTGTACAGGAGGCTCCCTGCTCCCATTGACCCCTCACATCCTATGACCTTGCTTGAGTGACTCACAAAGCCCTAATAACGTAGTTCTTTTTCATGTAGTTTTACATTTTAATACAATACTAAAACAGATTAAAGCATCCGGAATTCAGCTACAGTAAAAGCTGGAAATATCCTAAAATAATCTTCCAGAGATACATCTGAAATATCTTTTTTTTTTTTTTTTTTTTTTTTTTTTGAGACGGAGTTTTTCTCTTGTTGCCTAGGCTGGAGTGCAATGACGGGATCTCGGCTCACCGCAACCTCTGCCTCCCAGGTTCAAGTGATTCTCCTGCCTCTGCCTCCTGAGTAGCTGGGATTACAGGCATGTGCCACCATGCCTGGCTAATTTCATATTTTTAGTACAGATGGGGTTTCTCCATGTTGGTCAGGCTGGTCTGGAACTGCCTACCTCAGGTGATCTGCCCGCCTTGGCCTCCCAAAGTACTGGGATTACAGGTGTGAGCCGCAGCACCCGGTTGAAAGGTTTTTTTTTTTAGGCAAAATTCTGATCAACAAAGAGCTGGAAAAACATAACTATATTTTAAAAGCTAAAGAAAACAACTACAAAAGAATAGTGAGAGGTGACAATGTGCCAGCAGCCCTCACTCTCAGCACCTCCTCAGCCTCTGGCCTCCGCGTCCACTCTGGCGGCACTTGAGGAGCCCTTCAGCCTGCCACGGCACCGTGGGAGCCCCTCTCTGGGCTGGCTGAGGCCGGAGCCTCCTCCCTCTCTGCTTGCCGGGAGGTGTGGAGGGAGAGATGTGGGCGGGAACCCGGGCTGCACACTGCGCTCACGGGCCAGTGCGAGTTCCGGTGGGTGCGGGCTCGGGTGCGGGCTCCGCGGGCCCTGCACTGGGAGCAGCCAGCCAGCACCGCCAGCCCAGGGCAATGAGGGGCTTAGCACCCGGGCCAGCAGCTGCAGAGGTTGCACCTGGTCCCCCAGCAGTGCCAGCCCGCTGGCGCTGCACTCAAATTCTCGCCAGGTTTAGCTGCTTCCCCGCGGGGTAAGGCTTGGGACCTGCAGCCCGCCATGTCTGAGCTCCCCCTGCGGTGGGCTCCCCCGCGGCCTGAGCCTCCCGGAGGGGCGCCGCCTCCTGCTCCGTGGTGCCGGTTCCCATCCACAGTCCAAGGGCTGAGGAGTGCAGGCGTGCCTCAGGACTGGCAGGCAGCTCCGCCTGCAGCCCGGGTGCAGGATCCACTGGGTGAAGCCAGCTGGGCTCCTGAACTGGATGGGGACTTGGAGAACTTTTATATATAGCCGGAGAATTGTCTGTACACCAGTCAGCACTCTGTGTCTAGCTCAGGGTTTGTGAATACACCAGTTGGTACTCTGTATCTAACTAGCCTAGTGGAGACTTGGAGGACTAGCACTCTGTGACTCTGTGTCTAGCTCAGGGTTTGTAAATACACCAGTCAGCACTCTGTGTCTAGCTCAGGGTTTGTAAATACACCAATCAGCACTCTGGGTCTAGCTCAAGGTTTGTGAATACACCAATTGGTACCCTGTATCTAGCTAACCTAGTGGAGACTTGGAGGACTAGCACTCTGTAACTCTGTGTCTAGCTCAAGGTTTGTAAATGTACCAATTGGTACTCTATCTAGCTAACTGTATCTAGTTAACTAGCACTCTGTGACTGTGTGTCTAGCTCAAGGATTGTAAACGCACCAATCAGCACTCTGACAAAACAGACCAGTCAGCTCTCTGTAAAATAGGCCAATCAGCAGGATGTGGGTGGGACCCGATAAGGGAATAAATGCAGGCTGCCCGAGCCAGCAGTGGCAACCCGCTGGGGTCCCCTTCCACACTGTGGAAGCTTTGTTGTTTCACTCTTTGCAATAAATCTTGCTGCTGCTCACTCTTTGGGTCCACGCTGCTGTTATGAGCTGTAACACTCACCACAAAGGTCTGCAGCTTCACTCCTAAAGCCAGCGAGACCACGAACCCACTGGGAAGAACAAACAACTCCAGACGCGCTGCCTTTAAGAGCTGTAACACTCATCACCAAGGTCTGCAGCTTCACTCCTAACAGCGAGACCACGAACCCACCAGAAGGAAGAAGCTCCAGACACATCTGAACGTCTGAAGGAACAAACTCCGGACACACCATCTTTAAGAACTGTAACTCTCACCGCGAGGGTCCGCAGCTTCATTCTTGAAGTCAGTGAGACCAAGAATCCACCAATTCTAGACACAGTAGTGTCAGCGCTTTCCTTCCAGTGTTTAGCTTTGTTTCTAGGAACTCTGAGACGAAAAAAGAGAGGCAGAAGAGGGAGGAAGAGTAGGCAGAAGGAGAGCAAGAGAAAGTACAACTTGTGTGTTATGTGTGGTTGTTATTTTAAGGAAGTTTATTCTGACCAATTTTATCCAAAGAATAAATCAACAAACACCCAGAAGCAATCTGCCCTAAATTTTTTATTTCCAATATAGACCTAATCAGAATAATCAGGTTGTGTCAAAAAAGTTTCCAGTAAAATGGCCGTCTCTGTCTTCTCCATTGTTGTTGTTAGACATTAGCCCTTCTGATTTTGCACAGTCCCCTTGCCCGGTAATGTTTTAACTAAGTAAATATTTAATACTATACACTTTTCCTTTGGAAAATGAAGGAGAACAAATGGGAAAAGATGTAACAAATGTTTTGCGGCCCTGTTATAAATATTTTGTGAATGAATCAGAGAAATTGAAGATGAAAAAAGCCAACTAATTCAGCCAGTACCCTGGTGTCTACTGCTGTATTCTTTCAAGCGGTTTGTCTGGTCTGGTCTATAGTGACTCAGGTTATAGGGAATTTACCACTTCTGTCGAAGCTGCTTTCGTAGTGGGGACTATGTAGCTGCTAGGAACGTTTGTCAAATTCCCCTTGCTTTTGTTTAGTTTTCTCATCAGTCTCATTTAATTTTGTTTATTTAATTACTTATTTTTAGTGTCTTTAGATTCTTGATTCTATGTGTCTTTTCTATTTCTTTCTTTTTGTGTTCATTCAGCCTTTCTCTCTTTAGTTGTTACCAGGAAGAAACCAAAACAGCTTTTTGGCTTGTGGATAGGTGAGAAGTAACAATTGGTTCCATCACCAAATTAACAACAACACTTGCTATGTCAAGTGTTAGGCTAAGTACTTTGCATACATTATCTAATTTATTAAGCACCTTCTTTTTGCCAGACACTGAGAAGGCAAAGTTAAATATGACCCTGCCACTGTTGGCAGGGGCTTATAATGTAGTAGGGGAGATAAGCATTCAAACAGATAGTGTCAACACAGCATACTCAGTATGGGGGGCTATTTTCAGAGTAATCCTGGAGCACAGAGGGTGGGGTCCACTCCAGCAGTGAAGAGCAAGGAATGAGGGCAGAGCTCAGGTGGCGTGGGAGGGCGATACCCCAGGTGAGTTGACCAATAACCTGATTCCTGTAAGAATAAGAGTTAACTAGGTTAGAAGATGGGGGTGTGGAGCTAGAGAGGATAGCTACTTGGGAAACTACATAAAGTTCAATGTTATTAGGTTGAAAAATGTGAGAAGTTTTGGAAGATGAGGTAGGCCAGGGGCAGAAACTGGCCAGGTTTGTATTACCTGGTAGAAAACTTGAACTTTGCTTTGGATTTTAAGAACAGAAATAAGGCTGCCATGTGAACAACACACAGGAGGGGCAGCAGAGAGACTGGCATCTGTCCTGGTGAGGCATCACCAGTGTTGGAATCCCAGAGTCAGGTTAGCCAGCTCTTCTTGGTTGGAGTATCTTTAAGGCCATCTGGTCTGGCTCTAAATGACTAGGAAATTACTCATCATGTGCCTTCTAACTCTCTGAGTAGATATTTCAGTTTTCTTGATGCTGAAAAGAGGGTAGTAGGGAATGTATGTTTGCTGCAGCCAGTGGGGTTATGTCAAATAATGGTTACTTATTGACAGTAGTCTAACAATTTCTGGGAAGACTAATGTATTCCTAACTGCATATGTGGGAGAGAAACAAGAACTACCATTTACTGAATATCCACTCTGTGCAAAGCCCAGTGCCATGGGCATTAACATTCATGGTATCAGCAAGGTGGCAGCAAAGAGTCAATCTTCTGAGAGTTAAGCAGTCCTAATCAAAACATTATGGGAAATAACTATGTGCAGAAGTTATCCTGCCTAAGAGATGAGTTGCTTATATTTTCCTCCCAGCCTAAAAGGAATAGTTTATCAAAAATGGTTAATACTTGAGGTTGATAGATTTAATACATATCCAATTTGGGTAAGATGACTATGGTGTATTCTCAGGACAGGAAGGACCCTAAAGGATGCTATAATCTGACTAATTATAATTGCAACAGCCTTCTCTGAAATAATGTGCTAATGGAAAGGTAGTGTCTACCTAGAGCCTAGAAAAGGCAGCATAGAGCAAAAGGCCTTGACCAGCATTAATTCATAACAGCCAATGAAAGAAGTGACTACCTAGCTCATGTGCATTATTGATTTCTAAGTGTCTAAAAACACATCAGAATTTCCTGCAGCTTAGATAAAACATTTGCTGAACATTTATTGCCAGAATCTGAGCTTATTGATAATCTCCTTAGTATCAGGAGAGGGTATAGCAGTAAAGTGTAGACTCTGCCTTCAGACCGCCCTTGACTTTGCCACTCAGAAGCTGTATTAGTTATCTATGAATACAGAACAAATTATTCAAACTTACCTATTTAAAACAATATTATTTCACAGTTTCTCTAGGTCAGAGATTCAGAAGTGGCATAGTTGGGCAGTTTTGCCTCAGGGGCTATCATGGTTGTTGTCATCTGAAGGCTTGACTGGGTCAGGAGGGGAACCACTGCCAGGGTGGCTCATCCACATGGCTGACACATTGGTCTGGTTTTAGTCCTCCACTTGTGGGCCTCCACACAGGCTGCCTGAGAGTCTTCACCAGATGATGCCTGGCTTCCTTGAAAGCGAGAAATCCATGAGAAAACCAGGTAGAAGGGGTAATGTCTTACATCCTAGCCTAAGAAGCATGTGCCTGACTTCCACCATATGCTTTTTATTAGAATTGAATCTCTAAGTCTGGTTCAAATCAAGGGAGAAGGAAAATTATATTCCACTTTTTGAAGAGAGGAGTGTCAAAAAATTTGCATGCTACTGTAAACTGTCACACTGTGTGACCTTGAGCAATCTATTTAAAACCTTTATGCTCCCATTTTTTCACCAGTAAAGTAGAAATAACATTAGTATCTGCTTTATAGAGTCGTAAGAATAAAATAAATCAATGTAAAGAGCTTAGAACAGTGCAGAGTATATGGTAAGTGCTTTCAGTAAGTATTAGCAATGATGCCGATTACTAATTCTATTCTGAGTCTGTTTGACCTGTGATAGAGCTAATCCAGAGACAAGAACAAAAGCTGCTGGCATCAGTCATGGGTGTCCCTTAAATTGATCATTCCTATAAGCAAAGGTGTTATCGCCACATCATCCTATTGGGCTTTGCAGAACCTGGATACTGTTTTGCCTAGGCTGCGGATCCAGGACAGGCAGCATGCATTCTTCTGTGTCACAAAGCCTTGTTTTTCTTTTCTCATCAGAGGAAGTGGTCTGGAAAAGTGCCAGCCAGGCTATGTGACTTCTCAGGTTCGACATCATGGAGATGAGAAAGACCAAATGGCACCCAGGGTCCTGCTGAAATCAGAGGCATAAATCTCAGCTGGAGCCATGAGGAGCCATTCAGGAACCCTTGAATAGATCCTTTCAGATTCTTAGTGTGGCTTCATTGAACAAAGACCTCTCCAGGGTTCTGTCCTAAAGTCACCTCAGAAAGCTGTGTCTCTGACATCACAGGAAGGGGACCCAGGGCCAGAAATCACTTCAGAATCATTCACCTCAGTTGCACCTCTGAGAATTGAGCTATCATGAACAAACATTACAAGAATGCTCAAGAATCTGGCTACCAAATAGTCCACAGAGATATTATCCTAAATTAAATAAAATTAAAACATTTATTAGGTACCTACTCTAGGCAAGTCACAGTATTTCTTAAATTGGAAGCAACTTGCTCATGGATGAAGAATGAATAGAATTTTAACCCATGGAGGACTTAAAGAAAATAATTGCTATCTGCTCCAGTCAAAGTCCACAGTGACACTCGAAGAACATGTGTCAGGAAGTTGACTGAAAAGAGAGTTTTGAGTTTTTGACTTACAAATGCATTGAGTTCAAACTAGAAACCAAAATCTACTTTTTTGCCTACTTTTCTCAAGTACAGCTGTCACACCAACAAGTTTGCTTTCAAAAAGAGAAAAGAAGATGTTTGATAGGATCAGAATATCCCAGCTCCTGATATCTGACCAAACTAAATTTAAATGTTCAGAACTTTGCTGTTGAATATACAGAGCAACATGATGGCTGGCACCAAGGAAGGCAAGACCACCAGTAGTCTAAATGTTACCCTCAGGCATGCATGCCCCGGCAGCTGGCCCTTCCCTGAAAGAAATGTCTCTTCTATTTAAAGGCAATGTCTGGGGTGAAGTAATTTATTAATTTATTAATACCAGAAGTAAAAAATACTATTTTTGGCCCAACATCCATATTAATATGGAATAAATGAGACAAGAAACCTCATGGGTTCTCAGTGTATTACACTTTCAGCCAACTGAATAGAAGACTCGGCTTTAGGATAAATGCTTGGATGTTTTATATACACTCTATTATTTAGGGAGGTCTGAGGACATCTGGACATAGAATATTATTTTCAAGTTATAGCACATAATTTTTCAGGCAAAATTTACCTTTCAGAATGGATTATGAGCCATTTAATTTCCCGTTGTGTTTATGCATATGAAAAAAATGCCACACAAGGAACCAGGCAGAGAAACAAAGATAAGAGCTAGTCTTTTCCTTGCACAAAAATCTGCACGAGGAATGGCGGTGGCTCTCGGCACTGTGCACAGATGCGTGGCTGTGAACCGCATAGCTTTCTTTTCTTCTTGGAAAATGGCCTCAAATTAGTCTAGGACATTGGGTGAACTGTTGCTAACTAAGTAAAAAGTTCATTACTCTCTGCAACAGTGAATGCCATTGAGTTATATCAACGGTTCTGAATTCTTTTTTCTCCAACGGCCCCATTTGGCCTCTAAATCTCTTTCACAACTCCTCTCCCCTTCTTAAAGATGTTTCCTATTCACTGTGAGACTCTTATCCAAGGAAAATAAATGGAGGTGAAGGGCCTGGGGGTGGGGACAAGGATGCAGAGGGGAGCCGTTTTAGAGAAGAGAAGGGGAGGTGAGAGCTGCTACCCACATAATACATGGGCGCTTATTAGAGGGCTGGAGGACTTTTTTTTGGCAAACATCAAATTAGGTCCAAGCATTCATCCCAATTCACTGGAACGTGCAAAATCAGTTGACAGGTTAGAGAAGAGAGGTTTTTAAAAGTTAACATTTGTTTTTCCCCTGAAAATATGAAATGACTGTGGGCTGCAGAAAAAAGTAGGAGCAAATGAAGAGGGCTTTTTTTTTTTTCTTTTTCTTTTTTTAGTATGAGAAACTAAATGGCTGGAATAGAACTATTTCATATTTTAGATGCAGGCTGTGATAGCTGAATAACCTTCTTATTTTGACTCACAGCTTGACACAATGCAGGCTTTCATTGCATGAAGAGCCACAGCAAAGAGTTTTGGGCCATTTTCTCTTTTTATTCATTTTCTAAGCCCCATCCCTCTCCCACCCCAATTCCCCCATTTCCTCTGTCTGGGTTTGAATAGCTGAAGTGTGCCCACAATATGTATGCACTAGACACATTGTTACCTCCCTTTTACCAAAAGCACCTGGCAGGGTCACCAGTCCCAAGTTCCCCCATGGAGCCTGGCTTAACTCTTTGAATGACAAACATCCAAATATATTTTTCAAATAATTTTAACAAATATTAGAAATAATCTAACAAATGATTTTAATTAATACTTTATGGGAAGAAAATTAAACCTGTTATATTTGGTTGTTTTATAATTTTCTTTCTGATTTCCTCTCTTCTCATACCCTTTCCCTTGGGTTGTTAACTTACAATGTGAACTTGTTCTTTCCCAGCTGAATCAGTGGGAAATGATATCGTTCATTGATTTTAAATCTAAATCTGAAAATATCTACAGGCTTTGTGGTCACAGAACAAGCAACTACACATATTGGGTAAAGGGAAAAACATTACCCATTGTACAGAAAATCCTAGGAATCATCAGATGCTTTGTATTTCTAGAAACCTTGCTCTTTTCAAGAGGCCAGAGGGCCATCAGAGCATAACTCTTCAGATTTCTGCTTCCAGCCAATATGGAGTAACAGGGACTAGAGGTACCCTTATGTCTGAAACAACCAAAAATCTGAAAAAACTATGAAATAATCATTTCAAGACACTGGACAACAGGAAGCTTAAGATAACCTAAAGCAGATGCAGATCTATTTTAGTTAGAAGTTGTAGTTTGGGTAATAAGCAAAAGAGTTTAATTTCTTCCTTGGTGGAGGTGTAGAATGTTGGACATGCTGCTTGTAGTAACCTGTGGGTGGCCCTACTCTTGTCCAGGTCAGACAGGAGTCCTCCCTAAATACTGTGTGTCATGGATCTTCAAGAAGTGCACCAGAAATGTGTTTTGATGAGGAGATAACCTCAATCTCTCCTCATGTTCATCCAGACTGAGGATGAAATGAAAATGAGGGCTACACCTGTCCTTGAACATGAGCACAAGCTGATTGTGTTTGGAGCCACAGTAGAAGAAGGAGCCACAGGAAGTTGGGGGCTGCCTCCCCCCATCACAACAGAGGCCTAGCGATGGGCTTCTCAGGGGCAACACCTAGACCACGGTGCTCGGCGGGGAACAGGATGTCTGCAGTCTGTGGCTCACATGCCCGTAAGATGCCTTTTTCCCATGGGATGTGACTGATGGATAGGTTAAAAACAAGGACTTTGAATCCTGATTTGAAAAGTAAGTGTGACTCTTGAGGGAGCTTCAAGGGTGCTGTGAATGTCCTGTTCCTTGATCTGGATGATGATTAGACAAGTATGTTTATTGTGTGATCATTCATCAAGCTGTATATTGATGACTGTGAACTTTTGTATACTTCTATCACAGTTCAGCAAAAAGTTAAAAAAACGAGTATAGTGGTTCACATTAATTATGTCTTTTTTAAACTGACCCTGTTTTGATCCAATTACTTCATTATAGAAGAATGTATTAGTAAAGCTCGAGTATTGATTTCACCTCATATTTTTAATGATGATCTTAGAGGTCTTACATATTTTCAAATAATGAATAAGAATTCATTCTCTTTATTCCTGCAGGTGGAGACAAAGCTATATCATTCAATCCTATGCCCTTTGTTAGGAAATATTTACTTTTTAAATGGAAATAAATATTGTCGTTGACAAGAGTGTGGCAGCCATTGGGCAAGTAGGATGGTATTATTTAGAAACTTATGATGCTCAACAACACAAAAGCCTGGATTTTTTAGTTACCAGATGACTAATATTTGTTAGTTCATTTTTGTTCTGTTTTGTTTTCTTTTTTTCCATTCCTAATGTCATAAACACAATGCCTTATTTTAAAATTTTTCTGTTCTCTTCTGTTTGATGTTAAATTCTTAGAGTCAAGCACTGTACCTTTTTTATTTTAAAATGATGGTACAGTTGGCAGTATTACTAATATGCTTGTGAGACTGAAAAGGACAATACTTCCCAGAGGCCTGTGAAACTACACACCAATCCAAACTAACGTTAAGTGACCAGATATTCAATATTATAAAATACAGTCCCTAATTTTGTCTCTGACCCCAAACCAACAAATGATGCAGAATCTGTCTCAGTTTAATCTCAGCACACCTGAACATCATTTATCTATAGGCAGCTCCTCCTCAAGCTAAGTGGCTGTCCAAATACAACTGTAACACAGTTTTCATTTGGAAGTCCAACTTCAGTTTACCTAGGGCATTTTCCATTCCTCTTTTGCTGAAGGTCTTCTGATAAACATATAACCTGAAGGCAAGCGAGATCATTTTTCTTTCTAGCCTACAGGAAGCGGAAGCTGTGCTGGAAGTGGCCCCAGACAGCATGGATTCTGGGGGGAGAAAGTGTGGTGAGAAGGGAAGCAAGCTGGTTGCTGCAAACCTTGATGCAGGGCCGGCTTCATCTGTTCACATAACACAGTCCACTCCACACAGCCCACTTAACATTAAGAAGGGGGTAATGAGAAGGCTATGCCTGGAAAAGCTGTCATCACCTTCTTGATGAGCCAAGAGCTTCTATTCATGGAACGCTTAGAATATACCTATTTGTCAGAGTACAGCACACCTGACCTCACCTGCAAAGAATAGCTCAGGTGTAGGACCCGTCAGGAGAACATCCTTTGAGGGTAATGGCGTGGCCTAGAACAGCAGTGAGCAATGAGTGGCGGAATCCAGATTAGTTGGGAAACTCCAACAGAGACTTGGAGGAGACCACCACTACCTAGAAGGGGCAGGAGACCTCTGGGCATCAGATCCATCTAACTAGTATTTGCCAAACACTGTTCTGCACCGGGGGCAGTAAGCATCGGATATAGAAGTCAACAAGACCTGAAGTTCACAAGGAGTTCATGGTTTAGAACACAGTAGGCAGTTCACTGAGTTGGAATTTGTAGAAACTATAAATAATCAGAGCTTTTAGTTTACTGTAAAGGAGTGAATAATTCATGTGGCAATTGTCCAGATGTCTACAAGCAGATTTCCAGCTCCTGTTCTCTTAGATTCAAAGTTAAGGAAACCTGTTTTGATGAAGATAATATCCTTAACCAAGGCCCAGGAACAGGGAAGAACAGTGGAGTCCTCCTAATAAATTTTTCAAGAGAATAGAAAGAGAGGAAGCTCCGGGCTGCCACACTGAAGTCTTGTGGTTCAGGAGCTCCCAGAGTATGGGTGCTGAGATGAGCATGCATCCTGGGGGCAGTCTCGTAGCCTGAAAAAAATGTGTCTGAAGGCTAATATGTTCAACTCATTGTCACTTGGTTGTGGGAACTCCTAAATGAGCAATGTATTAGGGAAGAGCAAGTCTAACTTAATGTACTGCCAGGGACTGGGCAGGAATTGGAGTGAAGGCCCAGTCTTAGGTCCTTGGCCTTGGTCATGACCAACCACTGTATGCCTCAACCTTGTGGCTATGCCATATTCAACAGAGAACCTTTTAGAACGCCTGGAATTCAGCTAGCTCTACCTTTGGAAGAAGGATAGCTGCTTTGCAACTGCAATGAAGGTCATCAAAAGAGGTGCGTCTGAGTCCGTGCTCCAGAAATAAAGCTGGAAAACTGAGAATTCCTTGAAATTCTAGTAAACTCCTTGGCATTCTGGGCTATATCAGGGTATATAGTGAGGAGGTCGGGAAACTGAAGGTAGTAAGGCAGGGATTAAAGGGGTCGGATTTCCTGTTATCTGACCATGTGAGAAATTAAGTATTTTCCTTTGGCTCTTCGCTGGTAAATATTACCTTCTCAGATTTATTTATTTTTTCTAGCCAGTCAAATTTAGCAATCGGGGGTTTTATACCAACTTTAGTGACACTAATGTTAATAAATTCTGATAACCCACTACCATCAGACCAGCCCTTCTCAGATTTAAAATTAACTTATGTCTGTGGTCATTTTCTAGTTACTATTCAGGAGATCTCGCATATACACATTCATCCTTTAAATCGTTAACAGTGTCTACTTACACTCCTCCATCAAAAACAAAAAGGATCAGAGAATTTACCCTCACGAGTATTTCTGCTAATCCTTTTATTTTTGAATTATTTAATATTTTTGATAGGGCACTCAGAAGAGATCTCAGTTGGAAGACTACACCTCATACAACATTTTGCTTTTCTAGTTATTTATCTTGTATTAAACTAAATCCTTCAGATGGGGAATTGAAGGAGAAGGACCACTCCCAAGTCAAAACGGAGCGAGCGAAAAAACTAGCCGGTGGGGGCAGGAGAGGCCTACTTGGAGGGCGACAGAGCGAGACTCCGTCTCAAAAAAAAAAAAAAAAAAAAAAAAAAAAAAAAAAAAAAAAAAAAAAAAAAAAAAAAAAAAAAAAAAAAAAAAAAAAAAAAAAGTACTATGGAGAATGGAGGATTTTCCACTTTTCTCAGCTTTGGGGAATTAAGGAAATGATATGTCAAAGTAGGGACAGAACTCAGTGCCCTGGGATACAAATGTGATGTACTGTACAAAGAGTAGGATGATCCCTATGAGGTACAGTCAGGATAGAGCCCAGCAGTGCCTCAACCGTATACATCCCTGGCTCAGGAAATTCTGCACTCCAACAGCAGGAAGCATAGGAGCACACTGAAATCCTAGGGCTTAGAAGAAATTCCTCACTGGTGGAGAAAGGTTAGCAGGCTAACAAAGAAGCTATGTGAACCCTAATGAGGAGAGAGGAGGAAATCAGTTACCCAAAACAACCAGGCTTGGGAGGCCAAGCTAAAGGGAGAAATTTCCCCCTCCAGGAGATTACAGGAAGCTGGTCCAGAGCTCTGCAGCAGCATGAATAGGCAGAGGAAGGAATGGTGAGGCAGATAAAGAGGGTGACTGAACACTGGCTTGGCCCGTTTTAATGCAGCTGACAGTGAGTGGAAGGAAGATAGTGGATGCCCAGACAAGGGCATGTGGTTCTAGGTGATTGTGAGATCCTGCAGAGTTTGTTGTCAATGGGCAGGGAGTGGAGAGGGGAGGCACAGTTGTCAGGACTGGACAGTTTGGAAATCACGTTTCAAGAAAATGACAACACCAATAGGGTAAGTGATACTGAAACAAGTTTTGCAGAGAGAAAATGGTAGTCACTTATATTTGCACTTTTAAGATTCAACTTGACAGCGTGGCATTTCAGACAAATATAAAATTGATAATCATTTTGTATAGGGCTCCCAGGAAGAGCCACTCTGATGTGAATTCTATCTAGCCCTGCTGATTTGAGGTCTCTGGATTCCAGAGGGGACACTTGGATTTAATCCACAGCAACCCTATTAATTCATTGCTGAAATGAAGCAAAACTTTTACTTGTTGATTGACTGATGGATTCGTGTAAGCCCGCTCAGATTCTAGCATGCATGAGAAGAGAGAGGAGCCTGATCAAACTGTCTCCCGTCCATAATACAATGACTGTACATTATTAAGAAAGATTTGCATCTGAAATGCTCAAGACAACAGAGACACTTAATACTATTAATCACATTATGAGCCCTAAGAGATTGCTTACTGGAAAGGATTTTGAGAAATTTACAGATGGGAAATGGAAGGCACCACAAGTCTGCTGGTTCTCTGCCCATTTTTTTTTTTTTTTTTTCTCAAAGGTAGGAAATGTCCCTCTTCATTGTGAGATTGGCTCGTCATGCTGTGAACTATAGTGAGCAGACTGGGTCAAGGGTCAGGGGAGTGGAGTGCAAAAGAGAGTGTGGGTGGTCACTGCACAAAAAGCCAGTTCCAGGCAAGGTGGTCAAATTTGGTTTCAGCAAAGTATTCTTGCACTGCCTGCCAAGAAGATGGGGTTAATTGGTAGGAAAGTGTGGGAGGAAACTGATGTTAGTGGAACATTTAACTGCATGCTTTAGCATTTAACTGGATTCTGTATCAAGTGATGTGTGTGTGCGTGTGGTGTGTGTGGTGTGTGCGTGTATTAACTCACCCTACAACCCTAAGAAATGAGAATTAGTTTCACCATTTTACAGATGAGAAACAGATTAATCTTGCCTGGCTGCACAGAGTTACTAAGAGGCATAGTAAGGCTTAGAACAAATAACTGATTGAATCCTATGTGTTTGCTGTTTTAATATGATTCACCTTATTTGTTAAATGTTAACTATATATGTATCTATGTATACACATACATACATATACATATATATACACATACAACACACACACACACACACACAGTCAGTTCTCTATTTGTGCAGGTTCTGCATTCACAGATTCAACCAACAGCTAATTGAAAATATTTGGGAAAAAAATAACAATACATTAAAACATTTTTTAAAACACAGCATAAAAACTAAGCACATTGTATTCGG
The DNA here is from genome assembly GCF_024542745.1 of Macaca thibetana thibetana. Lineage (NCBI taxonomy): Eukaryota > Metazoa > Chordata > Mammalia > Primates > Cercopithecidae > Macaca > Macaca thibetana. Next base: position 18,555,911 of record NC_065594.1, read on the forward strand.
TATTGTAAGTAATCTAGAGATTATTTAAAGTATTTTGGAAGACGTGTGTAGGTTATATACAAATACTATACCATTTTATATCAGTGACTTGGACATCTGTGGATTTTGGTATCTGTGGGGATGCTGGAACCAATCCCCCATGGATAGCGAGGGATAACTGTATATATTTCATTTTATTTTCATTTAAAAAGTTGCAGCTAGCAGACAGAAGGCAACTATGCTTCCTTCCTATGGAGTTTCGGTCACTTAGGATAGAGGTGTGGAGCAATTATATTTTGGCATGGAATTTTCTCAAAATGCCATGCTTAGAGCTTTCCCTGTGGGACAACTGTTACCACTATAAAATAATAATCAGCGGTCAGCAGAGTGCTTAATTGCCCTTTCCATCTTCACACATCCTCCACCACATGGTAATCAGTGTATGGTCCTGGATGAATCTTTAGTTCAGCCCTCCCGGTGAACATGCAGGAATGTGAGGTATTCAAAGCAGGAAATTGCACCATCAGCAACATTGTCTTTGAATGTTGACATTTGCTCACAGGCGGCCACCCCATGGACCATCATCATCTTGTAACCAGTGCAAGACCTTGTGCTTCTGGAATCATTCCAGTTGTGGGAGGTGATGTCGTCCCGGAAAACTCTGCCTTGGGGACTGGCTGTAGAAATGTGACCAGATGGCTTTGTCATCTTCCCCTGTCTACTCTGTGACTCTTCATTTGGTGGAAATGCTGTGAGGGATGAACCAAATGGAAACTCAGATTTACTCTTCAGAATAATGCGGATAATAATACACACGCACACACAGCATGTAGAGTTGCTGTGTGGCTTAAATAAATAAATGTACGCAAAGCACTAAAATGTGTCCGTCTAAGTGTAAACACCAATTGTGTTGGCTGTTATCACTATCGTTATTCTTATCTCAAATATGTGTTACTTTCTAAATAACTTTAATGTTCATAGTTTGTTAAAAGACAAGATGACCTGAAGAAAAGTAAGCCTTAAAAATTCATTATTTTTTTTCTCCACCACTCTTTTCTTCTAAACTTCACTATTCTTTGTGTTTTCACAAAAGTTGCTTACTTCACCTGGCAGAGAGAGCATTACGCAGGGAATGATTAAAACATCCTCACTTGTACTTGTTGGTTTTAAATTTTATTATTTATGAATGGGTAATAGCATGTACACTGTAAAAATCTCAAAAGGCACAAAAGGATATACAGTAAACATTAAGTTCCTCTCACCCTGGACCTTAGCCATCAAGTTCTCTTCCCCATAGGCAATCCCTGTTGCCTAATTTCTAATTCCTGTACATCCTTTTTTTTGAGACAGTCGTGCTCTGTCACCCAGGCTGGAGTGCAGTGGCCCGATCTTGGCTCACCGCAAGCTCCACTTCCCAGGTTCACACCATTCTCCTGCCTCAGCCTCCCAATTAGCTGGGACTGCAGGCACCTGCCACCACGCCCGGCTAATTTTTTCTATTTTTAGTAGAGACAGGGTTTCACTGTGTTTGCCAGGATGGTCTCGATTTCCTGACCTCGTGATCCACCCACCTCAGCCTCCCGATGTGCTGGGATTACAGGCGTGAGCCACCATGCCCGGCCTTCCCGTGCATACTTTAAAGATCATCTATGCATCTGCACTCAGACCACTCACACGTCTAAAACAAATGATAGCACACTACACACAATGTTCTGTTCCTTTTTATGTTCAATGATGTTTTGCATCACATTTCACTGTTGTATAAATAATGCTGCCTCGATTTTTAAAATAACTGAACAGTAATCCACAGTATGAATGTACTCCAATTTATAATCGAATCCTTAGTTAATGGATATTTTGATTTTGTTGTTAAAAATCATGCAGCAATGATCTATCTGTTAGATATGAGTTCTAAATTTCTCCTCAAAGAATCAGTAAGTCAGTATGTTCTTCTTTGCCTTCTACTTTTAAACTTAACTTACACATAAAGCAACCTTTTGCAATCACCTACTTGACCCTGACTTATTCCAATCACCTTCTCCACCCTGACTCATTCTGATTACCTGCTCCACCCTGACTCACTCAGATCACCGGTCCCACCTTGGCTCATTCCAATTACCTGCTCCACCCTGACTCACTCTGATCACCTGTCCCACCCTGGCCCATTCCGATTACCTGCTCCACCCTGACTCACTCTGATCACCTGTCCCACCCTGGCCCATTCCGATTACCTGCTCCACCCTGACTCACTCAGATCACCTGTCCCACCCTGGCTCATTCCGATTACCTGCTCCACCCTGACTCATTCTGATCACCTGCTCCACCCTGACTCATTCTGATCACCTGTCCCACCCTGGCCCATTCCGATTACCTGCTCCGCCCTGACTCATTCTGATCACCTGTCCCACCCTGGCTCATTCCAATTACCTGCTCCACCCTGACTCACTCAGATCACCTGTCCCACCCTGGCTCATTCCGATTACCTGCTCCACCCTGACTCATTCTGATCACCTGCTCCACCCTGACTCATTCTGATCACCTGTCCCACCCTGGCCCATTCCGATTACCTGCTCCGCCCTGACTCATTCTGATCACCTGTCCCACCCTGGCTCATTCCGATTACCTGCTCCACCCTGACTCATTCTGATCACCTGCTCCACCCTGACTCATTCTGATCACCTGTCCCACCCTGGCCCATTCCGATTACCTGCTCCGCCCTGACTCATTCTGATCACCTGTCCCACCCTGGCTCATTCCAATTACCTGCTCTGCCCTGACTCATTCCGATCCCCTGCTCCACCTTGACTCATTCTGATTACCTGCCCCACCCTGGCTCATTCTGATCACTTGTCCCACCCTGGCTCATTCCGATTACCTGCTCCGCCCTGACTCATTCTGATCACCTGTCCCACCCTGGCTCATTCCAATCACCTGCTCCACCCTGGCTCATTCTCCACACTGACTCCTTCCATTACCATTTTCCCCACCAAACCACTCACCCTGTCACCCTTTTTAAATTAGCCAGTTGGAATTAGTTGAGCCTGTGCAGTCTAACCCTAGCCAATAGAGGAACGCAGGGGCCGCGGACGTCAGGGATAAAAACCCCCTCCCCTCCCTTGGCCAGGTTTGTGCTCACCATTGCTCCGTCTGTGAGGGTGCACCCTTCTATAAAAGTAAATTGCCTTGCTTAGAAGAAAAAAAGAAAATTTTATATCCGAGTGCTATTTCTTTTGTGGCACCAGAACTATTTGTAACATACCTGATCTTTATTTTAAATTTTTGTTTACTTAAATATATTATCTACCTGGTGTTAATTTGTTTAAATAAATGTGAGGTAGGGTTCCATTGCTATTTTTTAACCAGGTAGGATATATTGACTAACCTGGACTTTGAAAGTGATTTGAAATACACTTTTCATTTATTAAATTCTCCTTTGTGTTTAGGCAGTAAGGCATAATATTCGAGAGTGTGGGCTCTGCAGTCCAGCTATGTGGGTTTGAAGCTTAGCTCCTTTATTTGCGAGTGGTACAAACTTGAACAAATTATGTAATTTGTTTTTCTCAGTTTTTTTTGTTTTTTTTTTTTTCCGAGACAGAGTCTCTGTTGCCCAGGCTGGAGTACAGTGGTGTGATCTCGGTTCATTGCAACCTCTGCCCTCTGAGTTCAAGTGATTCTCCTGCCTCAGCCTCCCGAGTAACTGGGATTACAGGTGCCTGCCACCATGCCCAGCTAATATTTTGTATTTTTAGTAGAGACGGGGTTTCACCATTTTGGCCAGGCTGGTCTTGAACTCCTGACCTCATGATCCACCTGACTCGGCCTCCCAAAGTGCTGGGATTACAGGTGAGAGCCACCATGCCTGGCAAAACAATCTTAACAGTATTCTAAATGATCTATTTTGAAAGGACACAGAGCATTAAAATTCTTTTTCTTCAGATGTCTCTGCAATCAAAAATAATGTTTGTTGTTGTTAAGTGGTTAAAATGATGAGTACGTAAAACCAGCTGGGATCACTAAATATTTAGGTAACATATCTTGAAGAGTTAATTTTCATGAAAGAGTGCTAAGGAAAAAGAGACAAGAGATGTTATCCACCTTAAAGCTGATAGTCAGTGGGTACACTAAGTACAGATGAACCATATATTTACAGTTGACATTGGGTCTGCTTGGGCAATTATCTGCTCTGATTGTTAGTTCTAAACTGTACCATTTTTGTTATACTGTACCATTTTGTTACATATTTTTAACAGTACCCCTCTCCCCACTACAAAGTAGATTTGTTACTTGTTTGAATACTTTGGTTAGTGTGGCTAGCCAATTTGAAAGAGTTCTTGAATTTTTCCACACTGACCAGATTAACCAGATAATTGCTATGTATCCAAAGTATTACTTGAAACTGACAGCAGAATTTCTACTTCCACCTCTTTTTTCCCTTTGACTTTACGGGCAAATTAACTCTATGGTGGCTTTTCTTCTTATCCAAATATTGTATTTATGAATAGGACCCTCTGATTCATATTTTCTATATTAATGCCAAAGCAATGTTTATATACTAACAGTAAATGGGACTGTTTATGCAGTATAGCCTGGCTGGTTTATTATGGTTTCAGGGGAGCTCCTTTCTCAGGACGTGAAAGATCCAATGAACTCTTTCAGAACCCATCAACGGTAGCCAAAAATCCTTTCTGCTAAATCTACTACTTTGGCTCCTTTTCTCCATCAAGGATTAAAGAAACAAAAACAAAAACACACTATTCAATCATACCCCAAGCTGTGTTAAGCCAATTTGTGCCAAGGGTGATGGCAATTGCCTTCGGATTAATATTATCTTCCTTCCAGGTCCACATCAAATGTTTGCAACCTACCTTCCATCCCACAAGACGTGTTTAATTCATAGTTTGTCTGGTTAGATTTTGCAGTGCTTAATGTCTCTATTAATAATGCTAACATTTGATGAATATTTACCATGTGCTTTCCATGCTTTTCCTCATTTAATCCTCGGAACAACCCTATATGAGTTTGAGCCATTACTATCCCAAGTTATAGTTCAAGAAACTGAAAGTGAGGGATGATAAACGTACTGTGTAAGATCACACAGCTAGGTAACAATAGTACCGAGACTCTGACCTGGTCCATCTGACCCCCTAAGCAATGTCGACCCCATGTGCACACTTTCTTCTACTTTGGGCCTCTGTACTTTATATCCTGCTTCCTTAACCTAGTGGTTTTTAATTCTGGCTGCAAATTAGAATCACCTCTTAGTTGTTTAAACAATATTAAGTTCCAGGGATATTAATTTAATTGGTTTGGATGGAGATCAGATTGATATTTTCTTAAAAGTTCCCACACATAAGAATTACAGCTTTAATCAGATATTTTTAATGGAAAAACTTGGATATTTTGATTTGTATATATATTAGGTTCTCAAGAAAGGCATCTTTAACTGAATTAAATGACCATAGGTTGTTTTCTGATTTATTTAGTAGTGTTTGTGGTACAGCTATGTATATTGAAAGAACAATGTCTTGGCCAGGTGCAGTGGCTCACACTTGTAAACCCAGCATTTTGGGAGGCCCAGGCAGGTGAATCACTTGAGGCCAGGAGTTTGAGAGCAGCTGAGCAATATAGTGAGATCCTATCTATAAAAAAAAAAAAAAAAATTTTTTTTTTAGTTAGTGCGGCATGGTGGTACACACCTATAGTCCCAGCTACTCAGGAGGTTGAGACAGGAAAATCACTTGCGTTTAGGAGTTCTAGGCTACAGTAAGCTGCGATTGCGCCTCTACACTGCAGCCTGGATGACAGAGTGAGATCTTATGTAGAAAGAAACAAAAAACAACGAAAGAGAGACGGGGGCAGAGAGGGAGAGAGGGAGGGAATCAAGGGAGGGAGGGAAGGAAGGAAGGAAGGGAGGAAGGGAGCAAGGGCAGAAAGAAGGAAGGAAGGAAAATATCTTAATCAGCAGTTTCTTTCAAGGGATCAGGGAGGTCAAAAGAATTTTCATAATAGTAATAAACACTATTTGCTTTTTCATTCTCAGTCTCTCATGAGTGTAGAGTAGTGTTTTCTTGAGGCTACCGGATATGGAGTAACATGATGAGTCTGAAAAATAATAGGATATATGGTGATATACTCCTGTGTTCTAAAATTTTCTCAATTTTAATTTCAAATGTGCTAAGTACAGATAGACGTAAGCACTCCACAGCAGTTTTTAAGATTGTAAAAGGGGTTCTGAAACCAAAAAATTTGAGAACCACCATCTTAAGTGATGCCTTAGTGACTCTGGTAAGTAAATAAACGTTTAGAAATTGTGAAAATTATACCTGCACTTACGGTAGGGCCTGAAATCATTAAAATCTTGTTGCTCATAGTGTAGTCCACCTGGCAGAAGCATCGGCCTACCTGGGAGCCTGTAGAAACACAGAGTCTTAGACCATCCCAGATTTTCTGAATCGAAACCTGCATTTTAACAAGAGTTGCATGTGCTTTGTGTGCCCATTGTAATCTAACAAGCACTGGCTTAAGAGAATTAGCCTTATCAATTTTGTTATTTGTTGTCCTACATCATTTTTATCGCTTTAATGGAACACGAATCTTCTTGCTTGCTTTTTCCCTTCCCACTTGGAGCACTATCCCATTGTTTAATTTATCAGTGTACGGAAGTTTATGACAAATATTAACATCTCAGTTTACAGATGGAAAAACTGAGAAACAAAAAGCTGGAGAGGTGTGACTATCCCAAAGTCTGGTCAAATGCCAAACTGGGAAGAAAATACAGAGACGTTAACTTATGCACTGATGCATCTTGCATTAAAAGACAGGAGATGAGTCCCAAATACACAACATGAAAACTCACCATCACGCAGGACCTCAGAATTTTGGAATTATAAGAGGCTTAAGGACATTTTTGAACATGAAATAGAACCACTGGATGATAGCAGATATGAAGGCTTTCTCCTCTGTACTCACACAGAGCTCTATGTTTTGGCCTACTGCAGCACTGATCATTTGGTATTAAATTATTGGTTTATATGTCAGTTGCCCAAGACAGACTCTGATTCTTAAGATCAATGACTGTGTCTTAGTTTTATTTCACACTCAGCATTTACCCCAATGCTGGGCACACAGAAAGTGCTCAGCAAATACTTCTTAATTTGCTCAGGCTGGCATAACAAAATACCATGGATTAGGTGATTTAAACAACATAAATTTATTTTCTCACATTTCTGGAGGCTAGAAATCTAAGCCCAAGGTACCAGCGTGGCTCTGTTCCTGGCTTGTAGAAGGCCACTTTATTGCTGTGTCCTTAATGGCAAGTGAGGTGGTAGCCTTGGAGAGAGAAAGCTGTTATGTTTCTTCTTAGAAGGGCATTAATCCCATCATGAAAGCCACACCCTCATGATACTATTTAAACCTAATTGTCTCCCAAAAGTCCCATCTTCAAATACCATCACATTGGGAATTCAACATATGAATTTAGGGGGATATGAACATTCAATTCATAACAAATACATATTCAATAAATGAAGAAAAGTAGTTAAAAAGACAGTAGACTTCAACCAAACTAATAAAATGTAATTGGGAAAATATGCAACTTTCTGGAAAGATTAATTGTTGTTAAACTAATGTATCACTTTAGTTTGAGCTCAGAGAAGTTGGAGAGGCTTACCTGAATGTAGCCTCTTGCAGGTTTGTTTCCTTCTTGATTCCAGTATTTAAATTTCAAAAATCAATGGTTTACCAAAATGGTTTTCCTAAGTGACTTATTATATTTAGTAAACAGCCATGTTTTCTTTGCGGTATAACTTATCCCAAGTAATTTTACTTTTACTTAGGAAATCTTTTTTTTGGAAATGGGGGTGCATGGAAAACAGCAGAAGTAGTAATGAAAAGATTATAGAAAACAGAATATGTGAAGTTTTTGGTTTTTTGTGGGATTTTTGTATTTTTTTCCTGAGACAGGGTCTCACTCTGTCACCCAGACTGGAGTGCAGTGGTGTGATCTCAGCTTCCTGCAACCTCCGCCTCCCAGGCTCAAGTAATCCTCCCACCTCAGCCTCCCTAGAGGCTGGAAACACAGGCACATGCCACCACGCCCAACTAATTTTTTTTTATTTTTTTATTTTTAAATTTTTTTGAGATGGAATTTCACTCTTGTTTCTCGGGTTGGAATACAATGGCACAATCTCGGTTCACTGCAACCTCCACTTCCCAGGTTCAAGCAATTCTCCTGCCTCAACCTCTCAAGTAGCTGGGATTACAGGCGCCCGTCACCATGCAGGGCTAATTTTTTGTATTTTTAGTAGAGAGAGGGTTTCACCATGTTGGCCAGGCTGGTTTTGAGCTCCCGGCCTCAAGCGATCCACTTGCCTTGGCCTCCCAAAGTGCTGAGATTACAGGCATGAGCCAGCGCACCTGGCCCTAATTTTTAAATTTTTTAGTGGAGATACGGCTTCACCATGTTGCCCAGACTAGTCTTGAACTCCTGTCAAGCTATTCCCCCACCCCACCTTGGCCTCCCAAAGTGCTAGGGTTACAGGCATGAGCCACTAGGCCCAGCAGAAATATATGTTTTATATTACCTCTGCTTTTCACACTTTTAGAGTTCATCAATAGCTCCTAAATTGTAGTCATATTTTTTCTGCTTATTCATATTCCATTTCAACACTTATGAAATAAACTATTGCTATGAGGGTTAGCTAACTTTTCATAAATTTTCCCCAAATGTTCCTTTTGGTTCTTTTCATAAATTTATTCTTTATTGTTTTTCTTTTCTCTATGCATTGCTTTTTTAAATATAACTACCCAAATATTTTATTTTCTTTGCTAATTATAGGGGCTAAAACCAACTTGTTAAATTAGATTGAATTGAATGAAATAGATATACACATACTAATACAGTATTTTTTTCTCACTAAACAAGTTGAATTAACGGGACTATCTTCTGGGTTCTAGTTGATTCTTTCTTGACAGAGGAATGAAATCGAATGAAGCCACACACACAACTGTACCTTCTCATGTGCTATTCACCCATCACCAATTTCTTTCGAAATATTTTATTAGGAGTGACATCAGCAAGATAGTGGATGAGGAAGCTTCAGGCCCTTGTTCCCCCATAGAAACACCAAATAAACCACTAGAGTGACAAAAATAACTTTATAGGAACTCTGAAAACAGGTCAAAGATCTACAGCAACCAAAAAAAGCTCAACCAAGAAAAATCTACCTTCAATACAGTAGGAAATTTCATAGCATTTTTACTTACCTTGTCTCACCTTCCCAGCATAGTGAAATCTGGAGGAAGTAGCCTAATTCCTGGTTTTCCCTTTGGGATGGAAAGAGCAGGGTAGAAATGTTTGCAACATTCTGACCTTTCTGTGGGTCACCTGAGGGTCTAGTCTTGCCTTGCCTGACTCAGAGCTCAGACAGGGGACACTGGCATATTTTGGATCTCAGGCTAGAAGCTGTAGAAGGCAGTGGTAGGTGTGTACATGAAAACTGCAAAGGGAATGCAGATCCGTGGGCACTTGGGAGCAAGAGAGTATGGACAGAGCATTACGATAGGACATCTAAGTCCATAGGAAGCTGGGATGAGACTCTGGGGAATCAAGACTTTTCAATGCAGCCAGAGAAAATTAATTAGGGTGGGTGGTGGGGGAAACACACACATAGACCAAGTCAGGACACATGTTCAGAAAAGACCTGAGAAGACTTTAAACCATAACCGCAGTCTGATCTTGAGGATCAGGGGCTCATAAATTACTGAACGTTTTCCATGCCAGTTTGCAAGATTGGAGAAGGTGGCTGTTTTTTTAAATACCCAATTTAAATCACAAGAGATGCAAGGAAACAAAAAAACATAATTCATTCAAAAGGACACAATACAACCACAGAAACAATCCCTGCAGTAACACACATCTCAAACTTACTTTAAAACAACTCTCTTAAGTATGCTCAAAGAGCAAAAGAAAATTAGAAAAACAACGTAGGAACAAAATAAAAACCTCTACAGACAGAAATTATAGACAGTAACAACAATAAGGAAATTCTGGAAGTAAAACACATAAGAACTGAATTGAAAAACTCACTAGAGAGGTTCAACAGCTGACTCAAACAAGCAGAAGAAGGAATCAGCAAACATGAAGTCAAATCTTTTGAAATTATCAAGTCTGAGGAGCAAAAAGAATGAAGGCAAGTGAACAGGGCCTATGAGTCTTATGAGACACCGTCAAACAGACCAACATAGGGATTGTAAAAATTGCAGAAGGAGAAGAAAGAGAGGGAAAGGGGTAGATAGATTACTTGAGGAAATAATGGCTGAAAACATCCCAAATTAGGAGAAAGGCATGGCTATATTATCCAAGAAGCTCAATGAACACTAAGTAGGATAAACCCAAAGAGACCCACAATGAGACACACTATAATCAAATTGTCAAAAGCAAACGACAGAGAAGTTTGAAAACAGCAAGAGAAAAGTGATGCTCATCATGTACAAGGAAACCTCAATAAGATTATCGGTAGATTTCTCAGTAGAAACCTTATAAGAGGCCAGAAGGAATGAGATTATATATTTAAACTGCTGGAGTGAAAAAAAAAAATCAACCAAGGATTTTATGTATGGCAAAACTGTCTTTCAAAAATGAAGGAAGACTGGGCTTACGGCTCACACCTGTAATCCCAGCACTTTGGGAGGCCAAGGCAGGTGGATAACTTGAGGTCAGGACTTCGAGACCAGCCTGGCACACATGGTGAAACCCCATCTCTATTAAAATTACAAAAAAAATTAGCCAGGTGTGGTGGCCACACACATAGTCCCAGCTGAGGCACAAGAATCACTTGAACCCAGGAAGAGGAGGTTGCAGTGAGCCAAGATCATGCCACTATACTCCAGCGTGGGCGACACAGCGAGACTCTGTCTCAGGAAAAAAAAAAAAAAAAAAAAGGAAGGAAGAGTTAATATATTCTCAAACAAAGGCTGAACGCATACATTGCCATAGACTTGTCCAACCAGAAATGCCAAAAATGGATTAAGTGAAATGAAAAAACACTGGACAGAAACTTGAAGCCATACAAAAATATGACATTCTTCAGCAAAAGTAAATACATGGATAAATAGAAAACAACGGTATTATTGTATTTTTTGTTTATAACTCAATTTTTTATTTTATACAGAATTTAAGAGATAAATATGTAATAAATAATTATAAATCTATGTTAATGAGCATAAAATAGTATTATAGAGATATAACTTGTGACAGTCACATGAAGCAGGGGCAGAGCCTATGAGTACTGTTTTTGTATTTGATTAAAATTTCATTAGTTGGGAATCTCCAGAGAAACAGAACCAAAAGAAAATTATAGATGGATAAGATAGATAGATAGATAGATGATAGATGATAGATAGATAGATAGATAAGACAGAGAGAGAGAGGGTAAATATTTATAAAAGAAGATTTATTATCAGAAGTTGGCTGCCATGATTATGAAGGCTGAGAACTGCAGATCTGCTGCCTGCAAGTTGGAAACTCAGAAAAGCTTGTAGTGTAATTCCAGCCCAAGTCCAAAGGCCTAAAAATCAGGGGAGCTGATGGTGTAAATCCCAAACCAATGGCAGGAGACTGACGTTGTCAGAAGATGTGTAAACAAGAGCAACTCTATCTTGAGCAGGGGCTGGGTAAAATGAGGCTGAGACCTGCTGGGCTGCATTCCCAGACAGTTAAGGCACTCTTAGTCACAGCATGAGATAAAAGGTCAGCACTAGATGCAGGTCAGATGGACCTTGCTGATAAAACAGGATTGCACTAAAGAAGCTGGCCAAAACCCACCAAAACCAAGATGGCGACGGGAGTGACCTCTGGTTGTCCTGGCTGCTACACTCCCACCAGCGCCATGACAGTTTACAAATGCCATGGCAGCATCAGGAAGTTACCTTGTATGGTCTAAAAAGGGGAGGCATAAATAATCCACTCCTTGTTTAGCATATAACCAAGAAATAACCATAAAAATGGGCAACTAGCAGCACTTGGGGCTGCTCTGTCTATGGAGTAGCCATTCTTTTATTCCTTTACTTTCCTAATAAACTTGCTTTCACTTTATGAACTCGCCCTGAATTCTTTATTGTGCGAGATCCAAGAACCCTCTCTTGGGGTCTGGATTGGGACCCCTTTCTGGTAGCAGTGTCTCAGCTCAAGCAGGCAGACAAAAAGAAAAAGGAGCAAATTCATCCTTCCTTCACCTTTTGTTCTATTCAGATCTTCAGTGGATTGGATGGGGCCCACCCACACTGGGAAGGCCATCTATTTTACTGAGTCCACTGATTCAAATGCTAATCTCACCCAGAAACACCCTCATAGACACACCCAGAAATAAGGTTTAATCTGGGCACTCAGCAGTGCAGTCTAGTTGGCACAGTCTTGCATTCCAGGAATAAACCCCACTTGTTCATGGTGTATAATCCTTTTTATATGCTGTTGAATTCAGTTTGCTAGTATTTTATTGAGAATTTTTGCATGAATATTCATCAGGGATATTGGTCTGTAGTTCTCCTTCCTTGTAGTGCCTTTGTCTGGCTTTGGTTTCACGGTAATGCTGGACTCATAGAATGAATTAGGAAGTGTACCCTCCTCTTTAATTTTTTGAAAGAGTTTGAGAAGGATTGGTATAAATTATTCTCTAAATGTTTGGTAGAATTTGCCAGTGAAGCCATCTGCTCCTGAGTTTTCATTGCTTAGAGGCTTTTGATTACTGAGGCAATCACCTTTTAGTTTAGGTCTATTCAGATTTTTCATTTCTTTATGATTCAGTCTTGGTGGGTTCTGTGTTTCTAGGAATTTGTTCATTTCACTAGCTTATCTAATTTGTTGACATAAAATTGTTACTTCCTTATAGTTTTTTTTATTTTTGTAAAATCAGTCATAATGTTCCCTCTTTCATTTCTGAGTTTAGTTATTTGAGACTTCTCTCCCTTTTTCTTAGTCATACTAGCCAAAGGTCTATCAATTGTGACCTTTCATTCAGCATATGAAAATCAGTCAGTGTAACGCACCACATTAATAGAATGGAAAACAACACCATATGATCCTCTCGATGCATGAAAAGCATGTGACAAAATTCAATATCCTTTCATGATAAAAACACTGAAGAAGTGAAGAATAGAAGAAAACTATCTCAACATAATAAAGGCTATGTGTGAAAAACTCACAGCTAACATCATACTCAACTGTGAAAGACTGAAAGCTTTTCCTCCAAGATCAGGAACAAGACAAGCACGCCTGCGTTCACCACTTTCATCACTTTCAGTGTAGTACTGAATGTCCTAGCCAGAACAATTAGGCAATAAAAGGACATTTAAAAATTCATTTTCACTTTGGAAGGAAGAAGTAAAAGTAGCTCTGTTCACAGAAGATAATGATCTTACAAGTAGAAAACCCTAAAGAGTCCACACACACACACACACACACAGAGTGATTAGAACTGATACATTCAGCAAAGTTGTAGGATACAAACCAACACACAAAAATAAGTTGCATTGTTATGCACTAACAATGAATAATCCAAGTAGGAAATTTAAAAATTCTATTTATTATAGCATCAAAAGAATAAAATGCTGGAATAAACTTAACCATGGAGGTGAAATACTGGAGTCGCAGGAAAAGGGTCCTAATCCAGAGCCCAAGAGAGGGTTCTTGGATCTCACAAAAGAAAGAATTCAGGGCGAGTTCACAGAGTAAAGTGAAAGCAAGTTTACTAAGAAAGTAAAGGAATTTTAAAAATGTCCACTCCATAGACAGAGCAGCCCATTTTTATGGTTATTTCTTGATTATATGCTAAACAAGGGGGTATATTATTCATGCCTCCCCTTTCTAGACCATATAGGGTAACTTCCTGATGTTGCCATGGCATTTGTAAATTCTCATGACTCTGGTGGGAGTGTAATAGTGAGGACAATTAGGCAATAAAAGGAAATTTAAAAATTCATTTTCACTTTGGGAGGAAGAAGTAAAAGTAGCTCTGTTCACAAAAGGTAATGATCTCACATATAGAAAACCCTAAAGAGTCCACACACACACACACACACAGAGGTCACTCTCATTGCCATCTTGGTTTTGGTGGGTTTTGGCCGGCTCCTTTACTGCAACCGGTTGTATCAGCAAGGTCTCTATGACTTGTATTTTGTGCTGACCTTTTTTCTCATCCTGTAAGTTAGAATGCCTTAACCATCTGGAAATGCAGCCCAGTACGTCTCAGCCTCATTTTACCCAGCTCCTATTCAACATGGAGTTGTTCTGGTTCACATGCCTCTCACAAAAGGACACTATCAACAAAGTGAAAAAGTAACCCACATAATGGGAGAAAATATTGGCAAATTTTATATCTGATAAGGGATTGTTATCCAGTACGTGTAAGGAATTCATACAACTCAATGACAACAAAACAAAGAACCCAATTTAAAAATGGGCATAGGACCTGACCTGGATAGACATCTCTCCAAATAAGATATACAAATGGCCAATAAGCTTATGAAAAAAATGCTCAATATCATTAATCATTAGGGAAACGCAAATGAAAAGTAAAAATAAGATACCACTTCACACTCTTTAGGTTGGTTATTATTAAGAAAACAGAAAATAAGAAGTGTTGGCAAGCATGTGGAGAAACTGGAACCCTTGTACGTTGCTGGTGGGAAAGTAAAATGGTGCAGCTGTTGTAGATAATGGCATGGTGATTTCTCAAAAAATTAAACATGGAATTACCATATGACCCAGCCATTCTGCTTCTAGTGTATACCCAAAAGAATTGAAACTGGGGACTGGAACAGATATTTCTATACCGATGTTCATCGCAGCATTGTTCACAATAGCTAAAAGCTAGAAACAACCCAAATGTCCATCAATGGATGAATGGATAAGCAAAATGTGGTATCTACATACAATGAAATACTAGCCTAAAAAAAAAGAAACATGGATGAACTTCAAGGACATTATGCTAAGTGAAATGAGCCAGTCATAAAAAGACAAATATCATATGATTAAACCTTGATATCTGGTACCTAGAGTATTCAAAATTGTCAAGACAGAAAGTAGAATAGTGGTTGCCCTGGGCTGGGAGGAGGTGGAATGAAAAGTTAGACTTTAACAGACAGAAAGCTTCAGTTGGAGGAGATGGAAAAGTTCTGGCAATGGCACTAATGGTTGCCTAACAACATGAAAGTACTTAATGCCGCTAAACTGCACACTTAACAATAGTTAAAATGGTACATTTTATGCTACATACTTAACCACAATTAAAAAAAAAAAAAACAGAAAAAATCACATAAAAAAGTCAGATGACCCACTAATTTTCTCTTTTTTCTGGAAACCTCCTGCCTGTGGCCCACCTTCCCTCTCTCTAATCCAGATGCACTCATCTCCAGCAACCCAGTGGCCATCCAGGACCCTCGCTTCCCAGCTCCACTGTTGGAGCCACAGCTTCCTTAATTTATTGCTTGATTTATTCCCTGGTTTTGGTGGATAATACTCTCTATGAAAGGGTGTGTGACATGTTTATAGCAGCACAATTTGCAATTGCAAAAATGCCCTCACTTTTGTGCATTTGTGGAACTAACTCAAATGCCCATCAATCACGGAGTGGATAAAAAAAACTGTGGGGTGTGTGTGTGTGTGTGTGTGTGTGTGTGTGTGTGTGTGTGATGGAATACTACTCAGCCATAAAAAGGAATGAATTAATGGCATTCACAGCAACCTGGATGGGACTGGAGACTATTATTCTAAGTGAAGTAACTCAGCAATGAAAAACCAAACATTGTATGTTCTCACTCGTGAGTGGGAGCTAAGCTATGAGGATGCAAAGGTGTAAGAATGACAGAATGGATTTTGAGGACTCAGGGGGAAAGGGTTGGAAGAGGGTGAGGGATAAAAGAATACTAATTGTGATCAGTGTATACTGCTCAGGTGCAGCAAAATCTCACAAATCACCACTAAAGAACCTATTCATGTAACCAAATACCACCTGTTCCCCAAAAATCTACGGAAATTAAAAATTAAAAAAAGGAAGGGCATGTGAGTATTAAATCTGAGTCCCTGCATATCCACAATATCTTGATTTTGCCCTTAGTCGAATTGTAGTTCAGTTTTCCTCAGAACACTTAAGGCATTTCTCCGTTGACTTCCAGCACCCAAGTGAATGTTTTCCACCTTCCTATCATGCTTTCGTTAGTATACTTCCACCCCTACAGATGATTCCTATCCTTTAAGATTTATTTACTCCGATTTCTGATTTGAAGACTGTCTTTCTGTACATGTGTCTGTAAAGTTAGGAAAACAATTGGTGAGTACCAGTCACTGATATTGTCTCTCCATGTTTACCTATTGTGTTTGCTATTTTGCTCCTTGCTGTGCCCAGGAAGTTAGAATTCCAGAGCTATGTAAGCTGACATTATAAAAAGGGACTTCATAAATTGTCCATAGTCATAAATCTTCCCTGACTTTATGTTTCATTTCAAAATAGCTTTGGAGTTGGAAATGCTATTTATTTTCTTTAAAAATTAAAAAAAAAAAATGCATCCCCAGGTGAAGAAAACATCAACTTAGTAAAAACTCCAATTTGTTTGAAAACTTAACTTGTAAACTATTATGTGTTACCTTCATCTTTTTTCTTTCTCCCTTCCTTCCTTCTTTCCTTCCTTCCTTACTTCCTTCTTTCTCCTTCCTTCCCTTCCTTCCTTCCTTCCTTCCTTTTTTCGACAGTCTTTCTTTATCATCCAGGCTGGAAGTTCAGTGGCGTGATCTCAGCTCACTGCAACCTCTGCCTCCTGGGCTCAGGTAATGCTGTCTCAGCCTCCCAAGTAGCTGAGACTGAGACTACAGGCACGTGCCACCATGCCCAGCTAATTTTTGTGTGTTTTGTAGTGACGGGGTTTTACCATGTTGCCCAGGCTGGTCTCGAACTCCTGGGCTGAAGTGATCCTCCCACCTTGTCCTCCCAAAGTGCTGGGATACAGGTGTGAGCCACTGTGCCCGGCCCACCTTCATATTTTCAGTTTAGATTGTTATTATCACCTGAAAACCAATCATTGCAGAGACTAGATCCTGCTATTTCCTAAGGTGTAACACTGAGGGTTAAGAAAACATATTTCATATTTCATTTCACTTTTCTTTTGTTTTCTGTTTTGTTTTATTTTGTGCCTTTGTGTTCTCAAGGGTTTTCAGTTTTTAAATAAATATTTGAGACCCATATCTATATTTGGATGCATGCATAATCAACACCACCTTCAGTGAAACCTTCCACATTTTGCAACAAATGGCAGAAACTGACCTTGGTATTTTCCAAGAGGACAAATTCATAAATATGAAAACAGAAAAGAAAATCCCGCATCAAGATAGCAAATGACTCAGTGCAGCTTCTGTAGTGAAATGAAGACAATTCACAAGGCTTGCATATTTATAAAATGCACAATAAATTATATAATACCACAAATAAGCAAGATAATATGAACCTGAGCCTTTCTCTTGATGCTGAGAGTTTTTATGTATCTAACTCATGTGCTTCGCCTTCAGTGGGTTTTGTCCAAACATTCTGGAGAAATCCCCAGGGTAAATCCATCATTTAAAATCCTACTTCTGGCTGGGTGCAGTGGCTCATGCCTGTAATCCCAGCACTTTGGGAGGCCAAGATGGGTGGATCACTTGAAGTCAGGAGTTCGAGACCAGTCTGGCCAACATGACGAAACCCCATCTCTACTAAAACTACAAAAAAATTTAGCCAGGTGTGGTGGCACACGCCTATAATCCCAGCTACTCAGGAGGCTGAGGCAGGAGAATTGCTTGAACCTGGGAGGCAGAGGTTGCAGTGAGCCAAATTGCCCCACTGCACTCCAGTCTGGGTGACAGAGCGAGACTGTGTCTCAAAAAATAAATAAATAAAATCCTACTTCTGCTTGGTTACAGATGCTTTGTTTGAAAAGAAATAAAACTAGTTATTGTGATTTTTTTTCATGTTAATATGGAGTTTTTAGAAAACACTGATAAAGGAAATCTATAAATAACTTTTCAAAACTGGCCAATACTCAGCTTTCCTGACTGAATAAACTTTTCCAGCACTGCAGCTAGCCATGAGACCAATAGGTTAATATGAAGTTCACAGCACTTTATTTTTTTTCTAATTTATCCTTTGATAAATACAGAAAGGCTACATGGTGAGGCAGAGGAAGAATAGGAAATGACACAGAGTACCAAATAGCACATAAACAGAGTCAGCGGAATGGTGTCCGCACAGGCTGGATTTTCTCCAGGAGGATGCACTTCCAAACTCAGGGCCTTTCTCAGCGACAGGCAACTCCTCATTCTCAGCCTTTTCTCCCTTCCTTGCAGCCCCCTCAGCAGATTCACCTGTTTGTTGCTGCCTCCACCACTCTCTCTATCCCAGGATATTCACATCCTCCCTCTCCTCCCTCTTGAAGCCTTAGTGGACTCAATATGTCAGCTGCCCTGTTATTTGCTGTTCTCGAAGACAGGTCCTATTAAAATGGGCTGAGCGCATAACGGGCAGAGGCACGTGAAGAACCACAGCCTGTGGTGGGGTGCCTTCCATGCAGTAAGCATGACACCGGGGCTGTTCACCGTCACACCTTATCCTTCTGAATGACTGTCCATTACTATCTGGGGCATTACTATCTCTCGGTGAGGTTAGGGAATTATCCCCATGTCACCTCAATGCCCACATCCTTCTTACCACACCATATGCCTCTGGCCCTTCTGAATGACTGTCCATTACTATCTGAGGCAATTCTATCTCTCGGTGACTTTAGAGAATTCTCCCCATGTCACTCCAATGCCCACATCCTTCTTAACCACACCATATGCCTCTGGCCCTTATGAAGGACTGTCCATCTACTATCTGAGGTATTACTCTCTCTCAATGACATTAGGGAATTCTCCCCATGTCACCTCAATGCCCACATTCTTCTTACCACGCCATATCCCTCTGGCCCAAGTTATAGAGCCTAACAAAATTCTAAAGTTAGCAGATTCTGGCGCCCAACTGGAAGCCGTCTGATTCCTCTATCACCTGCACTTCAATTTCCTCTCTTACATAGCATGCCTCTGCTGCCGCAAGGCTACCACCGATGAAGGGCATGTATGTCTCTTGTTCCTAGAGAAGTTGCAGACAACATCCTCTAGGGAGCACCCATGGCCTCGCCAGTCCTAGCTGCTGCCAGGAGAGAGTGGACGGCATTTTCCTTCCACCACGCTTAGGTGTGTGTCTCCCGTGCTACTCCCACCTCCCACCTCCCACCTCCCTCCCCCACACCAAACTCCAGTAGCAGATGACTTTGGGGTTTGTCAAGTTGTTGAGTAAGAGCACTCAGAATTGGATTGGACATGCCATTTTTGTTGAAATGGAAATGCTGATTTTGTGAAATGAAGCTTGACTGGCAAAGAACGTTTTATAATAGCTATGAAGCCTCAGGAGGCATGTATTCATATGCTTCCAATAATCTCCAAGTGCTGGATGTAACCTGGTAATGTTTGTAGGGCAGAACTCTTTATGCCATCGTGAGGTGCCGCTCCAAACCAGTACGAATCTGATGAGCCTGGTGGACTGCCGGAGAAGATCCCTGCCCTCCATCCTGCAGTGAATTTGCTTGAGCGCAGTGAATGAAAGTGGACAGAACTATGTCACAACAATTCAGGGGTAGAGGGAAGTGCCTGTATCCTGACTTCTGTATTCACACTCAGGGGAGAGAGGCAATTCCCCCATTTCAGCAATGACCTGCTGTGTGGTGGCCTCAGCCTTTGAGGACTGCAGAGAACATGGCCCCACTGTGCCAGCTGGACTCACCAGGACAGAGGCAGGAAAGATGATGTGTCAGTCAACTGCAGCTGCTAGAACAGAAACACCATAGACTGGGTAGCCTAAATGGCAGATATTGTTTCTCACCGTTCTGGAGTCTGGGAAGTCCAAGATCAAGGTGCCAGCCAATTTGGTTCCTGTGAGGGCTGTCTTCTTTGGTATGTCCTCACAAGGCAGTGAGAGAGAGAGAGAGAGAGAGAGAATGAGAGAAAGAGAGGAAGCAAACTAGCAAGCCGTCTTATGTCTCTTATTAGGGCACTAATCCCATCCCATCGTGAGGGCTCCACGCCCATAATGTATTCCCAAAGGTCCCACCTCCAAATATATACATTTGCATACAAAAAACATCACATTGGGAATTAGGGTTTCAATATACATATTTGGGGGGGCACAAAGGTTCAGTACACAGCAGGTGGAGTGTCATTGGAGGGCTCCTGCAGGGCCTGGCCGAGGCAGTAATGAGTGGGACTGGTGACAGCAGTGGCCCTAGGGGCACAGTGGGAAACTGTGCCACAGTTCGTAGCAGAGGTGGAGGTGGTGGGCTTCATGCAGTTTCAGGGACCTGAGGCCTGGGCGTAGATGGTCCTACTGGAGGCTTGGATAGGAGAGGAAACGTCACTGTGGAGAGTCCCACAGGGGAGCGAAAAGGAATGTCAGAATGAGAGAACCCCAGGGATTCCCATTTATAATTAAAGGAGATGGGAGGTTCCTATAACCACAGGGGTTCACATAAAGCAGCAAAATCAAGATGATATTAATATTAATATGATGCCACTTTAAATCTCCAAAAAACATGGTTTATAGCTCTAAGAAAGAAATGTTGACCTAATTTATCTCCACCGTCATTTAACTGGGAGAAATAAAAAAATTATTCCTGTTACTTGTATGAGTCTGTGTTTGTGGCAGAAAGGGTCCAGGTGACCTCCTGGGGATCTGATTCCAATCTGAGTGAGTATTTGAGTTTGAGCCGTGATTCAGACACGTGTGAAACTTATCCTTTTGGATGTGCTGATGCTTTCCCGTTGGCAAACACTAGCTCAAGTCACCAAAAACATCACACGACAATTGCACATTTCCCATCCCGTTGCTGTTTGCTTTCTGCGGCTCCCAGGGCTTTGCTGAGCTGCCACACTGCACAACTGCTTGTTCCAGTCCCACATCTGGGCATCTTGTGGAACCTCTGTTTGTCACAGGGGTCTCTCCTCTGCTGCCTTGTGGGGAGGCTCAGCTTATATCATGGGACTTTTGAACCCTGGGCTTTTCCAACAGATTCTTGTGTCAATTTCTAGCTCCCGTTGTCACCATTGCTTTAAACCTGGTACACTGAGATTAGCGATGCTCATCAAGGCCTGCAGCATTCTGGGTGATGCATCTCCTTTCTTGGGGTTTCTGTGTTGTTGTTTGTACTAACTTTTCACCCAGACTCTACTATCTGTGTAGAACCCTAACGTTTATGATTAGAGTGTCTATCTCTTGACGCTCTTTGAGCCAGGCTATTTTTAAGCATCTTGAAAAAAAGAAAATTAAATTTTGTTTTCTCAAGAGACATGCCCGCCTCTCCTGGGGCTGCCAAAACGCCCTGAATGTTCTTGAGTCAAACTCCTCCACTGCACAAAGTAAGTGAGACTCAAGCTGTAAATACACCCCATTCATCACCAGATCCCATTTTAACTTTGCAAAAAGCTTGCTTAGTTCACAGACAGGTACATTTATTTGTGTGCCTAGTCCCATAGTAGATTCAAAGTATCAGACATGTTCCCTAATATCAGAGACTTTGCAATCTGGCTCACCTAAGAAAACATGGGGGTTAAAAAGAACTAACAACAGTGTTAGAAAAACTGATGCTTAATACTTTCTATCTCTTACTGACAAGTCTTTAACACCTTAAATGTAGTAGTCACTGCAAAAGTCTTTCCTTTTTTGTTCTTCTGTCTCTTGACTTTCTTACCCTGAATCTGGACCTAACATTAACATCCCACTGCATAATCTAGCACTTGCGCACTGTATTACCTTCAGCAAGTTACTTAATTTTGTCATGCCAGTTTTTCATATGTAAGATGGAAGGAATAGATGTTTCCTTATAACTTCGAAAATCAACAAGAAGAACTTAGCCTCTTTCTTTTTTTCTCTTTTTTTTTTTTTTTTTTTTTTGGAGACAGAGTTTCACTCTTGTTGTCCAGACTGGAGTGCAATGGCGCGATCTTGGCTCACTGCAACCTCCGCCTCCCAGGTTGAAGTGATTCTCCTGCCTCAGCATTCTGAGTGGCTGGGATGACAGGCGCCCGCCACCATGCCCAGCTAATTGTCATATTTTTAGTAGAGACAGGGTTTCACCATGTTGGTCAAACTGGTCTCAAACTCCTGACCTCAAGTGATCCACCCTCCTTGGCCTCCCAAAATGCTGGGATTACAGGCATGAGCCACTGCACCCAGTGCCTCATTCTTGATAAATATTTATTGACTTGGCAAACAGCCAATACATATTAGCTATTGTTAGTGTATTAGAAATATTATGAATTGCCATCCTCATCATTTTATTTGTCCGTAGATGAGATAATGTCAACAGTTCCCATTCCTCAGTTCATGGCAGTGTGCACGGTACTTTATACAAGCTGGAGCAGATGGTAGAACTCATTGGCTTGGGTGGCTTTCTTTTTTCTTAGCTGATGATTGATTTATTCAGAATCATGAGGGAAGAGAAGGGGAAACCATTCCATGTCACAAAGTCTTGGGGAACTGACCCTAGTTTTAGTAATGGGGTCAAGTGGCCACTCTTCATCACAGGGATCTTCTGTTGCCCTTTAAACATGAGGGTGTCACAACTGGAAGAACTTCCTTTCAGCAACTGTAATATTAAATCTTAAATTACATGTGTGAAGCTCTTTGACATTTTCATTGTACTTTTGCATATATTTGCTTATCCTATTTTACAGGCGAAGAAATTGTGGCTTAAAGAAGTAACTCCACTCTTCCCCCCTCAAAAAAAATGGTGCTGAAGTAGAATGCAGATATTTTAAACTCTATATTAAAAACTATCCTCTATGACATTGTGGCCTTCTCTTTAATATCAGGTCCCACTGGACATTGCTCCCTTAACAGCTATTTCTTTTCTTTTCATCTTACATATTTTCTCTTTTTCTTTTGGACAGAGTTACCTCATTTTATATTGACGTTGATTATGGAAGACTTAGCAGTAATTTAAGAATCAATTACTTATATTATCTTTTCTTGGTTTTGGAATGACAGAAAAAAAAAGTAAAGACAAGGCTTTAGTGTGGAAATATATAATACACACTGAAAAGAGGCTTGTTCCTTTTCAGATTAATGTGAGCACATATCTGGAGTTGATTGTTCAGTTCTGATGCCCCTCAGACAAGGCATTTGGCACTCATTTCTATAATGCCCACTATTACACGTACATTTTAAAGTTGTTGTTGATGATAAGAATATAAATAACAACTAATAAATAAAAAGTTTTGAGAGAAATACATACACATGTGTGTAGATGTATAACTGTGTCTACATATATTCATGCATTTATTTTAAAACATATATTTGCATATATGTTTTGCAAAAAATACAAATGACTCCAATAGAATGATATAATTCTAAACTAAAGCTTTTTTTATTTTTACTGTTTTAGGCAAATGTTTACTTTTTATCCTATGGCTGCTTTCTTTTGTGTTTTAGAGGGCGACTGCCATGGTTTTCGGCTCAGCATAAAATTTCTATCTGTGTAAAATTATTCCGATTGCTACCTGCAAGGCTCTGTGATTTCAAATTGTTTGAATTCCTGATGTCATTCAGATAATGTTCAAAAATGCAAATATTCACAGTAGGAATGTCCACAAAAGTCATTTTCCCACATTATACTGAAGAGAAAAAAAAGAAACAGAAGTATGATAATAGTAAATTGGTATAAGAAGCAAAACACCATGGGGGAGGCAGCTAAAAGTTAAGCTGCGGAAGGTAAGCCAGCGTTCTCTGAGAGTTCCTACAAATGAGGAGTACAACCTTGAATGCTTCAAAGCCTGATTTTCATGTAAAATCAAACTGACAAAGGACTTTCTGCTAGATTTTCAGATTCTATTCTGAACATTTTTAGAACACACTCCCTAATGTTTATGATTAGAGTGTCTACCTCTTGACACTCTTTGAGCCAGGCTATTTTTAAGCATCTGCATAGATTTTTGCTTCCTCGAGCTTCAAGACTTCTGATTTCTGCATGTCAAAGTCAAGCTTCCAGCTGTTTAAATCATAGGCAGGGGGCAGAGTTGGTCCAATTACTAGAGGAGATTGAACGATTTGGAGCTGGTGGAGTTAAAAATATAAAGAATGGATGAAGAGAGGATTGATTGGGAAGACTGGACTCTTGGTATCTGTCTCCATAAGACTAACACCTGAGCAGATGAGTGCCCTGGAGTTGAAGTGACCCATTTTGGAATTGTGAAAGTATTTCCTGAAGAACTCAGTCCACGCTCTTTTTGTTGTTCTTCCCTTAATAAAATAGAGCAGGGTTTCTCAGCTATGATACTATAGATATTTGGGCCAGAACATTCTCTGCAGCAGGGCCTGCCCTGTGCATTAGAGGGTGTTTAGCATACCTGGCCTCTACCCACTTGACCTCAGTAGAAATGCCCTCCCACCCCCTAGAGCTGTGAAAATCAAACATATCTCCAGACTTGGCCAAATATCCACTGGCGTAGGGGTGGAGGGCAAGATCACTGTTGGCAGAGAACCACTGAAAGAAAATGTTAGATACACTTATTCACTAAGACAAATTTTTTGAAATTACTTCTCCCAACCACTGTTTTTCCTCTTACCTTTAAAAGGGAAGTGATAAAGTTTTACAATTTTATGTTCCATAATATTTATCACACGTTTTAAAACTGTTGAATTGTTTTTATATAACAATAGTGCCCACATTATAAAGATAACTCATTTTAAAAGAATTGTTTGCAAATTATTGCAGTATTCTTGTGCCATTACTTTTCTCTTGGCCTTCCTTCCTCGTTGACCCCAAATTATCTAGAACCTACATAAAAAGTAAAAAGAATGGAAGTGGCTACTGCCTCTATAGAGTCAAAAATGTGATACTGCATTTTGGGGTGTTTGCTAGATATAAGAGAAAGTAGAGAAAGCAATATGAGAAGTTATGATGCTAGACTAAATTCTAACTCAGAAAAAGGAGGCTGGTGATATGGTAACAGTAGACATTTTAGAAGAAGGTGGCCGCCATGTCCTCTTTATATTTGTTCTGGAGAAGAATGTATTATAGAACTGTGTTAGTCTGTTCTCATGCTGCTAATAAAGACATACCTGAGATTGGGTAATTTATAAAGGAAAGAGGTTTAATTGACTCACAGTTCCACATGGCTGGGGAGGCCTTGCAATCATGACGGAAGGCAAATGAGGAACAAAGTCACGTCTTACATGGCAGCAGGCAAGAGAGCTTGTGCAGGGGAACTCCCATTTATAAAACCATCAGATCTCATGAGACTTATTCACAACTATGAGAACAGTGTGGGGAAAACTGCCCCCATGATTCAATTATCTTTACCTGGCCTCACCCTTGACATGTAGGGATTATTACAATTCAAGGTAAGATTTGGGTGGGGACACAGCCAAACCATATCAAGAACTTAGATATATACCTTGGACTTTGGACTACTTAAGCAGTCATCTACAATTTTAGGGACAGATGCAGTTATAGAGCATGGCCCCCATAAGAAATGTGGGTTTGGAGAAAGCTCCCTCTCTCCAGGTACTCAAGTACATCTACATCACCATGAGGTGACTCCCAGTGAGGAATAAGAGAGGAGGCATCCAAAGAATGAGTGTGAAATTGTGAAGAATGGGAACCCAAGAACTCTGATTTTAAATTCCTCTTTATCAGACAACATAATCCTTAACCTTTTGTGCTGTTTATATGATTCATTGAAAACACTGTATTTAAGCTCTTGATATAATACAGACTGCGCTCAGGTTTTGGGGGATTAGACAGATGTTATTGAATCTGTTTTCAGAAATCTTCAAAAGGAGTATTCCAGCCTAAGTCATTTCAGTTTTTTCCCCCACACTTTTTTTCTTTCCACTGTTAAAAAATCCAAACAATAAAGTTCATTACTTGCTATTATTACATCAACAAAAAGGGCATTTTAAATACAAAGTTTGACATTTAAAAACTAAAATAAAAAAAGAAGAGCTTTTACAATGTTGATGAACTCATCTTAGAGTGCATGATTTATGAATACATACATATTCATGCAGACTTTTACAGTGATAGCTACAGGAAGAATGAGAACTTAAAAAAAAAAAAAGTCAATCTAGACAGATTCCTTTTCATTCCACCTGCCTCTTTTTTTGTTGGTGGTAGCAGGAGTTTTAAGAGAGCTGCTGTGGTTGGCGTCCCATTCATCCCAGCCTCCTGTCTAAGCCCCTGTAGCTTATGAGGACAGTGTGATTGGTCTTCTGCCTTAGCTCTACTCATTCATTAAGTCACTTCTTATAGTAAACTGTGGCAGGCCTTCCACTTCAACCCCACCAGCTAGTTCCATCACTTTGTCTGAAAGGTCTTTATTGTAACTGAAGCCCAGGAAGAGGTGGTGGGCACAGACCACAGAGAGGGACAGCAGCTCATTCAGGCAGCCGGTTGCGGTCGATGGGTAGGTGGTGCAGGATGAACTCCAAGAAGACCTTAGGGGCTAGGCTGCTCTGCGAAGTTGGCTGCCTGTGCATTCCTGAAACAAGCACCTCCCCAGCAGGAGCCTCCTTGCCACCCACCATGATGCCCGTGCTCGCCGCCTTCAAGGACAGGTCATTCCAGTTTTACATTGTGGTTTGGGCCCCAAAGTTAATCGTAACAATGAATGTCCTTTGGCTGTTATCCTCCATGCATGTATTTCCCTAAGGCCAGGAGAAAAATGAGTGTCTAGGTTTGGGTGTTCTTGGTCCTCTGCAGTGATCCCTTTTACATTTCACCTAATATTTTTCCTTTCAACACTGTTGCCTTTGTCTTGTTGAATCTTTGTTGCTTAGGTAGCAGCGAAGACTTCCTAAAACTTGTAGACAGGCCAATCACAACTGCAAAGCCTTTAGAACTGTTAGATTTTGAAGCATGTTTGAAAAGAGGCAACTTTCAGTCTTCTATTTGGGCAAAATCTGCTTAAGAAAATTTTATGAGCTCAATGTGTCATTTTAAGTGAGCCTATTCATTTCATCCCCTCAACATCCTCACTTTCTTCACTTAAGTCACTTAGAAATTCTGAGTCTGGAGTATATGTTTTATAGAATCATGTGCAGAATTTATTGCTGGATAGAATCTGAGTCTAGGTAAAACATTTCAAAGGAGAGGTTTTAATTTCCTTGCATACTTTAGTTTTAGCAGAGAAAATTGCTTGCATCATGTTCATCCCCACTAAAACAGAAAGTGGATATATAAGGTGGTGATAGAAAATATAACCAGAAAAGATGCTCATTTTAACTTTATTTTAGTAATATTCTTTTAAAAAATAACTTTATGATCTGCCTTATATAAAATGAGTTATGTAAAACACGAGTTGTGTAAAAGTATGAAAAGATGCCTTGAAGTTCCAGGGGTTTTTCCCTCAAATTGTAAAAAAAAAAAAAAAAAAAAAAAAAAAGGTACATATGCTTTCCTTAAGGGCCTTTATTTTAAGAGCTAAAGGTTTTGAAATATGTTATCTATTTCTAACCTTCAGAATTCCAAGGTCTGTTTGTAACTGCTGTCCTATGTGGGCTGAGGATACGAAGGCTGAAAACAGAACAAAGCATGCTTGAAAATGCTGATTTGAGACTCACAGAGTTCATGACTCTTTTTGAGACACTCAGTCTTGCATGCCAGGGGCCAGAAGGTGAACGCAAGAAGAGTCAACAGACTTTCATTTTTTAACCGAGTAAGTTTCTCATCAGGATGTGCTACGTCATTTTTCTAGACCAGTGTAAAATAAACATTCAAGGCCTCTTGTGCAAAAATTATAAAGAATTTCAGGACAATAACACCAGATCATTAAACCAAGTGAGCGGCTATTATGTATAATATTTTTCAAGACAGACATTTTTTCCTTCTTACCTAATTCATCTTCTGCTTCAGCTGGGTACTTTGTAACTCAGTGAATGTCTTTGGTTGTTCAGAACAGGCCAGGGAGATCGGTTCCATGGTTCATTGTTTAGTAACAAGAAAACATGACTTTTGAATAATACCGTAAACTAGCAAGACAATTTTAACTCAAATAGTGTTTTATGAAATGTATATATCATCAGTTGTAAGAAATATCATTGCTTCATATGCCATTAAGAAAGAAAATATGCCAATTAAATATAATGCATAATCCATCATAAGATGAAATGCAAATTCAGGGACATTAAAATGTGACAAATGTTAAAGATCTTAGAATTGATGTGGATTTCAATCAAGAGGTCTTACAATACTGTGAGCTAGCTACCGTGATCTCCTTCCCACATAATTTTATAGAGGCTATTTTGTTAATAGAAATGAGGCAGACAGGGTTAAAGAAATGCGCTAAGATCTCATGTCCTGTTAGAGGTAGAATGGTGGGATTTGAACCCACGACCCCTAGCACTGAACCTCTCTTATAAAGCAGCTTGTCCCTTTAGCAGGGTCTTTCACTGGGAAAGAGAAGATCCATTGTAAAGAAAGGAGAAAACACATGTATATATACACACAGATATATATGTGTGTATGTATCTAAGTATATGTACATTGAGAGCATGTATGTGTATTTTAAATGACACTTGGGAAACAATATCTTTCATGTGAAATTTAACCAACTTCTACCTCAATAGTGTCAAGCTGTTGATAATACATATATCTCATGTATATTTACTGTAGATTTATGTGTGCATATATACATGCATTTTATATTTTGGGGGTGAGTGATATAGTTACTTCTGTGCAATAAACAACATACAAGTTTAACATAGACCTATACATAAAGTTGCCTATGAAGATGAAAGGCAAGTCAGTGAGTAAGCCACAGTGTCAATTAAGAGTAGGTAAGTGTTGGTAACTGTTAGAGTAGGTAAGTTTGCAATCTGGAATTGCAAAAGAACTTTTTCGGGATATATACCAGAAATTATTTCATCCACTTCACCAACACACACACACAATGCACAACACACACACACTGTGCACACATACCACCTTCCTAAGCATCCTTTTTCAATCTTATAATCTCGTAATTGAAGTTCATTGTGTGACCGGAAAAGTAAAAAGATTAAAATTTGCACTTAGGTTGCTCTCCCTAATGAGCTGTTACTTCAGAGAATGAAACCTCCAGGGCAGTCTTTATCTCTCCATCCCATCTCCACCCTGCTCGGGGAGGAGGAGGGGAGGGCCGGGCTGGGATGCAGAGCTGCGGGAATTTGCTTCCATCCACTGGATGCCCTGCATGGAGAGAGGGGCTGCCCCTGATGAGGGCAGCAGAGCCAAGTGGCCTAGATGCCTCTGGAATTCCAGGGGAACAATGGCAAAGGCACACTGTGGTTTGCGTCTGCCTGCCAACGACCAAAACTCAGACACCCAATACAAGGCACTGGTGCTAAACGAAAATCGGTATTAAAATCCATCCTTTAGAAGAGGAGGGGTAAAAGGAAAAGGGATTCAGAGAAAAGCTGTTGGCACTGTGGCTTTTAAGACTCAAATAACCAAGGACAAATCCAACTTACATTCTTGCAGAGACATTCTTCAGCCCGAAAGCCACAACTGGTGGAAATCTACAAAAGCCTTGAAAAGTGGTAGACTTAATCAGATTTAGGTGGGAAAAATTAAGTAAGGAATGTGTTAGAAAATAAACTTTAGCTCCTAGCTTCCTCTCCCTTTTTTTTTTTCTTTTGCTTTTCTTCCTCTTCTTAGTGGAAGGAAAAGAAAAAAGATATTCATTCTCTTATTCCTTAATTTTCATCTTGCAGCTCATTATCTCAATCAGCACATCACAGTTGAGTGCAATGATTTCTGAGAGAAATTTCAGCAGGTTCTTGTGCTGTTGATGAGCTGTGGCTAATCGCCACAGTTAAAATTCTCTGTCATTACCTGAAATGGATTCTGTGTGTTTGATTGGCAGGAAGGTTAAATAAAGAAATATCATACAGAAGTGATGGTGTTCTTTCTTGGCTCTTGGGGATCTGGGATGGAAAGAAGGAGGCCAGGGATTATGAAACAGTAACCACCTAAGACCAATTAAACAACAGATTTATCTCAGCCAAATGGGGTCCCTAAGTAACAGTGTGCATTGAAAGAGAGGCTGTGGGTGCCCAGGGCTTTGGAATATGGAAATCTTCAGGTGAGGAAATTATAAGAATCTCATCTACGAAGAGAAGGTTTCCTTCAGGAATACAAGTCAGATCTCATTAGCACCATTATTCAATTGTTATTCGTGGAGGCTGAAGGGAGATCTTGGAACAGCTGAACAGTGAACTGCCTGCGCTGGGACACAGCTAGAAGTGAGGACTGGGAGTTTGAATCACAGCTCACCTCTAGCTTGGTGCTCTACAGTCCCTTTCTGCTTTCAGGTTCCCCATCTGTGAAATGAAAGACATAGAAACTAATTTACCTCCCAGGGTGTCTTCAGAGCATAATGTATAAAAGCGGGTTTGGAAAGAGCAAATGGAGCAATGTGAGGATGTTCTGGGCCAGAGTTAAGGTCAGTTCAGTGGAGAATTAAAGTACATGAGGCTTGAAAGGAAAGAATGCAAAATCCCAAACCTATATACCACCCCAAAAGAAGGAATGAAAATGAAAGAAAGAAAACTGGAAACCGAAAGAAGAGTCCAAGGGGTGTGATATGCCTCAGAAGCATGGGATGGTCAAGGAGAGGCATCTGAAAATATCTCTGTAGGTCAATGTCAGATAGGCACTGAGACGTTAAGGGGTGGCAGTAGGTTTGTAACAGAAGGCAATACAAACAGAAAAGGAAAGGGGAAGCAAATAAGGAATAAAAAAAGTGGAATTTATGGAATAGATGCAAATGCATTTAAAAAAAAAACCCCCACCCAGTTAGAGTAAGAAAATAAAAGTTAACCTAAAACAAACAAAAAGAACTCCTTCCTTTCTTCCCTAAGCAAATAGATTGTTTAAATCACACAGACAGTTAAGCCAAAATGGTTATCTGGTTGCTTCTTGCACACACAATCTTAATGAGCAGTTTTTAACTTGATCCTCGAATACATAGGATGAGATTCTGGGGAGGACCCAGTAAAACGAAATGAATCATAGATCAGAACCACGCGACCTGTCTGCCGTGGAAAGAAGGATAAAGCAGGTGTTTTCTCCCGGTTGCTTGAAACCACTGGTATAAAGTCACGATGGTTGTATTTGGGAAAGTAAGCAGAGTGGGTGGGCGGCAGACGCCTCCCTTGTTCTTGCCTCTCTTTGGTAGAGTTGGCAGCGTTCTTTGTATTCTAGACAAAGCAAAGGGACCAGTACTGCCTTCCTCTGCCTGTGATAGCACCTTAATTCCTCAATGCCAAGAGATGGCACGGGGGAGCAAAACATAACAAATTACTGATTTGGAAACCAACCAAGATCAAACCTTATTTTCAAGGCAATATGAATGAAAAATAAGCTTTCAGAATTGAGGCTAATGATGGATGCTTTCGTTCTTTTCATTTTAGCAAATGATTAGGTAGTCAAGGCAAAAGCAAACGATACCTAAGTCACCAGCATTCAGGTAATATATCAGAAAATGCCTTTCCCACCACAATCATTGTCCATGAGATTTCAAAACTGTGGTGCTTCTTGGTCACATTTGAATAATGTTTGGCCTCCAGGAAAGCATCAGGCATGTTTAAACTACACACGCATTGGTTATTGAATATTTTTATTTGAAACTCAAGAGGTAAGACACAGCAGAGAGTCAAATAGTTTTACCCCCACTTCCTGCCACTTTGCCATTTCTCCACTGATAATTCTACATTCCTATGTGAGCACAGCAGGTAGGCACATCCTGTGCAGATGGGCAAATACGCCCACATCTTTGTGTTCCCAACACATTTTTCTGCTTTGAGCCCTTTTCCAGAAAGAAGAAAATTTTCCTTGCAATAAGACCTTGGATTAGAAGCATTAGAAATGGAAAAATATTCTGGCTTGATTGCAATGTGATCGCAGTTGAAACTGAAAGAAAGTGGAGGAAGCCGGGTAGGTGGAGGAGGAGGGAGCCCTGTCTAAACCTACGGTAGTGCTCACTGTTTAATTCTCCTTGCGGGGTGCACACCCTTAAATAAAGGACTCAGGCACTGGGCCCTGGAAAAGTGGTTTCTGGACACATCTTAATACCTGTCACCGAAGCCTCATATCTTCCATGACATATGGACATTTTAAGATCTGCAAATAAATATTCTGGGCAATAAAAAGACTGCCTGTAAGCTCAGAGTGGCAAATGGAAAACCCTGGGGGATTTAAAAAATCCTCATATTAAAGGATATGGAGCCACACAATCATTCTTCTTTAGTTTGAAAAAGAACCAGTGCCATTTCCTAGGAAAATGGCACTAACCTTTCAATTGGCTACACCCTTTATTCTCCAGGCGCCCCCTCGCCCTCCACCTGCCCTACTCTTTTTCTATGAAATATGAGTGAATACAATTTTCCCTGGAAGTGAATCCTAAGACTAAATTGTATGCTGCTATTTCAAATGATTTTAAAAAATATTTTTGTGAGCCTTCAATCTTTGAATTAGGAAAAAACTGCTTATAAACAGATGTGGACACAGTTGATGGCATTCTTGGCTCAAAAAATATGCCTTCTTTCAATCTAGCCCCCGAAATAGTATTTGTAAATGATGAATTTGTGGGTAAAGGTACAATTTCCTGTAAATCAATGTACCTTACTTTAGATTTCAATTTCACACACAAAAGACCTTGCCCTTGGAAAACAAAAGGCATACAAATTGCTTATGATCTTCATAGGAAAAGGCCATATGTTATTTGCGTAATTTAGCTAGACTTTTATTCCTTTTTCATTGGAAACCTGTATTTCTCAATAATGTTCCAATTAAACTAATACAGCAGAATAAATCTGGGATACCTGTGTTGATAATAAATGGACATAGGCTGATTCTTTGAGCATTTTCACTGTAGGATGTGACCAAATAAATAACAACAGATGCTTTTAATGATGACATTGCCATCACATGGCTTGCTTTTTCCAGTTTCAGACCTTCTCAGAGCTATTTCACTTATTAAGGAGAAGAACAAACAAGGGCTGCTCACTATGATTGAGGACTTTGAGGACAAACATGAAGGAGCCAACCTTCAGAAAATCCTTCTTGAGTTTCAGCTGTGCTTCCAGAGCACGGAGTTGAAGCTACTCTCACTTTTTAGGTGTGTTAGAATAGCAGAATTCTGATTCCCCTTGAGAATATTTGTAAAATTGTTGTATGATTCTGCTCGTCTTTTTAAAGTGAATAGGGCAAAAACATGTTCTTACTTAATGGCTTCTTGTCCTCTTAGAAATAAAATTCCTCACTCCATAAAATTTAGGCATTGCTATTTTCTGTCTCTTAGGAATATCCGAACTAACTGGGAGGAACATAGAATGCACCAAAGAGAATCTGTTGACTTAGGAGTGCTCGCTTATGATCCCAGGAGCTGCAGAATCTTATGCATAGTTCCCAGGGGCTGGAGAGCAGTAGGTGGTCTTGGAATCTGTAAAGGGAGGGCTCCAATTTTTAGGTATAGTGGTGTTTTCCATTTATGAGGAGAAAACAGGACATGATCATCAATAAAATTTAGGGAGCTAGTCTTGAACTTCATGTTTCCATCTTCCAGAAGTGCTGGCTTGGCGGTCATTTCCTGGGAATTTTATACACTAAGAAACATCTCCCTTTCATGGTGTAAATAGGATGACGATCTGGGCTCAGGTTTTGAAACTTGTTTCTTTAATATCACATCCTAGCCAAAAGATCTTATTCCATGACTGTTTCTGTGACATTTGGTAAGTTATTTTGTTTGGTTCTCATTTTTGCCTCCAACAAAATGATGACAATATTTTTTTGCCCCAAATAACTTCAAAAGAGTCTTATAAAAATATGGCCATTTACATAAATGATTTTTTCTTCTTGTGTGAAAATAAATACAAGGTCCTATATAGGATTATTTTTATTTCCAATAACATGAATCCCAAGACAAGCATGGTTGCAGTATCTTCTATTTTTGTAGTGTCCTAGGGTTTATACAGCATTTTTTTGCATATGTTAAGACACTTAATTTTTATAAAAATTGTAGAAAATAAACCAGGTAGATTTTTTTTGTTTCAGAAATAATTAAAGGAAGGACCAAAAATGGTTGCAGGATTTATTATATGTCGTGCAATCCCGAGAGGGGCTTAAAATCTGTGATTTATGGTAATCGCCAGTAGTCTTTCACTTCTCTTAGGTGCTAGTTTTTCAGATCACAAAATTTATACTTCCTGAGGCAAGTAGGTAAAAAAATCTTAATATTCTGATTTTAAAGCACAGAAACTATAGAAGTAAGACTGTGACCAGAGGGAGAGAGAGAGAGAGAAAGAGATCTGAAGTTCTGAAGTAGAGCTTTGGGAGAACCAGCAGGAATCCTACAGATTTCCAAATCCTGGCTTCAGTGCCCTCCCGGGGACTTGGGGTATCTTTGCCCTTGGGTTCCAGGACACAGCCAGAAGTCTTACTAATTAATGTAGGATCATAGATTCAACGTGCTTACGGTTACCTTTCTATCCAACTGAAACAATTGTTCAAAGTAATTGCCTTCTCAGGCATAGCATTTTACATTCAGCTCTTTAATCCACGCCGTGTGTCATAAACACAGTGAAGCATTGATGTAATTATGTGGAGGGCAGAGTGGAAATTAAAAAGAGGAAATGCGGTCTGGTGGTTAGATTGGCAGACTCAATGTCAGGAGTTCTGTTTCTGTTTTTGACATGGCCGCTGACTCTGGGGACTCACTTGGTCCTTGGCTCTCTGCTGCCATTTCTAGAGCTCAAGAGACTAGATCTGTCTCCTACTCAAAGGAGCATCACTTTTGATACATTGGGACCCCTCTGATGGTACTGGATGTCCTTGAAATGGAAAAGTCATAATCCCATGCAGACCCAAAGCGAATTTCACAGTTGGCCCATACTTCCCTGTCTGCAAAACAGAGGACAGTGCAGAAGGCATGGTTTTTGGGGCCAATTTCAATTATGAGAATAAAAATCAACCTATCTTTTATCTTGTGATATAGTTACCAGCTCAACACAGAGAAAAGTACCAGAAAACTCAACATGGAGGAAAACAACGCAGAAGAAAAATATTGCAGGGCTGACATATTTTTTGTGTGCATTTGAATGGAGATTAGCACCCTTCTTTTGAATTCTTTCCTTCTGCTTTTATAGAACAATCCCTCGTCTTCTGCAACTATGATGTAGCAGTGCTCTGTAGTCCAGATTCCTCTGTGTTTCCCTTTAGGATTTTCTTATTGATTAAAAAAAATCAGGGAAGCTCTTATTTACAGATGACATGATCATGTAGAAAAGCCCCCCAGAAATGAAATGTTCAGATAAAAATTAACAAAACATGTAGAGGATCTGTTTGATGAAAGTTACAAAATGCTGATAAATGAAATCAAAGAATATCTAAATAAATAGAGATACATATCTGTTCATAGATTGGAAATTTAATATAGTAAAGATGTTAATTCTCCCTAAATTGATCAGGCATAGATCATACAAGGTTGTAGGCATAGACTACCTTGTTCTAAAATTTGTATTTAAAGATACAAACCCTGAAATAGCTAAAATAATCCTGACAAAGAAGAATAAAGAGGGAGAATCACCCTACCCAGTATTAAGGCTAACTATGGAGCTGTAGTAGTTAAAACAGTGTGATATTGGCATAGGGATGGACATATATATCAGTGGCACAGATAGAGAACCCAGAAATATATCCACACAAATATCCTCCTTTGATTTTTGAGAGAAGTGCAAAAGCAACTTTTTTGTTTGTTTGTTTCTTTTTGAGATGAATTCTCACTCTGTCACCCAGGTTGGAGGGCAGTGACCTGATCTTGGCTCACTGCAACCTCCACCTCCCAGGTTCAAGCGATTCTCCTACTTCAGCCTCCTGAGCATCCGGGATTACAGGCACCCACCACCATGCCTGGCTAATTTTTATATTGTTGGTGGACATGTGGTTTTGCCATGTTGACCAGGCTGATCTCAAACTCCTGACTTCAAGTGATCTGCCCACCTTGGCCTCCCAAAGTGCTGGGATTACAGGAGTAAGCCACTGTGCCCAGCCTGCAAAAGCAATTTGATGAAGGATAGCTTTTCAACAAATGGTGCTGGAGCAACTGAATAGCTATAATTATAAAAGTGGACCTCAACCTAAACCTAATACCTTATACAAAAATTAACTCAAGTGAAACACGGACTTAAAAAAAAATAGAATATAAATTACAAAACTTTCAGAAAAATCTTCAGAGAAATCTTCAGAATCTAAATTAGGCGAAGAGTTCTTAGACTTGATGCCAAAAGTATGATCCATAAAAGGAAAACTGATAAATCAGACTTCATGAAAATAAAAAAAAAAAAACCTTTTGCTCTGCAAAATACCTTATTAACAGGATAAAACGATAAGCTACAGGCTAGGAAAAAAAAATTGCAAATCGCATATTTGACAAATGACTTGTATCTAGACTAGATAGAATACTCTCAAAACTCTAAAGTGAAAAAAAACATGGCTGGTTACGGTGGCTCACACCTGTAATCCTAGCACTTTTGGAGGCCGAGGCAGGCAGATAGCTTGAGCCCAGGAGCTCAAGACCAGGCTGGGCAACATAGTGAAACCCTGTCTCTACAAAAAGTACAAAAATTAGCTGGGTGTGCTGGCACATGCCCATCATCCCAGCCACTTGGGAGTCTGAGGTGGGAGGATTGCTTGAGCCCAGGCGGTGGAGACTGCAGTGAGCTATAATCATGACACTGCACTCTAGCCTGGGTGACAGAGTGAGACTCTGTCTCAAACAACAACAACAGCAACAACAACAACAACAAAACCAGATATGCCAACTATAGAATAGGTAAAAGATATAAACAGACATTTCACTTAAGAGGGTTTATAGGTAAGCATAAAAAGTTGCTCAGCATGATTAGCTAGGGAAGTGAAAATTAAAACCCAAATGAGATATTACTACACACTTACCAGAATGTTTTAAAAAAAATAGAGACAATACAAAATGAAGAAGGTGAGACTGGATCGCTTATACATTGCTAGTGGGAATGTACAGTCACCCTGGAAAACAGTTTGGCAGTTTCTTACAAAATGAAGCATTCAATTATCATATGATCCAGCAATTTCAGTCCTTGACATTTATCCCAGAGAAATGGAAATTTATGCTCACACCAAACCCCATATATGAATGTTTATAGTATCTTTATTCATAATAGCCCCAAAGTGGAAACAACCCAGGTGTTCTTTGACAGGTGACTAGTTAAACAAAGTGTGCTACATCGATGCCTTGGAATACTATTCAACAATAAAAAGAAACAAACTATTGATTCACACGACATGGATGAATCTCAAGAGAACTATAAGGACAGAAAAAAAAACCCAGTATTCCAAAAGATTACATACTAAATTAGTTTCTTGTTGCTGCTGTACCAAATTACCACAAACTTAATGGCTGAACTAATACAAATTTATTATCTTATAGTTCTGAAAATCAGGAATCCAAAATCAGTCTCTAAAGTCTTGAAAAGTCAAGATGTTGGTAAGGATGGTTCTTTATGGAGGCTGTAGGGGAGAATCCATTTCCTTGCCTGCTGAGGTTCTAGAGAATGCCTACATTCCTTGGCTTGTGGCCCCTTCCTAGAATCCCTCCAGCCTCTGCTTTCATCACCACATCTCCTACTATTATATCCCTGAGTTTCCTGCCTCCTTCTTGTCAGGACATTTGTGATTATATTGGACCCACCAAGATAACCCAGGATACTCTCCACCTCTTAACATCCTTCACTTAATCACATCTACAGAGTATCTTTTGCCATATAGAATCATGTATTCACAGGTTCTGGGGATTAAGACATGGACAGGCCATTATTCAGCAATCACGATCCTGCTGGATTCCACTTATATAGTATTATTAAAATGGCAAAATCACGAAATGGGGAACAGATGAAAAGTTGCCAGGGTGTGGGGAGAAGGAGGGTAGGTGTGGCTATGGAAGGGCGACACAAAGAATCCTTGTGATGTTGAAACTGTTCTGTGTCTTGATTGTGGTGGTGGTGCATACATGAACCTACAAGTAGATAAAATTGCATAGAACTAAAGACACACACTCGCACAAACACAAATTAGTATAAATATAATGGGAGAAATTTGAACAAGATGAGTGTATTGAGTCCATGTTAGTATCCTGATTGTGATACTGTACAGTTTTGCAAGATGGAGTATAGCCATAGATGTTATTATAGAGGGGAAAGTAGGTAAAGGGTGCATGGGATCTCTTTGTATTATTTCTCAAAACTGCAAGTTAATCTACAGTTATCTCAAAACAGAATGTTTAAAAATCAAACAATAGAAAGCCATATTTATTATTATAGAAACATAATAATACCTTGCATTGTTGGAGCCCAACTCCAGCTGGTAGTCAGAATTATGTGGGGGAATGATTCTAAGAATACAGACTCCTAACTCCATCTTGGACCTATTTATTAAAATGATATGAGATAGCGACCAGGGATCCCCATCTTTAAAAACTTCCCAAGTTATTTATTATCAGTTAGGTTTGGAAACCACAATATTCTACTATGCACTGTTTTTTCTGCAAACAGTTTTGCACGTAGTACTTTCCATTTACATAAAATGTCAAGAAGCACATGGATCCATCTTACCAAGCCGATCATAAAAGGATAGATAATTCCTCCATGTATATGTATACTCTTCAGGTGGAATTCTGATTGAGAGAATTTGAGTAATTATAGGAGAAACGTGGGACACCGAGTTAAAACAATACATTGGGTTGACAATTCATGTCTGAATTAAGCTACAGAGAAGATTGTTGTTTTGAGTTTCCCCCTAATTGGAGAGGAGGCTGTTGTTTGGAGGAGATCCTAGCAGGGAAGGCTGCCAGGTGTGGACATGAAGAGGGGTCACATAGATCAAAGACACTCAATGTGCTACTTTGGAAGTGAAATTTACTTTAACAATGGATAACCCTTCTGCCACGGGGCATGATGGTTTGAAGGCTTTGATTATAGCTTTGAGAGTTGGTGTGATGGGAGCTTTCATACTGAGTTGCCAAATTGGTGGGAAAACCAAAATGTCCAGACACAGAGACTGGAGAATAGATTAAATGGTCATGCAAAGGGTGAAGGTAACTTTAAAACTCTCCTGCGTGGAGTTTTATATGAAGACACTTGCGTGGGAGGCAGTAGAAACATATGTCTCTTAAAAGATAACATATGTCTATTATGCATCTCTGACATAAATAGGTGTTGGATGAATAAAGGTAAGAAACTTACAATCTATGGGCCGACACCAGCTCAATTTAATTAATTGGACAATTTTAATTTGGAAGCTGTTCCCAAAAAACAGAGCCTATGTCCCATCCCACAAAGTTAATTAAGAAAAAACCTGACTGGGATAATTTAAGGTATACAGGCAATTAAAATTATATGTCACAGAAAGAAACAATGCAACAGGATTCTATGCAAAAAGCCTGCGTATTCACTAAGAACCAGCCCAAACACCAATCACTGCTTTCCTGGGTGCTGCTTGTTTTCCCATCCTCTTAGCAACAGAAAGCTTTAATGTTGAAGGTAAGACAGCCAATATTTGAAACGTCATCAGAAAAATCTACGTGGTGAGGTTGTGATCCTGTACTCATTTTGGGTAGCATTTGCTAATGTTTCCCAGGGTGGAAGGAGTAAGTCTTGCTACAGCAACGTATCCCTGCCCAAATCCTCCATGAGCAGAGAAAAGACGCTCTCCTCTGCCTGTCTGATGCTCATCATGTAGTGAAGGCACCCCCAGGACTGCGACCATTTTCTTAGAGCTGTGTCCTCTGGAATAGAGATGCTATCACTGGCCATATAGAGAGAGGAATGAAGAATTCTCCCAGGCAATTAAGTGATACTAGATAATACTCATTGTGGGAATTAACGGGTCCTTTATTTACCATAATATGCCATCCTCAGGGTATCTAATACTTACTAATGTTCTTTATATTAATAACATTTGCTTTTAAAATGTTGTAGCTAGAGTTCTTGAGAAGGCAGCTGTTGCTAGTTTACTGGGCTGTCAGGGAGGAAAATTATGAAGGTATCTGGGGGAGCCAGTAGAAGTGCACGCTTTTGGAAGGCTAACCTTAAGCCTGTTGTGCATATCTAAGGGAATGGGAGTTTCATAGATGGAGGTGAGCAACCAAGAGCCTATGAGGAGATCCTATTTCACTTAATGGTACAGATGACTGAGAGTTGCCTCAGTTCTGTTTCCTGGCCCTCAGAGGTCAGGGAGGAGTCACTTTCCCCAGAGGAAAATGGGCTTCTCTTAGAGGACACCAGGCTTGGAAACTGGACATTGTAGAGAGCAATAGTCTGGAGAATAGTACAATAGCTCCTGGTTCTAGTCCCTGTTAGTTAATCCAAACTGCAGGAACAGAGATGTGGCTGATTCAGCCCAGGAACATCTCATTCTCTGCCCTCGTGCTATTCCAAGCCCTTCCCTTAACAATCTCACTTAAACCAAATCACTAGCCTGGTCCTAAAAGACTACAAGCACTCAGCTTCTCAAACTCTGAAGTTCAATCCTTAATGGATGTCAGCTTTTTAGTGTCTCTTTACATAACTCTCTGATCAGATCCTCCAGATCTTGGGGGCATAAACCTTATTGTGCACGGCACCTTGGCACACCCATGTCAGAACATACTAGAGTGGAATGGTGAACCATTAATCAGCTCGCTGAAAAAGGTAAAGAATTTAGATATTGCTAGATATGCCTACAGTTTCCTGCAGGTGAGCGATTCCTACAATACTGTACTTAAAATTCCAATACCTTTCTTCTCAGGAGCTTACTAAACATTTTAGGAACTAAGCCCACGTTATTCTCCCTTACCTGCCCTTTCATATCAAAGGGATAAAGGCCAGGATTGCTC
This sequence comes from Macaca thibetana thibetana, assembly GCF_024542745.1. Classification (NCBI taxonomy): domain Eukaryota; kingdom Metazoa; phylum Chordata; class Mammalia; order Primates; family Cercopithecidae; genus Macaca; species Macaca thibetana. Next base: position 18,596,883 of record NC_065594.1, read on the forward strand.
CTCCACAGTTTACTGTTACCTTTTCTTTTCCTAGGTCAAGAGCTTTCCTTGGGCATAAGAAGCTCAACTCAATCACCCCAGTCTCACTTTCCTGAACAACATCTGCACCGTGTCCTTTGGGTGTGAGATAAGGTTTAATCAAATCAGTAGAAACTTGGCTGTGATCTGAAACGCCAGTCAATGCAAGAATCATGCCCCATCCACCTGGCCTTTTCACTATAGGATTAATGTGTTGAAATGACTGAAGACCTTGTGACACAGATCAGATTTCCTATAAACACTATAATTTATCATGGAAGTTTTAAATAGACTGGGTATTCTGTTGCTCGGGTGTTTAATTCCATGTCAGTAACGGAGGTAGAGAATTAAATGTGTGCTCAGTGACACCTCAAGTCCTTAGCTAGTTCTCATCTCCAATGTCATACTTCCAGTAGATGGCTGGGTTATATATCACCACCATTGCCAGGAACTACTCTTTTCATGTTGTTTCCTGATTGTAGGTACACTCTTAAATTCGGAAGAACTTTCTCATTGTTTCTTTCAGCTTTTCTCTGTAAATGCCTTATTTGATATGGAGCAGTCTTGTGAGGGGTATAAGGAACACCCCCGTTGAATGTATAGAATATCATCCTATGGTGGTGAAATGTCTCAACATGTGTAATATTATGCACCTGGGGACTCATGCTTTTGAAAACTGATTATGGCATTTTCTCTGGGACTTTTCACTCTAGTTTACGTGCTGAGGTCTAAGTTGATGCAGTGCCAGACTGGAGGGTGGGCACCTGGGCAACATGAGGTCCCATCAAACCTGGCCCACTTTTCCCAGACTACCTCACACTACTCTTTGCTCACATCTCTGTACGTCCACCCAGACTCCTCTGCTCCCAATACCCTCATACACCCAGCACTTTCCCACATCTCTCTTTCTCTTATATTATTTCATCTTTACCTTTGCCCATTTAGCAATGTGAGTTACCATGCTTTAGCCTCTGAATGCCAGCTTCTTCCCAACTTTAACACCAGAGTCAAGTTGTTCTTCCTTATTCATCCAACAAACATTTATTGAGCACCTAGTACTTCCCAATTGATGTGCTAGGTTCAGGGTACCCATTGGTGAATAAGCAGCCACGCTGTCTTCCTTGTGGAGCTTTAAAGTCTATTGAGGGAGGCAGAAAATAAGCTGGGAGCAAACATATAAGTAAGAAAGAATAAGCAAAGAAAGAATAATAGGGAGAATGTACTTAGAGAGGGTGGTGAGATTTAAGCTGAGTCCTGAAAAATAAGAAGTCAGGCGTTCTTTGCAAGTGAGAATAGAGACAGGGCACCTGGCAGAAGGGACAGCATGTGATGTGATTTGATGTAAACTTTAAAAACTTGGTCTGGCTGCATGTGTGAGTGCATATGGGAGGAGGACAGGAATTGAAGTGTGGAGACCACCAGGGGGCTGTGGAAGTAGTCCAGAGGGAACTGATGGATGAGAATGGTGGCAGTGAAAATCAAGGGAAGTGATGATGTTGGACTGGACATAAAGGATGAGGGACAGGGAGGGGCCAAGGATGGATCATTCCCAGGTTTTAGTCTTGAAAGTTGGAGATGAAACCTTCCCAACCAATTGAAAGCCTCTACTTACCTCTTTCCAGCCTCGTGCAAGGCACCCAAAAAGAGATCAAGATATGTCTGTTCCTTTTCCATTTTCTTTGAAGACTTAGCAGCGCATTCCATATAACACTTGTTTGGCAGTAACTCACATGCTACCATGTGACATATCTTCCACTGTTTTTTAAATTAAAGATACTGGAATGTATCATCAGACAAACACTAAAAGTATACAATTTGCCATTCTAGGAAACAGCCCACATAGCTTCTTGAGGACAGTAGTTTCTTTCTGTGATAGTTAGATCACAATGGCAAAAAGAAAGCACCAATTAGAATTCCTCTTTACAATTTTAATTTCATCTAATATTCTATTCCTGATTAGTTATGTGCTCGTAGTCTAGGGTAATATTAATGTTGGGTGAGTTTCCAAAGGTTCAAGGCAGACATCAGGCACGACCCCTACTCGTGATTGTGGACATGAGGGTAAATGACAGGTTTGCATTGGTGGGAAATGCTGAGGCTAAGCTGGGGTTGGGTGTCTAGAGTGAACGGCCAAATTGGCAGGAGGACCCTGAGCGGATCAAATGTTTTCAGTCAGGCTCATTTGCATAGCCAGTGAGAGAAACGAAAGAATCTGAGCTTGCTTATTGAATGTTGAGGGGCAAGGAAGGGATAGGTAAGCTGTTAAAGGAGGAAGCTGAGTGAAGCTTGTTCTCTAAAAATCTGTGGTTTAGATCACTTAGCTGAAGATCTCAGGTCAGACTGTACTCTCTTGGGTTTCTGAACCAATAATGGAGGTCTGACAGCCTAAAGATGATAGGTGGACTTGTACGTGGCTCAGCTAGGGTGTGTTCTGAGTTAGGTACCACAGAGATGAGTCTTGGCTCTGGAGATGTTTGAGCAGAAAGGTTCAGAAGAACCACATATAACATGGTGATGGGGTTGAGATGAGACCCTTAGCTGGAGAGGTGAAAGAAAGTCACTCATCAACATTCAGGGGGAAAATCTTTTATTAAGAAAAAGACAGTCTTTATATAAATGCTTCTATTATACAATTGTCCAAAAAGTTGTGAAATTAACTTAGTAGTTAAACATTCTGCTGTACCTAAAATAGCAAAACAACAAACACAGTTTGCTCAGTTTTTCCACGTTGGAAAAAAAGAAACGCTGCATCAGTTCAACCCGTAATTTCAGCCTGTGCTCACAGGTTGTGTCTGCACCGAAGGAGTGATCTGAATGATAGGCTTTGCTGCTGGTCATTTCAGTCATTTAGAAAGCGCTCCAGCCTGGCCCCTACTGTGAGGAAAGACCGTGTCTAAACCACTGCAGCTGAACCAATGGACTAAAAAATTTTGTGAACCCAATTAGCTGTAGCATGGCTCTTTGAGTAAGCCACACAGTTGGGACATAGTGTCGGCTCTGCCACTCATCCAGCAGTGGCAAATGCTTAACCATTGACAGTGACTGCACTGTGCTGCCCTTATTCAGGTCACCCACAGGACAGGCACACACTCCTTCACTTTTCAAATACTAAAGTGAAAACAAATATAGCCAGACGAAAGGTATCAATCGAGAATGTGGAATGGGGAATGAGCAAGGAATCATTGCCTCCCGATGACAGCCTGGAAAAACAACATTTTGGATCTAGGTGCTTTCAGTTTTCAATGATACGGGTTAATCCTGCTCCCCTTCTCCCAGAAATACACCGCTTTATTCAGTTCTGTGCAGCCTACAGGTCCAAACTTGTCCCTAGTGACTGCACACTGGCTATTTCCCTTCCCATTTTGGACAGAAGACAAAGTGTTCAGGAAGACCCTACCGAGTTAGGAGTTTTATAACAATAACACTCAATTACAATAGTAAAATTATTTTTTTTACCAATTTATTTGTGGAGTTCCCTTCCTTATTGTGTTGATGCAATTTCTTTCTTTTCCCTTTTTTTTTTTTTTTTTTTTTTTTTTTTTTTTTGAGATGGAGTTTCGCTCTGTCATGGAGGCCAAAGTACAATGGCCTGATCTCGGCTCACTGCAAGCTCTGCCTCCCGGGTTCACGCCATTCTCCTGCCTCAGCCTCCCGAGTAGCTGGGACTACAGGTGCCTGCCACCACGCCCAGCTAATTTTTTGTATTTTTAGTGGAGATGGGGTTTCACCATGTTAGCCAGGATGGTCTCGATCTTCTGACCTCATGATCTGCCTGCCTTGGCCTCCCAAAGTTCTGGAATTACAGGCGTGAGCCACCATGCCTGGCCAATGCAATTTCTTTAAAGCTAACACTACCAAGAAAATGTATCACTATAATCAGTTTTTTATTCAATTTAAAGGCTTTAAAAAATTGTTTGTCCTGACAAAATAACCAAATGTTGATCACCTATATATTTTAAGTTTCAAAAGAAAATGTTTTGTCTTCCCCCAGGGCCTCTGCATAAGGTGAGGGTGTGATGATGACTCAGACTAGGCTTCTGTTTGAGTAACTGTTACTCTCCTGCCCAGGTTGAGTTTCCCAAATTGACGTTCCTTTCATGTTTCTCACAAAAGCTATGGAATCAAGGTGGTATTTGGTCAGAAGTTGTGCAAGACTGAAAACTTATAGCCTGGGCAGGTAAGGCTACTTTGAAAATTGTGCACCTTTATAAAATAAGAAAACAATGCTTCTTTTTAATAGCTTAAAAATGCTCTTCCATGATTTAGAGTATTTAATGTGGAGGTAGAAGTTAAGCCAATCTGATGCTTTTTCTTTAGAGATATTGGATATTGGATTTTATCTGTCTAGATTACTCTCAGTTGTTTCTCTGAACTATAATTTTGATAACATCACAAGGGCAAGTTATATTCGTTATTTATGGTACCTGCAACATAGTGAAGACTTTCATCTACATGCATACATTCTTTTTTTTTTTTTTTGAGATGGAGTCTTGCTCTGTCACCCAGGCTGGAGTGCAGTGGCGCGATCTCGGCTCACTGCAAGCTCTGCCTCCTGGGTTCATGCCATTCTCCTGCCTCAGCCTCCCGAGTAGCTGGAACTACAGGCGCCCACCACCACGCCTGGCTAACTTTTTGTATTTTTAGTAGAGACGGGGTTTCACCGTGTTAGCCAGGATGGTCTCAATCTCCTGACCTCATGATCTGCCTGCCTCAGCCCCACAAAGTGCTAGGATTACAGGCGTGAGCTACCGCGCCTGGCCTACATGCATACATTATTTACAGGTCAGGAATAGATCATGAAGCAACATCTATACTTTTTTAGGGAATATAGCTTCCTAAATTGTGGTTTCATACTCAACAACAAAAGTGAATCTGCAGTGTTTGCTATGGAAATTGCATTAATTTGCTTCTTTTCTTCCCAAATCATGTTTCAGTTAACTTCTATTAGCAACAAGACTTTTATATATGTAAGGACTTACAAACTATGCCACACATGCATTTCTCCTAAAAATATATTTATTAAATTGATTGAAAGTTTAAAATGAATAAAAATAATGCTTGTGCTCCCTCTTCCCATGTTGGGGTCTCTCACATGTTAGCCCTCATAACAGTGAGGGTTGGAAGTCCCTGAAAAGAATGTTGCTCTCTACCATGTGCTCCTACAGCATCATGGACACATCTGCATGACAGCATTAATCCCTTTCAAGGGAAATGCATTCTCTAAAATATAGATTTTAGTGAGGTAAAATATGCATACAAAGTTTACTCTTTACCATGTTTAAATGTACAGTTCAATAGCAATAAATATATGTATATTCTTCCCCCACTTTCCTTCTCCCCTCCCCTCTCCCTTCCTGGCCTCTGGTAACCACCATTCTCTTTTCTACCTTCATGAGATCCACTTTTTGTAGCTCTCACATATGAGGGAGAACATGTGATATTTGTCTTTCTGTGCTTGGTTTATTTCACTTAACATAATGGCCTCCAGTTCCATCCATGTTGCTGCAAATAACAGGATTTCATTCATTTTTATGGCTAAATTATATTCCATTGTTTATCTTTACCCCAATTTGTTAATCTATTCATCTGTTGATGGGTATTTAGGTTGATTCCATATCTTGGCTATCATGAATAGCGCTGTAATAAACATGAGAGTGTAGATACCTCTTTGATATATTGATTTCCTTTCTTTTGGATACATGTCCAGTAGTGGGATTGCTGGATTATATAGTAGTTTTAGTTTTAGTTTTCTGAGGAACCTCTGAACTGTTCGCCATAGTGGTTGTACAAATTTACATTCCAACCAGCAGTGTATGAGTGTTCTCTTTCTCCACATCCTTGTCAGCATCTGCTATTGCCTGTCTTTTTGATATAAGCCATTTTAACAGGGTGAGATGATATCTCACTGTGGTTTTGGTTTGCATTTCTCTGATGATTAGTAATGTTGAGCATTTTTTCATATACTTCTTGGCCATTTGCATGTATTCTTTTGAGAAATGTCTGTTCAAATCTTTTGCCCATTTTTAAATCAGATTATTTGATTTTTTTCCCATTGAGTTGCTTGAGCACCTTATATATTCTCATTATTAATCCCTTGTCAAATGGATGGTTTGTAAATATTTTCTCCCATTCTGTGGGTTGTCTCTTCACTTTGTTCATTGTTTCCTCTGTTATGCGGAAGTTTTTTGGCTTGATGTAATCTTATAAGTACCACATGCTAACCAATTGCACCACTGGAGCCACTTGATGTAATCTTAATTGTCTATTTTTGCTTTGATTGCCTGGAATTTACACCAACAGCAAACAATCTAGAAAAGAAACCAATAAAGCAATTCCACTTATTATAGCTACAAAAATATAAAACACCTAGGAATCAGTCTAATCAAAGAAGTGAAAGATCTAGACGAGAAAAACTATAAAACAATCCTTCTGAGAGGAATATTGAAGAGGACACAATAAGTGGAAAGATAGTCCATGCTCTGGACTAGAAAAATTAATATTGTTGAGAGAATACTATCCAAAGCAATTTGCAGATTCAATGCAATCCTTATCAAAATACCAATGACTTTCTTCAAAGAAATAGAAAAAAATCCAAAAATTTATATGGAATTTGTTTGCATAAATAGCCAAAGCAATCCTGAGCAAAAAGAACAAAGTTGGGAGCATCATACTACCTGAGTTCAAAATTCATTACAAAGCCATAGTAACCAAAACAGCGTGGTACTGGCATAAAAATAGACATCAGACCAATGGAACAGAATAGAGAATCCAGACATGAAAACAGGTATTTACAGCCAACTCATCTTCGACAAAGTTGCCAAGAACATACAATGGTGAAAAGATAGTCTTCAATAAATGGTGCTGGGAAAACTGGATATCCATATGCAGAAGAATGAAACTAAACCTCTATCTCTCACCATACTCATAAATCAAATCAAAATAGATTAAAGACTTAAATCTAAGACCCGAAACTATGAAACTATATGAACAAAACAGTGGGAAAACCCTCCAGGACTTTGGACTGGGAAGTGCATTCTTATATGTTTCTTTCTTTCACTTAATTGTGAGGGTTGGGGGCAATATGGTAGAATGTCAGAGTTGAGTTTAAATCCACTCTAGGCCATGGTTTAGTTTTGAGATTGAGGTTAAGCTATATAACCTCCCCAAATCTCCATTTTATCACTTGCTTAGAAAAAGACAGATTAATAATACCTCCCTATATCACAGGATTGAATATGGAATGGATATGAACTTACCTGCTATATGTTAGGTGCTCTGGAAATGAGAATGCTTACACCTAATTTTTAGTGTTATTTATCTTTTAGTAATCAATGCTTAAGTCTCTATCTACCCTAAGTAAGGAGTGTAATAAATGTATGTTGAATGAATAAACTGATGAATAGAGGGAGAAGAAGGAGTCATCAAGATTTTGCTTTGAAGGAGTTTGCCTGGAAGATATTTTCTTCTTTTTCCCCCAGCCAGCATTCCTCACTCAAATTCCCAACACTTTCCAGTGCTTATACAGTGTTAGCATGTGGGCAGGTGAAACGGAATGAAATGGCAGTGGCTTTTGGCCATTCAGTGCCTACTTTTGAGTTGGTTAATTAGTCACTTGAGTTAGGTAGAAACCACTGTTCTGTATGTTAAGCCTAAATCCACAAAAATGGGGGAAAATGTATTTCTCAAAATTATTGCTGTCAGGTGTAAAGAAAAGCTTACAGCATTCCAGAAAGTGTCCCCAGCTAGCCCACTGGTGCCGAACCCTTGGCTCTGTGCTGTAGAAACTTCAAAGAGGCTACAGAAAGATGAATCTCCACTCCCCATCCACCATGTTGCAATACCAAGTGCTTTCCATAAGCATTTTTTAAGCTAAAAGACAAATGTACACATCCATCATTATTATTTCATTAGTTCTCCCCTTCAAAATAACCTATTTCTTTCTCTATGTCTCTTTTGCCTGTTGCTCTAACAGCAGGTGATGAAAGAGAAGCCTCCCCAAAGAAGATTAAAACACGATTTGTTATGAAACTTCTAGTTTTCCATGGTTAAATGCTATTCAGAATGCAGGTAAAGCCACAAGGAGTTTCCCTGGTGTTTGCCAAGCCCAAAGCCGCAGACAGATGAGAGGGGCAGAACATGAGCAATGAGGGAATGTGGGCTGAGGGATTCCATGTTTAGACAGATGGCTTTAGGCAGTGGGGCTGGCCAGAGAAAGCAAGAGCCTGCCTGGGGCACCAGGCCCCAGGAGAGCAAGCAGAGACGTTTGCATCAACCATGTGAGCTCATGGGGGGAATCAAGTATGAAGACAGGATTCTCAGTCATCATCAACCGCAAAGTGTCACTAGGAAAGGAGAGTGGCTTTAGTCATCAGTTGGATAAATGGCTTATTTTTCTTGAAGAAGAGCATTTATGAGAATGAAGTCATGTGGAAAAAGGTGTCAAAATAAGAAGCAGTAGTGATAGACCTGGCTGGGTGCAAGTGGTGACGGGGTGGTAATCTGGCTTCCTTGTTATCTCCTGACCATTATGTGTTCTTGGTCTGGAACTGGCCTACTAACTAGGTTTATTTATTTATTTATTTATTTATTAAATTAAATTAATTTTTTTTTTTTTTTTTTTTTTTTTTTTGAGATGGAGTCTCACTCTGTCACCCAGGCTGGAGTCTCGATCTGTTGCCCAGGCTGGAGTGCAGTGGCATAATCTTGGCTCACTGCACCCTCCACCTCCCAGATTCAAGTGATTCTCCTGCCTCAGTTCCTGAGTAGCTGGGATTACAGGTGCCAGCCACCACGCCCAGCTAGTTTTTGTATTTTTAGTAGAGACGGAGTTTCAACATGTTGGCCAGGCTGGCCTGACCAACTCCTGACCTCGAGTGATCTGCCCACCTGGGTCTCCCAAAGTGCTGAGATTACAGGCGTGAGCCACTGCACCTGGCCACTAACTAGGTTTATTTCATATGTCAAAGAATCTGATGATTGATTACTGATGTCTGCCCCAGGATCAGAAAGACAACTGGTAGTATTCATGCCATTTCCTGGCCTCCCAGGTACAGAACTTAACCTCCTTAGACTTTATTTTCTTCATCTTCAGAACGATGCCAACTACAGTTATGAAATTATTCTAAACCTAAGGACTAACCAGTGAGAGTATTGTTTGCGGGTTATTGTGAGTACATTGAGTTCACTTGTTTATAAAACCATTTTCAGCATTCAAGTAAATGAAAGTATTCAACCTTCAATATAATTCATCATAACTCACTCACTGTATGTTTTTCTCTTTCTTTTCCTTTTGGCTGTATATTAGAAATCCCAAAATACCACAATAAAACCTTAGGTTCATTGTTCCTGCATGTCCTATTCTTGTTTATATTTATAATCTTTTAAGGAAATTGAACAAATTCAGATTAGTAATGAGCTCACCAAAGGACTAGTAAGTGAAATAACAAAGTAAGTGAAAATAAGGTACTAGTCAAGCCCCCAAAGTACAGATGTTCAATGGGGACATATTTTCTGTTATCCTGAACTCCAAGCACATGGCAAAATTAGCAAAGCATAGAGAAGAAAAAATTCTGTTGTTAATTTTCTTCCTCCAGTAAATACCTTATTTCAGTTTTTCTCAAACTGGGTCTGCAGATACATTTTGAAGCTTTGTGATTTTTTTTTCTTTAAAAGTTGTTATCCAATTACTGAAATTTAGAGGCATTGCTTTACTAAAATTGTAAAACATGAAATATTTCAAATCTCAGAAAACAATGCAACAGATACCAAGAGAGCCCATCAAGCAAATTGGGAGGATTTGCTGTATTGTTTCTGATCTCCAATTTTTTTAATGGAATACGAAACTTACATATGTAATTAAAGCCACTCTGCAGGCTTCCTTTCTCTTTTCTTCCCACTTTAGAGGTAGCTGCTAACTTGTTGAATTCACTTTGTGGCTTCATAGATTTTTTTCTATGATGGCATTTCATTAAGTTGTATCAAGCATTCATTTTTTTTCACTGCAAAAACGGATTAAACACCTACTGTTCATCTATCTATTTTGGATACAAATGTGAAAGGTATTTAAGGAACAGAACAAAAGCACAGAAATGAGATTAGTGACTAAGAGATTAATTAACTGTATATTCAACAGATTTACCAAATACCCATGAAGTGCTAGTTCAGTTTTTCAATAATAAGTGGTAAAGAACAGGTGATGGGTTGAGCAACTCTGATTCATCTAATACTAACACAGTTTTGATATTAGCATCAAAATCATAGATTAATTGAGAACTGGGACTGAGAGGTCTGGCTCCCTAGATTTGGCTGATGATCCTTGGCATGACCTTGAAGAAGTCAGCAGCCCTGGCTCTACTGCTACCATTGGTGAAATATGGATGCAATGAAACATTTTCTTCACACAGAGGCATTAGTACAAATAAGTTCATGTCCTTGAAACCTCTGAATAAAAGCTCATTATATTCCAGGCTAAAGATGGAATAGAGACTAATTTTGTTAAATAGAGATAAACAAAGAACATATTATTAATCGGAGAACTTGCGTGTTGAAAATTGGGAAGGATAATCATTCATTAGTTTAAATGAGGCTTTACATATTAATTGTAACCAATATATATTAGGTAAAATATTGAGAGAGACTGAAAAGGCCACATATACATGCTAATATAGGTTTGGGTTTTTAAGTACTGGGGTTTTAGTGTCTCATTTAGTGAAACGCCGTAAGAACCAGAAGATTTTGAAGGCTGAATGAAAACAAGAAGTGATTGTGGTTATCAATATGAGAAACAACATCACTCCATTAATGAATACTCAAATTGTTTCATCTTTATTGACCTCACCTTCTAAAGTAGATAATCCTTAAGATCCTCTCTGGTACTCTAGCTTTCTTCTTTCTGAGCACGTTATTCCTTTGCATTTTAGTCATGACAAATGAATTTGTACAAAACAGTGTCTTCAGATTTACCCTGTGACCAAAATGTTGGATTGAAAACAAAATTTGTTGCCTTTATTTAATATTTTGATGACATAGCAGAGATTTAAAAACTATTATTTATACTATTTGAGAGTTAATTGTAACTCAGAATATAGAGTTAACTCTTTTTCTTTTAGTAGCAATAACTTTTTGGCAGAAAGATTTTGTTTCAGTGACAGACATGACATAGAAACAGAAAATATGATTGTATACCTTTAACCTCATCACCAGGCAGCTGAGCTATTGGTCATGATCTGGCTTCCAAGTTTCAATCTGTCGCTCACTGCTTGCCTGAAATGGGCCAGAAAAGCAGGTTTATTGTGTTTCTACAGTTACATAGAAGTAGAAATGTTCCTTGGACCTCTGACTGCAATATGACAGACTAGATTAAAATACAGAAATGTATTAAAGAGACATGTATTCACAGTTCAGTTTTTTAAAGATTCACACCCTCAATATATTCCTTTTTGGTACTCCTGTAACATACTTGACAAGATGCCACTGTCAAGCCTTTTTGTACATTGGTTGCCCAAATTAGTTTTAAGCAGATGATTTTTTACATCAGTTAAGATAATACTAATCTTTTCATTAGTTTAACTTTGAAATGATGTTTAAGAACATGATACTTAAATACAATGATTTTCCTATTTTGCCAGCAGCAGCTCCAACATGCCAATACATGTGGAAATTTCTTGAAAGAAATGTTCAGGATTGTAAACATCTTTGCTGAAGTCCTCAGAATTACAAATTTATGATTCAGAACAAATTTTCAAGTTGAAAAAATAGAAAACTCAATGATTATAACATCTAGGTCTATGGATGAAATCTGTTAGCAATGTGGAGGTGATAGTAAAAATGAGTTTTAATTAAAGATAAGTATTTGTACATGTGATTTTCCTGGGCAGAAATAACTATTTATTATATTCTAAAACCCATGAAGGCAGCAACATAAAGAAAACAACTTTGGACAAGTTATTTAATCTTTCATACTTTATTTCGTCATTTGTAAAACAAGGGTAATACCAGTCCTTACATCACAGATTTATTGGAGGCATTGAATGACATAATATGCAAAAAGCACCTGAAACAGTCCTCACACATACTAAGCATTCAATAATTGTTACCTGTTATTATTTTTAATATTATTAGGAGTGATAATGCAAAACATTGATAAGAGAAAGGCAATTCAGGGTGTTCTTGTCTATTTTAAAGCCTTCATGTCTTAATTTAGAAACTTTTTCACTTCTAGTTAGGATATTAGGTCTAAAACACTTAATCTGACTTTTCTGTTAGAAAGGTATGATTATATATGTCAAAGAGGAGAATTATTTCAAAGTTTAATTACAGTTTGGATGAAGAAGTTGAGTGATTGTCTTTTGGCAATTGGAATTTCTTTCTAAATTCCTACACTTTAAAAACTGAAGTGTTAACCTCACTGTTGTAGCACACACAGGTTCAGTAGAGTCCCATACTGGAATCCTCGTTTCATTGCTTTGGAAGGGGTGCGATGAAGATAGTTTGTCTGATGATGAAGATAATCTTTGAGGTAGAGTCCCAGGAAGAAATGGATGGGACACTCCTATGGGGTAATCTGAGCAGAGATACTGGGACCACAGTACAGATGAAGGTGCCAGGATGTAGTCTACCAATGGTACCCGGGAGCTAGCACCATCCTGAGCTTTTACCACACACACCTGAAGGGGCGAGCGGTTCTGATCCTGGAGACAGAGGGGGTCTGCAGAGAGCGCGGCCTCACAGCATTGAAGGGCAGCTTGCCTGTGGTGACATTGTAGGAAGGGAGCTGAGGGAATAACCACCACAAGCTTACTGTCCCTGGCCGAACCCAACCAGAAGCCAGGGGACATTGGGGACTGTTGGTATCTTTCACTTCCTGTCCAACTTTCCGGGGTTGATTGCACATGAAAAAGGGTGGAGTGTGGATCTGTAGGGAAAATGGTGGGGAGGGGAGTGTGAGGGGAACAAAATAAAAACAAATTAGTACAGGTTACCGGCAGTAAACATGTGACTAATGATAAAAGTGTTCTTTTTTTCTCCCCGTGTTTTTTGTTTTGTTTTGTTTTTTTTGTTTTTTTTTTTTTTTTTTTTTTTTTTTTAAGACGGAGTCTTGCTCTATCGCCCAGGCTGGAGTGCAATGGCGCGATCTTGGCTCACTGCAACCTACGCCTCCCAGGTTCAAGCGGTTCTCCTGCCTCAGCCTCCTGAGTAGCTGGGACTACAGGCGTGCACCACCACACCCAGATAATCTGTGTATTTTTAGTAGACACGGGGTTTCACCATGTTGGCCAGGATGGTCTCCATCTCTTGACCTGGTGATCTGCCCGCCTTGGCCTCCCAAAGTGCTGGGATTACAGGCATGAGTCACTGTACCCGGCATTCTCCCCTTCTTTTTATCCCATAAAACTGGCATAGAGAAATAGGATTGCTCTTAAAACGTTTAAATTATATAAGCAGGGATCCCGTTTAACATGATACTTTTCAGAGAGAGATGCCTGTCAGGTGAAAGTTACTCTGAAGGTAGCATTATTTAAGATATTCATATACCCAAAGAACGAGTATGTGGACCAGAAAGAAGCTGTTGAAGCTACTACATTCTAATTAAATTAATGATTTTCTTTCCAAATTCCCCTTGAATCTCTATTCTTACTTAGCTTTCTATCACAACACATATCAAATGACCCATTCCAAATACCAACATTGGTGGATTAGAATATACTTAGTTTCACTTAAGAATTATGGGGGTTTTAGTTATTTTATGATAATATTATTATGGTCACATATCATTTTGAAAAATATAGTTCATTCAAGAATACAAACAATCTAATGGATATTTGGTTACTTCATAACAATCATTTTAAGTATATCATACAAATGAACATGGTTAACTTTTACTATTTTTCAGAGGGGATGATATAGATTCTGCCTTTATTTTGCCTCTATAGTAAAATTATTGATAAAGTAATTAAAGATATATTGTTCTACATTTGTATGCCCGTGGACAGTAATTATCAGCCTCTTTTATGTTTCACTAGTAACTATATCCCATATAGTAATTATTAATTACCATGAAATAATTATATAGTAATTAAAACCTATATCCTATAGGTTTTAACAAATAAGAAATGTAAAACCATATACTTTCAGAAAAGGTCATATTTCATAAATATTCTGTTATTATGTTTATCATTTACTGTGTTAAGCCTGTGAAACATTTTAGTAGAAATTACTAATGTTTAATAAAAGCCGAAACTATTCTTTTGTGGTCAACTACAAATTTTACTACTTTAGTAACAGTAAAACATAAAGATGCTCAACAAAAAATATTGCCATCATTGGGTTTATGTAAAATTCTACAACTTCAGATGGACAAAGCAGAAAAAAGGTGTTGGTATTCAGAGGGCAGCTGATATGAAGATGAAGCCTGAATGTAAAAGATGGATCAAGGACACGGTTGGTCAAACGAATGGAGAAGGGACAGAAGTCAAATGGATATCCACAGTAAGCAAGGCCATTGGGAAGCTGGACAAGAAAAAGTCTTTTTGTGCCCATGGGAAACAAAGATTAGAATAAATTTTGTCCAAGCTGACAATGAGTACATCAGAAGGCATAGATTCCTGGAAGCCAGAGCAGGGTCAGAAGGACATGCCACACACCCGATGGTCAGCTAGTTATCAAAGTTGTAATGCTAATTTTGTCTCATGTGGGCTCCAGTAGGTTAGAGGACTTCTGGCCCCATCATGGTACTGGGATCCTGTGGCAACAGGATGCCCTAATATATGTTGTGGCATATTTTAAAAAAAATGTTAGATAGTCACAATGCTTTCAATTATATCTCAGAACTAAAATTTGTTTTACTTTCTAATATAAAATAATTGAAATAATTATTGTAGTATAAAATAAATAATAAATAAAATAATGTAAAATTAAAATAAGTGAAATAATACTTTCACTTCATACATTAGGAAGTATGATGTACTCATTAGGATCTATGAGTGTATAGCAAACAATGCCACTTAAATAAACACTGGCTAATGTTTCCAGCACAGCCCTGGGGACTAGACTGGCGTTCCCAAGTCTGGCTTGGTGGCAGCAGCTGTTAAGATCGCCCAACTTGCTCTCCTTGCTTGACTTTCATCTTGTCAAACTTCTTTCTGATAATAATTTGGCTTTCCTTGTAGATTTGTCTACAGGGTAGCAAATGAATAAACAAGAGGATTCAGTCTGCTGTTTTCTACGTCTTTCGTTGTAAACAAATACATTGCCATCCTGGTTATTATACATCAGTAACTGAGGGTCCAATTAACATGAGTTCCCTCAGGAGGGAAGCACCTGCTCCTCATGTTCTGATTGATTGGGTTGCAGGGGTCTAGTCCAGAGCACTTGGTATTCTTTGCTACGTTTGCTTTTTCTCTCAAAGCATAACAGGAAGTCTGAGAAGACTATTACACACAATACTTTTTTGGGTACATTATTGGTATCCTTGGTACAATTAAACTTACTTACTTACCTGTGTCTTGATCCACCATAAATTCTGGAAACTGTCCTGATTCAGATATTGCCCATCATAAAACTTTCTTACAAATCAATTAACTGAAAGAACAAAGACCAAATTAAAAAAGGATAAAGTCTTCCCTTCTGTTTTCTTTTTGGGGAAAGTTGATGCACACCATAAGAAATTACATATGTCTTAACCCAAATACAAAAGTAAAAGTAGTAAGAGTGAATTCTGGAAAACACTAGGATAATGAGAAAAAATATATATATATGTTTTTAAAACATGTATCTCCCAGTTTTTTAAAAAAATTATACTTTAAGTTCTGGGGTACAGGTGCACAACGTGCAGATTTGTTACATATGTATACATGTGCCATGTTTGTGTGCTGCACCCATTAACTCATCATTTACATTAGGTATATCTCCTAATGCTATCCCTCCCCACTCCCCCAACCCCATGACAGGCCCCAGTGTGTGATGTTTCCCACCCTGTGTCCAAGTGTTCTCATTGTTCAATTCCCACCTATGAGTGAGAACATGCAGTGTTTGGTTTTCTGTCCTTGCGATAGTTTGCTGAGAATGATGGTTTCCAGTTTCATCCATGTCCCTACAAAGGACATGAACTCATCCTTTTTTATGGCTGCATAGCATTCCATGGTGTATATGTGCCACATTTTCTTAATCCAGTCTATCATTGATGGACGTTTGGGTTGGTTCCAAGTCTTTGCTATTGTGAATAGTGCCGCAATAAACATACGTGTGCATGTGTCTTTATAGCAGCATGATTTATAATCCTTTGGGTATATACCCAGTAATGGGATGGCTGGGTCAAATGGTATTTCTAGTTCTAGATCCTTGATGAATCGCCACACTGTCTTCCACAATGGTTGAACTAGTTTATAGTCCCACTAACAGTGTAAAAGTGTTCCTATTTCTCCACATCCTCTCCAGCAACTGTTGTTTCCTGACTTTTTAATGATTGCCATTCTACCTGGTGTGAAATGGTATCTCATTGTGGTTTTGCTTTGCATTTCTCTGATGACCAGTGATGATAAGCATTTTTTCATATATCTGTTGGCTGCATAAATGTCTTCTTTTGAGAATTGTCTTTTCATATCCTTTGCCTGCTTTTTGATGGGGTTGTTTGATTTTTTTCTTGTAAATTTGTTTAAGTTCTTTGTAGATTCTGGATATTGGCCCTTTGTCAGATGAGTAGATTGCAAAAATTTCCTCCCATTCTGTAGGTTGACTGTTCACTCTGACAGTAGTTTCTTTTGCTGTGCAGAAGCTCTTTAGTTTAATTAGATCCCATTTGTCAATTTTGGCTTTTGTTGCCATTGCTTTTGGTGTTTTAGTCATGAACTCCTTGCCCATGCCTATGTCCTGAATGTTGTTGGCTAGGTTTTCTTCTAGGGTTTTTATGGTTTTAGGTCTAACATTTAAGTCTTCAATCCATCTTGAATTAATTTTTGCATAAGGTATAAGGAAGGGATCCAGTTTCAGCTTTCTACATATGGCGAGCCAGTTTTCCCAGCACCATTTATTAAATAGGGAATCCTTTCCCCATTTCTTGTTTTTGTCAGGTATGTCAAAGATCAGATGGTTGTACATGTGTGGTATTATTTCTGAGGGCTCTGTTCTGTTCCATTGGTCTATATTTCTGTTTTGGTACCAGCACCATGCTGTTTTGGTTACTGTAGCCTTGTAGTATAGCTTGAAGTCAGGGAGTGTGATGCCTCCAGCTTTGTTCTTTTGGCTTAGGATTGTCTTGGCAATGCGGGCTCTTTTTTGGTTCCATATGAACTTTAAAGTAGTTTTTTTCCAATTCTGTGAAGAAAATCATTGGTAGCTTGATGGGGATGGCATTGAATCTATAAATTACCTTGGGCAGTATGGCCATTTTCACAGTATTGATTCTTCCTATCCATGAGCATGGAATGTTCTTCCATTTCTTTGTGTCCTTTTTTATTTCATTGAGCAGTGGTTTGTAGTTCTCCTTGAAGAGGTCCTTCACATCCCTTGTAAGTTGGATTCCTAGGTATTTTATTCTTTTTGAAGCAATTGTGAATGGAGTTCACTCATGATTTGGCTCTCTGTTTGTCTGTTCTTGGTGTATAGGAATGCTTGTGATTTTTGCACATTGATTTTGTATCCTGAGACTTTGCTGAAGTTGCTTATCAGCTTAAGGAGATTTGGGGCTGAGACGATGGGGTTTTCTAAATATACAATCATGTCATCTGCAAACAGGGACAATTTGACTTCCTCTTTTCCTAATTGAATACCCTTTATTTGTTTCTCCTGCCTGATTGCCCTGGCCAGAACTTCCAACACTATGTTGAGAGAGGGCATCCCTGTCTTGTACCAGTTTTCAAAGGGAATGCTTCCAGTTTTTTGCCCATTCAGTATGATATTGGCTGTGGGTTTGTCATAAATAGCTCTTATTATTTTCAGATACGTCCCATCAATACCCAGTTTATTGAGAGTTTTTAGCATGAAGGGCTGTTGAATTTTGTCAAAGGCCTTTTCTGCATCTATTGAGAAAATCATGTGGTTTTTGTCTTTGGTTCTGTTTGTATGATGGATTATGTTTATTGATTTGTGTATGTTGAACCAGCCTTGCATCCCAGGATGAAGCCAACTTGATTGTGGTGGATAAGCTTTTTGATGTGCTGCTGGATTCAGTTTGCCAGTATTTTATTGAGGATTTTTGCTTCAATGTTCATCAGGGATATTGGTCTAAAATTCTCTTTTTTTGTTGTGTCTCTGCCAGGCTTTGGTATCAGGATGAGGCTTTGGTATCAGGATAATGCTGGCCTCATAAAATGAGGTTAGGGAGGATTTCCTTTTTCTCTATTGATTGGAATAGCTTCAGAAGGAATGGTACCAGCTCCTCTTTGAACCTCTGGTAGAATTCGGCTGTGAATCCATCTGGTCCTGGACTTTTTTTGGTTGGTAGGCTATTAATTATTGCCTCAATTTCAGAGCCTGTTGTTGGTCTATTCAGGGATTCAACTTCTTCCTGGTTTAGTCTTAGGAGGGTGTATGTGTCCAGGAATTTATCCATTTCTTCTAGATTTTCTAGTTTATTTCCATAGAGGTGTTTATAGTATTCTCTGATGGTAGTTTGTATTTCTGTGGGATCAGTGGTGATATCCCCTTTACCATTTTTTTTATTGTGTCTATTTGATTCTTTTCTTTCTTCTCTTTTCTTCTTTATTAGTCTTGCTAGTGGTCTATCAATTGTGTTGATCTTTTCAAAACACCAGCTCCTGGATTCATTGATTTTTTGAAGGGTTTTTTTTTGTGTCTCGATCTCCTTCAGTTCTGCTCTGATCTTAATTATTTCTTGCCTTCTGCTAGCTTTTGAATGTGTTTGCTCTTTCTTCTCTAATTCTTTTAATTGTGATGTTAGGGTGTCAATTTTAGATCTTTCCTGCTTTCTCTTGTGGGCATTTAGTGCTATAAATTTCCCTCTATACACTGCTTTAAATGTGTCTCAGAGATTCTGGTATATTGTGTCTTTGTTCTCATTGGTTTCAAAGAACATCTTTATTTCTGCCTTCATTTCGTTGTTTACCCAGTAGTCATTCAGGAGCGGGTTGTTCAGTTTCCATGTAGTTGAGCAGTTTTGAGTAAGTTTCTTAATTCTGAGTTCTAGTTTGATTGCACTGTGGTCTGAGAGACAGTTTGTTGTGATTTCTATTCTTTTACATTTGCTGAGGAGTGCTTTACTTCAAACTATGTGGTCAATTTTGGAATAAGTGTGACGTGGTGCTGAGAAGAATGTATATTCTGTTGAGTTGGGGTGGAGAGTTCTGTAGATGTCCATTAGGTCTGCTTGGTGCAGAGTTGAGTTCAGTTCCTGAGTATCCTTATTAACTTTCTGTCTCATTGATCTGTCTATGTTGACAGTGGGGTGTTAAAGTCTCCCATTACTATTGTGTGGGAGTCTAAGTCTCTTTGTAAGTCTCTAAGGACTTGCTTTATGAATCTGGGTGCTTCTGTATTGGGTGCATATATATTTAGGATAGTTAGCTCTTCTTGTTGAATTGATCCCTTTACCATGATGTAATGGCCTTCTTTGTCTCGTTTGTAAGTCTCTAAGGACTTGCTTTATGAATCTGGGTGCTTCTGTATTGGGTGCATATATATTTAGGATAGTTAGCTCTTCTTGTTGAATTGATCCCTTTACCATGATGTAATGGCCTTCTTTGTCTCGTTTGATCTTTGTTGGTTTAAAGTCTGTTTTATCAGAGACTGGGATTACAACCCCTGCTTTTTTTTTGCTTTCCATTTGCTTGGTAGATCTTCCTCCATCCCTTTATTTTGAGCCTTTGTGTGTCTCTGCATGTGAGATGGGTCTCCTAAAGACAGCACACTGATGGGTCTTGACTCTTTATCCAATTTGCCAGTCAGCGTCTTTTAATTGGAGCGGTTAGCCCATTTACATTTAAGGTTAATATTGTTATTGTGAATTTGATGCTGTCATTATGATGTTAGCTGGTTATTTTGCCTGTTAGTTGATGCAGTTTCTTCCTAGCATCGATGGTCTTGACAATGTGGCATGTTTTTGCAGTGGCTGGTACCAGTTGTTCCTTTCCATGTTTAGTGCTTCCTTCAGGAGCTCTTGTAAGGCAGGCCTGGTGGTGACAAAATCTCTTAGCATTTGCTTGTCTGTAAAAGATTTTATTTCTCCTTCACTTATGAAGCTTAGTTTGGCTGGATATGAAATTCTGGGTTGAAATTTATTTTCTTTAAGGATGTTGAATATTGGCCCCCACTCTCTTCTGGCTTATAGAGTTTCTGCCGAGAGATCCACTGTTAGTCTGATGGGCTTCCCTTTGTGAGAATCTGAATGTTGGCCTGCCTTGCTAGGTTGGGGAAGTTCTCAGGGATAATATCCTGAGGAATGTTTTCCAACTGGATTCCATTCTCCCTGTCACTTTCAGGTACACCAGTCAGACGTAGATTTGGTCTTTTCACATAGTCCCATATTTCTTGGAGGCTTTGTT
This sequence comes from Macaca thibetana thibetana, assembly GCF_024542745.1. Classification (NCBI taxonomy): domain Eukaryota; kingdom Metazoa; phylum Chordata; class Mammalia; order Primates; family Cercopithecidae; genus Macaca; species Macaca thibetana. The sequence continues at coordinate 18,617,396 of NC_065594.1, forward strand.
TGTTTCTTTTTACTCTTTTTTCTCTAAACTTCTCTTCTCGCTTCATTTCATTCATTTGATCTTCAATCACTGATACCCTTTCTTCCACTTGATGGGATCAGCTACTGAAGCTTGTGCATGTGTAACATAGTTCTTGTGCCATAGTTTTCAGCTCCATTAGGTCATTTAAGGTCTTCTCTACACTGTTTATTCTAGTTAGTCATTTGTCTTATCTTTTTTCAAGGTTTTTAGTTCTTTGCGATGGGTTCGAACATCCTCCTTTAGCTCGGAGGAGTTTGTTATTACCAATCGTCTGAAGCCTTCTTGTCTCAACTCGTCAAAGTCATTCTCCATTCAGCTTTGTTCTGTTGCTGGGGAGGAGCTGCGTTCCATTGGAGGAGAACAGGCACTCTGATTTGTAGAATTTTCAGCTTTTCTGCTCTGGTTTCTCCCCATCTTTGTGGTTTTATCTACCTTTGGTCTTTGATGATGGTGATATACAGTTGGGGTTTTGGTGTGGATGTCCTTTCTGTTTGTTAGTTTTCCTTCCAACAGTCAGGACCCTCAGCTGCAGGTCTGTTGGAGTTTGCTGGAGGTCTACTCCAGAACCTGTTTGCCTGTGTATCACCAGCAGAGGCTGCAGAACAGCAAATATAGCAGAACGGCAAATGCTGCTGCCTGATCCTCTGGAAGCTTCGTCTCAGAGGGGCACCTGGCTGTATGAGGTGTCAGTGAGCTTGACAATGACATCTCCCATTTAGGCTACTCGGGAGTCAGGGACCCACTTGAGGGGGCAGTCTGTCCGTTCTCAGGTCTCAAACTCCATGCTGGGAGAACCACTGCTCTCTTCAAAGCTGTCAGACAGGGACATTTAAGTCTGCAGAAGTTTCTGCTGCCTTTTGTTCAGTTACAGCCTGTCCCCAGAGGTGGAGTCTACAGAGGCAAGCAGTCCTCCTTGAGTTGCAGTGGGCTCCACCCAGTTAGAGCTTCCCTGGTCACTTTGTTTACCTACTCAAGTTTCAGCAATGGCAGACCCCCCTCTTCAGCCTTGCTGTGGCCTTGCAGTTCAATCTCAGACTGTTGTGCTAGCAGTGAGAGAGGCTCCGTGGGCGTGGGACCTTCCAAGCCAGGCACGGGATATAATCATCTGGTGTGCCATTTGCTAAGACTGTAGGAAAAGCACAGTATTAAGGTGGGAGCGTCCTGATTTTCCAGGTACCATTTGTCATGGCTTCCCTTGGCTAGGAAAGGGAATTCCCTGACCCCTTATGCTTCCCTGGTGAGGCGATGCCCCACCCTGCTTCAGCTCACACTCCGTGGGCTGCACCCACTGTCTGACAAGCCCCAGTGAGATGAACCTTTTAACTCTGTTGGAAATGCAGAAATCACCCGTCTTCTGCATTGCTCACGCTGGGAGCTATAGACTGGAGCTGTTCTTATTTGGTCATCTTGGAACCTTCCCTTTTCAAGAAAATATTGAGTAAAGAGGCAGTGATAGTAATGGAAAGCTGAAGCTTTGTTATCCCTCTGCCGGATTGAAGTTTTGTGCCTCAGATCAAAAAGTTGAACTATGCATTATATTTACAAGTCAAAGCCTCATAAACTGAATGCCTTAGAAATTCTGGGGAGATAGAAGCAAAGCATTCAAACTTGCTTATCTTCTACTTATTCATAGCTTATGTATTTCCTAAAAGGATTGTATGGTAATTTATAATATTATATAGTGTGGATAAAATAAAAGATAAATCCAGTTATATAAGTGTGAATTGCTGAACCATTTGAATGAAAGAAATCTTAGGTTTTCTTTTTCCAAATAGCAAGCAAAATCTGTCTTTGGGCAAGATTTTGTAAGACATACAAAACCAAATATTAATTTGTATATTTTCCTTACCTCTGTTAGCTTATAGAACTCTGTTCTAGCAACACAGGAAGGAGTCTGGTTCCCAGTTGATGGAGTGTCTTACTCTATGATTAGCTTCAGAAATAATCCAAAACCTGTCTTGTGGGCTCTGATGTTTAATGAGGATTGCAGAGATACCCCTACAGTGACTTGTTCTTTCATTCTGGGCTCTACCATGTAGACACTCTGCTGTTTTTCAGGATGAGAATAAAAATGAAATTATCAGTTCCCCTACAGACTGAACAGACTCCCTCTTGGCTAAGAAGACCCCAGGGAAACCTTGGAAGCTGAGTTCCCAGCCATGGTGGGATGGGAGGTTGAACATGCCTCCTTAAAACCCCTCGTTGGCTAACGACCATTCAACTTCCTTCCCTAAGGGTTTAACAGAAACCAGCCCTTTGGGAAGACTCGAGCTGATGCCCACCAACAGCCTAGTGCTGCCCCTCCTTTTTGTGGTTTTGACAACACAACAACTAGCCAGCATTCCTTCCTGATAAGTGACCTCCAACCCATATTAGTTCTGTCTAGTCTATGGAGGATGCACAGCGATGATTATCATGTTCTCTGCTTCACTTTTTAATGTCAAATGGCCAGAAACTCCACCCTTAGATCGTGCTAATGCTGCCATTTTTTGCACATGTGACTCATGAAGAGGCGTGAAGCTCAGTTACACACGTGCATGTTTTAGTCACTCTGTTCCTGTTCCCTTTGCCCCCGCCTTCCAGGTGTCTGTCTGTTTCTGGCTTCTGCCAGAAGCTATGCTTTCCCAGCCTGTTAGAATGGTCACCTTGCAGGCTGCAACCCTTTATGAGTAATAAAGCCCTCCTTTCCAAATGTGTGAGCCTGGTCATTCTTCAGTTGACAGGACCAAGGCACTTGGTATGCATACCGTCACCTTTATCTGAGGACCTACCACCTTTGGGGTGCTATGCAGGAGGGGTTACTGGAGCCTACAGGTGTTTACAGGTGTCTGCTACCCATAGTCCCCTCTCTTGTCTCCCAGTTCTGAGGGCTTGGAAAAGCAATACCACTTACTCTGTCTTTTATCCTTATCAGTCAAAGCACAAGTCTCCAGTCCAGATGCTCATCTACTTTTTTGTCTTTTTCAAAAGTGCTGAGCATTTCCAAACACAGTTTTGGGGCAGCATGGCAGTGGGGTGGGTGGATTATTTAGAGCTTTAGTCCTTGAAATACAAAATAACTGTAAATTCCCCTAAAGACAGTAAACTTCGGAACTCAACCCCTAAGGCCTTGCTAGCCTTTCTATAGGGAGAGTAAAAGGGAAAATTACTTTTTTTTCCTTCTTTTTAAAAACTACACAGATGCAACACAATGAAGACCCCAAGTGATTGTTTGTTTTTATGTAATAATGCAATTATAAAATGACAAGATTGTTTGTTTTTATGTAATAATGCAAGAATAAAATGACAAGACTAACACAGTAAAGGAAGGAGGGATATAAAATGGTTGTATCAGAAACCTGAGTAAAAAATAAGTGATTTTTTTTCTTACTAGAGTATAGACTTCTAGCAGCTCAGTAGCTAAAATGATGAAGGAAACACAGTGGGTTGCCTAGCTATTGCCTAAAAATAGTAGGTGAACACTTATCTGTTTTGTATTGATAAAGTACATTTGTTAACTAAGCATTTTCAGTGTAAGCTTTAATAGAACTTAGAACACTGCAGAAATTGGTTAAAGCACCGCAGCTGATTTGCAAATAGTATGAAGATTTCTGCCACCTCTAACTTAGGACTAAACTGGTTCTTAAAAAGTGGCATTCAATTAGGCTTCGTACCTGGGAGTTGCCTGTAGTGGTTTTGAGAAATTATTCATTTTTAATGAATTTTTCCACCTCAGGGGTCACCATCACATTGACAACCCCTGGGGAGCATGAGAGATGCCTCCCTCTCTGTTGGGTCCCCCCACCAGCGACCTGGCAGCTGGTACTGGCTCCCACTGTGGCATTCTGCAGGTGCAGCGACCCCAGCGCCACACCGCTGGGGAGGTCAGCCTCACAGTCCAGCTGCAGCAGCAAGTCATTCAGGTGGGGTCAGCCATTCTCACGGATGGTCCGTGTGGAACACGTCTGCTGGGATCTCTCCCCCGCATCTCAGGTCATGGGCCCCCAGCACCACGGAGGAAATTCCTCCTGCTGTGGAAGCAGCTGGCCGCGGTCAGCTGGAAACCAGGACGGACCAGGGCACCCCCACGGAAGTGAATTTCCTGATCCTGAATCAAGATCAGGATCCCCTGATCCTGAATCAAGGTCAGAATCCTGGGGTCCAGCCTCAATGAGAACAACCAGTAAGTTTTCACTCAGTTTGTTCAGATTTCCTAAGGAGTGGTTTTATGGGGGTGACATTATCAATCTCAAATGAATTTCTAAAATTCATTTTTTGGCCTAACTTCTTGTTGTAAACAATTCCTTTCTCTTCTTTATTGTCAAACCCAAGGGTTTAAACCCAGTTGGCATGTCTGGCAAGAAGCCGCTATTGGCGTCTGATGTCAAGTGGCAGCAGTACAGAAGTGTGGGGGCGCAGAGCTCTAGGGAGATCCATGGTTGGGGGCGGGAGGGTAGGGTGGGAGTGGGTTTGGGGGAAGGGGCTGTGTGTAAGTAGAGGAGGAGCTAAGTCCTAAGCACAGCCAGAGCCAGAATCAGAGCCAGAGCCACAGTCTGAAAAGAAGCCAACTCTGAGCCAGGGATGAAGGAAGATGAGGAACCCCAGGACCCAGAGATATGCCAAACCAGGAAATGGAAATGCAAAGACAATACCTAAGCAGGGGCAGGACCTGGGGACAGAATGTGCCCAGATGCATGGGGAGGAGCCGACACAGTTCTCTAGAGCTGAGCGAAATCCAAGAAAGGCAATGGGAATCTTTCACCAGCGTCTACCACGTAACCAGCACTTTCAGGTGATCTGCTTGCCAGTTTTCTCCCAACTTCACAGTAATCTGGAGAGTACATATTATTATTTTCATTGCAGCAAAATACATAATTTGGATCTTGGCTACTTCATCACAGTAGTCAGTAACATGAAACAGTGCATATCACAAGCTTAAAACATAGTGAGAAGAAATCCAGTAATACTCAGAATCCATTAATCAGTAAAACTCTAAAAGTGTATTAAAGACAAATTTATTTATGGCCACAATAAACACTTATACTTAGCCCAGGAGTTACCATTATATTTAGTAGAAAAGTTGAAAGCGCCAAGACTCAGGGGTTCAGGCTACCTTGTTACTTATCTCAGTGAGATGTGTACCAGAAAGTAGAGAAAATGTAGAGAAAGGAAAAAATAAAAGAGGCAAATATAGAAAAGTAAGATTTCTTTTTACAATAGATGAAACTGTCTACTTAGAGAACTCAAGAATGGTAGCCAAGAAGTATTAATGGTAATTAAAAGTCAGAAAAAAAAAATCCACAGAAAACCTGTTACCTGTACATATGGTGTTGCTACTTTTCAGTTGCTGCATAGAATTCCATGTATGGGACATCATACCAAACAAATTAAACTGCAGTAGAAATATTAGGCCAGATATACTCAAGATATGGTCAGGTCAGTTCTCGAATCAGTCGACATGATTAGTCCATCAGTTGACTTATTCATTCATTGACTCACTCTTTAATAATTGTTTATAAATAAAAACAAAGGCACTGCGTTGGGGGGTATGGTGAGACAGTTTCTAGGATCTCTGTGCTTTTGGAGTGTCCAGTCTATTGGAGAAGCCAGCTGTTAAACATGTGGCTGTCATGAGGAATGGTAAGTGCTAGGATGGGGGAAGCATAGGAAGGACTCTGCCATTGACCTGCCCTGGCACAGAGTAGGTTTCAGAGATAATTTTTGTGTCACACAAGAAAAATAGTTTTGTTAGTTTAGAGGGCATACCTCATTTTAAAATACAAAATTAACCAACCAAACAAACAAAAAAGTATCCAAGGCCCTGGAGTTACTAGTTAGCTTTGCACAGAAATGACATTGTAAACCTTGAGTTTCATTCACCTGACTGGGCTTCTGCTGACATTTGGATCTTTTAATCTTTAAACCTTTAACTTTTTTAAACCTTTGGACAAAGGTTTGTCATCACTGAGAATACATGAGGTATTTTAAGTTCTGAAAGGGCTCCCGTAAGAGGGGCAACAATGCTCTGAGCAAGACAGCATCATTACCATAAATGTCAAACACCCCAAAGGGACTACTATAAAAGGGACAAAACTCTCTGAGATGAATCAGTATGGGATTTAAAAATGCATTCTCCTTACTTACATATCATCCCTTTTATGGTAGATCACCCTGGTTTTGCAGAGCTCTTAGTTAACCAGAATTTAGTGCTTACCTGCACTACTGCTTTCCCTTAAACACTGAACAATAATAGTTTTCTAAAATACTCATGTTAGGCATGGGAATTAGGATCAGATGAACTGGATTTGGGTCCCGGTCCAGCCTCAGGTTATAACATGAAGACAGTCATTTAATTTCTTTAAGCCTCCAGTTTTCTCCAAAACATTTTATGAAAACGTTCAAACAAACAGCAAAGCTTAAAGACTTTTACAGTGAACAACCCTAATCCCACCATTTAACCTTAATCATGAACATTTTCTTTATCACATATCTATTCATGTATCCATCACTCTATCCATTCACTGATCCACTTACATTTTTGATGGATTTCAAAGTAAATTTGCAGATATTAGTATACTGCCCCTAAATACTTCAGCATAGATAGCATTAACTAGAGTTGAATATTTGCTTACCATTTTTTATTCTGATGGAAAATGTGCATATTTAAAAATAAGTGTGCTTTTGCTGAGTTTTGTCAAATTGGCAAGTTCTAGGGTTGAGCCTCCTCCCTTTTTTTTGTTATAAAACAGAGTTAAGAGTACTTGTCTCAAAGAGTTGTTGTGAGGATAACATATAACAGCTAATGTGAAAAGAGATTTGTAACTTATAAAGTAAGGTAAGGGTGAGGTGCCATTTTTCTAATTGTAGTTAATATTCTCATCTCTTTGATGAATATTGTTATTAGATATGAAGCAAACTCTAAAAGGATGACAATTTCATTTAGACCTGTAACCTTAATGACTACACTAGCTATCACTGCCCTAGTATTAATTGTTAAGCAGTTTGCACACAAATGATTTCACATGATTATGAAACCACTGCTTGTGTGACATCTGTTCTTGTCATCTGGGAAGCTCTGTGCTGTGTCTGGAATATGTATGGCAAAGTGGTGATGGCAATATTCCCTCCTCTTAATTCAATTAACACGGTTGTGTTGCATTTTCCAAGCTTTCTGTGTGACCTCAGAGACTGGCCCTCGCTTTACACCCATCTTGTAGTCCAATCACAATTCATGAATGTTTAACAAAACCAGAGGACTGTGGGTCAGAAAAGGTAACTGGCTTTCTGTTTTTCTTTAACAAGACCACCCACAGCAACGAAGGTTCAAATGTGGCTATTGGACCACTTAATGATTACATTTGGATGCCAGGGTATCCTCATTAGTAATATGTTAATAACTTAGTTATGATGTAATTTGGTTAATACAATGATACTGTGGAGAAGATTGGGCAGGGTTTGTCTGGAATTTGACCTGCCTGAAAATTTTGGCCAGGTGTTGGAAATTGGTCATGAGATTCAGGACCTGGAGAAAATTATCTGAGGTAAGTGAGGAGTATACTGTTACTTTAGGAAGCCAGGAACTCTCTCTCTCTCTCTCTCTCTCTCTCTCTCTCTCTCTCTCTCTCTCTCTCTCTCAGTATATACACATTTTAGTAGGCTGAATAATGTCTCCTCAAAAGATATCTACATCCGAATCCCTAGAACCTATCAACGTAACCTAGTATGACAAAAGACAAGACTTTGCAGGTGTGATTAAGGATTTTGAGATGCAGCAATTTGTCTCAGTGGGCCCTAAATGCAATCACAAGTTTCTTTATAGGAAGGAGGTGGAGGAAGATGATACCACAGAAGAGGAGAAGGCAATGTGACCACAGATGCAGAGATTGATGTGTTTTCCACAGAGTAGTCAGTGAGAACTTTAAAAAGATATAAATCAGATTAAACAATTCCCTGCTTAAACCTTGCAATGGCTTCCCACAGCCCTGTTGTTAAATCCTTATTTTCCCATGGTCACAACAGCCCTCATGATCTGCCCCTGTATACCTCGTTGGTCCTTCCCTTACCATATCCAAGCCCTACTGGCTTTCTTTCTACCACTCCAACAAGCCCAGCTAATTCTGACTTCAGAAGCCCTGCACTGTGCTTTCTCTGCCTGCATCAGCCTTCCCTGGCTTTGCATAGCGGGTTCCTTCTCATCCTTTATATGTGAGCTCCAAAGTCCTCTTAGAAAACCCTGATGTGACCACTCTAACTAAAGTAGCCCCTCACTCCTTCCACATCTTCTTTTGCCATGCCACCTTGTTTATTTCCTTCAGAAATTACCTTGGTTGTTTGTTTCCTTTTATTTTTTGTTCATAAGTGTATATGAAGTCAAATAAAGTATGGGAGGTGGTATGACAGAGGAAGGGGCAAGTTGCTCGGAGAACATCTAGGCAGGGGAAGTAAACCAGACACATTTCCCGAGAAGGAGATGAATACGTTAAAGGCCAGAAGAAATTAACCACATGCAATGTGAGGAAGTCATGATCCAGGACACAGGAAGTGTATAGGGCATTTGAAAGAAGGAATTCAATAGAGCTGGAGAGTAGCATGTGAAAAGAGGTTGGCAACTGGGAAGAAATGGGATTAGAGGAGTAGATGGGGCCAGATGATGGAGGGCTCTCCAAGCTGTGTCAGGAGGTTTGGGCCTTATCTTAAGGCAATGGTAGCCATTTAATAGTTTTGGATAGGGAAGTACTCTAGGTACTAAATATAACAAAGTCCTTCCCCCAGATTTCCACCCAGGTATGCCTCATGGCAGAAGCTAGTGAACGATACCTGGAATATTGTTTGACATAGTTAACTTTATGAAGTGGAATTTCTTGGTATCTTGGGTTTCATATTCAAAAAAATTATGAGCATTTAGCATAATACGTCTGTTTATTTTAGGATAAAATAGTTTAGAAGATATACCTTTGATGAAATCGATGCACCTTAAATACAGAGCAAGCAGATACTGAGGCCCCAGGTACCCCAGTCACATTGCCTTTTACTCTTGAAGTTGCAGAGCTAGGAGTAAGAGATTAAATGAGAATTGTGTTTTCCTGACTGAACCTAAACAGAGAGGAGAAATGCACTGGACATCTGCAGAAATGCAAAAAAAAGAGAGAGATACATGAAAGATAAAAGACAAATAGTTGCAGACTAGAAGCAATAAAGACAGAATGCCTTGAACATGAGAAGTGGAGGGGGAAGTCTTAGCAGTCCCTGCAGCCAGCAAGCTTCTGGAGACAGTGTGACAAGTAAGGGAAGTTAGCCAGTCCAGCTAGCTTCTTGGAGAAACCAAGGAACAGGGTACACAGAGCTCCCCAGGATGAGATGTTGCTTCTCATCTGCAATAGCAAGATTATGCCAATTCCTATCCAGGGAAATTCTCTCACATGAAGATTAAATGACATCACCATGTGTAAATATAGCTGCACAAAACTATTATGTATACTTATATATAATTAACCCAGTGCTATTGTTATTTGTAAATTAACAGCTTTGTGCTGAAAGCCCCGTGCAAAATAATTTCTTTTGGACTTTAAGCACCAGAGCTCATGTGACCTCCACTCCAGTCATGATCTTCATAGCTAGGCAGGGCCAGTCCTTGATTTATTCTCCTAGGTTCCCAATTCCAGGTACCTCTTAGTTCTGAACAATGCTGACAATCATAAAAGCAGTTAATATTTATGAACTCTTATTGCGTGCTGGCACTGTTCTGAATGCTTTACTTGATTACTTCATTCAATAACACTCATAACGACCTTATTTTTATCCCTGCTTATAGATGAAGAAAGAGGCACAGTGAAGTTAGGTGGCTAACTCAAGCCACACAGTGAAAGAAGGGGAGTCAGGATTCTAGTATAGGTGGCATCGGAGCCCATGGTTTTAATCATTCTGATATGTATCCAGGTAACCAGTTCCTACAGAGCTGTGGTCAGAGCTCTCTCCTTACCAGAGAGGTCTGACACGTGTCTGAGAATGTTAATGCCCAGAGCTCCCTGGGAAGTGAGTTTGGAAGAGATCATGCTAACATGACCTATCTTGTTAGCATAAATCTTCAATTGTCTAAGACTAAAATAAATGTTGGGGCTGGAAAGCTACTTTGGATGAAGATTGCAGCAGTTTCCCTCTCTTACACAGGGGGTTTCCCAACCACTTCTGAGATAGTGTAACTTGTTTTTCTGGAAACTCATAAACTCAGATTAATTACCATTGTACATTATAGGCCCAGATGAGCTTATTTTAGACTCTATCTGTAGCTTGGAATTCTATATATAGCAACATCCAGGTAAACGAGTTAACCATACTGTATATTTCCTTAGCCCATTCTACTTTCTACATTTCTTGAAAATTATTTCATATTTTGTTACTTTCCTCAAATGTTCATTATCCCTTCCATCCTTCCTCTCACCTAATAACTTGCTTACTATTTAATTGAGAAAATTAAAGCAATCAGAAGGAGGGTTCCACAAGTGCTCCTATCATGTGTGACTGACTGCATATGAGACAGTACATTCCACTTTCTCTCCTTTTAAATGTGGATGTACTATCCTGGCTTCTCAACAACGTCAACCCCTGTATTGCACACGAAAATGGAATTCCATTCCCTGGATTCTACTTGAAGATATTGCGGAGAAATTCTCTCTTGTCTTTCCTGAAGAGTCAGCTTCCCAACTCCACCTTTTGAAAGATTCCCATCAGGTGTTGTCCCATATACTGTGCCATTTCTCTCCTACCCTTTACAGCAAAACTCTTTAATACAGTTGGTGACACTTGATGTCTCCTAATTCTCTCTGTCCATTCTCTCTCAAGCTCACTCTGGTCATGCTTTTTTCTTTGCCTCTCAACTTAATGACCTCAACATTGCTAAATCCAGTAGTTAAAATTTAGTCATACTATTTAAACTATAATTGACATAATTGACTGCTCTTGCCTCCCAGAAACTATTTCTTCATTTGACTTCTAAGATACCATACTCTTAGTTTCCTATCTCTTTGGTTTCTCTTTCTCAGTCTCCTTTGATGTTTCATTTTAACATCTGATCTCTAAACATTGGAATGCCTTAAGGCTCAATCCTTGGACCTCTTCTCTTTCACACTTACAGGTCATCTAATTCAGTCTCTTCACTTTAAATTCCATCTTTATACAGATAACTCCAAGATCTATGGGTCCAACCCCTACTACTCTTCTGAATTAGACTCATATATCAAGTACCTACTCAAGGAATGGGAATATCAGCTTCATCTGTGTTAGGCAAAAATGAGGAAAGGTAAGAATTGAAAAAGAGCACAGGACGGATGCGTGTCAAACCCTGTTAGTTGCCAACTCAAAATTCATTCCCCAACCTGTTTCTTGGAAGAGGTACTCTGATTTTGTTCACATATCCATATTTCAGGAAAGAAATCACATACATACTATCTTCATCCATTTATGTTGTATAAAGGAATACCTGAGGTTGCATAATTTATAATGAAAAGAGGTTTATTTGGCTCATGGTTCTGCAGGCTGTACAAGAAGCATGGTGCTATCATCCACTTCCAGTAAGTACCTCAGGAAGCTTCCCATTATGGTGGAAGGCAAAGGGGAGTAGACATTTCACATATTGAGAGAGGGAACATGAGGATGCCACCAAGCCATTCATGAGGGATCTACCCCCATGACCCAAATACCTACCATTAGGCCCCACATTCAACACTGGGGATCAAATTTCAAGCTGATATTTGTAGGGGACAAATACCCAAACTACATCACCTGCCTCAAGGGTAAATCTCGTATAATCTTAAGCAATGAAGCGGTACTTATGCTAATCATTTGTTATAGGAGACATCATTTCTGTCCAATAAGAACTGAAGAAAAATCTGATAGAGGGATTCTGAGAAGGGCTTCCTCATTGACAAAAAGAGATGCACAGAAAAAGATGGATAACTTTCTTTTGATGGATGTTGAGGGCTCTGTATGAGATGCCTGGAGCTATTACCGCCAGCCAGCAATGCAGTGCTAGCCTGAGGACAAGCCCCATGCTGAGGACAGCCAAGAGGAATGATAGGAAGAGAAAAAGTGCCTGGTGAGATCAGGAGTCTTTGAAATAGCTAACTCAGGAGCTGCTCTACAGCTAAACTTCCTGTTATGAGGATATAAATTTGCCTTATTGTTTAATCCAGTTGAGTTGGGATGTTTTTGTTACGTGAGGCTTAACCATTAAAACTAACAATAGTGTGGAAGTTTTCAGGGAGGTAAATCTGAATATACGTATTCAGATTTAACTGGAATAGTCAAGGCCACAGATTCTCTACTCATTTTTTGTTCCGCTCACCTGTTCTTTTATCTCAGCTGCCACTGAACAATTGACTGTTAGATTACCTGCTGATTTCCCCAGTTGAATGCCCATTGCATTGAACATCCTCCTTCTCCATTCAGCTGAGAAGCAAGATTGGAATTTTTCCAAAGAAACTTTATAGAAAATTAAGAATGTTTTAAAAAAGTGAATTTTCCCCTTCCTTCCGCCTCTCCTACTCTTCATCTCCCTCCTCCTTTTCCTCCTCCTCATCTTCCTTCCTGTCCCTCTCTTTCTCCTGCTTCTCCTTATTCTTTTTCTTTCATTGTCGTTGTTAATTTAAGAGCACACATGAGACTGGTACAGATTCTGGGTACTCATTTCAGTGTGTTTTCCTTACTAAAGCTCTCTGTGGAATGGAAAAGAGATGCTAAACAACTTCCAACCAAGGACAGCTTTTGACTGTGACACTCCAACGTAGTGAATCAATCTTTCATCTCTTTCAGCTTTCATCAGAATAAGTTTTTCTTTTAAAGCAACCTTGTGTTCTTGAGTCATTTATATGCTCACTTATTCAATAAGTATTTGTTGAGCACTACAAGCAAGCTGTTGTTCTAGTTAAGAAGGAAACAGTGTTGAACATGACAGAAGGTGCCCCTGATTTCAAGGAGTGTACATTCTAGCAGGAAGGGTGTGGGGCAGGGTTACAAACAATAAAAGGAAACAAACAACCAAGGTAATTTCTGAAGGAAATAAACAAGGTGGCATGGCAAAAGAAGATGTGGAAGGAGTGAGGGGCTACTTTAGTTAGAGTGGTCACATCAGGGTTTTCTAAGAGGACTTTGGAGCTCACATATAAAGGATGAGAAGGAACCCGCTATGCAAAGCCAGGGAAGGCTGATGCAGGCAGAGAAAGCACAGTGCAGGGCTTCTGAAGTCAGAATTAGCTGGGCTTGTTGGAGTGGTAGAAAGAAAGCCAGTAGGGCTTGGATATAGTAAGGGAAGGACCAACGAGGTATACAGGGGCAGATCATGAGGGCTGTTGTGACCATGGGAAAATAAGGATTTAACAACAGGGCTGTGGGAAGCCATTGCAAAGTTTAAGCAGGGAATTATTTAATCTGCTTTATATCTTTTTAAAGTTCTCACTGACTACTCTGTGGAAAACACATCAATCTCTGCATCTGTGGTCACATTGCCTTCTCCTCTTCTGTGGTATCATCTTCCTCCACCTCCTTCCTATAAAGAAACTTGTGATTGCATTTAGGGCCCACTGAGACAAATTGCTGCATCTCAAAATCCTTAATCACACCTGCAAAGTCTTGTCTTTTGTCATACTAGGTTACGTTGATAGGTTCTAGGGATTCGGATGTAGATATCTTTTGAGGAGACATTATTCAGCCTACCAAAATGTGTATATACTGAGAGAGAGAGAGAGAGAGAGAGAGAGAGAAAGAGAGAGAGAGTTCCTGGCTTCCTAAAGTAACAGTATACTCCTCACTTACCTCAGATAATTGTCTTGTTTTTTAATCAAGATCTTGCTTTGTCACCCAGCTGGAGTGCAGTGGTGTGATCATAGCTCATTGCAGCTTTGACCTCGCAGGCTCAAGCACAATCTTTCCACCTCAGCCTTCCAAGTAGCTGGGTCTACAGGGGTGTGCCAGCACACCTGGCTAATTTTTTTTTTGATTTTTAATTTTTTGTAGACATGGGGTCTTACTATATTGCCCAAGCTGGTCTTGAATTCCCAGGCTTAAGTGAGCTTCCTGCCTCGGCTGCCCAAAGTGCTGGGATTACAGACATGAGGCACTGCAACCAGCTTTAGATGATTGTCTTTATGGATGCCCCATACAGAAGTATCCTTTTACCCGACATGTGACTCTGACTCTCAAAGCTCTTTCCTGGTCTTTTATTCCATCTTGTTTGGTTTTCTTGTAAATATTTTCTGTTGGAGTAAGGCTCATTATCTAATCACTTAAACCATTCTGTATTTTACTGAGCACTTATCTGCCAGGTATATTGTCTATCATGTCACTAGAATCTATGCTTCATGAAGCAAGGGCTTTTTCTGTTATGTTCACCATCACAGTCCAGTGCCTAGAACAGTCCCTGGCACATAGCAGATACTTAATGAATATTGATTGGATGAATGAATAACATGGCAGTGAACAAGCAGCTTAGGCACTTGATCCCTGAGCTCATGGAACTTTAATTTAATGGGACTTACAGCTGGCAGGTGATGCCGGATTCTTTTACTTATAATAGTCAGTGTCTAGCTATGTGGCTTTGATGACAAGTGCTGTTGTTCTTTGGAACCTGGCCACATTACATCAATTCATCCAATGACCAGCCACAGATTCATCATAGCTTCACATTTCCAAGTAAGTGAATACATTTTGGGATGCACAAAATTACTATTTCCTGTCAGAAGTGTCCTTCCAGTTCTCATATCCTTGCAGAATGAAGGCGACGAGAAGCTGTTGATCTCAATGAGAAATCAAATGCTCCTTAACCCGGGTTATTTCCTTCCTTGCTTCCCTGGGTTCTTGAATGACCTGTGATCCCCTTGGTCACATCTCATTCTGGAAGGAAGTATGCTGCTCAAGTGCTTCAGCTGTAGTGCTAGTACAGTTTTTTTTTTTTTTTAAATAACACTTCTGCAATAACAATAACTAACTAAAATTCACCAAAGTAAAAGACAGCTACTTCTTTATCATGTTCTGCTATTTTGGCATCACTATTAAAATCATTCATTTTCTAACTAATCCAAAAAGCTATGAGGCTAGAGAAGTGGTGAAACAGCTTCTGTGACTTTTCTTTAACATGTAACCTGGGTCTGGGTATGGTGGCTCATGTCTGTAATCCCAGCACTTTGGGAGACTGAGGCAGAAGGATCGCTTGAAGCTAGGAGTTTGAGGCCAACATGGGCAACATAGCAAGACCCCATCTTTATAAAAATAAAAATAAAAAATTAGCCAGCCAAAATGGCATCCTCTGGGATGAGGTGGGAGAATTGCTTAAGCCCAGGAGTTCAGGGTTGCAGTAAGTGGCGATAGCAGCACTGCACTCCAGCTTGGGTGACAAAGTCAAGCCCTGTCTCTAAAAACAAAATTTAAAAAAATAAAATAAAATGTAACCTGGAAGGGAAATAAAGATTCTAGGAAAAAACTAACAAAATAAGGGAAGTTAGACATTCTAGTGCAAAATTAAATTTAATATACATCTCAGAATTTTCAAATTACGCTTCTTTGAATAAACAATTTAAGCTACCCAAACATGCTGATTGTTTCTGAATTCCTTTCAAACTTGGGAACATATGTAGGCATCATGGTGGACATGTAAATGAATGTTTCCACGCAAAGGGTATTCATAAATCATTTGTTTTTCAAATGAAATGCCAGCTTATGTTAAGAAGAAAGAATTACTCAGAAAAATATGCCGCTATGGAAATTGATAATATATGTGCAGGTTCAGCACCAGAAAATCATTTTTAAACACAATATTTAAAAAATCGATATTTTACAGAAAAATAAATGGGCCAACTGTATCTTAATATTAAAGGAAGAATAGAATTATAGAAAAAAAAGACATCCAAATAAGGAGTAAATACAATTTCATATCATTACATAAAAAGTATTTTCAGGACCACAAATATTGTAGTTGTCATCCTCATCCTCATCCTCATCATCATCATCAAAACCATGAAGAGCTTTGTATGTTAATAAAAATGTGGCACGGTAAAAAGAGAATTTTATATTATACTTTTCTAGGAGCTAATATTGTAAAAGTAGGCCACCCTGAAACGTCTACGTGAGTGAAAACCATACTGATGTCTGCCTTAGTAAAATGGTAAAGTAAAACACATAGAGGGTTATGGAAATTCTCACTTAAAAAACACATTTTTAATGGAAGTTCTCTGGACTATCTTCTCAATTTTTCTGTTAACCCAAAACTCTTATAAAAAATAAGTTTTTTAAAAAATAAAACCTTTAGGTTCCATGTGTGTTGGAGGTGATTGAAATTGGGTGGAGGTGGCAACGGTGAATAATACAGAACTTCATGGAGAAGTCAGAAATGCTCTTGGGCTTTCAGCTAAGCAATCTTTTAACACTTCTGGTGAAAAGCAGGATTTCACAGCAGTTTGAACGAGGGAACTGAGATGGTTGGTTAGGGAGGAAGCTGTAGCCACGTGGTGTGAGCCACAGGGAGGCTCACAGGTAGTGGTGAGGTGCCTGGACAGCAGAGGCTCTGCAGAGTTTATGAAGAAATGACTTAGAGACCTAAAAAGAGAGCCCTCACAAAGGATAGCGGTCTCCTAATAACCAACTGCGACATTTTGGACTTAGTGAATCAAAATTAACTTAGACACTATGAACTATTATTGTTATAATGGGTCAAATAAATAAAAATGTATTTACTTTTTAATTGCAAGAGCATAAGAAGGCTCAACTTTTCTAATCACCCTGAGTTTCTGAACAGTTTTGCCAGATTACCATTGAGCGCACTTTTAGACAGCAGACCCGTATCTGTACTAAAGTCACTTTATGCAGAGAAAACTAGATACAGCAGGAACTGTGACAGAGGAACCGAAAAGATTTGCCAATAGACTGTATATTTGGATTAGAGGACAGAAGCCTATCTCATACCTTATTACAATATCAATTCCAAATTAATTAATAATTTCAATGTGAAATGAAAACAAAGGGGGGAAAAGCAATATTTATATGATCCTAGGAATAAGGAAGCATTTTCTAATCATGACACTAAAATCAAATACAATTAAGGAAAAGATCCATTGTTTTTATCATTTTGAGCATAAATAGCCTAAACAATATTTTTAGGCTCAAAACATTTGAAAAAATATTTGTTGTATACATATCAGATAAAAGGTTAAGATCTTTAACATATAATGAGCTCTTGGAAATCAATGATCGATGAATATACCAAAAGGAAAATGGCAAAGGACATGAATAGGCTCTGCTCAAAAAAAAAAAATATGGATGGCCAAAACACATTTGACATAATATTCATTTTTTTTCTTTTCTTATTTTTTTTTTTTGAGACAGTCTTGCTTTGTTGCCCAGGCTGGAGTGCAATGGCATGATCTCAGCTCACTGCAAACTCCGCCTCCCAGGTTCAAGTGATTTCTCCTGCCTCAGCCTCCCAAGTAGCTGGGATTCCAGGTGCCCGCCACCATGCCCAGCTAATTTTTATAGTTTTAGTAGAGACAGGGTTTCACCAGTTTGGCCAGGCTGATCTCAAAGTCCTGATCTCAGGTGATCCACCCACCTCAGCCTCCCAAAGTGCTGGAATTACAGGTGTAAGCCACCATGCCTGGCCAATATTCATTCTTAATATAATGCAAAGAAGTTCAAATTAAAAGCAATAATAAGATACCATTCCTCCTCTGTCAATTATATAAAGGTTAAAAATGGTAATATCTAGTATTGGCTAAGTAACAAGCCAAAAATGGTGGCACAAGTATTCATCTTTCCACAGGAAAACTTGTCAATATTTATTAAAATTCCTTAATATTTATTAAAAGCATTCCTTTTGATACTGGAATTTCAACTATAAAAATCACAATGATGGTATAAGTATATTCATCTTGGGTTTTTTAACATTAAAAAATTGAAAAAGCAAACATTCCAACAGTAGAGAACTGAGTTAAATAAATTAAACATCTTACATAGTCATTAAAAGTTTTAATTTTATAGTGAATTATATTGTAGAATTAATTTTTATTCTTTTAAAATTATGTTGTAGAAGAATATTTGTTAACATTGGATAAATTTAGGCTCTTGTTTAAAGTCAAAACAGCAGAGTGCAAAACTGCATATATTGATGATCTTATAGCTGTTAAAAACATTGTGTATATATCAAGAAGATATGAAAGAATATACAACAAAATGCTAGTGAAAAGTATCTTTTGAAGTTAGGAGTACAGGTAATATTAAGCAGCTGAATGGAAAAGTTCTTATGCTTTGTGCTGTAAAACTTTCTGTTTTTGTCACTATTGGGTTGAATTTGTAATAGAATTTTGATTCAGTATTACTGAGTTGACACAAAATTGAATCAAGGACAAAACTTAGGACATCTAGCATGATAGATGGAAATTGAATGACAAAATGATTTGGGGATGATGGAATGATTTTAAATCATCTGGCTTAAATTGAGGACTTTGGCACAAACGAGGAAGGTCTGATTAATGTAGCTGGGCTGGTGGCATCCAGTACTGGGGTTTGGATGAGTTCGTTTGGTGGACATTTCAAGAGCTGGTTTGCATAAAGTCCTGAGCAGCCATCTGGGAAGGATCATCTCAGGACAAACTCGGCCTAAGAGCAAAGCACCACAGTGAGAGGCTCAGTGGTTCTGAGTTATCATCGTGTTTGTCACTCACATGTGTCCCAATACAATGCTGGTGAATTTCCTGAGTCCTGGGAAAGGAAATGCTTATATCAAAGTTCAAAGACCTGATTTAGTTTTTAAAAATGCTTCCAGAAAGTAGGAACACGAGCACACTGCTTTGGTGCCATTCAAGTAGAAAGTAATGCAAAAGGGGTGAAAAGCATTCTGCCAACTGGCTCAAGTTGCAGCCTTTGGAATTTTTTACTCTTCCGCAAAAGCAGAGTAGCATCCTTGAACTATGCCACTCAACCCCACCCCTCAGCTAGGCCTAGCTGATGCTCCGATGGCTCCTTAGTGGGCACTGGGATGTAAAGAACTAGTTTCAACTAGCTTTTAGTAGGGACTGCCAATGAGCAGGAAATTGGAGTCCGGGATATTATTGAGCCTCAAATTATGTTTATATTAAATAGGACTTTTTCGTCGTTCCAGTGGTTTTTAAACTTTTCTTTTTAACAGCAAGACACTTTTTGCGAGTTAAATATTGCGTGTAACCCAGAACAAAAAACTGATTACTGCAGAGCTGACTGACATAAGGAATGGGGCATGGGGAGCAGGGGGAAGGAGTATAAAAACCCAACGGCCCCTTGTCATCCTCTCTGTAACCTAGGGATACTTCCTGGAACCATTAGGGCTGAAAACCACAGACCCATCCAACTTCCGGAGATGTTCAATGACTGGCTCAACACATGCGGCAGCAAAGGCAGGGCTGGATCCAGCACTCCTTTCCTTGGGATATTTTTCCCACCCCATCACTCCCTGTGTTATTTCTCTAAGCACTTCTTCCTTCGAAAGTCTCTGTGGTGCTCCTTTTTGAGAAACACTGAGTCCTGGTGGTTGGGAGGAAGAGGAACAGGGCAGATGTCACATGCTGAGATAGCCCTGAGAGAGAGGGGACAAGCTACACACACCTCAGTGGAAAAGCCACACGGAGCCTGGACATGCCTGCCCCTGAGTCCGTTGGCAGTGAAGCCGAGCATCTCCTCAGGCCTGTGTTTTCTGGAGGACACAAAGGGGCCCTGAACAGGGTGGGTTTTCTGCAGGCACTCCCTCCTGCTGCCGCACAGTGTGGCTGAACCCTCTGGCCTTCCGAGGTCACCGTGGGCCCTCTGAGAGAGCCTTTGATTTCACATGTAAGGGAATTCCCACTGGCTGATTAAATATTTTTATGTTTTATCATCTTCCTGCAGCTAACAGCTTTTGGCATGCAGGGTATTTTTATGAATGTTATAAGTAAATATTATGGGGTCCGTCACAGAGATGAACATGGATTTGCAAGCCTAGGGCTGGAAGACATTAGGCCTCACATTTCAAACAATGTGGGTATGGAAAAATTGAAATACTGAGAACCTGAAAATACTCAGAGGCTGCAGCCGTGCATCTGTGATCCAATGTTAACGGAATTCAGATAAAATCAAATTGATTTTAAGCGCTACCTTTAGATATCCAAGGGGAATTCATTGCTTTTCTACTTTGAGTTTTGAGCATTTATTAGGACAGAGAAAGTAGGATTACACTTTCACATTAAATACCACCAGTTTTGTTTTCCAGACAGGACTAGACCCTTCCACAAAAGCATGACAGACTCTCAAGATGCCAAACCGCTGCTTAGAGTTTCCAGGGGCCACAGGTCACTCTTGGTTCAAATGGCCCTTTGGAAAATAAAATAAATACATCAATAAAATGCAAGCTCCGGTGGCATCATGGTCTGGTACCCTCTTGGGTAAGAAAGTCTGGGTGAGCTGCTTGGAAACTGATGTCAGAAAAATCCTCCTTCTTGACACACGGTGACTCACGGCTGGGAATTTACGTCTTCCTAAGCAACTGCTAAACTTCTGCTGTGGTTGTGGCTGTTTCATAGCCACAGGCCTGGAAATCCCTGGGGAATCCATGCATAGTGTTATTGGTCAGCAGTTCCTAATGACATCTGTCTCAAGACACCTTCTCAAAGCATCTTTTCCACTTTCCTCCCATCTCCCATAGTCCCTGGTACAGGTCAGGATGAACGGAAGGTGCTTAACAACTATATTTGATTTGATTTGCTGATCTGTGTTGCCCTATCAATCTCATTTCACCTGTCCCAGTGGTTTGCTGTTTGCTCTTGTGCTACCTTAAATCTAAACTTATATGAATTCAAATAATTTTGTAAGTTTTCTCATTAGTTCGAATGCATTTATTCAACACATCTATAAATGTTCTTCTCTTTCAAGGTGTTGGCAACTTAACATGATATGCTGTTGTCTGCAAATTCAAGAGCCTGGTCTAAGTGTATGTAATTAACAGAGTCTTAGTGCCAGGGATATAGCAGACAGTCAGTAAATATACAAGAAGGGAAGGAAGGGAGGGAGGGAGGTAGGGAGGGAAGGAGGAAAGGAGGAAGGGAGGGAGGAAAAGAAGGAAAGACGAAGGGGAGGGGGGAGAAAAAAGGAAGAAAAGAAGGAAGAAAGGAAAGAAGGGAGGAAGAAAGAAAGGTAGAGAAGAAAGAAGGGACGGAGGAACCACCCTGGTGCATAGTTCAATTCCACCGGGGTGATTTTGAAACCGCTTGTTAACATCCTGATTAAAGGGTACGCCCCTGTAACAACCTAGGTAAGAATCCTCTTCCAATGAGGAGGTGCAGTGGAGATAAGATGACAGAAGGGCATGGAGGAAGGAAAGTGCAGAAAGGTCAGATAGTGTATAGGGCTGAGGCGCCAGGGGAACGGCGCTGAAGATGCTGACCTAGCTCCAGCAGGAAGTTGTGCTAAAGCTCCTGCCAAGTTCCACAGCTCTGCTTTCTGCAGTCCTCAGAAAGCTCCTGAAAACCCTGTTTGAAAAATGCTGGTGTCGAAAAATGCTGGTGTTGATTAGGGTGTCTTATCAAGTTGATCTAAATGGAATGAAAACCTCCAGAAGTCTAGATCAGATGGTACCTTACACTTTCCTTTGCTTACCTGGCCTGCCTCTCGCACATCAGGAACAGATTACATTGTTCCAGGCCCAGCATCGAGCCAGTCTCTGACCCCGCTGTTGGAGAAGGTTCTCCCCACCTTCCCTTCTTTGCCATGGCTGATGGCTGTCTTCACTGACCCTCAGCACAAGAGCTGAGAATCACACAAAGAGATTTGCCTGCCCTCTGGAAACTGCCCCAGGAGGTTTTACAATATTTTTTCTTTGATTGGAACCTGTAGTACCAACTGACCAGCTGGGTTGGGTCATTCCTGGAGAAGTCTAGTGGAATTGTAGGAGAGGGTCTTCTGAGAATGCACGAGAAGGAAACTAGTAGAGGGAACACGCTTAAATTTGTTCTCTGAAATGAGACTTTATTGACCTCCCAGGTGAGCTCTTCAATGTTAGAAAATAGCTAGGGGCCAGGTGCAGTGGCTTATGCCTATAATCCCAGCATTTTGGGAGGCCAAGGCGGGTGGATCGCTTGAGGCCAGGGGTTCAAGACCAGCCTGGCCAACATGGTGAAACCCCATCTCTACTAAAAATACAAAAATTAGCTGGGCGTGGTGGCATGTGCCTGTAATCCCAGCTACTCGGGAGGCTGAGGCAGGGGAATCACTTGAACTCGGGAGGCGGAGGTTGCAGTGAGCCAAGATTGTGCCATTGCACTCCAGCCTAGGTGACAAGAGTGAAACTCCATTTCAAAACAAAAGAGAAAATAAAAAGAAAAAAAGAAAAAAGAAAAGAAAATAGCTAGGGAGGAGAGGGAGGGAAAGACAGACTAATTTTTTAAAGACTCAGCAAGTCATGGTTGATTAAAGGTTAGATTTGTATGAATACTCAAAGCAGCTCTGTGCTGATAATGGTAATATCTTTTTTTTTCTTTTCTTTTTTTATTTTTTTTTCAGATGGAGTCTCGCTCTGTTGCCCAGGCTGGAGTGCAGTGGTGTGATATTGGCTCACTGCAACCCTCCTGGGTTCCAGCGATTCTCCTGCCTCAGCCACGAGTAGCTGGGATTACAAGTATGCACTAGCTACCATGCCTGGCTAATTTTTGCATTTTAGTTAGAGACAGGGTTTCACCATCTTGCCCAGGCTGGTTTTGAACTCCCGACCTCAGGTGATCCACCCACCTCGGCCTCCCAAAGTGCTGGGATTATAGACGTGAGCCACCATGCCCAGTCGATAATGGTAATATCTAATGAGATAAAATGCTTACTAAGTGCCAGGCACAGTGTTAAACACTGACCTCACTTACTCCTCACAAGAAGGCTGTGAAGTAAGTACTTTCATCATCTTGGATTTACAGATGAAGAAACTAAGGCTGACAAAAATGAAGCAAAATTTCAAGGCTATGTAGCTGGTAAATGGCAGAACTTGAACTTTTGAATTTGTGTTTCTGGTTAGTATTCTATTATCTTTGTACTTTGGGACACGCACACACATACACAGATGTACACAAACTGAGTAAATCCTATTAAATAAATCCTGTTCCAAGATTAAAATGGACAATTGCTTTTTTTTCTCGGTTTAAGAGTTTCCACTACTTGAGCTCGCATTGCATAGTTCTGAAGTGGGTTTGCTTAAACACTAAAACTAAAGCAATTTCTGACTCTCTCATTTCTCCCCCTAATGCACAAAGCACAAGCACAAACACTGCCTGGGTGTTCTAGAACCCTGGACTAAAAACCCAAGACTTTATATTTGCAACTCAAGTTCCTCGGTTTCCTTTCTTTCCAAGGATTCTGAAATCCCTTCTGGCCCACTACTTCCAACCGAGGAGCAGTTTCCCTGACCGAGGAAATCGTGGTTGTGGGATTCTTGAGCCATCTTCTTAGAGAAGTTCCCTCTGCTTTTTTATATTTGTGCAGGGAGCTCTTGGAAGGACATTCAGATTTTGTTCAGCTGTGTCTGTCGACACATTTCTGGACTCTCTGCAAATAAGAGTAGATATAAGACTCAAGTCCTGCAACCCTTCTGTAGCTAAACCCAGTTCCTCAAATTGTGAAAGCTGCTTTCGGGGTCACATTCTATGGCACCTAGAGACACTGCACTGAAAGAGAGGTATATTTCCTCAAATTTTAGCAGCTGTAATTTCTTAGAGGAAGTAATTGGATTCCAGTTTGTTGCCTATTTTGGAAGTTACAGAGAAATCAAAGTCCCTCATAGCAAAAGTATTTTTCTGTCTTAGCCCACTGTTTCCACTTTCAAAATATGTTAAAACAACAACAATAATAAAGCTATTTCAATTATGCCAAATTCCCCCAGACTCCACTATTGTGACTGTGTTTCTAGTTGATATTCTATAATCTTATCACTTTCAGCCACACATCCACATACCACCCTGGGTTATTTATAAAGATAAATCCTGTGCTGAGATCAAAATCTACAATCTATTTTTTCTAGGTCTAAATTTGTTTTTGCAGCTTTAGAAATGATTTTGAAAATATTTTCCAATGAGTTTATTTGTTTAGAAAAGATTTTCGTAAATAAATTACTCAGAACAAAACTAGTTTTTAGCTTATCAACTACCAACTACTATGTATTTGGAATATCTTGAGTTATCTAGGAACTGGTAGTTAAGTGTTTGAATGATTTGTACTCGTAAGTTTTAATGTTTTCAAAGTGTGTCTGTCTAAAAATATAACTCGAAAATTCTGGCTCTTTGTGAGCCTTGGCTTCTTAGTGAATTAAACTTTGCATTATCCATACTTTCTGAACTTCAGTTTCTCCATCTTTAAAGTGGAATAAGTAATATCTACTTCATAAAATTAGCATGAGAAGTAAATGACATGAGACATGCAAAATAATGATTGCTCTTCACACAATAAGTGCTCCATAAAGAGTGCTTGAAAATATTATCTAAAGAGTTCAGTTTAAAATTAATAATTTACGACATTTACAACAATTTGTGTACATCTTCTATCCCTGTGAGCCTGCATGCTCTGGGAGGATGGGCAGTGGCCTCCCTTGACCTTCAGCCTTCTCCAGTCTTCAGCCTGTCCTGACACAGCAGTCTCTCATAAATATTGCTGGACAGAAATTCATCTGACTATCAACTTGCCATGCTCCCTATTGGCATTGATAAGTAGGAGTTGTCTGTATTTAGAATTCAATTTCTTTTCTTGAAACACACTTAAAAATGTTAATGCTATTTTAAAAGATAGTGGTTTTGTTTTACTCTTCTGTTAAAGCAACTAAATTTGAAATTCTAATGCAAATTCAGTAAATTAGTGTTAATAAGCTTACACCTAAAAAAAGTCAGCAGATAAATGATGTAATTGGTTTTTCCAAGGAGAGGTAAAATTGGGAGAATGACAATAATTTGTGATTTGCTTTGGGCCTTGTCTCAGACACAATAAGCTACAGTCCAGATAGCTGAGCTACAGTGAAAACAAGGGTCAATCTCACATGTGAAAGTTGCGTCCCCTCACTTGTGAGAAAACCAATGTCATCAGGCCCTTTGCTTGAAAAGACCAATTGAAGGCACATCAAGCTGAATTGGTAACTTTTACTCTGTAAGGAAAATATTTTTCAACTTTCATCTAATAGAACTTTTCTACTCTTTAAATTGTACAAATAAATGTATGAACAAATGTTCTAAGCTCATTTACAAACATTATCTGGTGTTATTGCAATACACCAAACATATTTGACTCAAACTATGGTTAGCTCCAGATTTAAATGTTACATGTGCCTGGGTGTAATACAGAGAACTTTAATTCATAGGATTGTATAAATGTTGGTCTAACATATATTTAGAATACCCAATATTTGCTATGACTAGTGCAAAGTGTTAAAGATATGGCACAAAAGAATAGGAGAGAAGTGCTAAGATGCTTGCCTAGATGATTTGGGACCACATTGTATAATGCTATGCTTTTGAATTTGAAGCACATTGTATTTTGAAGAACAAGGTGGTAAAAGGCATTTCTATTGAGTGGAGAGCACTATAAATAGTGACTACTTGGAGAGCTGGAATTCGAAGGTGTCCAAGACTGAAAGCAACTTTAGAGGGTGAGCATGCCATGGAAGGTGAGAGCAGGAGTGACTGTTCACATGTTGAGTATTTGTCATCCTGGTCTTGTTGTCAAAGTCAGCCACTGGTGCTTTCTGGCAAAGGAGTGGCTTCATTTGTGCTTAAAAAAGGATGTCAATAGTGAGAAGGATGAATTCAAGAGAGAACAATTAGTGTTTGATCTTACCTTATGGATAGCTCAGCTGGACACAGGATGCACTAGCTTTCTCAATTTGGGGGAAGGCAGGACAGGTCAATGCTGGGACAGGCCACTGTGATGAGAAATTGCTGCTCTGCACTGCCCACCCATGAAGGGAAAGCAATCTTGCCCTGTAGTATTTAAGCCATAAATTGGTTCATGTTTCAGTTTACAGGATATGATCAAGGCTACGTGTTCAATAAGAGACATTTTCTGAGCCCCAAGCTGACTACCAACCCTGAGGAATGCTATAAATTCATTCAGAGAAATGAATTCCTATCTCTTGATACAAAGTAGTCTCCAGAATCTGCTAGTATCCAAGCACATTTCTCCAGAATCAGATGCATTTCTCTGAAACAGCAATAGCAGCCAATGGTGCAGTGTGTCCATCAGCGTTCTAGCAGGAAACAGATGGCATTCTCAAACTGTTACTCAGGGATGAATGTTAACAAAAGAGTGATTTAAAACAGTGTGGGAAGATGTAAGCGCATGTACAAGGGATGTTGAAGGACCCTGGACTAAAATGGCAGAAACCGATAATGATGCATGAGCTCTTTATTGCTCTTGAATCTGAAGGGAAGTGTGCCAGTTCCAGATCTCAGAGAGGATAACCATAGGTAGAATGTTACTGGAGAGAAGCTGTGACATTTGATGGAAAACGTAGCCAATCTGTGCACACTGCAGGAAGGGAATTAAAGGCACAGTCACCTTTTCCTTTCACTGGAGCAGGGAGCCCACTGGTACAGCCTGTACAGATCAGCCTACAGGGGACACAGCAGGACATAGAGGGTGACAGTGGGTCTGCAGGGCAAAGGGAAAATACTAAGCTCCATACAGTTTTTGGTATGTGGTGAATCCACTTAAAATAATAATGATGGGACATTAGCAAAATTGTGGACTAGGAAGCTCCAAATTCCTGTTCCCTCAAAAAATTATTTAAAACAAACAAACAAACCCCAAATCAACCAGAGGCTATGTGAACCAAATTCGTAGAAGTTTTGGAAAACAATCAAAAGTTTACAGCAACCAAGCAAACAGCGAATCAAGAAAAGGCCATCTTCCAAATGTCAGTGAAGTCACATGGTGTTTTACCCTCCTTTGCCCCAATCCTTTCCCCTGGTAGAAACAGTCTTGGTCTTGAGGGGCAGCAACCCGGTTCCCAGTTCCCTTCTTTGAACCACAAGGAGAGAGTAGACCTCCTTTGCAGATTATTATGTGTGTCTGTTCCAACCTGCCTGGGGATACCTGAAAAACTGACCTGCTCTTCTCTGTCTTACATAACTCAGAAAACAGGCAGGAGAAACAATGAGTACTGTTCAGAAAAGGTACAAGAGGACTACAAACCCACTGATTGGCTGAGTCAAGAGAGTCTTGCTGAAGACATATGGTAGTCCAACTATGGCTTGAAAGAGAAGCTGGGTGAGACTCTTTGGGAAATTAGGACATTCAAAAGCAGCTGTTTATATGGGGGAATCTGGGAAGCCATGTACATGGCCAGATAAGATACATGCTTAAAAAAATTCTAAGGAGACCTTAGATGTTCACCCAAGGCTGATATCTAGGCTCAGAACAAGCCTGAGTGCTAAAGGATTCCCCAATCATAGAGCTGGGTCTGAAAAGACTGAGAGGTGGTTTCTCCTCACCAACCCCACCCTGTCTCTCTGGTATTTTTAAAATTTTGTTTTAACTCCTGGGACTCAAGGAAACCTATCAAAACATTAGCTAAACATAAGCTAGAGGAACACATGCTTCAGTGAGCACACATGACAAGAAAAATCTCAGAACAAATGGACTACTATAGCCTTCAGCAATCAAAATCAAAATAGCAAACCTTGGGGAGGGGGATAATCTGATTTTCAGAATTACCACATTATAATTGTCAAATGCCCAATATTCAACAACAAAAAATCACTAAGTATACAAAAGAAAAATCTATACAGAAAAATATGACTCATTTAAATGGATAAAATGAAATGACAAAAACTATTCCTGAGAAAGCTCAGTCATTGGACTAACTTTAAAATAACTCTCTTATATATGCTCAAAATGCCAAGGTAACACATGAAAAAAGAAGTAAAGAAAATCTTGAAAATGATGTATAAAAAATGAGAATATCAACAAAGAGATTAGAATTGTAAAAGAGAACCAAACAGAAATTCTGGAGCTAAAAAATACAATAACTGAAACAAAAAATTCACTAGTGGGACTCAAAAGCAAATCTGAGCTAGCCCAAAAAATAATCAGAGGATTTGAAGATAGGTTATTTGAAATTATTGACTCTGAAGAGCAGAAAGAAAAAGGAAGAAAAGTGAACAGAGACTAAAGGACTTATGGGATGCCATCAAGAGGACCAATATGTGCATTATGGAAGTCACAGAAAGAGAAAGAAAATGGCAAAGACTTTATTTGTTAAAATAATGACCAAAACATCCCTAATTTTATAAAATATGAGAACCTAAAAATCCAAGAAGATCAATGAATTCCAAGTAGGATAAAACAAAAGAGACTTACAACAAGACACATTATAGTCAAACTGTTGAAAGGCAAAGCTGGAGACAATCTTAAAAGCATTAAGAGAGAAGCAACTTGTCACATATAGGGGACCGTTAATAAGACTATTTCCCAATTTCTCAGCAGAAGCCATGGAGATCACAAGGCTGTGAGATGATACATGTAATGTACTGAATGACACCCTTAGCCCAAAACACACACAAAACTGTCAACTGAGAATTCTCAACCCAGCAAAACTGTCCTTTAAAAATGAGGGAGAAATTAAGACATTCCTGGACAAATAAAAACTGAGGGAACTCACTACCACTAGACTTCTCTTATAAGAAATGCTAAAGGGAGTTGTTCAGATGAAAAGAAATGATGCTAGACAGTAACTCAATGTCAGATGAAGATATAAAGATCTCTGTTAAAGGTAAACATGTGAGCAAATATAAATGCCACTAGTGTTGTAATTTTGGTTTTAACTCCATATTTAGTTTTTACATGATTTATAAGATGAATGCATAATACATGATCATAAATCTCTTAGTGAATATACAATATATAAAGATTAATATTGTAACGTTAATAACATGAGGTGGGATGGAGCTTTGAGTAGTTTTTAAATATGATTGAAGTTAAGTTCATATCAATTTAAATTATATGGTTATAGCTTTAGGATGTTATATGTAATTTCAGTAGTAACAACAAAGAAAATATATGTAAGTATATACAAAAATAAATGAGAAGGGTGTCACTACAAAAACTCAACACAGTAGACAGAGTAATAGAGGAAATAAGGAAAAAAAAGCTTCAAGACATGTAGAAAACACAATAAAATGCAAAAGCAAGTCCATTCTTATCAGTAACTATGTTAGATATTAATGGATTAAACTCTCCAGTGAAAAGGCATAGATTGGCAGAATGAATTTTAAAATGATAGAACTATATGCTGTTGACAAGAGATTCATTTCAGATACAAAGATAGAATTAGATCGAAAGTAAAAGGATATGAAAAGATATTCCAGCTAAAAGTATCCAACCAAAAGAGAACTGAGGTAATATCAGACAAAATAAACCTTAAGTGAAAAGTTGTTATAAAGACAAAGAAGGATACTATATGTTGATGAAAAGGTCAATTTATGAATAAGATATAAAAATTTTAAACGTGTATGCACCAAACATCAATGATCCAAAATATTTCAGGCAAACATTGATAAAATTAGAGGGATAAATAGACAGCTCTAAGATAATACTAAGAGACTTCAATGCTCCAGTTTCAATAATGGATAGAACAATAAGAGAGAAGATCAGTAAGGAAATGGTGACTTGAAGAACATTATAGACTAAATACACCTGACAGCCATGTAGATAACACTCCACCTAACAACAGCAGAATATATTTTTCTCAATTGCACATGGAACATTATCCAGAATAGATAATATAGTAGGCCACAAGACAAGTCTTCATAAATTTCAAAGGTTGAAATTATATACTTTTCTGATTACAATAGAGTAAAGCTAATACTCAGTAACAGAATACCTGAAAAATACACAAATATTTGGAAATTAAATAATATACTCTTAAACAATCAATGGATCAAAGAAGAAATCACAAGGGTAATTAGAAATTACCTAGAGCAATGGGATGCAGCAAAAGCAGTATTAAGAGGGAAATTTCTAACTATAAATGTTTATATTAAAAAAAGAAGAAAGATCTCAAAAAAAAAAAAAAACAAAAAAAACCTAAAGTTCCTCTTATGGAACTAGAAAAAGAAAAACAAATTAAACCTAAAGTTTGAAGAATGAAGGAAATAATAGATTACTGGAGAGATAAACAAAATCGGGAATAGAAAAACAATAGAGAAAAACCAGTGAAACTAAAAGTTGGTTCTTTGAAAAGATTAACACAATTGACAAACCTGTAACGAGACTAAGGATTAACAAAATTGACAAACCTGTAGCCAGACTGACTAATAAAAAAAAAGGTGACTCAAAAATCAGAAAGCAAAGTGAGATATTACTATTGATTTTGTTGAAATAAAAAGTTAAGACAATGCTATGAACATTATTAAGCCAACAAATTGTCTAACCTAAATAAAATACACAAATTTCTAGAAATACACAGCTACCAAAATTAAATTATGAAGAACTAGAAAACATGAAGAGTCCTATAGCTAGTAAGTAGATTAAATGAGTAATCAAAAACCTTCCAGTAAAGAAAAGTCCTGAGCCAGATGGCTTCACTGGTAAATTACAAACATCTAAGGAACTAACAACAATCCTCAATGTTTCCAAAAAATTGCAGAGGAGGGAACATTTCCCAACTCATTCTATGAAGCCAGCATTATCCTGACAGCAAAACCAGCAGATACTACAACAAACAAAAAACCACTACAGATAAATATCCCTTATGAATATTGATACAAAAATTCTCCACAAAGTACTGGCACCCAAATTTGGTTATTAAAAGGTTTATATATCATGACCAAGTGGGATTTACTCTCAGAATGCAGAGATGATTTGATAAATGAAAATCAATGAAATATGCCACATTAACAGAATGAAGGAAAACAAATCCAAAACATAATCATCTCAATTGAGGCAAAAAAAAAGCATTTGACAGAGTAACAATTGTGACTTCTCTTTATTCGGAATGTAGTATGTGTCAAGCACTACAATAGCTGTTTAATGTAGAATCTTTTGAATTCTATTATATGTTTTAGAGCCATACCCTAAAACATATATTATACTAATGTCTTCCTCTTACGTATAAAGAAACTGATGTTCGGAGTATTGAAGTAATTTATCAAAATCATACATATAAGCAAGGAGTAGAGTCAGTACATATATCTCAGGTTTGAGATTACAAAACCTAGGCTGTTTCTCCTGTGTAGTGTCTTTTGCTCTGGCATCCAAGGAGAATCAAAAGGAAGGTCCCAAAGGAGAGTCAAAAGGAAGGTCTCTAATTTGAGAAAGTCAATTTTCATAAAATTGATAAATTTTATAAAAGCTGACTGGCTTTATAAAACAGTCTTTGGTATCTTTATCTCCCTCCCCTCCCCACTGCTAATAGAGTACTATTATTTTGATTATATATTAACTTCTTTTGCTGAAACATGGGTCCTGTCCATCTCACTTCTGTACTGACTTTGAACTGCTGGATGTCGTCCCTTCACTTTTTACAATCTCTTTGGGGGAAAAAGGGTGTGTAGGGAATCAGCAGCATAATAATGGAGCAGCAACAGCAGGGCCACTAAAAGATGCAGAAAATCAAAAGGAAATGAATAAACTGAGAAAGCTGGAATCAATTTGGTTTTGACTCAGAGTCATACTCTGTTTTGGAAAAAAAAAAAAAAAAAACTCTCTAAAAGGTTGGTGCCAGCTCACTGGAATTAAGTTATAAATAAAAATCAGAATTATAGTGTCCAATTTTTTATGGGTTTTTAATAGGTACATTGTTTAGCTTCCTGACAAACTGATGAAATGCAGACCTGCTAAGTCACATAAATGCCTGTGGCATTTGTTTAGTTGGACTATTGGAATAAAAGAGATATTTTGAGGTTATACCCTTTTTGTAGTGAAACTCAAAAATGTGCTTTTGCAGACTTCTGAATTCTTACATGTTAAACTTTTAAAACCACTCTCAAATCTATTACTGTGCCTTAGCACAACAGCTGGGGAGGTGTGTTTTACCTGTTGGGCCAGGTGTTCCCACTTTATAGGTGGTCTTTTCAGGCTAGGCAGTGGAAGATCAGATGAGGGTCCAATTTTTGGGATGCAGCCTGAGGTGAAGGGACATTAGTTCAGTCTGAAAGTCTGGGTTTCTATCAGCTGTCGAGACTTGCGATTTCTGAGAAATGCCTGGCATGTGAACTGGCTTTTACTGGCATTACGTACAATAAGTAACCCCATACTTCAGTTTAGGTTCCATTTATTGCCCTATGCCCTCGCTCTCTCTCTTTCTTTCTTTCTTCTTTTGTTGGAGACAGAGTTGCTCTGTCGCCCAGGCTGGACTGGAGTGCAATGGCGCAATCTCGGCTCACTGCAGCCTCCACCTTCCAGGTTGAAGCAATTCTCCTGCCTCAACCTCCCGAGTAGTTGGGACTACAGACACGTGCCACCAGCCTGGCTAATTTTTTGTGTTTTTAGTAGGGACGGGGTTTCACCATGTTGGCCAGGATGGTCTTGAACTCCTGACCTCATGATCCACCCACGTCAGCCTCCCAAAGTGCTGGGATTACAGGCGTAAACCACCGCACCCGGCCACCCCTCTGCTCTTTCATAGCTTTGCAACAGCCTCTCTCCATTACCAGCCACATGCACAGGGATCATAGACCTGCCAATAACAGGAGGAGCACTTCATGTTAAGCAAGTGCTGGCCACTCTGTAAATCAGGTTTAATATGATACCAGCTTCACAATTCAAACCCAAGTTATTTTATATGAACCAGGCCTATTAAAGATAAAACCTAACCTCCCCATCCCCCCTAAAAGAATGGAAGCTTAAAAGAAAAAAGATTGAAAAAAGGAAACAAAACTTCTATTTGTACTTCACACCAGGTCAGGTGACTACTGCTATCTAAATGCTTTAACCACGGGAAATAGAGTTGCGTTAAGCAATAATTTCCTATCACTGAGAGAATCTGCTTATTAAGTTTGCCAGAAGATGTCCTACCTTGCAGCCAAAATGACAGACTTGTGAATTTTATGCCACTGGGTGTAGGCGGCATTTGAGCCTTTCATCTCTGAAGGTAGAGTGTACAGGTAGGTTTCAGGCAAAGGCATTGATGGCCTCTTTATAGCCCTGCCTTTCCAGGTGGAGGTAGTTTTGGCTTTTAAGAAAACCTGGGGAGTGGGGACAGGAGAGGGGACAGCAAGCTAGCGGGTATAGTCTACCTGGAGGTCAGGTATCCCTGATCAGGAGCAACTCAGGGAGGAAACATGCCACTCATGCTAATCAGAGCCTGTGATACCATCCACTTCCCTACTAAAATATTGACTAAACTCTTAAACAAAAGACTGGCTAATCCTCAAAGATCAGTTCTACCCTCTGGGGTTTTTCCAAATCAATCTCACCCTTGTGGGTTGCAGGAGACACAGTCTTTGCCTGCAGGGAACACTGGGTGTGGATTGCAATGCCTCGTCTGCACTTTTGAATTTTGCAGGTCATTTAACTCTGCTATCAGCATTAACTTTGTTCAAGTTCAAATCTAGAAATATTTTTCTTCTTATTCTCTGAAACCTTCCTCAACCCACTGCTCACTCCCCTCTCAAAACAAGCCTTTGTGTGGTTAGGAGTAAAACTGTGCCAGGGTGTAGCCTGCCCTCAGCAGAATGGAAGTGGAATGTGCCCTTCTGCTTGGATAATCTGGGTGTCTAAAAATAGCAGAGCCACCCCTTACTGTACTGGTGACACACAGACTCATGGGGGATGAATAATCATATTGACAGTAATTTTGGGGGTAAGCAATAGAGAACAATGGGTAAAAACCGATCCCAAAATACAAAAACGAATATCCCACATTTCAAAAGATGTTTTCATTGTAAGCTGGAGTTTTTATTCCTTGCTCAATTCCTCTGCCCTTTTAATTTTTTTATTTTTATAAACCGAAGGAGTTGCCCTCATTCACAACCTTTTATTTACCAGATTGTGGACAGGGCACCTCCCCACTGTTAGGGGCACTAACACTCCACGCATTCTCTTTGAGGTCTGACTGCCAGGCTGGCCGGGGACGATGCGTATTGGTACATTCGGGGCATCAGAAGATAGAACAGTTGTGACCCCACACGCTTTAGGTAAAGACAATTCCCCTCTACTTTCCAATAATAAACTAACTTTCACGTTGTGTAATGTAGATTTGCAGGTGACTCTGTAAACAGTCATTTTTCCATTGCAAGTTTAGGATACTTTACCAGCAATTTGCTTATTTTCAATAAATGGTAAAATAAAAGTAAGAGACACTCTATTGGAGTGAAACACAAGGATATATAACTTGAAATCTTCTGCTGCTTACTACCACATGTTCTTCCCCCTTCTCCACTAGATTGCATGCATACACACTGATATTAGAAAAAAAAGTCATATTTTGGGACTACAGTGTTGTTGTTGTTGTTGTTGTTGTTGTTGTTGTTTTGAGACGGAGTTTCACTCTTGTTGCCCAGGCTGGAGTGCAATGGTGCGATCTCAGCTCACTGCAACCTCTGCCTCCCGGGTTCAAATGATTCTTCTGCCTCAGCCTCCCGAGTAGCTGGGATTACAGGCATGCACCACCACGCCCGGCTAATTTTTTGTATTTTTAGTAGAGACGGGGTTTCTCCATGTTGGTCAGGCTGGTCTCAACCTCCCGACCTCAGGTGATCCACCAGCCTCGGCATCCCAAAGTTCTGGGATTACAGGCGGGAGCCACCTCGCCTGGCCAGGACCACAGTGTTTTTGATGATAACAGCACACTGAGCCCTGGGGTGGAATGTCTTAGCAGGTAACGGTGAACAAGATGAGTTCACTATGCCCATAAATGTCTTTGAAGAAGGCCCACATGATGCAATGTAGGGCCAACAGTGAGGTTATATGAATCTCTAACCACTCTCTCCAAACCTCCAGACCCAATAAGTATTGCTCCAAGTTTCCTGGAACTGGGAACTTGCCTAGGGACAGAACTGCAGCCTTGTCTTAGAGCAAGTAATGCTCAAAGCCAGAAGTCACTTTATAGGTTGCAGAGGCCAACTTCCTTGATATACATTCTAAGGCTTGAATGTTCAATGTTTAGTATTCTTGAATGGGAGAGCAAGGACAAGAATGGAAAGAGAATTCTGACACTCAGTTATCCCACTGTCTTTCATAGAAGCCATAGTTCCTGCAAAAGATATCTTAAGATGTCTCAATATTAAATTTATAGAAGTTGATAACTGTATTATGGTAATGTATAAAAATACCCCTATTCTTAGGAAATAAACCCTGAAATATTTAAGGGTCAAAGACCATGACATATGTAACTTACTTCAAATAGCTCAGGAAAGAAATTCGATGATAAATGATAGATAGATAGATAGATGATAGATAGATAGATAGATAGATAGATAGATAGATAGATAGATAGATAGATAGATAGAACAGCAAATGATAAAGCAGATGGGTGAAATGTTAGGTAAATCTGGGTAGAGGATTTCAACTGTGTTTATCCATTTTATTTTTAAGCAAGCTGTCTGTAAGTTTCAAATTATTTCCAAATAAAAAGTTTTTAAATTTGCCACACACACAAAAGCTATTTTAGGATGATAAAAGAGGCAAACTCCTTCAGGCCTCTGCCTTGAGTTGGCCGTGTTTAGGATGGAAAGGCTTCTAGCACCCTACTAGAGGCTGTAGAATTTGGAAAGCAAAGACTTCTCGACTCATCTGGTGAGATGGATTTACTGGCTAATTTAAAAAAATTATATGGGTGTGTTCATTTCTCTTGTTCATTCGTCTTAGTGGCCAGGTATACTTCCTGCAGTTTAAAGTTGAATGAGTCAGCTACAATTTGGGGTAAAATTATTGGTTTATCACAGTGTGCAAAGGTGCCCAATGAATACTGAGTTTAAGGAGACAGACATGTATCTTTAGGACAGTGACAGAACAAATTGAATATTTGCAAGTACTCAACATTTTGTGAAGCATTTTAATACGTATTTTGTCATTTGATTTTACCCTGAGGTTTGAAGTGCAGGTATTCATCCCATTGTGCAGTTGAGGAAACTGAGGCTCAGAAAGGTTAGTTCTTAATTACAGAGCTGTAAGTAGTGGGGCTGCTGAGACTTGAGTCTTACTATTATAAATTCTGTGCTCTTGTCACTAGGCTATGCTAGTGTTGTGTGTTTACATCAGAAATACACACACACACACACACAGACACACACATACACATACACACAAATATTCAACTTAAAAGCATCCCTTTTCAGCCTATCCTTTTTTAAAAGATGTCAAGGAAAAAAAGTATTAATAGAAAACCAACTACACTTTGGTTGGTTAGCAGCTAGAGCAGTACACCCTCCAGCAGACTTTTACTATGTGCATTCTAAGTGTCAGATACTGTACATGGCTCTGAAATCTGTGTTCCTGCTGCGCCTATGTGCTTAGTAAAATGGTGCTAATAAACTGGAAAACACTTTACTTTTTGGCCATGTAAAAAATTTCATTAGAGAAATAAATACAAATACCTGTTTTGTTTTGCTATTTTTGCCTTCATTTTCCTATGCATGTAGAGACCCATTTTAGCTTTTATCATAAATGTGGTACCAATATACCTTACAAAGATAATCATAACATCTCCTGGGAGGTACTTGGGAGTTTACCTAATCCAAATTTGTCATCTTTAGAGATGAGGAAATTAACACCAGAAGCTTCGAGAAAATTGTCTAAAGGCGCACAGCTAGTTAGATGCTGAGCCAGGACTGGAAATCAAATGTCTGATGACAGGTTTAGTTTATTCCTCCTAGAAAAGAAACAGATTTTAGCCAAGTGTAGTTGGTTTTCTATTAACACTTTTTTGCCTTGACATCTTTTAAAAAGGGATAGGCCAAAAAGGGATGATTTTAAGTTGAATATTTGTGTGTATGTGTGTGTGGGTCTGTGTGTGTATGTGTATTTCTGATGTAAACATACAAGAAGATTAACAATTAAGCACATTCATCCAAAAGAAGAGGGAAAAGCCAGATCAGCTCTGTTCTCTGTTATATTTGTCTTTCCTAATCAAAACCATATGAGAAGCTAGAAAAGAACCCAGAGGCCAGTATGATTGCCAAAGATGAAGAAGAGACAACAGAGAAAGAAAAATGAGGGACGAGTGAAGCAGAGACCCAATATTATTTCCAACATTTTAGCACACACTCGCACTTCCAGTTCTTTATCAGATAAGAATGTTTTGCGCACATTGGGCCAATTTACGCTGCACAGGAAAGCCTGTAGCTGTGCTCTCGGCCCACCACTTCCTGTGGGAGTCAGCAAAACAGGCTCAGCCCTTCCATTACTTTGACCAAAATGCTTCCAAGTCCTAGCTAGGAAGGGCCTCATTGCTTATCTGGCCATTTGATGGAAGGAGTCCATAGTCAACTCTTGGCAGTCATTAGGAAAATAGTGTCCATTTCTCAGGTATCTTTTCCCCCTTTGCGTGTGTGTGTGTGTGTGTGTGTGTGTGTGTGTGTGCGCGCATGCATAAGAAAGCTTAACCTTTTTTGGGCTCACTGTACTCCAGTGCCTCACTATTCATGCAAGTTAATTCTTTACAGTTGTAATGATCTGTTCCCTTGTCCCATGACAATGTAAGTCTTCAGGTGCAAGGAAAGGTCTTCTACCCACTGGAACGGACTTTCACCCCACCTCTTCACTGCTACCAGGGTCCCTTTTCAGAGGGGCTCTACCTTGCATTCTGGGATGCAGGGACTCACAGCATTTCTTTCCAATACATCATCCTAGGAGAGGAAAAAGTCATTGGGAGGCTGCCCATTGAGATCCAGTCTTTGGAGTTTCATTCTGAGACCAGCTTCTCCTGAGGCCAAGTGGCAAAGACAGATAAATAATATGGTGTCATTTAACTTACTCCAAAATAGTATTTAAAAAGGTTTAGTTTATGATCATCTCCAGATGTTTTCGAAGGAGACCTTACTTCTCCAGCATCCCTCTCACCTTGGTCGTCCCTATGCTGTTGGTCATATATCTCATAGTTTGTTTCCTAGGTGCCACCATCACCAAACAACTGCTAAGGAATTCTGTCACCCCAGTCTTCCTCTTGGTGTCTCTTGCAGGTCTGAGATGGGAATGGGGAGAAGGAGCAGCTGGCTCCCCTCGTTTAAAATCCCTGTCCCTGGAGCTGCCATTCTGCTGGGGCTTTTCTTGAAGGATTTTCTCTGAGGGCTCCTGCCCCTCACCCCAGCCCAAATCGACTCTCGTGAAAAACAGAGCTCTAGTTGGAAGGCTCTTTTGGCAGACCGAGTGCCCTCAGAGTCTTTTGGTCTCCTTGCAATAAGGGAGCTCTCCCCAGAGCTGATTCTAGGCCAATTCTAAGAGTACAGGAAGACAAATGGAAATTTATCATTCAGAGATGGAGCCCCAGGAGGTGAAAGAGTGCTCCTGTCATCCGCGTAGTTAGTATAGGAGAAGAAAAGGACCGTTTTCTCACCAAAGCTAGGTTTGGGGCTGAGGCCTCTATAACAAAAGGCTGGTTAACGAGAGAAGAGCATACAAATGTATTTATTATAAGTTTTATGTGGCACGAGAGCCTTCATAAGGCAACAGAGAGACAAAGACATAGTAAACTTGTGTATTTTTATGCTAAGTTTGATGAGGAGCAGACAGTTGTGGATGAATATGCTTGGATCTAGTAACTGGGGGGAACTTCGCAAGACTCGTTTGTTTAGATTCTTCTCTGTGACCCTGTGTCTTCAGAGACAAGGCTATGCCTTTTCTCCGGGTATAGGGAGGGCACCTTACGAATTAGGGTCTCATGCCCTGCATCAGTGGAAGGTCAGAAAATGCTTGTTAGGTTTTATGACCTGCTGCAGGTGAGAAAGGTGAGGGATCGGAGCGGCCTTCCTGCTTCTGCAGTTTTCTAAAATTCTTTCAGCTTAAAATAGTTTGGGGTAGTGTGTCCTGAACCCTATCAACAGTGGGAAATACAGGACCAAAAAGACTCAGATCTGAAATTCAACCCACTGTTCTTTCCAGCATCCCAGTTCTGGCAGCACCGAGCAGCAGGGAACACAGACAAGAGAGTTGGGCTGGGCGAGCTTCCTGCTCGGAGGACTTGGTCCTTTGGTTTTCGATTATATTTCTTACTGAGTAGAAAGAATTATTTATTTTCGTTAGGAAATCTGGAGAAGTAAAAGGCCTAGAAACCCTCGGTGGGGACTGTATAATTTATAACAAACTCCACGGAGGGCAGGGCACAGGAAAAGAGAAGGACTCATGCCATCAAAAATTCAAGAAATGAAAGGAACCTAAAGATCTTCATAAATATCAGAAATCAAAGATCCTAAAGATATTGTTGCTCAGTATTTTCAACCTTTTAAAACTAATTTTCTCACACAACACCTTTTCAGTGAAGCTTCCATGCATCTCTACAACCTGAGATAATTTTCAGTAATTTCACTTCTTATAGTTTGGGTCATAAAAATATGCACCCTTATAGATTCTTCCATGTCTCTAGAGGTACAAGGTACTTTTCCTCCTCACATCCATGGAAAATCTCTGTAGCACAATCCCTGTAGCAGATGAGGAAAAATGCCTACAGATGGCTGCCTCAAATCCTATAGCTGGTTAGCTGGCTGCCCAAGATAAGAACACATGTTTCCTCTCTTCCAGTCAAGAGCTTTATCGTCTATAATATTCTGTGGCCCTACAGTTCAAGTGTATCAAGAATGTGAGATGTACTTAGAGTTTTCAATTCTTCAAATTCCTTAGAGCGCTCAAAATATTTCCTTGGAAAGAATTATTCGAAGCATCTTCTGGAAAACAAGCACATAGTATATCCATCATCTAAATGGTCCATTAGTCAGAGAGAGAAGCATTGATATTAGAAGCAGAGGATAGAGCCTCAGCCAAAGCTTCAATCTGCCTCTGAACACAGGAGAGGGAAGTCAATGAGGATGAGAGTCACAGACAAGAAGACACAGTGGCCATTTGAATTTGGCATGGTAAAAACTGGTGAACATATAGCCCAAAGCAATATAAGGCACGATTCCTAGGTTTAAAATTTTAAGAATAAAATAACCCAGACAAAAGAAATGATAATTATTAAATGCTTGTAAGTGCCCCCAGGAATCTTCAGAGATGTAAACCACACTCTGTAATTAATACATATGGGATTTTTTTTTTCTTTTAAGACAAGAAAAGTACACTTGTATTGAGAACTCACAAAGGAAAATAGGAGAGTTCACCTTGAAAGATATAAAATGCATCTCCCTCTGAGAGTGAGAAAGAAGGTGGGCTCTGACCAGAGGACCCCTGAGAACAACAAGGGACAGGAAAGGACAACAGTCCCTGGAAGGAATGTGTAGGTGTAAGGATTACAGGGACTCCCAAGGCTTTTGTAAAAGGAATGGAGAGAAAAGAAACAGGAGGTCCATTAGTAAGTAAGAAGAAAGATGGATTTAATGATGAAAATAACATTATTGAGATAATTAACTGCATTACTAAATTTCTCTATTAAAAAGAAGAAAGAAAATATATCCTGAGGATCTCCTGGAACCTTTTCTTTTTGGCGGGGGGGGGGGGGTTAGGGGCAGCAGAATTTGAACCTTTTTACAATTGGACACAAGTAAACAAGCAAATTTTATAATAAAATGAGTTCCGAAGCAAGCAAAATTGATCTGTGGTATTAGAAGTTGAGGGAAGGTTAACTTGGGAAGGAGGGACTGGGGCTTCTGGGACACTAACAATGTTCCATTTCTACACCTTTGTGGGGTTATGAGAGGGGTGGTACTTTATGAAGATAGATTGGGCTGGACACCGTGACCCATATGCTTTCTTAGATGTGCTACACATTAGTAAAAAGTAAAAATCAAAACAAAATACAATGAAAGTTTTAAAAATGGTAAATGTTGAAACTATCATGATCTATAAACCAGAATCAAAGGTGGGGTATTAAGAATAAGTAATAATATGGTGAATGGCTCACATCTGTAATCCCCTCAGATGCTCTGAGGGGCTGAGGTGGGAGGATCACTTGAGCCCAGGAGTTTGAGGCTGCAGTGGGCTGCGGTTGTGCCACTGCACTCCAGCCAGGGTGACAGAGCAACACTCTGTTTTTCTCTCTCTAAAAAGAATAGAATAATGGAATTATAAAGCAGTACATGGATATTTTAAATATTGCTTGAAAGCTGAAGATTAAAAACAAAGCAATAAATCAGGTTGCAACCATATCCTAATTTCTCAATCAATATATTCCTGTACAAATATATATATATATATTTTTTTTTTCCCCCAGTGGATAGTTCTCATGGATAGGAGTTTATATCCTAATTGAAAGTGAATCATCATATTATGATTTTTCTTTTTTGCAACCCAAGTTTTCATAGATATAATTTGTTTAAATTGAAATGTTTCCAAATATGTAGAAAGGAATAAAATCATATAGCCATATGTGACTTATAAGAAAAGACTAGTCAATCAGCCAAAAATAATTTGATTGCTAATTGCGTGGCCAATTCAATACAATTTATCATTGAGCATATAAAAGAAGCAAAGGGTTTTTTTTTTCTATTAAGAGCAACTAATCTAATTGAGAAGACTAACAAATATAAATAGCACAAGGCACTACGTTGTTCAATTATATCTCTATATAAGTGACAGTAGGAGAGAAATAGTATGACCTTATGGTGTCTTATAGTATGATTTTGATTCTCTCTTCCCCTAAACATATTTTAAAATGTTGAAAAATTATTGTATTGACTGAAATTTGTATAGATTATAAACTAAGGATCCTCTATTTTATAGAAATCATTGGATGGATATCAAAATTAGATGTCATCTTCTTAAACAGATTCATTAAATTTTCAAAGAAATAATGTACAACCATTAAATTTGCATTTGGCTCAAAAACACAACATATTGTGAAAACCCTAGAAAGTTTAAAAACTGGAGAGGGGAGGAAATAGGGGAAATCTCTCAAGTTGAACATCAGTATCACTGGGGGTCAATTACAAACACCATGAGTAGGAGGGAATTGGTCAGGACCAAGTGCCAAAAGCAACGTTGGGGTTCGAGTGTAAAGCAAATTACATTAGAGATGGGAACATGACTTAGCAAGCAATGGTTTTAAAAAAAATAACCAGAATCTGTGTCTCTGTCTAGCCAGTAACAAAAA
Organism: Macaca thibetana thibetana; assembly: GCF_024542745.1. NCBI lineage: Eukaryota > Metazoa > Chordata > Mammalia > Primates > Cercopithecidae > Macaca > Macaca thibetana. The sequence goes on from NC_065594.1 coordinate 18,659,577, forward strand.
CTCCCACACTGAACGTGAAAAGAAATAGTCCAGAAAGATGAGCAATAGGTCATCTAAATGTCCACATTTCAGCCTTGTTCTAACCCACATTGATGAGTGAATTGGAAGTTTTCCGTCAGTCCAGTTGACTTCTGGCTGACTGTGATAGGTTAAATAATGGCCCCACAAAAATATCTACATTGTAATGCTGAAAACCTGTGTGTACGATCCTTAAGGCAAAAGAGATTTTGCAGATGTAATTAAGTTAAGGTTTTTGAGATGGGAAGGTCTAGGGGGCCCAGTGTAATCACAGTGGTCCTTGTAAGAGTGGGGAAAGAAGGTCAAAGGAGGAAGTAGGAGATGTGGCAATCACAGAACTTAGAGTGATGTGGGGAACAGATCAGGAACCAGGGAAAGTACACTGACTCCAGAGGCTAGAAAAGGTAAAGAAATAGACTCTCTCCTAGATCCTCCAAAAGGAACCAGCTCTGAGAACAACTTGACTTCAGCCCAGTGAATCTGATTTTAGGCTTCTGACCTTCTGAACTGAGAGGGAATACCTTTGTGTTGTTTTAAGCCGCTAAGTTTGTGATAATTTGTTACAGCAGCATTAGGAAACTAATACATTGAGTAAGATGATCAATTGAATTAGGTTTGGTTTTCCCTAGGATATTTCTCATGCAGGGTATTTAATTAGTGCAGTGCTCTGGCAGAGTGACAGGTAGTTAGTTCACAGCTAAGCAAGGACTTCTTTCAGAGGATTTCTTAGGTAATTTTTCTTGTATTTTTTCTGCTTTATTTGTGGCTTTAGAGTTTTTACTCTTGGAGTTTCATTAAATCCAGGATGAAGCCTTTGGTATTATCAGCTTTTTGGATTGTTACAAGAACCCATTCACTGGTTAGGTTTCCTGAAATTCTTTTCTATCAGTAATCATGGCCTGACTCCAGAATGCATGGGGACTGATACTCAAACTCCAGGAAAAAACTAAATTGATCAGATGGCTTAAGAAAATTCTTACATTTGGAAAATTGTAGATTAAAATATCAACACTTTAGGATCTCAGGGTGTTTCCATGGGGATCCTTTGACTCAAATGTCTTTTTTGGTATATGAGTTGTTCCCCTCCTCACCGCAGCAACAAAAATGTTAAAAGAATACTTAAAAAAAAAGAAAAGAGTTTATCTATTAACATGTGTTCCCCCGCCTAAGGACAGAAACCATGAATTATTTTGGCTCCACAGCCACTAATTCAGTGCCTACTTGATAGTAGGTGACTGAGACTTATTTTTCAAGGAAAGAAAGGAAAGAAGGAAAAAGAGGGACAGGAAGAAGAAAACTCTTTTTTATATCTCCTTTGACACTGAGTGAGTGGGGGAGCTGGGATGAATTTCATCAGTCAATATCTACAAGATTTTAAAATTCACTTATAAAAAGTGTTGTGTTTACTTTTCCACCAGTATCAGCCTGCCTAGAAGCTTACTTCTGAGCCTAGATTGGTGTAGAAAAACTAATGCTTTGGGTGTTGAAAAATTGTGACCAAAAATGGCAGTGTTGGTGAAGAAAGTTTCAAATGATATTTGAAATAAATATTTTAGTTATCTTAAATCTAAATAACTGGTTCCATGTTTTTATGACTTTCTTTATAAAACTTGACTAACTATAGGCACAGCCTTAGGGAAAAGTCCCATACATTGCATAGCTATGAAAATATTGGTATAAGAAGACACTTTCCAATCCTTCTGGAAACTTCAGTAGAATGATAAAGAGCTAATACAGTAAAAGAAAAAGGTTATTGCCTAAATATGAAGGGCTTTATATATACTTTTATTCTCTTACATAGAGACGGGCTCTCACCATGTTGCCCAGGCTGATCTCGAACTTCTGGGCCTTAGTGATCCACCCACCTCAGCCTCCAAAAGTGCTCAAATTACAGGCAGGAGCCTGTATATACTAATTTTTGAAGTCAAATCTTTAGTTGGAATGGCACTAAAAAGAGAATTAAATATGGAAACAGTAAGTACTTGAGATATTAATGAATTGATGCAGAAACAAAGCCTACAAAGCCTTTATTCCGTTGAAAGAGAATACAGATAGACTAAAGAGATGGAAGTAAAGAAGTAGGCTTTATCCAGCTGCTGTTCCTTAGTGGGCTGTGGGATTTGTAGCACCATACAAGGATGACACCCCACATAGACAGAGGTGGTCTACACCATTTACACATGATTTGTACGTGGTATGGCATCGGGCTAGCCTTGTGTTCCACCTGAGGAAGGGAATCCTGCACGCCCCGACACAAGGGAAGGCATCTTTCTGGCAGAAAGAAACAGTAGTAAGTCAGGAGACCTGGATTCCAGTCCAGCTTATTCTCCCTCGCTGCTGTCTCCTCTTTTGGAACACGAGAGGGCTGAATCAGATGATTCCTGGGGTTCTTTCCTGTTCTGAAATGCTCTAACTTTACACTTGGCCTAGAGAACAGTGTTGTCCTTTAAAAAGAATTTTTCTCCCTGTCAGGTTCTCCTGCCCCAAATGTTTCAGGTCCTGATGTGTACACAATAAGGAGGAAAAGGCATCTCCTTTTGATCCTGTGGTTAAAAATATTTAGTTCTTCGGTGTTTGAAATGTTCTCTTCCACTAAACATTGTAACCTTGACATAGCTTGATTTGCACTTAAATATAAACATACTATTGGCAAGACCCCATGAAATCACTGACTTACAGCAACCTTGGAGTTGGCAGCATAACAGATCAAGTTTCTCATTATCATTCCATGCAAGATAAGAGAATTTTCCTCTCATTCAGCTGAGTTTCCGTGCCTTTGTTTATTGAGTGCTGGGTAGTGAGAGCTTTAAAATGCTCAACATCATACTCTGTGATGTGAATTTCAGCAGCCTATTTGGGGGAGTTATTTTTAATCTCTTAATACATGATTACTGTGACCATTTTCTCCTTATCACTGTCTTAGATTTAATTAACAACTGGTGTGATTATTTTTGCTGGTTGTGATGCTAGTCTATTAAGGCTTTGAATCACGAATGCAGCCTTGTAGGTTAAAAAGCCAACAAAATTGCTTTTGATGGGATAAGATTATGAGTGTCTCTCTGGGTTAGTGAGTTTCTAAAATTTTGTTTGCAAGGCCACATAAGTTAGTTATCATAAAGTAGGTACAAGTGGTCTTGCAGTTCAATTGGAAATTGTAACAAAAATATGAAAATACGAAGTAAAATGCACCATAACAAAAATGAATTGCATTGCTTCACAAAAACCTTACATAAAAACTTAACAAGCATTTCCACCTTATAAAATGAAATAAGATTCCATCAGTAAGATTTGGAGAGATTAGTTCTCAGCCCAGGTTATTCTCCTTTTTACATGATCCTTTCCCATACCAGCTACAGAATTGTGGAAAAATACTCCTTGGAGAGTGAGCTGCCTCACTTCCAATATTCAAATGTCCAAGTAAGGACTATTTGTCCCTCTCAACTAAGAATCTTGTTAAATCGTGAGCAGCAGCCTCTGAAGACAGTGTCTCAATTTACCAAAACTATTAAAAATGTGTTTAGAGATATCTAGGAACCAGATGGCAGAATAGGACCTTTTAACCAATCTTCCAGGTGATAAACTGAAATTTACCATCTTTTCCTTCTCTTCTTTGTTTGTTCTCATCACTAACTTCAAAACAGTGCATCAATCCAAACAGTGTAATTCTCTTATTATTCACCCAAAGCACCCCAAAGTGTGAATTTCCCATCAGTTAATAAATAAATTGCAAGACCTTGAAAGAGAATACAGACAGAATAAATAAATGGAAAGATGCTCAGCGGTAAAGAAAAAGTTATTCTGACACTTGTTAAAATGGTAAGACTGAAAGACTCTGTTCAGGACTCTTGCAATAGGTGTCAAGACTATTGCAACAGAGGAGAGAGACTGAGCTCAACTCCAGAGACAGCAGAGACAGCTGGGGCTTTGTAGTCAATGGGTAGAGTGAGGGCTTCAGTGCATGGAACTCTACTAAACGGAGACATCATCTACTAGGGGGGATTCTTGCTAAACTGACTTAACAGGATTCTTGCTGAAGGCAGGTCAAGGACTTACATATCAAAAGTAGAGGAAGAGGAGCTTGATCAGGTATCAAGGGTAATCAGATATCAAGGGTAAGAAATTTTCTCTAAAGTGACTTAGCAGGATTCTTGCTAGGGCTGGCCTCTGCAGGTTTGGCAAGAACAGGAGCTGAGGCTGAAGTCCAGTCCAGAGACGGCTCGGAGAGGCCTGACTGAACTTTGGTCAAGGAGAGAATCTTTGCCATCAGTAAGTGGTAACTATTATTAACAGATTAACATCTTGACTTTGTCATTTGCCTGTCTGTTGATTTATTTCAGAGCACTCACATATCAGCTCTATTTTCTCTCCCATTTTTGCTACTTTGGAATTTAGTGGCTGAATTTAATATTCACTCTACCAAAATTCTACTACAAGTAATTAATTGACACATCCCATGGAACTGGATATGCTAGAATTTTAACTTCATCCCTGAAAATTATATGTTGCCATTTATAAGTTAAAAACCCGATTTGACAGACTTTCAAAATGGAGTCATTTATAGAGTCAAAAGTTGTACGCTTTTACTCCAAAGATACTGGTTTGTGGAAAATGTTACTTGCCAAAGAAAAGATATTGTGTGCTAATAAAAATCAATAAGCTTCAAGGCCAGGTGCAGTGGTTTATGCCTGTAATCCCAGCACTTTGGGAGGCTGAGGCAGGAGGATCACTTGAAGTCAGGAGTTCGAGACCAGACTGGCCAACATGGTGAAACCCCATCTCTACTAACAATACAAAAAATTAGCTGAGCATGGTGGCACGTGCCTGTAATCCCAGCTACTCAGGAGGCTGAGGTGGGAGAATCACTGGAACCTGGGAGGTGGAGGTTGCAGTGAGCTGAGATTGCGCCACTGTACTCCAGCCTGGGAGACAGAGTGAGACTCTGTCTCAAAAAAAAAACAAAAACAAAAACAATAAGCTTCAGAAAGCCACTCAGAAGTGGATCATTTGAGTTTTGTGTGAATTTTAATCCTATCACAAACTCGATTTGATAATGTAGGAAACTTAAATTATCTACCTTAATTTCTTCATCTATAAAATGAGGATCATCATATAACTCACAATTAATTTTTATATATAATTATGGTAGAAGTAAGTGTTTCTGAAAGAATAACCTCCAAAGAAGATATATCCTTACTCAGTAAAATGTTATAAAATCACTTCCTGCCTGGAGCAGGCAGTGGGTGGGATGGATTCTCATGGTGCACGCATCTCTATAACAATAGCACTTATTTGTGACTGCTCTGAAATAAATTAACGAAAAGACAAATGGCAAAGTCAAGACACTGGTCTGTTAACAGCAGTTCCTACTTAGATGTGTCTTCTCAGGGAGGCTCCCTGACCACTGTTTGTGATGAAAATACATTCCCCCTTCCCTGTTTTACCTTTCTCTAATATAATGTATTTCAGAGCAGTCACAAATCAGCTCTACTTTCTCTCCTATTTTTGTTGCTTCGAAATTTGATGCCTAAATTTAATATTCACTCTATCAAAATTCTACTACAAGTAATGAATTAACACATTCCATGGAGATGAAGGGTGGGGGCAGGGAGGCATGTGAGCCCTGCGAGTATCTGGGGGTCTTGCACCCCAGCATTCCAGGTAGAGTGAACAGCAGCACCTGTAGAGGCTCCATGCTCTGGGTGTTTGAGGATTACAAAGAAGTTGCCATGGGCTGGAGTGGAGTGAACAAGGGTGAGGGCAAAAGAACTTAGAGCAGAGGATAATATGGAATCCAATTGCATAGCATCTTTAGGTCAATATCAGAATTTGAGCTTTTAATCTGAAATGGGTAGCCATTCCAGTTTTATAGGTATTTGTGTGTGTGTGTGTGTGTGTGTGTGTGTATTAGTCAGTATTCTCTAAAGGGACAGAACTAATAGGATATTTGTATATATGAAGGGGAGTTTATTAAGGAGAATTGACTCACACGATCACAAGGTAAAGTCCCATGATAGGGCATCTGTAAGCTGAGGCGCAAGGAAGCCAGTCCAAGTCCCAAAGTCTCAAAAGCAGGGAAGCTGACAGGGCAGCCTTCAGTCTGTGGCCGAAGGCCGGAGAGCCCCTGGCAAACCACTGGTGTAAGTCCAAGGGTCCAAAAGCTGAAGAACTTGGAGTCTGATGTTTGAGGGCAGCGTGGAAGAAAGATGAAGGCCAGAACACTCAGAGTCTGATGTTTGAGGGCAGCGTGGAAGAAAGATGAAGGCCAGAAGACTCAGAGTCTGATGTTTGAGGGCAGCGTGGAAGAAAGATGAAGGCCAGAAGACTCAGAGTCTGATGTTTGAGGGCAGCGTGGAAGAAAGATGAAGGCCAGAAGACTCAGAGTCTGATGTTTGAGGGCAGCGTGGAAGAAAGATGAAGGCCAGAAGACTCAGAGTCTGATGTTTGAGGGCAGCGTGGAAGAAAGATGAAGGCCAGAAGACTCAGAGTCTGATGTTTGAGGGCAGCGTGGAAGAAAGATGAAGGCCAGAAGACTCAGAGTCTGATGTTTGAGGGCAGCGTGGAAGAAAGATGAAGGCCAGAAGACTCAGAGTCTGATGTTTGAGGGCAGCGTGGAAGAAAGATGAAGGCCAGAAGACTCAGAGTCTGATGTTTGAGGGCAGCGTGGAAGAAAGATGAAGGCCAGAACACTCAGAAAGTGTGCTCTTTCCACTCTCTTCTGCCTGCTCTATTCTAGATGCTCTGGCAGCTGATGAGTGGTGCTCACCAGATTGAGGGCGGGGTTGCCTCTTCCAGTCCATTGACTCAAATGTTAATCCCCTTTGGCAACACCCTTACAGACATACCCAGAAACAATACTTTGCATCCTTCAATCCAATCAAGTTGACATTCATTGTTAACCATCACAATGTGGTAACATAGACATGACATAAAATTTACCATTTTAACTGTTTTTAAATGTACAGTTCATTGGCATTAAGTACACTCACATTGTTGGGCAACCATCACCACCATCCATCTCCAGAACTTTTTTTATCTTCTCCAACTAAAACTCTGTACCCTTTAAACAATAACTCTCCATTGTCCACTACCTGCAGACTCTGGCAACTACTATTCTACTTTCTGCCTCTATCTGTCTGCCTATTTCAGGTACCTAATATAAGTGGAATCACACAATATTTTTACTTTTGTGATTGACTTATTTCACTTAGCATAATGTCTTCTAGATTCATCCGTGTTGTAGTGTATATCATTGTGTGTGTGCATAATATTGTGTGTGTATATATACACATATATAGTATATATAGTATACACATATATAGTATATATAGTGCTATATACATATATGTATATAGCATGTTTGAGGGCAGCGTGGAAGAAAGATGAAGGCCAGAAGACTCAGAGTCTGATGTTTGAGGGCAGTATATGTATATATACTATATACATATACTATGTATGTATATACATGTATATAGTATATACACACACTATATAGTATAGTATATATGTATGTATACATGTATATATGCATATGTATATATACACACAATGGAATATATATAGTATATATAGGTATATAGTATATATACTCACTATATAGTATAGTATATATGTATATATACACACAATGGAATATATGTATATTATATATATGTCTATATACATATATACAAATATATCCATATAGTATAATATATATGTATATATACACAGACAATGGAATATATATATTTTTTTATATATACACACAATGGAATATATGTATTTTATTTATACAGTATATATACATATATACATATACATATATACAAATATATACATATATAGTATAGTATATACATGTATATATACACACACAATGGAATATATATATTTTATATATATATATAGAGAGAGAGAGAGAGAGAGTTTGTTTATCTATTCATCCATCCATGGCTACTCGGGTTATTTCCATCTTCTGGCTATTGCTCATAATGATGCTATGATCATTAGTGTACAAATATCTGCCTGAGTCCCTGCTTTCACATCTTTTGAGTGTATACCCAGAGTGGAAGTCATTTGAGATTTTTGAACAGACAGGTGACTTAAGTTCTTACTGTATTACTCTGGCTGCTGTGAGGAGAACAGGCTGTAAAGAGACAAGGGTGAATGGAGGTGACCTAGTAAGAAGATATCATTATTGAATCCTGAATATAGTTTGAAGGAGGAGCCCACAATGTTTGCTGGCAGATAGGTTGTTGAGAGTGAAAGAAAGAGGAGTCAAGGATGAGACCAAGATTCTTTTTCTATTATACTAAAAGTGTTCTTTACATGCCACACGGAAATAAAAGAAGATTGGCCCATAAAAGTTTATAAAGCTTCCAAATGTGTAAATATTATATATTTCTGCATATTTCAGTAACATACTACATTTGCATGACAGGTTCACTAGAGGATATAAGGCAATCTTTGCATTGATATGGCTCCCACAAGTTTATGCTTGGTGATATATGTGTGTGTGTATGTGTATGTGTGTATATACACACATATATACATAGTGGAGATCATTGAGGCTCTATGAGATCTCATGAGAAGCAAGAGATAAATGTCATGTGCAAATATAACACACCCTAAACAATCATAACCTAACATGGTTTGAATGCCTACAAGTCTCACATTAAATTGATTTATTTTTTAACCAATATATTAGAGCTAATATCCAAATGTTTATTTTATATTAAAAACTTCCATTTTAATACTCACAGGCTCACACCATGTCCTAGTTTAAGAATGCTAAGGTTATGAATCAACCCGAGGTTCACTAGCTTGGCTGCTGTTTCCCGTTACCCATCAAGCACACAAATGTTCTGGAATTGTTAATTATGAAAAAATACATCTCAAAGTTCAAAGAGACTGAACAAAAGCACCATCGTTTATTGAGGCCTTTGACTCAGTGCTTTGCATGTCTTATTTTATCACCTCAGGAGCCCCAGAAGTCTACACAATTATTTTATAGAGGGGAAGACTGGGCCTCTGAGAGGTTAAGTAATTTGTCCAAGATCCCAGAGCTAACAGATGGTGAATCTTTTTGAGACAAATACTTTGAGCTAATAATCTGGAGACTGGTTGAGAATTCAACCTCATCAGTCCCCAAAGTCTGTTATACACAAGATGCAGCCAGAGTCTAGACAGAAGAGGAGTTTTATCAATGCCTGTACCCACTACCACCCAATACCTCTACCACAACAGTTATGATAGAGTAACTTGGAATTGGATGCTTCATCTCCACTCATGCAGATGGCAGCAGCAAGAATGTCTTTTCTGAGATCTGTGAATTTCTCAAAAAGATCTTTCCTTCCAGACACTCAGTGACACCACAGTTCCTCCAGTGATGTTATCTGGGAATGGCAGGTGAGGCTGCTAGGTTTTCACTGTGGGAGACTCCTATATAACAGATGCAATGTGGAACCAATAGTGCTACTCCCTCAAAATCCATTCCAACTCCATACGCGGTCATGGAACAGTCAGGTATTCCAGGCAACTAACTGTCCCTGCCTTGACTTATTGAGATAATTGCCTTCTGAGGGTAGTGCAGGCCTGCTGTTGATGAACATGTCTGTGCCTATTAGATGAATAACATCTAGTTCTTATTGTGCGGTAGTACAAAATAAAAAAAGACAGCAATTGAGCCAAATATAGAAAATGTGATTAACCACACAACGGGCTCTGACCAGAACTACATGAAACCAAGCAAGAAAAATATTCAGCCAGTCATCAACTGACTGAAGAGAAAGCAGGTGTGAACCCAAATATTCAACAGAAAGTGTCTCCGTCCTTATCCTTACTTCTCATGTCCTTTTTCATTAGTTCCTTCTTCTTGGTGTTTAAATCAGCCATCCTACACAAAAGTCCATCCCTCACTCCTGCATTGCTTGACACACAATCTCATTTCTTCTTTTCTTCTTACACTAAGCTTTCTAAAACAAAAGTTAACGTTCCCTGTCCTCATAGCCTAACTCGCTCTGCACACTTTGCAAGCTGGCTTTGGCTTCAGTGCCTCTCTAAGGACTTCTATCTTAAACGTATCTTAACTTACAAATGAATTCATAATCCCAGAATCAATTCTCTTCTCAATTCTTAGTTTACTGACTACATCATCACCTGCTAATCAATTATTCTCTTTTGAATCACTCTCTTATCTTTTGATTTCAATGGCTCTACATTCCTATTCCTTTCTTGATATTTTATCAGCCTCTTCCTAGTTTGCTTAGTTTGCATGCTGTTTTGTTAAATTCAACTCTTAAAAGTGAATTATCCCTAAGGTTCAGTTCTTAGCTCTCCCTTTTGGTCCCATTGCACAGTCTCAAATGGTGATGCTATTCATTCTCAAGGCTTAAGCAATGAATTTATCTTTATCTTAATTCCCGAGTTCTATGTATACATTTTCAGTAATCTCTTTGGTATTTGAGTCGTGGTGTTCATGGTGTTGATAACAACTGTTGTTGAGTAACCCAGGGAAAGTCACGACCTCTCTGAGAGCCCCTCTCCTCTTTTGTGAGATGAAGGGGTTAGATACTCATTCAGATTTCACATGAATATCATCAGTCAAGGTTTTTGGTTGAAGACAGAAACAACTCTGGATAGCTTGAACAGAAAGTGAATCTGTCATAAGGTATCTGGCAGTTTTAGGATTGTGAGTGAGACAGGGGAGACAGATTGAAGGACTGGAGCAGGACATCCCCAGGAGTTTACAAAGCTAGAATGACAGACAACTCTCACTAAAGGGAAAGTTTGGCTCTGCAGACATACTGCACCTGCAGTCACTACTGCCACAACCACGGGTTCTGCTGCCACCACTGCTGCCTCCAGCACTACGACTGTGTCTTGGGTGTCAGGAACGGACTCCCCCTGGCCACCATCCTGGCATCGCATGCAAGATTCAGAGTCTCCAGTTGGACTATCCAAATGGCTGATCCTGGATCATGTGCCTGTGCCCTACAAGCCAGCAGAGAGAGGATCTAGCTGACCCCAACATACAAAGGGATTTCCACCGCTGGGATGGGAATTAACTGTTGCATAGCAAATCCTCCCTCCCAATAAGAAACGTTTACTGCAGGTGTCTCAAAGCTACCTCAAACTCAAGACATTTAAAGCAAAATGCCATCTGTTACTCAGAAAACTTGTGTCTAAAACATCTGTCACATGTACTCAGGATACATAATCTTGCTTAACAAGGTTTTACTTTAGCAGTAGTTGTTCAACTTATTCAGTAATTGCATTGGGCAGATAATTAACGTTTTGATGACTTCTTTCTCTTCTTTTCCAGTCCTAGCACATAGGTTTTGTTCAGACATGATTAATGAATGTGTGATTTGAAGGTTAAAGTCAACATAAAGCAAATCTCAAGATATAGTTTGATCAATCCAGGATAAAATAATCTTGACTTGAATTCTTGCTCTTATATGTGATTTTCATGACTATTTCTTCCTTGTAATTTTCAATGAGCTTCAATTACCAAGTAATGCTGTTTCAACTTCCTGAATGCTAATGACAGAGAGCAGAACCTGGTGATTAAGGACCTACCTTCTATTAGAAAGGAAGAACATACTGAAACAATGCTTTCTCTGGTCTTTTATTCTTTCAGTATGAGGCAGATCACAACACTATCAACACTTACAGTAATTGTCGTCTTTAAACAGAATATTTAATTCAAATATTTAAACATTTTCACATATTGATGAAGCAAACACCCAACAAACTAAGCGTGATTTGTACACAGGCAGGTCTACAGATGAAGAGGAGGTGAAGGTGTGACATTGCTCAAACAGACATATTTTTCTTTGCTTTTGATTGTGAAACTCAGCATGTCCCTTGCATTCATGAAACAATAAAGGAGATAATGTGATGTTATTTGAACACCTATAAATATCCAGAGAGGATAATAAACGCCTTCACTACCTCTTAGCCCATGTGTTATGTGAATTTTCAGTGTCTGGCAGTTGTCACAGATGCACTTTATGGTTTTTAAACTTGGCATCTCAGCGGAGTCTTAACTGAATTACCTATTTGAAAATGCAAACCACCCACCTTATTTAAAATTGGAAACCGCTCCTACTACCCTGGTATCCCTAATCCCCAGACTGTGCTCTGCTTTTCTTCTTTTTTTCCTATGACAATTTATCACCTTCTAAAATACCGTAGGATTTAATTTTATGTTCTGTTTATTGTTCATTTTCTGTCTCTTCCTGCTAAAAAGTAAGCCCTTTGAGGGCTGAGGTCTTTATCTGTTTGAATCAATCATGTCCTAAGAGCCTCAAACAATACCTGGCATATTTTAAGCGTGGAATTAATATCTCTTAGTGAATAAGCAAGCACCATGCAGATAACTGTGAGGTCAGCTGTGACACCTGAGACATTGAGACCTTTGTCTCTGATGTGCTTCATTGCTGTGCTCATTTTCTAGTCTGTGCCCACGTTTCCCCCTCTGTACAAACCTGCTTTTTCAAAGGTTCTCAAACTTGGTGGCAGCAAACCTTTGATGGCTCCTCTCACAGTTTAATGCACTCCTATTTCTTGGTGTAATTGCATTTTACCAAGGATCACAGTCTCACATTGAAGGAATACAATTTTAATTTTGACACTTCCACCACGGTTTTGTCTTTGCACAAGGTTTACATATTCTAGGAGAGGGTAACTTTGATTTGAAGAGAAATAGACTCAATGCTTCTGATTATTGCATAGGATTCCTAATTTATGCTATTGTTGTGAACAGACATTTGTCCAAAGGAGTTATGTCCTTTTCTTGAAGGTCTTACTAAAAACTGTGTGCGTCTGTGTATGTGTGTGTGTATGTGTGTAAAACAACATAAGCATAAATCCTAGTCTAACAACAAGGTACTTGATATTTTCATCAGCTGCTCTGGAAGATCTGGACTTACCATGGTATAAGCATTGCTTTTCTTTTACTTTCCTTCTTTTAAAAATCTATAAATTACCATCATTGTCTCATTAAGTTTGATATTGAATTATTTTAAGTTTCCTAAGCAAATACAGTAAAATCATGCCTATCTGAAAGTCATAACTGGAAACCACAACACCCTGGAATTGAGTCAATAAATGATCTAGCTGTTTTGAATCACCTAATTAAAAGTATCTTTTCAAGATCTCCCTCTTTTCTTTTTGCCAACTTTTATTATCCTGCTGGCTTTTGGCCTCCAGTGGAGGTCCTCTGGGGCAATCAAGTTTTGTGCAGCCATTTGGCCTGGGGTGTTGAAGGGAAGAAACAGCACAGCGCAGGAAGGAGAAAGGATGTGGCCAAGCCCAGAGCTGGGGAGAAAAGCAGGGCTGGAGGGAAAGCCAGGATGCCTACACTATTGTTTTACAGGCTAATCTTATTATTTAATTTAAAAAGATCTCCTTAGTCTTTTGAGACCATTTGTGTTCCACCTTTATACTTGTCTTATTATTTGGCTTGGTATTAGAATTTAAACCAAAAATCTTTTTTTTCCCACCCAATTTTGAAGGCATTTTCCATTGGCTTCTATATCCCTTGGTTGTATTTGACATGTTTAAAAAACATCTCTAGAAGCTTTTAGGTATTTTTCTTTATCTTTAGTGCCCTGAAATTTCTAATTGGTGAGTCTTGATGTGGGTCTTTATTCAAAACAATTAAAAAGGTTTTCTTGCTAAGCATTTGAAGAGGATTTTCAAACTAGAGACTTGAAGTTTTAAGTTTGAGAAATTTTCTTGTTTAATTTTTTTCTTGCATAATTTTTAATGAAATTCACCTTAAAGTGAGTGGGTATGGAACATGCTCTTTAGTTGAGGGGCTTCTAAATGTCAGCACGCAATGGAGGTTTTTGTTCTGGGTCAGGCAGTTTCTTAAGAGACAAGTTCTTTAATCTCTTACCTGGAAGGCTTCAATGTTCAGACTGGCTGCTGATATTCTGAGACCAGGGAAGGGAAATAAAAAGATTAGGGACTTCACCATTCAGATTACAGACTTTCATTTCCTCCTTCTCATTCTCTTTTTTTCTCTGGAGCCATACCTGGAGCCCCCGAGTCTCCATCTCAGAGCTTTATCAACATTTTCTGGGGAAACTCCTCTGGTCTCCTGAAGAGTTATCGTCACCTGCATGCAGGTGTACAGCACATTCTGGAAGTTCTGTGGCTCTGTTCACTGATTTTGACTAATGCCATTTCCAGCCCTGTACTTCACCCCCACCTTCTGTGGCACCTGGGGCCTCCAGTCCTGAGCTTTTCAGGGCTTTGCCCACAAATTGGTGCATCTTTTGCCAGTACTTAGCTGGTAGTTTCCTCCCTTCTGCTCCTTCACTGACTTTCTGTGTTCCAAAAAATTGCTGAAATCTTTCATGCACTCTACCTTTCTCTTGGCCCTTGTGAAATATAACTTTAAAAAATCAAAGTTCTTTGTTATAGTGTTAGTGGGGTTCAGGAGGGATTTCAAAAGTAAGAGACAGTCTGCCATGTATAGCTGGAACTCTAATCAGTACTTTTCAAAAATGTTCTCCATTAGGGCCCTAAAATTTCTACTTCAATAGAAGATTGATGAGGAGGAAGATGGTGGAGTTTTAGTACAATGAATCTCTAACAACGCTTTAACCAGCATAGTGTTGTTTCATCAGTTTCATGTCATGAGCTTCATGCAAGATGTCTTTGAACAAGAAGTTCTGAAGCTAAAAATTATCTGAAAACTACTGGTGAAGATAATCTTTCACTTACATTTCCAATATTAATGTTTGATGACTACATAATTTACTTATTCATTCAACAAATAGTTACTGAGTTTCTTCTACTCTATGGCAAATACTGGACTAGGCACTGATGTTCTTGTACTTGGTATAAACAGATTTAATAAAAATGCTACTTTGTATTGACAGATATTTTACTGTAATCACAGATCTCACTTATTTGAAACACTACATAGATTAAATACATTCAACTGATTCAGACTTACTAGTATCCTACTTGAAGAGCAGACATCAGAATATTCCTTCAGCCTGCTTCTCCAAATAATGACCTGGGGGACAAGAATGTCTTCTTTGCTTTGGGGTAGAAAGTAATGAAAACATTATGGTTTTTCTCTTTAAAACTTTGCCTCTAATTTGTATTCAAGTAACAACACAATCTTGATTTAGTTCAAATGATCTAGCTGCTTGATCATTTGGGAACAGATTTTGCTGTAAGTGATATATTACCTCAATTTCAGATGAAGAAAAACAATTTTTAAATGTGCAGCTGGAAAATTACTTAGTTGGTAAGTGAAAGCATCAGTCCTCCCCAGGTGGCTGTTTCTCCAGTGCTCCCTAAGTCCACAGATGGCATCACCCAGTGTCCCTGGGTTCTTACTTGGCTAGGGTTGCCATAACTAAGCACCACAAACTAACTGGCTTGAATGATAGTAATGTATTGTCTTACGGTCCTGGAGACTAGAAGCCAGAGATGAAGGGTTCAGTGGGATTGATTCCTTCTGAGGAATGGCAGGGAGGGCCTGTTTCATGCTTCTGCCATAGCTTCTGGTGGTTTGCTAGAATCTCTGGGGCTCCCTGGCATGTTGAGCATCACCCTGATATCTGCCCACGTCTTCACATGGTGTTCTCCTTGTGTGCATGTCTGTCTCCAGATTTTCCCTTCGTGTAAGAACACAGTCATATTGCAATAGAGCCCACCACAATGACCTCATTTTAACTTGATCACCTCTGTAAAATCCCTGTCTCTAAATAAGGTCACTTCTGAGGCGCCATGGGTTAGGATTTCAACATATGCATTTTGCGGGGGGACACAAGTCAACCTGTGACACTCAGAAAGTTCAGTGTCATTCCTGATACTTCCCTGTCTTTCTCTCCTCTCCACATCGAATCGATCAGTATATTCTGCCAGCTTTACACTAAATACTCGTTGGATCTGGGTATTTCTCGCTATTTTCCCCCTGACCATTTTCATTCTTTTTCCCGAACTAAGGTAGTAACTTCCTCACTGGTTTCCTGCCTCCACTTTAGGTTTCTCTTAATCCATTTTCCATATGCAAGATCTTCCAAAAGTGCATATTTGATTATATCTCTCCTCTTCTTACAACATTCAATGACTTCCCATTGCCTAAGGATAAACACAAAACTCCTTTATGTGGCTTACACACAATTTGGCTCCTGCCCCCCTCTCCAGCCTTGTCTCTATTTTATTTCTCTAGTGCTCTGAGCTAAGGCCAAACAGGAACTTCTTTCAGTTCCTTGATTACACCATGCTGTTGCCTCTAGGCTTTGAACATGCTGTTCTCAGTCTGGAACACTCCTCCAAACTCGATTCCCCAGACGCTTACTCATATTGTAGGTCTCAACTTTCATGTTGACTTGCTTCTGGAAGGCCAGCCCTCTACAGTGGGCTGACTAGTACCGGCAAAAAAGATATGTCCACATCTTTACCTCTGGAACTTGTAAATGTTACCTTATTTAGAAAAAAAAAGGTCTCTGCAAATGTAATTAAGTTAAGGATCTTGAATGAAGAAATTCTCCTGGATTATCCAAGTGGACCTTAAATCCAATGACAAGTGTCCTCGTAAGAGACACATAAAGAAGAAGGCCTACAGAGGAGAAGGCCACATGAAGACAGATGAAGAGACTGGAGCGATGTGGCTGCAGCCAAAGAAACCAGCAACTACTAGAGGCTAGAAGAGATAAGGAATCCAGATTCTCCCCAGAGCCTCTGGAGAAAGTATAATCTTACCAGTTCCTTGATTTCAAGCCTCCAGAACCGTGAGAGAATAAATTTCTGTTGGTTAAGCCATGAAACTTGTAGTAATTTATTATGGCAGCCCTAGGAAACTAGTAGAGCTTGTGTTCTTATACAAGGTGTAGTCTCTGGTTGTGTGTGTCCATAGGCCCCTGTGAATCCTCTTTCCTAAGAGTCATCACTCTCTGTTGTTTGGGATTTGGTCTGATCCAGCAGCTATGAATGCTGGGAAGGCAGGGCATGACTTGTCCCTGGCTGCATCCGCAAGGATTAACCCAGTGCCTATGGCATACTGTAGGTGCTAATATTTAATATTAACAATGGTAATGATAATTTTTCTTGAATAACTAAATTAACTAATTAATTATTCAATCAATGTTTCAGTTTAGGTACTATCCAAATGGTATAGATTTGAAAAAAGAATCAGAGATCTGGCACCTGTGAAGAGTCCATAGTTCTGACCTTCCTAGTGTCTTTAAGAAACTTGCAGTCTTCATAGTAGACAGAATGAACATAGACAGGAAAATACCTGAAAAGCTGCCCCCCAACAAATCAACACCATCCTCCAAAGTGAGATGAAATACAATGTGGTCTAGTTTTACATGTATTCTAACTGGTCTTCTTATCAGAATATTTGTCAGCATTTATTTTTTATGTAACACCTTATTGTTTAAAGTTGTTAAACAGGAGTGACATGGTCTTTCACCTAGGAAAGTTTATAGTATAATGAGAGAAAATGAGAACAATAGTTTTTCTTTTTTTGTAAACATACAATCAGAAATATATGAGCAGATATGTGCTATTCAAAACTAGAGGAGAACTAACAATGATTGGAATAATAATAAGCAAATTCAGACGTTGTAGTCCTTTTACATCCCTTTCTTACTCACTATCATTACTTGGTCCTTTATTTTATGTCCAGCAACTTTCTCTTCAGAAACTTCTCCTCCCAAAAGATCTGTTGAGCAATCAATCCCATGACTCTACCTCTTCAGCCACAGGAGAGGCTGAACAGAGCACCCTTGCTCTGGACATAATATATTCAATGGTGAGCACGTGTTTCAAGTAAGATCAATCAGATTTATTTTCAGAGATTCCTGTGGGTATCATGAGAGAGAGGTGCTTTTATTATTTTCTTCTTCTTCTGAGATTACTTGCTCTAAAGATGATGCAATCTAAACTGCTCTTGGCCATCATGGCCGGCATATGGGGAGAGCCTGCCTGAGAAGGAAGCCAATGAAGAAAAAAACAAGCCAGGAAATGGGGAGAGAGAAAAAAATCTTGCTGATGTGGTTTAATCCCCTGGATCCAGGAATGTCTGTACCTCAACCTGATCTTGAACTATCCCTATCCTTAGATCATGATATAAACTATGAAAGAATCACTGTAATGTGAAAGACAGAGTGGAATGCTACAGAGATGGTTAGATGCTCTTCAAAAATTAATGCTCCCCTTCCATGGTATAGAGTTGTCACTGGGTGGCTGTGATTGTTCATTAGAGACTAGATTTCCCAGGCTTTGGCATCTATATGGAGACATGTGGTTTGCTTTTGCAAATGAAATGATGGTGGGAATGAAGTCACTTTAGAGCTGAAGGAATGAATCTGCCTTCTCAACCCTTCCTTGCCCTCTTGTTGGCTGGACTCAGAGGACTCAAATCTGGTTAATGGTGATAACAATTAAATGACCTATCAAACCATGTACATATTACCTGAATACCAAGCATCAAAACTTCACTTTCCAGATTTGGGAGCTGTTGCTCATTGGCAAAGCACTTGATCTTGGTCAACTGACTTCTCAAGGTCTTGGTTTAATCATACAGAGGATTTTCTCCAAGCTTCCTGACTCCATCATCTATTTACCCTGTTGAAACTTCTGCAATGATAAGTTATTAAACTGTGAAATACTTGAGTCATGACTTTGAATTGGAGTCATAGAGCAAAGTGGATGGGTCTCTGTAGCTTTTAAGCTTAACTGTCTGATGGTTGCTTTAAAAACTTAGTTACTTTATATTGTCAATAAAGCCACATCTGTTTGGCCCTTGTTGTCCTACTATTTTTATCTTTTATTCCAAGTTTGTAGAAGTTTGAAATTTAAACTAAAATGATTAGAAGCTGTAATTGCATCCAGGAGGCTCAGAGAATATTTGAACTTGCAGTTACGAATTAACCAGTTAGTCCAAAAAAGAATACATTTTTTGATTATTTTAAGATAACAATAATTCTATTATTTTGATTTGGAAACTTGAGGTTCAAGGAAACTTTACATAACCTATGTAAAATCAGAGGTTGAGCCCACACACTGCCATAGACTAGTCTGCACTGTGAATGGAAGACCCACAGGGTATTTACTAAGCTTTATGATGTAGCAAATTACTCATCCCCTGGATCCAGGAGAACTTTTTTATATTGTCCATGTGATCATCTACTCTAGAAGCATCCCCAAGGTCATGAATGCTGTATGTGTTGAACATGTATGTTATCCCCTCTTTTTCACTGACTTGCTTGTTGGTAACTGAGGTATTATTAAGATAGGTAGACAATTGGAAAATCACCACTTTAATCTGATATTCTTTCTTTATGCCCTTTGGACACATGAGCATCTATTGTTATCTGTCTTGCCATTTTAGACCAGCTCTGAAGTAGTTTGGATTTGTACCGAAATTAGTGAAGACTGGTAGGCAAGGCTAGTTTGGGGAATGAGAAATAGGTGTCTTGGAAAAAGAAATGGGAATGAAAGAGAAGAGTAGAAGGAAATTCAAAGGCGTCAAGAGGGAAGATTAATCCAATGGCTACCGGGTTGGGATGATCGCATAGTATTGTAAGAGTGTGTGTACATATACACGTGTCTGTATGTGTGTGTGCACTGAGGTTTAAGCCCCTGGGTGTGCGTGTGTGTGTATAAACCGTGTGTGTATATGGTTTAAACACATGTATATACACACACCCACATATATATGTGTGTGTATATATACGCATATGTGTATACACATATATGTAAATTGTTTATATTGTTTAAATTGTGTGTATATATATAAATTGTTTAAATTAAACTGTTTTATATATACAAAAATATGAAATTCCAGGGCTGCCTGCATGAAAAATATGGCAAAGCACATTTGAATAGTCTGTTCACCCATCCATTCACTCGTAAATATAATAAGCATTTATGAAGTTGCTTAGTATGTGCCAAACTTCAGATCAGTAATCATGTCTTCGAAAATAAAGACAGCACGACTTTACATCAATACTTTGCAAGTGCTTCTTTTCAGGATTCTAACACTAATGCATACATTTTGCAGATGAGAAAATGTGAACAATTAAGAGGTCAAATGATTTGCCTAAAGTCATAGCACAAACAACTTGCCGGACAGTGATTAGAAGACAGAGACTTTGCATTTCAAATGTATTGCCTCTGGCTAACTAATAATTCAGGTTGAATTTGCCTGATATGATTTTTAGAAACAATTTCCTTCTAAGACACAGAAGACCAGATTTCTGCACAAGTGTGAAGCTGATAATGCCTGCCCTTTTCTGGGATTATTCTCTTGTGGTATGACGCACAAAACATTTAATGCTAATTACTCATTTCTTAAACTTATTATCCGATAATGTCCTTGGTTTAGAAAAGGCCTTTTTGCCTTTTAAAATATACTATTCCAAATCAGCACAAGAGTAGCAACACTGAGGCATCCGGGCTTCCTTAATAAACATCAGCTATCTGGGACTGTCATCTTACCTCCTAGATTAAAAGTGCTTATAAAATTGGATTCAAGACCATCACATACCAGAGAATGGAGCTGCAGGAATCCCAATCAAATAATGATAACATTAAGAGGAGCCAACTAATTTGAATTCTAAAAGCATGGGAAATGCTCCGGTCAAATTATATTGCACATAGAACTAAGCCAAGGGATATATCAAAGAGTGAGAAAGGTTTGGGAAAAATGGTCAACTGTCGCAACTCATCCAGCACCACCATCCATTACTGCCTGATGCTGGTCACTGGATAAAGAATTCAAATTCTCCGGGCCTTGGTGAACATCATCTTGCCAGTTCTAGGCCTCATGGATAGTAGCCGTCTAATCCAGCGAATTGTGTTGGAAGCTGGCCTCTCTGGTGTTGTTTAGTGGAACAATAGCACACTTCCCTTGATTTATACACCCTTTGAGAGGGACACAACCTGACATCCTGTTTGTTGTTACAGACAGCTGTAAATTGTAAATTAGGTGACAGCCACACTCTTCTATTTAATGGACATCCTCCCTATTTTTTTTGGAACAGGTTTTCTTTGCCCATTGTCCTGATTTTACAATCTTCTGAAGCAACCCTTTGAGGCTTAGGAGTTTTCTGAGTAAATGAGTCAGGTCGCATATTGAGCAATGGCTGCTACAAGGAAACCTTGAGGCTGCATTGCAAATGTCATGCTCCTCCTTGACCAGAGCTATCCAGGAGCAGATAGTAGCTAGCCACTAAAAATGTCTTCAGGTCATACGTGGGCTTGAGAATTACGTTAGCAACAATTCAAAGTTGCCCACTCTTTATTTTGAAAATTAAAAAATGTATATCTGATGATTATAGGGCCATGAATGGCTTTTGGAGAGTCCATAAACCCCTGAAGAATTTTTTAAACTTTCATTTTATTGTGGTAAGAACACCTAACATACGATCACCATCTTAACAAATTTTTAAGCGTACAATAATATCTTATTATCCAAAAGAACAATGTTGTCCAGAAGATCTCTATAACTTATTCATCTTGCATAATTGAGATTTTATGTCCATGGATTAGCAGCTTCTTATTTCTCTTCCCCTCTACCCCTGGCAACCACCCATTCTACTCCCTGATTGTTTGACTATTTCAGATACTTCACGTAAGTAGAATCATGATTGTACATTGAAGACTACAAAACATTGATGAAAGAAATTAGACACAAATAAATGGAAAGACATCTATAGCCATGGATTGGAAGATATAATATTGTTAAAATGTCTGTACTACCCAAAGTGATCTACAGATTCAGTGGATTCCTATCAAACTCCCTATGACTTTTATTCCCACAGAAATAGAAAAAATAATCCCAAATTTTATATGGAACCACAAAGGACCCTGAATAACCAAATCAATCTTTGAAGGAAGAAAAAAGCTGGAAGCATCACACTTTCTCATTTCAAAATATATTCCCAATGACAGCAATGAAAATAGTGTGGTATGGGCATAAAGGCAAACATATACACCAATGCAACAGAAGAGCGAGCCCAGAAATCAACCCACATGTATATGAACAACTGATCTTTAACAAGGGTGTCAAAAATACACAATAGAGAAAAGATAATCTCTTCAACAAATGGTATTAGAAAATCCAGATATCCACATGTAAAAGAATCATAGTGGACCCTTATCTTACACCATAAGCAAAAATCAACTCAAAATGGATTACACTTAACGTAAGACCTAAAGCTATGAAACTCCCAGAAGAAAGCATAGGGAAAATCTCCATGACATTGGTCCTGGCAATGATTTTATGGTTATGACACTGAAAGCACAGGTAACAAAAGCAAAAGTAGACACATGGAAAAACATAAACCCCTGAACTTTAAGCATAACCTCCTCTGCATTTTTCTGAGATGAAGATTCCTATTTTTAAAATGATTCTAAAAAAAAGTCTGGAAATCTGTTATATTATAGTATGCCGGCTTAACTGTGCACCTTGGATCCTCCCTTAGCAAAATCTGATACACAATATATTATTAAATAAGGGGAATAAAATGTGAGTGCCAGCCCATTATTTCCATTTGTTTGCATCTCATCATTTTTATTATTTATTATTATCTTTAATTGACGCATAGTAATTGTATGCATTTATGGAATACAGTGTGGTATTTTGATATGCATATATAATTGTATAATAATCAAATCAGAATAATTATATCCATCATCTCAAACATTTATCATTTTTTGTGTTGGGAATATTCAAAATCATCTCTTCTAGCTATTTAAAAATATACAATAAATTGTTAATTATAGCCATCCTAAAGTGCTATAAAACACGAGAATTTATTCCTCCTGTCTAGTTGCACATTCATATTAACATGAATTAACCATCCTCTGGCCATCTCCCCCACCCTCCTAACTGTCACCACCTCTAGTAACAGCTATTCAACTCTCTACTTCTATGAGACCAAAATTTTTAGCTTCTGCATATGAGTGAAACCATGTGGTATTTATAATTATGTGCATGGTTTATTTCATTTAACATAATCTCTTCCAGGCTCATCCATGTTGCCACAAATGGCAGAATTTCATTCTCTATTATGGCTGAGTAGTATTCCCTTATGCATATATCACATTTTCTTTATCTACTCATCTGTTGATGGACACGAGTTGATTCCACATCTTAGCTGTTGTAACTAGTGCTGCAGTAAACATAAGAGTGCAGATATCTCTTCAACATAGTGTTTCCTTCCCTTTGGATATATTTCAACAGTGGGATTCCTGGATCATATGGTAGTTCTAGTTTTAGTTTTTTGAGACTGCTTCCCATAATGCCTGTAGTAATTTCCACTAGCAGTGTATAAAAGTTCCCTTTTCTCTAAATCCTCACCAATATTTGTTATTTTGTGTCTTTTTGATAATACCCATTCTAACTGGGGTGAGATGATATCTCATTGTGATTTTGATTTGCGTTTCCCTGATGATTAGTACTGTTGAGCATTTTTTCCCATATGCTCCACGACCATTTGTGTGTCTTCTGTTGAGAAATATCTATTCAGATCACTTGCCCATTTTTAAATGGAAATTGTTGTTGTAGTTGCTGCTGCTGTTTGAGCTTGTGTATTTTGGACATTAATTCCTTGTTGGATTGATAGTATGCAAATGCTTTTCCCCATTCTGCAGGTTGTCCGTTCACTCTGTTGATTGCTTTCTTTGCTGTGCAGAAGAAGACTTTTAGTTTGATAAAATCTCTGTTATTTCTTTTTGCTTTTCTTTTCTGTGCTTTTGAGGGCTTATCCAAAAAATCTTTACACAGACTAATGTCTTGAAGTACTTTCCCTGTATTTTCTTCTAGTAGTTTTATAGTTTCAGGTCTTACATTTAAACATTTAATCAATTTTGAGTTGATTTTTGTATATGATGAGGGACAGGAATTCATTTCATTCTTCTGCATATGGATATCCAATTATCCCAGCATCATTTATTAAAGAAGCTATACTTTCCCCATTATGTATTTATGGTGCCTTTGTAAAAAATCAGTTCATTATAAATGCATAGATTTATTTCTGGGTTCTCTATTCTTTTCCGTTGGTCTATGTGTCTGTTTTTATGCCAGTGCCATGCTGTTTTGGTTACCATAACTCTGTAGTATATTTGAAGTCAGGTAGTGTGATGACTTTTTGCTTTGTTCTTTTTGCTCAAGATTTCTTTGAAGATTCGAGATCTTTAGTGATTCTATATGAATTTTAGTATTGTTTTTTTCTATTTCTGTAAAAAAATGTCACTGGTATTTTGACAGAGATTATATTGAATTTGTAGATCACTTTAAATAGTATGGACATTTTCACAATACTAATTGTTCCAATTCATCAGCTTGGGATATATTTCCATTTTTGTGTGTCCCCTTCAACTTCTTTCATCCATGTTTCATAGTTTTCATTGTAGAGATCTTTCACTACTTTGACTAAATTTATTCCTAGATTTGTTTTCATTGGTAGCTATTGTAAATAGCATTGCTTTCTTAGTATTTTTTTTAGTTACTTCATTATTGGTATATAGAAACACTACTGATTTTTGTCTATTGATTTTGTATTCTGCAACTTTACTAAATTCATTTATCAGTTCTAAGAGTTTTTTGTAGAGTCTTTAAGTTTTTCCATATATGAGATCACGTCATCTGCAAACAGGGACAATTTGACTTATTCCTTTCCAATTTGGATGCTCTTTGTTTCTTTCTCTTTCCTATTTGCTCCAGATAGGACTGCCACTACTACGTTGAATAAAAGTGGGAATCTTTGTCTTGTTTCAGTCCTTAGAGGAAAAACCAAAAGCTTTGTTTTTTCCCCTGGTCAGTAAGATGCCAGTTGTGGTTTGTCATATATGGCCTTTATTATGTTGAGGAATTTTCTTTCTATACCTAATTTGTTGAGAGTTTTTATCATAAAGGGATATTGAATTTTATTTGTGTCTATTGAGATAATCAAATGGCTTTTGTTCTTTATTCTGTTGATGTGATGTATCACCATTATTGATTTGCATATATTGAGCCATATTTGAATCCCTGGGATAAATCCCACTTGATCATGGCATATAATCTTTTTGCTATGCTGTTGGATTTGGTTTGCTAGTATCTTGTTGGGGATGTTTGAATTACTCTTCATCAGGGATATTGGCCTAATGTTTTTCTGTTGTTATTGTGTCCTTGTCTGGTTTTAGTATCAGTAGGAAGGATTTGGAAGAATTATCTTCCCTTCAATTCTTTTTTTGAATAGTTTGAGAGGACTGATGTTAGTTCTTCCTCAAAAGTTTGGTAGAATTCAGCAGTAAAATCTTCCAGTCCTGAGCTTTTCTTTTTTGGGAGAATTTTTATTGCTGATTCATTTTCAGTACCTTTATTGGTCTGTTCAGATTTTGTTTTTTCATGGTTCAATCTTGGTAGATTTTATGGGTCCAGAAATTTATCTGTTTCTCCAGTTTTTCCAATTTGTTGGCATGTAGTTGTTCATAATAGTCTCTAGTGATGTTTTATACTTCTGTGGTCTCAGTTGTAACGTCTCTTCTGTTGTTTCTGATTTTATTTGGGTCTTCTCTCTTTTTCATAATTATTCTAGCTAATAATGTGTTGATTTTAGTTATCTTTTCAAAAAACTAGCTTTTGATTTTGTTGATCCTTTGTATTTTTAAAGTCTCTATTTTATTTATTTCTGCTCTGATCACTATTATTTCTTTTTTATTTACTTACTCTCATTCTGTCACCCAGTCTGGAGTGCAGTAGTGTGATCATAACTCACTGTAACCTGGAATGACTCAGTTCAAGCCATCCTCCTGCCTCAACTTCCTGAGTACAGGTGTGCACCACCATGCCAGGCTAATTCTTTTTATTTTTTGTAGATGTGGGGTCTTGCTGTGTTACCCAGGCTGGTCTTGAACTCCTGGCATCAAGCAATCCTCCCGTCCCGACCACCAAAATAACTGGGATTACAGGCATGAACCATTATATCTGGCCCACTATTTCTTTTCTTTTACTAATTTTGGGTTTGGTTCTTCTTTAGTTTTTTGAGGAGCATCATTAAGTTTTTATTTGAAGTCTTTCCACTTTTCAAGGTAGATAGTAACTGCTATAAACTTTGTTCTTAGTATTGCTTTTGCTGTATCACATGGTTTTGGATGTTGTGTTTCTATTTTCATTTGTTTCAAGGCATTTTTAAGTTTCCTTAATTTTTTCATTGACCCATTGGTCATTCAGCAGCATGTTATTTAATTTCTATGTATTTGTACAGTTTCCAAAGTTCATCTTATTATTGATTTCTAGTTATGTTCCATTGTGGTCAGAAAAGATACTTGATATTCTGTTGATTTTTAAAACTTTGTTGAGACTTGTTTTGTGGCTAACAAGTGGTCTATTTTGGAGACTGTTCCATGTGCTGATGAGAAGAATGTGTTTTTTGTGGTTGTTGGATAAAATGTTCTATAAATGTCTGTTAGGTCCATTTGGTCTACTGTGTAGTTTAAATCAATTTTTTGCTTGATTTTTCTGTCTAGATAATCTGTCTAATACTGAAGGTGGGGTGTTGAAATTCCCACCTATTACTGTATTAGGGTCTCTCTCCCTCCTTTCAGATATAATAATACTTAATACTTGTTGTATATATCTGGGTGCTCCATTGTTGCGCACATGTATATTTAGAATTTTTATATCCTCTTGCTAAGTTGATCCTTTTATCATTATATTGTGACCTTATGCATCCTTTTTTTTTTTTACACCTTTTGATTTAAAGTCTGTTTTATCGGATATAAGCATAGTTACTTGCTTTTAATTTCTGTTTGCATGGAATGTGTTTTTTCATCCACTTTCAGTCTGTGTGTATCTTTACAGGTGAAGTGAGTTCCTTGTAGGCCCACATATAGTTAAGTCTTATATTTTTATTTATTCAGCCAGCCTGTATCTTTTAATTGGATAAGGTAATCCACTTACACTCAAGGTTATTGCTGATAGGTCAAGACTCAATTCCACCACTTTGTTAATTGTTTTCTCTTGTATATTTGTATATCCTTTGTTTCTTTCTTCCTCTCTTATTGTTTATGTTTGCAGTTTGGTGATTTTCTGAAGTGATAATGTTTGATTCCTTTCTCTTTCTCATTTGTATATATGCTCTACCAGGAAGTTTTACTCTTTCACATGTTTTCATGATGGTAGTTACTGTCCTTTTGCTTCCAGATATGGGCTCCCTTAAGCATTTCTTCTAATGCTGACCTAGCGGTGATAAAATTCCTTAGTTTCTGCTTGTTTGGGAAAGACAATTTCTACTTCATTTCTGAAGGATGACTTTGCTGGGTAGAGAATTCTTGACTGGCAGTTTTCTCTTTCAGCAGTTTGAGTATATTACCCCATTCTCTTCTTGTCTGTAAGGTTTCTACTCAGAAATCTGCTGTTAGTCTATTAGAGATTCTCTTTTACATGTAAATTCATGCTTCTCTTTTGCTGTTTTGAGAATTATCTCTGACTTTTGACAGTTTTACTGTAATGTGTCATGAATGATTTATATAATTTCGTTAAATCGTCTATCTGTATTCTCTTGAATCTTGCTGAGGTTTCTTAAGATCATTATTTTGAATTCCTTTTCAAGCATTTCATAGATTTTCTTTTCTTTGGGATCTGTTACTGGAAAATTATTGTGTTGTTTTTGGAGGTTTCATGTTTCCTTACATTTTCATGGTTTTTGTGTGTCCCTACATTGATATCTGCACATCTGGTAGAAAGGTCACCCCTTCCAATTTTATGGAGTAGTATTTGTCAGAAAAGACTTCTTCCTCTTGATGTGTCCTATGAAATCAATGAGGTAGGATGCTTTGGCTTTGGTTCTGGGTGGGTGCAGTTGTATAATCTTTATGTGGTTTCTTCAGCTATAATTAATCTCAGCAATGTCTGTGAGTCCCTTAGTGGTCTAGACTTTGGGTGTTTGTGGAGGCAGTGATGCAGCTTTGGTGGGGATAGAGGCCACCAGGTAGGCCAGTTTTCAGTCCTTGGAACGGTGCATGCCAGGCATGGCAGTTCTGCTAGTTGTGAGAGTGGCACTGCCAGCAGTAGGTGCTGGGTAGGCTAGTTCTCTGACCCTGAGAGGCATGCATGACATGCAGCAGCTCTGCCTGTCGAGGCACCTGGGCAGCTTGTTCTCAGGTCCTGGGAGTATGCCTGCTGGCTCCCCTGGTCTTGGGGAGGCCTCCCTGCTGTGCTATACTGCTTGTTCCTTGAGGTATAAAGCACTGTGTGGGCTCAGGTGCTGGGGTTACAGCTGTACCACTGGGTCCAACTGTGGTTCTGGCATTGCTGCCTATTGTATGGGTGTGATGGAAAGAGGGAAGGGCTCCAGGGATATGGAGATGCCGACACTCTTGGGTCCCAGGGAAGGATGCAGTGTAGCAGTGACTTTGTTCTCAAAGTGATACTGTGCTCTAGCAGCTTGGGTCCCGGCAATTTGGGGGATGACATAGCATTAGTTTCTTCTCTGGATCAATGTAGCCATGTGACTCTAGGCAGCTCTTTATAGGCTCAGAGCTTGCGAGAGCTGTGACACTCTCCTGTAGCTAGGATTGCAGGCATCCATGGTAGTAATGGGCAGTGCTGGGGATATCCTGGGAATCTTTTCCCCACAATGGGGAGTCACTTCTGGCTCCAGGCCAATCCCTGCCAGGCCCTTTGCTTTTGTCTCACCACCAGTTGACATTCTTCAGAGAGTTTTGTCAATTCCTGCTGAATTCCTGTGTCCTCCCCTAGAAACTCTACTCAAAGTGCAGTTGTTTACTTTTCGTTCTGTTCTTCTTGGAGGAGGCAAGCATTGGACACTTATAGTCAGCTGTCTTGATAATGTCCCTGATTTTTAGACAAATATAATTAACATAAAATGTTTCCAAGCTGATAGAAAGAATAGGTATAAATAATCCAAATAAAGGTAAATAAAATGCTGATATTCTTTCCTGAATTTTATCAGAAATTCACATTTAATGAGGTTTATTGTTATAAACTCACATTGTTTCTTATTATGTTCAGCATAGTTCCATCTTGTCTTGAACTTATCTTTAAAAGTCTGTGTTCTGTCAGGTAATTGAAACGGCAGGCCTTGTATCTTTATAAACAGTCCACATAATTTCTTACGTTTACATAGTCAAGTGAAAATTACTCAATTCTTTTTCTTGGTATAATGAAAGTTTCAGTCACATCTACTGTTGTGGGACTCAACAGACTCTGTTATGGGAAAATAATCCAGAATGCATCATTGGAAAGAGGGTATTTAACAAGGTGGTCTTTCTGCCCATAACGGTGCTGTGAGAAGGTATGCATTTCCTGACCGTGACCACTTCTTTTGCCAACAAGAGATGACTTACTCAATGTCTGATTTTTTTTTTACATGAACTAATCTTCTACTGGAATTGAAGAACAAAGTGGATAGTATAAATACCCTTCTCGTGCTTTAAGATTTTAAAAAATCGATCTTTTCAAAGTAATTAATACAGTTTGCCTTGAACAATTCAAATCTGTTTTTAAAATTATTTAGTTTTGTATTGTGCTTCTCTTTTTCATTTTAATTTGGTTTCCAGTAACTCCCTTTCTAGTGCATAATTCCACAATAGTCTTTCTCTTCATCTCAGTAAATGTGTGATCTGGGCAAATATTCCTAGATAGGGTCAAAGATAGAGAAGAGAACTGAAGACTGTTCTTTATAAACGTCAATCTGTAGGGGCCGTGCGCGGTGGTTTATGCCTGTAATCCCAGCACTTCGGGAGGCTGAGGGGGGTGGATCACGACGTCAGGAGATAGAGACCATCCTGACTAACACGGTGAAATCCCCTCTCTACTAAAAATACAAAAACAAAATTAGCCCGGCGTGGTGACGGGCGCCTGCTGTCCCAGCTACTCGGGAAGCTGAGGCGGGAGAATGGTGTGAACCCTGGAGGTGGAGCTTGCCGTGAGCCAAGATCGCCCCACCGCACTCTAGCCTGGGCGACAGAACGAGAGACTCCGTCGCAAAGAAAAAAATAATTAATTAATTAATTTTAAAAGTAATAATAAATGTCAATCTGTGACCACATAGTTGAAAAAGGTGCCTGAGTCTTGGGTCTTGGGGAAAAAAAACATGTCTTTATACTTTTGCAAGTTTGTTTTGTTAGTTTTAATTTGCTTTCTCAATATAGACCCTTGAAACACTGACCCTGAGGGTATCCACACTAAGACAAAAGGGATTCTCCCACACTCTGTCAGAATAGCTATATAATTCATTATCAGATGATAGGTGATAGCAGGTACCATCAGCTCCAGAATGGGAGGAGAGCCAGTAGAATCACACTGGTGGTGGGGATGGTGGAAAAAAGAAAGTGGAAAAGCCAGCATTAACTTAGGCAGGTGCAGTTGGGGGCCTGAGAATTTTCTTTAATCTTCCAGTGCAGCCTATCTCTAAATGATGTCTGCCCTTCCTCCTTCCCCAGCTCATTAAAAATAGTTCACATCATGCATTATTGGAGGCTTCACCCTTAACAGGACTAGACATCCAGATGGCATTTGGCAGCATCTTCCTGCATTTCAGTTTTCAATGTGCTCCATTTACACTGCTTCTCCAAATTTAGCATAATTTTAGGGTGTAGGATAAGAGTTGTTTGTTTGTGTTTTCCTTTATGCAATCATCTTTCTTTCCTTCATGTCTTCTAATTTATCTCCCTCTTAGATTTCTAGCCATGATTTTTCTTTCATGATTCTATTTACATAGATTTTAAAAAGTTTTTGTTAAAAATTAAGGTGATGCTTTTATATAATTTGAATCATCAAATAGTTTATCAAGGCTTGTTGACAAAACAAAACAAACAAAAAACAACTGCATCCTCTACACCCTCCACTGTTCTCATTTCTGAGAGGTTACCATTTTCACTTTTTATAGTATTTATCTCCATTTCTCCAGATAACATACTTTTTGATTTTTTCTATTTAGGCATTTTTTTATCCCCCATTAAGTAAGGATTTACTACCTTCTACCTTAGCTAGCTACCAACCGCTATGCATGTCCCATACAATCAGTGATTACATAACCATTGCCATGTTAATGCTGTTTAAAACTGAATCATGTAAAAATACAACTTTTTTGGTGCAATGTTTTATTCTCCTTGGAATTAATAATTGCCTTGGGTTTTATTTCCGTTGTCTTCTGTGTCCTTATTACTATTCACCCCCATGCTTTTCCTTAGTTTCTCTATTCTCCGTTCTAGAACTTCTACCTTTTAAATATTGGTCATCATAGACTGATCCTCTAAATTTCTTTTCTAGTTCGGTTTTCTTTTATCTATCTCTTTTTCAGATTTTCTCAGCTTTGCAGTACAATGTCTCTATCAAGTTTTTAATTTCTCCTACAATATTTTTAATCTATAGGAATTTTTTCCTAGAATGTTTGTTTTTAAAGAAAAGTATCCTTTTAGTGTGTTTTAAGGAGCAAATATCTCTCTAATCTCTCAGAGGATATTGATCGTTTTCTTCTTTAATTCACTGCATAGCTTCTGTTTCTCCACATTGAATTTTGCTGTTTCTGAGCGTTGGTCTCTATTTTTCATGTTTCATCAGAGACAGGATGATCCTTGGCTGTCTGCTTGTATTTAAGAAACAGGCCCTCAAAAGTTGGAAGGCAGTTCTGTACAGGGCTGGAACTTTTCACCTTTGAGACACACAAGAGGGTGATCTGGGAACTCACAATGTCAGTATCTATGGATTTTTTTTCTTGGGATGCTCAGATTTCAAATGAAGAACTTCTTGTGCCCTGTAGGATATTGGCATGGCTGGCGGTGTTCTGGGATCTGAGTGATAATAGTGATTTATAGTCCCAACATTCAATAGCTAGATAGACTTTGACTTCAACCATCTGTTTTCAATTGGCATTCCCTTCCTTAACTGTGCCTGGTTTCCCCTATCTCAGAGACCCCCCCTTTTCCACCCAGTCCTAAGCATAAGCCTCCATCCTTCCACTAAGGTGGGGAGATGTTGAGGTCACGCTTCACTGAGTGGAAACTCAGTGTGGAATCTGAGAGCCTAAATGTTTCTTACACAGACTCTCAAATAACCATCCTGTTTTCAGCTCCCCTGTCATTTCCAAATTTATAGTTACCTAACGTTGCCAGTCTCTAAAGTTTAGGAGAGTTCCACAGTGCAAATCATGTTATCCTCAGCATTTTCCACTGGCAGTGTAGTGTTGGGATTTTTGATTTATGCTATGTCATTGACCATTTATCCTTTTGCTTTCCAGGTTCCACTGTTATATTGCCATATCTTCCTCTCCTGCTCTTTGTCCTTATAGACAAATGCCTTGAACGTTTTGCTTTCATTTTAATCAGGTTTCAGGAGAGTGAATGTGTTTAATATACTTTCTTTGACCATAAGTCTTATGATCTCCAAAAGTAGTTTTCTCAAGAACAGAAGAGCAGGGCTGTCATTTACAGTTGTGTAGGTGTGTAGTGCACAACTCTAAGAGAAACCATGTCCATCATAAGTATTACACATTTCTATATTTTGACAAACTCTGGAAAATGATGGTAAAGTGGCTTGTTCAACAAAAATCAGGGTAATATAGCAATTGTTTAGCAGAGAGAAGTAAAGTTTGTTGATGAAAAGATAACTTGTTTCTAAATGTACATAAAGCCATAAATAGCAGTTCTGAACAAGGGATATGAACTAAGACTTCTGATTGCCAAGATGTTTCTGAGTCTCATAGTTTAAGTTGGACCAGACTGATTTCCAAAAAGAACTAAGCAGAGTTTCATAATGCCAAGCAAATAAGGAGTTTCAACAGGTGGCCTTTGCATAATTGGATAGTTTTAGAATGTCTACTGTAACAGAAATAATCAAAATTTTTCTTGTCAACATGGTGAAATGGGATCTTACTAATTGGTAATAGTTGCAGACAAAATTGTATTTAAAGCTAAAATCAGCAGTAGATTTCTGGTTGAAAGTCATTTGGCAAACAGATTCTGATGCAACCATCTATTATCTTCCTATTCAAACAACCATAAAGACAGCAAAAAGAATGCACATTTGAACAAAATGAAAACTGACAGCCAACATATTGCCAGAAGCTTGGAAGAAATTCCATCAATTATAGAGTATATGGGGTGGAAATAAAATCATAATTGTTGACCTGCATGTCCTTTTCTCACTGAAATAGAATTTAACAGATTGTTTCAGATGAGGTAGAGAGATTTGTGGTACCCTTCTCAATGCTGTATGCTAGTTCAGAGATACCAGGTCTATTCCAAGCAAAAACTAATGTGGCCACCCTGCGTTCTTTGTGGTTCACAAGACATCTTTGTGGTTCACAAGACATCTCTCCATATAACCCATTCCCCCATCTGTAATGTTCCTTCCTCATTTATTTGGATATTTGGACCCCTAAGAAAACACATGGTAGGAAGCATGTTTGGAAGGAAGTGAGAAGAGAAGAAGGAAGGGCGGCCTGGCCGTGGCATGTTGCATTCTGGGAACTTAAATCCCAGCAATAAAGGGTTGGAGTGAGAGTGGATACAGGAAGGACATGCCATGATTAATTTTTCAGGACAAAGAACCAGCACTGAGTGTAAGAGAATGTCTAAGTACATGCATATGGGCCACCCACTGGGAATTAGGCCGAAAATTATGCACCTCAATTTGCCCTCAATTGTCAATCAAAAGGGATTTTGTAACCACATCTAAATGCACAGGAGACAAGGCCAAAGGCAAGTCACAGATTTTGTCTGCCAGCAAACAGGAAGTCTTGATCAATCTCTTTTTGTTCAAAGTTAAGTAAATAGTTTCTTCATGTTGATTTTCCAGATGGCAACAATAGACACTGGGGACTCCAAAAGGTGGGAAGGAGGGAGGGGGGAAGAGTTGAAAAACTACCAATGGGGTACTATGCTCACTACTTGGGTAATGAGATCAATCCCCAAACCTGGGGTAATTGATGAGTGAGATCAATACCCCAAACTTCAGCATCATACAATATACCCATGTAACATGCCTGCACATGTACTCCCTGAATCTAAAATGAAAGTTGAAATTATTTTTAAAATAAGCGAATAGGAAAAATGGCAACAACACATGGAGTATAACAAATATCATAGAATAATAAAATGGAAACATCTTGAAACATCTCAAGATGATTTACAAGACTTTGGTAAAGTTGGTATAATGATTTCAAGTTTCACATACATTGTTATAATAACAAATTTACAAGAAAAAAACAACCCTATCAAAAAGTGGGCAAGTGGACAAAGGATATGAACAGACACTTCTCAAAAGAAGACATTGATGCAGACAACCGACGCATGAAAAAATGCTCATCATCACTGGTCATCAGAGAAATGCAAATCAAAACCACAATGAGATACCATCTCACACCAGTTAGAATGGCAATCTTTAAAAAGTCAGGAAACAACAGATGCTGGAGAGGATGTGGAGAAATAGGAACACTTTTACGCTGTTGGTAGGAGTGTAAATTAGTTCAACCATTGTGGAAGACAGTGTGGTGATTGCTCAAGGATCTAGAACTAGAAATACCATTTGACCCAGCAATCCCATTACTGGGTATATACCCAGAGGATTATAAATCATGCTACTATAAAGACACATGCACATGTATGTTTATTGAGGCACTATTCACAATAGCAAAGACTTGGAACCAATCCAAATGTCCGTCAATGATAGACTGGATTACGAAAATGTGGCACATATACACCATGGAATACTATGCAGCCATAAAAAAGGATGAGTTCATGTCCTTTGCAGGCACATGGATGAAGCTGGAAACCACCACCCTCAACAAACTGACACAGGAACAGAAAACCAAACACCACATGTTCTCACCCATAGGTGGGAAGTGAACAATGAGATCACTTGGAACAATGAGGGCAGGGAACATCACACACTGGGGCCTATCTGGCAGTGGGGGTCTGGGGGAGGGATAACATTAGGAGAAATACCAAATGTAAATGATGAGTTGATGGGTACAGCAAACCAACATGGCACATGTATACCTATGTATCAAATCTGAATGTTGTGCACATGTACCCTAGAACTTAAGGTACAAAAAAAAAAAAAAAAGTAGGAAAGAGAAAACAATATTTTTTTAAAAACACAGTTGTTGCCACATAAAAAGATGCACATATTTGTGGACCAGAAGTGGAGCAGAAATTAGAAAGTAGGTAGAGGCTGATGCCACAGGTCACCTAGGTGCTGATACTAGGATACATCCAGGTATCTGGAAGACTGGTTCCTTTAGGATATGGGAAATATAGAGTATGCCATAGATGTCAGCAGCCCAGAGCTGGGCCCTTTACCTAGAAATGAAGTTGAGGTAGGCCACCCCACCCCTAAACTCTGTATGGAAATGGAAAAAGTTACAACTACTGCTGAAGCTTTGGCTTCAATAAATCTATTTACATGGGTTGCAAAGAGGGAGCAAACAAAAATCACTGCACACCCAGAACGTGAGTGAACTGCCTGCAAGCTCCAGGACTGGATCTATAATGTACTCAATCTTGTTATGCAAAGGAACCCCAAGCACCAGTCCAAAACTTAGGTCTGGTTGTGCTGCTAGATACGGAGGAGTGGTGCATACATGAGAGGAGACAGAGATTGAGAGAGAAATGGAAAGTGTAGTTTATAATGAGGACTGTGGATCCAATTCTTCAAAATCTGGTTCTGTGTCTTATTTGCACCTTGGCAAGTCACACAACCTTGCCAAACCCTGATTTTCTCATCCGTTAAATTGATATTAAAATAGTACCTACTTCCATGAATTATTGTGATAATTAAAGTAACTACAACAGTGCCTGACACATACCAAAGTGAAATGCAACGATGGAATTAAATCTTCATTGGAAATGGTAAAAAAAAAAAAATCAGTAACATAGAAAATATAATCGATAGCATAAAGAATAAACTTAAGAAATTCTCCTAAAGTTTCTAGGAAATTAAAAGATAAGAAATAACATAAAAATAAAGTAAATGAGGCCAGGTGTTGTGGCTCACACCTGTAATCCCAGCACTTTGGGAGGTGGAGCAGGGTGGATCACCTGAGGTCAGGAGTCTGGCCAACATGGTGGAACCCCGTCTCTACTAAAAATACAAAAATTAGCTGGGTGTGGTGGTGCGTGCCTGTAATCCCAGCTACTTGGGAGGCTGAAGCAGGAGAATTGCTTGAACCCAGGAGGCAGAGGTTTCAATGAGCCGAGATCACACCACTGCACTCCAGCCTGGGCAACAAGAGAAAACTCTGTCTCAAAAAATAAAATAAAATAAAAGTAAATAAAAGTAAAAGGCATATAGTAGCATTCTAACATTTCTTTATATTTTTGAGGGAAACAAGAACCAATTGTAATGATCAAAAGTATAATAGAATTTTTTTTTTTTTAATTTGAAGTAAGACCTGGGTCTTCAAATTGGGTGGACTTAATCCGTTACTGGGTATAATTAATGTAAAGTAATTCACAATAGACTTATCCTGGAGACATTTTCAGATTACATTACAAAAATAAAGCATCATCCCAGGCAGAAAAAAAAAAAATCCCACCGGCCACACTTGCACAATTTATCTACTAATAATTAATAATTAAGCACATCAAATTTCTTTTTTACAACAAAGAGAGAAAAAAACATAATGTCTTCAAAGTTTAACAGCATAAAACTTGACACATCATAATTTTATACACAGCTCAGTTGCAAGAATCTTGTATATGCAAGAATCATGTGTTCTTCCTGAAAAAAAGCAATTGATAATGTGATTGAACTCATGAGAGATGAATTGATGAATCATTGCAAAGAATTCAAGAACAAGAAAATTGTGATCTAAAAGATCTGAGGATAAACATTAAACTTTGCATAGATTTAAGTCTAAATAATAGTTGGCAAATATAAAACATGCAAATGTCAAACTATTATTTAGAAAGAAGCTAAATAATGTTAAACAATAATGATGATACTGCCCTAAAATGCTGGATTATTCTTACTTTGTTATTGTCAGTTGTTTCCCAACAAAATTTGTTCATTTCTTCTTTCCTATTAATAGAGTCTTGATTTTATTCAGGGTATTCATGCGCCCAGCCCTAGAAAATAAATCGATCATGATTAGTCTAAGCCAATCATTATAATCCTTGTCTCTCTCTCCAAGCCTCCCTTGGAGTTTGAGATGACTATGGATCTGGTTTTCGATAATAATACCTGAGTTGAAGTATGCCAGAGAGGTTTCTGGGGGAGCATTTGCTTTCCTGATGAAAGGGGACACCCTGGCCGGCACAGATCCTTTTTCCTATCTCTGCCTTAAACACTGATGTAGGCTGCAGCAGCCATCTTTTGGCCATGACATGAATGTGTGAAAGTGAAAGATACGCTAAGGATGGAGAACTAGAAAGAAAAGAGGTCTGGGTTTTGGATGATATCACCAGATAGGCCCAGTTCTCAGACCATCATAAAGTCATACAAGAAATTAGTAATTTATGTTCAAAACAAAACAAAACCCTGTGACTACTTGGACATTAAAATTACTCTTCTAACTTATAAACTCAAATAGGTAATCAAACTAGAGTTATAGGCTGTTTGAAAATGAAAACATTACATATCAAAACCTATAGGATGAGATCAAAACAGCCCTCCAGGACACAATCATAACCTCAAATGTTTCCATCATTAAATGAGAATTTTTTTTAAAAAATGCAAGGATTTTACTTGCTTATTCAGATTTTTTTTAATTACAGAAAAAAGAATTTTAGAGATAAAAGTAAAAACAAGCAAATGCGAGAAATGTAAAATATTACAACTAATAAATCTAAGAGTTGATTCTTTGTGATTAAAACCCCAACAAATAAAAAGAACTAATGAATTAGACAAAACTCTGGCAATCATAATAAAAAAAGACAAAGACCACAAATTAACAAAATTTATGTCATAATGAATAACAATGGGGTAATAATAGGTAGTCACGTGTAGTAATAAGGAAGTGGGTATAATCGCAAACCCAAAGGAGATCATAGTCTTATAGGAAAATGTACACACTCAGGGCAGGGGAAATAAATTAATTCTATATACCAGGAAAGAATATGACATATGAATCAAAATTTCAGAAAATGTACCAGAAACTTGTTTCTACTAATAATGTTTAATAAAATTGTTACAGAAGTGAATTAAACTTATTTAAAAGGAAGTTTATTGTTGCATTATCTGTAATAGAAATACAAGAGAAATTTCATAAATGTTCAGTAATACGGGACTTTTAAATAAGTTATAGGACATTCATTCAGTCAATACCATGCAACCATTGAAAAGTTGTAGAGTATTTCACATCTTGATTGGAAAATCTTTGCAATACTTCAGAATGTGAAAAAGGCAAGTTTCAAAACATCAGTCCAGACTCTTTGGGTAAATTAAAGGACTTAATTAATCTATATAAAGTTCTTGATGGAGAAGACATTCAATGTGTGTTAGTTTTCCCTCCCACACAGGATTACTTTGAAAGCTAGTTGCATATAAAGTGGCTAGATCAAGCCTGGCTTGTGGTTGTTACCCATTAAATGTTAGAGCCTAGCCCTCTGCTTCTTGACTGTGTTCAGGAGAGCTAAGGTGCTACTTCAGCATACACTGGCATGTTGGGCCAGTATGCAGAATTGCAGTGAGTTGAAATGCAGTTTCTGGTGTGGTCAGGAAACGACAATACAATTGTGTGTGTATGTGTGTGTGTGAGAGTGTGTGTGTGTCTGTATTAACCTTTTATCTCTCACTCACATGTGTTTAGCGCTAAATGTCTTTCTGATAATCAGAAAAAGCCATCTGTGTAAAAACCAGAGATCAGTCTAGGTTCTGTTCAGTATTTGGTCCTTGGCCAAGCTTTCCCCAGTTCAGCTCTATGCGTATGACTTCTCAGATCCACAGCATGCATTCACAGAGAGACCTCAGGACATCCTGCTGGGTTGCCAGCACTCATTAGAAGACAAAATTCCCTTTATGCTTTTTTAAAAAATTAAACTTGGTGTTTTTTACAATAGCTTTTACAAAATTATCTAGGCATAAAGTGTGCAACCATTAGAGTTGACTTTATTTTTTTGTATTGTGGTAGGTTAGAGTAGTAATTGGACTTAGTTTTGCTTGAAGAATCTATCAAACTGGGATATTCAAAATATCAGCTTACTCCTGAAACCTTCTTTTGCCTTGCCATGGTCAAGACCATGGATTCCTATTGTTTGGGTCCAGTAGAGATTCCAAAGGGAAGTTCTAGCAAGTCTTTGCAGGATATCTTAACTCAATGATTGTTATTTGTTCCTGCATCAGCCCTGCATAAAACACCATCCAGTGTGGCATAATAACCTGCCTAGGTTTCTTTCCCTCTTCAGTTGTGGTTTTTAAAACTATTATTGAAAACACCTTTAAGAACAAGTCTTTTAGGTGTATAGTCTGTTATGGAGCCCACCAGGTAAGAGTTTTTTTCTTCCCATCCTTCCAGATTACTGATAATCTCAAGCACTATTTTGGATCTATCTCACGCTTTCAATTATCCTTCCAATTTGTGTCTGTAGGGCATATTTTTTTTTTTATTCTTAATCTACTGTTAGCTCATCCAAATAGTAGGAAAAAAAGTGGTTTTTAGAGTCTTTGTTCGTTCTTTCTTCTTTTTTAGGGTAGCACATTTATAAGCTTATTTCCTTTTTTGAAATTGGGAAATCATGTGGTATCAACCCATTAAATAAGAATGGTCCCACGGACCTGGTTTATGAATTTATAATAAGGTCAGGTTATAAGGCCTATGGGCAAATGTGACCTCTTTATAAAATGAGGACTTCTGTGGTGTGACAAGCAGAGTTCTAAAGATGGTCAGAGGGTTTCTTGGTCACATAAATAATCTTACAAAACAGCACATTAATGATTTAAGTATAAATAGATTAAACACATATGGATTCAATTTCCCTCCAAATACACATGACTGCAAAATCCAGGGGAAAAGAGCTTAGGATAAAACATGGTTTGGGTTTAGAACAATTCAAACATTGGAAAATAACAATTGGAACATTTGTCTAGCCCACAAATACCACTGGTCAGCTTCTCCCTCACGGTCAATTTACAGAATGTTCCAGGAAAGCAGAATATGTCTCATTCATTCTTGCTTTATGTGATAAAGGACTTTTAAGTTAAGAGGGCCTCTTCCAAAAACTTTGAGGAAAAACTTATCAAGCTCCCCCTCAAATGGTTTAACACACTAGGGTATTATTTGTTCTGTCCAATGCAACTTGGATATTCCTCCTCTAAAGAAAAGAACTATCTTTTGGTTCTATCTTTGGGTCTTTGTTTACTTTGTGTCGCTGGTGAATATTTGCAGCTCTTTGGGAAAAACTCTTTTCTTAAAGAAAATTGCTTTATAATTTGCATAACTTTGCAAAGACTAGACAAACTCTGAAAATAAAAAGTACTTTGAAGTGCAAGATAAAGTTATTTGAATTCTTTTATGTCCACTAGGTCTCTAAGCTCACCCCATTTCTCTGCAGTGACTACATGTTTCTTGTTCAAAGAGGGGGCAAATGGGCCGGGTATGGTGGCTCACGCCTCTAACCCCAAAAGTTTGGGAGGCTGAGGTGGGCGGATCACGAGGTCAAGAAATCGAGATCATCCTGGCCAACATGGTGAAACCCCGTCTCTACTAAAAATACAAAAATTAGCTGGGCGTGGTGGTGCGCACTTGTAGTCCCAGCTACTCGGGAGGCTGAGGCAGGAGAATCTCTTGAACCCGGGAGGCAGACGTTGTAGTGAGCTGAAATCATGCCACTACACTCCAGCCTGGCACCGGAACAAGACTCCATCTCAAAAAAAAAAAAAAAGAGGGGGCAAGTGCAATAAATCACCCCATCCTTTCATTGAGGTGATCTGGAAGAGATGCCAATTCTGCAGCTAGTGAGCACAGCTGGTGCTCAAGACACATGTGCCAAATGGAGATACTTTGAATGCAGAAACTGAAGAATCAGACTACACTCAACACATTGTGTATGCTTGTGTGTGTGTGGTGGTGATGGTGATGGAGACTTGTCCGTAATGCCTATATAACTAAACAATAGCTCCAAGTGGAAATATAGGACTAATCAGTAAATCGAGTCACTTTGTGGCTGACAGACCCTGTGTTCCACCTGTCATTACCATTTGTATTTGGCATTGTACATCTTCAGCTGATTGTTAGAAATACTTACATCTACTCGTGTGTGTCTTTTTCTTTTTATGAACAGGGGTTTCCAATGTTGAAATTTTGGATACAAAGTAAAAATAAAAAGATATACCTTTATTACAAGAGAAATTCTACAAAAATGGATATTTATGCAGTTGTCTCCATGGATGTGTTGATAGCATTGCCTCAGATAAATAAAATCAGTTGACAATTCAAACTATATATTAGTCAATAACGTAGCATATTCCTCCACTGAGTTGTTTTATCAGAAGTGCTCGCCAGGAAGGTCATAATGATGGTAATCATTTTGAATACCTACCAAGTGCCATGTGTTTTACCACGAGTATTTCACCAAAATCTTCCAGTTAGATGTTCTTAATCCCATTCTCTGTGTGAGAGAATTGTGAGTGAGAGTATATAAATGACTCCACAAAGGTCACACACCCGTACGTCACAGAGATAATGTTTGAACCCAGATCTGTGTGGTTACTGATCTGTTCTATTTTCTTTCCAACTCCCCCATTAACCTTTGATAAAAGTAGTCAAGAGGAATGGCATGGTAATAACAGTAAAATAACAGCTAATAGTTACTGAGATTTTATGATATGAGAAGCAACATATTAAGTTCTTTATGAGATAGGCTTCATAGGAACCACATTTATTGAGTGCCTATTATGTGACAGATAATGTTTTAACATTTAATGCACTTACTATTTTAAATACTTTACATGTGTCAATTACTTTGATTCTCATAGTGTCAGAAATATTATCTGTATAGGTTAGATAAGGAAACCAACTAGGTTTACATCCCCAAGATCCCCGTCCTAGTAAGTGGCACAGCCCGTATTCAAAGGCAAGGGTTGTGGCCAAGAGTACCAGACTCATAACCTCTATGGTATACTGCCTTTCCTAGACAAACTGCTGGGAAAGGAAGAT
This sequence comes from Macaca thibetana thibetana, assembly GCF_024542745.1. Classification (NCBI taxonomy): domain Eukaryota; kingdom Metazoa; phylum Chordata; class Mammalia; order Primates; family Cercopithecidae; genus Macaca; species Macaca thibetana. The sequence continues at coordinate 18,701,666 of NC_065594.1, forward strand.
GCCACAGGCTAGAGATTCAGTTAAATCGATATTTAGAAAGAGGTAATACTGGCAAAGATAAGAGTCTTCCTCTGAATTAAAAGTGGTATTAAAAAAGATCACAGATGGAGAGGTGAGAGGTTGTGCATTAATTAGCAGTGGATGGTTTAAAGGCTCCTACAAAATGTAAGAGGAGAGGTCTCTAATCAGTGAGAAAGTGAGGTTAAAGCTAGGGCCTTGCAGATCATGGGAAATAAAGAAAACAATCCTCTCAGGGCAGGCAAAAAGGGAGCCCTCAAGAAACAAAGGGAGCTGCAGTGGGTCCAGCTTTTGTTAAGCCAAATGAATCCCAGGGAGAGACCATTCTCACAAGGTCAGGGCCAGACTGCTTGGCAAGTCACAGGAGTGAGTCTATGCTGGGCCCCAGCCCCACTCCTTGCACATACGAAGTTTTGAAGCAGCTGGCGGGGAAGAAAGGATGGAGCCTGTGTCCCTGGAGTTGGGAGGCCTACTGGCCTACTGCGAGGTAGATTGTGACTTTGTCCTGTCATCTTTGTTATCAGCGGCTGAACAAAATTGATCACATCCCCTGCTTCAAGGGGGCCAGAGAAAGTTCTTTTGACAGAAAAGTTCCCAAAGATCTATTTCAATGTTACTATTTCCTCCATTTCTAATGGAAAACTCAGTCTGTAGGGTGCTAGAATTTCTCCATTTTTAGAATGTTTCTCATTAAATATCAAACGGAATCTGTGTCTCCATCCTAGAGCAAGTGAACAGATGCTCTGTTTTACTTGCCTTAGGCTGCCCGGTTTGGTATATAACCAACGCATCAATCCTAACTTTAGGAGTATCAGATATTAGCCCCTGCTCTAAATAAATACATACTTTTGCACACAAATAATTCCAAGAAGTTTCACTTGCTCCCCTGCTATCAGGAGCTGTAGATTACGCAGGGAAGTTTTTGGAATTCAGTTTGTGTTGATGTTTGTTTCCACTAGGGAGAGTCTTACTACAAGTCACAGACCACTGCACAGGGTGCTTAAACAATAGGAAATTTACGGAATATGTAACTGAAAATACCAAAAGGTGTACTTCAGAGTCAGTTTAATCCTGTTGTTCCAACTCCATTTCTACAGTGGCCCTGGCTGCTCTCATATTTGTGTGTCAGCTTCATCCCATGCAGCTTCCCCCGTGGTGGGGTGGCTACAGTAGTTTCTGACTTCACATCCACATATCGCAATGTCGCAGGAAGAGAAAATAGCTGTCGCTTCCCATGCTTACTCTTAAGAGAAGGGAAATGTCTTGCCCAGAAGCTCTCGTCAAACTTTCTCTAGCATCTAATTAACCCAGATTCTCTAGGCCCATGCATTGATTGGGCCAGTCCTGCCATCTTGACCAATCAGTGTCGAAGAGGATTGGATGTCCCAAGACCAATCTGCCCCAGTCCTGGGTTTGGGCAGTTCCTCTGAGGCCCACGAGCTCTGTGAGGAGAGATGGGTGCTGGATCAAAGTTGGGACTCTCAGAGGCAGCAGAAAGGGGTGAAATGAGTTCTGAGCAGGCTGTGTCCTGAGGGCCATGAGGGCAAATGAAGAGAAGCACACTGCTTAGCAGCTTCCTAGACAGCTGAATTCTGGGGATGGCATAAAGGGGTGATGAACTCTCTATTGCAATACCTCTGAAGGGATCTCCACGGATCACGGCTGCCTGCAGGGCAAGTTTATGGGCCGGTGTCCTCTATAGGCAATGGCTAAAAGAATCCATTAGATCTGGGCTCCGGAATGGTACTTTAATGGGATTGGTTTTTAAAGTTCCTTAAGAGTTATTTGCAAAGTCCTGTCCATTCTGACAGCAGTCAGTAGAGGGCTCACAGAGACGCCTTTCGGGGCTGCCCTCTAGAGGCGGAGCCGAGAAAGGTGGTGCTCAGCCGTCCAGCCGCTCAGAGTCATGGAGTTGATGGGGAACTGATGGGTCTCCTAAGACCTCAGACGAGTAACCTTGGGAATGTAAATGCTGGTGGAGCTTCTACAGACAATGTATGAGTCATTCAGAGGATGGCGCTTGGAGCAGTTCTATCGGTGCTGTTCTATATGTAGCCACGAGCCACGTGCTGTTATTGAACATTTGAAATGTGGCCAGTCCAAACTGGGCTGTGCTCTAAGCGCAAAGTACACACTGGATCACATATCATCAAGGCTTGGAATGAAAGAGAAGAAGGCAAAATATCTCAATATTTTAAATATTGATTACATTTTGAAATCATGACATTTTGAATATATTGGCTTAAGTAAAATACATTAAAATTAATATCACCTGTTTCATTTTATTTCTATAAAAGAAATTTAAAATTGCATATTTTGTGACTCATAGTATACGTCTATAAGACAGTACTGTGCTATGCCATTTGCTAGGGCGAGAAAGGAACTTGGTGGAGGGTGAGGGAGGAAGTGGAAGGGACAGATACACCGAGAATTCCTGAGAAGAAGCTTGAGCCAATTCACAGAGACCTTTCACATAGGTCCCTGGCCTGGGATAGGGTTTCATTGCGGGAGCTCACTAACAGTTTGATAATGGTGATGATGATGATAATGGCAAGGACAACTTTCCCCTAATGAAATTGTCAAGGCTCTTTCAGTTGCAGCCTTCATTTCTCTAGGTACTGCTGAAAGACAGCCATGTCCCCTAGATGCTCATGTGGCCATACTCATTTCTGTTTTCACATTGCCACAGTTCCCTTTTCGCATACGTAAACCTCATGCCTGATGAACCTGTCCAAAATTGCACCCGTAAAAAAATTCTGCATGCCAGATTAAACTCGACGCCGAGCACATTAAATGCATCCTACAGTTGCCCCAGAGTTTCTGTGTGAATCAGAACAAATAACTAACATCAAACCTGGATACAGATAAAATCACACACACATAGAAATTCTTACACATGCATTTATCTTTTTTTCCCTAGAATATGTGTTCGACCTTTTAGCATTTAGAGACTGGGAAAATGAGCTTTCACAAAATACTGCTGCTTGTGGGACCTGTCTCTTTCGAGGCAAACACATCTGACCTTTCTGTTAACATCACCTATCACTGCTTGGCATGTGTCAAACAGATACGCATGTTGTGCATCACCTCCTTTTTCAGAGCAACACAGTGGAAATCTTCCTTCTTTTTCAGAAGGCAGAAATTCACTACTTTTCAATATTTTTAATGTAATTTGCTGAAGATAGATGAATAATGCAAACTGTTAAAACAAAGGCTTCCCAATAGTTTTGGCCAAGGCCAAAAATCAAAACAAATAAAATGTAGGCAATTGTGCAAAGTAATAAAGTAAGTTATAATTCTAATTTCTGGGGCATTAATGTAGGTATTCCTTAGACTGTCAAGGTGGTAGGAGCTGATGGTACCAGTATTCAAGACATTGCTTTCACAATAAGGCTTTGGCCTCCTTGTGCCACCTCACCACCCCTCTTCTCCATATCCGCCCCTGATATCCACTGGAGTATTCACTTTTGATTTCCAAGGCACTGCCACAGCCATCCTACAGGGCTCTTCTTCCCTTTCCCTCATCCCTCTAACCTTTCCAAAGTGAAGAAACCAAGCTTTCTCCACCTGCCAACCAAAGCTGAAGAATCCTTTATTCCACAATTAATATGACAAAAATGTAAATATTTATTTCACATTCAGGCAGGTGGGATTGACATTTGACAATGAATTAGACTTCATTTTAGAAAACATACAAGAGAACTGTGTGCATCTGTCAGCTGTAGTTTCAAGGAATGGCTTTTTGAAAAACTATACTTCAAATGCAAACAGAGTCCCCAGTGATAAAAAGGACATCCCTTATGAATGTACAAGTTCTAATAGATCTGACAAAAATTAACCGCACCATGAATGCAAGAGCAACTATTCAATAGCATTTTTTTTTTTTTGCCTGAACTTTACATTGTCCCTTTTTTTTGAAACCAGAGAAAAACTAATTGTGCCTCTCACTTAGGGCACATTTAACCCGTTGAAATGATATCACATCCCCCTTTTGTACCCACCTTCCAACCTGAGTACATCTCAGAAAAGCACACACAAGTTTGTTCAAAAGTAGTAATGAGGCTTAATACAAAGAAAATAAAATGCAGTGAAGGTGAGCACAACAAATATACTTTTTCATCTTATTTAAATCCTACATAGCCCTTTATTCAATAATATCTAGTTTCTATGCTGGCAACCCCACCCACCTCTCTGCCCACCAGGGCCCCATGCCCGCTACCGCCGGCAGAAGTTCAAGCAGGGACATTGGCAACCCTTTCCCTACTTGTGTCCTGCTGCCAACCTGAGCACATGCAGGAATGCAGCAGCCCTGTTTCTGCCAGGACCCTGCCCCAGTCAACATGCATGCATCCTGCGGCACTGCTACAGCTGCTGGCACACACAAGCAAGCACAGATCCCACTGCTACTGCCCCAACCAAGTGCTTTGGCCAACACCACCCACGAGAGTGTTGTGGCCAGTGAACTGGGAATATTTCAGCCCCCCCAGTGCAGCAGGTTCCTAACCTTGAGAAGTCAGAGACCAAAACCAGTTCCCAGTACCAGCCCTTCAGAGTTAGAGGATGCAGAAGTGGAGTGCTGAGCTGAGCCTTGGCCCCCTACAATTTTCCAGAAATGAATCCCTTGACTGATACCACCATCAAACTCCCAAGGGCATCCAGGAAGATAAAATAAAAAAAAAAAACTCATCTGAAGGACAGCTACATCAAAGACTGAAGGAACATCAGCCCACACAAATGAGAAAGAACCAGTGCAATAACTCTGGGAACTCAAAAAGCTAGAGTCTCTTCTTTCCTTTAAACAACCACATCAGTTCCCCAGCAATGGTTCTTAACTAGCCTGAAATGGCGGAAATGACAGAAGTAGAATTCAAAATATGGATGGGAATAAAGATCATCGACATTCAGGAGAAAGTCAAAACCCAATCCAAGGAATTTAAGGAATACAATAAAACGATACAGGAAATAAAAGACAAAATGGCCATTTTAAGAAAGAACCAAACTGATCTGATCAATCAGAAAAAAACTCACTTCAATGTGTTTATAATACAATTGCAAGTATTAATAGAAGAATCAACCAAGCTGAGGAAAGACTCTCAGAGCTCAAGAATCTCAGACAAAAATAAAGAAAAAACAATAAAGAAGAATAAACAAAACCTCCAAAAAATATGGGATTATGTAAAGAGGCCATATCTATGACTCACTGGCATCCCTAAAAGAGAGGGAAACAAAGCAAACAACTTGAAAAATTTATGTGCAGATATCGTCTATGAAAATATCTCCAACCTGTCTAGAAAGGCCAATTTTCAAATTCAGGAAATGTAGAGAACCCCTATGAGATATAAAGGAAGATCATCCTTAAGACATATAGTCATCAGATTCTCCAAGGTCAAAATGAAAGAAAAAATGTTAGAGGTAGGTAGAGAGAAGGGGCAGGCTACCTACAAAAGGAATCCCATCAAGCTAGCAATGGACCTTTCAGCAGAAACCCTACAAGCCAGAAGAGTTTGGGGGCCTACCATCAACATTTTTAAAGAAAAGAAATTGCAACCAAGAATTTCATATCCAGCCAAACTAAGCTTCATTAGCAGAGAAGAAATTAGATCCCTTTCAGACAAGCAAATGCTAAAGGAATTGGTTAACACCAGATTTGCTTCACGAGAGTTCCTTAAGGGAGTGTTAAATATGGAAAGACCATTACTGGCCACCACAAAAATGCACTTAAGTACATAGAACATCAACACTATAAATCCACCACACAATCAAATCTGCAGAATAACCAGCTAATGACATGATGACAGGACCAATCCTGCACATATCAATATTAACTTTGAGTGTAAACAGGCTAAATGCTTCCAATTAAAAGGCATGGAGAGGCAAGTTGGATAAAGAAGCAAGACTCAAGTGTATGCTATCTTCTATAGACCCACCTCACATGCAATGACACCCATAGGCTGAAAGTAAAGGGAGGGAGGAATCTACCAAGAAAAGAAAACAGGAAAAAAAGCAGGGGTTGCTCTCTTAATTTCAGCTAAAACAGACTTTAAACCCACAAGGATAAAAAAAATAAAAAATAAAAAAGCACAAAGAAGGGCATTGCATAATGGCTAAGGGTTCAATTCAACAAGATGAAATATACTAAATATGTATACACCCAACACAGGATCACCCAGATTCATAAAGCAAGTTCTTAGAGACCTGTGAAGAGACTTAGATAACCACACAATAATAGTGGGAGACTTCAGCACCCCACTGAGAGTATTAGACAGATCACTGAGGCAGAAAACTAACAAAGATAGCTGGGACCTGAACTTGACATTTGACCAAATGGGCCTGACAGACATCTAGAGAACTCTCCACCTAAAAACAATAGAATATACGTTCTTCTTATCTGCCCATAACACATACTCTAAAATTGACCACACGATCTGCCTTTAAACAATCCTCAGCAAATTCAAAGAACCAGAATCATACCAAACACACTCTTGAACCATAGCACAATAAGAATAGAAATCAATACTAAGAAAATTTCTCAAAACCATACAATTATATGAAAATTAAACAACGTGCTACTGAATGACTTTTGGGTAAACAATGAAATTAAGACAAAATCAAGAAATTCTTTTAAGTTAATAAGAACAAAGATGCAACATACTAGGATCTCTGGGACACAGCTGAAGCAGTGTTAAGAGAGAATTTTACACCACTAAACATTCGCTTCAAAAAAAGTTAGAAAGATCTCAGATTAACAACCCAACATCACACCAAGAGGAACTAGAAAAAACAGAGCAAACCAATCCCAAAGCTAGCAAAAGACAAGAAATAACCCAAATGAGAGCTAAACTGAAGGAAATTGAGATGTGAAAAACTATACAAAAGATCAATGAATTCAGGAGTAGTTTGGTTTTTTTTTTTTTTGAAAGAATATAGTGATAGATCACTAGCTATACTAATAAAGAAAAAAAGAGAGAAGATCCAAATAAGCACAATCAGAAATAACAAAGGGGACATTACCACCGACCTCACAGAAATTTAAAAACAAAAAAAAAAATCCCTCAGAGACCACTCTGACACCTCTAGCCACACAACCTAGAAAATCTAAAAGAAATGGATAAATTCCTGGAAACACAGCCTCTCAAGATTGACCAGGAAGAAATCAAATCTCTGAAGAAACCAATAATGAGTTCTGAAATTGAATCAGTAAAAAAACGCCTACCAACAAATAAAATCCCAGAACCAAACAGATTCCCAGCTGAATTCTACCAGATATCTACCCTAATCTACCTGATTTGAGTTATATCTTATTAAGAAGAGCTGGTACCATTCCTACTGAAACTGTTCCCAAAAATTCAGGAAGAGGGGCTCCACTCTAATTCATTCTATGAGGCCAGCATCATCCTGAAACCCAAACCTGGCAGAGACCCAACAATAAAAAAGAGTTTAAGACAGAAGACTTCAGGCCAATATCCTTGATGAACAAAGATGCAAAAATCCTCAACAAAATACTAGCAGACTGAACCTAGCAACGTATCAAAATGTTAATTCATCACAATGAATTAGGCTTTATCCCTGGGATGCAAAGTTGGTTCAACATATGCAAATCAATAAATGTGATTCATCCCATGAACAGAACTAAAGACAAAAACCACGTGATCATCTCAATAGATGCAGAAAAGACTCTCAATAAAATTCAACATCTCTTCCTGTTAAAAAATATCCTTAACAAAGTAGGCATTGAAGGAATATATCTCAAAATTATAAGTACCATCTATGACAAACCCATAGCCAATATTATACTGAATGGGCAAAAGTTGGCAGCATTCTCCTTGAGAACCAAATCAAGACATGGATGCTTTCTCTCACCCTCCCTATTCAACATAGTACTAGAAGTCCTAGCCAGAGGAATCAGGCAAGAGAAAGAAATAAAAGACATCCGAACAGGAAGAAAGCCCAATTATCTCTGTTTGCAGACAATATGATTCTATACCTAGAAAAACTTCATAGTCTCTACCCAAAAGCTCCTATATCTGATAAGTAACTTCAATAAAGTTTCAGGGTACAAAACCAGTGTATAAAAATCAGTAGTGTTTCTCCACACCAACAATGTTCAAACTGAGAGTCAAATCAAGAACACAATTCCATTCACAATAGCCACAGAAATAATAAAATGCCTAGAAGACAGCTAACTAGGGAGGTGAAAAATCTCTGCAACAAAAATTACAAAACATTGTTCAAAGAAATCGGAGATGACACAAATGGAGAAACATTCCGTGTTCATACACAGGAACAATCAATACTGTTAAAATGGCCATACTACCTGAATCAACTTACAGATTCAATGCTATTCCTATCAAGATACCAATGACATTATTCAAAGAATTAGAAAAACTATTTTAATAAGTGTGGTTCCATTGAGAATAGTTTTTCATATGGAAAACTATTTCACAGGGAAAAACTATTTTCATATGAAAACAAAAAAGAGCCGGAATACCCAAGGCAATTACAAGCAAAAAGAACAAAGCTGGGGACATCATGTTACCTAACTTTATACTAAGACTGCAGTAACTGAAACAATATGACACGGGTACAAAGACAGTTACATAGACCAATGGAACAGAATTGAGTCCAGAAATAAAGCCACACACCTACAGCCATCTGATCTTTAACAAAGTCAACAAAAACAAGCAATGTGAAAAGGATTCCCTATTCAATAAAGGGTGCTGCTAACCATATGCAGAAGATTGAACTTGGACCTCTTCCTTACACCATATACAAAAAGCAACTCAAGATGGATTAAAGACTTACATTTAAAACTTAAAACTATAAAACCCTGAAAGATAACCTGGAAAATACCACTCCAGACATAGGCTCTGGCAAAGATGTCATGATAAAGATGCCAAAAGCAAGTGCAACAAAAACAAACATTGACAAATGGGACCTAATCAAACTAAGGAGCTTCCTCACAGCAACAGAAACTATCAACAGAGGAAACAGATAACCCACAGAATGGGAGAAAATGTTTGCAAACTATGCATCTTACATAGGTCTAATATCCAGAATCTATAAGGAATTAAACAAATTAACAAGCAAAACACAAACAACCCCATTAAAAAGTGGGCAAAGGACATGAGCAGACACTTTTCAAAAGAAGACAAACAAGTGGCCAACAAGCATATGAAAAATGCTCAGCATCACAAATTGTTAGAAAAATGCGAATCAAAACCACAATGAGACACCATGTCACACCAGTCAGAATGGCTATTATTAAAAAGTCAAAAAATAACAGATGCTGACAAGGTTGCAGAGAAATAGTAACGCTTATACACTGCTAGTGGGAATGTAAGTTAGTCCAGCCGTTGTGGAAAGCAGTGATTTTTCAGTGATTTTTCAAAGAACTTAAGAAGTGCCATTCAACCCAGCAATCCCATTATTGGGCATGCACCCAAAGGAATAGAAATTATTCTACCATAAAAGACATGCATGCATATGTTCATTGCAGCACTATTCACAATAGCAAAGACATGGAATCAACCTAAGTGTCCATCAGTGGTAAACTGGATATAGAAAATATGGCACATATACACCATAGAATACTACACAACCATAAAAAAGAATAAAATCATGTTGTTTGCAGCAACATGAATGGAGTTGAAAGTCTTTATTCTAAGTGAACTAAAGCAGGAACAGAAAACAAATACCACATGTTCTTACTTATAAGTGGGAGCTAAACATTAAGTATATATGGATTCATGTGTACTGGAGGATGGAGTGTCGGGGGAGGGAGAGGATGGAAAAAACTACCTATTGAGTACTATGCTTATTACGTGGATGATGAAATAGCCTGTACACAAGACCCCTGTGACACACAATTTACCTTATAACAAACCTGCACATGTACCTCTGAACCTAAAATAAAAGTATAAAAAAATTAATTTCTCTTCCTCCCTATGGTAGATATGGTGAGAGACACAAGGGTCAATAAAATAGGATTGATACTTTCAAGACACTGTTATCTCGGGAGGAAGAACTAGACAAGTGCACAAATAACTCTAGGACTTCTGTCATGTACCCAGAGTGGACACGAATCAATGGTACTTTAAATTGCACTCCACAGTTCCAATTTTTCATGTTGAATCCATGTCTATTGTTAATTACAACTCTTTAAAAAGGCAACAAATGCTTTAATTATTTGAGATAAAGTTCAATCATACTAGGTGCCCAGCCCCTAGCTGTGTCTGAATAATTTTGTTGCCCATATTTTGTGCCTCCAGGGCTGTATGTGTCCAACAGCTACAGATGTTACACAGGATCAGCTGTGGGGGAGGAGGGAGGGCAGGGGGTGGATGGAGACAGGAGGGGGCAGGAAGGAGAGGTCAGAGAGAGCTAGGCAGGAAGGAGAATGGTGGGAAAGCAGAGTGGGAAGAACAGGGAAGCTTTGGGCTTCCTCAGAGGTGAAGACAGGCCAGTGAAGAAGGAAGACAAAGAGCTCCGTGAAGGTCCCTGTTCCCAGAGCTGTTGTTTGGGGCCAAGTCTATAATGAGCACTTTGAAGCTTTTGCTCAGATCACTTCAGGCTGCCTTCCTCTCAGCTAAATGTTCAAGAGAAAGTATACAATTCCTTTTCCTTTTTATCTCCACACTTTGTATTTCCATGGTGCTTGGAACTTTTAACAAGTCAACACATCTTTCTCCTTCAAAAGACTTAGTTACTGAAATCTGTAGTCCCATCTCCTAAGAGGCATTAGATATCTTTGTATTAAGTTTTATTTTTACATTCAGGAAAATAACTCCTTGGTTTTCAAGTAATTTTATTTACTATCATGCACCAAGTAGTTTATTTTAGAATCCTGGGATCTTTCAGGTAAAAAGCCCAAAGAACTGATAGATAATTAACAGGAATGGCAGCTTGGGTTCTTGCTATTGTTAATGTGGGTATTATCTGTAATATTACTGTTGGTAACAAATATAGCCTTCCTTCAAAGCAATAAAGAGATGAGAAACTGTTTTACTGTGAAAGTCCTTCTGATGCAGTAGAAAGACAGTAGCAGGGTTTTAAAAGGGGCAACTAGGATATTTTTAAATATAGGGTTTCTTCCCCTCTCAAACTATAAAGTAGTGTTTTAGCCATGGCAGTAATTTCATACAATGAATAAAAATTAAAACCCACTAATACATCTGAAAATACAACTTACTAAATTTTACTGACTGGTAAATTATAGACTGTATTGAGTCACTATGATAAATGCTAATGGAATATGGAAAGAAAAATGCTGTTTTCCCATTGGCTGGGTGACTGGTCTTTAACTGCTGGGGAAGACCAGCTCCGTAAACAGGAAATCATCTCCATGGCAACAGGCCATTCAACTTAACTTTTTAATACATGAAGAGGTAATGACTTTATTTTTTATTTCCATTTTTATAATTTTCACAGTTTATAATAGCAGTGAGGACCTGTGGGTCAGGCATTTCCTGGCTGTTAATAACAGGCTGATTTAAGGTCACGAATGCTTAAACATTGTGCCATTTTTTTTTTTAATGAAAAGAGAGCTATGATTTTTTTCCCTTCCTGAAGTCTGTAGCACAAATAAATGACAGAATTTTATGTTCACACACATGGTGTTTTGATTTCCTGCAGATGATAACATCAGAGACAGGACTGAGAACCATTGGGAGTGTTGGGGGTAGGGACTGGGACACCACAGAAAAGCCACAACTGGGTTCCTGAGGATGGTAGGATGAAAAATAAACCCTGGAGATGGAGAGAGAAAGACTGAGCGCCCTGCAGGCTAGAATTCAGAAGGAGATGCCCAGCCTCAGAGCCCAGTGTATGTTCTGTGGAGACAGCGATCGGTAAGGGGTTCCTTCTGAATATACCACAGGGGCAGGAGGCCTGGGAAGTGTCCCTGGTCGTGGGTCGACCTGAAACACCCAGGATATAATGTCTCCCCTACTAGGTAGGTAACCTTAGTGATCTATGCATCGAAGTGTCTCAAGCCAGCCTGCAGTTATGAGTTGTCTTAGGAACAAGAGGGGAAGACTGAGTGAAGTCATTACCTAAGGCAGCAGAACCCATAGCACAGCCATGCTCTGAAGAAGAGGCAGGGCCCAGACAGGGGATACAGCACTCACAGCAGCCGGTGGGCAATTTTCAACCCTGCTCTTCAGTCTGTTCCCCAGGTCTGAGTACTGAAAGGGAAGATGGTACGAGAAGGGTGTGGCAACCCTCTTCAGCTCCCTTGCCCATAATACAATCCTGTTTCACTCTCATTGTGTAGACATCCAACATGAAAAAGAGAAGACAGGAGAAAAATCTCTGACAGCCACACTCTTAGCCAACAGAGCGCTAGGAAGCTACCACATTGCCATCAGACCCCAGAGAAGCATAGGGAAGAGAGCAGCTGCAGAGAATAGAAAGAAGGGAGGCACAGTGATCTGCCAGATATCCCAATGCAAACCCAACAGGGCCCTTGAAACAAAAGGAGGAACGGTGTCTATGAGAAGAACGGATGAATCCTGCAGACAACGGAGCTGTGAACAGCTCAGGCACAGAGACTCGAGAATCCTGGAGATGCCCAATGAAAATTGTGGTTCCTTGATAAATACTGGTATTTTGATGACTGCATGGTTGGAGATACAATAATTATCAAGTTTTATTTTTAAAAAACACTGAAGTTTATTATACATTTGTAAAGCTATACTGTTAGTACACAGAACCCATCAAAGTTGGAGAAAGTATAGATGCCACCAACAGGCTGGCTCAGGAGCTGAGCTAAAATGCAGGAACATAGACTTTGCCCTTGGAGTACCCAAGAGGATTCCTCCTTTTGCAGGGATTTTGTGATCATCACCCTCCTCAGTCACATTGACACAAATGCCATAGGATGAGGGGTCACTAAAGTTAATTCTTTCTTTTCCTTTTCTTTCTCTCATTGCAGATTTTATTACTTAAAATCTCAGATACCGAGATCTGCTCCTCAACCCACCATCCCAAATCAGGTATCTGGACTTTTCACTGTCATCGTTAAGATGACCTCACACACAGGGGCCAGAATTCCTCTTCTCAGATTAGGGCTGCTCAGATTTGGAATCCTGTTGCTTTTCTTCTATTTCCTCGAAGTCAGGGTCAGCTTGGGAAAAGCTGTCAAACAATGTACTAAATGTGGGTGTGTCCATCCTCCTTCTAAATTTTCCTTACCTAAACTATCAAAGGAGGACACGTTTGGATTTTACCTTGCCTTAGTATTTTCAGCATCCTTTAGAAGAGTTTCATACTGTTATACCTTGTCATCCATGTCATGCCTAAATTACCATAAGCATTAATAAAAATAATCCTTAATAGAGTTGAAAAGAATGAAGCAGAAATGTGTCTTCTGAATGCCAAGCACTGTGCTAATGAAACAGGCATTTTCTTCAGCCACAGGAGCTTGGGAGAGGCAAATTAAGCATTGTGCCCTGCTCTCCAGCTGACTTGCAAAATATTCTTTCCAACCCCAGCCCTTCTAATGTGGGAGGAAGAGGAATCCTGATAACATCTCACAAACCTTCATCTTCCCAGGAGTGCCTCCCAGTTGTCAAGATAGGCAACTGCCTCCTCGGGGCCTCTCATGCACTCATATATTGATGGCAAATGCTTCTTTCTTGCATGGTGGTTTGTGGCAAGACCAATCTCATTACTGAAGCCTCCTGGTAGAGATAAGATTTCTCCCTTGTTGGGTTCTGAATCAGGTCAATTTTTATAACCTAGACTGAAAGCTCAGTGAAGCTAGATACCATATCTACCTTGTTTTCTCATGCCATTTCAATGTCATGTACCTAGTGGGCACTCAGTGTTTTTGAATACCTGGAATTCACTTTAGCTCTAGCCTGCACAGGTCCCAGGAAATTCAGTTGCTTCTTTCTCCCAGGCTGCTTCAAATCCACACTCCTCCGGTTAGCTTCTCTCAGAAGATTCATTCCCCAATACCAAAAAAACAGGATTAAATAATAAGTATCCTCTCGCTCACTTTTGTGGCATGCCATCCACATAAAAACTCTTGTAAAGTCACCACTGTCATTCCAGAACACTTCCATTAAATAATGGTTCTGTTTGCACTCTTTTATTCCTTTGTTTGTTTGTTTGTTTGAGACAGAGTGTTGCTCTCTCACCAGGCTGGAATGCAGTGGTATGATCTCAGCTCACCACAACCTCCGCCTTCCAGGTTCAAGTGATTCTCATACCTCAGCCTCCCCAGCAGCTGGCATTACAGGTACCCACCACCATGCCCCACTGATTTTTGTATTTTTAGTAGAGATGGGGTTTCGCTACATTGGCCAGGCTGGTCTTGAACTCCCCTGACCTCAAGTAATCTGCCCACCTCGGCCTCTCAAAGTGCTGGGATTACAGATGTGAGCCACTGGGCCCAGCCCACTCTTTTCGTTTCTTAAGCAAGATATTTCAATAACTGTCCTTGCCTGTATTACATGGGTCACAGCTTCAACATGAAACTAAACTGTGATTGAAGTAACCATTGAGATACAGATTGGATTTCAGTCTTTTGGAAAAAAACCAGCAAACAAAAAAAAAAAACCTGTCACTCTAGTAACAGATTTCCTGGTTCCCTGATCTTGTGTCCTGTGTGTCTTCAACAGCTGTGGGGCATCTCTAGAGTAAGTCACAAGCTCAAAACTGTGTCTGTGGTTGAGGCTAATGGGCATGAATGGATTTGTACCATACCTAGTTTGTAGCCTCATTTTCTACTCTCAGATCCTCTTAGATTCCCAATAAGTAACATCAAATGCTGCCTCAGGTAGTTTGGCATAGATGGGGATGCCCTACCTAGAGGAGGTCATTCTAGATTGAAAATTTAAGAAGACGGGAAGCTAGATAAGTTGTGATCAGGGTTGGCATTCACTGAAGGAGCTGTCACAGAAGACAGTAAAATGTGATGCTGGACATCAGATTCTGTCTGCAGTGACAGAATAGCAGAGCTAATGGGGCTCACTCCAGAAGACACAGACAAATACTCCAAGGGCGTCAGACTTCTGACATCCAGTGTGAGAGCAGGGTCAGAAGGCAGAGAATGGAACCAGGTTTCAAGCAGAAGCCAGGTCTATCACAGGAGACCCCAAGGGGATTTGCTTGGTGACTCAGTCTGCTCTAATTGCCTTGCCTCCTTGGGGCTACTTGAATAGCTTGAAGGTTCTGCTGAGTCTGATGAAGACACAACAGAAGCATCAGGGTGACCTTTAAGCAGGGCCTGCCCTTGGAAAGGGGGTGAGGGAAGTAAACCTCCTGGCATGTGGGAAGAGAGTCACACCAAGACATATGGCTGGATGAGGCCTGGAGGGCAAGAGGAATCATGGGGAGGATCTGGGACTAAACATGGAGGCCACTGGAGGACAACTGTAGACTTTACAATTAATGCAATACTTACTTATTAAGTACCTACAGCCAGCAGAGACCCGGATAGAGGAAGGCTCTGACAGGGTGATGAAAGAAGCTGAACTAGGCAGTAGACTGCAGGAAGGGACAGGTGGAAGGTAGGGTCAGGAGCAGGTTTGGGGAGATATGAAGCCTGAATCTCCCCCAGACCCCAGTCAAACAGACACAGTTAAAAACCAAGCAAGAGTCAGGGTCTGCACGTTCCCTTTGCTTCCCTACTTTGTTTAATTCCTGTCCTTCCAAAGGTAGGGTAATACAAGAGTCTCCGTGGTTTTCATCAAATCCTCTACACACTCACTTCATTCACTCACTTTTTTCTTCATTTGACACGTATTTATTGACCACCTACTGACCTCTAGGCACTGTGTCAGGTACTAAGGATATATCAATATTTAAGACAGACACAGTCTCCACAATCATGGAACATACTGTCTAGAGCAGGTGCAAGCAAACACTTTTCTGTAAAGGGACAGATAGTAAATATTTTAGTGAGTCCAAGTAGTCAACTCTGCCATCGTAGTGTAAAAGAAGCCAGAGACGGAACATAAATGAGTGAGCATAACTGTGTTCCAGTGAAACTTTATTTACAAAAACAGGCCCAGATTTGGCCTGAGAGTCATAGTGTGCTGACCCCTGGTCTAGAAGGGAAGTCTCTAAGTATATAATTGTGAGCATGCTGATTGTTTTGAGAGGGGAAGAGTGATAGGAGAACAGAGAGTAAGGGGCCCTAAATTGCTGAGAAGTTAAGACCTGAGGATATGGTGTTTAAGCTGAAACACAAAGGTTCCATAATAATTAAGTTGGGTGGGTACTTGGGAGTTGAAAGGGCAAAGAATATTCTAGGGAGAGGATCACACATGGAAAAATGCCAGACATGACTGAGAGCAGGGCAAACATTCAGCTCAGCTCGAAGAAGGAATGGAAGATGGAAAAGTGAGAGATGAGACTGCAGATGTATGCAAGGGACCAACCGCAGAGGGCCTGGTAAGTCAGGTTAAGAAGTTGAGACTTTTCCTAACCTAAAACAATAGGAAGCTCTTAATGGGTTTTAAACACTGAAGTGGCATGCTCACATTTGTGTGTTTGAAAGCCCCCTCCAGCATGGGATGGAGTACAGGTCAACATTATCAAACCAGTAGTCAGCTAGAAAGCTGAAGCCAGTCCACATAAAAGATGATGATGGTCTGAAGATTGTGGTGGCAGAAATGATGGGGAGAAGTGGTTGAGCTTTACAACTCTTCGGAAGTAGTTCTGGAGCAAGCAGCAAGCTTGAAAGCCTCTATTTAGGTTGGAGTCTTCATTTTAGCACTTTTTGCTTTGTGGAAGAGGAAGAAACTTTGATAGGAGAGGGATATAGTCAAGGAGGGCAGGAGGTAATGCGGGAGGGCAGGTGTGGGAACAGGATGAAAAGGCAGTTTGCATTTACGGGGAGCATCTCCTCCATCCCCCCACTTCCAGCACACAAGAATGTGTACAGAGTAGACTTTCTGGACGGGTTGAATGGTCTCTGTGAAATAAAGGCTCTTGTCCATGTGTCGTTAAACCCATGCTGGTGTTGATAAATGGATTCCTTGTATCTAATACTTCTGTACATTTTGATGAATTTCCTCTGAATATGATAGGCAAGAGTATACCCATTGGTTACTCAAAAACACCAATTAACGGATTTGATAATCCGTAATATCTAACAGACAACAGAACTTTCTTTCTAAGCACTCTCAAAGATGGCTTCAGAGACAGACCGATAATCCATTGTCATTTCAAAGTACTTTAAAGATCTTTGAAAGGGATAGGTCATTTCAAAATGTCTGGAAATTTTAATGTCAGGAAATGCTAGAGGCCAAGCTGTTGCAATTCCACTAAGCATTACATTGAATTTTATCTTGGTAATTAGGCAAATCTCAAGGGTAGAGGGAAAAGGAAACCAAAACCAAAACTCAGCAAATCTCAACCTATGACAAAAAAATTAGTTACCTGATAATCATTTTTTTGGGGGGAAAACAATAGGTGCTGTTGCTAACAGAGTAGATGAGTAGTTAAAGGAAGATTTCTGGCAAAAGCCTCTACCACTGGAGCATCCAGTGAAGGTACACAAAGCGGAATAAAATCATAAGCCAGTGAGTTTTCCACTCTGCAGAACAGAATCCTATCTGAAGGGTGAATGCTAAGATTACCCAGGTCGGTCTGCCTCTTTATCCAGCACCTCTTTTTGGGTAGCCATCAGCCCTGCACTTCTAAGTTGACAGGAAGCAGTCAGCAACATCCCTTGACCCCTGAGTGCACTCAGGATCTTAACTCAGAGTCAAACTACTGCGTGACCAGATATCACTGTCTACACAGGCAAAGTGAAGCGAAGAGGACAGGACAAAAACCAACTGCTTAATTCTGGCATCTTCTGAACCTCCTGTTAAGGAAGGAGTCCTGGACTCCACCTCACCCCCACATGTCTGTTCACTGAGTTGCTTATTCACTGAGTTGACCGATTTTATCATTGAAGTGCTCAGCATAAGTGACTGCGTAATAATCAATTTTTTTCTTGTAAAACATAACTCGAACGAAGTTGTTTTGTGCAGCTGGGTGTGAACAGCAAAAAGAATGCTGAGCCTTCATAAAAGTCATGAGTTGTGGACTGCCTCGTTTAACCCAATAAGATTGCAAACCGTTACTTGTAGGCAGAGACTGTTTTTTACTCGTCTTTGTATTTTTTGCAATGCCATGAATATATAAGCTCAATAAAGTTCTTGAGAAATGCAGTTTGATTCGTGGTCTTCCCATTGCATATGGGCTGTGGCTCTCGAAAGAGACTCACATCCACATCCACTCCTTAGAGTGGATTTCTGTTTTGCTTGGGAACTACTCGGTACAATAAAGCTGCTTCAGAAAATTGAAGCTTTTTTGACCCAACCTTAAAGCTAATTTCAGGCAGATTCCTTGCAATGACTTGCAGCTGTGACTGTCATTCTGCCATGGGAAAAGTGTCAGCAAGACCAAGAATAGTAGCAGTCTGTCATCTCCCTGTTTTTGACGTTCTCATCTAAAATGTTAATTAAGAAGCTGCTGTGCACAGAATGAAAATAAAAGTCAAGAAAAGTAGCAAAGGCAAAAAGTGCAATTGTGGTAGTATTAAAATACACATTTTGTTTTCTTGCGTTGTACATGAGCTCCAGTCCACTCATTTTGGCTGCAAGCATGTTGTAGCTAGCAAACAAATAAACACTGATGTCCATAACATGAGAGGAAAAGTCAATAGATACGTGGTTTTTGTTTTTGTTTTAAATCTATTACCAAAGTTAGTTACTTGAATAGATTCTGTTTTGATTAATCCATTACTAACTGAAACTGGGTTTTTATTTCACACATTTGTTTGAGTTTCTCATGTCTTGCATTTCCCAGTAGAGAGGGCAACTCAGCAATGCTTTTACGAGTCAGAACCTCAGGTGAATTTACAAGATCTTAATTTATTAAAATTAATTTTTAAAATAAAAATATAATCCCAGGATTTTAAATTGTGCGTTAGTGTTGCTAGATACATATAAGTACTTTGATGATAATATCAGAATGTAAAATCTGAAGATAATTACTTCTAAGTCTAGTTTAATAAAAATTCATGTTTACCTAAGGGTTTATATGGTGGTTATCTTTTATATTTTAGGTTAATTCTTTCACAAAGCTTTCAGAGAGCATTCGACATTTTATTTATTTATTTATTTAACAAACAGTGGATTCATTCACTCAGAGCTCACTCTGTCTGGGAAGGGGATAGCATCAAAAATAGTAGACTGAATGGAATTGAAGCTTGGCCTTTAACCTTGGCTGAAAGGATAATATTTCAGCTATCTGAAGAATGTGTCAGAGAAGGGAAGTGAGCTCCATAAGATAAATGGAGATGGAGAAAAAGAAAATTATTGCAGACCAGAGAAATCAATGAATCAATAGTATTTGTTGATCAGCTACCGCTCCCGCTAACTCCTGACATGTTTTTATCCATCCCTTCCATGAATTGTATAAAAGTTTTAGCTGAAACGTGGCTAGTAATTTTCTGTCTTCGCTGATGTCAATCAGATGTTCTTTCAATTCATCAGAAGTACATTTTAACATTTTTAACAAATAAGTTTAAAAACAGCAAAAAATCTTTTTTTAAAAAAAATAGAGTAATTTTAAACATGATAGAAAAATGTTTCTGAGTTTCTTAAGTGAGTAAGTTACAAGTTTTTAAGGTAAAATACATTGCTTCTGGCACTAAAATAATACAATGATGGAAACATTTTCAGACATTTGCTTCCAAATGTTCTCTCTATAGCCAACATTTCCTTTCAAATAGCAAGTGGCTTTTAATATATTGTTGTAAGGTTACCATTACAGTGAAGGGAAAGTTTACATTTATGGCTCATTAAAAGTTTGTATTAGAAGGAGACGCAAAAACTCTAAAATTTTCTTACTGAATCACTTGCTCTTTCCTTCTTGTATTACATTGAATGTAATCTCTATTTAATTTGTAGAAACTTTTTAAAACCACTTGTATATTTTGAGATCATTAGATTAGTTAGAATTAAATAATACAATCCACTTAACTATGGCATGTATCAACAGCAACACATCACAATTCAGATGATTCAGGCAAATAACTCACTCCTCCCATGGTATTGATGACCTAGGACTATTGACTGTGTGGAGCAAGTGTGGGAGGTGGTGCTAATTCTCATATCACATATTGGCGTATTTCATTTCATTGATCTTTTTGCATATAAAAATAGATAAAAATGAAAGTTGTCATGTTTTTCCATACCTCAGTGGATTATCTTTTTTAAAAATATGCTATTTTTAGAGCAGTTTTAGGTTAATTGGATCATCTTTTGTAGCTCTGCATGCACCCTATTTTTTTTCCTTCAACTTTTATTTTAAGTTCTGAGGTACATGTGCAGGCTGTGCAGGTTTGTTACACAGGTAAATGTGTGGCACTGTGGTTTGCCGCACAGGTCAACCCATCACCTAGATATTAAGCCCAGCATCCATTAGCTATTCTTCCTGATGCTCTCCCTCTCCCCATGCCCCTGACAGGACCCAGTGTGTGTTGTTCCCCGCCATGTGTTTATGTGTTCTCATTGTTCAGCTCCTACTTATAAGTGAGCACATGTGGTGTTTGGTTTTCTGTCCCTGCATTAGTTTGCTGAGGATAATGGTTTCCAGCTTCATCCATGTCCCTGCAAAGGACATGATCTCATTGCTTTTTATGGCTGCATAGTATTCCATGGTGTATATGTATCACATATTCTTTATCCAGTCTATCATTGACGGGCATCTGAGCTGATTCCACGTCTTTGCTATTGTGAATAGTATGCACCCTATCTTGACAATCACTACCTTAAATGAGTGGTAAGGGGATGGCAAAGTGTACAATGACTTCTTACAGCTGTATAATTTGAATCTCCCTAGACCTCACGAGAAAGACCATCAACAGTGACATTTTAAATTTCATCGTCTTTTTGGACTTAACTGCTTATTGCAACACATTCAATTTCCCCTAAAGCCTGTTAAATGACTGATGGTCTGGCCGGGGACATCTTACATGTATTTATTAATCATCCTTTCAAGCTCTCCTCCATGCCCTCCTTGTTGGTGTCTGCTGTCCAGGCCATCATGCAAGGGGGATGCTTTGCCACTGTCCCCAGAGCTTTGGTCTGTGGTGAAAATGTTGACCCTGCCCAGAGCCCTGCATTCTGCAGCTTCCCCAAGATGCTGAAACTTGAAGCGTGTTTTGGAGGAAAATTAGTAACTCGGGACAATAATTTGGTTGACATGATGACATGGTCCAAATGGAATATCCCCAATTGACATCTATGTCTCTTCAGATTTTTTCTACTTTTATGATTTTTAATTTCACAATTACTTCAGCCAAATGTTCCTGCCCTGCATTATTTGTAACATTGAGGAGTTGGAAGCAACTTTCAAATTGCTGGCACAGTTTGACTATTACGAATTCCACAGAGTACAATTATTTCATTGGCAGAAAATGTATTGGAAGAAAGAAAACTAGGGAAAAAAGAGAAATGTATTTATTCACCAATACATTTTTTTAAAAGCAAAAATAATTAATATTTGCATAGTTTCAAAACTGATGATGAACCCAATTTTTCCATGTAGCAAAAAAAAAAATTGTATTTGAGACATTTATTTTGTAAAAAAAGAAACAATCTTTCAAACCAAATACTCATCCAAAGCTAAGTTGTTGATTTTCATCACTGCCATTTTGTTTGGAATTTAATTGCTTATAATCAAATAGTTTTTAGCCATGTAACCTGGAGGAAACATCTCTTTCCCTGCTCCCGAGTCATTTTCTGTCACTCCAGTTCTGAGGTGCGCTCATTGAGTCCCACTCATTTACAGACAGGCCCAGGGAAACGGGTGCTTGCTTCAGTCTGCAGCTGTGCCCACCAAGAAGCACCAACCAATCCCTGCCGCCCTCTGAATGCTCCCACTTCTTTCTTCAGAAAGCTATTTTCACCTGTCCTCCCTTGTCCCACATGTGGACAACTCAAGGGACCTGGCATTCTGATCAAATTCAATACTGGGTCAACACTGGAAACTTCTTTAATGAACAGCATTTTATAATTTAAAAAATATATTCACATTTATTATCTATCATTTAATACTCCCAACTCTCCTGTGAGGTAGTCAGAATTAGTTTGATGGTTTTTCAGATGAGAAAAGTGAGTTGTAGAGCTGGAAGGAAACTTTAACATTATTTATTTATTTATTTATTTATTTATTTATTTATATTTTTGAGAAAGAGTCTCACTCTGTCACCCAAGCTGGAGTGCAGTGGCTCAATCTCAGCTCACTGCAACCTCCACCTCCCAGGTTCAAGCAATTCTCCCGCCTCGGCCTCCTGAGTGCTGGGATTACAGGCACATGCCACCACCCCCAGCTAATTTTTGTATTTTTTAGTATAGATATAGGGTTTTGCCATGTTGGCCAGGCTGGTCCTGAACCCCTGACCTCAGGTGATCCACCCGCCTTGGCCTCCCAAAGTGTTGGGATTATAGGCTTGAGCCACTGTGCCCAGCCAGAAGCTTTAATATAATTTAAAATTCCAATTCTCTGATTTTCCATTGTACATAGGGTATTCCAGACAATTTCATACTTGTTTTAAACAGAAATATTCTATCCCATCCCTCCTACCCAACAAACTCTTCTAAGGAAGTATCATATGTATCCGGATATAAAATGACGTTTTATTAATATGAATTTGATGGTATAAATTGAAATTTATTATGAGTTCAATCAATGAAAATAATAAGACTAGCTTTCCAAACACAAGAGCTAATTAGAAATTTGGGGTTAGTAATGACGATAGTTCTCTTACCCTCACTATTGAGTCACTTCTCTACTTGTTTCAGTTTTACAATATTTGGAATACACTGGTCCAGCAGATAGGATAGAGAGACTTCCAAGATGGTCCCTGCCTCCATCCACTTTGCACTTCTATAGCAGAATACTATAGACTAAATAATGTATAATGGACAGAAATTTATTGGCTCACAGTTCTGGAGGCTGGGAAGTCCAAAATTGAGAAGCCAGTGTTTGGCTAGGACCTTTCTGCTGCATTGTCCCATGGCGAAAGGCAGAAGGAAGGCAGAAGGGCAAGAAAGAGAGAAAAGAGAGCTGAATTTACCCTTTATAATGGCAGTAATCCCACCCATGAGAACAGAGCCATCACAGCCTAATCGCCTCTCAAAGGCCCCAACTTTTAATATTGTTTCAATTGCAATTAAATTTCAACATGAGTTTTGGAGGGGACAAACATTCAAACCGTAGCAGTCCCTAACGATCCTTGCTTCCTGGTATTTATATCTTCATGTAATTTCCTCCTTTGAATACAGGCTGGACCCAGTGACTTGCTTCTAATGAATAGGATACAGGAAAGACAATTAGCTGCCTTTTCCCTATGTATGAGACTAGTTCACAAAAAGACTGTGACTTCCATCCTGCTAGAACTCATTTTCTCTGGCCCTTCTTGCTTGCTGTCTCTGATGAAGCACACTGCCTGGCTGTGAGCTACCCTATGGAGAGATCCATGTCAAGGAACTGAGAGTGGTCTCCAGTCAACAGCCCTTGAGAAGCTGAATTCTGCCAACGAGGACGTGAGTGAGCTCAGAAGCTGATCCTTCCCCAGTGGAACCTTTAGATGACTATAGCCCCACTCAAAATCTTCATTGCAATGTGAGAGTTGCAAACCCTGTTAAGCTGCACCTAAGTTCCTGACCTACAGAAACTGTTAGATAATAGACGTTATTTTAAGTCACTGAGTTTTGGAGTACTTTTTATGCAGCAATTGATAACGAATACACCAGGCAAGTAGCTCCAAAAGGATGTAGATTTTTTCCCTTGCAATTTTTGGATTGTTTTGAATTCAACAAAGCAGGCAGTCAGGGGAATTATTAGTACATTTTCCTCAAAAAGTCGATTAACCCCAAAACAGAAAGAAATGAATATAAGATCTCCAATGTGGCTGTCTGTGTAATAAAATACCTTTGATTATACTTCTCTTTCTCTCTCTCTCTTTTTTTAGTGTAAGCAAACAGATTTTCTAGAAGTGAGTTTTATGTGAAATGTTTGTGGAAATCTTGGAAGATGACACATGCAGTGCAAAGAGCCCAGGCCTTAATGTTAGACTGACGTGTGGAGGCTTGGTTTTCTCATCATAAAATTGGAATCATAATACTTCATGGATTCTAAATGACGAAGGCACTCAGTTCAATGCCTGGTCAGTTGACGCCTTTTAGCTTTTCTTATTGTAGGCGATAAAGTTGAGGCCCAGAGAGGTGGAGTGACTTCATGTACCCAGAAAGAAGGGGGTCTAGGGCCATCACTAATCTGAAATATCCCCAAGTTACTAAGCAATCGAGTGGCAAATTTTGAGCTCCAAATCCAGAGCTCTGGCTTCCTCCACGTCACAAAATAAGTCCCAAACCACCAACTCTGCATGTCTAACTCCCAAGAAGAATTCTCCTTGGGACTTCTGTTAAAACCAGCAACTCTCGTGGAGTTTGTGACACACTGAGAACAAAGGCTTACAAAGATAGCTGGAAGAAGAGTGGCACTTCCTTTGGAGAAACCCACATTTAAAATGCCATCTTCCAAACGCAATCTTCCCTCCACCCTCTATCTTCGATTTTGACATTGATAGAGAAGCTTTCAAGAAAGCAGCCTAACTCAGTTAGATGAAGCTACTAATTTGAAGGAACAATACATAATGAATGGCACTTATGTGTGGTGATTGTAACAGCAATTGTCTTCTGCCATTTTTCTCCCTGAGACATTTTATCTTGTCTTTCTCCTCCTTTTTGTATCGTTAAGGACTATTGCAAGTATGTGTGTGTGCGTGTATGTGCATGTTTGAGAGAGAGAAAGACTATGAAAAGAAGAAGAAAGAGTGAAAGAGAAGAATTGTCTTGGAAGAGAAAAGGGTACAGGGAGAGATGAACCATGACTACAGCTATGTCTGGAGGAAGTAAGAGCATGTAGACTGTTTTAGAGGGAATGAACTTTCTCCCATGTGGTTGTTCTGGGTGTCTGGTCAATAGGATGAATGAAAAACTCTGCCTGCTTTCAATCCTGGTGGCATGGTTTGAAGTAGCACAGGGCCCTTCCAGCTGCATATGCCCCTCTGCTTTCCAACCTATGAAGACCAAAGCAGAGAGCTTCAGGAGCACCAACTCAATCTTTTGTCCTCTGTTTAGCACTTAGCTAATATTTCTTCGGCATGAAAAAGGAAGTCATTGGACTTATTGAAAACTTACTGCACATTCTGATGTAACAAAAGCATCTGGTAAAAATGTTCCAAAGAAAACTCATTTATGGATCAATAAATGAATGATAAAGAAAATATGGAACTGTATCTAATCACTTGCTTACTTTTTTCTCGTTTCTTTTTACTTGGAATATCCATGTCACTGATGTGTCATACTTCTTGGCAGTACATCAATTAACAATAATCACACCACCTCAGATAAACCTCATTGCCCACATTACTGCCACTGTGCAAAGCTTAGCTGTATATTAAATCAAAGGAGTTTGACTCAGAGCAAAGAAAGTGTTTGCCCAAATTTTGTAGATCTTCTGACTCTTCAGAGTTTGCATCATGTAGTAGAAAAACCACTGCCAGAAGATAGAAAGACCTGGTTTCCAGTCTTGGCTCTGGCAGTGATTCCCCAGGTGGGTCATAAGCAATGGTATGATATTTGCAAGGCTCTCTCCTTTGCACCATGTTCAGAGCAAACTCTAAAGCTTCTCCTTATCTCCACAGCCATGACCTTGTCTAAATCATGTTGCTCTCTTATCTGCACCACCCAACTGTCTTCCAACTCACCTGCCTGCCTCATTCTTGTTCCTTCCAACCCTTTCCTCTACACGCAACTGTCAGAATATATTTACAGGAGTAAATCAAGGCATGCCACTCTCTACTTAAATACCACAATTTTTCACTGCCCACCTTTACCCCCTCATCTCTTCTTTGTACCCTGTCTGTCCAAGACACACCTGCCACTCCTATCTTTTGTCAGTTCTTAAGCCAAACTCGTTTCTTCTTGCTTTTTGTTTCATCTGCCTAGAACACTCTTCACCCAGTTTTCCCAAATCACTCTTGAGTTGGTATGTAATAAATAGTAGTTAAAGTAAATGAGTAAATGAATGAATAAATCAACCCCAATTATTATTTGCTCTTTGTCATACTTCATGTTAAATATCAGGTCCTAAGATATTTTCTAACTATTTTAACAAAAGGAATCACTCCCCGTATTCTCACATACACATTTTATATTCTTCTTGGCACCTACCACTATCTATAGTTCTTCTTTTCTTTTGTTGTTTCTGTTGTTCACTTGTTTATTATGTGTCTTTGCCATCTGAATTTAAGCTCCCTGAAGGCAGGGATCATTTGTGTCTTTTTCAGCATTATATTCTCAGTGCCCATAATGGCAAAATGCCTAATGCAAAGTTGGTTTGCAATAAATATTTTTGACGCAAATGAATAAATGAATGAACTAAAATTCTACCGTATTTATCTCTTATCTAATGGCCTTCAAAGGCTCTCCATAGCTTGTAAGAAGAAGACTGGATTCTTTGTATAATCTAGAGATGCTACCTTGATGCGATTTCTCTTATCGAGTGTTGAAAAATTATTTGCATTTTTAATTAAGCCATATTCTCTTAACTTCCATATGTCTGCCCTTCCCTGCACCTCTTGACAACACATGCTCTGCTATTGTAGCTATAATGCCAGGACAAGTAGCCCTGGGAGCATGTAACACATGTGACACAAAGCGCTTGATTGAAATGTTAGCCCCTACCTTATCTGAACATAATCCTCTTGACTAACTTCTATTTGTCCTTCAAAACTCAACTCACATGCCAGTTCCACTGGGAAGCCCTTTGATTCCTTTCTCCTCTCTGTCTGCCCTTCCCTGTACCTCTAGGTAAAACATGTTCCCTTCTATTGTAGCACACAACACACTCAAGTAGGATGCTTCCCCAACTAGAGAGTTTGTTTCTTGAGAGCCAAGCTTGCTTCTTATTACCCTGTTTCTTTGTTGCCTAGTACACAGTAGATACTCCATATATTCTTGTGAATAAATGTTAGTGAATGGCTGACTCATTCTTTCTGAATGATGCAGGAACCCAAGAGGTACCATTTATTTCTAAGGGAACATCCTGTAGAATGCGCTTAAGCTCAGGTAATGAGTTAATCACCATTTAGTGCTAAACTAAAACATCCTATTACCATGGCCTGAATTAATATTTTAAGCTGCCAAAGCTCTTGGCTTTGCAAACCGGTGTCACTTGAGATCAACATTCCCAGGAATGTTGCAAAGACCATGGGCAGCTCTAGGGCTGTCCTCGTTTTGTCCCTGCAATAAAAATGTAAACGTTGACTTGCTTTTAGAGTTGCCTGATTTTGACAATGGAATTGACCACTTAGAAGGCATAAGTGCATGCTATGTTCAAGCTGAAGTCTGAGTATTACGTGAAGTCTTGAATAAAAAGAACCTGAACCTTAAAAGGTATCAGGCAAACAGAGAGGTCCTATATGGCTTGTTTGTTGGGTGTGGCTAGTGGCTCACCTGCATCAGAATCATCAGGGCTTCAGCGAAGGTGGCGGGGCACTGTGAGGTGGAGCATGCTTCTCAAGTAGGTATGGTAGAACTACAATCTCCCTCAAGCCCACCCAAAATGAAAACTCCTGAAAGTCTCTCCCTGCTCTTGCTTAAGTCTTGATGTTCCCTTCTTTCCTTTCTTCCACTTTGTAAAGTGAGCAAAGAATCAAATTCATATGAGGTGGAACCATGTTTACCCTAAAAAAATTAGAAATAATAAAAGTATCACTTCGTATTTGTCTATCTGTCCAGTGTTTTAGAATTACAGGATATACACCATTCATGGAAAACAGCCATAAGCATGATGGAAACTTTCGAAACTGTGTATTTGAAAATAGAAAATGAGTCTCATAAAGCATTGTTTTTCAAAATCTGTCTAAAACCACCTAGAATGTTTTGTTTCAAATACAGCTTCTCATTGTGGAAGATAGTGTGGCAATTCCTCAAAAACCTAGAGGCAGAAATACCATTTGACCCAGCAGTCCCATTACTGGGTATATAACCAAAGAATATAAATCATTCTATTATAAAGACATATGCACACATATGTTCATTGCAGCACTATTCACAGTGAAATAACCTGAACGACAAACACCCGGGAAACACCCACGAAACAAGTTTACCTACATAACAAACCTGCACATGTAGCCCTGGACTTAAAATACAAGTTTAAAAAATAATAATAAAATAAAAGGTAGGCTCCCAGACTACTGAAAGACACAAAGAGGTGGAAGCAATCTGGTGCAGCCTGGGAATGTGCATTTTTTGCGAGCACCGTGGGTGAGTTGCACACTCAAGTTTTGAGAAGCCACATTGAAAGCATGTGTTGCTTTTGTGAAAGGGTAGCAGGGCTATGGGGGTAATACCAGGACAAATGTCCCCGGGAGCATGTAACCAGAGGATCTGGGCAGAATTGAAAAGGAAAGTTATTTTAGAGGAAAAGAATGAAAGAAACTCAAGATCCTGAATTGAAAGAGCTAAAGTTTGCATGGGAGAAACGAGGCACTGACTACAAAGGGCGGCCTATTTTTCCCTGTGTAGGGATAGGGCGTGTGGGCACAATTACCATCATCAAAGGGTTTTTCCATGTGTCACTAAATACAAAGTGGCTCTGGGACCACAATCACCTATTATTAGAAATGTAATAGTCGTATCTTATTTTAAAATCTGTTTTTAATCTATTGCCACCTGTAAAACTAGACTAAACAGATCAAATGTTAAGGCTATCTAAAAATACTCTGAGCAGAAACATAATTACGGTTCTAATTAGAATTATTATTTAGTAGGCTCTGTAGACAAGCCTGAAGAGATAAGCCCCTATCAATGGCATTAAGTTCTAAGTGATTATTAAATTCATGGGTCTACGCCATGTGTGTGTGTGGTTTTTTCTTTTTTTTTTGACAGTATAGAAATTATGTTGAACAGGTTTCAAAACCCAAGTAATGATTGCAATTTATTTTCATTTAAAGGATGTTCTAAGTGCAGGGGTTTCAACAGACAAAACAATGTTTTGCTTAGAGGTTTCTAGCTCATGAGAAAACTTGGGTATAGGGCTTATGTTCCCGAAGTTTTCAGATACCACTACAGGGTGGACAAAGATAGCAAGAGAGAAAGAGCATGTTTGATTCGCCTTCTTAAGGTTGTTGTATTTGTGTCCTATGTAATAGCAGAGTGTAAAATCTCTTGACTTAACTACATATCTTAGAAGCCACTCTCTGTGCAGAAGACAAAAGGTAAATATGTTCAGATATAGTCAATCCTTCCTTTTTTGTGCTAACAAGGAAACCGAGTAACAAAGACTCTTTAAAAACATGTGATATAAACACTTTTGGTATTTGTGTATTAAAGTGGTCATTGGAAGAAAACATACACTCAAAATAACAATCCAGACTAATGGAAATCATGGGCTCTCTATGCAGAACCCACCTCCAGATGAGATGAAAAATGTTTGAGCTTCATGATCTGGTTTCCTTACCCAAATATTTCATGCTGGAAACCACTTCTCAGGCACATGAAAAGAGCCAGTCTACAGAACGTAATCGTTTCTCTCTCCTTAAATTACCTACCCAACCCACAGTTTCCTTGAGATTAATAAAGGTTACTAGATGTTTTATTTGAAGAGACAGATGGCATCTGGGGGAACCTCTACTCCAGTTGCCTGCAGGCCCAACCAGTGAGGTCACCGGCCACAGTACAGGAATGTGTTCTTTCTGGAGCTGGCAAGTCTATCACGTTCTATATCCCAAAAATGTGTCTCAGAGATATCATAGCCTTCCCCACCCACAAGCCAGCTCTTTTCTCCTTAAACTCATAAATATCACCACAGTTCTTTAAACAGAAACCCGAAAAGCATCTGGGCTCCTCCTCTCCATCATCTCTACATACAATCCTATCAAGTAGATTTGTCACTTTCTCTTTTTTTGAATATCCCTTAAATTCTACACTTCCTCTCTGTTCTCAGTGACATCTTTCCCAAGCCATCATTGCATCTTGTCTGACTAGTGCTACAGCCTAGGCAGATACCCTTACGTCTACTCTTTGCTTTCTTTCTTACATTTTATATAGAACAGCCAGAGTGATAGTAAAACATAAATTATATCTTCTCACACCTGCTCAAAAGCCTTTAATGACTTCTCATTCCATTTAGGAGAAAATAAGAAATTTTTGTCAATGCCCACAAAATTCAGCGTTACTCAGCCACTGCTTATCAGCCCAGCATGATCTCCTGCCACTGTTTCTTTTGCACAGAACCTTCTAGAACTCTAGTCCTCTTTCAAGATGTCAAGGTCATTCCTCCCTCAGAGCCTTCACACATACTGGCCCAGAGTGGTTGATCCTCCCGCAGGCATAACTCAATCACCCAGCCAGTCCTACATTTCCATCGTCCCTCAGCTCTACTATCATTTCTCCCAGGGAGACTTCTCTGATTCTCTCACCCACCTTAATTGAATCCTCTCTATAATTGTCTGATTCATTCAATTTGCCTCTTTAAAGTAGAGGATGCAGCTGTGCACAGTGGCTCACACCACTTTGAGAGGCTGAGGCGGGTGCATCGCTTGACTCCAGGAGTTTGAGACCAGCCTGGGAAATATGGTGAAACCACATCTTTACAAAAAATACAAACATTAGTTGGCTGTGATGGCATGTGCCTGTAGTTCCAGCTACTCAAGAGGCTGAGGTGGGAGGATCACCTGAGCCCCAGGAAGTCAAGCCTGCAGTGAGCCAAGATTGTACCACTGCACTCCAGCCCAGGCTACGAGAGTGAGACCCTGTCTCAAAAAAAAAAAAAAAAAAAAAAAAAATAGAGGAGAGGATTCACAAGGACAGGGATCATGTACATTTTTCTCACCACTGTATCTCCAGAGCCTGGCACAGTTCAGAAAAAATGTTGTCAAATGAAGGATGATTGAGAGAACTATTTCCTTTGTTATTTTAACACAAGAATTTAAAACTCCAAGAGAAATACGAACACGTGGATTTTCAGTTGTTTCTGTGTGGGGTTCCAATTTTCCACACAACAGCAGCAACTGAGTGGGAGTAAAGCCAGGGCCCTGAAGTCCTTCCCACTTCAAAGCTCATCAGCAGCAGCTCAAGAAGGGATTAATAAAAACTCCCTCTTTCCTGGGACGTGTTAGTGTCTGTTCTTGAAGCAATGCAGAAATAGATATTTTTTACAGTGAATGGTATTTTCATTAACCAAGTTACCTCCATATTCTTTGAAGTATGTCATCAGATTCTTCAAAAAGGATGATAAAATTAAGGACAAATGATAAAGAACTGCTGTTAGCAGTGAATTATACTCTAACCATCTGGGTCTTTGAGATCTTTTTGCTTGGTTAACCCTGGATTTTCCATTTATTGAGGCTCTCAGTTTTTCTCCTACACTTCTACCCTTAAAATGGGTATAAGACTTAACAGAAGATTTTTTTTTTTCTGAGACTTTGAGACTATGGGACTCACAGGGATAGTAGAAGGTACCGATCTGAAATACAAGAAGCATAAAGTTGGCAAGTTGAGATGAGTCTTCAGAGATAGAGGTCTGAACTCACAGATTTGTCTAAGAACATTGATGTCCTGCCTGATAGTTGGACTTAGATGAAATAAAAAGAATCTGGTATTCAACAACTAAGTATTTGCATTAAATATCCTGACATAAGCACTAATCCAATGCAAATGTAAATGTTCGATAATTTTCTTCTTTCCTCTCTCCCTCTATTCCTTCCTTCCTTCTTTCCTCTTTTTCTTTTTTTTCATTTGTTCATTCATTCTTTTGTCTATTTATTTCTGTCAAAAAATAGTTGTGCCAAGTGCTCCTGCTGTAGTAGTGACCACATCAGATGTGGCTCCTGTTGTCATGAAAGTTGAAGTAGAGCAGGAGGCAACTTTAAACAAGTAATTTCACAAAGTAATTTTATTACAATTGTAATAAAATACATAAAAGTGAAGTTTACAGTGAGTATGAATGACAGGTGAATTACTTGGTTTAAAGGATCGGGGAGTACTTCCTCCGAAAATGACATTTCAAATAAGACCTGAAAGATAAGAAGAATTGCTTTCCTAAATGCTTTACAGTACTATAAATGCTTTATAAAATGCATTGCCTAAATGCTGTGTAAAAAGCTTAGACTCTTCTATGCCCTTATCACTTTTCCTACCTTCTATTCTTCAACTTGAAATGATTCATTTAGAGATAAAATAGAAAAATCATGTTCATGGGTCTGAGTATATAGTTTCTATCTTTGCTTAAAGCTCTGCACCTGGGAAAGGAGACTTCAGGAGCATCTATGGTAACACACACACACACACACACACACACACACAGAGCACAGCACGCATACACACACATTTTTTTTTAAGTTTCAAAGTGATTATACACTATCCTCATATTTTGAGTTTATACATAATCTCCTTGATTACTATCAGGTTGCTCCTACAACTTAGAAAGTTCTTTGAATATTACACTTATAGTTAACAGAAGGCCCTTTGACCATGCTTTCTCTTTGAGTTTCTCTAAATGCACACCAATATTAGTTCTTAGAAAAAGAATACCTAGTATTGCCTCTGTGAAAGGGGGAAGAAGGTTGAGATTGAGAGGGGTAAAGAATGTTAACGTTTTTGGTAATGTTTTATTTCATTAAAAAATATTGGAAGAAAATATTATAAAATGCTGGTGTATTTTAAATTCAAGGTGTTAGTTATATGAGTGTGTGCTGTGTTATCTTTTCTAGGATTTTTAAAGATTACGGCATTTGATTTGAAATCCTATGGTTGGTTCATTTGTTAATGAATGAATGAATGAATGAATGAATGAATGAATGAATCAATACACACAGCAGGGAGTCATCAAGCACCTGTGATATATCGGATCCGTGTTAAGAAATGTGACATGAGGAAAGTTTTCTACCCTTGTGCCATGGCTTACTCTAGTGTGAGTTTCCTGATTTAGGTTTCCTCACAAAGACAGGTGATACTTTTATTGATATTAGATGACAGATCCGTTATGGAGTGTTTAAAACTGGCTTATCAATTTCCATCCTAATAGAGAGCAAAAGCCTTTTCCACTTATCTCCTCTTCTTCCCTCTCGTCTCTCTTCCCAAGGTCATCACAATGTCAACTCACGTCTTCTAAATTAGCAAGTCCGCATAAAGTGTTCCAGTGGACACCTTCAATGAGGTAAGTATTCAAAAGAGTTAAGTATTCTGTCCAATAAAAAGTCTTAGTGATCCTAAGGCCAAATTCTAAGACTGGATATCTTTTGCTCCAAAAGATGCTAGGTAAGCTTGTTTGTCTCTGATTCAGTTTCTAAATCTGAATAATATCCATGACATGCTTTTGAACAAATTATATAAATTCGTTTTTGACTCTTGAGATAGCTTATGGTAGTTCCCTAAATAGGCACTAACCTCTTTGAAGCAAATACTACAAGAGGATGCTGCCAATCTCAACTGGCCCAAACAGTGAGACTGAACTTGACACTGTTATAACCTTAAGTGCCATGCATAGTCAATCATGTTCACTGTACCTCTGAATGGATAAGAACAGGTGATTATCTGCTGACTTTAGATAACTAATCAATGATATGAGATAAGAGGACTCTCATTCAGGCAATCAATGGGCAAATACTACCTTCATGTTATTAAATAGGTCCTTACCAGTGTATTTATTATATAATTTGAAGCAGTCCTCCAAAGCATCGTTAGCTAATTCCTAACAGGGTGGTTGGTATTCTACCTACGCAAGGGCTCTCTTTTGAAACCACATAATTCCTTTGTATTCAAGCTCATGTATTCATGGTTTTCATGATGCAGACAAAGAAAGCAATAACCAATAAGATGTAAAGGACTGAAAGCACAGGGTCTCTTGAGTTTCATGCTATTATTTTGAATTAATTAACAAGAATGGTGTTGTGCAGGCATTGTCACCATTATCATTATGGATGAGCTCATACATTAATTATTTAGCTCCCCTGGTTTTGATTTTTTATATCATACCAAAGCGCATCTTATTTATAAATATATGAACTGATGTGGTCATAAGTGATAGAAACAAAAGATTCTCTTCATGATCTATGCTGTAACCTCAAGGGACAATGTGGTAGAAAAAAACTGAACTACCGAAAGAAGGAGACTTCATTCTATGATTTCTTCCCTGCAAAGAATATGTACGATGGAGGCTTCTGTAGATTAAATCAGGGAGTTTAACCCCCCATTCTAATGCATTTAGTAGCTGAGCATGAAAAGAGAATGAGCAAATGTACTCATGATCTACTCTCCGGCAAAATGGGTTGATAAGATTCCAGTTTCTTAAAGATGCAGCTGGGCACTCCAAGGCACAGGACATCTTCTCTGAAACACCATTTAGTGCCTCTTTATTACAACCCTTTCTCAGTCTCCTTTTTCCTTGTTATTTAGCATGAGCAAAAGGTAGCTTCTGGGGAGACTCCTCCTTTTCTGAAGACTTAGTTCTTACCTGCACAGGCAGTATTTCATGTCGGGGAGACCGCTCCTCTGAGCAACCCCACTCCCACACAGTCGCATGTAATCTGCCTCACAGGAGGCATGAGCCTGCAAGTGACAAGACACAAGTGGGGAGAATTGGCAACTACATAAAAAAAGACACCAAATAGTTTCCGCCTACCAGTCAGATCCTACTCCATCAGAATGGAAAACAATGGGGAGAATGGAGATCATTCAGTTGAGCATGATCCATTTTGAGCAATCTCTAATCAATTCAGGGACACCTCCTCTTCACCCCTCCTCTCCCCTCCATCATCTGTCTGCATTTGTGTAGCTCTGAGCACAGCATTAAGAATACTTTGACAAGGGTGTCATTTTAGTCTGAATGCCTCAAAATGACTGGGGAGGAAAAAAGTTCTCTTTTGCCTTCAACTCCAAAATAAAAAATGATCTGAGAAGGAGAAAGAAAATTTCCCCAAGAGATCTACTTTTCATATGGAGTGTTACAGGATTGCCCTGATGATGGAGATGACTTCAGGGTGAGAGGGGGGGCATGACATTTGTCATCATTCATTAGGAAAGGATAAGTCAGAGAAGCCCAATAGAACCTAATTTCTCCCCACTTAAGGGACTTTAAGGGGGAAAAAACTTAGAATTTGTCATGAGAAACTGGGATCCAGGCTCTGCCTTTTGTTATCTATGTAAACTTACTCATGTCTTTAATATCTTGGAATCTGTTTTCTTATTTGCAAACTAGAAATAATTCCTAAATTAGCACAATGTGAATATTAAGTGAGGTCATGTACGTGCAAGCGCTCACTGCAGTGCATGAGTTATATGCGTAGACAGTGACATTTGCATTGAATAAAAACATAGAGTTTAAATTCTGCAGTAGTGGGAGCTTACCCTCAGGCTACTGTTAGGGTGAGAGACGATCTTAGACAGGGACAATATGCACTGAGCCCTATGCCCCGTAGATGCCCTAAATGTGCCTGCACATTTTGCAAGCCACGTGGACCTTGAACGTGAGTGAAAGGAGGGAAGATTGGTCACCAGGGCCTCCACTCACGTTCTCTCTTTGTGTACTTTTCTCTTTGAGACCTCTCCCTCCATACCAGTGACCTCACACAACATTTACTTGCTGATGACACAGGCCATCCTCAATCATAAATACCTCGGAGACCCTATGTCAATGTGTTTGTTCTCCCAAGATTTCTTGCTGCATTAATTCAGTTGATATGTCTTTCATATTACATCTATAGATTCTCATTCTCAACCTCTCTCTCCTTCTCCTATTGCAATATATTTGTTAAAGAAATCGGGTTGCTTGTTCTGTAGAGCTTCCTATATTCTTCCCGTGTTCTGGATTTTGCTACTTCCATCTCCATGTCTTTAATGCTTTCTTCTGTCTCATATATTTCTTGTAAAGTGGAAGTTGGATCCAGAGTCTTATTCAAGTTCAAGGTTATATTAAGAATACCTTATAGACAATGTTGTGTATTTCCCTTTGCATCTTCAGGAGGCATATGTTGTGTGGTTTTCTTTGTGGTATCAAGATTGATCAGCGGATTTGAGCATGGTCAGACTGATTCATTCATCATAAAATTCATGGAATGGTTTTGGTTATGAGTGTTTCATTAGGGTTTGCAAAATATTGATATTCTAATTCTATCTTCTCTTTTCTATTTACTGGCTGGAATTCTTTTGTAATTAAAAACTTTCACTCAACAAGCATTTGGTCACTCTTAGGTAAAACACAGGCAGGAAAAACTATACATGTTTGCCTTTTTCACTTTACCAGTTTTCAGAATGAGTTGGTTCCCTAGCATTCTTCAAAGGTGGCCACCAACTTTGTACTGTTTGCTTTTAGTGTAATTATGAATGCATGAATTTTAATATATTTAATGTGTTTTAATTCATTTTAGTTACTCTTGTCTTTGACATTCAAATTATTTCATCTTTGGCGAGTGTAACGGCCTACAAGTTGGTTTCTAAATTCTCTTAACATAACCCCAGTAACCTTGAATAACTTCCTTGCTTTCCATAAAAACAAAATGTTCTAGAGTCTAGACTCATATTGGACCTTTTCTGAGTCTAATCTGAAATCAATTATTTCCCAAATCATCCTGTCTTGTTTTACTGGCAAATGATATTTGGAGATCACACCCTGGTTATTAGAAGTTGTCAGTATTACTGGACTGGTCATCATTCCTTGGCATTTCCAATAGACAGAAGTAGAGAATGTATTTAAATGAGTTTATTTAAATACATCCAATTCAAATTTATGATTTAGTGCTGTTATCTTTTTAATTTTATATTTAATCTTATTTCTCTTATGCTGAAAACTTTGTTTCCTAAATATAATAGCTTTGCAATGACAAACGCAATGCCATTACTTTTGAAATGACTGCTAAGACTAGTTTAAAATTTCCTTGTAATTCCTTTTGACCATAGGATATAGTCCAACTGTAGATGTACTGTCAAATGAGAATGCGTTTTGTCACCTGAAATATTCTTTTCCGAGATTAAGTCAACAACTTATTATATAGATTTTTTTAAGGTACTGATTTTTTATTTTAATTTTGCTTTATAATTAATTTAAATGTGTACATATCATCCCAAGGACAAATCTATAAAATGAGTTATATTCAGGAAAGTATTGGTTCTATCCTTTTCCCCCTACTTTGTTTCTGTTGTCCACCACCTTATCAGTCCACAGGTGATCTTTTAAAAATAATTTTTGGTTTGTCATCTCATTAAGAAAATGAAAATTTTTACTTCGTACTTTTTAAATAAAAGGTAGCACACTATGTATACTATTTGCACCTTGTTTTTTTTCCACTTATTAATATATCCTGGAGGTCACGCCATAGCAGTATTTAGAGTTATTCCTCATTGTTTATAGCTTTAACATATTCCATTTTATAGATTTAACCTAGGTAATTTGAATAGTCCCATATTGATGGACATTTAGGTTGTTTTCAGTCATTTCTTATTATAATAACACGGCAATAAATAGCCTTTGGCATTTGCGTTATGCCAGTATATCCCAGGAGTCAGGTTTTAGAGGTTGAATTATCTTCCATCAGATTTTTACATTTTGCATTCCAACCTTCAACATACAAGCGTGCCTATTTTCCCTTAGCCTTGCTAAGAGACTACACACTCTCAAATTTTTGCCAATCCAAAGATGAGGATTGTATGTCATTGTATCTTTAACTTGCTTCTCTTATTATGAATGAAATCAAGCACCTTTTTTGACTTGTTTACATTTTTTCCAATAAACTATAGAATTGGTGGTAATTGTATTTATTTTTAGAAGTTCATTGAGTTTGGGGAATATTTTGTGGTATCACTTTGTGATACTAATATTTCATTCTATTATGATTGGGTTTTTCACTTCGCTATTTTGGTGTTTTCACCATACAAAAGAGTGAAAAAACCAATTATCTATGTTTTTCCTTTGTTGCTTCTAGATATTGAATTTGTAAAGCTTTTCTCATTCTAGGTAACACAGTAATATGTTCTCTTCTAGAACTCGTATAATTTATAATTACATTTAAATCCTTGATTGAAGTTAATCCTGGCATGTGGTATGAGAAATGGATACAATTTTATTCTTTTTCATAGAGCTATCCAGTTATCTTAGTACTCCCTGATATAAAGTTCATTATTCCTCATAGATTCGAGATCTCACCTCTATCACAGAGTAAATTTCTATATGCAACTGAATTTATTTCTGAATTTTCTCTTTTGTTCTGTTTGTTGCTCCATGTGCTAATACCATGTTCTTTTAATATCAGTCTTATATGTTTCAGCATTTAGTAGAGTTAGATCTTCCTCATTTTTTTATTGTTTTCTGCTATTATTATTGCTTGTTTGTCCTGTCAAATAAAATTTATAATTAATTTGTCTAGATTCAGAAATTAATAACTTACCATTTTAAAAATGGGGGTTACATTAAGTTTGTAAATTAACCCAGCAAGAATTAACATCTTTATGAGGCTGAATTTTCCTATCCAAGTAGATGTTCTGTCTTTTTATTTGTCCAATTCTCCTTGTGTATCTTCAATAGCATTAAAATTTTCATCTCATAAGTCTTATCATTCTGCTTTGGTATTACTGAGCTTCTCAAATCTCTGGCTTGATGTTTCTCACCATTTCAGAAAACTCTTGACTGTTGTCTCTTAAAATATGACTGTTCCCCATTCTCCTCTTTCCCTTCTGGGATTCTGATTATGTGAAGGTCAGGCTCTTTTGTAATGTCCCACATTCTTTTAACACTCCTTTTTATTTTCCACTATTTTTCTTTTTCCACGCTTCAATTTGGGATTTTTTTTTATTGACCTGTCCTTGAGTACCTTCTCCTCCCTCCTACTGTGTATAAATTGCTATTACACTAATTCATTGAGTGCATAATTCCAGTTATTGTATTTTTTTTTAGCTTTTCAGTTCAAGAATATTTATTCTTTCTGAAAGACTTCAATTCTCTGTGAAATTGTTTATTTTTGAAATCTATTTTCACCTTATTTAAATCTTAGTCATACTAATCATAGATGAAAAGTCTTTGTCTACTAATTTCAATAGCTGGATCAACTGTGAGACTTTCCGTTGTTAGTTTTTCCTCAGGTTTTCATTATATGGTTCCATCTAATAATTTTATTTAATGTGGGACGTGGCTAACAACACTTTTTAGAACTTCCAGATGATGCTAATCTTCCTCCAGAGAGATTTCATCCTCCCCTCTGCTTGGCAGGTAGAATGTCTTATTCCAAGGACGCACTGAGATCATTAGAAGCTGAGTTGCAGTTTTAAGGAGACTCTGTTTATCCCTGGGTTACCTTCTTCCTAAGGAATAGCCCTATATTAGTTTTCTGGTGTTCCAGTAACAAATTATTCCAAACTTAGTAGCTAAAACACAAATTTACTGTAAGTCCA
Source organism: Macaca thibetana thibetana (assembly GCF_024542745.1). Taxonomy (NCBI): domain Eukaryota; kingdom Metazoa; phylum Chordata; class Mammalia; order Primates; family Cercopithecidae; genus Macaca; species Macaca thibetana. The sequence goes on from NC_065594.1 coordinate 18,741,148, forward strand.
TCAGAAGTCTGATACGGGTTTCACTGGGCTGAGATAAAGTTATAGCAGGGCCATCTTTTCAGGGGACCCTAGAGAAGAATAGGTATTTGGTGTTTGTTTCAGTCAAACGTCAGCATAGAATGCCTAGTTACGTTTGAATTTCAAGTGAACAATAAACCATTTTTAAATTTTATGTCCTAAATATTGCATGAATTATACTTATAAGAAAAATAATTTATTGTCTATCTCAGATGCAAATTTAACTGGGCCTTGTCATCCTTGTCTTTTCTAGCTTCTAGAGGCTGTCTACATTCCTTGGCTCATGGCCCCTTCTTCCAACCTATAGGAAGTGATAGTATCCTCAAGCCCTCTCTTTCTCCACCTCTGCAGTAACATCATCTTTTTCTGCTTTTGATACTCCCACCTCTCTCGTATAAGGACCCTAGTGATTAGATTGGGCCCACCCAGATAATCCGGGATAATCTCTCCATTTAAACATCCTTAATTTAATCACATCTTTTAAGTTCCCTTTGCCAGGTGAGGTGACACATGCCCCCTTCTTCCAACCTATAGGAAGTGATAGTATCCTCAAGCCCTCTCTTTCTCCACCTCTGCAGTAACATCATCTTTTTCTGCTTTTGATACTCCCACCTCTCTCGTATAAGGACCCTAGTGATTAGATTGGGCCCACCCAGATAATCCGGGATAATCTCTCCATTTAAACATCCTTAATTTAATCACATCTTTTAAGTTCCCTTTGCCAGGTGAGGTGACACATGCCCCCTTCTTCCAACCTATAGGAAGTGATAGTATCCTCAAGCCCTCTCTTTCTCCACCTCTGCAGTAACATCATCTTTTTCTGCTTTTGATACTCCCACCTCTCTCGTATAAGGACCCTAGTGATTAGATTGGGCCCACCCAGATAATCCGGGATAATCTCTCCATTTAAACATCCTTAATTTAATCACATCTTTTAAGTCCCCTTTGCCAGGTGAGGTGACACATGCATGGGTTCTGGAGATGAGAGTGTGCAGACATCTTTGGGGGTCACTATCTTTCCCACCACAAGTCCACCAAGTAGGGTGGCCAGATTTAATAAATAAAAGCCCAGAATGTCCAGTTAAATCTGAATCTCAGATAAACGATGGATAATTTTAAATTTTATGTCCAAAATATTGCATGAGTCATACTTAGAAATTGTTTATTGTCTATTTAAGATTCAGATTCAACTGAGTCTTGTCCTATATTTTCTTTGGCGACACTTCCTCCAACGCCTACCGTGGGATCCCGATGTCCTCCCTTCACAACCCTTCCTTACGGCTGATCCTGAGCTCCAATCCTAGTCTTCTAAGAATGGCAAAATTACCAAAAACTCAAATATGCTTTTCAGAAACATCTTGCTTATTTCTTAAACTTCAAGTAGATATCTTGAAGGAAAACCCATTACTGTGCTAGGCCTAGTTCTCTGACCCGCTCTTCTCACCAGGAGCTTAGTCCAGTAAGTCGCTAATTTTACGCTTTCGGCCCCACATAACGACCACAATCTCTGCTGGTTTCTCTTCTCCCCAGCAGTGCCTCTCTGCCCAGACAAAGCGCAGATTTTCAGCTTCTTTTCCTAAACCCAGAACCAGCAACTCTTCCCAGGAAGAAAGTGGCTGAAGACTCAGCTCACTATCCATTGCTCCTCTTCTCTCAGGAGTGATGAAGCCCCCAGTCCTGGTAGTTTCGGCAGCTCTCTGATGCCCTTCAGTAGGGTTTTCATTACAGGCAGGAGTAGTGTTTGGCTGCAAACTCCTTACAGCCAAGGTCTTCTGACAGCAAACACAGGGCTTTTCCCAGGATCGTCACAGCTGTGAGGTGGTTGGTGGGTGGCAGGAGCGCAGGTGCAAAGGGTGGAGGTGGGGTGGTAACAGCAGAATGGAGAAGGTGTGGTCGGTCACATTTGTAGCTGGCTGGGCCTCAGATCTTGATAGCAATGTCTGACCTGGGAAGAAGCCAAGCAGGCCCCTCTGAACAATAGGCAGTTGGCAATGGCTGTTTCCTGCACACCTACCTTTCCTTTTTGGTTACTGTATTGAAACTCACTCTGAGGCCATCTGAAACTGTGCAAGAGCTGGAGCTTTGTCCTGAGCACAAACTAATTAATGTAATAATTTTTAAACTTTTGTCCACCTTTACTCAGCCATCTCCATCAGTAAATTTGCAGTCACTGCTTCTACACTGATCATGGCGATCTTGCTCCTATCTGTGACTCAGACAGGGATATTAGTGGGAATGCGAATGGTCATATATCCAACGACAAAGGCAGGCAGGCTTCAATCTGGGGGCTTCTTGGTCATTTTTTGTGCCACTTACTTTGCACATGGGGCATATTTTATTGCTGTCAGGATCAGGCTTCCATCCCTCAGATTTCAAAAGCTCTCATTTCTCCCCTCTCCACTAGAAGCATCTGCTCAGGGGATCCTGAGCTAATTTGCACTGATGACAGTGGAAAGCAGGAAATTCATGTAGAGGATTTTATCTCACTCAGGGCATGTTTCCTCTGTTTTAGGCTTTAAAAAGCCCTGAGCTCAAAGCCTGAAGCCTGGAACAACTCAAATTGCCTTTCTGAGGTGAGAAGATTTTTGTAGGGTGGAAGAAAGGGTGACTCTTTTTTCCCTATCCTGAAATGTCAAAGTGCCATTACCTATTCATAAAGGGACGATCAGAACAAAGTCAAATTTTAAATCAATAAACTATTTAAAAGGAAGCAAAGGGACCACACATTTCTTAGGCAAGATGGATATTCTAGGACAACCTTGAGTTGATATCATGGGTTAGAAAAAAATTAAATGTTCTTTTAAACATGATTTCATGCAGAGAAGAAGAAACTCTTAAACACTGTTGGTAGGAATGTAAACTAGAACAGCCACTATGGCAAGCAGTATGAAGGGTCCTCAAAAAACTACAAATAGAATTACTATTCAATCCAATAATGCCACTACTGGGAATCTATCCAAAGGAAAGGAAATGATTATATCGAAGAGGCGTCTGCACCTCCATGTTTTTTGCAGCCCTATTCATAATAACCAAGAAATGAAATCAATGTAGGTGTCCAGCACCAGATGAAGGGGTAAAGAAAATGTGGTCTGTATACACAATGAAATATTATTCAGTCATAAAAAGAATGAAATCCTGTCATTCGTGGCAACATGGATGGAACCAGAGGACTTTGTGTTAAATGAAATAAGCCAGGAACAGAAAGTTAAATACTGCATGTTCTCACTCATATGTGAAAGATTAAAAAAAAAGTTGATCTTGTAGAAGTAAAAAGTGGAACAGAGGATACTGGAGGCTGGGAAGAGAAGGGGAAAGGGAAGAATAGGAAAAAAAAAAAATGACTTCATACAGCAAGACTGAACGTGGGATGCTGGATAGCATCCTGGAACAGCAAACGGACATTAGGTAAAATTTAAGAAAACATGAATAAAGTATAGATTTGAGGCTAGGCATGGTGGCTCATGCCTATAATCTCAGCACTTTTGGAGGTCAAGGCACATGAATCACTTGAAGTCAGGAGTTCAAGACCAGCCTGGCCAACATGGAAAAATCCTGTCTCTACTAAAAATACAAAAAAATTAGCCAGGTATGGTGGCGTGTGCCTGTAATCCCAGCTCTTTGGGAGGCTGAGGCAAGAGGATCACTTGAACCTGAGAGGTGGAGGTTGCAGTAAGCCAAGATCGCACCACTGCACTCTAGCCTGGGTGACAAAGGGAGACTCTATCTCAAAAATAAAGTAAAATAAAATAAAATAAAATAAAATAAAATGTATAGACTTGAGTTAAAAGGGTATCAATTTTGGTTCATTAGTGATGACAAATGTACCATAGCAATATAAGATGTTAATAATAGGGGAAACTGGAGGTGGGTATATGAGAATTATTTTCACAGCTTTTCTGTAAATCTGAAACTATTCTAAAATAAAAAGTTTATTTTAAAAAGTGATTTCACATGCAAAGAAGGTGTTGAAAAGCAAAGGGAGGTGGGACAATAAAAGGTTATACTTATGACTATTATAAAACCGAATAGAAATAGTAATATTGAACACAGATTTACAGAGCATGTCAGGAAATCATCTTTATCTAAAAGTAGCGCAGTGGAAATGGAGCATTTCAACTGGGGAGAGCAATGTCGTAGAGCCCAGCAGCATCAACAAGTCCTTGCTCACTTAAGAATAGCCCTGAGAAGCTTTCAGTGAAAGTAAATGTATATAATTCACAGGTTTTAAAGAGCTAGGGCTGGGAGCGAATTTCTTGAATTCTCTTCTTTCAGTATCTTAATATTAACTTAACGGAATGAACTATTCTACTCAGACGTTTGAAATGGGAAGTCTATCTCTAAACGTAACCATTTTATTAATTTTTTATTTATTTTTTTGAGACAGAGTCTCACTCTGTTTCCCAGGCTGGAGTGCAGTGGTGCAATCTCTGCTCACTGTAACCTCTTCTTCTGGGGTTCAAGTGATTATCGTGCTTCAGTCTCTTGAGTTGCTGGGACTGCAGGCGCAATGCACCACACCCAGCTAATTTTTTGTATTTTTAGTAGAGATGGGGTTTCATCATGTTGACCGGGCTGGATTCAAACTCCTGAACTCAGGAGATTGAATCCTGAACTCAGGTGGAAGGCCATCTAGGCCTTCCAAAGTGCTGGGATTATAGGCATGAGCCATGATTTTTTTTTTTTAATGAGACATTCAATTATTCACTTTTTTCAACCATTTTAATGAAAAATTTCAAACTTCACACACAAAAGTGGAGAGAACAGTATAATAAGCCCTTACATGCTCATCACCCAGTGTCATTGGTCATCAAGGCTCACAAAGCTTGTTTCAACTGTTCCCTCCACCCACTCATTTTTCCCCCTAGAATACTGTAAACAACTCCCAGATATCAGAGACAGTTTATGCGTTGTCTCTGTAAATATTTATGGAGCACCTACTTGCAATACACTATTTTAGGAGGTGAGCATACAGAGTCAGATATAGTTGTTGCTATAAAGGAGGAGCTTAAATGTAAACATGATCACCCCAGTTCAGAGCACAAAGTCATAAATGCTGTGGTAGAGACACAAATAAAATGCTGTTGGAAATCAGAGTACGGGTGGAGAATTTCAGCTAGGAGGGCCAAGAGAAAATTTTGTGATGGAGGTGGCTTCTGACTCAGACTATAAATGATGACCAGAGGGGAAGAGCTGGCCACGTCCCCTTGCCTGTGTCCACCCCTCTTCCTTCAGACATACACATGGGCAGGGGTCATTGCAGAAGAAAGCTATTTCTTCAAAAAACAAATTCACCATCATGGGCCAAATATCAGAGGCAACTTCAGCCTAATTTGATGAGAAAGAAAGCAAAGAAGGTGAAGCTTTCTATGAGCTTAACAGGATGGGGACTCAGAAATTAAAAGATGATTTTTTAAAACTAAAGGTAATTATAGTTCTTGAACCCCTGAGTTTGGGATATTCACTGTGAGTATTTGAAGATATTGGAGAGAGAATAGATAATTATAGAATTAAGTTTCGCCTTGGAGGTAGCAAAATGCCAAAATGAAGTGTATAGTGTCAGAGTAAACCTTAGAAATGAGGAGAACCACTTCTTCAGGACATCTACATTGAGCTATAAAGAAAACACAGGGATAAGGAAGGAGGAAATGCTTATCATAGTAGCTTATTTTTCTCAGTGAACTGGAAGCAAGATAATGTGTCAAGTATTAGGAATGGGATTTAATTGGAAGTGAAGTAATCCACAAGCTATGATGACTTCATGCTCCAGGTTCTTCCCTACATTTTCCAGCCAACAAGCAATGAGGTGAGACCACACGGCAAATTCTGACCGTGAAATGTGGGTGTAAATGCCTTGTGTTACCTCCATGATGAGGGGTAACATATCATTGAGAGCTGTGGGGTCATCTTCATCTCTCTCTTCCTGAAACAGCAACCCTGGAGATACGGACTTTTCTTCTGCTAACCCACTGACATTTTGTGATCTATCTGCTAGTGCAGTCAAGCATAGGAGCCCTACTCTGTGTACAGCTGAAGGTAGACAGCTTAAATTTGTAGCTAACCAGACCCAGGAAGCACCTGTGTTTCCCTCTAATGTGTCTGCTGCATCTCAGCAATTAGATAAAACTCTAAGAACAGCAATCATGTCTCACACCCCCCTCATAGGACCTAACATAGTGTTGAACAAAGATTCATTGAATGTGAAATAGATTTGAAGAAAGCCTCCATGGTTGACCGTTTGGAATTCTCATGCTTCATAAAGAGCAAAAAAGAAATCTTAGACGCTTCGGTTAGAAAAATAAGGCGGTGGTCTAAAGAGATAGCTCTGGGAAGAGTGTTTGAATTTTCAGGGTCATCATGTTCATTGTGTTCAATAACAATGAAACAATTGAGCAGACTAAGTTCCCACAGGCAAGGCTTTGGTTTAAGTATCAGATCTGGGGCCAGGGCACTAACTCAGACACCATGCCGATTTAAAAATTATACTTACTGCTCGATTGTTCCTCAAAATATTTTTGATCAACTATACACTTTCAAAACAACTGTAGATGTGAGTCCTGGATATAGTACAGTCTCAGGGAATGTTTCAAAAATAACACAATCATTATAGAATCAAGACGTTTTAGAGATGATCTTAAGGTATCATAAACTTTTGTTCTTAGAAAAATAAGGCAATCCCTGCCAACAGCAGTAATGTTAGGTCAGTAGGTTCCCATCTGAAGTGCCTACAAAACTCTGGGGAAAGAACACAGAGGGAATATAAGTAACTGTAAGAAATCATGATAGAGAATAGAATTTCATAATGCTTTCATAGACTCAGCAGTTTGGTACTTCAAAGAGTGAACTAGAATGAACCCATAATTTCTTATGGAAGATAATAATTACAATTAACATCTATAATAGTATTTCGTAATGAAAAGTATTTTCCTGTATATCATGCCATTTATTTCTTACAACAAATGTCTGGAGTCAGTAATATTATTACTTCTATTTTCAGTAAAACAAACAAAAGGCCACAGACACTGTTCACTTTGAATTATGGGAACTTGGAAGAAATTAAGCATAAATGTGGGTGCTTCACTGAGCCCCTTTGGTTGCTTATGTCAGAGCTGGGTATAACTCTAACTATAGAATACTCAGCTGGACTACAGGGAACCCTCTTGCCATCTCTCCTCAGTAGGCTGTCTGCCTGTCCAGTCTATCTGGTGTGATCCATGTAGCACACCTGCCCACGGCCAGGATAGCAGGTGACACCTCCAGCACTCCCATGGATGATAGACACACTGCTTCCTAGATGCATCTGGCATTGCTTCTGTTTTTCAAGTGAAGTTCTGAACAAACAAGGAGATATTTGCTTATGTTGCAGGCTTGACTTAATGGAGTAGAAACTCTAAGTGACTTTGAACTCGTTATAGAAGTTTTAAGCAGTTTTATGCTTTCCAGGAGGTGGCACCTTAAAACTAACTTTGATGCCCATTGTCCTTTTGTTCTTAAAAAAAAAAAAAAAAAAAAAAAGACTCTTGAGTAGGCTCCTCAGCGAAGCAAATGGAAATCTCAGGGGAAGGTCTAGATGTGATGAATTAGAAGTCAGCAGATATGTGTTGAATCTTATGTCTCTTGCAACAACAGAAAAGTTTCGAAGTTTGAACTAAATTGTACAAACTAACTAGTTTATTGTAGTAATCAAGTACTCTTCTATTGCTGGCATTCCTAGTTTTGCAACTTCTTTCTTGAGCACCTGTTTGCAGGAAAAGCGGAACTATGATGAAGACCTGAGCCAAGCATTCAGGCCGTGATCACAGAGAGGTTGGAAAGCAGTCAGGCAGAGTTCTGTGTGGTTCATCGTGGATTGGAGTGTTGCTCTCCCACATAGAGTGTTGCTTAAAATTGAATCTAGGCTTTGATAAATATAACAAAATGAAGCTATTGTGGAATTTTCTTGGAGACTTACATCTGGGTCTCACCTGTGAAAACGGTGGGATGTTTCCTGAAGGAATGAATATTTACAGAGTCAATCATCCTGGAGAAGATATCCTAGGCAAATGAGGAAGCTAGCCTTAGAATGCATCAAGGAGGGCTGGGCGCGGTGGTTCACCCCTGTAATTCCAGCACTTTGGGAGGCTGAGGCGGGTGAATCACCTGAGGTCAGGAGTTCGAGACCAGCCTGGCCAACATAGTGAAACCCCATCTCTACTAAAAATTCAAAAAATTAGCTGGTTATAGTGGCAGGCGCCTGTAAACTCAGCTACTTGGGAGGCTGAGGCAGGAGAGTCGCTTGAACTGGGGAGGCAGAGGTTGCAGTGAGCCAAGATCATGCCATTGCACTCCAGCCTGGGCAACAAGAGGGAAACTCCATCTCAAAAAAAAAAAAAAAAAGAAAGAGAATGCACCCAGGAACATGGTGTTCTCCTCTCTCTGTGCTAATTTCAGCTACAACTCTGGTATATAATACTTCTTGTAGTGGAAAAGGATATTGCCTCTGTCGTGTGGGACTGAGCTGGGGCCAAACAGGGGTGGCCCAGTAACTAACTTTGAGGATTCCAATGGATCCTCATGCAGGAAATATCTATATTCTAGTCTTCATATTGCTATTTACATTGAAAATACTATTTACATGACACTTGCTTCCATTATAGCTATATCTTCAGTTTAATCTTGTTAAAAGTTACAGTCTAACCTCCTTTGTGAATAAGGAATTCCGAGATATGGCCTGTCCACAGCTTGGCATTAAGTATTGAAAGGGAAGAGGGGAGCTGCAGGGACTGTGTCGTCCATGACCACTGTGCCCAGTGGATTTGTGACCTCAAGACAACTACCAACCACAGCGACAGCAGCCTGGCAGTCCAGGAACAAGGTGGAGAAACCAAGGTCCTGGAGTCTGCACCCCAAGGACTTTCCAAAATCCTTGGACAGACGAAGTTCTGCCAATACAGTGATAGGGCCTCAGACTACAGATGGGACAGATTGAAACAAGTTCTGTGAAGAAGAATGTGTGGAAAAGAAAATTAGCCCAGTGGTTGATAGATGTTATTGTTCTGCTCAGACTCCTTCCATTTTATTTTGTTTTTAGCTACACTTACAGGAGAAGGAGGTAAGTTGCAAGAAAGCAATCAGAGCTTAACATTTTCTAGTGTGTGCCCTAGCAACTCTGTGTTCAAAAAAATTACCTGAGGCACCAGACTGTCTCACGTCATCTTAGATATTTTTATTCTATCATACTTATTAAAATTAAAAAGTAAACATTAGAGAAACATTTTTTCATAATAAATACTGAAATATTGTGGTAATGTCATAAATATGTAATATTTGTTCTAAAATAGGCAATATTTATTAGAACTTTTCTAGGTCTAGGACTAAGTGCTTTCAAGCTTCAAGAAGACACTCTTGGCCAGGCATGGTGGCTCATATCTGTAATTCCAGCACTTTGTGAGGCCAAGGCCGGCAGATCACTTGAGTCCAAGAATTCGAGACCCACCCTGACCAACATGGCAAAACCTTGTCTTTACAAAAAATACAAAAAATTGGCCGAGAGTGACACTTCCATGACACTTTACATGACACTTCTGTCGCATGTCATGGCATGCGACTGTAATCCCAGATACTCAGGAGGCTGAGGCATGAGAATCACTTGAGCCCAGGAGGCAGAGGTTGCAGTGAGCCAAGATTGTGTCACTGCACTCCAGCCTGGGCAACAAAGCGAGACCCTGCCTCAGACAAAAAAAAAAAAAAAAAGAAGGAAAAGAAAAGAAAAAGGAAAGAAGCAGCAGCAGCTCATTTTTATGACTACAAATTGTGTTTTGTCTCTGGCAGGCTTCCAAGTAAAAGGGGTCAAGTAAGAAAATTTGCATTGCACATCTTCCTCTATCACTCCCAGTAGGAGGAGAAAATCTCTAAAAAGCAAGTACAGTCGATTTAGTTAATAGCCTCTTCTTCTATTCCCCCTACTCTCTTATGAGTTGGGTGACTTCCTGCAAGTTATTAAACCTACCTCCATCTCAGTTTCATCATCTTTAAAATGTGGTAAATAATTGTTCTGTCTTACAATTGTTGTAAGAATTAAACGAGAGCCAGGCGCGGTGGTTCACGCCTTTAATCCCAACACTTTGGGAGGCTGAGGTGGGCAGATCACGAGGTCAGGAGTTCAAAACCAGCTTGGCCAATATGGTGTGACCCCATCTCTACTAAAACTACAAAAATTAGCTGGGTGTGGTGGCAGGTGCCTGTAATCCCAGCGACTCAGGAGGCTGAGGCAGAAGAATCGCTTGAACTGGGGAGGTGGAGGTTGTAGTGAGCCGAGATCACACCACGGCACTTGAGCTTGGGCAACAGAATGAGACTCCGTCTCAAAAAAAAAAAAAAAAAAAAAGAATTAAATGAGAATCAGAGTGTGCAGCACATAAGAAGTGCTCAGCAAATACTTACTATTGTCCCGTCTAAGGCAAGTTCACAAGTGCCATACCACAGTTGACACGTTTCTCCTCTCACCTACTCTGTAGTTGTGATCATATTGCCTGTGCTGCAAACTGACTTTTTCAGTGCCCTCAATGTACATACAGAAAACACTTTCCTGCCCTAAAAAATTCTAATCAGTCCACAGAGATAATCATATTTATCATCATAAATTATTTTCTTTCAATACCAAAATGATACTGATATTTCTGATAGTAGCACAGACTCCTGTGCTAAGGAAGCTAGGAGGAATTTGCACGCAATGCCCCTACATTGATGTAGGTGCTGATGTAGACTCATATTTGCAAGAGATTTTTAACGGACCACCTATGTCTTTCATTTGAAAGGGGAAAATTACTTTCCATCAGAGCCAGGAGCACTTGCAGAGATAGAAGAGAATCCCAAGCCTGCAGCTTGCTGAGGGCCGGAGGGGCTGAAGCTGTGTGCTCTACTCTGGCCTTCCCCACCAGCTTCCTCCGTGACTTTGGCAAAGCTCGCCGGGGCATAGAAGCCAAAGTTTGCCCACACAATAGCATGGTTATCTTGGCATGAAAGCGACAGTTGCAAATTGGCATGCTAGTTCAAAAGAACTGGGAAACAAAAGCAGACGTGAGTTTTGACATACACTCTGGGAGCTGAGGATGGCGAGTGCGCAGGAAAAGCGGAAATACTAATGAGCATTGTTTTAAGCAAGCGACATATACAACTGCTGAACATGGCCTTTTACGCCCCCCCCCATGACTTTATAAGCGAACCAGATTTTACCTATCTGATACCCCCCAAATGGTAGGATTGATTTGGTATGGGGTTGTCTTGAGAAACTTAAGGTTTTCTCTTCGCCATTCTTACGATTCTTCTCTCCATTTCTCCATCCCACCAAATAAAAATCCGTTGATGAGAATAAAATTCTCTTTCTCTTGAGGATTTACGAGGGCCCTGGTAATAATCACTTCTAAAGAGGAGAATTGGGCACCCCACGACAAAGTACCACCTGTGGCACTGGGTGATTGTCTTCCTCTGATGCCAGGAACACAGAGCTCTTTCCCAGCAATGGGAAGAATTGACCAGGCCCACCAAATTCCACTTGCTTGTCAAGTCTGAGGGGCACCAGAGGCACAGCCTTTTGGGACCTCTGAGGGTTGAGGATGCTGAGAAAGAGAATGCAACAGCTCCCACTAGAAAGTGGCGGCTGCAGACTGTGAGTGCAGAAGGAGCAGAGGTCCATGGCAGGATCGTGGCTCCCTGCCCATCTGCAGGGGAAGCCAGCACACCTGAGAAATGGAAAGAACATTCCTCCAGTTCGTTAGCTTTCATCCCAGGAGTCTTTGTTAGGGAGCCTGTGGCTGGGGGAAGCTGTTGAAGCCCCAGAACAAACAGATTAACCCCTTCCTTTGGAGGGCCTATGAAATAGCTCACGAAGGAAGAGGGAAGATGCAGATAAGAGCCTGCAGGACAAGGGAAAGACATAGAAGAGGCATCATTTAGATCGACTGGTCACCTCTATAGTAAAAGGCCTCGGGGAGGGGAATTCTCTTTTCAGTATCCTTCAGGGAATTTTCCTTCTTACTTTCCTGGCCCTGCCTCACTCTCCCATGCAAATCAACCCAACTTTAAATGCTGCGGCTTCTAAGGGGCACCAGTGGAGCCCCTTCCCTTCTCCTGTTATACACAGTCCCCAGTAATCCCCAGATACTTCTGTGGGATCAGTAGCTACCCAAATTCCAAGGACTCTCCCATTGAGAGTTTCAAGTCAGCCCCACTCTTGAGCCTCAGCCTACACTTCTAACTATCGCGCTTCTACTCCCTCTTCCTCCAGAGACATCAGACTCCATGGGGGCAGGACAACTCACCCGTGTTCCTTAAAGCCTGCCCTGTTTCTGAGTCATGTCTTTGTGGACAGCAATATCACTCACCCAGGCCAGAAACCTGAATACATCGTCCAAGTCTGTCTCCTCCTCTTCATTCCCATTACCAAGACTTCAGCTCAGATGCCCTGTCTTCCTCACCCGGCTGCTATCTGGAATCCCTCTCTCCAGTCTCACCTTCCAGTCAGCTCCTCAGTGTTACCACGTTAGTGTTTCCACAAGATGGAACATTCTCTGTCATGGGGGGTTTGCACTTGTCTTGCGCCTTTGCCCAGAGTCCCATTGCTGAGAACCATAAGCCACTCTGAAGAGCCATAGAGAGAACTACCACCCACCTCCTTCCAGGGCTGGCTGAGAAGAGACCGAATGGGTGCATCATCTCTCATTCCCACCACTGAGTCCAGCAGGTACAAACAGAAGCCTGGAGCTCATTAGGTCCGACAGTAAGGAGGAGGAGGCATTGAGCCCTTTGGTGGAGGGGAGGAGTGCTGTGGCTTTACCCCTCTCTCTTCCACAGGGAGAAGTGGGGCACTATCCATGTACCCCAGGGAGATGCGATATAAGAGAATTCTTCCAGAAGAGTGGAGTTGCCAGCACAGAAGGACCCTGAGCCTTCACTCCCAGATTGATGTTTATTGAATGACAGTAACTAGGAGGCCCATCCCAGTCACCCAAAACAAAACGTGACAGAGAGTCCCTGGGAGAATTTGACTTCCATCTTCTGGAGTTTGTCAACATATGTGAAGACAGAGGCAGATAACAGCCTGCTTCTCACCTTCCATAGTCTGAACACTGCTCAGATAGGGGAAGAGAAGAAACAGTGGACCCACCTGAGTCCCAGCAAGGATGCACACATTTCCATGGGAAAATACGTGCCCCAGAAGGAAGTGGGACTCCTGCCATCCAAGGGACTCAGGGGTCTATTTTTGGAGTCAAGAGCTAAGAAGCTGTCAAAAGAAACAATCTCTAGAATACATCACCTATGTCAAAGAAGTGCGCAGTACTGAGGTCTTGCAGAACCTTCCAAAAAATATCTGAAAATACACACACAAAAGAACATTTCCCCATTTTCCTTCAGTTCTTCCCTCTTTCAAATCTTACAGCAAGAAACAGATGATAGAGTAGCTTCAAACTGCAGGCTCCAGCCCCCAGGTCAGGATGGAGATAAGGGGCAGAAGGTGCAGGTTAAATGTGAGTTGTGTTTTGATTTAGATGCTACTGGATTTGTCAATATCTGTAAGTGAGTCAATTGTCAAAATAAGACTGGTCTTCGAGTCAAATGTGCCTGGAAACCTACAGAATCTTCTAGAGATGTTTTCAAATGTTGAGGAAGAAAGATCTGGTATGACACATTTAAAAGCAGTGTTGGGATGAAAGCAAACTCACATCTTATACTCCAAAGTCAAAATTATCACGTCACTCCTCCACTTGAAATCTTCTCAGTGGCTTCCAAACATAATTCTTGGCATATAATACACATAATAAATGTTATTTTTAAGAAAAAAAAACAATTGAGCACATCTACATCACATGCAAAAATTCTGAGTCCAAGTCATAATTTTCTGTTTATTATTCAGAATGTTAGAGAAGAAATCTACTTTTGTGAGCCTCAGCTTTCTCCTTTATAAATGAAGAAAACAGCAACATTACCTCACAGCTTTGTTGCAGGATTAAATAGTAACATAAATACAAGTAGTATTCTATCAATCACTTTGCAAAATATAAAGCACTATCCAAATATTCATTCATGAATTCACTCATTCAGTGAAGATGCCCTTGGTGCTGGAGAAAGAGTGGTGAATGAGTTGGACAAAAACGATGCTCTCTAGTGGGGGGAGACAGACAAAAGAAAAAAAGATCATGTCAGAGAGCCCTAAGCGCTGTGAAGAAAATAAAATCAAGAGAGTCAGAGCGATCTGGATACAAATAAGTCTCTTTTAATTGAAAGGAGCTAGATTGAGTGACCTGGGAGGGCCTCTCGGAGGATGAGACACTTGGACTGAGATTCTAACCACAGGAAGGAAAAACTAGAGTCTTGCAGAGACTTATAAGGAAACAGCATAGCAAAAACAAAGGCTTTTGGTTGGTCCAGGCTTGGGGTGAGTGAAGAAAGAAAGAACAATGTGGACACCATGAGCCAGGGAACAGATCTTATAATCTGGTCAAATGGGGTCAGTTCGTGGCAGGCCTTGATATTTTAGGTAAGTATGCTTACTTGATTTAAGTTATTATTTTATAAGCAACAACAACAATGACAAAATTGTAAGCTAGTCTTTTTTTTTTTTTTTTTGAGATGAGGTCTCACTCTGTTTTGCCCAGACGGAGCTCAAACTCACGATCCTCTCACCTTAGCCTCCCGTGTTGCTGGATTGCAGGTGTGCACCACTGCACCTGGCTGAAATCACAAGCATCCAGACAAGGAAGGTTCATCTTAGGGTCTTTCCCTGTCTCCTTTCTGTACTCCTGTCCCAGTTGTTCTGCCTGTTCCCCCAGATCTCTAGGATCATCTCCTGTCTTCAGATGACTATCCAATCCCCTCACCCCTCCCGCCCATTTACTCATGTGAGAGTGATGTTTTGATTTAGACGCTACAGAACTTGTTAATATCTGTAAGTGAATTAAGTATCAAAATAAGACGGTTCTTAGAGTTAAATGTGCCTGAAAACCTACAGAATCTTCTAGAGGTGTTGTCAAATGTCTACTTCAGAGGAACCAAGGTCTACCTCAGAGCAACCCTCCATAAAGCCAAATCACTGCTGGGTTGTAGAACAATTAAAACTCAGTAAGATGAGTATACCTTTTAAGTTTATCTACATTAAGATTTACCTAATTTACCTTCTAAAGATAATGCTTATCGACCAAAATGAAACACTAACTGACAACTTTTAAGTTGATAGAACAGAGTGAGGCATTTTAAAGTAATATAGGTTATTGATATGCCAATGTTCCCACATAAGAAAAACACCATATAAAGTGACTTTTTAAAACATGAACACTTATCCATTTTCTGTTTTCTGGCAGTTGGTGATCTGGGCCTCTGGAAGCTGCTTTTCCCAGTTCTAAACCTAACAAGCCCTCTCCTGCTCACATATTTCTGACCTACAAAAAAATCAAACCATTAAAAGGCAGGTATATTAGTCAGGATTCTCCAGAGAAACAGGCAACTCTGTTGCCACATAACATTTTGAAGAATGTGGTCTACATGAATCAGAATCGACACCTTCCAAATGAACAATAGCTACAGATGTAACAGCTTTCATAATAAAACTGATTTGGAAAGTTGGTAAAAACAATCACCAGAGAGAGAGAGCAAGAGCGAGCGAGCGAGAGAGAGAGAGAGAAAGAGAGAGAGAGAGAGAGATTAGACATGTTAGAGACGATTTACTACGAAAATTGACTCACATGATAATGGAAGCCGGAAAGTCCCACAACGTGCCATCTGTAAACTGAAGAATCGGGGAAGCTGGAGGTGGTGTAATCCAGTCTGAGTTGGAAGGCCTGAGAACCAGGGGAGTCTTGCTGGAGGAGTGGAGTTTGGGGGGTGCTGGTGTTAAGTCCTGGAGTGTGAAGGCTGGAGAACAGGAGTCGTGATGTCTGAGGGCAGAAGAAGATGGATATCTCAACTGAAGAAGGTAGAGCAATAAGTCCTGCTCATGTCCATCAGCGAAGGCAGATCTTCCTTACTCAGTCTACGGATTCAAATGCTAATCTCTTCTGGAAACAACCTCAAAGAAACACCTAAAAATAATGTTTTACCAGCTATCTGGATATTCTTTAATTCCATTAAGCTGACACATAAAATGAACCATCATGGCAGGTATTTTGCCATTGTCATGAAACACATATTGAAAATGTTAAGGAGGCTATGAATTGACCATCTCTTGTTCTTCCTGGTTCCATCCAGCAGACCCCAATATTTTGTCTGATCTATACCTGTATCTCTAGCTACAGCTATGTCCATGTCCTTATCCATATTGTGTCTTATGTCATCAATGAAAAGATGAGGACCGATGTTCTTCATTCATAGATTTCGTTACTTTGAATGTTCACAATAACGATATTCATATTCAAATCAGTAACCAATAAAGATAAGGGAATGAAATATAATTTTTTAGATATCTAAATTTATACAGTTATTAATACCTGTAAAGATTCATGGATGTAGATATTTCTCTTCATACATGACACCCCAAACGTGACTCTCCTTTTGTCTAAGCCCATGTCAGCTTTGACATGGGTGCTGACTATTCCCATGAGATGTGGTTGCAACTGAACCCTGGTTGAAGGGGTTTTCCCTGCAGCTGGAAGGCTAATGTATTAGGCCATTCTCACATTGCTATAAAGAAATACCTGAGACTGGATAATTTATAAAGAAAAGAACTTTAATTGGCTGACAGTTTTATAGGCTGTAGAGGAAGCATGATGCTGGCATCTCCTTGACTTCTGGGGAGGCCTCAGGAAACTTACAGTCATGGCAGAAGGTAAAGGGGGAGCAGACATGTCACATTGCCAGAGCAGGAGCAAGAGTGAGAGAGCGGGGAGGTGCTACACACTTTTAAATGTCCAGATCTCCTGAGAACCCACTCATTATTGGGACGACAACATCAAGGGGATGGTGCTAAACCATTCATGAGAAATCACCCCTATGAGCCAATGACCTCTCACCAGGCCCCACCTCCACTGGGGATTACAATTTGACAAGATTTGGGAGGAGACACAGATCCACAGATCCAAATCATATCAGGATCCTGTGAGGCCATGATAGAGAACCCGTTGGCAATCTTGTAGAATTAGCTAACATCAGGATCCCTTCCCAAGGAACAGAGAAACTTCTAGAAAATCCTTTCACTCTTGACAAAGCCTAGCTTCCAAGACTTGATGCAAAAATCTTACTTTGGTAATTGAAAATAAAAAATGAACATTGACTGTTTCTTTGCATTCCCATCTCAACTGCCCTGCAGATAGTATCCTGGGCTGACTTGAGAGAAAGTCTTAGACATGCAAAAGGGAAAATAATTTTTTTTCAAAAACATTACCCTGATGTAAGTTTGAGTTGTGAATTGGATCAAGCTCTGTACATGTAGGTGGGAATAAAAAGACGAATGAGATATGACCCCAACTTGCAAGAGTATCCTTCTGGTGGGGGATACATGTAAAAGGGTAATTATAATACTGAATGAAAAGCTTAGATTGAAACATTCCCCTGCTCCTCAATTCCTGGCTACTCTGCCTTTATTTTGTATAGACAGGATACTGGCTGAACAATGGAAAAATTCAAAGTAAGACACTTTATATGGGCTCAGTTGGAATTTGACTAGCAAATAATTTATTAGGGAAAGCCAATAGGAAAGTAGTCGCCCTGTGGCACACAGGAAAAAGAGCTGTGAGGGGTGGCAAGAGATCATTCTTTTTCTAATGAGAAAATTTCAAAAATACATTAAAACTCTGTTGCCACATAACATTTTTAAGAATGTGGTATACATGAATCAGAATCGACACCTTCCAAATGAACAATAGCTACAGATGTAACAGCTTTCATAATAAAACTGATTTGGAAAGTTGGTAAAAACAATCACCAAAACATTTGGTGGAAAATCACATTGTAAAGTGGCTTTGTAATCTTAAACAGGAAAGCATGATATATTTTTCATTGAAGATGATTGATCAAAACTAATTTCTAATTTTTTGTTATTTTTACCAACTTATGTCACTATAATAATAATAATGATTCAAATACAAATGAAAATATACAATCAGTCAGACAATTTTTACAAACTGAATCTAAAACAGTCTCTCACACAAATATGGATATTTTTCCCCCAAATAAGTAACTCTTGGGGTGTGTAGACTGTGGAGTTTATAAAGCCGGGATTGTTTATGTGCCTCAAGCAAGTCTCTTTATAGCATTGTTTTTGAAATGCTCTGCAATCCAAAAATCATATTTGACCTCATGATTACTTTTAAATGGTCCACAGGAATTAAACGTACTGGGTTCACTTGGTTCTAAATATCATTGGCATAATTACGTAAAGCCTAAATGCTTTCAATTACAACATACACACAGATACTTGGTGCTAGCTTTAAACAAAAGTAGCTGTTTAGCAATGAACAGTGTAAACAAAACTTGTTGTATGAGTTCACTGAAGAGAATTGTATAGGGTTAATGATGCTGCTTTGGTACTAGGTCTTGCAGATCTTTCTCAGTATTAATCCTTACAGGATGGTTTGACTATTTGTGGTGAGACTTGTGATAAAAATCAGGAATTTATTTCAAATGGGCAGAAACTCCCTTTGAAGCATATCTACATTATTTCAAATGACCTAAATATGGATATAGTAAAGCATTGAATTAGATGTCCTGGAATTTATGTCTAAGCCTATTCTAAGTTTTATATGCTAGGGATTATGTTTACCTCTGGGTTTTGACTAGCACAATCATTCCAGTAAAATGTGAACAGAAAGGTAAGTCCTCTTTAAAAGCAAAAAGCTGAAATGCAGAAATCTGGCACCAAATGTCTCCCAACACCCCATTTAATAAAGCTCATGATTTGTGGTTGCCAAATTGCCCATCGGCAAGAAGAATTTGCATACTGGGCAGGAAGATGAAGCTGGATCGGGTGTATTTAGGCACAGTTCACTGTCTGGTTTCTTCCCTTGTTGGGTTGGGGGCTAACTGGAGAGCAGAATAGGGTAAAGACACTGGGAACTATGACAGTGAGTTCCTGGATGAGCCTGGAGCTGGCATAAAATGGAACTGGGTAATAGCAAGTTGCATGCTTGTAGCAGCAAGTTTTTGGTGCTAGGAAATATCAGACCTTTGAAATCTCTAAATCTTAGCTAAGATCTGAATGATCACAAGTTTGGGGTCCACAATTAATTTTGGGAGACTAATTTTCTCTTCTTTGGCCCTTCGTTTTCCAGGTTCTGTGTGCAGGATACCACCTCCAAGACCCCAGTCACTCTCCTCCCTACTTACACTATCCTACACACACACACATACACCCCCCCACACAGACACACACACAGGCACACCCCCCGACACACACACACACACACACAGACACTCACAGGGACACCAGAACACATTCAAGAAACCCAGCCTAGACCATTTTGACTAGTTGCTTCTCCTCTACTTTCTACAATAATCTTTTTATCAACAATTGATCAGTTTTCAAAATAAGATCAGACCTGGCTTGTATGCATCCACCATCTTCTCCTGCCATTAATTGGAGTTCGGAGGCCAAACTCTGGGCACAGCTGCGTCAGCATCAACATTAACAAGAACCATGTTGAGACACAGCTGATCAACAGCAAAGTTCTTCTCTAGGTTGGAAGGGATGGCTGATCCGGCTGCTTCTGAGGCATGACCAGGCTGGGGCAGCTAGCTTCAGAAAACCCCTGGTGTACCCAGATATCCTGCACCCCCAAAACTCCCCATAAGACACAACTATAGAGACAAAGGGGTAGAAACCTATGAAGAGTGACCCAGAATGACTGAATCATAGGATTCAGCCTCTTTTCTAAAAAGACTCCAGTAAACCTAAAACAAACAAGCCAAAGTTGGCCAAGGTTGGCCTTCAGGTACTCAGCAGAAAGGCCAATCTCAAGGTGCACACACCCTTTTTGGCAGAACTCCTTTTTGGCATTTCAGACTCTGGCACCCACAGCCCCAGAACAAAAACATTTCAATTTTCAAAAGCTGGCTAGGAATTCTAGAGAAGGAGAATTCATTTAGAGTTTTGCACGTACAGGAAGTTGGGAGGAGGGTGGAGTACAAACAAGTGGGCATATTCTGCTTTTCCTCGCCGTATTTTTGGAAGACACCATATAGTCAGTGATCCCAAGGGCTTCTGAAATATCCAGGTGTGGCTGTTCTGGCGAATAAGTTGTCCCTGAGCTGGTGTCTGGGCAACCTTCTGTTTAGTTAGGCACAAACCAAAGCACCTGACAGTGTCAATGCCTTAGGAGATTACAGCATGGGAGCACGTGAACTTGAACTCCACTCAGGAGGGAGCTGGGGAGATTGGGTCAGAGTTTCAGCTTCAGAGGGGAGAATTCTACTAACTGGTTTGTGGAATTCAGGATTCTCACTGGACTGCCTTAAACATCAGGACTTTAAACTCCCACAAATGGGAGTATTTCTCAATATTCTACAGTTTGAATTCCCAGTTCTCAATTTTTGAAGTGTTGGTGAACTAGTTGCAGTGGTATTTAGTTAATAGTTTCTAACACAAACTCATTATTTATTTAATAATTTTTAAAAGATTCATTTAAAAAATATAAACGTATTTTTTTTAAAAAAAAAACTTAAATTGTTACTCATTTTGTTATAACTCTTAATATGTTTTAAAACACACATTAAAAGGACATGTTTAAAATAAGCATGCTCATATATGGCCTAAACTCATTTCACATACCCTCACATACCCGTATCACTCTTTGGGAACCACTGTTGCTGGATGTGGTCCTCACAGGCCTCTAAGGTCCTCTGTGACTGATGCCTGAGGTCTCCAAAGGGAGATGATGGTTAAGAAGTCAGCGCCCCCAGCAGAGAAAGCTTTGACTTAAAGGTGTTTATGAACAGTGTCAGCACCTTCCGTGAGAAAAGGTTTTGGAAAAGTGAATTAACTGCCAAATCACAGCTTGGGCACCAGCAAGATGGTAAGGTCATCTAAAACTCTAGACTAGAAACAGCTCAAATAAGTTACACTTGTTTAGCAATTTTTGCCTAGCGTTAGAGAGCTCAAAGCAGGAATCTTCAGTTTCAGCGGTGGATCAGTATTTGCAAAACTGTTCAATATCAAAAGAAAATGAAATGTTAAAAGCTGCTGTGGGGACTTACAATGTGACAGTTTGAATAGGCTGAGCTATATTTTCCAAAATTGCCTTTCTTGCAAATTTCTGGTTAGAGAGTCACGAGGAGGATTCTTGCAAGATGAGGAGAGGAAAGGGAGGTAGTGGCCACATTGAAGGTCATGAGCATTGTTGGGATCTGTTGAGTTACCTCATTGATGTGAGGCAGCAGCTGGACCTGCACCTGCTCCCCTTTCCCCTGGATCTTCCTTCAGTTTCTCTTACCCCCAGGTCAGGTACATGTGTGTTCAGCTCTGTGCTGAACACACAAGGGCCAACGTCTGCAGGACACACTCCAAAGTCAGAGGCAAAACAACAGCCTCTGCTGTCTGTCTGTTCTTGTGGGTCCCAGCTTGTGCTTGCAGATTTTTGCCCACTCATGATCTTCTTGTTGTGACTGTCTGCCATGTGTATCTCAAGTTCCACATCAGACACAGAGACAAAGCCTTGAAGAGATGGCTCAACCAGACCCCACAACTGTATAAGCCAATTCCCTGTAACACACAACTGTTCATTTTATCTGTAAGGCTTCTAGACAATAGTAGGCTATTAGTAGTTAACTTTTGGAGGAGTCAAAAGTTATGTGCAAATTTTTGACTGTATGGGGGTGAGGGGTCAGTTACCATAACCTCCACATTTTTCAAGGGTCAACTGTACATGATAGCAAGTATCAAAATTCATTTTCTGTTCTAAATCCAATGCTCCTGTATTACTAACCTGTAGCAATCAATGGCTGCAGTCTCTTGGCAACCTACTGCCTCAGATTTAACAAAATATATATAGACACAAATACATTTGGTGTTTTTGTCATGAAATCTTTGCCCATGCCTATGTCCTGACTGGTATTGCCTAGATTTTCTTCTAGGGTTTTTATAGTTTGGGGTTTCACATTTAAGTCTTTAATCCATCTTGGTTAATTTTTGTATAAAGTGTAAGGAAGGAGTTCACTTTCAATTTTCTGCATTTGGCTAGCCAGTTTTCCCAGCACCATTTATAAAACAGGGAATCCTTTCTCCATTGCTTGTTTTTGTCAGGTTTGTTGAAGATCAGATAATTGTAGATGTGTGGTCTTATTTCTGAGTTCCTTATTCTGTTCCATTGATCTATGTGTCTGCTTTTGTACCAGTACCATGCTATTTTGATTACTGTAGCCTTGTAGTATAGTTTGAAGTCAGGTAGTGTGGTGCCTCCAGCTTTGTTATTTTTGCTTAGGATTGTCTTGGCTACATGGGCTGTTTTTTGTTCCATATCAATTTTAAAATAGTTTTTTTCTAATTCTGTGAATAATGTCAATGGTAGTTTAATGAGAATAGCATTGAATCTATAAATTACTTTGGGCAGTATGGCCATTTTCACGATATTGATTCTTCCTATCCATGAGCATGCAGTGTTTTTCCATTTCTTTGTGTCCTCTCTTATTTCCTTGAGCAGTGGTTTGTAGTTCTCCTTGAAGAGGTCATTCACTTCCCTTGTTAGCTGTATTCCTAGGTATTTTATTCTCTTTGTAGCAATTGTGAATGGAGTTCATTCATGATTTAGTTTTCTGCATGCTTGTTGGTGTATAGGAATGATTGTGATTTTTGCACATTGATTCTGTATCTTAGGACTGCTGAAGTTGCTTATCAGCTTAAGAAGCTTTTGGGCTGAGATGATGGGGTTTTCTAGATATAGGGTCATGTCATCTTCGAAGAAAGATATTTGACTTCCTTTCTTCCTATCTGAATGTGCTTTATTTCTCTCTTACCCAATTGTCCTGGCCAGAACTTCCAATACTTTGTTAAATAGGAGTGGTGGGAGAGGGCATCCTTGTCTTGTGCTGGTTTTCAAGGGAGATCTTCCAGGTTTTGCCCATTCAGTATGATGTTGGCTGTGGGTTTGTTATATATGGATCTTATTATTTTGAGGCATATTCCTTTAATACCTAGTTTATTGAGAGTTTTTAACATGAAGGGATGTCGAATTTTGTCAAAGGCCTTTTCTGTGTCTATTGAGATAATCATGTGGTTTTTGTCTTTAGTTTTGTTTATGTGATGAATGACAGTTATTGATTTGCATATGTTGAACCAGTCTTGCATCCTGGAGATGAAACCAATTTGATTGTGGTGGATAAGCTTTTTGATGTGCTACTGCATTTGGTTTGCCAGTATTTTATCGAGGATTTTTGCATTGATGTTCATCAGGGATATTGGCCTGAAGTTTTCTATTTTGCCTCTCTGTTGTATCTCTGCCAGGTTTGGTATCAGGATGATTCTAGTCTCATAAAATGAGTTAGAGAAGAGAACCTCCTTTTCAATTGTTTGGAATAGTTTCAGTAGAAATGGTACCAGCTCCTCTCTGTACCTCTGGCAGAATTCAACTGTAAATCCATTCGGTTCTGCTGGGCTTTTTTTCCTGGGTAGGCTATTTATTACTCCCTCAATTTCAGAACTTGTTATTGGCCTATTTATAGATTCAATTTCTTTCTGGTTCAGTCTTGGGAAGGTGTCTGCATCCAGGAATTTATCCATTTCTTCTAGAATTTCTAGTTTATGTGCATAGAGATGTTCATATCTCTGATGGCTGTTTGTATTTCTGTGGGGTCAGTGGTGATATCCCCTTTATAATTTTTTATTCTGTCTATTTGATTCTTCTCCTTTCTTCTTTATTAGTCTAGCTAGTGGTCTACCTATTTTATTAATTTTTTTCAAACAACCAGCTCCTGAATTAATTGATTTTTTGAAGGATTTTTTTGTGTCTCTATCTCCTTCAGTTCCACTCTGATCTCGGTTATTTCTTGTCTTCTGCTAGCTTTGGGGTTTGTTTGCTCTTGGTTCTCCAGTTCTTTTAGTTATGATGTTAAGTTGTCAATTTGAGATCTTTCTACCTTTTTGTTGTAGACATTTAGTGCTATAAATTTCCCTCTCAACACTGCTTTAGCTGTGTCCTACAAATCCTGGTATGATGTCTCTTTGTTCTCATTAGTTTCAAAGAACTTCTTGATTTCTGCCTTAATTTCATAATTTACCCAGGAGTCATTCCGGAGCAGATTGTTCAATTCCCATGTAGTTGTGAGGTCTCTGGTAAGTTTCTTAATCTTGAATTCTAATTTGATTGCACTGTGATCTGAGAGACAATTTGTTATTATTTCAGTTCTTTTGCATTTGCTGAGGAATGTTTTACTTCAACACAAATGAATCTCAAAAGAATTATGAAAAGTGACAAAAGCCAAATATGAGAGACTGCATACCGCATGGTGCCATGTAGATAAAATTTTAGAAAAGAAAAACTACTGTCAGAAAGCAGATCAGTGGCTTCCAAGGACAGTGTGTGGGTGAAGATTGACTGCAAGGGGGCACTAGGACATGTTTGAAGGTGCTGGAAATATTATAGGTCATGATTGTAGCGGTGGTTACATGGCTGTATACATTTGTGGAAGTCGTTAAATTATACTCTTCAACTTGGTGAATTTTATTATACATAAGTAACATTTCAGTAAAACATCAGTGCTTTAGAGAGCTTACTTACACATTTTCGTAAACATTGTTTTAAACTTTAAGTTGCATTTGATATCTATGTCACTAAAAACTTATGTTTAGTGTTCTAAAATGGAAAAACTTAATTAAAGGGAAACATGCTATTCTCCTTGTTTTAATAAAATGTGACTATGAGAAATCTAGCTGTTTCTGACGACACAAAGGAAAAGTCCATAAACTCT
The DNA here is from genome assembly GCF_024542745.1 of Macaca thibetana thibetana. Lineage (NCBI taxonomy): Eukaryota > Metazoa > Chordata > Mammalia > Primates > Cercopithecidae > Macaca > Macaca thibetana. The sequence continues at coordinate 18,766,024 of NC_065594.1, forward strand.
TTATTGATTGCTCGGTCCAGTGCTTCTTTCTAAAACAGGATGACCACAGGAATTGTTGAGGTCAGTTTTTCCATAGGCTTCCTGCTCGAGTGATGTAAACATAATCCTGGATACAACTAATTAGACAAGAGATCAGTATAATCAGTTATTGGCAGAAATCTGCAGGTTAGGCCCAAAGGAAACCTGACAGCCATGAGGTAGGATTTGACGTAAGAGTTCTTCCTAATTAACTGCTCTATATTTAAAAACAAAACAAAATCAAACCTCTTCTTTGAAGAATACAAAATACATAGAGAGAGTAAAAGTCTATAGGAAGATAGCTGAATGCCTCAATTCATCCTCTTTCTAAAGATGTACCTTTTCAGCTTTTTATCAAGGTTGGTTTAATCAACTTTAAGAACTTTATTATTTTAAGTATTTTTTCAAACTTTTTAATCAAGATAATTAACACTATGTATTAGAACAATATAAATTACTATATATAAAACTATATATATAAATTACTATATAAATATGAGACTATATATAAACTATAAAATAAGACAATATATAAAGACCATATAAATTTATGTATCTATACATAAATACATATGCATATATAATATGTAAATTTATGTATATGTGTTCATATATAAATGTACATGTTATACAATTTACATATTATACATATGTTTATATACAAGTATACTTATATATGTACATATACATATATAAATTATGTATGCTGTATAAGTATATATAGAGATATATACTTATCAGCATATTATACTTATATGGCATAGTATGTATGCCATGTAAGTATATATCAATGTATATATACTTATATGCATACATATAAGTATATATATACTTATACTGCAAACATATATACAAATGTGTGTGTGTATACATAAATATATATATATATATATATATGAATACATATGAGAGGAAGCAGTATAAAAGCAAAATTGAGAAAGAAGCAGAAAAAAAGGAGTCAAAGCTGGACTACGTTCTCTGAGACTGCAGGAACCCAGACCCTGACTTCCCTCACTCAAGCAAGTCCCTCACCCAGGCTTCTCCTCCTTGTAAGTACCTGGCTTTAGCTTGGCTCTGAGAAGAGACCAGAGCAGTGGAGTGGAGGCCGAAGTCAAGGGAGAGAAGGCAGCAGGCATGCCCCGCACAGCAGGGGATCTCAGTAAGCCCATGCAGTAGGGTGAGAGGAAGAGTGAGCCGAGCTGGATCAGAGTTGGAGAACAGCATCAGTGCAGAAACGGGGGTCGAGAGCAATGTGGACACCAGAGTCACCGGTTTATCATAGCTAGCACCCCTCTTTTGGTGGGGCCTGAGTGGGCAGTTGCTGCCCTATTTTCTGTGCTTTTCCAATTCCATGTATCTACCTGTTATTGTTGGCTCCCTTTCTTTGTAATTCCAGTTTCTTCCATCTGTGTCTGTTCTTCCAGTTTTACAGATCAAGTGCTTTTCTCTTTTTTCTCTCAATTCAGGCTTCCTTGGTCTTTGGTTGACTTCTTACTCCTAATACAGCAAGTTTAAAGTCTTAACCTGTATTTTCTGAGGAATTTCTCAATGAATGACCTGTTGTGAGACACAGGTTTCATATTGTCAAGTCAAATGACAAATGGCCCAGTGGCTGTAACCTGCACTGCTCCCACCTCCTGAACACAACTAGAAGCACCTACAGTCTATACAGACCCTGGGCAATTTATTACGTACTGTTTCGTGGCATCTCCTGAACCTGCTTGGACGTAAAGACCACTTTTTGCATAACATTGTATCTGAACAGTGCTGTAACTTTTACCCAGGTATGAAACATGGAATTGTTACTTTTATTTAATTTTCTTGAATTACAAGGACTTGGATTTCTCTGACAAATCAGTTTGTGTAGAAACCAATGGGTATCTCTAGGTTCCCCTGGAAAATATCACTACATTTAAGCTATTTTTCATGTTTCTTTTCTTTTTCTTTCTTTTTTTTTTTTTTTTTTTTTTTTTTTTTGAGATGGAGTTTTGCCCTATTGCCCAGGCTGGAGTGCAATGTGCTATCTTGACTCACTGCAACCTCCACCTCCTGGGTTCAAGCAATTCTCCTGCCTCAGCCTCCTGAGTAGGTGAGACTACAGGCATGAACCACCATGCCTGGATAATTTTTGTATTTTTAGTGGAGATGGGGTTTCTCCATTTTGGCCAGGCTGGTCTCGATCTCCTGACCTCAGGTGATCCATCCGCCTCGGCCTCCCAAAGTGCTGGGATTACAGGCATGAGCCACCATGCCCAGTCTCATGTTTATTTTCAACATTTCAACAAATTCCTACCCAATCGTATGAAACTCCAGAATCTCTCCAAGTACTTCAAAGAGGGTTGCAGAATGTAACTAATAAATTGATTTTAATTTATTGATTGTTAGAATGAGATGAGATCTTAAAGAAAGGTGTGCTCAACACTTTAATATTACGTATGAGAATACCGTGGCTCAGAGAATGTCACTGACTTGGCCCACAACCCTACGGTCAGTTAATGGCAGATGTGAAAGCTAAACTGAGATCTACTGAGGTCTATTCCTATCTGTCTGCCATTACAGGAGGCCTCCTCTCTATTTGATTTTTACAATAAGATAAATCTGTAGACATTTTAAGAGGAAGGAATACTATTGACAAACCAATGACAGCTTAATATACTGATTCTCAGATAGGAAGCTCCTTATATCACCAGTGGGGCTTTATACAAAAGACCAATCTTTGAGCTTCCTAATATCTATAGGATAAGAACACCCAACGTAGGGTCAAGAAATGTGTACTTCAAAAATTCCCTATCATTGACTCTGAGGTAGCTCCTAGCTAAGCATCACTGAAAGTATAAAAACCAGACTTTGGTTTCACTGACTCTGGAATGGAATCTGAGATCTTGTACTTATTTTGTGATGTGAGGGAGTTGCTTGACTTCTTGGAACTTCAAATTCCTCATCCGTAAAAAAGAAAATAATAGTAATTCTACAGAGATAGCAACATGAAACACTTAGCACAGTGCCGGGAACAGAGCACAGATTCAGTAAGTATTTGTTTGCATATGGCATCATTGAAAAGACTGGAAACTCTCACATTCTTCTCTAAAAGAGACCACATTTGCCCCAGTAGTTGAAGGCAAGGGACGCCATACTCACAGGGATCTGAATTCTGCCATTTATTTTTTATTAATATTTGGGACAACACTCAATTTCTCTATGTCTGAGTGTTTTCTCAAAGATAGCAATAGCATGGTGCTTGGCACATAGTCAATAAACAATAAAGTAATATTATTATTAGAATCACTTCATTCTGCTACCTCATGAACAGGTTTCAGCAACTGATATCTTCTCCCTTTATTGTGACTAAATGAAACTAGCTACTCAGGTGTTAAATAAGATGTCATAAAGTTGACATAAAGTGATGATTAGAAATTGATTTATAACATGCCTAAATTTTTTCATTGAGGTATAATTTACACACAATGAAATGCACAGATCTTAACTGTACAAATCAATGAGTTCTGAAACATGCATACACCCATTTAATCCACATCCCTACCAAGATACGAACTACTTCCATCATTCCAGAAAGTTTTTATGTGACCCTTCTCAGTCAATCCGACCTCCCCATGCTGAAGGGGAACCCACCCTTCTGATTTCTATCGTCATGGATTAGTCTGCCTTTTCTGGTACTTCATATAAATGGAATCATAGAATGTGTACTCTTTTATAGCTGATTTCTTTCATTCAATGTAATGATTTTGGAATTCATCCATATTGCTGCATCTTTGGTAGTTTATGCCTTAACACACTTTTAGTTGCTTAATTGGCATATTACTTCACTAACTCCACTACTTTCATAAGTTATTTACTAAAGAAGTATCATACACTTTCAACTTTTTAAAAAGAAACAGTAACAATTACAGACACAATGTTACTGATGAAGGATCATTATCACCTGGTGCCAAGAAAGACAATAAAACACAATGATCATAAAATCTGACATTTGGCTATCTTGTTGCCTCAATGGGGGAAAGGTTTGCCAGGTTTATTCTAATGTGATATTTCCATACAGGTATCTCAAAATTAAAACTGGGACTACCAACATCATAAAATATCATATTTTCAAAATAAGATGATGCCCACATTTGAAAAAATTTCTAGAGCAGTAGTTTTCAAAGTGGATGCCCCACATGGGAAACAACGTATTCGATCTTCTATATTCACCTAAAAAATAAGAAAGATAATAAGCTTTACTATCATCTATGAGTCCTCATGTCTGAAGTTACATGAAAGAAGAGCTCCACCACTCCGAGTCACAGGTGCCCTCCTGCCTCCATTGCTTCCAGAATATTACAGTGCATGGCATTGACATGTGCCCTTGTTGAAAGAGTTTGTGGATTATATGATCTAGTTTTAGTTAAACCAACCATCACAAAATACTGACTTAAAAGTAATCCCGCAAAGAACCCATGATGAAACCTACAATGCGTCATGGCAGGTGAGGTAAGCACAAGGAAAGAAGGTGGTAGATTGGCCTTTCTTCTCTTCCTAGTAAAGGCTCTGTGTCAGCCACAATATGTTTTTAGGCAAAGAACAGCAGTTGATGCTATCATAATAAACCTCTGCTTTGTGTAGTGATTTTCTTCCAAAGAACTTGGAGCATTTCCTACACAACTTAAGAACACTTGGTGAATCAGCACCAAAACTGATAACACAAGCTACCTCCAGATTGTTTTTTATTAACAACTGCCTTCGGGGACTTATACCTGAAGTGGGGATTTAATTGCTCATCTGAGAAATTAGAGGGAGAGATTTAATGTAAAGAAGAAAAAACAAAAGAGAAAGAAAGAGGCAGAGCAGGAGAAAGATCAAAAGCAAATATCTCAGGGTTACTTTCCACTTAACTTTATTTCCTTCTGTCACTTTCTACCTCTACAAGACTTAATTGGCCTCCATCAGATGGTACCCAGATCTCAATTTGGTGATTACCCTGTGCCTGTTCAGAGTTCTCCTAGTAGTTTCAAGTTTTCTCTTTCTTTAAGTTGCTGGTGCTGCCACTTGGTGGAATGTGTTTATTCAGGGAGCAAAGTATTTGCTAAGAAATATGCTTTATGTACTCACATTATAAACACTTTCAGTGTATGTTCTTAAGCCCTTCTAAAAATAATTCTGCAAATATATAAGGTTTATATGAGACTATCTGGTGTTTTGTTACATATTGATTTGTTTTTATATAACAGACTCTTTTATGCTAAAGCTCCATGACTCACCGCTTTTAGAAATCATCTCTTGCTATATCTAATTGTTAAAGTTGACATGTTGCTCTGTGGATCTAGTCTATTTTTTTTCATGCATTATGTGTTTGGTCTCCGATTAATGTGTACTGTCTCGAAGACAGAAGTTGTACTTGTTCCTTCCTTTGGTGGCGTTTACTCTGTGGAAGCTCTTTTTCATTGTTGTGATTGTATGGCCAGAATCCCTACTACCCTTCAGAAGGTAGGCCGAGCCTCTTGTACATGGTGCAATTTGATGGCAGAGTCGAGCTTATCCTCATGATTCATTATTTCATTCAGTTAATATTTTTGACCTCCTACTACATGCCAGGAGCTGTTTTAAACTCAGCAGTAAACAGACAAAAATTCCTCACCTAATGTGGCTTGCATTTTCCTGTGGGAAGGATAGATAATAAGCAAAACAAGTAAGTTAAATATTCAGTAAAGTACTAAGGAGAACAAGGTGTGGCATCTGATTAAAGTCCATGAAAATGATTTTGAAATGAGGGAGCATGAAAAGGAGGGAGCAAGCTATGGAACAATCTGGAAGGAAAATACTCCCTGGAGGAGAGAATAAGTACAAAGGGGTAATGCAGGAGCAAGACAGTTTTGTTCAAGGAAGAATAAAGAAGCCAGTAGGGCTGGAGCAGAAAGAGCAGCAGGAAAGGCTGTAAAGAAGAGCTCAGAAATGTAAGGAACCCCTAGTGAAGGACCTGTAGGTCACTAGGGGAGCCTTATTTTTACTCTGAGGACAGAGGAAGCAAAGCCGTCTCCTTTGGCTAGGGCTGCCAGCAAAGAGCCGCAAACAGAGGCATCAGCAACAGAAGCTTCTTGTCTCACAATTCTTGGGGCTAGAAGTCTGAAATCTAGGTATTGGCAGTTTTATTCTTTCTGAGGGAGGTGAGGGAAGGATCTGTTACAGGCGTCTCTCATTGGCCCGCAGATGGCCCTCTGCATGTTCTTGTATATTTGTGTGGTGCTCTCACTGTACCCGAACCTGTCTCCAAATTTCCTCTCTTTATAAGGACATCAGTCTTATTGGATTATGGTCCACCTTAATGACCTCATTCTAAGCTGGTAAAGGCCCTATCTGCAAATAAAGTCACATTCTGAGGCAGTAGAGCTTAGAACATATGAATTTTGGGAGGAAAATTCAACTCAGTTCAACTCATAACAAAGGCCACTGGCGCTTTTTGAGCACAGAAGTACAGGACCTAACTGTCTAAAATAATTAGTCTGGCTTCTGTGCGGAGAATGGAAGCTGAAACATCAGGCAGGAGGCTCTTGCAATAACTCAGGCAAGAAATGGTGGTGGGAGCAATGGATAAAGCTGATGAAAGAAGTCGGGTTCCAGATATACAGTACATTGATGGTTCTCTGGGGGATCCAATGTAGAGGGTAAGAAAAGGAGCCAAAAGTAACTGCAAGCTACCATTTTTAGATTTGAGGATAATGGCACGAGAAACAAGTTTGGGTGGGGAAAAAAGGAAGTTTGGGACATGTTAAGTTTGAGATACCTATCCAAATGGACATGCCAAGGTACAGCTCCGTATACGTCCCTGGGGTTCAGAGGGCAGATCCATCTTCAGCAAATGGATGGTCCATGGTAGCCAAGAGGTTAGAGTATGAATAGAGAAGAGATTAAAGTGCTATGCCCCTGGCTGCTTAAACATGTACGGTTTACAGCTATGGAAGGAAAACAGCAAAGACTGAAAAGGAACAGCTAGAAAAGCAGTATGAAAACTGGTCAAGTATTGTGTCCTGGAAATGAAGAAAAGAAAATTATTCACAGGATCCACACAGTTAAGTTCTGCAGGAGGTCAAGTAATATGATAACTGAGAACTAACCATTGGGTCAGTCACTGTGGAGGTCATCGGTAATCATGTGGAGAGTTTAAGTGGCAAAGAGCCAAAAGCCTGCTTGAAATGGGTTCTAGAGAAGTTGGGAACATTGGGCTGGAAAGCATAGTCTATGTCAAGAGATCTTGTTGTGAATAGAAGGAGAGACATGGGACAGTGGCTGGAGGGGAAAGCACAGCCTATTTCTTTACTGATTGAAATTATCTCACAGGAAAAGGAAACGGATAATGCACAAAAAAAAGCATTGATCATTCTAGAAATTGCCTCAGAATATCTCTCATCTTAGCGTTTTTCATTTGAAATGGGAGAATAATACCTCTTCACTTTGTCAGGATGAAATGAAATATTCCATGTAATAATACATTACAAATAATACATTTGAAAGATGTTTGGAATTGCACGTATATACAACACTTGCTGAAAATGATATCTCACCATCTGTGTGCAAATAAACATATACACCATGGCTATTTTATATAGTTTTGTAAAAGTATATATAGGCCAGTTGAGTTAAACTCATAGTTTATGGTTCTGTAGAATATGAGCTATTGTGCATCTTTGCAGGTTGCAGTTCCTCATTGATGGAAAGAGAAGCAGCTGTGACAAAGAAGGCAAGAGGCTTGCTAGTTGTGTGGCCTTGGGCATGCTATTTAAGCTGTCCAAGATTTAATTTCCTGGCCTATAAAATGGCATAAAAATTCATACCTCAAACGATGAATATAAGGAAGTGAAAGGGTTTGTATAAAAGTTTCAACATATAATAAGCATTTACTAACTTTTTCTGAATTACAGAAGTCAAGTCTCCCACATCAACCCGTTCCTTTTATAGGTTTCAAAATGATGTGCCAATGTTTTCCAAAGGTGCTTTTCTGAACCTGTGTCATTTATATGATTTTAAATAGTAATAATTTAAAGAAGCGCTGGTCTTCATCATGTCTTTGGAAAGCGAGGCAAAATCTTGGTCTGCACATTGTGGCAGTATACTAAACTAGCATAGTCCCAGTACTGATACAGTAAGCAGATCATGACTGGTAGCAGATGGACTGTGTCACTATAGCTTGTAAGACAATGCTGCACCTATGAAACAAATGCCCAAGTTTAATGAGAGGGTCTATATCAGTCTCTGCTTCTGAAGATATTTATTATTAGTAATTTTTGATATTAAGTGCTTCTCTGCTCCCCATGCCCTAGGGAACAACTGCTCTATGTAAGTTATGGCTGGTCCATTTGTTGGCTAAGCAGAAGGATGGATTTAAGTGTTCTTGGAGGCCACCACCATTACAGATCTATGAACTGACAATGGCATTCCCTGAGGATACTGGGAAAGAGTGTAGGTAATTATTTTCTTTTCCTTTAAGGTGACTTTTTAAAGTTTATATATCACTCAAAGAGTCAATCAACACCAACTTTTTATAGTGAGATGCATAAACAAGTATCCTAGTTTTAGAAACATTTATTTAAGATAACCCAAAACTTGGGAATTAATCAACAAATTTACTAATTCTGTCTAAGGATGAATACCCTTCTCTGAGTCATTCACAATTGAAGAGTTAAAGCTAACATCTCCTTGCTAAATTAGCCATGGAAGATACTTGACAACATGGTGCTTGCTTTATGGGGATGATAAGAATTTTCCAAATTCAAATTTTTAGTGTGATAATTCCCTTTTATGGGTAAACCAGCCATGAGTTGGGAAGATAAATGTCACCATAAATGCAACCTACTGATTTGGTGGTCATTTGGACTAGAATCATTTTCAACTGAAAGACTCTGTGATTCTGTGGTACTGATCTCTAATTTTTCTCATGTAAATCTAAAGAAAATTAATCATTACTTAAAATTCATTCTCTTTTCAATTCACATTTTCTGGGATTCGCTTTTTCTCTTTAGGAAGGCACATCTGTTTTGTGGGGAATGGAAAATAAAAACAAAATATAATCCACCAGGAGGGAGAATTTTACCAATGCCAGATCTTACAAGTATCTGTCGATCCTAGGCTGGCATTCTCTCCATTCATGCCACACATTTCTATGAACCCTGGTGTGTCAGCTGCTCTGTGGATCTAGGGCCAGGATGGAGGCCAAAGCTGGAGCTGAAGGTTGGGATCTGTCCTCATAGAGTCATCATCAGTGTTCTTTCTTCCTTTAACACCCTTGGAGTAAAACACTAAAGAATTACATTAAGGCTGGGTGCTGTGGCTCATGCCTATAACCCCAGAACTTTGGGAGGCCGAGGTGAGTGGATCAGCTGCAGTCAGAAGTTCGAGAGCAGTCTGGCCAACGTGGTGAAACCTTGTCTCTACTAAAAATACAAAAATTAGCCAGGCGTGGTGGCGGGTGCCTGTAATCCCAGCTACTCGGGAGGCAGAGGCAGGAGAATCACTTTGAACCTAGGAGGTGAAAGTTGCAGTGAGCCGAGATCGTACCACTGCACTCCAGCCTGGGTGACAGAGCAAGATTACGTCTAAAAAAACAAAAATTACATTAAATACTCTAAATAACTGTTAAGAATATTGGTGTGAATGAAAAATTCAGTTTAATGGTTAAGAGCATGGAGCTTGTAATCAGGTAGATCTTAGATCCAACCTGGAAATTAAACCTATGCCACAGGGCTGTATGAGGACAAGATTTAATAATGTCTGTTGTGGCCTTAGCACATGGCAGCTATATAGAAAGGATTCAGAAATCTTGATTACAGCTATGACTATTTCATGTATTATTCATGTGCTAGGTAGGCCTGCCAGAGGCATGTTTGCCCTCCACATCGCATGGGGTAGGATGGGAATGGGGTCAAGTGGAGGCAAACAGAGGAGTCTCCGGTAAAGGAGTAAACAAAAGCTGTGAGTGGTAGGTGGGTTGAAGAAGGCTCTGAACTAAGGTAATGACTCCGCATCTGGAGGTCCTGGTTTTTATTTCCACATGTGCACGGGAGACAATAATTCTTATAAAGATTAATCATTCCACAAGTGTTTTGAATCAGAAAATAATGAAGAACAGAACCTGGGTTCTGGCTTTGGAATTTGCTATAGCCCATCTAAGGGTTGTTCATAAGCTGTATTCTTAGTTGATCATTGTGCTAATTCCATTAGAACTAATTTTTTTTTTCTTTGAAAACTGCATTGTGCATTATCAGGCTGAAATCTAACATGAACTATGCTGTCAAACATTCTGTACAGCAAACAATGACGTAGAAACCTCAGTGTAATCTCTAAACAAGAAATTCCTGGGATTCTGCAGATAAAAAGTGAGGCACCCAGTGTAGGAAGGGACTGACTTATCCCATCCTTGACTTGTTAGCCCCTGATATGGAGAAGTTAAGCTCCAGAGCTTTTTCAGTGCTAAATACTCCATTTTCATTAATTCCTCGGAATTTGTGATGCACAGAAGATAAGTAGCATGTACACTTCTGCGTGTCTGTGTTGTGCATGTATATGCATTCTGTGTGCATGCATGAACCTAGGTAGAAGACCACAAGAAGTGTATAGAAGAGGAAAACTCTAAAAGGAAACACTACCAAGGTTCATGTTGAAAGGAATACTGAGTCAATGTTATTCTAGGCAGTACACACAAATTTCAACTTAGAAACTGGCAGGTTGATTATATTTTTCAGATGAGCAAAGTGCATACTTTCAGAATGATGGAAGACTATTTCAACATTAATTTTAGCAAGTCTTCTTTATTGATGAAAAAATGCCAGGCTCACCCAGACTGAGCTGAACCACCACCATTCGAACTGGAAAGAACACATTCTCAAGGGACCAGGCCACTCCCTGGTGAGCCAGCCTGTATTTTGGGGAAGAGATGGTTTATTTGTGAAATGATATGGCATGAGCCACAAATCTATTAGATTTTTTTCTCTGCTTTATTGCAGATTATTTGAGCAAACTCCACTACCCCTTTCTGAAAGCCATGAAGCATCCACAGCCAGCCAGCCTTCACAGTGCAGGAAAGAAATACTTGACATCATCAAGCCTGAGTCAGGAGTCAGCAACTCAGGTTTCAAACTGACTTTGGCAATTTACTGACAACTCTTTGCCTTCATTTTCCTATCTGTGAAACAATTTTGCTAATTTCGCTACCCTTAGAATAAATTCTACAATGTCTATGAATCAATTTGAGCCCCTTCCTAGAATGAAAACTTTTGGAGGCTGCTTCAAGGGTGCTCATCTAGCCCAAACCTCCCTTTTCCGAAAGAACCACCTCCCCCTGCATAGGACTGGGCACTGGCAGCCAGATCATTCAAATGATGCTAGTCCCTGGTGATAGTTAGCTGAATCAAAGGCGGATCAAGGAAGCCAATCTCTAATTAAGCTGGACCTGCTAGTGTCTGCCTCTCTTGGGGCAAGTCAGTTGGCTGGGAGCCTGAGACTGGGCAACGATGGAGAGACAAGGGTTAGGCAGCGTATTTCTGACACTCTTCCAGAAAATCAGGAAAAAACAGTCTGCAAAGAGAGAAAAATGATGCTGATATCCAGAGAGCAGTGGGGATGAGCAGCTGCTTGACCCCCAGGGAGTGATGGTGGGAGGCATTGCCTTGGTTCCTGACTGTACTCCAGGTCTTCATGCAGACCTTCTGCTCCTCTAACCTCATATCCTTTCAACAAATCCCACTTTGTAGCAAACACTCCTTGGTGAGTTTCTGCTACTTGGAACCAAATGATCTCAAGCCTGAAATCACATACTCCTTTGAGTTGTCTATCTCAGAAAAGCTAGCAATGTCATTGACAGATAGGGCCCTTTGCAGGAACATTGTTGCAGCTGGAGGTCATTATCCTAACTGAGTTAGTGCAGGAACAGAAAACCAAGTATCACATGTTCTCACTTGTAAGTGGGAGCTAAACATTGCATACTCATGGACATAAAGATGGGAACAATAGATGCTGGTGACTACTAGATGGGGGAGGGAGGTCACCAAGGGCTGAGAAACTGTTGGGTACTATGCTTAGTACCTGGGTGACGGGATCCTTCATACCCCAAACCTCAGCATCACGTAATATACCCACGTAACAAGCTTGCACATGTACTCCCTGAATCTAAAATAAAAGTTGAAAATATTTTTTAAAAAGGATTATTAACAAGACTTTTTATTTTAAAAATTATTTAACATTCTTTCAGAACAAAACATTAGCTTCCAGCTTGTTCTTGGGCATTCTTGTCTGTTAAGGTTGAGCCCATTTAGGCAAATTGCCCTAACAGGCAACTGAGCAGAATTCTCAACAGGAATCCAGGGGTCGGCTGTTAGCAGAGTTTTAATTTTTGTTATAGCATTGAAAGACAACCATTCTCAAACCACTATACAGCTAAGCTGGGTTTTCACTCCTTGACGACTGCATAGCAAATTGGTCCACATGAGGAATTCTGGCTCTGTTAATCAGCTGTGGCTGCTCCATGTCAGTGGGTAAAATGTGGATGTCATTCAGGGTGCAGATGGCCAACCGAAATGATGCTCTCAGTGGCACGAAATGAGGCAAAAGAAGTTGAAATTGAGATAAGCAGCAGCCTACCACCACCGTCCAGCCTTCCCCGGAGGTGTGAGAAGCCAGGCCGTTTCTGTTCACAGGGAATTTAGGTGAATCATGACCATTTCTGTCCACGTGAGGTTGAAAGTGAAACCCTATTCAACCCTCAAGATTTGCTCAACCAAGGGCTGATTATGGTGGGAAGCAAAGAACAGAATTTACTCATCAATCGTCCTAGACCTGTAGGCAGAAACCTTTTCCTTTGTGGTATCTGGCTCATCATCATCAAAGAGTGTGTTTCTCTGTGAGTGTGTGTGTGTGTGTGTCTCTCTCTCTGCCTCTGGTCTTTCTCATTTTATCTTTGCGTGTGTGTGTGTGTGTGTGTGTATACACACACACATATAAAAAATACATACATATAAATTGTATATATATGTAATACCTATATATGTATATATTATGTATATATTATGCATGGCCAAGTGATTATTATCAAAGAGATTATAAAACATGCTGTTTTATCCTGCAACTTCTCAAAGAGATGAAGCTTCCAAATTGATATCTACAAGAGCTGTTGTCCTGTAGGTGCTACGAAGTACTCATATTTCCCCACAGAAGAAGTGTGGTTAGTAGGAAAATGAAAGTATTTTTAATTTATCTTCACTGGAACTTAAGGGGAAACCCAGGAGGCGTGCCGTGCCTCTTTCCCCCACGGCTCTAGCTGAGGACGCCCTGTCATCAGGACATGCCTGCCCCACATAGCAGCTGCAGAGAGGACCCTTCTCCATATCCCCAGCCTCCCCAATGTGTTCTCCTGCTGACCCCTGCCTTGTTAGCTGGATAGAAGGTGTTCCCTCATCTAGCCAGCAACAAGCAGAGGGCATTCTTCTAAGAAAAGTGCCAAGAATCATTCCTTCTCTAGAAATGTTACGGAGTCCCATGTGAAACAATAACAGGGACATTCATTTAACATCTAGGCATTTTGATTTTAAGGGCTTGTACTTATGGTATTTGTTTATGCTGGGGCTTCCTGAGTCCCTAGATAACCTTTCTAGTCGTTTGGAGCTGAGTGATGATCAACAGTGTATCACAAATAGGACTTCTCTTCAGATTAAAAAGTAGTTTATTAAAAATTCATCCATCTTGGAGGATCAGTCAACTTTCAACAAGAAGATCCATTTTTTGGGATCTGACTTAGCTTACAAGTAAAGCAGGCTTTCTGGAAAGTGAGTGTGTAAATGGCCAAATGTAACATAAACTCCAGTGAGCTGTGCAAGCCACTCACTGGAACAGCTTGCTCAGTGGCTACTCATTCTGATAATTAATGAGTCTTATTCTGAACTGCAGTGACATTGTATAAACACGGATGTTTTTTCCTTCTACTTTATTAAGAAGGAAGAAAATAAATTAAACCCACTGGCAACAAATGAATGAATATGTTATTTTTTTTTAATTATCCATAGCCTTACCAACAGAAAGTTTATTAAATAATGGGCTCTCAAAAGTAATTTTAATATGTGCCTTTGGATCATTTCTCTTACAATTTTCACCACAGGGATTCTTATGGAAAAATAACATTTTCTGGCCAGGCGTGGTGGCTCACACCTGTAATCCCAGCACTTTGGGAGGCCGAGGTGGGCAGATCACCTGAGGTCAGAAGTCTGAGACCAGCCTGGCAACATGATGAAACTCCACCTGTATTAAAGTTACAAAAATTAGCCGGTGTGGTGGCAGGCACCTATAATCCCAGCTACTCGGGAGGCTGAGGCAGGAGAATCACTTGAACCTGAGAAGCAGAGGTTGCAGTGACCTGAGATTGCACCCCTGCACTCCAGCCTGGGTGACAGAGTGAGGTTCCATCTCAAAAAAAAAAAAAAAAAAAAAAAAAAAAGAAAGAAAAGAAAAAAGAAAAGAAAAAGAAAAAGAACATTTTCATGGCAGCCTCCGATATGTCTATTCCCCATGGAGTATGCAGCCATGCCTTCACTCCAGCCTCCCACTGTTGAACCTGCCTTATACTGAGGCAGTCATTACTTGGTATTGTCATCACTGGCTCAGTGACGTACAGTGTCATCACTGTACACCCTCTTCGATAGCCCATTAAGCCCTTGAAATAAAAATGAAACTTTTCTCCTTTATGCTTGAATTACTAGTCCTTAGCAATCAGTGCATATCTATAATAAAGAATTGTTACATAAAAAAGCAAATTTACCAATACAAAACCATGTTATACAATTTTAAAAACCCTAAAAGTATGATAAAATGAAGTCTAAATGGCAAAAACGAAACAGAAAAAAACAACAACTAAATTTGTAGATCTTTCCTTCTCATCTGATGTCAGTTCTTTCTCCAGTAAGCAATGGGTGGCTGAAAGGTACACATGGCATCCTTATTGGTAACAACGCATCATGCAGAAGAAACACCATGCAAACAAGAATGCATTCTTGGTAAACTTCAGTTTTCTCTCAGATTTTTATAAATTCAGACATAATGGAAGGAATTCCATTCATTTCCAGAGTAGCTCAGATAGTCTTTTCTGGAAGAGGTCTCTATTAGGATGAAATGACACTGTAAAACATGCTGCCTTTACTACTTTTGAAAGTCCAAAAACAGTGGATTCAAAAAGAAAATGAACAAACAAAAAAACACCCCTTTGCCCCACACAAAAACAAACAAGCAAAAAAACCATGAAGCTTTTCCTCCTGAATGGGACATTGCATTTTGGTGCAATTCTATGCTTTTTTCCATCTTGTTGTGGTTATGGTTTTCACCAAGTGAGTTCCTTTCTGTAGTTATTTCTCTCCAAGCCCATGTATCTCCTCTGGCAACCTGAGGCTTGTTTTGATGGGGTGTGTTGACCATGTTCAGGGCCAGAGGAAATGAACACCTAGTCTTCACTTCAAAGTTTTAAAAAGTTGTTTCCTGAACCCTATCAAAGATTGTTTTTATTCCTCAAAATCTTGCTAAGAGAAAAAAAAAACAACACACCATTTGAGGAGCTTCATATTGGAAAGAATCTTCATAATGGACTCTTGCTTCTTCCCCCTCACGGGAGGTAAAGCATAAACTGTGTTTCCCAAACAGTCATGCAAATAAGATCCCCTCATTTTTGTCTTCTGCTCCAGCATCTCTGGACTGGGGCAAAATCTGGTGGCCTATATTGCTGGATGAAAAATGGCAATTTGATGATGTTCTGTATCTAGGGAAGAGTTTCAGGGAATGTTGTCTGTTTGTCTTTGGATTGCACTTCACTTGAGCATAGCTCAGTGGAAGTAATGCACAAGTAAGCTACACTGTACTGGATGCCTACTTTGAACTTGTATTATTAATGTGGGTTTTCATCCAGAAGAAGAGGGGGATAGGTTGGAGAGGAGGGTAGATGATTTTTCTCCTTGTCTCACTTGAACTTTATCAATTTATATCTACTTGATCCCAGCATCAATTAAAGCAGTGGGAAGGGGGAACGCTATGTGGGAATATAAAGCAATCACATAATCACAGAATAAGGCTGGGGAAGGGACCATAAAGCATTTCTATTCTACCCAATGATCTACAGTCTAAACTATTCATAACATCTCTGCCAAGCCATTACCTGGTGACTAGGTATAATAACAGTTTATAGGGCAGCACACTCTAAGTGTGGATAGCACTGTGCTGAGAAGGATGCAGTGTACTCAAGAGGACCCTCCCACTCTTAGAGGTGTAGAAAGTTGAGCCATAGATGCTCACTGTCCTGATTGTGGACTTTTTATGCCAATAATCTGGTTAGATCACTGGTGAGAATGCTGGATGACACTTTCCATCTTTAGTTCTTTCGATTCCAGGAAGCCTTATTTACTACGTGGTCAGCCTTATTTACTACGACATCTCAGCCATCTGCAGGGGTTTTGTTCCAGGACCCTCCTTCATCCCCATACAGAAATCTATGGATGCTCAAGTCCTGCATCTGGCCATGTGAAACCCATATATGAAAAGTCAGCCCTCGACATCCATGGATTCCACACCCCACGAATACTGTATTTTCAGAGGGAGTCTCACTCCGTCACCAGGCTGAAGTGCAGCGGCACAGTCTCAGTTCACTACAACCTCCGCTTCCTGGGTTCAAGCAATTCTCCTGCCTCAGCCTCCTGAGTAGCTGGGACTATAGGCGTGCACCACCATGCTCAGCTAATTTTTGTATTTTTAGTAGAGACGGGGTTTCACCACGTTGGCCAGGATGGTCTCGATCTCTTGACCTTGTGATCCGCCTGCCTCGGCCTCCCAAAGTGCTGGGATTGCAGGCATGAGCCACCGTGCCCAGCCAAATACTGTATTTTCAATCCTCAGTTGGCTGAATTCGTATATGTGGAACCCGCGGATGCGGAGGGCCGACTGCACTTCCCTGTGCAAGGAGAAGAGCTTAAGATGACGTGGGAAAAAAGCCAAAAGATCTGCAAACGTTTGTGGCCAGCACTTCCGCTGGCTGTTTCCAGTTTTTTTTTTCTTTTCCTCTGCCACATGTCACTGTGACAAGCTACTCTAGGAGGCCTGTCACACTTCTCTGTGCTCTGATTTGTGGCCTAACCTTTGCTGAGGGATTGTTTGTCCTATCATACATCTTGACAGCCTGCTCTAGGTCGCAGATGTGGATGCTTGGACTTCCTTCCTTGATGCTAATTTTGTCATCGCAACCCATGGACACCACTACCCAACCAGCCCCATTTCTTTCTCTTTCTTTGGTTTATTTTCAGTCATCGAGTTTGCCAGTATGATGGCAAAATATTTATGTATTTTGTCATAAATCAATTAAAGAGTTATCAATTAAAGAGTCAATTAAAATAGAGTGAGCTATTACTTTCTTCTGAGGTGCTGAGAACCTTTCAATCAACAAGTATCTACTGAGCTCCTCCATGTGCCAGGCATTGTTTCCCTTAGAAGTCCAGTTGATTTTTTTTTTTTTCAAATCTCACTTTTTCTTTGAAATATGTATTTTGAAATTGACAAATCTTTTCCTTTTTAAACATCATTTTAATGGTGTGTTTAGGTGACTCTTCTGCTCCCCTCGGTCACAAATCTGTCTTGAATTTTCTACCTCACAAGAGACAGAGGAATAGAGTCTGTTCTACACCAAGGAGGTAGTTGGCACTCAACCAATAAGTGATGTGGAACCAGGGAGCCCTTAAAAATCTCACTTATGAAGGCAGAGATGAATGCTCAGGCTTCCAGCAATGGTCTGCATGAGGCTCCTTCAGAAAGAAGAGCTACAGCTTCTTATCATCCCTTCATTTCAGCAACCAGACTTCCCCTGTGGCTCCTAAAACCCAAATTCCTTTCCTTCTACTTCATAGCTCACCGGTGACTAATCATAATATAAATGCATCTTTTAAGCTGTAAATAACCTTGGAGATGCCAAAACTCAGAGACGCATTAAATCACAAGGAACATTAGTATGGAGCCAATAGTAGAATCCAGGTCTCCCAGCTATCAGCACATCCTGCTATAATAACATGAATCCAAGGATCCACCAGGAAACAGACTCTGAAAGACTTCTCTTTATCATTTGCTGACAAAGTGGAAGTCTAAGAAATGCTTCTTTGCTAGACAGACACTCAATGTATTCTCTAGCACTCCCGGTTTCTCCTCCCATGTGAACTATGGTCACTGTCACCTGAAGGAAACACTTCTTAAATCTTAGTTCTAGGAGGTTTTGTTCACACTTCGTTCTCGACAGTGGCAGGTTGCCAATTCTCCTTTCAGGCATCATGGTGCCTGAATTATTATGTGATGATGGGATCCTTGGGATGACTTTGGCTATTGTCTCATGAGGCAAATGGGCTGCTTCTTAGAAGAACCCTGATAAAAGGAGAGGCAGAGTCACATCAAAGGCAGCACTGTATAGCACTTTGGGAGGCTGAGGCGGGCAGATCACCTGAGGTCAGAAGTTCAAGATCAGGATTCTAACCTGATTTCAGCAACCAGACTTCCCCTGTGGCCTGGATTCTACTAACACTCTATGGCCAACATGGTAAAACCCCGTCTCTACTAAAACTACAAAAATTAGCCGGGCATGGTGGTGAGCACCTGTAGTCCCAGCTACTTGGGAGGCTGAAGAAGGAGAATGGCTTGAACCCGGGAGGTGGAGGCTGCAGTGAGCCGAGATCACACCACTGCACACCAGCCTGGGTGACAGAGCAAGACTCTGTCTCAAAAAAAAAAAAAAAGCAACACCGTGGAGTGCAGGCAATCAGGGGTGCACTGCACAGTGTGGGTGTGCAGAGAATTGAAAAGCGATAAAGTTGACTAGCAGTCTGTCTGCTCTTCACTGTCACCATGTGCCAGAAAACGTAAACAATGCCAGTGATAAAACACTCCTTCCTGAAATACTTTTTTCACCAATGTGCTAACACTTAGAACAATGGCTGAATTTACATATAAAAGTTGATTTTACATATAAAAACTGTGACTCTACTTATAATGAATGCGGACAACAGTTTCCCAGTGGCTCTGATCCCGCAGACTTGGCTATGCATGTATGCATGCTTTTTTCCAGAGTTTGTGGCTAGCTGTTTGCAATTGTTTAAGCTTTGGTAGCCCTGTGTGTCTCTATTTCCTATGGCACTATGTACTAATGTGCATAAATATTAGATTCAAAATAAAAAATGATATAACAATGATAGTGTATTAGTCTGCTCAGGAGGCCATAAGAAAATATGTCAGAAATGAGGTAGCTCAAACAACAGAAATTTATTTTCTCACTTTTCTGGAGGCAGGAAGGCCAAGATCAAGGTGTCAGTAGGGTTGGTTTTTGCTGAGACCCCTCTCTTGAGCTTGCTGACAGCCGCCTTCTCTCTGTGTTTTCTCATGGCCTTGTTTTCTGAGCACATACAGGAAGTCTCTTTTCTGAGCACATACAGGAAGACACATACTGGCGTCTCTTTTTCTTATGAGGACACCGGTCCAGATTAAGGCCCTATTCTAATAACCTCATTTAACCTTAACTACTTCCTTTAAAGTCACATCTCCAGATACAGTTGCATTGGGGGTTAGGGTTCCAACATATGAATTTAGGGGTTATGGGAACACAATTTAGTTCATAACAAATAGTGAATGTAAAGAATAAGAAACGGCCAGGCGTGGTAGCTCATGCCTGTAATCCCAGCACTTTGGGCAGCCGAGGCAAGTGGATCACCTGAGGTCAGGAGTTTCAGACCAGCCTGGCCAACATGGTGAAACCCTGTCTCTACTAAAAATACAAAAATTAGCTGGGTGTGGTGGCATGCGCCTGTGGTCCCAGCTATTCGGGAGGCTGAGGCAGGAGAATTGCTTGAACCTGGAAGGCAGGGGTTGCAGTGAGCCAAGATAGTGCCACCGCACTCCAGCCTGGGCAACAGAGTGAGACTCCATCTCAAAAAAAAGAAAAAAGAACAGGAAACAGAACCATAATTACTTCAATTCTGTCATTTGTTGTAACTATGCAGTGTTTTAATTTGTGTTTACAATTTTAAAAAAAACAAGAGTACAAATTGCAAAGTGTTAAATTTTTGTTTGCTATATGCAAATTTTTGTTCATACCCAAAGTATTTTACTGCTTTGAAATAATACCTTTAAAATTTAAATTTATTTTTCTTTAGAAATTGTCACTCCTGGCCAGGCACGGTGGCCCATGCCTGTAATCCCAGCACTTTGGGAGGCCAGGGTGGGCAGATCACGAGGTCAGGAGATTGAGACCATCTGACCAACATGGTGAAACCACGTCTCTACTAAAAATACAAAAATTAGCCGGGTGTGGCGGTGCATGCCTGTAATTCCAGCTACTCAGGAGGCTGAGGCAGGAGAATCACTTGAACCCAAGAGGCAGAGTTTGCAGTGAGCCGAGATCGCGCCACTGCACTCTAGCATGGTAACAGAGCTAGACTCCATCTCAAAAAAAAAAAATTGTCATTCTTATAATTGTACTTGTTATTAAACTGAAATGTATTGTTCATTATTGCTACAAACATGTATTAGGTTGGTGCAAAAGAAATTGCAGTTTTGGCCATTACTTTCAGTAGCGAAAACTGTAATAGCTTTTGCACCAACCTGATAGGTTTTCCACTCTTTTCAAAAATCATACATTAATTTAATTTAAAAAATTTTAGTCTACAACTTGATTCCTTTCTTGTACCATAAAATGTTAAACTTATTTTGACTGGCTCGATAATGGCCAAGAAAAAAAAAAAAAAAAAACTTCACTGTATTTCTTTACCAAGCATTTTTATTTTGTCATTGTATGTCAAATGCCCACTGAAAGTGACAGAGGAGAGGCTCTTGGTCATAACTAGACAGGAAAATGAAAGGAAGCTTAGCAAGTCATCCTTCTGGGGTGCTGAAATCTCATGGTGTCCTAGGTAAGTTTTCTCTGCAGAAACGTGGCCAAGTTCTTTTTTTCTTGTACGTGAGGTCTGGGGAAGGTGAACAAACAAGCCCGTTCCCATCTGCTCAGGGCTAGTTCCCATTTTCTTCCCCTTTAGGCCTTGCCTGACCCACCAAAGGCATTGAGCTCATACCTATGGGTACCTCAGCCCACAGGTGCATGCCATAGTCACCCCAAGAGATAGCCCTGGGCCACCCTCTCAGGCCTGCAGTGTGAACCTCAGCAACAAAGGCTGCCCTCAGGAGGACTGACCTTGGAAAAAGCCAGAGAAGACCTTAGAAATAGGCTCACGGCTGTCAGGCTGGGGAATCCTGGGGCGGTGGGTAAGGCTTGAGTCAAGCACTTCTCTTGACTCTATAGCCTCTTCACACTGTAGAAGAGGCCGGGAAACCTGGTCATCTAGGCCTGAAGGAGTTACTATCATGGGCAACGCATGTTCACTGGTGGATGTGATTAGTTTTGAAATGCGGGTTGTGCATGGTATATTAATATTTTGCAAAATTTTCTTGTTACCAGCTCCTATGTCATGGATCTTAGGTGTTGAGTTACTTACACAGGATCCCAGGAACTGCCATAAGAAGGCCATTGAAAATCTTCCAGCCGCTTGATTCTCCATATGAGGGGGAGAATTTGATACTTGATGGCTTACTTCTTTTTTTGTTTGTTTGAGACAGAGTCTTGCTTTGTCACCTAGGCTGGAGTGCAGTGGCGCTATCTTGGCTCACTGCAACCTGCGCCTCCTGGGTTCAAGCAATTCTCGTGCCTCAGCCTCCCAAGTAGCTGGGATTATAGGCATGTGCCACCACACCTGGCTAATTTTTGTATTTTTAGTAGAGACAGGGTTTCACCACGTTGGCCAGGCTGTTCTTGAACTCCTGGTCTCAAGTTATCTGCCCGCCTCAGCCTCTCAAAGTGCTGGAATTACAGGCTTGAGTCACCACGCCCAGTCCTTGATGGCTTTTTTCTGACTCTACCACAGCCGGTTGGGAACCCTATAGACTGAGGTTGAGAGAGACAGAGCCTTTTCCTAAAAACAGAGCATATTTTTTCTTTGGGTATTTGAACCAAAATTACAGGAGCATAAACAAAGACTACTCTTCAAGTACTCTTTAGTTAGTCTGCGTCTCTACTTGTGTTTATACACGTTTGTGCCTGTGCGCACCTGTGCACTGTGGTACAGAAGTGCACACACGTGTGTGTGTTTGTACCTTTGGCTCCAGAAGTCCCGTTGAGAGTGATTTGCTTTGAATACTGATGCCTGTGCGGGTGAGACTTTTTTTTTCTCTTAAAGGTGTAAGTAGAAGCTGTGAAAAGGTACAGATCAGAGACTATAACTTCCCCTAAGAGACTTTTCAGAGGTTCACACTTCAAGCGCCAGACTCCCGTATTTCAGAATAAGTATTTGACATGCTTTGTTACCTGATTAAACCTGCATGTGTTTTGTTCTGGCTTATTACTGTCTGAGGCACTGTGTTGTGAAATGAAAATTACTGGCATTTGCCTGCCAAATGCAGTGATTCAGAGAATTATGAATTAGGATTCTTTAATTACAGAGATCAGCACCTGATAGGTTAATTTCAAAAGCAAAGCTAACTACATGTGCTGTATTTATTTTCAAACTAATTCTATTGAACTACATTTTATTTAAAAGGTCTCATTGGTTCCCATTAATAAATAGCATTGTAACAAGAGAACAGAAAACAATAAACAAAATGCTTTGTTAAGACTCAATATAATTTCACTGGGTCTGCAGAATTAAGAAGAAAATTAGATTTTCATGAAACAGAATTCAAACACCAGTGATTCTTTTAGTACATTATTTTAAAAGTACCCTTATTTGATGATAATATAGACTACTCTTATATTTCAGTTGAAAATATTTTGCTTCATGGCATTAGATGGTTTTGTTTGAGAACACATAAAACATGGTGATTTGTGGGAAAAAGAGAGAAGATTCTGTTTTAAGCCCGTATTATTTTCCCTATCTTCCACTGATGTCTAAATACTAAAGAAATTGCTACAAATGATGTCTGATTTTTTATTTTGTAAACCATTTTGTTATAGTTAATAGATGTTAAATTGAGGCAACAGTAACAATTTAGTGTGACGTCTACCAAGGCAGCTTCTTGGTTTTTGTTTGTTTGTTTGTTTTGTAGTTCCCAGTGTCTACTGTTGCCATCTTTATGTCCATGAGCACCCAATGTTCCCACTTATAAGTGAGAACATGAGGTATTTTGTTTTCTGTTTCCGTGTTAATCCACTTAGGATAATAGGATAATGGCCTCCAATAGCATCCATGTTGCTGCAAAGGACATGATTTCCTTCCTTTTATGGCTGTGTAGTAATCCATGGTGCATATGTACCATATTTTTTAATCCAATCCACTGTTGATGGGTACCTAGGTTGAGTCTATGTCTTTGCTATTGCATTAGGGCTATGATGCACATGCAAGTGCATGTGTCTTTTTAGTAGAATGATTTGTTGTCTTGTGGACATATACCCAGTAATGGGATTGTTAGGTCAAATGGTAGTTCTGTTTTAAGTTCTTTGAGAAATCTCCAAACTGCTTTACACAGTGGCTGAACGAATTTACATTCTAACAACAGTGTGTAAGCATTCCCTTTTCTCCACAGCCTTGTCAGCATGTTATTTTTTCAATGTTTTAATAATAGACATTCTGACTGGTGTGAGATGGTATCTCACTGTGGTTTTGATTTGCATTTTTCTGATGATTAGTGATGTGGAGCATTTTTTTCATGTGTTTTTTTGGTCACTTGTATGTCTCCTTTTGAGAAATGTCTGTTCATGTCCTTTTGTCATTTTTTGTAATTGGGTTATTTGGTTTTTGCTTGTTAAAAGGCTTACATTGTTTATAGATTCTGGACAGTGGACCTTTGTTGGATGCATAGTTTCTGAATATTTTCTCCCATTCCATAGGTTGTCTGTTTAGTCTGTTGATAGTTTCTTTTGCTGTGCAGAAGTTCTTTAGTTTAATTAGGTTCCACTTGTGCATTTTTGATTTTGTTGCAGTTGAAAACTTAGTCAAGAATTGCTTGCCAATGCTGATGTCCAGAATGGTATTTACTAGGTTTTCTTCTAGGAGTTTTATAGTTGTAGGTCTTACATTTAAAATCTTAATCCATGTTGAGTTAATTTTTTTATATGGTGATGGTGAAAGGTAGGGGTCCAGTTTCATTCTTCTGTGCATGGCTAGCCAGTTATTCCAGCACCATTTATTAAATAGCAAGTCTTTTCTTCATTGCTTGTTTTGTCAAAGATCAAGTGGTTTTAGGTGTGCAGCTTCATTTTAGGGGCCTCTATTCTGTTCCATTACTCTATGTGTCTGTTTTTGTACCAGTACCATGCTGTTTTGGTTACTGTAGCCTTATAGTATACTTTGAAGTCGGGTAATGTGATGCTTCTGGTTTTGTTCTTTTGGTTAGGATTGCTTTGGCTATTTGGGTTCTTTTTTGGTTCCATATGGATTTTAGAATAGTTTACTCTAGTTCTGTGAAAAAATGGCATTGATAGTTTGATGGAAAAGCATTGAATCTGTAGACTGCTTTGGACAGTATGGCCATTTTAAGAATGTTGAGTCTTGCAGTTCATGAACATGGAATGTGTTTTCATCATCTGCAACTTCTTTTAGCAGTGTTTTATAGTTCTCTTTGTGTGTATCTTTCACCTCCTTGGTTATGTGTATTCCTAGGTATTTTATTTTTCTTCTGGCTATTTTCAATAGAATTGCATTCTTGATTTTGCTCTTAGCTTGAATGTTATTGGTGTCTAGAGATGCTACTAATTTTTGTACCTTGATTTTGTATCCTGAAACTTTACTGAAGTTTTTTGTTGTTGCTGTTGTTTGTTTGTTTATTTAGAGGAGGCAACAAGTACAGTGTGGGGAAAGTTAGAAAAACCAAGGCAGGTTCTCAGCCTTCCTGTTTTATTCTGAACAGTCGGGCTCTTGACCCAAAATTGGACTGCCCAATCAGCAAATCAAAAGCCTAGAATTAAATAATCCATCCTCCAAGAATGTAGTTTAGCCTGCCAGCTATTACCCATCACATTACAAACATTACCATCTTACACGGTACTCTCCTTAAGACAAAGTGTTAAGTATAATTTTTGATACACATACTCCTCCAATAGAGGTAGCTTCTTCATACATATCTGCTAGTGTGTTTGATGGCAGTGATTGAAAACTGATGTCTGCAGGCAAACCTTGGTGAGGTGTGGTATGAAAATAGTGCTTTGGCCACCCCATCGCCATGTGATAAACAGATCTCTCCAATAACCAGGTCTAGTTGGAAACATAAATATGAAGGTCAGATAAAATATGCAAGCTGAAGATATAGTAGCTTCACATCCCCACTGGATATATAGATCATACCTACAGGTGTTATGCAAAGATATGGAACAAACGGGGTTTCCCAAAGAGAAAGTGTTAAACATTAGAAAAGGCCTAGGCTGAAACTCCAGAGTGAAACACATTTCAAGTAGTAGATAAGCTCAATGAAGGAGTCTGAGAGAGGTACAAAGAAAACCAGGAGGTAATGGAGAACTCAAGAGAAAACAGTTCCAAGAAGGAGGAACAGGTCTCCTCATTCAACTTTTTTTTTTTTTTTAATAAAATTAAATTTAGTTGGGCATAGTGGCTCAAGCCTGTAACCCCAGCACTTTGGGAAGTCAAGCTGGGAGGACTGCTTGAAGCTAGGAGTTCTAGACCAGCCTAGGCAGCAAAGCAAGACCCTGTCTCTACACAATATTTAAAAATTGGCCAGGCATGATGATGCACACCTGCTTCTTTAAAAGAATCAGTGTGTAGCATCTGCTTCTTTAAAAGAATCAGACTCGTAGCCTGAGGACCTAAGTTTTAAGCTGTTTATTTTTAAAGGGTATATCCTTTATACTTATTTTAAGTTTTTTTTCTTCATTCCAAGCAGGGCATGCACATCATAAAAATTTTTTGAAGATCCAGACAGTAGAGCCAAAATAAGAAGTTTAAATCTTCCTCTACTCCCATTACCCAGAGGCACAAACTGTCAACAGTTTCTAAATTTATTTCCTCTGATGGTGGTCTTATATTTTATATGAGATGCCTCCATGCTTTTTAAGAACTGTGCTTTTTTTAAGCATATGTATGCTAACCCACAATTTCCTAAGATTCTCCCCAGAAGCAACACATCTTGGGTGCTTCTCAAGCATGCTCCCAGAGAATACATTATCTAGGTTATCATTTAAATGATTTTCAAGTGAAAGAAAACTGCAAAATGTTAACAACTTTTGCGTTTTAATATAATGTGAATGCAAGCACAGAAATATTGTAGGTAAAGTGCAGGCTTCTTTTCCTTTGGAAACTCTCATTTTACATAATTCTCCAAGGTGACATTCCTTTGGAAACCCCTTCAGACACAATGTTATTCCCTTCCTCCCTTCTGCTCAGGGTCTTTGCTATCCCTTCATACACAACGCACAGACTCCTCATCCCCAGATTATTGACACTCAAAGGAAGACATGCCTACCCCAAAATGAATAGGTGTGCATCTTACTTTGTTATTGGGGTTCCCTGTGACTGTTCTTTGATTCTGCACTGTGATATCCTTTGCACGTAAGCTCACCTTATATATGTAGTAGAGATTAGCCTCATTTCTTAGGATGGTATACAAGATAAACTCTCTTTTTACCAAATTCTGATCATCAAAATAAAGTTCAAGTTTTGGAAGGATACTTTTTAAACTGTGATATTATTTCTTTAAAATGACCACAACACAGTAAAATTTTCTGGCCATTTGCACACCATCAATTTTGGGTGGCCTTTTCTAGGAGCTAAAGGAGAGAAAACTAAAGACCATGTAAAGTTATGTATTAGTTTATATTTACTTTTGAAGCACTTATTGTATGTTTCTATTACTGATTTATAATCATATGATAAGAACTTCCATCTCTATATGTATTTCCTAGTTGTTTTAAAGGTACTGAGGCCGTACTATACTAAGCCTTCCAATAAGAACATATGTTGGGACTCAGTTTTTGGTTTAACATAAATTCTGAGATTCTGTGAATACTAAAGTGAACCAAGGCAAATGAGAGAGAGATACTTCTTAACAGTAGAGCATGATGCTACAGCTTTGCTGTGGTTTTGCTCCTTTTTATTTTCCTTTTAAGAACAACATATAATGAAAAGCAATTTTTTTATTGTTTTGTGAATTTTCTTCCCATTTTAATAACCAGGTCAGATGAGTTGCATGAATGATTGAATTATAAAAGTGGCTGTTGTATAATGAGTGCTGTTTAGAAATGCTGACATGTAAATTACTGAGTTAGTGGTCTCAAATAGTTAAACTCATTCATTAGAGAACAAGTAAAAACTGTGTTTTGCATATGTCAGACTCTGTTCTTAGCACCAAGAGACATTCGTGCAGAGCCCTTCATCTTCACCATCAAAAGATTCACAGCCTGCTGTGTGAGGCAGCGTGTAGGCAACCAGCCTGATAGTGTCATTGCTACTGGAATAAGAGTAAGGAGAAATAAATTCTGCCTGGAATCTTGAAAGAGGTTCTACTGAGGAAATAAAGGTTATCCTGTATTTTACAGAAAGAGAGAGACTCTGGAAGTGAGGAAAGATATTCAAGCTGGGGGCGCCAAGGATATTGAGGCCTGACTCTGCTTTGATAATGAGTCTGGAGACGAAGATGGAGCTCAGAGGAGTTATTTATACGTCAGGCTACATCACGCTGCAGGGTGAGAGGTTAAGTCAGCTGGGCTTCCCGGTGGGGTGGGGACTTGGAGAACTTTTCTGTCTAGCTAGAGGATTATAAATGCACCAATCAGCACTCTGTAAAACGCATCAATCAGCACTCTGTAAAACGCATCAATCAGCACTCTGTAAACAATGGACCAATCAGCACTCTGTAAAGTGGACCAATCAGCAGGACGTGGGTGGGGGCAAATAAGGGAATAAAAGCTGGCCGCTCCAGCCAACAGGGGCAACTCTCTCAGCCGCCCTGTGGAAGCTTGTTCTTTCACTCTTCATAATAAATCTTGTTGCTGCTCACTCTTTGGGTCCGCATCAACTTTAAGAGCTGTAACACTCACCGCGAGGGTCTGCGGCTTCATTCCTGAAGTCAGCAAGACCACGAACCCACCAGGAGGAACAAACAACTCCGGACGCACCACTTTTTAAAAGTTCTAACACGCACGGCGAGGTCCGCCGCTTCTCTTGAAGTTAGCGCGACCAAGAACCCACTAGAAGGAAGAAACTCCGGACACATCTGACGGAACCAAGTCCGGACACAATGGCTTCTAAGACGTCACTGACAATGAGAGCAGCGAGTGAGGCCCGTCCCTGCCAGGGCAAAACCAAGGCAGTAGCTTGTTCTTGTCAGTCTGCACCCACCTGAGGGCTCACCGCATATAGGGGAATGTCCTGTCAGGAGCATGACAGTGAATGGGTCAGTGCATCATTAGGACATATGTTGAGAGAACCTTTCCACCCCGTCCCCCTTTTTTGACTCCCCCTCGTGCCTACAATTCTGTTTGTAACCTTCTCCAACTTGGTCACAACTATTATTCCCGGAACCATCCCTCCTCCTAGCAACTGGAAGATGAGGTGTTCCTAGAATCTTAAAGATCTCTAACCATGAAGCTGTGCGGAGCGGTCTTTGAAGGAGGAGGCTGCCTCTCAAAGCTCCAGGAGCAGCAGGAGACTGACTCCAGCCTAGATGACCTTGGACGCCAGAGCAGACTTCTTAGAAAACAAGGCTTTGCTTCCCCACCTTTTACGTTTTCTCCATTTGTAAGTTCTGTCTCTGCCCAAAGTTAAATATAGATGACCCAATTGATCTGTACAGATATTACCTACAGCAATACCCATTGTCATTTTGTGTATTTTGGCAAAAAAAAAAACACAAAAAACAAAAAACTACAACAACAACAAAAAACAGAAAACAATCTAAATTTCTAACAATAGGGTGTTGGTTGGATAAATTATGGTATATCCATAAAATGTTATATGACATGGTCATTATAAATGATGGAGAAAAGAATATGTAATAGCAGTACGATGATCTTGATTCCTAAATGTTAGAATTATACATGATTTTTTCTTCTTTGTGCTTATATGCAATTCCTAAATATTCTGCAATGCAGATAAGAAAAGGGAAATGTTTTAAGAAAAAGGAAATGTTATTGTTTAAATCAGCAGTGTTTTTTTTCCTCTATTTTGAGGCCCAAAGACTCTTGGATTCAATACCGTTTAAAGCAACTATAATTTGTTTGAATACTTAAAGCACATCTTCGTATATAATTTACCTAAGAACCAAGAGTACATTTCTGGACATTTCAAAGCTATAATTTCAACTGTGATCCTGGAAACATGATAAATCCTCAAGAGTAAAATGTGTGAGTAAAATTTGTGTCTCCATGAAAACCCCTTGACACCTTTCACATAGATTTTATTTATGTGAAGTTTGGGCAGATACCATCCTTTTTATGATTTCTGAATCCTACCATTTAATACACTATCTCTTTTTCTCTTTCTGAAGCTTGGAACTTAATAGTTACAAGTGTATAATACGGTAGAAATTTTTTTTGTCTCTCATGCAATTATACCTTATTGCTTGTCATAGTTTAACATTAGTTTCAGATTAGCAATTTAAACAATTTTTTATTACTTTGATTTTGGAGATGTCAGAAAAAGCTTCATAAATATTCTTGTTAGGAAAGAGCATTCTTATGAAATGGAAACTCTGGGGTGGGCTAGCTGAATATGCCCTATAAAGAAAATATAGAAAATGTTAAAATAATGAGCAGATCTTACCTTCCAATTGCATTAGTTAATCTTTGGAAACCAGGGAGACAGTTTTCAGGAAGTTGGGTTAACACTTAAAAGCCACCTGGGTACCATACAATCCAAGAAAGCAGCAATTCAGAAGAGCTAATGGTACTTTTGAAAAGTGCTTTACTTATTCCTTGGGGGAGTCGTTCAGACATAAGGAAAATCTGGCTCAGATATTCGTGGTTTTATAGCTGCTATATCCAAGAAAGTTGGAGTGAAATATAGGCATTATCTAAGAAGCCTCTTTATGTGCCAACGTGCTTTATTTAGTCCTAATTGCAGATAGGGAAACTGAGGTCCCTGAGAATCTATTTGTATTTGCCCAAAGACATAATAAACCAGATAGTAAAAACTAGACTTCTCACAAATATGATATATATTTTTAAAAAAACTTCAAAGTGTGTCTGATTTTGTTCACATGTTCTGAATATTTGTTAATTCATTAACTCCAGATATGTGGACAGCTTGGCTTGATTTGAATAACACTTTGAAATTTAATGCACAGCCCCCTTCTCAGTGTGATAAAATTTTGGCTCCAGAAATGACTGTAGTTCTTGAAAGTCTCCCATCACATATATCTTCTCACAAAAGTGTAAGAAACATATCTCTTTCTTTAACTCCTGGCTCAGATTCAGGTTGTAAAGATACGTGGTTTTCCAAACACCTGCGTGAATGTTAGCAAGATCCAGATCTGCTTGAGGGACCTGTGTGTTTTTCTCTGAATGTTTTCTCCACCAAGCACTGATCCAAGATCTGCTTCAAATAGCATATATTCTTTCCTGAAAGATCTTTTCTTATCCCTTTCAGGAATGATTAGGAGAAGCATGTGCGGTAAGCCTGACTGCAAGGCTGTTAATGCTGAAAAGAAAGGTATTGGTTAGCCCAGAGTACTGAAGACGAGAGAAAAGGCTAAGTGATTTTGAAACGATTTTTAGGAGTGGAGCAGTGTAACTTAAGCTGCACTGGAATGCTGAGGGATAAGGTTCCTTCAGACTTTCTCATGAAGGAGATAAAACACCAAAAGAACTGGAATTGGGGCTCCAAACATTTAGAAAAGACCCTAGTCTTTTCACTTGTAATGGTGTGATATCTAAATTGTTCATGAATACTCTTGGGCATGCTTGATGATCTATGAATATGTAACATCAATTTGGATTTAACTCTTGTTCAACTGGGTTCTTCTAAAGATCATGAGAAACTAACTGTCCTTTTCTCAGGACTTGATGCTGTTAGTCGGCTAATCGTCAGTAGGAACTGCAACTCTCAATTTCTTCTCCAGTGATAGTGACAAATTTGTCACACATGGTTTTCTCTCTCTTGTTTCTCCCACTTATCACCAATGGCTTGTGTTTGCAAAAGACAGCTATGCACTTTGAAGTTAGACCTTACAAAGTGTGCGACCTTCAGCCTTCAACAAGATGACTTAACTTCCCCAAGTTTCAGCTTCCTCCTCTGTAACCTAAGAGTCATCCTAGTGTCTACCTTAGAGATTTCTTCTGAATGTTATACAAGAAGATGCAATGTAAAGGATTTAGCCCAGTTCTGGCATGCAGTAATTTAACACAAATAACAGTAACTAATATTTATTAACTGCTTATTATTTGCCAGGCAAAGTTCTAAACACTTTCTACATATTAACTCACTTAATAATATTGTTAAGTCCATTTTTCAGATGTGAAAGTGGAGCTACCTATTTATTGAAAGTTTAAAAAATGAATAAATAATGCTACTTTCTTACTTTCCCAAGCTGGAATAGAATTGAGAGCTAGACATTGGAGTAAGCCAGATGAATCTCAAAATATTGCTTATATTATTGATGAAGGCAATCAAAGGAAATACCTCAGATCTTTACCCTTGCTAATATTTTGTCCAAAAGACAACATGTCCTCCTGCTTACAGACATCACTGCACAATTGCAGGTTTCCTCAGGAAGAGCAAGCAAATTATGATGTGCCGAGAGCCCAGAAAGCATCCTTTTTGCAGGAAGTCAGACCTGAAAACAGGAAAGAGATGACTGAACTGAGCATGCCCAGTTCTTTCTCCCAACTCCTCCATCAGGTAATACTTTGTACAGTCAGGACAAAGCAATAAGGGATGGGGAGAGAACAAGGCATTAGGCTAATAAAAAATCCCATGATATAAAAAAATTGAAGCCAGGGTCTGAGAGGTTCTCCAAATGTCATCATCATCATTATCTGTATTAAGATTCAATTTCTTTATATCCAGATATGTAGGATGAACAAGTCTATAGACACAATGTACAACATGAGAACCAAAGTTAACAAAATGGTATGGTATTAGAGATTTTGGTTAAATCAGTAGATTTTTGCTGCTCCTGTCACACACACACGAAGTAACCATGTGAGATGATAGCTTTGTTAATTTGCTTCACTTTGGTAACAGTTTGCTATTTATATGTATTAATATCCCAGAGCATTATGTTGTGACCCTCAAATACACACAATGCTATCTATGTTTTTCAAGTTTCATTTCAAAAAAATAAATACTGGAACCTTCAGATTTTAGAAATTTCCATTTCTATTGGAAAATTGTGTTTCTAAGAATTTGTCTGTTTCATATAAATGTTCACATTACTTAGCATAAAGATGTTTATATATCCCCTTACTATCTTTTCAATGTCTGTAATTTCTGTGGCAAAGTTCCTTCCTTCAGCCCTTGATAAAAATAATTTGCACCCTGTCTTACTTCTTCTTAATCAGTTGTGCTAAGAATTTATGTATTTTCTTACTCTTAAAAAATTTAATATATTGTCTTTGTTGAATCTGTTGACATTTGCTTTCTGGTTCATTGATTTTTGTTCTTATCTTTATTATTTCCTTCCTTCCATTTTATTTGATTTTAATTATATCTAACTGTTTGAGATAGATATTCAGATCATTAATTTTGATCTTCCTTTTTCAACTACATACATTTGAAAGTCTGAGAATGACTTTAACTGCATACAAGTTTTGATATATATAATACTCACTATTACTCAGTTTAAAATATGTTCTAATTTTTCATTTTCTAGTTCCACTTTTTTCATTTGCTTTATTTTGTATATTTCTACCCAAATTTTAGTGTAGTCAGAGAACATGAAATCTCTGACTAACTTCAATCATTTGAATTTTTACAAGAAAGCTCTATAGCTTAGTATGTTGTCTACATTTTGGTAAATATTTCTTCAGATATCGGGTCAATTTGTTACTTAGTATGTGTAGATCTTCTATATTTTATTAATTTTTTGTCCACTGGTTGACACTTGGTTCTCTGATTGTGGCTTTATCTACTTTCCCTTTTAATTCTGTGATTTTTTCCATATGTATTTTGAGGCTATGTTTTTAGAAACAAATCTAGAATTGTTATATATTCTTGGTGAGTTGTCCATTTTACCATGATAAAATGTTTTTCTTCATGTCTAGTAATGCTTTTTCCCTCAAAATCTACTGTGTTTGATATGAGAATAACTATACAACTTTCTTTTGATAAGCATTTATATGATCTCAACTTTTGTATCTGTATATTTAAGCTGTATATTATGTTCCAGATCTAGATATATATAGGAATATTGATACAGGTATGATACAAACATAAAGATAGATCTGTATCTACTATGTTATCTACATCTAAATTTATGTCATTATTACTTTAAAAGTATATTTACTACAAATATCTATCTAGTATTTAACAAACTGGCATCATACTACACACAATATTCTGTAACCTGCTCTTTCCTACTTAATATATATTATAGAAGTCTCTATTGATGTCTATGTTATTTTTCAACATTTTATTATGAAAAATTTCAACCATATAGCAAAGTTAAAAGAATTTTATAATACTTGTGTATCTATCGCTTAGATTCCACCAACAGTTTACTAGTAACTTGCTTTATCATGTATCTGTACATCTATTAATCCACATCTATCTCAGTTTAGGTACTGTGATATTGTGAAATATATATTTGGGCTATATCATCTATATCTATACCTAGAAAAGATTGTGCATACTATAAAAACCTTTCTCTCTGGGTAGGGTTGGATCATGGGATTAAGAGATGCAGAAATTTCACCTTTTATTTTATACACATCTATATCATTTATGATTTAGATGTTATAAAGTAAGCAAGAATTGATTTTAAAAGAAAAAAAATGCATCTATTTTTTAAAATATGGATTCTCAGACCTGATCCTTAGACATTCTGTGTCAGTAGGTGTGAAGACCAGCCTGCTTTTGACCAGCATGCGGAGCGTCTCTCTACGTATGTCCTGCAGGTATTTCTTGAACATGCAATAAGTGCCAGACACTGAAATTCAGCTTTTCCTTGAACTATCCCATTGACCACTCACAACCACCATACGAATTAGGTACTATTGTTAACCCCTTGTGAGAAACAAGAAATTAGGCACAGAGAAATTAGGTAAATTCCCCCAGATCATATGGTGGCAAGCAGCAGAACAGGTGTAGAGCCTAGGCTCTGATTTTAGTCCATGCACCTCTGTGAAGAAAAAAGTTTGTTTTTTTCCTCTGCTCTCACACCACAAGCATCAACACATTAGACTTCTGTGACCTCTGGCCACCAACAAGTGTGTGAGATTTCTTCTCACCAATAACCAACCAGTCAATTCTGGGGCAGACACCAGATCTGACGTTATCTACCTGGAGATAGCGGCAGTTCCCACAGGTTGAGGGCTCAGTCCCATATGACTGCTCCTGACTTGCCATGCCAATGGCAAGTCCCAGGTTGTTTTGTGCTTCTGA
This sequence comes from Macaca thibetana thibetana, assembly GCF_024542745.1. Classification (NCBI taxonomy): domain Eukaryota; kingdom Metazoa; phylum Chordata; class Mammalia; order Primates; family Cercopithecidae; genus Macaca; species Macaca thibetana. Next base: position 18,800,607 of record NC_065594.1, read on the forward strand.
CCTACTGACTATAAGTTGGGGTTCCCACGAATACCTGTTTGGATTCTATTAATTTGCTACAGTGACTCACAGAACTCAGAGAAAAAAATGATTACCAGTTTACTTAAAAGGATATCACAAAGGATGCAGATGAAGAGATGCAAAGGGTAAGGTACAGAGGAAGGGGTGTAGAGCTTCCATGCCTCTCTCTATGTATTCCATGCCTTCCCCAGGTGTGCCACCCTGGAGGAACCTCCCTGTATTCCTCTATCGGAAAGCCCCCAAACCCTGTTCGTTTTGGATTATTTTTATAGAAGTTTTATTGCATAGGCATGATTGATTAAACCATTGGCCACTAATGATCAACTTAGCCTTCAGTCCCTCACCCCTCCCTTGAGAATGGGGATGGCTGAAAGTCCCAACCCTCTAATCTTGCTTGATCTTTCTGATGACCAGCCCCATCCTGAAGCTACCTAGGGGATACCAGCCACCAGTCAACTCACTATCGTACCAAAGCTATCACTTGGGAGATTTTAAGAATTTTAGGAGTTGTATACCAGGACAGGGTGTAAGACCAAATATTTCACCATATCACAGCACCTAAACTGAGAAAAACTCACAATTTTCTCATTTTAAAATTAATTAATTCAAAGAAGAAAGCGTCTACATGAGCCAGACAAGGGAGGTGGCAGCCACTGTCTATACAAAACTGAACAAGACACCTTCTCTCACTGGAGGAAGTTTGCAGTCTATTGAGAAACCTAGAGCATTTTGATACCGTCTGGTAAGATCTTTGGTAGGAATAATCGCAGGGCGTTCAGGCAGCGTATGGCAAGGGCACCTGACCCATTTGGGGGGGTGGGGGTAGGGCTGACAGGAAAAGAGTTCCTGGAAGAACAATGTAAAGGTGAGACCCGGAGATGAGCAGGAGCCAAGTTAACCTGAGCATCCTGCTGCATGCCTCAGGATGTGACATCAGACAGGACAGGAAATCCAGACCAGAGGGAATCACAAGAAGAAAGGCATCCTAGCAGAGGGGCCTCCACATGCAACACTCTAGGGTCAAGCGAGATCATGGCACATTTCAGTTTTGTGTCACGGCAAGAATTATATTTCTAAAACACAGATGTCATTCTATTGAAAAACCTCTAATGGTTTCCTGCTCCCTGCAGAAAAAGGTCCCAACTCCTTAGCAAACATGCAAAGCCCTTCCGAATTGGCTCATTTGATTTCTACTACACCAGCCATCCTGAATAACATGAGTGCCCCAGTCACATCCTCACTCACACTTTTCCCTCTGATGAGGTAGTAGCCCTTCTCCCTTTTCTACTCTATGAATTTCTACCTATTTTTCCCAGTCCACTCAAATGTCACTTCTTCCTTGGGCACCCAGATGAAATGAGATGTTTCTTCATTATTGTTCACATAATATCTCTTACATGCCCTAATGTTTGAAATATTGTATTATTAGTTTTTTGTTTATGTGTGTACCTGGTCTGATGGACATGGGGCTCCTTGACAGATCAAATATTTCTCTACCCTATGCCTATTGGGTTGTGTGGCCTTCAAGAGGCCTTCAATAGGTACTTTTCATGTTCTGTGTCACTCAGGCTGGAGTGCAGTGACACGATCTCAGCTCACTGCAACCTCCGCCTCCTGGGTTCAAGAGATTCTCCTGCCTCAGCCACCCAAGTAGCTGGGATAACAGGCAACCACCACCATGCATGGCTCTTTTTTTTTTTTTTTTTTTTTTTTTATATAATTTTAGTAGAAACAGGGTTTCACCATGTTGGCCAGGCTGGTTTCAAACGCCTGACCTCAAGTGATCTGCCCATCTCAGCCTCCCAAAGTGCTAGGATTACAGGCATGAGCCACCGCACTTGGCCCAATAAGTACTTTTGTAACTGAATTGATTCAGAAACCACTTTTGTCCATTATTGATTAGATATTTCCAATTTCATGTTTTTCCTTCAATTGAGAGTTATACTGGTCAGTTTGTACAGCCCACTTTTCAGTTCAAGAAATCTGGCTCTTATAATTTCATTATAAATAAATATCCGTTTAAAAATTAAGTGGGACCCAGGTAAAATTTTGGGCTTAACTAGAGTGCTATAAGAAGAGATGTGGAGTGTGATAATTCAGCATAGAATCCACCTTCAGATTTCATTCCTGGGCACTGGTCCAGGAAATCAAAGATCCCCACTGAGTGCCCCTCTTTAGATTAAGAGATTATGTATAGCCAACCTATGAAGCAGCTCACAGAGCAGAGCCCGGGAATCTGCATTTATGACAATCTCCAACCCTTGCCCCCAAACATATCCTCCCTCCGTTCCTGCTCCCTCCCAGGTGATTCTTATGCACAGTGAAGTTCCGGGGCCACTGGTAATAACCTTCCCTAGCAATATAATCACTCACATTTTCCCAGTTCAATTGCGCTTTTCTGGGAGGTATAACTGAGGGCACATTTTATAGAACAGCATGAGAGATGCAGTTAATGGTACGTCAGTGAAATCAAGTAAGTAATAAATACATTAAAGTGCCAGTAATATCTTTGACACAAGAATGATTACAAAGAGTTTGAATTTCTAGTAGTTCCAATCTAAAAAATTGTAGTCATGAGCCAGAGATTTAAAAAAATGTTTTCATGTTAATTAATTATGCAGTTCTATGTGGATATATTTGTAGATCTTTTAAAATCATGATCCTGGTTTCCTAATGTACCCTTTTGCATGAATATTAAAGTTATCAGTCAATAATCATCACCAGAAGTAATATAACACTAGTGTGAACATCTGCCTTGACAAGGAAGATGACAAATGTCACCATATGTCACACATGGTTATTATTATTCCAAGGTCTTATTATTGCGAACTTGTATACCATGGGTTAAATCATATTCACAAGCTTGAAACCAGAGTGCAGAAAAGTACAAACGTTTAAAACACATATATAACACAGCTTTCTTTTGTAGGCAGAGAGAGAAAGAGCAAGAAATATTTAAATATATACCATTTGGAATGTTTTTAATAATACTAGTTTGTGGCAAAAAAAAATCATAGGATTGAGGTTTGGTGAATATAATAATAATAATTCTAGCACCATTCATTACCTCCTATGTGCTCCAATTGTGCTGGAACTTTCTATACTTAATCTCTAGTTCTCATAATAACCCTCCAAAGACAGTATCATTTCAACCTTCACAGTTGAAAAAATCATGTGTAGGCAATTGTGTAAGGTCACACAATTAGTTAATGACAACACTAGTTTCTGAATCCAAGACTCTCTGACCTCAAAATTTATTCTCTTTCTCCTTTAGACCATAAACTGCATAAGGGCAGAGCTTTTGCCTGTTTTTATTTTCTACTGCATTCCCAGAGACTTGAACAGAATGTGGTAAATAATAGGTGCTCAATAAATAAAAGAACAATAGCATGCTTATCCAAATGAAGAATTTTATCCTTGTGCATTTCTCTACCCTTAATATCCTTTCTCTAAATCCTAAATTCCACAGTTTATGATAGATAGTACCCTAAACCAAACAAAAATTATATTAATAATGATGATAGGGAACAAAATAATAATTAAAATGTTCAATTATTTCAAAGAAAGGAGTAAAAAAGGAACATAGGATGAATGGGACAAACAGAAAACAAACAGTAAGATGTAAAATTTAAACCCAACGTATCAGCAACTAAATTTAGTAATAAGTTAACAGATTGCTCCAATTAAAAGATAAAGAATATTAGACAAAATTTAAAAATTATGTCCATTTTGTTTACTTAATTTTTGAAATTCTTCCCTTTTATATTTTTTATAAAGGTGAAAATGGATTCTCAGAAAGTTAAGACGCTTGCCAAAATTACACAGGTATTGAGTGGCAGAGTCAGGATTTGAGCCCAGCTTTCCATCCCAAGTGCTCCCTTGCGGCCATTTAACCTGGACTCAGCCAAGACCAAGATCCATTGAGCTTGGCAAGAACTGTGCCAAGGCCATCCTTAGGGGCAAAGCCAAACTGCAGCGGGGGATGATGAAGGGTAAAGTGTAGTCCCACCACAATGAGGAATAAATGTTATTTTGGAATGAATAGAATTTCTAGAAAGTGTTAAGGAAGAAATTGACGTTGGAAACCGCAGACTCGTGATAGAACCAATATATGAAAAATGTGTGCTTTGTTCTCTAGCATTACCTGGCAGTCCTGGTTAAGAGTGGAGAAAATGGATAGTTGATTGATTCTGGGTTTGTGTTATGCTGGAAAGTGGCAGAAGACAAGATGGACAAGGAAGATTAGGGTATGAAAGAGAGGTTAATGAAGGTTAACAAAATTCGATTTTGGAGAGTGTAGGCTGGGTAGGGAGGCTACAAAGAGAGTGAGTGCAGTGATAGAAGGACCAGACACCTAAATGAGACTGAAGAGCAGGTGTCCTGGGAGGAAGAGAGAGAGAGAGAGAGAGAGAGAAAGAGAGAGAGAGAGAGAGAGAGAGAGACCTAGAAGGATATGAGCCTGCAATCATGGAGAGTAGAATGGGTGTCCAGACCACATCTTGTTAAGGCATCCTAGAAATAAATTAGAAACAAAGGTAGAACCAGTTAGTAGATTTAATTTTGAACATTAAATTTTGGGCAGAAAGATACAAGCCTTAGGCTGCAACTCACTTGTCATTCTTACCTGAACTATCATTTTTGTGCAATTCTTAAAAACTCCGATCAAAGATCATTAAAAAATTCTAAATTCCTCCAGGTAACAGATTGCTTTATCTGAATCACTCATTTTTTTTTTTCAAAATGGGGAGGAAGAAAATAGTTAAAATTAGCCACCGTTTTATAATACATTTGCTGAATCCAATTAGTAATTATTTTTTAACATGAGCAGTTGGTGTAAGAGTGATGATAATATATTTACAATATAAACTTAGCATCATTAATGAGATTGTCATTTCTATATGGAAGCCAGACTGTCAGAAGCTGTCCCCTTTATGACAGAGAGTTGCTGTTTTAGTTATGGGAGGGGAATGGTACCAGTTAAAGAACTCTTAAAAAATGACCCTGCATTAACAATGTGTGGCAGACTATATGTTGGAAGAGCAGAAATGTGTACAGTTTTTCAAGACTTTCCATACAAAAGATTAGCAATTTTTATCCAATTAACAGCAATTAACTGTTTAATATTAACAGTTAAAGCGCATCTTAAATACCTATCAACATAAGAGTGTGGCTTTTTTACAATGAAGTATTGACATGGGTGGAAACTCCCTGATTCTTGACAATACATGTATCTTTTTGTACTATTCTTAAGTAGTCTAATATTAGCCTTTTCTCTTCTAAATTCCCATATTTGGATACAGAGTGAAACTTTCTTTTCACTTCTCATTTAATCAGCTTTGGCACCAACCCCCACCCCCTCTGTCAACTTGATATTCAGCTTGAGTCTGACCTAATTCTGCTCAGGCAATAAACTCACTCACTTTTGGGTCAAAAATAGGAGTAAGGAAAAAGATGTGGGAGAGGAGAGATATCAAGTCTTTCTTGTGTTAAACTGCATTTGGACATCAGCCTGATACATTTGGATACTTTTTAAAATGCCATGCACAGTTCAAAGAGCTGCCTTAGTTCATATTAACCTGTGATTGAGTTTAACACAGTCCCACTCGTCCTCTCCAGGCCCAGCTATGCATAGCAGAGTGGGGTGGAAAAGGGTGTAACGCCTGGAGTTGGTGGTTCCCAGCCCTTGTGTGTATGTTCCCAGTGCCCTTCCAGGTTCTGGAATGACTGGTGCTGTTGTGAGTAGAGGGCGGACCTTCAGCCTTGGCAGCCATTGTAGACATTGATTTCTGCTGCCTGGTCATCTCCTGTGTATTTCCCGGTGGCAAAGCTCTTGCATGTTTCAGTAAACAGAGGACCGTCCTTGGGTTTCAGCTTCACTTGACACCATGCCTCTTCTCTCTGCTCACTGACATGAAGTCTTCCAACTGACTACCATCACCACAGCAGCATGGATCTTGAGGAGTTGAAATCTCCATAATATAACTCAAATTGGGGAAAATATAGCTGAGCAATTCTTTCTATTTTGTCGTTTTGAAATTTTGTTCTAGAACTTCATTCCCAATAATGGGCTCCAAAGCATAACTGGGCTTTGCTAGACACTGTGAGTTGCCTACCTAAAGTCAATTATCTTCTTTTTTTCTCGCCAAAATACTGTAATTTTTTCCCAATTGCAGAATATCCAGCCAAAGTTTATGCTTCCCAGTCTCCCTTGTGGCTGGTGATAGACCTGTAACTAGACTCTGGCAAGGGAGATATAAGTTGAAGTATTTTGTGGAGCTTGCAGAGTAGCCTTTTACATAAGATAACTCAAGGTGGAGTGTACACTTTGACACTTCCTCGCCCTTAGTTTGCTGCCTAAAACACTGGCACTCTTTTATCACTTGCTAACCATGTTACTTGCTTCTTATAGATTCTTTTGTATTGTTTTTGCACCTGTCTTTTTTCTTCAGTGAAAATACATCAAAAGCAAATTAAAGTCAGGGACTGTTTTTGCAAGCAATGTCACACACATGCACACACTTTGGGAGTACAGGTGGGGTTATGAAAGTAATAGACAAAGCAACCTCTGACAAGAAGTGTGTAATGAGGATAGGACTCACCTGGTGAGAATGATAACAGAACATATACAAGGAATAAATACAGATACATAGCAATACATATAGATATATTTTAATCTGTTTATAAAGTAGGTATCTTTAACTGAATTGTAAATGATCACTTTCCTTCCCTTTGCGCTAATATAGAGTTTCAGTACAGCCGTTCATGCGTTCAGAACTGAAACTCTTAGAAAAGATGAGATAGAGAAAGGCCACTCACCCTTCACAGCTGTAAAGAATCACTAATGCCCGGCTCCTACCATGATCTTAGAGAGGGCCCCTCAGTAACCATGAACCAACAGAGTCATAACCACAGAGTAGATTGTCCCCTCTCTTTTATGCCTCATAAGTCCATCTCCTGCGTTACAAGAACACTGAGCAAACTGTTGAGATGATTTCTTAAGATATAAAGGAAATAATTTAAAGATTCGTCACATGCAGTTCCTTTCTTCACTTCAGCTGCTTAAAGCAGACATATGCATAAGTTCCTTTGTAATGTTTCCATCATATACAGGAATCAAAGAAAGTGTCTACAATATTGTAAGTATACTGGAAAATTTCAATTTACCATAAAAATGCTAATGCTGATAGTAGTAGTTAATACAGTAATACTTCCAGGGACCTGGATTCTAATAGAAAACATTTCAAAATTATAGCAGCATAAAAAGAATGGCATTAATAATAAGTAGAATTTATCTCACACATAATAATATAATCACAAGTCTCCTCAATTGTTTGACACTTGAAGTAAGCCAAGTCCGGCTTAAATTGTGTGGCATGGTAGTGATCATTGGAAATGGGGGAGTGGTTTAGAGAGTGGAACCCTCCAAAACAATCTTCTGAAGCTCATTCACTATATTTGGTAGCAAAGAAACCAGCTACCTACCAAAGATTCAGGATCCCTTCTACAAAGTTGTGACCAGGAAGCAGCTGCCCTGCTATCACTGTGGGTTCACACAGACTCAGACCTGGGAATAGGAACGTGGATGAGAGTGATGTGTGTCACTTTGACCTGGCCCATGAAAACCTTCCTGTGATCTTTCAAGCTCTCTTTCAATCCCCATCACTGGCTGGAATGAAGGATCTGAGGCACTGGGGATAGTGGAACCACAATATAGGGAGAGCCTGGATGTCTGAAACACTGTGTGGAAGGTTGTTTGCCAAGGACTCACCTTATGTTGTTCTTTAATCAAAAACTAAACTTTGTTCTAAACCAATGAAATTGGGGGTTTAGCCGTCACTGGAGTTAGCTCAGGGTTAATTAGAATGGCAGGCTGTGGTGTGCCAGGAACACTTTCCCCTTTCCCCCTTCCAGGGCTAAGATTTCCCTGCACTAATAGTAATTAACAAGAAGATTCTTTTCTTGACTTCTCCACTTCTTTGCTCTTCATACTTTCCCTTTGGCATTTTCCCAATAATGTCTCTGTTGAAACACCTGTCAATCCATCTGAGATCGAGTCTTGGTTTTCTTCTTACAGAGGCTACTCTGTAAGAAGTAGTGAGGGCTGAGCTCAGGAGTGAGGGAAATGAGAGGAGGGTGGTGGGAAGGGAAGAGATGATGGGACCAGTAAAGGAGGGCTTCCTCCTTTACTGTCCTGGCTTCCACATTCTTCCTCTTTTCCATTCCAGGACTACCTGAGTCACACCAAGTCCTGGCTTTTAGTGCTCTGCTGAGATCAGGAGGGAGGCAGAGTTGCAAAAGGGGCTTCTGGGCTCCTTCTGGAAAGGACAGAGCCAGTGACTTGCAACATAAGGGGTTTTGGGACCACACAGAAAATCAAGTCCTATTGTGCTTGTGAAAAGGTGGTGATTGACAAAGGGCCTCAAGAGGTCTAACCTGTAATTCTCTCTCTTTTCATGTTCCCTAAGGTTGTGCCAATGAATAATTGCCATTGCCATTCTTCCAAGGAGAATCAATTACTGTATCAACGGTAGCTGGCTCTTGCCTGCAATATCTCTGGAATTTAGGTCATGGCAGTATTCTAGTTCCACTTCATTAAGAGGAAACTTGCTTGAGAAACATCACCAATAAAGCCATGTTATTGCCTTTTTTGTCATGTTCTTGGATATGTACAATTTCCAGATTCAGAATGGAGTAAGTCCATTTCCAAGTGTTTATGTGAGCACACATGTCAATGTATGGGTGGGTTCCTATTCACTTCAGCATCAAGTGGTCTAGACTAGCACCTGAAAACTGCATCCTGGGGACTGAAACCTAGTTGATTATGCATCTCTAGAAGTATTTGAAGAGTTAGAAGTGCTTATTATTGTCATTTCTATGTCACAACTAGAGCAACATTGACTCGATGTGAACTCTGCCTCCAACACTTAGGAGCTGTGTAATCTTGTGCCTAGTACTCAACCTCTCTGTGCTCCAGTTTCTTCTTCCGAAATATGGGAATTGTAATGATACCTACTTGATAAGAGTTATATGAACATAATACAAGATAAATAGAAACCCCTGAACACATGTAGTATCCCTTAATTTATATTAGCCAATGCTATTAATAATTATAAAAAGAAGACTGCATTTTCCATGGAGTTTAGGTCATGGAAATATTCCATAGAGATCTAGGGGATTACTATATCCATTATGAAATATCTCTGGAATCTCTTCCATTTGAATACTCTATGAATCTCTTCCAGAATATCTTCTGACCTAAAATAACAGTGGCATTCACTTACCTACCTCACTAGGCTCTTGTTCTGGTCAAATCAGTGATACGTGTAGTTCTCCTGGCCTACATCTTGGCTTCTGCCCCATGCTGTAAAAAGAATGCCCTTCCTGAGAGCCGAGTCTCACCATGCCCCCATCCCTGCTGGAAATGCATTAATGGCTTTTTTTTCTCTAACACAATAATGAGAAGCTCCCAAGATGGTCTCTGTGGCCCCACGCCCACTGGCCTGGCCTTGCCACATGCCCAAAGCACTCACAACTCCAGGAATCTTGCGGCATGCCTTTCTGTCTATTCACTGTTCCCTTGGGCTTGTATGCTGATCTCCATCCCCACCCACGCCCACACCCACTTTGCCTTCACCATAGGCAAGAATGTTTTAATATCATTAGCATTTTCTTCAAGGATTCATTTTGAGCACCCCCTTTGTTTTGAAGCTGTTCGCCAATCCTATCCCCTAAGTAGAATTGGCACCTGCTTCTCCAGGTCCTCACTGGATTCCTCTATGCATCTGTTTCAGCACTTAGAACTCTTCATCGCACTTTTTGTTAGCATGACCATCCCTGTTATTCTCCTTGTATCCACAGTGCCTAACATAGCAGGCTTCAGATTGAACCACATGAGATTTCTGTTTTTATAGATATTTCCAATTTCATGTGGTTCCACTTGGAGTGGGGTGCTTAGTAAACATCTGCTGAATTAATGAATGAATGAAGTTCCACTCCTGCTGGCCTACTGTCTGACAAGGATCTTAAATGACACCATGATTTTCAGTAATACTTGTTTAGCTGCCTGAATGTACATGTCAATCTCCTTTTCATTTTCCAAAAGAATTTTGTTAAAAATTTAAGTTGTATCTATAGGTTTTTATGAGAAAACGACACAGACAGTTTATGAATATTTTCAGACAAACAGAAGTTAGGAAGCATTGTTTAAGACAATGTCAAAGTATTCAAAAAGCTCCATAGATGTGCTTTTCTCTTACTGAACAAGTGTGAAACATTGTAAGAATTACTAATTTGGCCGGGTGTGGTTGCTCATACCTGTAATCCCAGCACTTTGGGAGGCTAAGGCAGGTGGATCACCTGAGGTTGGGAGTTCGAGACCAGCCTGACCAACATGGAGAAACCCTGTCTCTACCAAAAGTGCAAAATTAGCTGGACATGGTGGCACATGCCTGTAATCCCAGCTACTCGGGAGGCTGAGGCAGGAGACTCGCTGGGACTCAGGAGAGCAGAGGTTGCAGTGAGCCGAGATCATGCCATTGCACTCCAGCCTGGATGACAAGAGCAAAAGTCCATCTCAAAAAAAAAAAAAAAAAAGAATTACTAATTTATTCAATATGTCATAATCAATCAGTTTATTCTCTAGAAGCCAAATAATTGTCTTATTTTCCAGTCTCACTCCCGACCCAGCCACCTACTCTGTATAAATGGTTATTGTGGTTACAAAACTGGTTCCAAATGCAATAAACAAGCATGTAGCAAACAATACATACAAGATGCGTATGTCTCTCATTTCACATTACCAAGGAATAACCCACATTACCCATTAATGATTACCTCTTTGGAGATCCACTCTAATCAAAGAAGCAAAAATGGAGCATATCAGAGGTATTGGGATTGTCAACAACCCAGCTATAAAATGTCAGTTTATGATCAACTTTGTACTGAGGACCAGCTCTCTCAGATGGGACCTGACTCAACCAAAGTCAAGAAGCCATGTCCCTTCTCTGATTATGAGTAGCTAGGAGCCTCGACCACAAGTGGACTGTATGACAAAATCATCAAACACAAATTCACACGCTTATAGAGGCCAGACACGCAATGGATACAGGTGAGGAAGGCTAAATATGAGGCACTGAAGAGTGGTGAGGAATGTGGCAAAGCATCCTGTGAACAGGCAGCAGCCATTTAGTTCTAATAGTATTACCATTCTGGGCCTTTGTAGTTAGTGTTGCCAGATTTTAGGATTTTTAGAAGTTAGAAATCTAGATGTTTATGTGAAATTTCCTGGTTTTTGAAACAGTACATTTTGTACATTATACAACAGCACATTTTGTACATTACACAAAACATGACTAAAAGCGAGATCTGACCTTGGGCCACCAGTTGCAACTCCTACATGAAACTGTAATCTATGATGCCTCTGAATACAAGGTACTCAGAAAATGAAAGGGAGTTCTATGTTCAGAATAGTCAGAGAAAACTCGAATTTTAAATACGTTCACGTATCATTCCTGAAAATATTCTGACACATGCTGGAACACATGTCCCAAGTTTTAATTTGGAAAAGACAGCTTTGATACCTCCAGTTACCATTTTGAACCTCTTTAGAAGTTAATAGTAGTCCCACAAGGCCAAGAAAGAAAGAAGAAACAAGCCTAAATACAAAAAGGTGGAAAGCAGGTTTGAGCTAGACAGTATGTTTATTTTAGAGAATAAGGAACGTTAAAACTGTTCGACATCTTCCAACTCTCTGTGTATTTCTTTTTCTTTCACTTGCTCGTGTATTTCAAATATTAAATGCTTTGCCTCTGTTATTAAGAAAGTGTGTTCGAATCATTCTCAGAGGTCTAACTCATGATGATGACACCACATTCATTAGACAACTACTATTCCTTTCTAAAAGTTTCAGTCCAATATTAGCAGAACCTGAAAGCTTTCCAACTCACTAACCAACAGATGGCATGACCAACTTTCCCAAGAGACACGCAGCAGACCACAGGTACACACCTTCCCAGTGAGAGAATACAAGGTTCAGCTCAGGTGTTAGACACTCAGGGAACATTCAATCAAACAACAAAATGGGTGGCAGCAGGGAGAAGAGGAAAGGTTCATTCCCTCTTCAGCTCCCCGCCCCAGTTAAAAGTCCAGGGCATTTCAGGTCTACCACATTTCCAGGTAGGGACGGAAACATTATCTTTCCCTTGAAAGAAACACAGGCTTTGAACAGGAAATGGAGGGTCGTCAGTTCGGGCTGGAACACACATAGAATAATAATGACACTACCTTTGCTGGTGTCAAATGTACATTTGTTCAATAGTCCAGTGGAACAGTAACAAGGCACTTCTTCAGATGCCACCTGCTATTGAGTGTAGAAAATAACAACAAAAAAAATACCCTGTCAACTCACCCAAGTCAGATAATTACACGGACCGCAAAACATTCAGGCGCAGAGCTCTGGAAACCTTTTAGGGGGTCCTTTATCATGCCCTGCCTTTTCCAGAATGAGACTAATTTGCTTCTATTTCAGCCAGCTCCAGCAAAGAGAGCGGGTGAAGGAGAGAAAAGAGAATGAATTGTCAGCATTATTGAAAAGATTCATGATTAGTCACACTCACTCCAGGCAAGTTCCTTGCCAGACACCACACCACTCATTAGCAGACCTGAGAACTGGCGTGCCTCCCACAGCTGAGCAACAGCCTTGGGCCTGGCAGGTCCCCAGGGACCCACAAAGCCCTATGTTCTCCCACACCCTGCAATGAGAAAGACCAGTTTGGGCAGGCCTGGGTGCAATTGGCTCCCCAGATGCTAAGTGAATCTGTTCTATGCCCTGTGCTGCTTCAAATATAATTAGTCAGGTGCTCGGCTGGTGTGGAAATCAAGGTAGCATCTCTTCAGGGTACACTGATGCGGTTACCTGATGGGGCTGCCATTTTCTCTCCAGGTTCCCTTTGGAAGACCCAAGAGATGGGTGTGTCTACAGTTTGTCAGCCTCTGTGCCCTCATTTCCAGCTACAGCTGCGAGCTGCTGATCTTCCTGGAGCTGGAAACATTTATTTCCCTTGTGTAATACCAGCAATTTTAACTTAGATTTACAGTGCCTACGACTGAACTATTCAGGACATTAAAGACTAATTCAATTCATTTGCAAGAGACAGGTGGGCTGTAGGAATCATTGATGCCAATATCCATAGCAATAGGGAAACTGAGGCTGGGAGGCAAAAGGACTTGCTCAAAAGTGTAGAACAAAGAAGAGAAGCCAGGTCTTTGCTTTTCTATTCAGTCTCATCTCATTTCTTGGAGCGATGATCTCATAGAAAAAAAAAGTACCATTTCTAGTTAGGACAGCAAACTGGTTATTCTTTACTGTATGAAAACACCATTCTCAGAATCACAACTCCATAAAGTTCAGTCAAAACTAACCAAGAAGAGCTGGCTTCTGTTAGAATGAGCTGTGTCCTCCACCAGGATCTGAAAGCAAAAGACAAGAACTAAGTCTTTGTAAACAATCACAAGAGATGCTGACCATGGTGAACATCATCCCATACGTCAGAGTAGCATGGCCTCGCATGGGTTCTGATGGAGAAGAAACAGCTCCCCGAGGCTGAGCTCTGCCATCCCTAGCGTCAAAAGTACCATATAGCTGGATGCCAGAGCTGGTATTATTTGGTACATACGGATATGCGTATTAGCTTGGATTTATGACACCTAGAAAAAGTGATCCTGGCCCTAAAAAAAATTCAAGTCCAAGAATGATCATTAACAATGTAAGTATGACTCAAAGCACTCGGACTACATGTCTTCAGGTTGAAGACGCTTCACCCTGGCTTCACAAGAGTCACCGCGATGACCCAGGCAAGTGTGGTAAGGCCTTGGGAAAATTCCTGTGGGCTTTTAGAATTTTCATAACTCCCTGCAAGGCTGCTAGGCCCAACTGCTTCTAAAGGAAAAATGTGGGCAAACTCAGAGATATGGGTGAAGGACATTCTGTGTCAATGGACACCGAGTACTGGGCCAAGAGGCCCCTGCTTATCTGTGTTCACAGTTGGTCAACAAAAGAATCACAGCTTGCCTCGCCCTCCTTAGCAAGGGGAGGTAGGTCTGAGGGAATGTGTATCAGCACAGCCAGTGCCTGTTAACAAGGTGGCCTGGGGAGTGGGCGCTGCCCCCTTGTCCTCCAGTCTCTGCCATTGGCTGTGCTCCTGAGTGAAAAGAGGCAGAGCTTAGGACAGGAGATAAAGTTAAAGGAATCCTTCACCCGATCCCAGAAGAATTTTGCTTATGAGTTGCTCAGATCTCCTACAGCCTCCTCCACCCTCAACGGGTGCTGGGCTGGCAGCCAGTATGACTACTCCTGACAGTGGCACCCAGCTTAACTCTATCATGGGCACTGCAAATACACACCAGACTACCTCCAGAAGTGTCTTGGGTGCGTGCCAAGACAACATCCCTCACCTCCTCACCTCCTATTTTTGCATTATTTGCTTTCAGAAGGAAAGTGATAAAAATGGATTAATTTTTGAACACTTTTTCCAGGTATCACTGTAAGTGCTTCAAGCGTGTTGATTCTGTTAGTCCTCTCCACAAGCCCATGAGGAAATAGTCTCTTCATTTGCACACGAGGGAACGAAAACACAGAGAATTAGGTAACCTACAGTAGCCGCACAGCTGGGAAGTGGCAGAGTTCGGATTTGAACCCAGAGTCCCATGTGTCTAGCCTCTATACTGGCTAGGAAATGATGATATGATTCCGTGTGACACAGGTTCTGTATCTAAGGTACTTGACAGTACTGGGGAGCATGTCTCCCTCTTCAGTGACATGAGGACACACCTATAAAGGCAAAGGCAATTTGAGAAAATGAGGCCAAGGACATAAAGGTCAAGAAGAAGGGCTTTGTGATCAGTTGGCTTAAGTCCTGTTTTGTCACTTCCGAGCAATATGACCCTGGGCAGGCTGCTCAGTCTCCTGCAGCCTCATTTTTCTCATCTGTAAAATGGGGTTAATAGGACCCTTAGCCCACAGGATTCTTGAGATACCAACAGGAATAGATCCATGAAAATAGCATTGAACAGTGGCTGGCCAAAAGCAAATGCTGAGTAAATTGTGGTTTCAATTATTATTAAATATGGTGAGGTAACCAGCAGTTAGAATAAGATGAAGTTTAAGAAAAGATTCCAGGTCGACATTATCTTCTTAGTTGTCAAATTTGTCATAGAGACTTATGAACCATAAGTAAGACATTTCTCTTAAAATGGTAATCTTGGAAAATAGCTCCCTTTCCTCTGCTGGCTGCTGTCACCACTTCTACTTCTTCTCTTCTCCCCAGGATTTGGTAAATAATTCAGTTATCATGTCACAGCTCAACCTGGCAGCTCCACTCCGAGCCTCAACCACAGCTATGCCCACTTCTCTGTGGGTTTCTGTGGAAAAGGTGCCCCCGGGCAACTGTGGCGGAGGATTCAGTCACTCGTGTGAGTGCCCGGGAGCAGGCGCAGCTCCGCCCCATCCCTTCCAATCAGCGTCATCGGCACCGTGGCTGCTCCCTACAGCTTGGCAACGGCAACGTGCTGGCAGGTCGCTGGCCGGGAGCCTGAATTCCTCACAGAGGTCCTGTCACTATAATAACCATATTTTCTCTTGCGGCGAAGAGTAATTGAATTAAATTGGGCAGCATTTGATCCTGACCATACAAATTGCCTGATCCAATTGAGGCCTCTGTGAGGTCACAGGCAGGAAGGAGCAGAGCAGTGAGACAGATGTCCTCGTCCCGCGGGCCTGGCTGTCGGGTTCTCATGTCAGTGCACACCCAGAGACCCTCCTCTTCCTTGTAGAACTCTCTGCAGGGAGATGGGGTTCTGCAGGCTGGGGAGAGGAGGAGGGGAGTCCCCAGGCATGTGGGGAGTACAGAGGAGCTGGCAGAGAGCTAAGTGTGACAGATACGATGAGCCGAACATATGGGCGTGCAGATGTTTCAGCAGGAACTGATGGAAGGACAGGGCGATGGGTGACACCTGGAAATAGGAGCTTAAAAAATACTGTGTGGAGCGGGAGGACCAGGGATCAGGGACCAGAGTGAAAGCTGGCAAGTCAGAATTCAGAGTTTTGCGCTGGTGACATCTCAAACTGTTCGTGGTTTGAAAGTCACATGTCTTTGGCAAACAAGTACCCCAGTAATCTTTATCAAGAGTAAATTATGTGGGCATTTTCCTTATCTGAAAGTAAATAAGAAACACAGATGCCTACCTTTAAATGTCTAACTAGCTCTATTTTCCCTTGTTTCCACAGATAAAATTAAATATAGACATCAAGATCTAAATGTATCAGGGGTGCACGAAAGGACCCCAGGAGGGAGAAATGGGGAAAATTTCAGGTGCTTATGCCTCCACACACCCCTTTCTCTGTCATCCTGCCCTCGTCTTCACTGTCCACCCACTGAGACCTGGGGCCAACTGCTCACTTTTTCAGACGGGAAATTGAAAGACCTTTGCAAACACCTGGTCCCATCCCTCTCAACTTCCATTTCCTAATCCCCAAAGGCCAACGTGGAAATCAAAGATGCTTGCATGTTGAAGGCACCTGGGAATCAGGCTGTGCTTGTAAAACACTGGCAAGGTTGGCTTCCACCCTGAGAGAGGCACGACCTCTGTCACTTCATCCTGGAGGTCCCCCTTCCTGGCTGGCTGTTCATGAGTCATCAAGTACTTTATTTTGTCTAGTCACTCAGGGCATTCCAAGAAGCAAAAAGTGTTGGGATGTTGAGGACAACAAGTGACAGCCAGTCACAAGAGCATAGTCAGGTAAAAATTACTGTCTTCCTAAGGAGCTCAGAGGACATGGCTTCTGGCTGGGTCTGTTCTCATATTATTGCTCCAGGAGGAGGTGGCGGGAGGATTTCCCCTTCATTTATATTCAGAAGGTTTATTCTGTGTGTGAGGATAAGAATCTGTGGGCTGAGAAAGAAAGGAAGTCCTAAAAACCCAATAATTTTTAAATTATGGCTTATGACACATTAATGACTCCCAGGATGGGGAAAGTTTCCATCAGGACATATGATTCAGCCTCATAAGAGAGCCCAGTGCCTCAATTTACACCAATTTGGTTGCCAACCCAATAATCCTCTAGAGTCAAACGAACCCCTTCCAAGTGAGAGCCCTCCCGAGGGATGCAATGAGTCACCATTACAGTATTGACAGAGGAAAAGAGACGAGTTTGCTGCACTACACAGAGCTAGTGTAAGATTTTGAGATGAAAACTTAAATGAAGATGAGGAGTAGACGAGTCTACCAAAGGCGCTGTGGCCTAATATAATCTTCCACACATAACTTTGCAATAGTAGTATAGACTTTATATCTGCACACTCACATTCTTGAAAAAAGGTTATCCCTAATTGTGTGGCCACTGTTTACTCTTTCTCATTTATAGGCCATCAAACTAAATGAAGAGTAGTTTAAATCTAGTGCTAAAGCAAATAGGTGTATATAGTGTGGGCAAGGAATCCTCACAATGCAATCTGGCCGACCATAGTCAACTCTCTAGGGCCAACTGTAAAACTCAGCTGGTACTTTCTTGCTCTCTTTTACCAGCTTTGCTTCCTGCATGTTCCTCAATTATATTGATGTTCTGCAGGTTTGTGACCTTCTTCTCCTCTCACTCTATCCACCCTCCATGCAGGAGTTTATTAACAGCTGTGGAGGGTTTCAGCTGCCATACACACACTATGTGTATTCGTCACGTTTCTCCTGAGGGACTGAACTAATAGGATATATATATTTACACACACACACACACACACACACACATATACACATAGAGAGAGAGAGAGAGAGAGAGAGAGAGAGGGGGCAGGGTGGGGGGGAGTTCACTAAGGAGTGCTGACTCACACAATCACAAAGTGAAGTCCCATAATAGGCCATCTGCAAGCTGAGGAGCAAGGGAGCCAGTTTGAGTCCCAAAACCTCAAAAGTAGGGAAGCCGATAGTGCAGCCTTCAGTCTGTGGCCAAAGGTCAGAGAGCCCCTGGCAAACCACTGGTGTAAGTCTAGGAGTCCAACAGCTGAAGAACTTGGAGTCTGATGTTCAAGAGCAGAAGCATCCAGTACAAGAGAAAGATGAAGACCGGGCTGGGGGTGGTGGCTCATGCCTGTAATCCCAGCACTTCGGGAGGCCAAGGTGGGTGGATCACCTAAGGTCAGGAATTCGAGACCAGCCTGGCCAACATAGTGAAACCCCATCTCTACTAAAAATACAAAAAAAAAAAAAAATTCAGCTGGGCGTGGTGGCGGGTGCCTGTAATCCCAGCTAGTCAGGAGGCTGAGGCAGGAGAATCACTTGAACCAGGAGGCAGAGGTTGCAGTGAGCCAAGATCAAACCTTCAGCCTGCACTTCAGCCTGGGCAACAAGAGCAAAACTCTGTCGAAAGAGAGAGAGAAGAAGAAAGAAAGAAAGAAAGAGAGAAAGAGAGAAAGAGAGAAAGAAAGAGAAAGAAAGAGAGAAAGAGAGAGAGAGAGAGAGGGAGGGAGGGAGGGAGGGAGGGAGACTGGAAGACTCAGTGAGTCTACTATTCCATCTTCCTCTGCCTGCTTTATTCTAGCCACTTTGGCAGCTGCTTAGATGGTGCCCACCCAGATTGAGGGTGGGCTGCCTCTCCCAGCCCACTGACTTCAATGTTAATCTCCTTTGGCAGCACCCTCACAGACACACCCAGGATCAATACTTTGCATCCTTCAATCCAATGAAGTTGGCACTCAGTATTAAACATCACACTCTGGAAATGCTCAGCTCCAGATCCTGAGGTCAACACTCTCTCCTAAACTTCAGTTCCTTCAACGAACATTAATGGAGCTGCCAGGTAACAGGCCCTGAGCTGGGCAGTGGACACAGGGAAATGAATAAAATGTGATGTCAGCCGTCAAAGCTCACGTATGATTTTATATCCAACTACCTACTGACTTTTTTCACTCAAACCTATAGTAATAAAAACAACAATAATAAGCCTTTAAAAAAAAATCTGCTGCCATTTGTTGAGAAACCTACCAGTGTGCCTCATGCTGGCCGCTCAGTGTAAAGCACTCTGTGGCCCCCAGAGCTCACATGCTTGGCCTTCTGCTGTGCTTTCGGTGTTTGCGTCTTCTCCAAAACGCTCATGTTGGAACTTCAACCCCAATGTGATGATATTCAAAGGTAGGGCCTTTGGGAGGTGATTAAGTCAGGAGGATAGAGACCTCATGAATGAGATTAGCAATCTTATAAAAGTGCTGAAGGGAACTAGCTAGGTTTTGTGTTGTTGTTGTTTGTTTGTTTTTAGTCCTGTCACCTTCCACCATGTGAGGACACAGTATTTGTTCCCTCCAGAGGACGCAGTAACAAGGCACCATCTTACAAGCAGTGACCAAGCCCTCACCAGACACTGAGCCCGCTGGCACCTTGATCTTGCACTTCCGAGGCTCCAAAACTGTGAAAATTACCCAGTCTCAGGTATTTTGTCCCAGCAGCATGAACCAACGAAGACACCTTCCTCACTCATAGGCCAGGTAAGGCTGGGGTAGAATATCTCAGCACACAGTCTCATCCTAGCTGACAGCCGGACTGTGACAAATGGACAGGAACCAGGCCACATGTCGATAATGATGTGTTACAGTTTTAAGATTATGGTGCTTCTCCTCTGAATTTTCTATTTATGATGAGAAATGTAAGACGTTGGTAGACAATAATTCAAATTTAAAGTGAAAACGCCTTACTACTGCCCTTTTAAACTTCCAGAACAGTTAAGGGCGTTTAGAGATTGCAAACTGAGTTGTTGTTTTTTTTTTAAGCTACTTTTTGCAACTAGTTCTCAGAGTGAATCAGAATATTCTCAATAGTATATAATTTTGTGCGTGTATATATATATATATATATATATATATATATATATATATATATATATCTCCATTGCTTGTAGACTCTGGATAAGCAGTATGGTGCATCCCGCAGAGCACAATGGTGGATTCCTTAGAGCCTGAGATCCAAGTGTCTCTGTGCCTTTTACTAGCTGGGGAACTTGCTCAAGTCACATCACCTCATTGTACTTCATTTCCCTCATCTGAAAAAATATATATATATAAATAAAATATATATTATATAATATATCATATAGGTTATATATATCATATATTATATATATCATATATTATATATGTTATATATCATATATTATATATATATAATGGAAGTTGAGTTTGTCACACATACCCGCAAATTGTTGTATAAATTAATACCTCTTTATTGATCTTGATTCATTCTGTAACTCTCATAAATTTGAACTTACAAACAAAATGTCTATTAACGAAATGTTGCTTTTATTTTGTTTCATATGCTGGAGTTTTCCATGAGATTTTGTTGGGGAAAAGTATATTTAATGCTAAAGAAGTTTGAACACCATACAGCAAACCTAAGGATTTAGCTGCACAGGCATGGCCCTTCCAGCACTGGCCCAGCCTGCCTCTTCAGCCTCAACACCCCTCTCAGAACCCCTTACACCCTGAGGAGCAAAATCACCAGCTCTCCCTCCATCTGAGTCTTTGTTTAAACACGTTGTATCCTCCTCTGGAATGCGCTTCCCCTTCTCACCTCCCATGCACCCCATTGAATGTCACCCCTGGGAAGCCATCCTGACCTCTCCAGAGACAGGATCTGTGTTTCCACAGAAATGCTCCTCCAGCACTTCCCACCATTGATGTAAATTTTGCTTGCATGTCTGAGTTCCTAGACGGGAAGGGCAGTCGCTTATTTGTATTTATTTACGTAGTGGCTATTCATTGCCTGGCTTATAATATGTGCTTAATAAATGTGAAGTGAATGAATTGAATGAACAAATGAATAATTTAAATAACAACCAGGATTTATTCCTTAATGGATTTGAGCTTCTGTATTTCTAAAATGCTCATGCCTGACACTGAATGCCTGCTAAGCATCAGGAACTGCCCTATATCTACGAATTTCTTCTTTAATCCTCCAAAACAGTTCTATCAGGTAGGTAGTGTAATTATCGTGCTAATTTTTCAGATGAGGGAAATGAAGTACAATGAGGTGATGTGACTTGAGCAAGTTCCCCAGCTAATAAAAGGCACAGAGACACTTGGATCTCAGGCTCTAAGGAATCCACCATTGTCCTCTACGGGATGCACCATACTGCTTACCCAGAGTCTACACGCAGTGGGCCTTCCTTTCCTCTTTCCATTCTATTTACTTGATTCTTTTTTTCTTTTTTTTTTGAGATGGAGTCTCGCTCCGTTGCCCAGTCTGGAGTGCAGTGATGTGATCTTGGCTCACTACAGCCATTCAGCCTCTGCCTCCCAGATTGAAGCGATTCTCCTGCCTCAGCCTCCTGAGTAGCTGGCACTAGAGGCACACGCCACCATGCCTGGCTAATTTTTGTATTTTTAGTAGAGCCGGGGTTTCACCATGTTGGCCAGGATGGTTTTGATCTCCTGACGGGGTTTGAAAGTTATGCACGTTAGAATTATGCCTAAGATAAGCATTAACAAGATTCTGAGGTGGCATTCTTTGAGTAAAACATGAACTTGAGGACATGCCTTCTCCTTTAGCAGGACTGGGGCCTTGTATGTTTTTGCCCTGGTTTTTGTCCATCTAGGTTGGGCTCTGGACACTGAGGGGTCATGGTAGGCTTCAGTCTTCCCTGACTCACCGCTGGGTGGCAGTACACCACACTTCCTTTATTCCTGCTCTTTTATGCGTGCATGTAAAAGTGGGAACTCTGCTTAGGGGCCACTCTCCAATTCTCAATCTCCTCTTTTGCTTTTGATGTAAATTATCTCTTACACTTTTAGGTAATAGCAAATATTGTTTGTGTCTGTTTTTATGTATTCATTTAGAATGACCTGGAACTTTGCCAAAGTCAAAGGAAGCGCATTTCATTAGACCATTTTCATGGGGAGGTTTTTGTTACACAAAATTATCTACAATTAAAAATGCAGAGAGATTTTCCCTGTGTGGCACAGCTTTTTAAAAGACAGAGTCAAAACCTTTATCGAAAAAGCAATTTATAATGCCAGTAATTTTCTACCTCTGTCCTGCTATTATCAAGGACAGCAGTTTTTAAAAGAACTCCTGGCTCTGGTCTCTCTGCTCAGCCTGTGGTGCTCACATAATGGCTTGTCTGTAACTTCAGCCCATTGCCATGGGAGTCATTATGCCACATGCCCAGAAGGGTGATTTTCTACGGGATCAAAGAGGAAGCAACTGGGTTCAAAATGAAAAACAATCTCTATACATGTGAGAGAATGAAGCATGATGAGGTGGGGAGGACCCAGAGAACAGGATTTTATGTGAAAGAGTGCTATGAATGCAAGTTTTCAAATAAAATATTATCAGAACAAGACAATAACAAGTGAAGTGAATAAAATAATTTTCCTAATGGTCTGTTCCTTCTCTCATATTTTCTACCATAACATATGGTTAGAAGGTCCCAAATAAATGGCCCTTTACAGCTTCTCTGACATTTCTGGTAGCAAACATTCCAAGTGAATAATTTTCTTTCTTTCATAAAGTCCTGGAAGAGAATCACAAAGCTGCCTGGCTTTAGATGAGGTCTGGGTCATCTCGTCCATGCCTCTGCCTTCAGTTCAAACTTACTTTCCTAAGCAGATCAGACTCTACACTAGGAAATACCATGAGCTACTTTTTCTAAGGCCAGGGACAAAGTTCCCTCAGTGTACTGGGTCAAATATTTTGTTAAGGAAGGAACTTGGGATCTGGAGTGAGCCAGTGTAAGCCTGGCCTCCAGGGTTTGCCCACCCTGTGAATGTGGATAAGTCACGTGACATCCTTGTGCTCAGGTTGCCTCATCTTCAAAACCGGAAATAATAACCTACATCACAGGGTTGCTCCAGTGGTCAAGTGAGACAATGGATGTGAAAGGGCTTTGTCAACTGGAAAGTGCTCTTCAAATGTCACTTATTATTATTGTTCTGCTCAGTCCATTCATTTTTCTCTGCATGAGTTGAAGAGTACAATCCTTTACCATTAATCTACTCCCATGGAGAAGATGTTGGCTTCTACCTGTGTGCACTGCCTCCACCAGCCTCCGCAGCCTGGAAAGGAGGTGTAGTCTGAGGAGGAAGGGGGAGCGTGAGACCCATGTGTACAGCAGCAACTTCCTGCTTCCCTCCCAGACAACCTGGATCTGTGCACTTGTGGCAACTCAGTATGGGTCTAGGGTTAGAATTGTGGGGTGAGGGATAGGAGATCTGGATTCTGTTACTATCTGACCATATGACTGGGTTATTTCTTCACTTATTTAGTAACTCATTCAAAATAAATAGTGATTAGAGACACAGGCTCTAGAGCCAGGCAGTCTGAGTTCAAATCTTGATTTCCCCCAATGACTTGGGAGGTGATCTTAGGATAAATACAAACACAAGCCAGTGCTTACTGAACAGTCATGTATGCAGCACTGTTCCAAAGGCATGATAGATATTAACTCAGATGATCTGTGCAACAACCCTGTGAAATTATCTCAGTTATTAGTCCCATATCACAGATGATGAAACTGAGGCCAAAGTGCTTCAGTAACTTCCCCAGGGTCACTCTGCTAGCAAGTGGCAATCTCGCACACCCATCACAATTATGCTGAACTCCTTAAAGAAATGTGCCAATGTATGTGAGTGCTCAGAGCGGTGTCTGCTACACGGTAAACGCTCCATGTTAGCTATAATTTGTCGCTTATTAAGGACTCATTATGTGCCAGTAACTTTGCTAGGTGCAAAGAAGATGTACGAGCCTCCAGCCCCACTCCTTAAAGATCACAGAGATTTTCATTTCTTACGGTTCTGGGGATCAAGTCAACAAGACAATGTATAAAGATGGAGGTGTGCTTTTGAAGGTGAAAAACAAATATATTTTGAAAGCAGAGTTATCATGACTTTATTTTAGCAGACTATGACATAATGTCCAAGTAATAAGAAAAACTTAATTCAAGAGATGCCTTATAACAACCTTCTGGTTGGAATATACATCATCTGGTGCTGTGGCAGGTGTCTAGAACCTGCTCTGTTGGCCAAAATACCATTTTGATTTGTAGTTCTTAGATTGTCCTATTGATTCCAGCTCTGCCGTCATAACTCAATGTTTGGTTATTTTTCTCCAGAGCAGGACACTTTAGTGCAATATGAAATGTCTCTTTTCCAAGACTTCCTGGCCATTCACCAAACTATTGGTGAAATCTTCTAATCACCCAATCAACATATATTTGTTGAACACATACTATTTGCAAGCCCTATCCTAAGGGCTATATTTGCTGATGCTTTCCTGAATTCATGTCTATAGTTCTGGATTAATTCTGCTGTAACTTTTGTATTACAAGGATCACAGAACAAATGCGACAGGAATTTATTCTTCCTTGTATCTCCAAGGTGTCCTATAGAAGAAAATTGAGCCCAAAGCAGTTTGTGAAGATATCAAGGAGCACCATGGTTCTTTTAGCCCAAAAGACAAATTCCTGAGGGAGTTAAGGTCATAGTAACCGGATGTTAATCTGATTTTCACAAGCATTTCTTGACCACCCATTCCGACCTAGGTTCTAGAATATGATATTTACCAGATGGGTTACCTGTACCTTGGACAAGTTGCTTAACATTTCTGGACTTTAGTTTCTTTATCGTTAAAATTTGGAAAAAAATAAAATACTTGTAAACACTTAGAAAACCCTTATTACTCCCTCTGGTCCTCTTAAAAGTGCTGTGCAATAGATGTTGTTCCTTTTTTGCATTTGCTAGAACCAAAGCTCAGTTTCATGACTGAAACGGCCTACCTAAGCTCTCAAAGGGAGTAAGCAGCAAGTGGAGACTGAAATCGTTTCTTTATAACAAGAGTTTCAAAAGCCTGTGCTCTTTTCCCTGAACCAAAGGCCCAGGACAAGGAAGAATTGCGGTTGGAGAATTTAAAAGGTCAAGAGATAGGTGCCAGATTTTATTATTGTTCAGCTCAATTGTCCTTATCCTAGTTATTCGGACACTCTGGCCCCTGAATTTCTTGGTATCTGTGTTTGCAGGTCAGTGCTCAGAGAACTTCTCATAAACAGTTTCAAAACAGAAATGCTCAATTTCAAAGGTAAGCAAAGCCAAATTGACTTTAAAGTCAGAAAGTTCCGTTCCCCCTGTTCCATAACATGCTTTGTGTGCTAGAGGTCAAGTTTTCCCAGTGATAAGGGGGACTTAACTGGAAGTTCTCAGAGCAGGAAAGCGGATCCGGACTGCCACAAAGGTCATCAGCGAAGGGATGGCCCTGAGAGGAGGGTTTTATCTAAGTTAACTGGCTACTGGGAGTCAGGCACGAGCAAATGCATTCTCTTTCTGCCAAAGGTTACACACCTAGGGTGGCAGCTGACACCACTGTGACTGCTTCTAACTATGGCACATGCGATGAAGAGATGATACCAATATCTAGGTAGCAAGTGAAACTCAGAAACTTCCCTTGGGAAGGGTGGTGGGTTTTAGTGTCTTTAGGTTCAAGATGGTGTCTTCCACTCTTCCTCTTCCTCCTCCTCCTGCTTCTCCTCCATTTTATTTCCATTACCCATTCTTTCATATGACAGTAATCAATCTATCTAACTCAAAGTCTATTCTTTCATATATCTGTGTTTAACATTTTTTTTTTCTTTTGAGACAGAGTTTCACCTTGTCGCCCAGGCTGGAGTGCAGTGGTGCAGTCTTGGCTCACTGCAACCTCTGCCTCCTGGGTTCAAGCGATTCTCCTGCCTCAGCCCCCCAAGTAGCTGGGATTACAGGCACCTGCCACCACACCCAGCTAATTTTTGTATTTTTGGTAGAGACAGGGTTTCACCATGTTGGCCAGGCTGGTGTTTGTAATTTTTTATTTCACTAAAACCTCATTAGATATACCTTACACCAAACCCTACCAGGTACTACTAAAGGTGTGCATACATTTTCTGCTCCTGTTTAATATACTCACTTCAAGAAATTGTATCTCGTTTAGGTCCTGTTCGTGCCTGTTCCAGCAAGGTGCTGACAAGTGGTCCTACCTTGTTACGCTACATGGAGTTAAGCATGTTAGAAACGCAGCCAGCAAGTTTCAAGAGACACATCTGGGATAAATACCTAATGAAGTTAGAATAAATTACCATATCCAACGGTAAGAGGCACTTAGGATAGTCCCCAAAGGAAAACTACAACAACTCTTTAACTTGTTTTTTTAAATTAAAAAACAAAAAACAAAAAAACAAACAAAAAAAAACCACTATGCAAAGAATCCACACTCGAACACCATGAGATGGAAAATGCAGCAAAAAATTAGCCAGGTGTGGTGGCTGTCCCTGTAGTCCCAGCTACTCCGGAGGCTGAGGCAGAAGAATCCCTTGAACCCGGGAGGCGGAGGTTGCAGTGAGCTGAGATCATGTCACTGTACTCCAGACTGGGTGACAGAGTGAGACACCGTTTTAAAAAAATTATAAAAAATAAAAATAAAAAGGAAAATGCAGCAAAATGATGGTCCTTACCCCTATCTCTTTCCAGTCTTCCTCCTGGAGGCCCTGCTGAGAGAGAGGGGGGCAGTTTGGGATGAGATGTTCAGGGTTGCTCTAAGCCTGACTGCTCCAGAACCCAGCCACCTACTCAGGGACCCTTTTGCTCTTAGGGCGTGGCAGCCCCAGCCTTTCCCTGAGCTGTCCTTGGCTTGCCATTTTGAGAGTCAGAAGAGAAACGCTCCCTGATCACCCAGATGGTAGCCACGTCTCAGTCAGGCCAACAGGACCCCAGGAGCTAACACATAGGCCACAAGCTGTAGGTTAACCCCGACCTCCCTTTGTGCTCGGAGACCACAGGCTGTAATTCTCTGTGTGAAAATGTTGTGTAAACTTGGCAGCCATTAGCATATTCACCCACGGCCTCCTTGTCAAAATGATTGCAGTCCTTAGAGCCTTTCCTGGGAGCCTTCTTTACTAATCTCTGTGGTTCCCCTCTGAGCACTCCATAGAAAATGCTTTCTTCTTTGGTAATTCAGGTCAGATTTGCAGAAGCCAGATTCAGACAGGGCTTAAGTAATTTTCCACATTGGCTGCCTTTTGTGCTCAAATTTAGCTGAAAATTGCTTAATTCTGTGCTCCACTCTGACCGCATAGATGTAGCTGAAAATTCTTTAAATCATAAAAGCCCCAAGACCCCTCAACTTAATTCTACCCACCTGGGTATTAGTAGGGGTGCTACATACACAACTGCAAAGGGAGAAGGATCTACCTTCATAACCCAGAAAAGAGAGAGAATCATGATGATAGCAAGGTATAAAATGTATTTTGCCATCACAGGATTTAGTATGTGAAGCTAGTGTGATTTCATTAAAAAAGCCCCAAACTGAGAGACGGAAAACCTGGACTCAAGCCTTATTCTTATCACTTAAAAAGTAAATGGTTCTTAACCTTTACTTGCATCATAGGCTCCTTGGAAGATCTGCTGAATGCTTTTGAGCCTTAGTCAAATACCCACAAAATCTGAGGCAGCTTTGCACAGGGCCAGCCCTCAGGTACCAATCTCTCCCCAGTCCACCTCTAGTCTTTTTCAGTACCATCCCTACAGGGCCCGTTCATCCTGCATTAGGAGAGAAACCATCTATCGAGTTATACTTCTAATGTTCACAATGCTAACTGTCCCACATAGCCCTGAGAGCAAAAGCAGAAGAGTGTTGGGAAGTTTAATCAACTGGTAGTATAGCTCCGTCTCGTCCTCGGCTTTCATGAAATGCTAAAATTATCCCCAGCTCCTTACAGCGTTATTTGCAGTTCCATATGGTTTATATCCTAGCAATCTAGCAATTCATCAATCTGTTTACATACTGATGTTATACTTAGATTGATATTTAACTCTCCTCAGAATCATTGCCTTGCAAAAGATTTATAAATGACTGCTTTGCAGTAATAGAATAGATACTGCACTAAATGGAAAATAGTAATCATTTAGTTACAAATCATAGTCCCTTTCTTCTTATTTACACAGACATAACCACATATTTACACACAAGCACGTAGAGCTGGCTGTGTCAGTGCCCCTGACATTGACAAGTATGTCAAATACTGACTGCTGATCTGTGAAACAGCAACTAAAATTCTGGATATAAACAGCCTCATGTAAAAATGCATATAAAGGAAATACACAGCTATCAATACACACATCAAAAGTGTGCATTTATCACTCCTTCTACTTGTTTAATTTCATGGTATATGCCACAGTAGTATTTGAAATCTGTCAGGAGACATCAACAATGCATGAAATAAACAGGCTTTTTTTCTAGTACTGTAGAACCATTGAATCTTAAAGTTGGGATTTTAAAGGTTGTTTACTCTGGCTTCCTACCCAATGCAGGAATTGCCTTTTCTGTGACCTTGATAGGTGGTCATACAAGTCTCTGTTTGAACACTTGTGATGGGGATCTCATTTCTGCACAGATGTAAATATTAGAAAGATCTTCCTTACATCAAGCTATACTGTGTCTCTAGTAATTGTCGTAACGATACCAATCAAACTTGTCTTCCTCTTAAAAATGCTCCTTCTTTTATGTTTCCCATTTTAACTAATAGAACCACTAATCGACCACTTCAAAACCAGGCCCTACACAGCCTGCTTGTTTCCATTCAATGGATTACCAAACCCAAGTGAGTCTGTCTTTCTAAAACAGCCTCTTGGGCCTGCTGCCTTCTCTTTGTCCCAGGGATTTTATCGCCTCTTTCTTGAATTATCACATTAGCCAATAACTGATCACTCTGCCTCTAATCTCACCCTTCATGGTCCCTCACCCAAGATGAATCGAGACTTCACTGGGAAAGCCCTGCAGTGAAGCCCTATAACATTAGAGGATGAAGCCTTTCCCCTGTGATCAGGCTCTGGCTTACCTCCCCAAATGTAGGCATCAGTGTTCCTCCTAACACCCTCTCATTGCCTGTTCCACGCCAGCCCCATGGAACAGTTATGGTGAGTTCCGGGAATGTGCAGTGGTTATTCGTACCCCATATGTTTTCATGAATATTGTTAATTTGCCTGAAAGACTGTCTCCTTGGTCTATGTAGTGAAATGCCGCTGATCCTTCATGGCTGTGCCCTACCATTCACTCTCTCCTGACCCCGTCTCGGTCTCACTGTACCTTCACCGAGCCTTCTGTCAACCTCCATCACAATAACTGTGTTTTCAGTGCTGTTTGTTCAAATGTTCACCTCCCCACTAGAATGTAACCTCATGAAATTATCCACGTTTGGAGCCCTGGGGGAATAGCAAAGTATATGACTTGCCGGAAGTAGCATAGCTCAACCGCTCTCTACATGTTTCTTGCAGGAAGGAAGGAAGGGAGGGAAGAAAGGAAGGAAGGAAGGAGAGAAGAAAGGAAAGAGGGAAGGAAGGAAGGAAGGGAAGGAGGGAGGAAGGGAGGGAAAAGGGGAAGGAGTGAAGAGAGAGGAAGGAAGAGTGGAATAAGTTGGCTTCCCACACCACAGTCTTTAATGTTTACAGACAGCTAGTCCTACCCTGAATTTTGAAAACTGTCTTGAAATAGTATTTTTTCCTAACTGAACATTCTTCAATTATTCTTCATAAAATAGTTTTACAGACATTTTACTCTCCTGATAGTTTACTTTACCTGGATGAGTTCTAGAGCTAAACAAAATATCCCACGTGTGTCTGACCAATGAAGTAACTATGTACTTGGCTGTACAGCTGTGACTAAATACAGCTAAAGCAAGTTATTTGTTCTATTTGGTATATATTAAATCTAAACTCCACCTACCCAATATTTCTTTCTCATGACTTGCTTCCGTGTCATGATGTCTCATTCTAGGAATGTGCAGCACACATACCTCCCTCTCTAGAAACTTCGCTACCCACCATCCCCGCTGCCCACATGACCCTTGCTCCCCTGACCATAGCTGATTGGATGGTTTGTAGGCCTCTCAGCTCTTCCTGAGGCCTGGACCACCAGTTCCTCCTTCTAGACATTGAGCTAAGACCCATGGAGGATGCGGCTAGATGGCGGTGGGGCTATGTACAGCTGGGGCAGGCCTTTTGATTAATGTGCACACTAAGGAGTAAGCAGAGAGATTCAGTTAGCAGAAAGCAATGGGCTGATGGGACAGACACCCAGAGAAAGAGCAATAAGAGATCCTATAGGAAGAAAGAGAGGGAGAAGAGAGGTAGGCAGGAGGAAGGAGCAGGAGGAGGAAGGGAGCTGCCTCAGTCTCTGGTCTGGTTATGTGACGTCCACTTGGGCTTTGTTCCTGGGCGGGGATTGCGGGGGGCAGGGGTGTGATTCTAGATCCCTTCACTAACTATATGTATATGCTCTGCATATATCATTAAAACAGTAGGACCTAAGACCATTAGAAATGTATAGCACAGTGTACTGTGTTTTAGCTATACAGTCTCTAGTCTTAGCTGTTGCTGAGAATTTGTCTGAAGATAATGATGCCCTATCAGCATTGAAACTTATTCCTGTGCCTCACCACAGTACCTCCCCCCAGGACACACTCACACACACAAACACCAGAAACACACACAGCATTTTGTTTCTTTGAAACCAGGGAGATTTAACCAGGACTCTCAGCCTACTGATTTTTGTGTATCAAGAAGCAAGCATTACATTTCCTCCTATTAAATTTAACATTTTTGTATTTGTCCATCATGTCAGTACTTCACAATTTCGAATTTCATTAAGTCTCTCTTCACAACTTTAGGCAACGTGTTCCCTGTATCTTTCAAGCTAGTGACCATGTGAAGAAAGAAAATGAGGGTTGGTACGGCCAGGTCTTCACGAACCCATGAGAGTTCCTTATTCTATCCCAGTCTCTTCTAAAAAATTACAGGTCATCTCTTTAATCATCTAAACCAGAATTTTGAAAACTAAGACATTTTCTCATTTCTAGTCCTCTGCACCTTTTCCATTCTCCATGATTCTCCGGACTTGGATGTTGTCCCAACATATTACATTATTTCTTCCTTCCTCACGTTGGCTCAACCCTTTCTAGTCTGATCTGAAAATAATTTCTCTTTGTTGTTGTTGAAGAAAATTGAATTTACAAAGGATTATGGAAATTTTTTCTGCCGTGTTGGAGGCAACATTATCCCTACTCAACCCAGGCATGAGGTTACCTCCCTCATGTTCTGGACTAAAATATTTTGTCCAGGTCTCAGTTTCTTTCCCAAATTGTGGAAAGCTAGGACAACCTCTACACTGAGTCTATCATTTTGAAATATCAAAGCATAATTTCTCACTCATTTCTTTTCAGATTCATTTAGTCTGGCTATACACACACAAAAGACAACAAGCATAATAACAGCAGTGAGTATTTATTTTTTATTCACCATATACAAGACACTAGATTAAATATCTCCATCATCTGATGTAATCCCCACAATAGTGTTCCGAATTTCTGTGTATTAATGTAATAATACATTAATATTAATAGTATTAATGTAATAATTTATTTATAATGTATTAACTATCCACATTTTTCAGACAAAGAGCTACAACTTAGAGAGATGATGTGGCTTGCAAAGTGATATTCAGGTATCAGATGTTAGAGCAGAGATTTGAGTCTAGTCATGGTTTCCCTCCCCACTTACATCTATGTCAATGAAAGCAGCTAGAACTGATGCTAACTCAGCCACTGTGCTCACAAAAAGCTAGCTCTTGTCACTATCATTATCATTGCTATTAATCCCATTAAGGTCTCAGTGCTAGTCAGTAGTGATGATGAAACTTGAACCTTGGAGGATCTGATGCCTCTCAAAATGGATAGCAATAAACCCAAAGCCAACAATCTTGTAAATCAGCCATTGATAGACATAAATCCTCAAGTTATTCATGGACTTTATTCAAAGCTGTGTTTGTAAGTTAGTCATTTAGAACTCCAAACACATTTCCTCATTGAAATAATGTTTTACATAGGGCCAGCTCATACAAATAAAGCTGAAATATTCTCGATGTATAATTAAAACAGTAGAACCCATGACGATTATAAATGCATAGTGCTGTGCTTTAGCCATACATTCTCTAGTCTTAGCTGTTCCTGAAAATTTGTCTAAAGGTAATGATGGCCCTACCGGCACTGAAACTCATTCATGTTGAGGTCTACATGAGAAAGGTCAGATGATTGTTTAGTGTAGTCATCTTTGTGAGCTCCTGCCCTCATGCAAGCGCTTGATACCAGGCAGGCAGTAATTGCTTCCTGGCTGAATGAAAACATGTAGTGGGGAGGGGGTAGAGAACACAGGAACCCAAGGGTGATAAGGCAGAATAGTGGGAGAGGTTCACTGAGACCCTTGCAAGTATAGCTCTAACTCCATCGTAACTCATGTTTTTGATGGATACAAGTAGAAAGCAAGGAGAATTGGTGCTAAGCCTGAAATCTGCAGTGGGAGTTCCTAATTACCTTAAAGTCCTGTGCACAGCTGGCATTCCAATACAACTATTTTAACTAAGAAACATGCATTCCCTCCACAAACCAAGTTAGCCTAAAAGAGAGTTCATTCAAGTTGAATGACCCTGAAGAAGTTTGTTAGTAAACAGTTCACCCACAAGCTCTATATTCTCCCTTAGCTGTTATTAAGGTGAACAGCCTATCTTTAATTTAAAGAAGCATCCACCCAGTATACACAGGTGACCTACACTGGGAATTGCCAGAAGCCATGGAAACATTAACCACCTAGATAACGTTAGGCCCACTAAATTGATGGTTACCATCATGTACTTATGTTCTTCTCCAGGGGCTCAGAGAAATAGAGTTCATTTTAATTTCTACTCAAAAAATGTCCTTGGTGAAAATAATAACAGCATCTTGCTACCACTAGCCCACATTTAAATGACAGGCCCAGGCCTGACTGATGGCTGCCTCAGGGAATATTCCCTCTGCTCTTCCCAGGGGTCCCTGAAGTCTTTCAGTCTCTTGTTGTTCATCTGGAACTAAACCTAAAAGCATCTCTTAAAACCAAACGTCTAAGATAAATGTATGTACATACGAAACACGTTACACAAGTGTTTATAGCTGTATTTATAATCACCAAAAAATGGAAACAAATTCAATCTCATTCAACTGCAGAATGGTTACCCAAACTGTGGTACCTCCATGCAAGGGAATATGACTCAGCAGTAAAAAGGAATAAACTATTGAAACAGATAACAATGTGGGTGAATCTCAAATGCATTATGCAGAGTGAAAGAAATCAGACCTAAAAGGCTACATATTAAATGACTGCATTTGCAGAACATTCAGGAAAAGGCAAAACTATAGGAACAGAACATCCATCAGTGGTTGCCAGGGCCTGGAGCAAGAAGAGTCTGACAACAAAAGGGCACAAGGTAATTTTGGGTGGCAAAGGACTATTCTATATGTTGATCTTGGGGGTGGTCACATAAGACTATGCGTTTCTCAAAAATCCTAGACCTGTACACTAAAAAGAGCAAATTTTAGTACACTTAAGACAAATGGGATACCTCAAGAAACTGGGATTTTTGCAAAAATAAACCTTCAAACAAAATTTACAAGAAAAAAAACAAACAACCCCATCAAAAAGTGGGCAAAGGATAAACAGACATTTCTCAAAAGAAGACATTCATACAGCCAACAGACACATGAAAAAATGCTCATCATCACTGGCCATTTCAAAACCACAATGAGATAATCTCAACCAGTTAGAATGGCAATCATTAAAAAGTCAGGAAACAACAGGTGCTGGAGAGGATGTGGAGAAATAGAACACTTTTACACTGTTGGTGGGATTAAACTACTTATGGAAAACTATGGCGAACCCCTGAAACCATATGTGTTATACAGGTAGGCTGTTTTTTAGTTGAGAATGATTAAGTTGACAGCTAAGTGTGGATCAGGATTGGGTACCATCTGCCCAGCAGGGCCAGCTGATTGTCACTCTGAGAGATCACAGAGGCCCTCGTGGGAACAGCATTTCTAACTTGATTTCTAGAACTTGTTGATGGCATAGTTTGGGATGGCAAAGGATGGGTAGGGTAAAAGCCAGAATTGGTGCCTATCGGTTTAAGTCCCTAGTGGTCCTCCTCCAGGGCAAAGGGCGGATGTCTGAACGACCTGTAGCCAGAAATATGAGGTGATCCACACGCAGTTTCCAAGTGCTCCACACAGCATTGTGCTGAATACTCCTAAGAACTTTTCGCTCTAGGAGCCACCATTCCTGTTGTGTAGGTGACTGAACTGAGGTGGAGGGGAGGTGACTTAGCCAGATCACAGTGAGGAAATGGACTGGAGGCTGGGCCACAGGGCTCCTGACTTCTCGCTTGTTTGCTTATTTGTTTGTTGATGCTGGTGGTGGTGGTGGTGGTGTTCAAATGACATCGAAGTTCTTCATCCTTGATGTGAGTCCAACAAACTTTTGAAAAAGACCAGTTAGAAAAAGGTTTTCTCTCCCTGCAAAGATAAATGCAGGAGTGATTTATAAAAAAGAGACAAAACAGGCCGGGCGCGGTGGCTCAAGCCTGTAATCCCAGCACTTTGGGAGGCCGAGGCGGGTGGATCACGAGGTCAGGAGATCGAGACTATCCTGGCTAACATGGTGAAACCCCGTCTCTACTAAAAATACAAAAAAAAAAAAAAAACTAGCCGGGCGTGGTGGCGGGGGGCGCCTGTAGTCTCAGCTACTTGGGAGGCTGAGGCGGGAGAATGGCGTGAACCCGGGAGGTTTGTTGAGCTTGCAGTGAGCCGAGATCACGCCACTGCACTCCAGCCTGGGAGACACAGCAAGACTCCGTCTCAAAAAAAAAAAAAAAAAAGAGACAAAACAAAGGTCAGGATTTTGTCCAGAATGGTCAGGCTATGGTGACAGGAAACCAAGCAGCTGGCTTACTAATACAATGGTGTATTTCAGAGAAGCATTTGGGTATGTTGACTACACAATATGTGAAAACACCTGGATATTTAGTTTTGAGATTAACTGTATGACATCGTCCATGTTGGTCAGGTATCCAGGAATGATTGATTGACACCCTCCCAAGTGAGACAGTGAAGACACGGGGAAGTTGAACACTCCCTGGGCAATTCAGCATCTCACAGAGTTCTGTTGTTGTATCTGAAATCACTAGACTCTCCCACACAAAAGAATGGGCAATAAATCAAACCTTTCATACATCTTCCTGGTACTGCAAAGCCCACTGTTACACTGCACAAGAAACATAGATTATGGAATGTTTTTCAGTTGGCATAGGAACAGCCTTGGAAATGTTGAGACCAGAAGGGTCAGAATGTTAGGAAGTTTGCAGCAGGAAAAATTCTTGCCGTGACCACGGTCAGTTAAATATCCTGGCTAGACTCTCTCCTCTCTTTCTGGCACGCGGCCTAGCTGAAAGAGCGCCCCGTGTGGTTCTGTAATAGTCACACAAAACAAAATGGACCGCACCCTCCCAAGGCACCCTTGCCCGCAGACCTTTCGAGGCCCTGAAGTGCCTATGTGGGAAACTGAGGCCCAGAAATATGGAGTGCAGGGTTAGTGAGCCTAGAAAGAACATGGGAGTGGGGATGGGACGAGTGGTGTGTGTGCACCATGATATATCACACCAAGTTCCCCTTCTCGGGCCCTGTATCCGAAAGACAGCAAGGAGTTCAGAGCTGGCTGAATCCCACCCTGCTGCTATTCCCTGCACTCTGATGATGGCAGTGACCCTACCCTGGCACGAACCTCAACCTCCCTTAGAACCCACTGGCAAGCGGCTCACCTCTTCAGGATGAAGTTAAGAGTATTTCAAATGTCTTTCTTCTCTTTCTCCTTGGGGGTCTGGGAGGCGGTAGGCCGGAAGGTAGGGGAGAGATGGGATAGAGAGGGGCACCAGTGAGGCAGCACAACAATGGATGAAAGAGAAGAAGCGAAAGCCCTCAAGCCCCAGTGTCTTAGAGGACTCTAAACACAGTAATTATACGTCTCCATGCCACCTGCATCCAACCTTTCACAATCTCCTGCACCTCTCCTAGAGCAAACACAGCTTGTGAAAATCTGGATTTTCACAGAAGAGAAATTACGGGCTTATATACCACTAGCAACGATGATACTTTGAAAGTAATCATAAATACCTTCATTAAATGGTCAGCTTTTTTTCTAGTACACTTTAAGTATGACTTGATTTCTAAAAACGTGATTTTCCCATAGCTCTTTGAGACCACACCTATTGCGTAAAGTGAGTCATGCCTGCAATAAAGTCAAGGTTTCCAGAGAAGAACATTCTCCATTTCTTCCACCATTTACCCTCATACTTGGGATTAATGTAGAAGCAGTGAACATGAGAGCTAGGCTGAGCAGAGCAAAGACCTCTGCCTCAAGCCACAGTGGAACCGTTTTAAGCATTATTCTTTGCAAGATTTACAAGGTGACAATAAAGCTTTCTCTGGGCCAGAGTTGTCCTGTGCTAGCATAGAAGGCAGCCTCCCAACTTACATGGAAAAGGGGGAGAGAGGAAAGAGAAAGTGAGATGGATGATCTTCCTGATGACTTTATTTTCCATGGTTCTGGGTTTTATGGGGCCAAAGGGAATGAAGTGCATAAGCTATGAGTGAAATGAAGCAATCCAATTGCCTTTCTGATCGTATGTTTTTAATCCTGTCTCTCAAGAAGCAGCCAATTTAACCTTTGAGCATGCCTGTGCCCAATCTGAGTGTTACACTAAGAATCACTTGACTTGGCCCAAAGCTATTTACCGTGGTAAAATCATAGTGAATTCTGTAGAAATGATCAGTCAGGAATGGGCTTAGAATCATGGAAACTGCTTCAACCATAATAGCCACTCATTCAATCAACCAATGTTTATTGAGCACCTACTGGGTGACATGTTCTACATGAGCCAGCAAGGCACCCACTATGAATATATCCTGGATCTTGGCCTTAAAGAGTCTACAATCAAGTCAGAAGACACATACATACCTACATGGCCCAGAACTATGTTAATAAGAGTTAAAACAGGGGAGTAAAGTGACATGAAGGTAAGGGCGGTCCTAGGGACCTATAAATGGGAATTGCTCTGGTTAGGGGAGGATATCCCCAGAGGATGGTGCTTGATAGAGTGCTGATAATGAGTAGAAAGTGATGCGGTGCCCTCACCATCCTGATGCAGCCACTCCAGTGACTCCAGAACCAGGAGTCCCTTCTTTAGGACATTTTTGCCTCTGAGGAATTCCCAACCCAAAAAGCAATGGATTTTCTATCAGGAAGGCTGCCAATTTATTTTTCCATGAAAATATACACACACACATGCATGCACTTGCCCTTCTCGGTTTGTCAGATTGATGGCAATTATTTCTTTTGTTCTATCTTCCCAGGTCAGGGAAGCATTCAGATCTAAATTCCAAAGGTGACTAGAGAGCAAATGTACCTCATTTTTGTGATGTCAAGCACTCTTGGGAAAGATTTAGGGTAGCAAATGAATAACAATTAACAATATTTTCCCATCTGATTGGTGGATCATATGGTGTTTGCTCTTTAGAATTAATTTAGCTTTCTAGTAAGGTTATCTTGCACACTTTCCAGGGTCCCCTGATATAAATAGACTAAGCAGTAAGAAGGAAATCAAAACAAGTGTGCATTTGTCTGGAACACAGTGACAACTATTTGGAGTGGAGAAAGACAGTAAATACAAGAAAACAACAATTAGCAGAAAGCTTTAGGACAGAGCTAGTACCTAGAGTATCTTCATCAGATCAACAGGTTAGTCACGAAGGACTATGCTAGAAATTCAGCTCCAAGCCAAGCAGAAAGCTATACGTTGCAGTGAAAAGATGGGGTTGTCTCTCCTAATTTATTTTAAAAATCAGTTGAAGTTTAGCAAATTTTTTTTGTAAAGAAATAAAAAAGAAATGTCCTTACTGTTAGTAAATAATGAAAAATGGGTCCAGCTCCAAAGCCACCTAGAGCAAGTACTTGTCAATGGCAAGCTGGGGGGGAAGATGAAGATTTATCAGCCTGAATACCTTAGTTTTCTCCTTTTGGGGGCAGAGGTGTGGAAATAAATCCTGTGGCAATCTTTACCTTCATTTTATCTGTAAATCTGAATGAACAATATGCCCTTCATGATTCTACTAAACTAAAGAAGAGATGTGTGAACAGAGTCCCTGTTTGCCCAGAACTCCCCCAGTTTTACAGCACTGGGAGTGCCAGGGGAAATCTCTCAGTCCTGGGCAAACCAGGATGGTTGGTCAGAAAGAGAGAATGAATTCCCAAATCCATTCCCACCAGAGAAATTCTGACATAGAAAGGGTTTTTGTCTAGCTCAAAGCACCCTTCCTACCCACCTACTGACTCAGTGGTTCCGGCTCCTTCCTTAAAACATGGTGAGTGGACTGTGCTGGGAAGGTTTAAAAAAAAAAAAGGAGAAATCCCTTCTTTTCCCTTCATAAGTTCTCCAA
This sequence comes from Macaca thibetana thibetana, assembly GCF_024542745.1. Classification (NCBI taxonomy): domain Eukaryota; kingdom Metazoa; phylum Chordata; class Mammalia; order Primates; family Cercopithecidae; genus Macaca; species Macaca thibetana. The sequence goes on from NC_065594.1 coordinate 18,839,026, forward strand.
TTGGTGCCTCTTTCCCATGGCCAACTCAGGTACTGACAGCAGATGAAGTTCTTGGTAAATGAGAATCTCATCCTCCTACAAACAGTAAGCTGGACATTCCCAAGAGGCCATAAGATGGTTCTCCCTAAATCAGTGGTATCAGCACCACCCACTTGTTACATATGCAAATCATCAGGCCTTACCTCAGACCTACTGCACCAGGAGCCCTGGGGTGGGAGCCCAGCAAGCTATGTTTTGATAAATCCCCCAGGTGATTCTGAGGCGTGCTCTAGTTTGAGAACGGCTACTCTAGAGACTGATTTTGAAAGATCAGCTATCATAGGTATACCTGATGTACCTATTACAGGTACAAAGAATACACTCAGAATTTAGTATGTGTGTTTAAAGAATTTTTATTGCAGTTAGAACAACGGCTAAACATAATTTTCTTACCTGATTTATACCTCATGAAGTAGCTAGCCTGTTTTACCATTAGGTTACACTCAGGTCCAGATTGACTGTTTTCTCATTCCCCAAATCTCCAAAAAAAAAAAAGGCTTAGAGGACAACTACAACCTGGATGGGGGTAAGCAATAGAACAACCACCATTTTAACTGGAAGGGATCTCCAGCAAACGTTCATTCGTGGCACAACCATGTGCTGGGGTCAGAAATTGTCACCCCTAAGAATAAAAGCATCAGTAGATTCTGAAGAATGTGGTTAGATGTCACCTTCTCTCCTCCTCTCCTCCTTTCCACACCCTCCCCTCACCACACCTATCTTTTCCTCCCCCGGGAAAAAAAAAAAAAGCAGAAATTGGATCCTAGAAAAACTGCAGGCGTCTCTCCAATGCTGGCCCTGTCAGGGAAGCAGCGCCTCTCCATTAGGCCTATTGGTCTCTGCCCTCCTGGACAAGCCCACTTCAAGGTTGCCCAGCAGCCTAGCCTCCCGGCCTTTAGAAATGGTGATGGATTCATTTAGAATCAGGGGCTACCGAGCTGGGAGCTCAGGTGCTGCCGAAATGGCAGGTGGTTGGCGCTGACTTGACAGCAATTAAATGTACAAATCTTTGATTAGGCTCCCGGGAATGGAGTCATTAGCAACCCTGAACGGACCAGCTTGCTTTCCACTGCCTCATTAACTGCTCTGCTAATGTTACTTTAAAAAGCCGAGGGGATGAGGGAAAAAAAAGAACACCTCTCCAACACAGAATGAGTGACAAAGCAGAAAGGGAGGGGAAGAGGCCAGGGTAAGCATTTCTAGCTGAACAAACAGGTCCCTGCTTTTTTCATGCTGTGGTCGCTGACATGAGTGTGCACATTTGCTGGACTGTGAAATAGCCCCATACCTGTCCGATTCATCTGCCAAGAAGGGGCTTTTTTTTTTTTTTTTTTTTTTTTAAATCTGCCTTTTCAAAATCCTCGGTTGATTCACTTTTCCAGCCAAAGCCTCTGTTTTGGCTCAAAGTCCATATCTATTAGATCTAGAGTGGGGCTACTGCACAGCTCTCTACACCTTTCCAAAGAGTAGTCATTCTGGAGTCTGCATTCCACCCTTTGGGAGCCACAGAAGCTGTGTTAATACTCCACCTCTGTTGCCTGGTCCTGGCTCCCACTGTGATGTTCGTCTCCCAGGGATGGCACCCCCAGTTGATGTCTACCTGGCAGGTTTCCCCTGTATCATTGGAGAGCTAAGGTCTGGCTAAGCATAGCCATGCATGTTGAAACATCTTCCCAACAGGGAACTTTAAAACAAGTGGGAAATGTGTCGCACAACCTTAATGTAAAATCCTGTGTGATCGTTTATTTGATTAAACTGAATTCATTGCATAATTTATTATTTTTATTTTTCTCAGTCTGCCAGTCACTGGATTAATATTTATAAAGTATGCACCACATGTACTTATTGATCATCTATTATAAACTTCGTTAATTTGCTGTGGAAAAGCTACGGGTGAAGGACGGTCTCTATCTTTGAGTATAGAATCTACTAGAAAGAAGCATCCTATGCATCTTCCCTCATTTTTTCACTTAGTTATTCAACAAACATTTGTCATGTGCCTGCTTAGTTTAAGCATTGTTCTTGTCAATACAAATACGAAGGACAACATAGTATAATAATTACAATTGCATACTATCTGATAAGCATTTTATATGTATTAATTCATTTAATTCTCGCAGCAACTCTGAAAGGTACTATTTTTATCTCCATTTTAAAGATAAGGGAACTGAAGCACGGAGAGGTTAAGTAACTTGCCTGCGGTCACACTATTGGTAAATAGCAGAGCTGAGATTTAAGCCTAGGCAGTCTGGCTGTTTAACCACTATGCTATGCTCCTTTGAGGTGCTTTTAGTTTAACGGGGAAGACAAACAGTAAAACCAACCATTTCAATACAACGTGATTAGCACATCTGGGTAAAGTATATAAAAAAATATGGTAGGGAGAAAAGGGAATTATTAAGTGTCCATGGAAAACAATTCATAGTTGAAATGATACTTGATCTGGGGTTTGAATCAAGAAGAAAACAAAGCCATAGCCTTCAAGAAGTTTTAATCTAATAAAACAGTTCACTAAATGCCCTTGCCACTGTTATGACATAAGTTTTGAAACAAAGATATCAAATAAATGGAAAATTCTGAAAAGGAAAATGTCACATCCAAGTTTTAGGGTGTTGGCAGGAAAGACTTTAATTAAGGAGGTGATATCTAAGGAAGCCTGTAGGGGTTGGTCAAAGTCAAGGATGGAGCCTTGGTAAAAGCAGAGAAGACGGGAGAAGAGAAAAGAAAAGGATTGGAGGAGGGAGAACAGAGAACAAAGAAAAAGGTGTTTTCAAGAAGGTGAGCATAAGGACATATGTTGGAAGAATGGTCTGAGCTGAAATATGAAGGACATTGAATGAGAGATTTTACCTAATTCTAGAAATGTATTGACAGTTTTAGGAGTAGGAGAATGAAATAAAAATGACTTACGAATACCAAGGAAAGCAATAGAGAAATACAATCAAATAAATATAATGAAAAAGTACATTTTCAAGCTAAGAAATGTAAGGGGCTATTGTTACTCAGAATAACAACCTACTACAAAGAGTTTTTACGAAGCTCAAATACGGTAATAGGAGACATTTCTTTGCAAACCATAATGTGCCACACAAACGCCATTATTACTTTCAACAATATATTTATGTGACTTTTATAATTCAGTTGTCTTTTGTTCAAAGTCAGGATGCTCCGTAAGTTATCTGCATGTCTCCAAGGGCCATTAAAATGGGACAGGCCATCTCAAAGCAGCTTTTGATTTTGCAGTTGACAATATCGAGAGGCCTTTCTAAATGATGTACCAGAGGAATCAGAATGTGCATTCTCTGAGCTCCTTGAACTCCTGAGGAGGAGGCACTTCTAGAGTGGTGGGAGTTCTTCCTCTATAGCCACTACTGAGGGGGTGGGTCCCTAATGAGGGAGAGGAAATAATTATTGCTCTTGTGCCACCATCAGCAACAACAACCAAAAAAGATGGTTCTGCTGATTAAATTAAGGTAGCATGACAAATTTATTTCCTATGTTTTTTAACTTTTTCATCCAACCAATTGACTTCTATTAGGCCACAGCCTGTTTCTTTTAATAATAAACTCTTGGTCTTTCATTCCATGCTTATTTTGTTCCACCGATATATTCCAGATGTTTGTTTGCTAAGTGACTTCCAGGTCTTCCTTCTGTCATTTCAATTTTTTTTTTTTTTTTTTTTTTTTGAGATGGAGTCTCGCTCTGTTGCCTAGGCTGGAGTGCAGTGATGTGATGTTGGCTCACTGCAACCTCCACCTCTCACGTTCAAGCAATTCTCCTGCCTCAGTCTCCCAGGTAGCTGGGATTACAGGTACCCGCCACCACACGTGGCTAATTTTTGTATTTTTAGTAGAGACGGGGTTTTACCATATTGCCCAGGTTGGCCTCAAACTCTTGACCTCAGGTGATCCACCCACCTCAACCTCCCAAAGTGCTTGGATTATAGGTGTGAGCCACTGCTCCCGGCTCCTTCTGTCACTTCTATTTAGAGTTGAATGCCCTGCCCTCAGCATTTCTGCACAATGTTCCCTCTTCCCTTGCTAATGCTACATGAAGCCCATGCTATCCCCTACGTCACAGGGAAATGCCTGATTGCTATGGGAGCTCATCCAGTGAAGTTAGGAACTTCCAAAACTTTAAGCTGATATATAACCCCAGGACCAGGAGAAAGAGACTTTTACTTTTTAACTTTTCTTTTCTTTTCTTCTTTTTTTAGTGGCAGAGTTTTCCTGTCACTGAGGCTGCAGTGCAGTGGTACAATCATAGCTCATTGCAGCCTTAAATTCCTGGGCCCAAGTGATTCTCCCACCTCAGCCTCCTGAGTAGCTGGGACCACAGGTGCAGCCCCTATGCCCAAAAAAACTGTGTAGAGACAGGGTCTCCCTGTGTTGCCTATGCTGGTCTCAAACTCCTGGCTTCAAGTGATCCTCCCTCCTAGATCTCCCAGAGCACTGGGATTACAGGTGTGAGTCACTGTCCCAGTCTAGAAAGAAACTTTTAAGGTTAAATATATTATTTTTCATGATTATGAATTGGAGGAAAAACAAAAATGGGGTCTCATCCATGAAATAATGATAAGACAGACGTAATTTCTTTTTAGATAATTTCTTGTCCTTGAACCTTTTAGGGATAAACAAAAAGACAGAGGACTACCATTAGCTTTCCTGAGCCTATTTTCATGGCTGTTCCTTGAAACTACCATTTCACCAGCATTTCAAATTGCCTTGCATTCCTGGACTTTCTCTGTGCCTAAGTGGCAAAGCTCCAAGCCTGAGTGAAGACTACAACCTGCATTTCTCTTATACGCAATTCATTAAATGAGGAAGGAGAAATATTGCCCAGCAGTGAAGATGGGTGCTGCCATCAATTCATGGTCTTCCATCTTTCTCTCGTCCTTCCACAGTGCCCTTTGAGTAGAAACTCCAAATCTTCACAACTCTCTAGAGAGGCCTTAATAATCTACTGTATCCCTCACTTATAGCACATGGCCTCCACTTCCACATATTTTAAAAACTTGAGACTGTTACGTGCAAACTTTAAGTTGGTGCACACCTGCAAAAGCTTTCATCCCCTCATTTTTTGCCCAGGACCTAACAAAAAGATGGAAAAGATGGTGGGTTTTGCCTATTTGTTTTCTCCTATTTTATTCCAGACCAGCCTCTTTCCTTGTGAAGTTCTTGGTATTATATCCACCTATCTCTTTCTGAACTTCTTTTTCTTTTGGCTCTAAAACCTCTTCCACTCCGTAAGTTCTTTCCTATTAGATGGAAACTGTCTTCAATCTCTCCCACTAGAACAAAAACCATTAAGCATACCCGAGCTCTGTTTTTCCATTCCTGCCTCTGGCTACCTCCCTTTCTCTCTTTTCTCGACATAATAGCTGAAATAAAGAAAGGGTCAACACTGTCTGTCTCTGCTCCCTCACCTCACATTCCTTCCTCCCCACTCTCATCTCCTTTTCCTACATTTGCAAAATCAGTTGGCCCTTCTCTGTCCTACCTTGGTGGACCTACACATGTCATTTAAGATGGTGGATCTCTTCCCTCTCCTAACTCTCTATTCTTAGTCTCTTAGTTTCTGTCACAACTCACTCTATTATTTCTCCTTCAACCTCTCTGATCAACTTTATTGGCTAATTTTCTTGGCTTTATTGGCTTTATTGGCTAATTTTCTTCTTATACTTCTTAAATGGTATTTCCCTTAAATAGTGTTAAATACTTAAATACTCCTTAAATAGTGTTTCCCAATGTTTCATTTTTGATCTCTCTTTTCTCACCCCATGTTCTTTCCCTGGGCAATCTCATTCACTCACATGGTCCCATAATCATCAATGTGCTGGCAACACCCAAGTCTGCGTTTCCAGCTGGGATCTTCTTCCAAGCTTCAGTGTCATATATACAGAGGTCCACCTGGCTACCTACAGATTCCTCAAACTCAGTCTTTTTTTTTTTTTTCTTTTTCTGTTTTGTTTTTTTTTTTTTTTTTTTTTGAGACAGGGTCTCACTCTATCACCCAGGGTGGAGTGCAGTGGTGGGATCTCAGCTCACTGCAACCTCCACCTCCCAGGTTCAAGAGATTCTCCTGCCTCAGCCTCTCCAGTAGTTGAGACTATAGGTGCGTGCCACCACACCCGGCTAATTTTTGTATTTTTTGGTAGATATGGGGTATCACCATGTTGGCCAGGCTGGTCTCAAACTCCTCACCTTAGGTGATCCACTTCCCTCAGCCTCCCAAAGTGCTGGGATTATAGGCACGAGCCACCTACCCTGCCAAACTGAGTGTTACTGAATAATCTTTTCCTGTGTCTTTCCTGTAGATGCTTCTTTGACGTGTCTCCTATACAAGTAGATGAGTCACTGCTCATCTAGTCACCTAGCTTAGAAACCCTGGGGATGTCCTCACTTCTTTCTTCTCCATTACCAACTCCTATCACATTTACCACCTAAAGTTCTCAAATAGGCCCCTTCCTTTTAATCCCTGTGGCTGCTTCCCTGGGTTAGGCAGGCCATTATTACCTCTCCCCTGGACTACTGTAATATTGTTCACTGGACTTCTGGCCTCTGGTCTTATCCTCCCTCTCCAAATCCGTTCACTGCACTGACCCCCGAAGGAAACTATCTGAATTTTAAATCTGGCCATTTCCATGTTTAGAACCCTTTAAAAAATCCCCATTGGCCGATAGGATAAAAAATCAATGTGACCTCAGCTTCACTGCTCACCATTTGCCTTCCACTGCATTTCTGGTAACAGTGAACCACTGATGGTTGTCACCATCATTGCCATCATCATCATCATGACAAGTAAATACTCAGTGAGTGTTTACTATGTACCAGGTACTATGATCATCTCTTCAGGGACGTTGTATCGCATGGTCCTCACAATGCCCCATCTGGTAAGTACTGTCATGATTTTCATTTATACAAAGGGAAACTGAATCAGAAAGAGGATAAGTAAATTGCCAAAACAGCTAAAAAAGGACCTGCATGTTGTTCTACCTTTTCAGCTGTAGATCCAACTATTCACCTCCTGTGGCCCAATTTTTGAGCACTAGTCCTCCCTTTGGCCTTCCAGCTTCCATACTCTTGCTTGTGCCACTTTGCCTGTCTTTCCCACCTTTGCAATTCCTACCAATGTGTCAAAGACAGCTCAGACAGCACTTTTTATCTGCAGCCTTATCTCCCCTCCTACCCTCGGCCAGAAGTGACCTTCCAATGGTTCTTATCTACATAAACCATTTGGAAAGTAATTAAACACCAAACTAATTCTATAATGCCATAAAGCATTCTTCTTCACGGCCTGATCTCAAAATTAATTGTTTGCTGTTCAGGTTTGTGTAAAGTTGTGACTTTTCTCTCCAGGGAGAGTGTAAGTACTTTGCAAGGTTTACACTCTTCTCCTGCAGTGCTCCATTAACAGGAGAGGTGGTTTTTTTCTTCTGTTTAAGCCCTTGACTCTTCCCAGCCTTCTCATCACGATGATCTTTTTCAAATTCCAGGCTCAAAGAAGAGACTTCTTTTAATTCCTCCTCTCACCCTATCACCAAATCCATGGATCCTTTTCCCATGACCTCTGACGGATCTGTTTCTCTATCTGCAGCTTTCCAGCCCTAGGCCTGGCCTGCACAGCCCACTATTAGATCCAGTGCCACACAGACAGGATCAAACAGGAGCATCCAGATCAACTTCTATGTTCTCCATTTCTCCAAAAGCAGCTGTGTTAGCACTGTGGCCACTGGTTAAGCAAATCTCAAAAGTTCATGTTCCTTATGTACTTTTAGCAGCTCTATAAGGGGAGGAGCTGACAGACAACACGCTTACAGAATGCCCACAACACTGAGAGAATCAGGAAATCCCCTTGAACGCGATAATAGGTAAAGAAGAGCTGCCTTTCCTAAACCCTACTGCAAATTTTGAGCTGGAATCAAATCGCATGGAACGACTAATGCACCCCTGCAAGGTGTGATGAAACCAGCTTACTTGTGGTTTAATTTTCCATTCAATATCCTGCTCTGTTTTATGAGCCATATAACTTTGTGATGCAATTATGGCTAACATACAGACTCAGGCAGGAGGCAGGAACCCGTGAGCTGGTTACAAAAGACGGTCGCATGGATGGATCACTGATATGGAAAAGTCAGGGGGCATGGACTTAGGTGGCAGAGGTAGGTGGAGAAAGGTTTTGGATGAAGACTTTGATGACAGAAACTGTAGCATTCGAAAATAAATGCTATACTACGAATAAATGAGTCCTGGCTGATATTTAAAAGTGACCAATAGAAGGGGTCATTTTCTCACCAAAGTTTCATATTATCTCTTCATGGCAACAGGACCAGAGATATCACAGATCACCCCGTTACCTCCCTTACAGGTGATCTCTTTTCTTAGTGTCACTGGCAGGAAAGATTTGACAGAAGCCAAATAGTGAAATAATAATTTTACTGAGCGTTCTTCAGGGGCCAAGTGCTATTTGAAGTGCTTTATAATATTAACTCATTTAAGCCTCTTGACAACCCCATGATACGGCTGTTATTATCTTCTTCCCCATACAAATAAAGAAACTGAGGCTGAGAGGATTTAAGCCTCTAGCTAAAGGCCACACAGCAACAAAATAGCAGTGGCTGGATTTGGACTCTGGCAGCCAGACGCCAAACCCCCTAGCATCCTCCTCTGGTGTCTGACCATGTCTTTGTATAGTGTCTTCTAGGTTCCAAGCACGGTTGTAAGTGGGTTTTTGTTTTGTTTTGTTTGTTGTTTGTTTATTTATTTTGAGATGGAGTTTCGCTCTTTTTGCCCAGGCTGGAGTGCCATGGTGAGATCTCAGCTCACTGCAACCTCCACTTCCTGGGTTCAAGTGATTCTCCTGCCTCAGCCTCCCGAGTAGCTGGGATTACCGGCACCCACCACCACCTCATTCGGCTAATTTTGTATTTTTAGTAGAGACAGGATTTTGCCATGTTGGCCAGGCTGGTCTGGAACTCCTGACCTCAGGTAATCTGCCTGCCTTGGTCTCCCAAAGTGCTAGGATTACAGGCGTGAGCCACTGTGCCCGGCCTTGTAAGTGTTTTATATATACTAACTAAATCCTCACTACCTCACTTATTCTATGGAATAAGAACTATTATGGTCTTCATAGCTGGATGAGGAAACTGAGGCACAGAGCAATTATGAGACTTGCCCAAGGACACCTTCTAGGTGAGAAGCAGGGACTGGATGGAAAGGCAGGTGCTCTGGTCCCAAGGCCATGCTCTCAAGCATTGGTGGTAGTACTCACTGGGGAGGAGAGGCGTAAGAAGGGCCACCTCACTGAGTTGCCCAGAGATAGTGGGTGTAAGGCATTAGCACTGAGTGTGGAATGGGGTTGTCCCGCCCAACACATGTCCGCAGACCCCTTGGTTCTCTCTCTCCTTCATTTCTGATACAAGGCATCCAGGCCCTCTGCTCTGGTCACAGTCCTTCTCAGAGCAGACCAGGTGGCCGCACTCTGGCTCCCTGGGGCCAGCTTTTTGTCCCCCATGCTTCATGCAAGCTGAGCTATTATCGCATGGCTACAAGACGTGGTTTTGCTAGAAAGGGACTCAGCGGGGCTGAAGTCCTTGTGTGTTCTAATCCCTTCCGCGGCACTTTGTCTGCAGGGGCCGAGCGATCGGCCTGGCTTGTTCTCGTGCCTGTCCAGATGCCTTTCACATTGTCTGTTTGTTAACCTGCATTTTTGGCTTTGCACCTCACATTCTGTTTACTTGTCTGTCTGCTTGTTCTCAGTTAATAAATTGGAATTGATTTGGCGACTTCACAAACAAGTGAGTCTCAATCTTGTTTAAAAATAGGGATGGGAGGGTGAAGTGGAGGTAGATCAGAGGGTTGGGGCTGGGTCAGGGGACTGTTAGGCCCCTGTTTCTGAAGATTTCCCAGTGAAGCTTACGTAAAAGAGAGACTTGTGGGGAGGGTGAACAACATTTGGGCTGAAAGCTCAAAGTCCTGTTCCCCTGTTCTTGGGACAAACGTTGCAGAATTTCCAAATGACAACTCTAAATGGTTTGCATTTGATATGAGAAACAAGAATGGCTGGCATAGCTCTGTCAACAGGCAAAAGATGGGGAACGTGAAGCTTTCAGATTCTGCTGTGCAATATAAATGTAGCCAGGGAAAGAATGGAGGAAGTCAAGTTCAGGGTATAAAGCATAGCCTCTGTAGTTTTGTTGCCCGGGTTCCTGCCCCAGCACTGTAACTAACTAGACATGTGGCCGTGAGCAAGAAATGAACATCTCTGCGCTCAGCATCCTCCAAAATAGGACAGTGGAAATTATGCCCTCCCCACGGAGAGATGGTGAGCATCACTTAGTTATCATTTGTAAAGCACAAGGCGTAACGTCTGCTGTGTAGTAAACTCTCAATAAGGATTAGTGATCACTGTTCCCAGTGAATAACATAAAGGGAACCTGAGCTAGGACAGGTGGTTGCAGAAAGGAATTGCTGCAAGGCTGTGAAGAGAATATAAGCTGAGCTTGCTTGTTCTGTGCCTCTGCCGATGCTGTTCATATTGCCAGTTTGTTAACCTGCCTTTACCTGTTAACCTGTAAAAATAGGCTATGATTCTAGGAGGGCTGTAATACTACTCTTAACCTTTTGTGAACATCTAAATGTTTTCATAATAAGATGTCTTTAAAATGCCAGGAGTATGTGATGGATTGTTTTTGTTTGAAATATATTATCCTCTTTCTAGAAACTTAAAAAAAAAAAATTTGTAATAAGGTTAATAAACTAGAAATAGAAAGGGGAAAGTAGGGTCCAGAGGGAAGAGCAAACAGCTAACACTGCCTTACGAAAACACTTTAGAGCCAAACAAACCTGGGCCCACATCCCAGCTGTACCACCCAGAGGTTTGGTGTCTTTGGGGAATGTACTAATTCTCCTGTTATTTGTTTGTTCTGCTCATAAAGCAGACTGATGGTCCCTGCTGCTGGGATTGCAGTGAGCTCTAAATGATATGCCATAGGTCATCCCTCAGCCAGCCACACAGTGGGCCCTCAACCAGCATGACATCTTTCTTTCCTGCAGTAGTGGAGTATAGGAGGTAGGGAGGAAATGGGGTGTGGAGGGGGAGGAAAAGAAAGGCAGACAACGTGAGTTTTGCAAACTTGATGAGAGATTGGTTTTGTGCGCTTTGTTGGAATGGACTCAAAGCAAAACTGTGCAGCAGGTGTAAGTAGAGTGGAAGTATAAGGAGGTATAAGTAGAGTTTGTTCCTTTTCCTTCCTGGTCAATGGCCTCTCCCACGGGGTCCTCGGAGGACAGAGTGTGACTCATTTGTTCATACAATAAACAAATAGAATGACTTGAAATATAATGACTTCTAAGAAAATTTGCATTTTCACTAAGCATAAAAGCCATAAACAAAAGAACAATGTACCAGTAGATGCATTTCAGCAGGCACTGTAGAGGGGAGATTTTGTTTTTATTTCTTCAGGGGAAAGTGGGCAGAGCAAAGGAAGGGCCTTGCTTGTCCTTGAGCCATTGGCTGGGTGAGTGAAGGGGGAAATGTGAAGCTCAAATTCAGCGCTACTCACTTTTAGGTGCAGACTCTGGTGGGCAGTGGGGGATCCTGAATGGTCACGGCCCAGCAAGAAGTGGAGAAGGAGCTTCAACCAAATGAAATGAGGCAGGATGCTTGCACAGGTCTTGAGGCACCCGTGAGGACAGGGAGGAAGAGGGAAAAGGTCTCAATGTGCCAGGTAACACAGAAGCTTCAACCGACATTATCTCACTGAGCAACAGCAACATAAGGAAGACAAGGCTGTGTGAGGCCACCCAATGCACCCATCACACAGCTCACAACTGGCAGAGCCAGGATCTGAACCCAAACAGCCTGATGCTAAACAGCCCCCAAAGATTGCACACCAGGCAACTAAGAGGAGAACCAGGAGTGTCCCTATGTCCCCACAACGACCATCTCGACCCAACCAAGCCACAGTCACTGGCGTGTGTGTCCCATGTGGGCACCTCACGAATGCAGCCCACGTGCTGGCCCTGTGCTCCATCTGCCCCCTGCTGCATCCAGAAAAGGGAGAGGGCCAGGTCCAGGGCTGTCATCCACTATCATTCTGCCATCCTTCATTCCACTTCAAACAATTGGCCTTGGCTGCCCCCACAGACCAGTCTCCCTGGGAGGCCATGTTCTGGCTGACTGTAGCCTGGCCTTTCCAGCTGTCTGCAGGAAGGCCTGCGTTTCACACCCTTCCTCCCCGTTCTCTCCTCCTCCCACCTCACCTGCTGTGCCTGCTGGTCCATTTTCTACTCCCTCCCCAGAGCTTAGTTTCGCTCTCTAGGTAAATACACAGAAGGCTCCCTCTTCCAGGCATTAGTGGCCACCGCTCCTGGGTTACTGTGGATGACGCTGATGATAAGGATTAAGGTGCACACAGTCTAAGCAACCCAACCAAGATCTTGGAAAATGCTCCAATGACCAACTCTTTCTTTTTGGAACTCTTGGTGGGGCTTTGGGATAAATATTTCACCATCTTTTATCATGGGATATGGATAATCTGAATCAAAAAACGAGACAGGGAAGAGTGACTTCTCCATCTTAGAGCTCTGCGGCCTGAAGTGGGAAAGCCGGAGAGGAGAAGGGAAAAGGCATTGAGGGGAGGGGAAGGGCCAACCCACCTGGAGACAGGTTAGGAAATAGAAATACCACCTAAGCTGTCTGTTTCTCCCCATGGGAAGGGGCAGCAGCAGCAGCAGCAGTTTGGGAGCCTCCAGCCTCACCAGAAGACAGTGGCCTCTGGGACCACACCTGAGTTTTGCTAATAGGGTGACTCCTGGTGGGACCCTAGATAGTTTCAGGATGGAGGCTGGCCAGGTTAAGATCAAACATGTGATTAGAGGCTCGGGGCTTCAAGCCATTTGTTATTTACCCAGCCTCCCAGGACAGGCACTGGAGATTGAGTTCAGACACATGGTCAATGATTCAATCATCCCTACACAGTGAAACCCCAATTAAAACTCTGGACCCTGAGGCTTGGGTGCCCTTCCTTGGTGGTGAACACATCAGTGTCCCAGGAGGGTGACACATTCTGATTGCATGGAGACTGGGCACAGAAGTTCTGCGTTTGGGACCATCCCAGGCCTTGCCCTAGTATCTTCTTTTGGGTGCTCCTGATTTGCGTCCTTTATAATTAAATTGTAATTTTAAGTATAGCACTTTCCTGAGTTCTACAAGTTATACTATCAAACTATTGAGCCTGAGGGGGTTGTAGGAACTCCTGAATTTGTAGCCAGTTGGTCAGAAATACGGAGGCCCGAGGGGCCCTGGAATTTGTGGCTGAGATACTAGTGCTGAGGAGTGAATTGATTACTAAACAATCAAATTCATTTGGTGTCTTTAAGATGGAGATAATTTCACATAGTTCAGATACCGCCTAATTATTTTGTTGTTAAGAAAAGTGAGTTGGCTTGGCCCTTTGCAATTTGATCGGTTGCTTGGCAATCAACTCGCCAATAGTCTTTGCCTCCTCATTTTTCTTTCTGATTTTAATTGTGGCATTGGAATAAAAGGATAGTCTACCCATCTGCTGCCTTAGGTTTTGAAGCTTAATTTAAAAAGTCAATCCTTAGCCTATTTTTTAAATTCCCAGACTAAAGGAATCCAACTATAATTTCACAGCCCTTTTATTTCTTTCCTTTCACCCATATCCCTCAATCTCCTCAGTATCCTTTTCATCTCTTTAAAAGAGAAATACAAGAAATTCTATTGACTCCTATTAATCATGTTCTAACTCAACCTAATTGTACATATTTTGCTTGTTCATATTCAGCAGTGCTTGTGTTCCACTATGAACCCTTACATCTTTGTATGTCACACTTGCTTGGATTTCCACCTCCTTTCTCCCAATCTCTCCCTTTCCCCAGTATCCCTATATCTTTGTATAATTTGTTTTACCCCTAAAGGTGATGGGTGCACCAAAATCTCAGAAATCACCAGTAAAGAACCTATTCATGTAACCAAATATCACATGTTCCCCAAAAATCTATTGAAATAAAAAATAATTTTAAAAAAATAATAAAATTAAATTAATTATTTTATTTTACTTTATTTTATTTTATTTTATTTTATTTTATTTTGTGAGAAGGAGTCTCAAAAATTATTGCCCAGGCTGGAGTGCAGTGGTACAATCTCAGCTCACTGCAGCCTCTGTCTCCAGGGTTCAAGTGATTCTCCTGCCTCAGCCTCCCAAGTAGCTGGGACCACAGGCTGTGCCACCACACCCAGCTAATTTTTGTATTTTGTATTTTTAGTATTGATGGGGTTTTACCATGTTGGCCAGGCTGGTCTTGAACTCCTGACCTCAAGTGATCCACCCCACCTCAGCCTCCCAAAGTGCTGGGATTACAGGTGTGAGCCACCATGCCCAGCCTTAATTTATTATTGGTTTCAGCAACATTTTATCCTATACATAGTTTATTAGACCACTTCAAATTTTCTCCATATTTTAAGTACGTACTGACAATATCCCAGTTTATGATATTTGCCTGTGATTAAAACTGTTGCTTTTCCCTTTAATCGAAATTTTTCATTCTTGACTGCTTATAGTACAACATGGTCAGAACACATCCACAGCTCTTTCTAAGGGACACTGTCCCACCCAGGGCCACTGCTGAAACAGCAGTTCTAGATGTGCCCTGATTACATCTGTCCTCATCTGATTGGTCTGGACGTAGACACCTGCCTCAGGGTGTCTATTCAGGCTTACCGGGAGATCTACTGTAAAATGCTGAGCTCTAACAGGAATTCACTGGACCAATCATATTCTCACTCACAGGACTTTGAATTGGAAAATACACAGAGACTCAAGTTGCTATCAGGGGCTGAGGTTGAAAGAGAGAATGAGTAGCTTTGAGTTAGGTGAAGTGTAGAGTAAGCCAAAATTGTGAGAAAGTGGAAACTACAATTGAGCAGAAGATACAGTGTAGAGAAATTGTGTTAAGTCACGGTGGTAAGAGGAGAAGCTAAAGCACATACATCGAGAATAATCGAAACCAGGGTTAGCTAAGCTACTTAAATGGCAGAGCATGGGATTCACTGTCCCCCAAGTGCTAAGTTCCCAAGAGCCTCACTCCCTCCAGCTGTAGTCTCTATGTGGACTAACCACACAGCAGTTTCTTATGAGAGAACTTCCTTCTTCATTACCCCTTGTTTCTTGCAATAACCCAGCCCTTATTATGTGACCTGGTTATCATGGGTCATGGTTCCTTGTAACTCAATGAGCCCACACCTACTGCTCCCACCTGTGCCTGGGTGGTGGAGAAACTGACACAAGGGGCCAAGCCACTAACTTGTAGCTGTCGTTACACCATGGGGCTCAGCTCACTTGCCCCACAATGCTTCTTTCAACATGGACTGGCTGCTTAGTCAAAAACCCCCTCTCCCAGGACTGGCTCTCCAACAAGAATGGCTAAAGGATCCAAGGTAAAAAGAAACAAACAAAACTACGTGAAGGTCATATGCCCTGCACTCCTTTGTCTACCTGGAAAGAGACAATTGTTCTGGCTGTATCAGCTTATCGGCCTCCAGGAAACCTTTTGGTTATGCATGAAGTCCGCCCTCTGTTCTGTGAGTCCTGGTTTCTAAATGATTCACAGGTGTGTGGCAGGAGAGGCACTTTCCAACTCTGAGCAAAAATCATGCCAGAAAAAATCTGAGTGACACACTGTTTCTTCTCTTATGTCTCAGCCTCTAGCTGTCCTGCCAGACAGCAAGGTTTTGGATACAATCAGAGTCATAAAATCAGAAGAGACTGAATATTTATGAGCACTGTCCCACACAGTGGGTCAAAGAGGCCAATATTTCACCCTCAGAGGGATCAAGAAGAAGGAGTACCTGAACTCAGTTCAGATATGTACATAGTGCACAGCAGGGCTAGAAGCAGCCTAAATGTCACTGATCAACCTCACCTCTTTCACCCAGGACTGTCCCAAGTCATTGACAACAGAAGGGACTTATTCAACCCCCCAAACACATTCAGGGATTTAGATCCCCTACCTCTTGTATCTGGCTGATGGATACCACCCTGAAATACATCCAGCTAAGTTATAAAATCTTTCTAGAGCTAACGCCTTAGTGAATTTGTTTATTCACTGGGAGCAGATGTCCTGGACCATTTGACCCCACAATTCCACTTCCTTGTGTTCAGACCCCAGGGCAGATTCCAGGAGAAAACTGTCTTACCTCCCTCTCTTTTACTGGTAGTGCTGATTATATGGCTATTCAAGTCAAGATGGCTCCCTACCATGCATCCAGGGCCCACTCTGCCAGGGAGAGTGGTTTACCCGCTTAACCTGGCATGCCGAGGTCTCGGCTGTGCCCCTGAATCATTGCTGAGTACGTCAAGGACTCCAGTCCCCAACCCTCTGCAGGCCTGACTCATGCAGCAGCTTCCCCAGAGAACGCCCACGGGCTCCAGGTACTGCTCACAAGCTGGTCTCCTCCTCCACGTAGACACACAAACAAAGCCAGTTACTAGGCTCGCTAAGCTCTGCTTAAAGTTACAGGGCCTTGCGTTTGGGGCAGCAGGCTGCCTCATGCACGCCTCTCTTGTTGTGGATGCTGGGCTCTACCATGACAACATAGGAAACCCACCCAGGGTCCCTTTCACATTCTTAATGATGTTATGAAATCTGGGGCCAATCTTTGAAAATGCAGTGCCTTATGGGAGGGGAAAAGAGGGTGGGAGGGCAAGGGAACTCTATTAAGCAGCAACCCCAAGGCCAAACCTTGGGTTCCAGGGCCCAGCCTCAGAGACTCTGTTTCAGGACATGTGATAGAAACCCTCGCTACTGTCTTTTCAAAAAGCATCTCAGTTGATTCTGATGATTCAGACAGGTTTGGGAACCATTCTCCAGGTATTATGTGTATACACACACACACACGCACACACACAACTACATTGTATGTAGATAAGACTACGTAAATATGACTGTGTCATCATAGCAGAAATAAAAAACCAAAAAAGAATCATGCATGTGTGGAGTCTTGTGTGGGAAGGCAAGAGATCTTCTATTAATGAATAAAATGATCTGGAGTAAATCCTTTCTCTGCCCTAGGCCTCATCTGGAAAGTAAGAATTTAGATTAAATTCTCTCCAAGATCTCTCCAGCTCCAATGAATGTAGATGCTGCACATTCTACAAATCGCTCACTGCCCTCAGACTTTAATTTTTTCTTTCAGGCAATCAGTTGTTATTTGAAAAGAGACATAGAGTTGGAGATAACCCAGAAGGATCTTTTTATTACCTTCACATAGGTGACGAATATTTAGAAGGATAGGTAACAAGAGCAGGTAGTGGGAGTATGAATTAAAGAGGATGAGCTGGCTGAGGTGTAATTGAAACCTTCCCCATCAAGTAAATATAATGAACCCATAGGAAGCTGTAAACAGAGAAACTCCCCAGCTGTGCATTGTGGGAGTTGCCATACGGAAAAGCGTTTATACTGGGAAAAGTAGCCAAGTCGCAAGATGGGATTAGGGGAATATCAGAGTTGAGGAGTAAAAACAAGATAGCAGCCACCAGCACAGGGAGTCTCTTCTCTTGCCAGATTCAGGAGGGCATCTGGGTGCCTCAGGCAGAGATAAAGCCAAGGAGGCAAACATTACACCTGGTTTATGGCTTTCAAAAAAGCAGGAATTGAGGAGCGTGAGGCCACAGAGGAAGGAAGAGGTGGCATTTCAAGGAAGAGAATCTAAAAGAACTGTCCTGGCTTCCTTCAAGTGCTGGTCACGGCTATGTGAGAAGATAAAGAGCTCGTCACAGCTATATGTGAAGACTCAGCCTCGATGAATAATTATGCATTTATTCAATAGCTAATATTTTTAGTCTGGGAGCTTGAGGAAGACAGAAGTGGGTATATTTAGTAAGACTCCTAGGAAGGTAAGGAAGTAAAACATGAACCAAGTCTACTCAAGGTCTTGAAGGAAGTAACGTCTCAGCAGTTGTGGGTTGAGGCACGTGGATTTTGTAAACAGAAGTCATAATTCTCAGTGATTACAAGCAGGCTACACAAATGATGTTTAATGGCTACTACATAGTATTTTCAGTAAATCAAATTTATTTATGTAAATTTGAGGTGCTAATTTCATATGTGATCATCCTAAGGGCACCAAGAAAAGGAAACAGTGCTACAGGACAATATTCAACAAAAGAAACTATCGTGGGGATCTTCTTTTAATGGAACCTACTGCTATCGATGGTGAACCAAAACTTTTTCAGGTTCCCTCCATTCTAAAAGGAAAACTAAAACATGGACAAAATGCCATCAGAGTCTACAAATCTCAGAGGAGACAGATGAACCCTCTCTAGCTCTGGAAAACTAATCTTCCCCATGTCTAATCAGAACGCTCCATCTCACCATACATATTTTGTCATAGATATGTTACCTCCCTTTTGGACAACATCTATTCTTCCTTCATATCATAAGCATGACCTTCTTTGTTAACCTTCTTTCATGGGTCTCATTCTGAAGACATTATCAATGGTCACTATTTTACATCCCCGAAACTGTCATACCTCTCTTCTGCATTTCATGGCTCAGTTCTTTGGATTTCTTATACCCTACATAACCATCATCAGCTTCTTCACTCTCTTGCCATCTGACTTTTGGACTCATGGAAACCATCAATGATCTCCTTCTCATCAAACTCAATGACATTGCTGGGTTCCCGTCCTTAGAACTTCTTCCTTAGCGCTCTTCCTAGCCCTGGCTTAATGAATAACTTCTTCCATTTCTCCTCCACATCTGCTCCCTCATTCTGTCTCTATCAGTGAGCGCAAAGTCAAATGACAGCAAATGTCAGAGAGGTAACATACATGACCAAGGCAGGCCAGGAAGGAACTAGTGCTAAGCATGTGCTCAACTGGAGAAGGCTGGCTGGCCGCTACCCAGCTCTGAACGACTGTGCTCGGGGGAAAGGAGGCCCAGTGCCATCAGGTATGCAAAGTTTAAGAGAATCCAGAAATCTGAACTTTTAAGGAGGGAATATCCTCTTCAAACATTAGAAATTAATTCAAAAAATGTTCTCTTACAAATACTTGTGAGCCAAACTAGGCACATCGAAGAATGGAGATAGGCCCCCAAGCTGTGTTTTCCACATCTGCCCTACTCTTCCTCCTCTATTCCACCCCATCAATTACACAAGACCCTGAGGCCAAGAAGGTCCTATGTGAGGTGGGGAGTAACCCAGCCATGGACAGAATTGCTTGATATGGAATGGAGAGATATGCTCTATTTGTTTGAGGAATACCATGCAGAAATTTTCTTGAGGGGGCTGGAGAAGCAGAAAGGGAATTCAGAAAAGAAAAATGGAAGCATCATGGATTATGAGAGTCTCTGCTGGGTTTCACTGGCTGCGAAGGAAAAAGACATATCCAGATTCCCAAAAGTATTGGAGGTAGAACATGACTAGACTTGAGATTCATGGCAATTCTAGCACCCTGATTATCCATGTAGCAACCAGCAGCAGATTCTTGGTGATTTCTCTCTGGTGTTCTTCCTTAACAAGCCTCAGTTACAGTCAGATTCCAGCTCCCTTATGCACCTTCGTTCCTGGGCTGTCCTTCCAACTAGTGGACATTTGTCTATATCTCCAGTTCAGTTCCCTCAAAGAAGAATTCCAGTTTGGGCCTAGTTAATCATTTTCTGACTTTATTTGAACACTGCTTTAGTACCAGACTACCTCACAGACTGCAAGCCATGGAAAATTTGATTCCATTGAGCCTCTACTCATGGGTCCAGTGTCCACCCCTGGTCAAATACATTGCAGTGGATTGGAAGATTGTGTGGTGTGTACAGGACACAGTCTGCTTGAGGCAGCTCTTGTACTAGAAGCCTGGATGAGGCCAGCACCTAGGGGATGAGAGAGTCTTCTCTAGCCAGTGACTCTGAGGACTCCATTAGGAAGCGACTGAAACATTCAGAACAACTAGTGCTGGAACAGGGAAGGAGTTTCAGAGGAAAAAAGGAACTCTGAGATTTCTACCAGGATCTGTAGAAAACAAAGTGTTCAAACCTAGTCAGCTCAGGAAACAAGGGCATGAAATATAACAGGGAAAGGCAACATCTCAGAAGGCTGCAATCTCTATTTGGATGCTAAATAACACCCGTCCTTAGCACTGGTGTGCTGAAGCCATGGAGGAAATAAAGAGGTCAGACAGAAGAGAATCTTTATCTATGCATAGATAAAGCTGGACTGGATAATGTAGTTCAGACCCATCACCAAATGGACTTCGGAATATTTCATGCTGGAAATAAGTAAATCTACCCACATCAGTGTTAGTCAAACTGAAGTAACCCAAGTCTACTCACCCCAGAAACCTTTGCAATAAGCAAGCAGTGAGCAGAGCACATTCTGTGTCTGAGCAGATGCATGAAACAAGAGTTCCTTTTCCCAAACTTGCCAGAGAAGTCCAGGTACTCCTCCCTTTTGTGAACAGCAAAATAAAAGGCCAGATCTTTTCACTTTATGGTTAAGATACAAATATGGAGAGGGGAAGAATTGTGCCTCCCAATAATTCTCAGGTCAGATTTCTGGGCATTGTTTTGAAATTCAATGAGATAATAAATGTACTTATTTAGCCAAAAAAATTTTGGGCACTTGCCGTAAGCAAGGAAACCAGGTCTCTGTCCTCATGGAGGGTAAATGATTATGGTATCTAGTGCAATAAACTGTGTGTATGAAAGTGTTTGCTCAAGAGAAATTCAGGTCTTAAATGAGAACTTCTTTATGAATCTAGGTAACTTTACTTAGATTTTACTCACATCATAAAACCCAGGCATGGAAGCATAGTTAAAAGATTAAATCTAATGACAGTTATCTGGCTGAGACATATAACCTCCTACATGGAAAAACTTAGAGACTGACTCTAAAAGTCAGTCTCTGACTTCTTTTTTAATTTTTATTTATTTATTTATTTATTTATTTTTGAGATGGAGTTTTGCTCTTGTCACCCAGGCTGGAGTGCAATGGCATGATCTCATCTCACAGCAACCTCCGCCTCCTGAGTTCCAGCGATTCTCCTGCCTCAGCCTCCCAAGTAGCTGGGACTCATCTCTGTCCTCTTGAAAATCTAAGCACCAAATTGTGTTTTCTCTAATCATACTCAGACTCTGCTGTACAGCATGAGAGTCTCCAGTACTTGCCTGTCTCAGAGAAAGGTGACTCCTAGGCCAGGCCAGGTGGGCCATCTAAGTATGGGTATGTACCCAGTGAGAGAACCCACCTATTTTTATCACCTCCTCTATCTTCTTCAATATTTCCAGACACCTGGGAGCATTTCCCTGGGGGTGTCCCCAGCTGGTTCTTCACCTCTCCACATGGAAGATGATAGTGCCACCAGCTTTGCTCCCATGGGAGAAAATGGATCCTTAGTCTGAAACATGAAACAGGTGTTAACACCCGGTGAAGGTAATAAGTTCAGAGCTTTCACGGATCCATTACCCTTCCTGCTCTCAGAAGTGTTAATATTTATTCCAGCATGTTCAGTGACATCCTGCCAAGCCAGAGTTCTTAACTCTTCCTAGTGTAGTGGTTCTCAAACTTCCAGGCATCAGAATCCCCTGAAGACCTTGTTAAAACCCAGATTACTGGTCCTCACCCCCAAAGTTTCTGATTCAGTCAGGCCAAAGGATTTACTTTTCTAACAAGTTATCAGTACTGCTAATGCTGCTGGTCAGGGACATACTTAGAGAACCTGAGTCCTAGGGGATGCTTGAGTCTCCTGAAATTCCATGCACGATCTGTCTGTATGTGCCTGTGTGATTTTTGTTCTAAAGTATGTTTCATAGCTTTCATAAGAATCTCAAAGTGAATTAACTCAACCAACCAAACAAAAGCCAGTATCTTTAAGAGCATCAACTAAGGCAAAATACCTAAAGGAATGCTGATCTCAAAAGAGAATATACAATGGTGCAAAAAATACAAAAGCACTGGATAGAGCAAAGTTAGCTCCTCAACGAGTGCTCAGAGTTATTGGGTAGGAGCTGGGTGGAGGCTGATAGGCACAATCAAAATAAAGGGTTTTGAATAGGAATTGATATTCTCACCCTGCAAGAATTTATTTTTAATTATAGATAATTATTCTGAATTACAACAAGATGATTTGAAGCATTACGCTAATTCAGGAGTAATAAAGCATAAATTGCCGATGCAATCTTTAAAAATGTAACCTATCAATCAACACTGGAACAGCAACAGACAAAAGGCTATGATCTGACATTATTATTTTATGGAGTCGCAGTTAAAACTGACCTTCAATTTACTCTTTACGAGCCCCCATAGGGCAATGAGAGATGCCAAATACCTGTGGCTCCATGTGGAGCCGAATGAAGATCTATATCCCTGCAGGCTGCCCTCCCCACTGGCTGACTCTCAGAATCCCTTGCTTTTTAGAGGCAATGGAACACAATCCATACAAGCACAAACTTGTTTCCGGTCAGAACTTGGCTCAAATCCTATCTTTGACCTTTACTAACTCTATGACCCTAAGCAAGTACTTCAGCCTCTCTGAGCTTCAGCTGCCTCATCTGTTAAATGGGAAGGATAGCCTAACATACAAGTTTCTCCTGATGATTATATAATATAATGGGTAAAATGCCTGACAACAAACCACAACATGAATCAGGTCCTGCCCTATACTATGATGGTGCTAGTAGAATCATATTTAGCTATTATAGGTAGGAAGTAGAAGCAAGTCTTCCAAGGAGCCATCCCAGACTCAGTGTCATTTAACAGGGTACAGCAGGCTGCCTCGTTTTCATATAGCTAACATTGCATAAGGGTTGTGGCTCACAGTCGAAGAATGCTACCCGAGCTTGCAGGCCATCCCTTTAGTCAGGGATGGGAGAAAGTAATTGCTCAGTTGCTGACTAAACATCTGCCCAATGTATATGCTCTTTCCTGAATCTAAGAGACCACAGACTGAAGAAGAAGGAGAAGGGAGAGAGGGGAGTAGGTTACAAATGTCTCCCATACAGTGAGTGCTAATTTCTATAGCAAGAAAGCAGATACTGTGGCTACTTTACTCAAAGTGAAAATATTTCTTAAGGAAGGAAAAAAAAACAGGATTGAGCACCATCTATGAGTCAGTTTTGCTTGCGCATGATTACATAATGCCCTCTTCTGTAGAGGAAAAACCATAATAATATTGCTTAAGTTCATGGAGGCAATGATTAGTAGAGGCTGGATTAAAACCTAGATCTATCTCACCCCAAATTTCATGTGCTTTTGGTTAAACCATTCTGTTTTTACCAAAGTAGCCAACTTCTTCTACTTTATAGCATTGCTGTTTTAAGTTGAAGAAAAGAAAGACGGTGGATACATAAAGAAGAAAGACCAGAATGTGCCTATAATTGAAAGTAAGTTAAGAAAAAATCACCTCCCCACACACATCCAGAACAAAAATTAATGGCCAAACACACACAAAATCACTTGACACAAAATACACGATCAATCTCAGACCACAAGATGTTCTTTATCTCTTTTTTTGGAACTCAGAGAGTCAACCCAGCTAAATGGTGAAGGCAATGAGGTCAAGGACCTGTAAAGGGCAGCAGAGAGTTGGAACTAGCTGGAGCACCCTTGGCTGTCAAATTCAGAGGAAAGGCAACAAAAAGCTTTGCCTGGTGAGCTTGTATTGATCTTTGAGAATAAAGATCTATGTAGAGATAGACATAAATTCATTAGGGTAGACCTGGAGACAGATCTCTGTACTTGGTTTCAGTCAAGCATTGCATTTGGATCTGGGTGGCAAAAGGGCCTTAACCAGAGAACAAACTTCCATAGCAATGGGTTAAAAGACCATGGAGAGTTGATGGAGCTAGAGGCCTAGTATTATACACTGCAGAGGCATGAACCTGCTCAGACCAGCTGGCTCTAAGCAGAGACTGCAACCCAGCGGCCCACCAGCCAGAAGTGGCCATCACACAGACAGGCTTGGTTGATCTTCCTGGTGTTCCCTTGTGGGAAAAACATGGAGCTGGATGGACATAGTCCAACTTGGTTACTTGCCTGCCCCATGAAGGCATGAGTTTGAAACTCTTGGTTTTAAATAGACATTACTCCTAGGCGATAGCTTGGGGTTATCAACCTGACAACACTCATCATTGAAACTGTAGATATTGTAGACATAACTGAAATTCGGAATCTGCATAACAGAATGGACAATAATGAAGAATATTTGGTAAATATAGAATACATATAATGTTCACCCTCTCATCCATACCTTAGGTCTAAGGAGTACCCATTATGGGTCAGAGGCTACGCCCAATCAAACTACAAAGACACATAAGGTATAATGACTGCCCTCCAAAGGATTGTGCAGTAGTGTAACTGGGGAGGTAGCCTGTGCGTAAAAAGATTTGTAACAATGCCTTGGTGTCTGTTAAATGCCAAGTAAGAAGGTAGACAATAAGGGAGAAAGGGGCACTGGAGTTCATTGTGGTCGGAGATGGTTTAGGTTGGCTTTGCAAAGGAGGTAGAACATTAACTGGATCTTGGATAAAGTTAGGTTTAGATGAGTAGAACAAGAGAAAGGAGGGTACTCCAAAGAACCAAGGAGAGGTGGCAGGAATGTGCATGGCAAGGTTGATGATAGTGAATAGATCAGTCTGGCTGAAGTTGTGAATTCATACAGAAAGAGGAATGTGCATTCAGGAATTTTAATAATTTCACATTCAGATTTGGAAGACTATATATAATATTACAGCTCCTAATTTTTGGTTTGAGAAACTATGATCATCATAAACCCTGATAAACTCTTTCAGGCCAAAAAAGCAAGTCCTGTTTGTCATTCTATCATTGTGACCCTATCACAGTATTTGGAACTTAGTAGGCTAAAAGAACTAATGCAATTTGTTCTCTATACTTTAAAATTTATGTTCTTGGCAAATATTTACTTATCAAAAATCATATAGGGACTTAGGGCTTAAATTTTCAGATGTGTGATTACAAAGTTTTTTTTTTCTTTCTGGAATTAAAAATACATATATAAGAGCATAGCTTTACAAAACCAAACATCTTTGAGCAAAACCATTCATCTAGCTTAAGAAAGGCATTTCTTTTCCTATCACCATGTAAGGGCAGAGTTGCTCACATTTTCTTATCATTCACTAATGAGCCAAATAAACTACACAGCTTCTCCAAGCAGCTGTGCAGGGCAAATTCGAACATTTTCTTCCTTAAGAAGGTATGATTACTGAGTGGTTTTAGAATACAGTTGTTTGGAATAAACAGTAGCTGTAATCCATTATTCTTAATTAATTGATCCCATCATATCCAATTCTTGTTACAAAAGCTCTGTTGTAGAAGAAATGCCAATGTTTGTGGTTGGATGAATGAATGAATGAATGAATGAATGAATGAATGAATACATGCGGAAGAACTATTGGTGACCACACTCTAGATGTTTCTCAGAGTGTTGTTAGTGAACTATTTGCATCAGAATCAACCAGAATACTGATTTAAAACTCATCATTCTCAAAGGTGAGGCTCAGAAATCTGCATTTTAGTAAGCTTCTCGGATGATTCTGATGAGCTCGAATTGCTAGAATCTTTGCTATAAAGTAGGGAGGGAGCAGACTTTGGAAAACAATGTAAGTTAAGCTAAGAAATAATTCTACAAGCTCCTGATTATACGGCAGGGAGAGCCCAGGACAGGGAACTCCAGTTGTTTTTTCTGAGAAACACCCTGAATGTATGATGTGATTGGGGGCGGGGCAGTTTGTAGAGCAAGAGATAGAGAACAGAGTTCAGTCTAGGACACTGAGACCTGCCTCCTAGGATCCAGACAAGCAAGGGTATCATGAACCAGCACAAACGACCACTGCTCCTAGGACGGTGTTGCCGCCTCATGCCATGGCTCTTCCTTCCAGGAATGGAGCAACATAGGCTTGTGGGATGCAAGATGTTCCCTGGAGCAAGACAGAATCCCACAAGGGTAGGTCATGACAGTCAGATCCTTTGGGATCCTTTGGGAAGACTATATGGCTTTAATAAGTTGTTTGGACTTCTATCTGTCACTAACAAGGGTCACAAGGCATTTAATTTTTAGGATGAGGGAGGATGTGTCCAAAAGAGCACTTGAGAAGATGAATCTGGGAAATACATGCAGATTATATTGGAAGGGACAGAAATCATAGGAATCCAGTAAGGAGACCACTACCTTGGTTTACCTATTATAGTCTGCCTGGTTCTTTTGATGGCTATCACATTCTCTGCCAGCACTGATTACTTCAGACTGTCTCTCTACAGTGTAGAGATGATGTCTGACCAATCTTTGTGTTTCCTATTATGTCTGGTCCTGAACTGAATTGAGCACTCTCATTCAATGTATACTACCTCCTAGTAGTGGAAATACAGTTGAGTGTCAATTCAATGCAAAGTATACTAAATGGTATACTACCTCCTAGTAATGGAAATGCAGTTGAATATTAATTCAATGCAAATTGTACTTATCAGCCTTTTTATATTCTTCTAATTATTCTACAAATATTAACTGGATAACAATTTTGCGTCAGACACTGTACTTAACACTGGGAATAAAACACTGAGCAAAACAGACACGGAGCTGCCTTGATGGGAAGCGCTGTCTACTGGGAGACAGGCATCAGAGGCTGAGAGCATGCAAGGCCATTTCAGGCAGAAGAACACAAGCAAAGGAGCAGAGGCCCCAAGAAGACCTGTGTCCACCATGTTGGTAAAGTAAGGGTCTCATGAATTGGGGCAGTGAGGACAGAGGGCAAAGCATAGCCTTGAATACCCTGCAAAGGAGTTTGAAATTTAACCAATAGACACTATGAAGCCATTGAAGGTTTTTTGGTAGCAGGTGATTTAACTGACAAGGTTTGGGTTTTTAGAAAATAGATTTTATAACAAAGCACAACATAGGCTACAAAAGGTTGACTCTTGAGACAAGTGTGTCAGTTAGAACATTATTGCAATAGTCCAGGTGAAAGATGATAAAGGCCTGAGCCCAAGCATTAGCAAAAAGAATAGTCTAAAGAGGCCAAAAAGGTCCATATAGGAGATAAAATCTATGCAGCTTATTACTGGCTGAAAGGGGAGGAGAGTAAGTTAGAAAAAGAGTTGAAAAATGTCCCTGTTCTGATGACCACTTGAATGAAGAGAATCTCATTAATTAGATTACGCAAGAAGGAGGGAGAGTTTGTACGAACCAAGCTGGCACATTCAGTTCTGATTCAACCTTCATGATGCAGTTAAGAGTATCTCATTAAACTTACTGACCTGACCATAGCTCTCAGCTCCTCTGAGCTCTCCAGTACACCACCATTAGTTAACCTCATCAGGTACAAGCTCATTACCTCCTAATGCAGCCACTGTTTGCTGGATGCCTACTTTGTTAAAGTCTGGCAGTAGGTGTCATTTTGGGGTGGGGTAGATTAAATGGTGAATTGAGATATAGCTCCTGCCTTCACAAGCTCGCAAGCCAGGAGCAATCAATGCATGCATCCTTCCTGCGGGCCCGATCATGTACAGCACTGGCTACACCAGATGAGTGAGCTGCTGTGCCAGTAGATCCACATACAGAAACAAATTAGGTGCCAACGCTGCTCTATGACTAAAATGGATTCCTGTAACTCACAATTTCAAATGTTA
The DNA here is from genome assembly GCF_024542745.1 of Macaca thibetana thibetana. NCBI lineage: Eukaryota > Metazoa > Chordata > Mammalia > Primates > Cercopithecidae > Macaca > Macaca thibetana. Next base: position 18,866,722 of record NC_065594.1, read on the forward strand.
GTACGTTAAGCCCATTTTATTTTTCTCATTTATTGCTGTTTGGAAAGAGAAAGTTATCACTTTAAACAAAAATATGCCCCTTATCTATTTTACATGTAGACATACACATAAATACTTCATTTGAAATAAGGATTGTGCTGTTTAAAAATAAACATGTAGCCTGACAGTTTGAAAACCACGGGACTACAGCAGCAGCTTCCCCATCGGCCCAGAAGCCCGGCAAGCATGGGTAAGTCACGTGCTACAGAGCTGCCACACAATTTCCTTTCAATTCAATTGCCCAGTCCCAGCTTTGGACAAGTTTATCTAGACCCAACATGAGTGTTCACAAGATGCAAAAACAGCTGCTTAATTTGATTTCAGAAATTCAATCACCTAGATTTTTTTTGTTTTTCCCCTCTCAGACACCAGCCAAGTGTTTGGACTAATTTTTTTTTTTTCCAGAGAATTTATTGGTTCACATCACATAGACAAGAACTCTATGTCCAAAGAACTTGGAGTTTCAAAGCTACATGATGATGCAATGAGACATTTTGACCAAATTCCATCCTGAATTTGATGAATCCACCCAAAAGAAGAGAAGTGGCTGCTTCTGGTTCGCACCCATTCTCAAGGCAGTGGGACAGAGTACAAACATACCTGGACTGGGAGTGTGGAAGTCAGGATTCTCTTAAGGGCTCTGCTCCTAACTGGCTACAAAGCCTGGGCCCAGGCTTCCTCATCTATTAAGTGAACTATTTGAACTGGTTGATTTCAGGGGTTCTACCCAGCTTTAAAAATTCTATAATCCTGAGAACATCTGTTTAAGCACAGTTCTCTAACTTTGCTGTTCTGAATAAACATGATCTGGTCACACTGAAATTTCCTGTCCTTGGTAATTACAATTAATTAGCAGAAATCTATGGTATAAAAAAATTAATCATAGTGCAATAAGGATTATAAAAGCTAGCCAGATGGTGTTGAGTGAACTAAGAGAAGAAACTTCTTTTTCAATTCTAAAGCCCTATTTCAAGTGTTTGTAGGCTTTTCGGACTTGGGTGGTTACCAGCAAGTCATTAGTAGTTTCTGCAAGCAGGACCCAGCCTAAGCTCAGCCTGGCTTTGAAAGAATCCAGTCTGGTCTGAAGTTTCATTTGGAGCCTGGTCAGAAATATGCTGTTGATGGTGGGGAGATCTATCTTTTTCTGTGTTTAAAGACAAAGACTCTTCTGACAAGCCGATGGAAAGAAAGTGTCCCAATCCAAACGGAGCGAGTCAGGTCTGCAGTGTCTGTCTTGTTTGCTGTTAAGCTAAGAAGGAGGATATTTTAGAAGAAAATATAAAAAGGAAAGAAAGACTTGCTAAAGGCCTCCTGCTGTTTGACTGTACCTCATCCTGGCTAGGGAGTGGGAGAGTTTTATTAAGCTATTCCCTTCAAGTCTGCATAGCTTAGGAGTGACTTTTCAACTCAGAAACTTGGGGTTAGAGTGTATTTTGAAAACAGATCTGGGTTTTTGAAATCCTAGTGGTGTCTGGTCTCCATCCTTCTCGTGTTTATTCTTAAATCCTGGTTGTCCTCCCTTCTCTTGTTATCTGCTGATGAGGGTTCAGGTTAATGCCTTATTATGGAATTATTTTAAACTTTACGGTAATTTTGGAGTAGAACTAAGACCTTCCAGGTGAGTTTGCTTGTGCCAAAGAGTGGCACGCTGTCCTCCAACCTATGGAGACTCATGATTTTTGTTTTACAAATTGGGTTCCCTTATTCTGGCCTCTCAATTCAATGTGCTGGCCCCTTTGGGAAAAGGAAACACAGCCTGAAACTAAATAGAACCTAATCCACCCCTACATTTTCACAAGGGAGTTGGCCTGCATGAAACTGTAGGAAAAGACCTAATAAAGCACGTGAGTGTTTAACCCAACTCCAATAAATGATTAACTACAATGTGAGGAGAAAAACAATAACAGGAACCAACAATGGTATGAACATGGTGATGAATCATCCACCAACCCTTGCTGATTGACGTCAGACCAGCCACAAAGGGTGTTTTACAAGTTAAGGACAAGGTGACTTCTGGGGTTACATGCTACAGGGTTCTTTAGATTATTTCCTTTCCTCCAGGTCCCATGGCTAAAGGTGTACCAATGCATGGCAAGAGGGTTTTCAGCAAGGTACAGTCCCAATTTCAGAATTGCTGCCCAAAAGGGATTTAAATTATCTGAATATATTCTAAGAAAACAAATCTAACAATTTCAAAACTTTCCAACAAAAACCTGTATTTACATTCTTTCTGACCACCAGTATAAAAGTCTTTTCTCTTCCCACCCTGCCTTTATCACTATAACTCTTCCCTGCATGATATATTTTTCCTTGTTGCACTTATTACTGCCTGACATGCCATGTGTTTGCCTACTGTCTGCCCCACGCCCCACTAGAATATAAACATTTTGAGAACAGGGACTTTGCTACTTCCACTGCTATATCCCTAACAGGGAAGTCACTACCCAGCTCGCAGAAGGCATGAACGAATTAATGAATCTAATCAAACACCTATTATAAGGGCATTCAGTAAATATTTATGGGAATTTGTAAATAGATAATTAAGTTTAAAAAAGAGAATGGAGGCAGATTAAATGACTTCCTAAAATAGGTCTTCAATTAGTATTAGCCAACAACGTAATCATTATTTTTGTTTTCATCTGGGTCACCTCAGATTTACCACTTCTGTCTTCCTTCCCACATTCTTCACCTTACCTAGGTCCTCTTCTCACAGATAGGTAGCCTGTCTCTGGTTTTAAGTGATGTACCAGCCCAGAGATCACATCCTGGAGCTCCCACATGGCCATGGGATGAAATCCTGACCCATTCAGACTGTGCACGAATTCTTCTTTATTTAGACAGTAAAGGAAAAACCTGTTGAATGAGCAAGTAAAAGCAGCAATAGGAAGACAGAGGGCTTTATTAGCAGAGGAAACTCTGATCATGAGGCAGTGAAAAAGCAGAGACTGATTAATCAATTTGTTTCAGAGAACATTTTGAGATTCTAGTTTCTTTTTTTTTTTTTTTTTTTTTTTTTTTTGAGACAGAGTCTCGCTCTGTCACCCAGGCTGGAGTGCAGTGGCGTGATCTCTGCTCACTGCAACCTCCGCCTCCCGGGCTCACACCATTCTCCTGCCTCAGCCTCTCGAGCAGCTGGGACTACAGGCGCCCGCCACCACGCCTGGCTAATTGTTTTGTATTTTTAGTAGAGACGGGGTTTCACCATGTTCGCCAGGATGGTCTCGATCTCCTGACCTCGTGATCCACCTGCCTCGGCCTCCCAAAGTGCTGGGATTACAGGCGTGAGTCACCGTGTCCGGCCGTGAGATTCTAGTTTCTTTCAATAAAATGCACTTATATATCTATTTGATTTGAGATGGTTCACTAGGCATTCTTTAAAAAAAAAAAAAAAAAAGTTGCAAAAAATACTTGAAAGCTTTTTAGCATACAGCTAATGATTGATGCTTATTAGTTCCTGAGTTCAGCTAAGTTCTTGTATTCAATATAGACATATGAAAGGATCATTTTTAAAAACATGCCTTTAGGGAGATGCAATTTTACTATATGGTGGCAGCTCAGATACAAATGATCCAGTTTTACAAGTTAGGTCTAATTTTACCTGGTCACTCAGACAGGCTCCTGACCCAAGCAGGCCTTGAGTATATATATAAGAGCCCCATGTCTCACAAGACAGTGCTGCCCCAGAAGGGTCCTGAGAAGACTGGAGATTGATGGATGCGGGAGAATTATATGGGATGCAGAGGGGAGCAAGGAGCCCTTTTTTCCCCCAGTGACTCTAACCAGAGATACCAACTGCCTGGGGAGAGGGAGGCAGGCACTTACAGGGTTATCTCTCTCTTTCCATCCATAGAAAGGTGACAAGTGGCCCCTGGGGGAATATGGAGGATTTGTGAGTATTCCAGTCTGGAGTCTCAGGATGGTATGGTAGAGACAGGGAGAATCCTGGGCCAGATAACCCAGACCCTTGGTTTCTTAGTGAGTGGAACTTAAGATTCTGAAATTATATAAGTGAAAAAGAACACTATAAAATTCAGGACTTAAACTGATAATTATCTCACCGACCTCCGGAATTGGATTTGAGTAAGAAGGAGTAAATGCCAGGAATGCTTGGAAAATATAACTTTCACTGATACATAACAAAAAAGTTCTAATATCTTTCTCTAAAGACGAAGCCCCAATCCAGACATGGTGGCTCATGCCTGTAATCCCAACACTGTGGGAAGCTGAGGCACGAGGATGACATGAGACAAAAGGTTCCAGACCAGCCTGAATAATATAGGGAGACACTATCTCTACAAAGAAAATTAAAAATTAGCCAAGTGTGGTGGCACACATGTGTAGTCCCAGCTACTCAGAAGGCTGCGGTGGGAGGATTGCTTGAGCCCGGGAGGTAGAGGTTGCAGTGAGCAGAGATTGCACCACTGCACTCCAGCCTGGGTGACAGAGTGAGACCCTGTCTCCCCACCCAAAAAAAAAAAAAAAAAAAAGATTTTAATTAAAATTTAAAAAATGAAGCCCCTTACACCGTCTGAAATGATATACAGGGAGTTTTCACATTTTCAGTAATTCAAAGAGAACATGAGTCAGGGCCTCTGATATAGAGCTGGCTCTGTCACCTGCCACAAGAACACCGTCTCAGTAGGCAGATTTTCTGAGCTTTCGCTTCTCTGCAAAATGAGTGATGAGCCACGTGGTACTATACTCCATGAGGATATCTCTATTTTCTGGTAAGATAAAAGGTCAAAATAAATAAGAATTTTCCAGAGGCCTACATAGTCAGGATAGGGCAGGAATACTACCAAAAAGCAGTCCAAGAGCCTACAAAAATATGTAAATGTAATAGAACCATTATAGTAAAGGCACAAATAATAATTAAGTCATGGAGGAAAAGACAAAGGGAGTGGAAGAGTTGTAGAATGTTCTAAGTTGAAGATACATATGTGATTACGCTTCCTTGTTAGTCCAAAAAAGGGGACAACAGGACAATTATAATTCTCCATAGCTAGTAAAAGGAAACTTAATAGTTTGTCAAAGGAGAGATACTATAAAACAGCCTCAAAATCTAAACAGAATTTATTGTCTGGTTCATTATATAAGAAATGGTGAAAAACACAAATGACAGTATCAGTAAGAACAGATTTTCAAAGCTCCAAAAATGTGTTTCATGATGTCTCTTTCTCTTGAAGAGATCTCAATAACAACAAAACACCACCACCAATAATGACCATAATAATAATGAACCCAGGGACCTAAAATAAATAACATGACTATATTGCAATAGACCTTTGGTGGTCAGTATTTCCCTTAGACAATACTTCTCAAATATCAACCATCTCAGACTGGCATGACTGGGCAAGGCCTATATACATGCAATGAAAAAGCACTATAAATGATTGCTGCTATTATTATTAGGCCATTCAACTTATATGAAGCAGTCATTAGATTAATTAGAATGACTTCATTTAGGCAAATGACTTGCTAGAGAACCTCTTCCAATATGCCTTCTGAGTAGCCACAACTTACCCACAAATGGTTTGGCCGTCGCAGCAGGTGGCCAAATGTTGGGCGGGGTAGCCATCTTTTCTCTAGAAAAGATGGGTTGGTAAAAAAAAAATAATATGGATTATTATTTGGAACCATCTGGAAGGAGTCAATATGTTCAGGGTTTGCTAGGCCAACACATAAGTTTCTATGAGCTTCTGAGGTTTCTTGAGATTTGTCTGGTGTGAGGTTGGATAGGAACTTGTGCCATAAGTGTCCTAAGAAAAATACATGTTTACTGGTCCTACATTCATTTACATATACAACAATTATATGAAATAATTATGCAATATGAAAGCTTATATTTGTTTGACAATGATAATTTTGTAGAGATGACTCCAGAATTTCACTCAATCACATAGTATTTGATAAGTTGCAGGTCTTAAAATGTAATTGTCCGTTTTTTTTTTAAAACAAATGAAGACTCACAGAAACATTCTCCACTTGCATCAATATATTGATTACCATTTTAGTTTATAATAGAAAACATTTGGAAATGTCTACATAAACAAGAAAAAGGGAAATAAGAGGATTGTGGGTGTATCAGTTAGCTACTGCTGCCTAACAAACTGCCCCCAAACTTTGTTGTTTTGGATTAAAACAACAAGCATTTGTTTTTGCACATAAGCCTACAAATCAGCTAGGGGTTTCTTTTAGTCTCAGCTGAATTCATGCAACTGAGGTCAGCTGGCAGTTCGGCTGGGAGCTGACGGGTCTAGGAAGACTTAACTGTGATGACTGGGAAGACTGAGGTTTCTGAGGTTTCTTTCCACTCATTTGTGATTTTTCTCAAATCTCAATGATGGTAGTTTGTCTACAGCAAGATTCCAAGGAGGCAAGTAGAAGTGCACAAGGCTTCTTGGGGCACAGGCTCGGAATTGGCACCCCATCACTTCTGCTATATTCTTTTGGCCAAAGCAAGTCACAAGGCCAGCCCATATTCCAGGAATTGGAAAACAAACTTCACTCCCTAATGGGAGAAACTGCAAAATCACATTGCAAAGAATGTAGAAACAGGGAGGGGTGAAGAATTAGGAGCAGTTTTGCAATCTACCACAATGGTATATTCACTGGGTGGATTCTTCTCCAGTCATTAAAAATGAAGCCTACGTAGCAAGTTTAGGAAGTTAAAAGGACAAAAGAAAATACTATGTGTTAACTTTTATTACAGCCATATGAATATACATACAAAAAGGTTAGAGAAAAATATACATAAACGATGGTTGTATAAGGTTGGCAGGATGTGTGTTTTTAACTATTTTTTTTTAAATATTCTTACAGCTTTAGTGGAGAACTCAAACCTCTTGTCATATCTGCGTGTGACATAAGCCACATTTCTTCAATAGGATTTGGCTGAAGTAACCAGTGAATTAACAAAAGAATTATGGAAAGAAAAAGTAAATGACCTATTTTTTGTTCTTTTTTGGACAAAATGATTCAACCCAGAAATTCCATGCCAAAATATTCAGCTGACAGAAGGAATTTAATGTGACATAGTATGCTTGCTATTTCTAGGGGAATGGCATTAGAGCTTTTAGAGTACAAAGCAAAAAGCCTTTGGCTGTTAAAGTATTTTGCCCAAGAGTGAAAACTTTCATTGTATGACTAAATCAATGAAGATTATCCCCTCAGTCAGAATTTCCTTTGTCTGCACGTGTACTCTCCGGGCATCTATTCTTGCTTTCGGTTCAGTAGTCGAGTCCTCAAGTAAATGACCCAATTTAAACTAATGCTGAATATTGCGTTGAAGTTACAATGTAGATATTGATTTCATGGCCTGTGACTCCTTCTGAGGTCAGTCATTGACCAGCACATTGAATTTGGTCTCACGGGTTGACGTTAGCCACCCCCAGTATTGTCCTCACTAGTTTTAATTTAATGATTCTGTGGTTCTAATCCAAACCTTCTCTAGAGTACAATTTATTCTGGATTGCTTTCGACAGGACTTACCTGTGGCCTTTTTAGCAAACAAACTGTGGTAGGTGATGGAAAGTCTAATGCATACTTATACTAGTGATGGGCCCTTATATGTGACCAAAAGACACAATTCTCAAGGTACAGCAAATGAAACCAGATTATAGAAATCCACAGCTAAAAGGCACTTTAGCATCTGAGGAAAATCAGGTCCAGGGGCTATAAATTATTTGCATGTGTTTCTGTTCTAAAATTAGTTGCAGAGAGGTTGCTCCAAGTCTGCTCTCCAAGTGTCTTCTCCACTGTCCTCTTGTCCCTAGAGGATTCTTTGTCACCTTATAGACAGCAGAAGGCTGGAAGCACCAGTGCCCCCAAAACACTGCGTAGAACTGGTCTAGGCAAGAGGAGAATCACTGTATGAAACAGGGCTGGCTCATGCCCCATTTCTCCTTGCCTCTTGCTTCCACTCAGAACTCCGGAACCAGTTGAGGCAGGATTATAAAAGTTGGCAGTCTCTTGCCACCCTCACTCCCACCCTTCTCAGATTCTTGGTTTAATCCTCTAACCCAACCCAGCTGCTATGTGTCGTCAAACTCATTCCTCCCAGTTCTTAGCAAAACGTGTGCTCAGGGCCTTTGGTCTTTAAATGCATATCTTATTTAAAGCTCAAAGTGCAATCCTGTTCCAGGGATTTGCGTGATCACAAGGATGGACTCTTCAAGGACTGTAACTCATAAAGGTTGACTTCATGGATGAACCTAAGGGATGGGGAAAATGCCCAGCAGGTAACTTCAGGACTGAAGCAAGTCGGGGGACAGAAGTGAGGTTCTCCAAAGTGGCACCGGGAAAAATAATTCTCAAATCATGCCTCCCAATTTAGAGCTCAGAGAAAAAGAGACACCAAATCACTGTATGCTTTGCTTAATAATGAAGAAGAGTTTAGCAAGCCTATGTGCCTGACACTCTACCAGCAAGGGTCTCAAGGTGACTGCTGAACATGATGGTCCTGTGGAGCTAACAGAGGTGAGAAGGGACAGTGCTCAATGTGCTACTGAGACTTCCTGGAGTGGGGACCCAGGGCGTTGCCCTGCTCAGATCCCAGGCTGACTCCTCACCCTCTGGTGTAGGGACCAGGTCATCCTTCTTAGGAAAACTCTGGTCATATTTTCCTTTTTAAGTTTTTTCAAAAGAAGTCAGCAATCTGGGTTTTATGTAATATCCTTTTATTTGTAAATGTTGGAAACTAATTGCAATTGTGAAAACTCCTGTTGGGGAACCTGGCCCTTAATGAATGCCCTTTTATGACCTCTGCTGGAGTAGGCATCTAGGGAGGGGTGGAACAAAGTAGGACAAAGCAACACTCCCAAAATAATATCCTGTAACATAGGGAGTGGTACTGGGGGTTTTGAAGAAGGCTTATCAGAGTCTCCCAGGGTGGCGCAAAGAGAGGAAGTGTAGGATTTTTGTTTGATATTTCTTAAAGAAAGCCATGGTTCCTAAAGGCTGCCTTAGTCAGTGGCCACCCACAAGAAGCCATGCACATGGGACCATGTGCTGTGAACAGAGGAGTCAGGGAGCATGAGGTTGAAGGCCACAGGTGTGGGTCACCACCACTACCCATGCAGCCATGTATGTGCCCATCCTCTGCCTATAGACTGTGTCATGGCTAGTGGGGCAGGAAAGACTTTGGCAGAAACGATCAGCGATATAGAATCTTGGATATTCAGTGCTCCAAACAATCTCAACAGTCTTTTCAACCTTGTCATTTTACACAAATCATCGGAGCCCAAAGAAGAAACAGACTTCTTGCTCCCAACCTTGCACAGCTGATTTACAGCTGAGCTGAGACAGTAGCTCAGGCCCCTGCCTCCCAGTGCAGACCTTGTCTCGAAACCCTTTCCTATCCCTCATCCCCATTCTCACTCCAGGAAAAGTTGTTATAAAGAGGACTTGTGAAATGAAAAATCGAATACAGTATTTTGGTATTTTTGTAAGACTCTTCATATCAAAAATTTAACAAGCCAAGAAAAATAATCCTTTCTCAAACCATATATCCCAATTTAGGGCTCAGAAAAAATAGACACCAAATCATTGTATGCTTTAATTACGATGAAGAGTTTAGCAAGCCTGATATCTTATCAAGCATTCTACACGCATTATTGCATATAATCTTCATTTTATGAAGATTATCTCCACTTTACAGTGGGGGGAATTGAGACTTTAACAGGCTATGGAATCTGCCCCAAGACTCAAAGTTAGCAAGTGATAGAGCCAGGATTTGAATCTATATAGTGTCATTCAGAGCCCTAACGTAATAAATATGGTTCCTATAGCTGAGCCACCCCTAACTCCACTCCCAAGAGATAACAAAGGTCGAGTTCCCAGAAAGCCTTCTCCTGAAAAACCTACCACTGTCCTGGCATCTAGAGCATAGTCTCTTATGCAAAACACTAGCTTGAGCCCATTTCATGACACATATTTTTTTTCCAGGCTCCAAAAATGTGGTTTTCCTTTATTATGCCAATTAGGCAAGAACAGATGGTCTTCTTCTACTCAATAGTTAACCATTCAACATTTATGGAGAAAAATCCTAGAAGGGTTTATTTCAAATATAAAAAGTGCCAGCCCAAAGGAAACTTATTTGAATAATTCTCCGAAGTGGGAGAGGCAGTTCTAGAGGGAGACTTTCTGCAACTTTAACCAAAATGTCATGGAATGTGTACATTATAATGGCAGAATGTCTCGATCCCAGAAAAGTACACATAAACAGAGGGAGGTAATTGGAATCATCATTTTGACACCTGAAAGGATGACAAGGAACCTTTAACCTACCGATAATCAGTGGAGTGCACTGTCATTGTGAGTGGCTCAGCCAGTCTGTGGGATATCACATTAGCAAGCTGCCTGGCTTATTAGAGGCATCTAATTCTTTCATATACTTCGCACTGAAGTGGATAGGATTCAAAACAGCTTCCTTGTCTCTGACATGCATCCAAATTTTTAATAACAGCTAAGTACCTTACTAAGCAATTGAATAAAATAATGCATTCAAGCCCCAGAAAACCTTTTCAGACCTCTTTATTTCTACATTTTACTGATAGAGAATGGATTCTAATTCAAATTTATAGACTGGGCACATGCCGAGCAATAGATTTTTTTTTTTTTCTTTGTAAATCTCAAGCATTCCAAACTATTGAAGGAGTTAAGCAATTTTGATCATTTTGAAACTAGCTGTCAGATTTAATCTCTGCTAAGGAGACAGAGGGCAAATGTACTCTGAAGCTTGTTATATAATTTACAGATTATTTTTGCAATTTATATTCCATCAAATAGGGTATATTAGACTCTCAGAAAGTACATAATGATCAATTAATTTCAGCAGAGCCATCCTGATGTCACTTATAGGACAGACATGATTAGACCTTTTTTCTAGCTGAGTCCCAAGGTCAAGTCATCAAATATGACTGATTACATTTTCTAATGGTTTCTCTATGCCCATTAAAGAGCACTCAACTATTCAGACTCTCCTTTGATCGTGACATTCAAAATTCGCTCTGATGGCTCCTGACAAGCAAAAATGGATTCTCTAATCTTTAACCACACAAACAATAGCTAACCACTTGTAATTGAGTTTAAATTGATTTCAGGTGGCTTCAGAGAAAAGCAATTTCTACAACAGATTAACCTCTTAATTAAAGTATATTAAGAATACTGTCAGGTGTAGAAATTCTGCTACAGCAGAAAATTATCCCTCATTGACATTCATTTATGAAAGAATTGCTGTTCCGTTCCCAAGTAACAGGTTACTTATTTGTGCTTCTTGCCTCACTAGGTCAATGCAAGTCTAGTTTCAGTCTTTAGAATATTAGGGTTTTATAGGGGGAAGATGTGGGGAAAGAGAGGTAGTGTCTGAGGGAGTGACATGAAATAGGTATATTCCAGTACTTAACGTCTTCAAAAAGTTACTTTTCTCAAGAAATGGGACTTTCTGCAAAAACCATAGACCCCCTTAAATTAGCTGAGGAATGAGGAAACACAGGTGTCAACCAACACGTCAATAGCAGCTAGACAGGTTTCTTCAAGGTGTTCTTTGATGAGCTGTAAATAAATACCACCTCTGTCCTCTGTGTCTTTGCTACTCAGACCAGCATCACTTGCGAGGACTGTGAGAGATGCAGAATCTCAAGTCCTTCAGGCCCCACCCCAGGTCTATGGAATTAGAATCAATCTGTTTTTCAACAAGATCCCCAGGGAATTCATTTGCGCTATTACAGTTTGAGAATTACTGCTCTAAGATAATGTTTGTGCTTGGAGTCCCATAGTCTCAGGCTGTATCTATAAAACATCAAAAATATTTGATTTGGTGAATAAAACACAGTGGAACTGGTTGTGGAGTATCATGGAAACCAAATTATTTTCTCTGCACTCTTTACTTTTTATCTCCTCCCTTTGAAGACCCGTCTAGCTTCCCATATTTTGTACCCTGGCGGTGAACACCCCAGATGAATTCAGTCCCACCCACCCAGGACTGGCCCAGAACATGGGACATATACAGAGTTTTTGACTTGGGTGACAATTGGCTTTAGAATCAAGCTTTATTCATCCCTGATCCTGGAAGTTTGCTCTCTTGGCTCTAATACCTTCTTTGGCTCATGTCCCTGAATTGGTCTCAGTCTCTGTTTTCCCCAGCCTGAGATTTTGTTGCTGCTCTGTGAACTTGCATTTTTTAAAACCTTCCCCACTGAGTCCTTTTTGAGACAGGGTCTCACGTTGTCACCCAGACTGGAGTGCAGTAGTGCTATCACCACTCACTGCAGCTTTGACCTCCTGGGCTCAAGCGATTCTCCTGCCGCAGCCCCCCAAGTAGCTGGGACTACAGACACGTGCCATCGCACTTGGCTAATTTTTGCATTTTTTGTAGAGATGGGGTGTCGCCATACTGCCCAGGCTGGTCTCAAACTCCTGAACTCAAGCGGTCTGCCTGCCTCGGTCTCCTGCTGTGCTAGGATTACAGGCATGAGCCACCCCACTTAGTCTCAAGATACCTAGAGGAGGTTTCTGTTCTTACCTGTCTAAATTTAGAGGTTTGCAGCATTGACTTTTACTCCATAGGTGGCTTGTGGTTGTTAAAAGGAGTTGAACAAAAATGCAGCTGTGCTCAGCGGCCAGGTGTTGTTAATAAAATTGGTTGCAAACAGAATCTCTCAGGCTTGGCTGCACATTAGAATCCCCCAGGGAGATTCAAATTGTCCAATGCAAAGGTCCCGGCCCCAGATCAATTAAATCAGAATTCCATGTCCTGAGCATCAGTGGTTACAAAAAGCTCCCAGGTGATTCTAATGAGTAGCCAACATTTGGAAATACCAGTGTAGAGAAACTTCTATGTCCCAGTCATGCCCATCCTCACTCCCTCCTCTGGGCCTCGGTAGCAGTTCACTTCTTTTACTCTACATAGTCTTTTTCTCTTCACCACCAAAGCATTTAGAAAATAATGAACGAAGAATGTAAGCCTCTGGGTGTATTCTGAGGGTGGGGACAGGAAGTGAGGGGTGGCGAAGGAAGAAGTTACATGCATGATCTATCATATTGCTAAAACTATGCAAAGAGAACTTTGCCAGAATGGATATTAAACTGACCCCCAACATCCCCCAGTTTAAGTTGTACCATTACTGCAGAAGAATCATAGAAAACGAGAACATGGAACTCTAGAAGGCAGGCAGACAAAGTATCAGATAAGAGATTTAACATGGCACAGCCCATGATCTTCCCACTTGCAATATTCCAAACAAAAAAATACCCCCAAACTGTTTGTGTCTGTAAGTGGCAGTTCTAAACCTGTCCTAAGCATCCCTGTGTCTTTCGAGGCAAAGCAGAAAGGGCACCAGATGTTCTAGTGAAGACTTAATCTGCCCATGCCCCAAATCAGAGATGGAGAAGGCAGCAGCAGCGCAATCCACACCAGGGCTCTTGGCCTGGGACCCTTCCCTGGGTGGGTATGAGCCTGCACCGGAACCGGGTGAGAAGAGCTGCAGAAGGCAGGTTGAAGGAAGGGAGCCAGGGTGCTCCTCACATGCTCCCTCTGCTTACCCCTTCTCTCCTGGGTTAGGAATTCACAATCACTGATGCAATTTATTGGGTTCTCTAAGTGTCTTCCCCAGACCCTACAGATGAGCAGCACCTGGGGACTTACTAGACATGCAAATACTCCAGAGGAGGGCCCCACCTCAGACCGCCTGAATCAGACACCTTGGAGGTGGGGCCCAGCCACCTGTGTCTTCGGAAGCCCTTCAGGAGTTCCTGATGAGCACTCAAGTTTGAGAACCACTACTTCATTTCATGCTTCTTAGAGCTTGCTTTTGTGGCCATTTGTTCAACTGGTCTGGAAAGGGGAAGAAACTTTGAAAGTGCTTGTTCTCCATTCAGACTGCTTATTGTTGATGCAGAATAGCAGCTGGGGTTACTGGCCATTTCTTCCCAGGTCCCCCTTCCTGAACTTCTCATCTTCTGTTTTCAGGCTCCTGGCTATAGTTTCTGGTCCCTGCAGTCTGGCTTCCTGGACATAACCTCTGCCTGTTGAACCTGAAGCAGCTGCCTCTTCCTTCCCACCTCCGTTCATCTCCCAGGCGCCAGATGCTGCTCCTCTGCCTAGGCCTCCCCACTATGCTTCCTTCTCTCACAAAAGTTGAGGCCCAGCCTCATCCTCTAGTCGGCATGGACTCCCAGATGATGCCAGCTCTGTTCATTCTCTTTAGCTGTTTGCCCTCTCCTGGCCTGCTACGTTTAGTTAGCAAACATGCTGCTATTAGCAAATGCTTTTGAATGAAAGAATTAAGTACTTTGTGGTTTCCAAAATCCTTCCACCTGCATTATCTCATCAGATTGTTGTGACAGTCAAAGTACTATCCCCATTTAACAGTCAGCGACACTGAGGCCAATTCAGATTACAGTCTAGTTAATAGAGCCAAGACTGGAATTCAGGTCTCTGAATCCTAACTCAATGCTCTTTTCACTATGCTGCATACTTAATTCATCTCTTCACAGAGATGCATTCAGAGTATTTTCCACTCTCCCCAGTAGCACACCATTAACAGTTCATGCAAGGTAGATTTGTAATCAACATTCACCTACAGCAAGAACCGGTTTAAGCTGGACAAATTGCAAAGAACGTAGTTTACCTCATTGCACAGGTGCACACCACCAAAAGATTTAGCAGAAGATAAGAGGATGGATGTTTGGGCCACACAGAGATTACCTACAGCTGTGGTGATTGGTTCCTGGGGTCAAACAGCCTTTGCTGATCAACAGAGTTGATTAATGGGTCAGTAACTCTTGGAGTTTAGAAAACAAAAGATTTTCAACTCAAACCTCTTATTAGTTTACATTTACCTCTCATTTCTTAGACAGGTTGATAATAAATTAGAGCATTTGAAAGCTAGTATGTTTTCCTTTAGGGCCCTCTGCTGTAAGCCCCAGTCTCCGAATGACAGTGCTTTGCCTGGAGGAGAAGCAATCATCTGCATCTGCTAGCTTGGGCCTGCCTGGAGCTTAGAGGAGTGACACCCCTGACACAGGGCACAACCATTCCCCAGTGTGTGGTGGGGCGTTGAGTGAACCACTCACCTATCCCAGATTCTGCACTGATGTTTCAACCTCTCAACCCTAGGCCTGTGTCTAAGAGCTTAGATTGCAACATTGAGGTGCCTGTTGCCTTAGCCTCCATGACTGAGGTCTTGAGCTGTGACGCCCACCCTCACCATATCTCTACCTGTACTTGCTGCCCTGTTTGGACTTCTGACAAGAGGGCGAACAGGTAAGAAGGGCAAACCTCCTTTGGCCTATGGGGATGCAAGGCCATGGCCATGCCTTCTGGTTCTGACCACAGCTCTACTTTTGTGACTCACACTAACATCAATCCTGTTTCTCATTTCACCACCTGGCCCTCTGGTGCCATGTGCTCTCTAGATGGCCCATCCCCAAACCCAGCTGTAAATTATTTTGGTCATTTTGTTACCAGTGGAGGGTGCCCAGGTTATTGGCATCCTGAAAAAAGAATTGGACAAAATACTCAAAGCAAAAAAGAATGAAACAACAAAAGCAGAGATTTACTGAAAACAAAAGGACACTCCACAGGGCGGGAGCGGGCCGAGCAAGCAGCTGAGATCATGGTTACAGAATTTTCAGGGGTTTAAATACCTTCTAGTGGTTTCCCATTGGTTACTTGGTATATACCCTATGTAAATGAAGTAGTGGCCCACTGTCAGTTTGATTGGTTGCAGGAGAGGACCCATCAGAGGCCGAAGCAAAGTTCCATAGTTACGCCCTATGCAAACATCTGATTAGTTGCAGGGAGCAACCAATCAGAAGCTGAAATGAAGTTACAAAGTTACACTCCTATGTAAATGAAGACTTGGCCTGCGACCAGCTTGATTGGTTTGCAGGAGGGGACCAATCAAAGGTACTTTCCATTTCTGCCACACAGAAAAGGGGAGCATTGCAAAGGGAGTAGCCTCTGGTCCTTTTGTTACTTGGGTGTGGATAGTTAGGGTTTTCCTTTTGATTTAGTTCTAGAAAGTCAGTATGAATCAGCTTTAGGTTCCCTGCCTCCAGATCCTATTCTCCTGCCTCAATTTCTGACCTGTGCTTCCTGTGACCTGGCGCTGAAAGAGCCACCAGCTCTCTCCAGCTCAGCGGATGAGCCAGTCTTCTCTGGTAGAACTGCCTTGGCTTTAAATTCAAAGCATGGTTGGGGCTTAACAAATGATAGAAAAAAATATATGGAGAATTGACTTGATCGGTGAATAACATTTGGAGAAAGAGGACAAGCATAGCCAGACTGGCCTCAGCTTTCAACTCTTAAGTAAGCTAAGAGGAGCTCATCATTCCTTCCTAAAGTCCGATTACCCTGATTCCACAGATACGGAATCCTGTGGATATGCCTCCTCACAACTGGTGTAAATTCACAGTTGTTATGAGATGATCCTGCATGTTCTGAAGCAAATGACAGTAAAGAGGATAATGAGTGAATGAAATAAAGAGAAGTAGGAGAAAGAAATGAGCAATAAAAAATAGCTTTTAATGAGCACATACTCTATGTCAAGCACTGTGCTAAACACTGGCACAGAGCAGCACACTCAATCCTTACAATAATCTTATATAGTAGTGATATTACCCCTAATTTACAGGTGATGAAGCTGCAGTGGAGTCAGAATTTGGTTCCAAACCTGCACTCCTAACCCCTTTGTTAAGCTCCTTTCTCCACGGGAGGGGAATTCTCTACTCTTAGGCTTTCACACTCATTTGGCTTCAAGAAGTAGTGGCTAGGTTGGCCACCCCCTATCATTGTCATATGTAATGTTTTTACCAACAATACTCTTTGATGCTAGGGAGCATCCATGTAATCCCTCGCAAAGTTGAAAAACTGAGTTCATCAACTAGAGCAAGTAATTCCTGCTCACGTGTCCTGGGAAGAAAACCGGACTTGGGTCTAGTCGCTGCCCTGACCATGCGGCCTTGAAAACCACTCACCTGCTCTGAGTCTGCTCTCTAGCAGTCCATGTCCCCCATAGTGTTGTTCAAAAATTAAGGAGTCATTGGCGTAGAAGCACTCTATGAACTGTAAGGACTACAAAAATAAAAATTATTTCTATGTCATAAAAGAAGTTCACCTCTTTTTTATTTTTTTCCGCTGAATTCACTAATTATGTAAAAGTCATGGAGACAAGATCTTCTGTGGCTGGATTCATTCCAACAACAACAGATTCCACAAACTTCCAGTAAGGTCCTCACATGGGCCGGGTGCTTTTATAGATTATTTTCTTTTTTCAAAACAATATGTTTATGATCAAGTAACTTCTGCATCTTCTCATATTTTGGGAGGTATTATACCTGCTGGGGATTAAATAGCTAGAGCTGGACTTGGATAGGTCAGTTCATTGGGATTCAGACACCCTGGTTTGATTCCACAAACAAGAAGTTATCCTCCACTTCCTTGGCTCACAAATGTACAGACATCTGTGTGGCCCATGGGGCAAGGTCAAAGTGCTTTTTCCTGGAGGCCATTTTGTCACATGGAGTCCCTACAAGACAGTGTGGATGAGTCACAGCAGATCCATCACCCGTGTAACAAAGAGCTTAAATGCATGCCCTGCTGAGCATGAGTCAGGTAAGGGGAGACTTATAGGCAGGCTCATTCCGGGCTTTCTATTTTTTTCCGTCTGGCTTCTCTTCCTGAGTTTGTTTTGCCTTTCGCTTTTTTGTAAAAAAAAAAAAAAAATTAATATCCATTTTTTGATACTTTCTTCTCAGTGCCTTGGCTAAGAAAAAGGCAGGATATGTCTTTTCAGGGAAACGTATTCAATATAAGCATGATGTTTATCCATTTCTTTTAACTAAACATATACCAGAAACTTATTTTTAATACTTTTTGATTGAGATATAAGTATAGTACCTTACAATTCACTCACTTCAGTCTATGATTCAACAATTTTAAATATGTTCACAGAGTTGTACAATCATTACCACAATCAATATTAGAATATTTTTATTGCCCCCCCAAAGAAATTGTCCCCATTAGTGGTCACTCCTCATTTCCCCTCAACCTCCCAGCCCTGGAGAACCACTAAACTACTTTCTGTTGGTATGGATTTGCCTATTCTGGACATTTCATATAAATAGAATCATTCAATATGTGGCCTTTGGCTTCTTTCATTAGCGTAATGTTTTCAAGGATCATCCATGTTGTAGTTCTCAAAAACTTCTGTGTCTTTTCAGTTAGGAACTCAAACTCATGCTGTTTCTTCCCATAGAACTTTATCTGACTCCCTTGGAAAAATAATAATAAATAATAAAAATATCCTGTAGTAGGTGCTATCTATGCCAGGTACTATACACATAACCTTCACAATAAGCTATAAAGGAGATATTATGGTCGCTATTTTCCAAATAAAGAAACCAAGAAAGATCATACTACTCATTTAGTTATATAGCCAATATTCTAACTCAGGTCTCTGACTCTAAACCACTCTTCCCCTCTACCCCACATAGTAGGTCTGTCTTGGAAGATGAGTCATGGTTATTACCAGCATTGCCATAAACACCTACATCACATTTCTCTGAAACCCAGCACTGGTCCATGGTTGTGGCTTTGACTTGCATCAGAGGAGTACAGAGAAGACAGGAAAAGCCCTCAAAGATAGCCTATGCTGGAGGTGAGGCAGAACGCACAATGGTCAAGACCGGAGGACTCTAGAGTCCAAAAGACCTGGCTTCAAATCACAGACCTGTCACCTTTTAGTTGCATGTACTCTAGGTAGTTACTTTCTAATTCTTGATTTTCCCCCATATAAATGAGGAGGATAGTTTCTACCTTGTAGGGCTGTCATGGGAATGAAATAAAAGGATGAGGGCTTAGCATAGTGCCTAGCACAAAGTAAGTGCTCAACAATATTTGCGACTCTTGGTTATTATTACTGCATTAGACAAAGGTGAAATAGCATTTTATCAGTCATCCAAGAAGCACATGCTTTTGGACCCTGCATGTGCACACACACACATACACACACAAACACACCAGTGTAGTATGAGGGTGAACTGCTCATCCTATTATCATCTCTAAGGTAGCTTGTTCATAAGGGGAAAGGGTTTAAGTGTAAGAAAGAATAAAGCAGGAGCAGGCCTACAACATGGACAAGAAGACACCCCAAGGACCTGAGTAAATGATCTCCACGGAGCCCTGAGCTGTAGGGAAGTGAAGGCATCCAGGAGGAGAGGTAGCCAGGCTGTCATTGGTTTTACAGCAGCAAGCTATGGATGGTGAAGCAGCCTTTGGAAAGTTCATTGAATCTGGTTGGGTGTGGTGGCTCACACCTGTAATCCTAGCACTTTAGGAGGCCGAGGTGGGTGAATCACAACGTCAGGAATTCGAGACCAGCCTGGCCAACATGGTGAAACCCCATCTCTACTAAAAATACAAAAAATTAGCTGGGCGTAGTGGCGGGTGCCTGTAATCCCAGCTACTCAGGAGGCTGAGACAGGAGAATCACTTGAACCCAGGAGGTGGAGGTTGCAGTGAGCCGAGATGGCGCCACTGCACTCCAGCTCTGGTCACAGAGAGAGACTCCATCTCAAAACAAAAAAACAAATGTTCATTGAATCTTGCAAAATCATGACTACCATAGCAGGAGAGTTTTCCTAATTATGCAATTCAAAGCAAAACCTTCCTGACTACCCCCGCTGTGATGTTCAGCTTCTGGCTACACCAAAAGCAGTTGCTGGCAAGAAAATCATCGATTAAAAAAAAAAAAAAGGCTTTTTGGCATATGACAAAAGGCAGAGAAGTGAAAGAGAATCCTAGAGGAATTTTTCCCTAACCTTTTATTAACGTGATTTTATGGGTTTGGCAAAAAGGCATTAACCAAAGCTTAATAAAACTCATTTAAAAGCTTTTAATTGGAGAAAATAACTTCCCATGAATGTTTTGTGTAAGAACTCTGTCCTACAGATATACATTCATATGCACATGAAGATGTTTCCCGCAAAATCTTTAATCATTGTGAAAAACAACTGAAAGGTCCAAAAGCAGGAGAATGGTTAAGCAGAATATGGCCCAAGCATCTAACAGCATGCTGTAGAACTATTGGAGTTAATGGAGTATGTTCATGTTTATATAGAATGATGTGAAAAGATGTAATTTGAAAAATATCAGTTCATTAGACAATATATTTAGTGTTTGGTTTCTTAAGAATGTTTAAAGATAGCCTGGAAGGAGACACATTCCCCTGTTTCTACAGCTTGCCCCTGGGGCGGGGCCTGGGTTGCTAATGGGTGTCAAAAGCTTCTGCTTCTTGCTACCTATGCTTCTACAATTCAGAGATAAGGACATAGATATAGACTCTTCCCCCTGTGCACTCATTTCTTGCTGTTCCTCCTGCCTGCAGGGCCTGCTCCCTCCTCTCTCTCAGGACTTGGCTCAGATTTCAGCTTCTCTGACCATTATCTAAGTTCTAACCCTTCCCCCACTCCCTATCTCTCTTCCCCGCTTTGCTTTCTTCCTTAGCATGTGTCAATATCTAACGTTCTATATATTTTTTGTCATCTTTATTATCTGTCTCCCCCAACAAAACGAAAACTCTCAGGGCAGGGATTTTTGTCTGTTTTGTTCACTGCGATAATTCTACCCCCTAGAATAGTGTCTGGCACATCGTAGAGACTCAAACATTTGTCAGTCAATTGACTGAAGGCAGGAATGTTCGTGAAATATTTTTGTAACAAATAAATATATATGTATATGTAAGTATATGCGTACAAAGGCCTATGTTTATGTACATGTAAATGTATATGCATTTGTGTATATGCATATTGGAATAGCTGTTGAAATTATAACCAATGTCAAAGGCAAGTGCAAAGATGTTGGTGCTCCAAGACCAGAGGAGGGCCCATACAGAGCAAGCTCCAAACCTGCCTGTGCCTTCCTTACTCTTGTCCTCACTTGGGGTTACTTTTTTTCCTATGACAATAGTTCTTCAGTGAGTGCCAGTATTTATAGAACACATAAAGTTAAATTAATAAAGACAATGAAGCCATTTCAGTATTTTAAGCAGTTGCTGCTTATATTAAGAGGGCAGACTAGGTGCAGTGGCTCATTCCTCTAATGCCAGCACCGTAGGAGGCTGAGGCAAGAGGATTGCTTGAGTCTGGGAGTTGGAGACCAGTGTGGGCAACATAGAGAGACTTCATCCTGGGGAAAAAAAAAAAAAAAGCTGAGTATGGTGGTGCACACCTGCAGTTTCAGCTACTGAGGAGGCTGAGACAGGAGGATCACTTGATCCTGGGAGGTCAAGGCTGCAGTGAGCCATGATGGTGCCACTGCACTCCAGCCTGGGTGATAGGGTGAGACCTTGTCTCAAAAAAAAAAAAAAAAAAAAAAAGACAGTTCTTGTCTTATATTAACCTCAGAATCCATTTTATTTTATTTCTGGTTACACCAGCTTAAGAAAATTTTGATTTATACAGATAAGCGCTTGCAAAGAGTATCTTTTAAAATAAATAGGTCAACTTGGGGGACCCAGGAAATGATCTAGTTCACCTGAGATGGCAAGAGAAGCTTTAGCCTAAAATTTGCAAAAAATGAGTAGATGTGGCAGCACACATTTGAATTGGGGCTATCTCCAGCAAATGAACTTTTACACAAAACAAATCTATGCCAGTGTAGCTAAAAACAACTTTTTAATAGTAAAAAAAAAAAAAAAATATTTCTTCTATAAAATGTGAATGAAATGGCTGTAGTTTATCCAAGTCACAGCAGATTGAAGGGGTGTGTGTTGGGTCGGGGTGGGGATGGGGGTTTCTGCAGGTCTGCACATTGCCGAAGCCCCATCTCCACCCCCACCCAACACACACCCCTTCTCAAGAGAGAGGATCATGCTGCCAGGTCAAAGGGGTGGTAGCAATGGCTATCCTCTGGGTAGTTTCACAGTTTTTGCTTGATGATGGCCATTTAAGCAGTGTTAGCCATCTCTCTGTAGCCCCCTTGAACACTGCAAGAAACATGAGGAACTTCTATCTCTGAAGTTGGCTCTCAAGTAGAACTTGGTACCCTCAGTGAAGCCTCTGTCTTAATCACATGCTTGTTGGATCTTTCAATGCGATTATTTTTAATGAATCCGTCCTTACTAATGTAGATCCCATATAATATGGTTCAACAGAGAATGAACCCAAAAGAAAACCCAAATTCCTTGCCTTGCTCTCCAAAGTCAGGCTTTTCTGTCTTACTATTCTGTCTCTTCACATACCTTACCCCATCTTGCATGACTCCAAGCTTTCTCTCTTACCACCTGGCCTTTGCTCTCGCTGTTCCTCCTTCTTGCAGTGCTCTTTCCCTGGCTATTTTCATCATTAACTTCTCATGTTAAATGGTTCCTTCTTGAAAGGTCATCCCACTATTGCCTCATCTGTCCCACCAGGCTCTCTCTCCCACAGTGTTTTTGTTGTTGTTGTTCCTGGCATATCTCAGAGTCTTTCTTGATCTTGCCTGTTGATTTCTCTATTTGGATATTATGGGTCTCCCTTCACTAAAATTAAAGCTTTGTGATGGCAGCAACTTTGTCTTGCTTACCTCTGCATTCCCAATGCCTAGCACATAGTTAGTGTTTAGTAAGTATCTGCTGAATAAGTGAATGAATGAATGAATGAATGAATGGAAGTACCTGTGATCTGACATAGTATGGAGAAGACAAAAGATTGTGCCAAGAACCAATAATTGAGAACACAGGGTATATACAGCCATCCATGAGAGAAAGCTTCAAGGCCAAGAGACAGAGACAGAAGCCATTTGGGGAACCACAAATAATTAGAAGCAGGATTTTTGTTCAGAGAATAATGGAAGAATGAGCCCATGAGCCCCTCTGTATGAATACAGGATCAATCTAGAGGCAGCTTGTACCAGGGAAGTCTTACAGTCATTAAACTAAAGTTAGGAAAAAGATTCAAATATTTGGAGAAATATTCTTTAAACTAGGCAGGCCTTTGGTCTATGGGCCTACCCATGAGTCCATGGGAACCAGGCAAAAGTCTTTGGGAAACAGTCTAGATAGAATCCAGAACTGAGTTAAACCAGAGCTCTTCTGTTTTGATCCCTCCTAAGAGATAAAGGTCAACAACTGGTGCTAAGGATGAGGGTAAGCTGACATAGGTTGGAGTAAGAGGGTGGCCCCATGCAGGGAGACACTGGGAAACAGTCAGAGACCAAAGAAGAGGAGCAGACATGTGTCATCATGATGACGTTCAAAAGTGCACTGGGGAGGAGGAAATGCTGTCTCCAAAGCACACGTGTGTAATGGGCTCTGGCCCCGCAACAAAGCACTCTCCAGACCCCACCCAGGCTACACATTGCCACTCTCCCACCTTTGCATTTGCTCTTCCTTCTTCCTTGGAATACCTTCTCCATGTTTCATCTGGCAAACTCTAGCTCACTCTCCACAAGCCAGCTCACATGTCAGTGCTGTTGTGAGCCCACACGGTGCCCCGTGGTATCCAAGTCTGAGTCTCTGGCCTGGCATAGCTGTGGGATCTAGTCTGTCCCTGAATCAACTATGGCATTTGTGCCATAAATGAATCTGCATGGGTGAGGGCAGTGGGAGGATCTTGCCCAGGCCTTTTCTCCCCAAGCTCACTCCCAGGGTGGACAGGCTGGCATGGGGAGAAGCAGCAGTGGTCAGAGCCACACTGAGCTCATGTCTTAGTCATCGCCCTCCATGGTCAGAATGGGACGATCCCCACTGTCTGATGTGGAGGCCCAGGCCAGGTGCCCGACATGTGACAAACTGTTCTTTTTCAGACTGAGCTCACACCACCCATTAGCTGGTCTGTGGGAGCTGCCAATGTTTGTGGAGTCTGGAGCTCCTCCTACCTGCATCTGGAGTTCAGGGTTCACCGTCACTTTGACACAAAAACAATGCCCTCCAGTTCTTATTGCCAGAGGCAACTGTCTACCCTGCAGCTTCTCTCGGCCAGCCAGTCATTCAGTCAACACTAACGTGGAACAGGGAGGGCACAGGGCTAGACTTTGTAGGGCTGGACAGAGAAGACACCATGCAGGAAACCTGACTCTGGGAGGCTCCAGCTCTGCAGACTCTCATCTGGAACAGTTGGTGACTGACCTAATGGTCGGCAAAAGGCTCAGGCAGTCAACAGAGCTTTTCAGATGTGAGGCAGAGGAAACACACTTTAGATTCGACAAATGAAAAAACCGAGGGAGGGAACGTTATGAGTTGAAATATTACATAAATTACCAGAAGTCAAGGTTCCTGCTTCCCTCAGAGGCATGCTCTCTGACATATATAACTATATAGTGGTCCCATTAAATCTGTATTTGTGTGATATGTATGCCACAGATGTATTAGTGAGATTTCAGGCAGGTGAGGATCACAGCTAATGGGAAGTCCTCACGTTTCATAGTCTGGCAGGTCTGGGTCTAAATCCTGCTTCTTTGGCACCATTCATTCTGTGTGACCCCAAGGCAAATCATGCCATCTCTCCACATGCACTGTATCACCGTAAAATGAGTTTGTTATTAGTTTTTAGGACGAGCAAATCAAATAATGTGTCTTGTGGCTGGCACCATATCTCACCCCTTGTAGACATTGAGAATAGTGTTTCTGAAATATATCCTATTGAAATTCCAAGGCTTATTGTCCCAAGCAAGGGTAAAGTTAATTCCACCTAGGCTAAAGAAGGTCATAAAGTAGAAATGCATAAATAAATCAGTAGAAATATTCCATCAAGTGGGAAAAGAGGGTGATTGGACATTAAGGGATGCTCCTTCCAGCTAGAAGGGAAGAAGAAGAGGGAGGCAGGAACAGAGGAGAGGACAGGACACTGGTCAGCCCTGAGGAGGTCCCCATATCTCTTCATTCACCAGCCCTCAAGTGAACCTCAAGAGGAGTCAGGGCGAGGTAGGGAGTAGAGAGAGACTCTCTACAAGTTTAGGAAATGGCCAGAGTGCTGATGTCAGGTCCTTCTTTCCTTGGGTACAATCAGAAAGACTAAAAGACTTTTGTGGAAGGCAGGTTAGGATTCAGGACAGCCAGCAGGGTGAGGGAGCAGGTAGAAATGCACAGACCTAGGGAGGGCACAGAAGCCACGTCCTTAGCCTCACGTGATAGAGGCGGGTGGGGAGAATGTTGCTGAAGGTCTCCCAGCATCCAGGGGCCCCCAGTGATGCTGCAAAGACCAGAAGACCAGAAGGGGCAGAAGGTCGAGGACAAGAGGCTTGCAAATCCAGGGATCTCTGGACAGAAGCGGAGGCTTCTAGATCTAGGCTCCCCGTCCACAGACTCCCACAGGAGCCCTCACAGACACCTGTGCAGGATGGCCAGCCCCAGGAGAGAGGAGGACTGTCTCAGGTGAGGCCAGCAAGCACCTGGGACACCCTTGAGGACTTCTCCCTGCCATCATGGTGCCACACAAGCTTCCCTTTAGACGCAGGCACCATCAGAAGAAGAGAAAGAAAAGAAGGGCAACAGAAATCCGCAAAGGCTACCTCAGCTTCCCCAAACAAACTATGCTAACCTGCAAGAGGCCATTAGAAATCAGAGACAGAATTACATTAAATTGGAAAATTTAAGTGTTCTCTCCCTTCCTCATCTGCCCTTCTGCTACTGAGAAATTAGGCTTTGAGAGAAAAATCAAAGCACATTTTAGTGCCTTGCAAATCTTAGTACTAATGAGTAAATTTCAATGCCCCACTACTGGCTCAATTATTAGTATTGTTGCTATTATTCTATATAATAATGATAATTATGACAATATTTGACCATTTTAACCCATAAAAATGGCAGTTTCCAAAGGTTCAAGTGAATAATATTAATTGCTACCTTTATGCAACCAAGGTGTAGACAAAAGGGGACTCCCTTCCCTCTAACCCAAGAGAAACCATGTCCAAAGGTTGGGGTGGGGCCCTCAATAGGTCTGGGAGGCTAGGAGGTCAATGCTTTGGTGCGTCTCTGCCGAGAACTCTTTTCTACTTGCATGCATCTCCCCTTTTCCACCATTTCTTCACCTGAATCACCATATTCAAAAATAGGGAAATCAAGCAGTGTGCTTATAAGCTTGGAGTCATTTCTGACAAATGAAAAGAAGGGCTTCTTCATACAGAAAAGCCTTACTTAATAACTGTGGTACTTTTTACTGTAAGAAGTAGCTCAGGCTGGATATCATTTGAAAACACAAAGTGAGTCACTGACAGCCGCATCCGCTGAGGCCAGTATCTCACGGTTTCCAATTTTATTTCCTACAGATTTGAAGTGTGTGAAATAAAGAAGACAATATACATATTGGCCCTTATTAGAACATATTGCTAATCTAGAACGGAACAATGAGATGAGTCTAGGCTATTTCTGAACTCCCCATCTCCCTGTCAACTGGGAACAAGCTGGCCCATGACGCCCTAGCTCTCCAGCAGTCATGACATGGTCTTATGGTTAGAACAGGATTCAGCAATCCTGAAACCACATCTCTGCACAACCCCCAGCATGAGAATTCCCCCTACAGACTTCTCTTGAGCAAGCACACAGTCTCAGCTGAAGCACCTCAGGCCACAAGGAGCCCACTTCTTCTCTTTCCACTGTTTAAGAATGTTATTCCATATGTCAAATCACAATGTGACAACATGCACAGATTGATAGGATGGGTTTTGGAGCTGGAGAGATACAGAATCTAATCCTGGCTATCCCTGTTGCTGGCTGTGTGACCATGGGCAAAGGCATAACCTCTTTGTGTCTCAGTTTATTGTTTCCTAATGGGTAAAAGGGGGATCCAGTCATTAATTACTTTGGAGAGCTATGGTGAGGATTGGTTAAAGAACTGCTTGTACAGTATAGCCAGTTCCAGGATATAGTATCCATTCAATTAATGCCATACATTAATATATAATTACAGTTATTGGTGGAGTTCTGCCTTCCAGGGTCACAAAGAACAAGGCCAACACTCTCTTCCACTTTATATGTTTAAAGACAGCAGTTATGGGTCTTCTAGCTGCACCAAGAAAGGTTCAAATTCTGTTCTTGTACCTTCTGTAACAACAACAATTACAGAAGCATCCCTCCAAGCCCAGATGACCTACCTTTGTCTTGAGTAGGACAGTTCTGAGGTCCAATTCTCCTGTGACTTGGAGGACATATTTTGGCAGCTCCCTGGCCTCTTCAAAGCCCATTCTATCCTTGCTTCTCTCTCATCTCTGACAGTTCCCTGACCCTCATCCAGTGCATGCCTGGCCTATCATTAGCTACAATTAGATACCTTTGGTTTGATGGTGTGGATAGCCATCCATAGGCATACAGGTATCAAAGGGCAGTGGAGTGTGGCAGGTGCACAGGGATTGACTTCGGTGAGTAACCAGGGGAAACCTAGAAATGCCTATCACTGGGTTAGTTGGAATCATCATCACAAAGTCCATCAAAATGTCTCACCTGGTGATGTTTCTAGACCACATGTAGATCTAGTTTCCTCGTGAATGAAATTGGACAAGCGCCTGAGCTAACCTTGTCCCTTATCTTTGAAGATGGGTTTAACGCAGGCTTTATAGCCAAGCTGGGTCAGCGGCCCATGTCCAGGGAAGCTTGGCCAGTTCTTGAAAAGGCCCAGGGCTCCGTGAAAAGACCACAGCCTCTGCTTCTGAAACTGGGACCACACAGTGTTGCCTGGGGGTCCCCAGTACGGTGCTGACCATGTATCCACAGACGACTTGAAGCTACTCCATGATGAAACCCTGGGCTCTGCCTGTTCAGAGTGGGATGAATGAGGAGCAGCTTCGCGGGAGCAGGAGGAGCTGTCAGGAGTCAGAGCATGCCATCATCATCACACACCTCCCTGGCTTCAACAATGCTATTAAAACTCACACATTTCCCCTGTCTGTGTGTATGCGTTGCAATGTAAGTCAAGCAGCAAGATTTTATCTCTGTCTCAAGACAATTTATTAACGAACACAGTGCTGGAACCCTGGCATGATACTCTGAAATGCCAGCTGTGGCTGTGGGCCAATTTAACCACAGTCTGGAAGCTCAATTTAAAGAAGTCCATCTATGACTTATATAGGTAAGTTTATATTGTTCTCCTTCTGCATCATAGCCCTTAGGACAAAGTATACATGAAGAGAGCCGGTGAATGACAGACTGCTACAAACTACTTGCCCAGTGGTTCAGGGAGGAGACCAGAACTCAAAGACAAATCCCAGGGAATGATTTCTAGTTAGTCATCCTTTGCTGACTGACTTTAGAAATTATGGGAGGGGTGGAAGAGGAAATCTGAGGGTATTATAAGATGTGGTCCCTGCCTGACTTCATCTTGCCTCCCCTTGCCTACTCTCATGTACCCAAAACACTGGCCTTCTGCCTGTGCCTTCAGCTCCCCAGCTCTTGCCTACCTCAGGACCTTTGCACTTGCCAGTTCCTGCTGGAATGTTCTTTCCTCACCTCGACTTAACTGTTGCCTCCTCAGAAATACTTACCTTGACTACATTACATAAAGTAAACTTTATGCCCTAGTTTCTCTCTCTCACTCACTCTCTCTCTCTCTCTCATCCTTTTGTTTCATTCCTTCACAGCACTCCTCTAATTTGAAATTAGGTTGTTTATTTATTTGTTTATTATCTGTCTCTCCTGACTAGAATGTAAATGCTGTAAAAGAAGAAATCCGGTTTTACACCCCAGTGCCTTATACATAGAAAGCACTCAATAAACACTGAATGAATGAATGATATTAGCATAATCTTTTAAGATTCTTAATGAGAGGAGAAAAAACTTTTCTTGATTTCCAAGTAGGGAGAGATGAGGAAATAAAGCAGAAAATGGAAGAATTGTTCACCACCAATTAGCTTGAGATTGAAACAACCAGAAAAGCAACAATCTGAATGCGTCATTATAAAATGCGAACAAAGGCAGTTTGCAAATAGGCATGGGATGATGTCCTTATGAAGCAGATGGATTATAAAGTACCGAAGATGGCTACCTTCTACCCCTCAAGACCTGTGCCCAGCTCCTGCATATAAGGACAACATGACTTTTCAGCCCTTCCTAAGAATCCTTCAGCCAGAAACACTTCAAATGAGAGTACAAGAGTCTCGCTGACACCAAGTGCCAGCAAGTCCTTGTCATGTACAGCATCTGGGCAGAAGTAAGAACATCTGTTCCCAGCATGAACCTTATTAGCTTCATCATTTGGCTTTCAACCGAAAAAATGTACAATTATGATACATAGGCTTCATGGGTGGCAAGGTAACAACTCATGCTCTGCAGCCGGTGAGCTCAGGAGCAGGCGTGGCTATGGGGGTAGCGGCCATGCAGCGGGGGCAAGACACACGTGGCAGCAACAGCTCCATTACCTGGAGGCAACCTTGCAGCAACCCCAGGTTCTAGAGACAGAGGACAACTGGGGACTGGAAAGAAGAGAGAGTGAGACAAAGGAGGGAGAACAGAAGAGGAAGAGGGAGGAGAGAAGGAGAGAAAGTGAATGAGAGGCATGAGAGTGAAGCCATAAAGACCCCACCAAGACATGAAAGTGAGGGTGAGGGAGCCGGGCAGAGAGACAGAGAAAATAGCTCTGCCTGGTAAATGGCAGAGCAGGATGTCCCGCGCTTTGTGCGTGGGACACACACTAAAGCAGGGCTGCCTGGGCCTGCACCTCATCCCCACCACTTCCCCGATGTGTGCACTCAGGCAAGCTGCCTCATTGCTTTGTGCTTTAGTTCTCTCAACTCCTGAGAGGGGAAAATCACAGCACCTCGGAGGGTTGATGTGAGGGGTAAGTGTGTCATTCTGCATAAGGCACTTGAGCACTACTTGACATGGAGCAAGCTGCCATCATTGCATCATCATCATCACCATCATCATTGCTACTACTACTATCATCATTACTTGTAAGACCAATTTAAATATTCCTTGTATACTTGTGTATGCTCGTATAGCATGATGAGCTAGGTACCGGTATTATCCCCACACCGGGCAGCAAGCGTGTGGAAGTGAAAAGCTGGGCCTTAGCGATCTGCCTCTGGAACCTGTGCTCCTTACCATCTCCCAGGCAGGACTCAACAGCCTCCCTAAGAATGGCCCTTGAGCTTGTCATTACCATAATTAAAAACAACAGAAGCAGCGCAGACTAAAGCTTATGTCTGGGTTTGTTACATGGAAGGCCAAGAGCAATCGCCTTCCCTGGGCCTCCTTATTACAGGTAGCACTCCCTACACCTAAGGAAGCAGGATTGAAAGTAAGGAGATGTGGGTTTGAATCCCAGCTCCACACTCAAGAGCAGTAGGCATGCCTGCTGAGGTAAATGGCTGCCTCCTGAGCCTGCTGCTCTCTGCTGGAACCAGAATGAGACACCCCTAGGTCTGCGGTGAGGATCCAGCAGGGCCGTGGAAGTAGAGCTCTCCCAGTGGCTGGCACTCAGCATATCATAGCCCTAGCATCAGTACAAGACAGCGCATTCCCTGTGAAAGCTGAGAAATGCTGGGAAGAGGAGACAGAAAAATAAAAGAGGGAGGATGGAGGGAAGCTTCAGCAGACGGCAGACAAGGAAGTGGCATCAGAGCGAGTGATGAGGTGGGGATGGAGGCTGTGGGAATGGAGGTCGCAGTGGAGTGAGGTGGGCTCTAGAGAAACAGGGAAGAGCTGGCCTCCTGCTCACCTCAGCACCCCAGTTCTCTCCCAATTACACTATGGATGTTCCTGATAGCAAAATGAAGTTCCAACAAAAGGCTGAACGATGTGCAAAACTCTCTGTATAAGAGGTCAGGGGTTTATACCTCTTAAGAGGGCTTCTTACAAAATTGTTAAAATGTTATAGAAGGTACGTAAAGTGGGGTATGTTACTAACATCCAAAACAAAGCAGATTATGCAGAAAGGTTCATAGTCAATGGATTCTAATAAAACTGCGGAGTTGCTGTTTGTATTTATGTATGGTCCTTCATCCTGGAAGATGCCTTCTTGGTGTTTTAGTCACCTGGGTGCTGGCACATATGAACAACTGTTTAATCCTGGGCAGGCTGCCTAACCTCTCTGAGCCTCAAGTTTTTTCCATCTGTGAAAGAAGTCCGAGAATAGAGCCTACCTCATAGGTGGATGTAAACATTAAAGAAGAGAACGCGTGGGAAGAGGTCACGTGATGCCTAGCACGTAGCGAGAACGCACCAACGCGAGCTGGTAGGATTACTGCTGTTCGCATTATCATGCGGCAATGGGACAAGATGAAGTGCTGCGATGTGGCTTCAGAGTCGACACTTGACTCTGGAGGTCGACACTCGACACTTGACTAATTTCTGGAAATTAGTCAAGGAAAACAGTCAATAATATCAACGCCTCCCTCTGCCTCTCGCGCCATCTGCACCAATCACAAGTCCTCTCGGCTCCACTTTATGAGAATGTCTGTCTTCCACCCCGTTTTCTCCCTTCTCACTCGCTGACCTCATTTGGTTTTCATCTGCCACGGGGTCTACCTCAACCAACTGCAAAGGCCGCTGCAGACATCCTTGCCTCTACTCCATGTGATCCATTCTTCATACAGAAGCTGTGTAGCCCCTTTTCGAAGTCTCAGTTTGTATTAAAATTTGATTCATCCACTTTTTAAAATTCTACCCCATAGTATAACCCCATTTGTTTTACTTTTTAAAAATCATATTTAAGTTACTTACCATTTGGTTAAATGGACACTCCCAAAACTTCCCAAAGCTTCTCCAGCCAGCTTTGTAGCTAGTGCGTGTTAGGGGCTCAGCAAATGTTTGTGGACTTGCACCACAGATGTGAAGAAATTTCCTAAGTAGAAATTCATATGCAAACATGATAATAGCTGGGAAGTGAGGAGGGTGAGGTGATGCCTGTATTATTTCTTAATTTCCCAAGTATAGGGATAAGTATTTTCTAAGAGTCTTATAATTTAATACATATTTTTAAGATAAAATATATGTAGGAGGATTACCTAGGCACACACGTAGCAGAGCATCCTTTGCTTGCTACCTATGTCTGCTGTTTGCAAACACCACTGCTGTTTCGGAGCAATGTTTCTTCACTAGGAAAGAACAGGTCCCCTAGACTCTAACAGATCACATGCCGCCCAAGGATACAACATTAAAGAACAATGACCAGTGAAGTCAGGAGAAAACGCAATCCTGCCCTTCCCAGGATCAAGCAACAGTCACACCCTACTCCTGCCATCTTGAGTCAGAGGGAATAAATGCAGGACGAGCTGGGGACTCTGGTGTTGCCTGTCTACTTCCCTGCTTCTCGAGATTTTTGCTTTTCTTGGGATTCTCGTCGGTAACACAAAAGGAAGAGTCCACCACTACCTGCTCAAAGCAGTGGACTGGCTCAGTCATGATTTGCTAGCAGTTTCAAAACACAAAATGATATTGCTGAGACTGACTGCCAAGAAGCAGGGTTTATCCTGTACCTCTTCGCCCCCATGGGTGAGAAAAGAGAGCATCAGGTTTGTGGGATCCAGTGTTGCAAGCAGTGATTTATTTGCTCTTAGCAACCGTGGCTGAAGCTTAGTGACATCTGTAAGCTGAACATTCTCATCAAGCGTGCATTTTATTCAACTGTTTGCCCTCAGGGTGCTGCAGGCTTAGTTGACATCCTGCTTGAAGCTGACAACTCACACTCCACCCTCCACTGACAAGAGGCCTGGGCTCCAGCTACGCACAGGCACACATGGCACTCCTATTCTGCATCTAGTTTTTGTGGCTCCTCATCACCAGGTAACAGCATCTCACAAACCTCTTAGTCATCACTCCCCTTCTCAGAGTGTCACTGCCTCAAGGAAGATGCTTTTCCTTTTCTTGAAAGCACTATTTTCTGCTTTTTTCAGTTTCATTTCCTGTTTGCAGTTTAAGAGCCAACAAGGCAGATGGATCAGGGAATCAGCATGACTGAGAGCGAAAAACCATCCAAACGCTCCCTGCATAGCGCCCGCCACAGGCCAGGCCTCCTGCAGATGATCCTGGAGATAGGCGAACGCTAGCCATGCCCACTTCTGCTGTGCAGCACACAACTCCGAAACAGAGACGCATGACAACGTCCTCGGTTCTGGCAGACTCTTTCAGGATCCAGGGCCGTAAGACTGTTGCTCAGGTCTCAATAACACACAAAAATCAAAAACAAGCAATCCAACAAAAAAGATGAGTACGAGGAAAAGCACTAACGTCGGATAACTGTGAATTTATATCCTAGTTCTTGCATCAGCTAGCTGAGGGGCCCTGGGCAAGTTATTTGACCTCTTGGCACTTCAGTTTTCTTGTCTGAAAAAGAGAAGGTATAATTGTACAAAGCTCATAGAATTTATGGTGAGGATTACATGAGATAATTCATGAGAGTTCATGTAAATTCATAGCATAATACCTGATATCTAGTAAGTGCTTAATAAATATTATGTGTCAGGGAGAGGAACATCACACACTGGGGCCTGTCAGGGGGTCGGGGGGAAAGGGGAGGGAGAGCATTAGGACAAATATCTAATGCATGTGGGGCTTAAAACCTAGATGATGGGTTAATAGGTGCAGCAAACCACCATGGCACATGTATACCTATGTAACAACCCTGCATATTCTGCACATGTATCCCAGAACTTAAACTAAAATTTAAAAAAAAGAAAATACCAAAAAAATTATTTGTCATCAGTCTTAGTACCTTGTTTCAAAATTATCAGCCAAGAAATGCACACAGATGGGACATATTTCAGATTATTTCCATTGTCACTCAACTTTCGGCATATATAATCACTTACACGGGAAAGGCCCTTATCCCTTCCCTGTTTTTCCTCCCCCACTCCCTGCCCAATGTGCCTGCTCTCACCTCTGACTCCTGTGCTCATTCCAGGACCATGGGCAGTCTTGACCTTCATTCTTTCCTAGACAGTACCTTAAGGGCAGGGACCATAGCTTTCCTAGCTTAATATTCTTTTTAGTGTCTGGGTCTTCAACTAGGAGGACCTTCCCACTCTTTTCTGAGTAGAATGCTTGTCTTAACTCTGGCAACTTAAAAAATGAACTATTGATTTCATGAGCTGAGATCTTTGAAGATTTTCAAAGTCTCAGAACCACTTCCCAGTCAGAGAAGTTCAAAGAATGAATTCATCGACTGGCTTATTCTTCTCAGACATCATTTCCACTTCAGTCAGGAGAGGCCGGGGAAAGGTTGCTCGCTGGGGAGCTTTCACCTCTTCACAGACTGTCTGATATCAGAGGAAGGGAACTTCCCCATAGTGTTCCCACGTCAGAACACTTGAACACCATGAACATAAAACTCTCTCTCCCAGTGGGCCCTGAGTGGACCCAATTCTTGCTCCTACAGCGAGGGACTCTGTGGCATGGAGCAGTGAGCTGGGTTGTGCCACAAGACCCTGTGTGGGGAAGCCTGGTGCCACACCTGGAAACTGTTTTCTCTCTGCGTTGAGATGTGTGGGATCCTGTTAAGGCTGAATCAAAGCTTATGCCAGCTTCTCCAGGGAGGTCTCACTCCCTGTGCTTCATGACTCCTTCCAGATTCTCTTCTTTCCTTATGTATTGCAACAAATTATAATTTATCCTCAGGTTTTAAAGGTGGATCTGGTGCTACCTAAATATCAAGTAATGTCATTAATGTCAATTAATGATGATGTAGAGTCCTAACACCAGCACAAGAAAGCCAGTGGACAAGTCAGAGTTAAGAAAACTCCCCACAGCACATTAATTAAGAAAGCCAGGCTATGTAAAATGTTATTTTGAAAGAAGCCATTTTCCACAGTGACATAGGAACCACGTAATAAGGCATCTCTGCCAAACCAGTCGGAAAATAGGGAAGTCAGACAGCCATGGGTCAGAACCCATAGATACAGGAATGGAAAACTCCAGAGAGCCCTCCTCTAAGATGTAAAGCCACCAATTGACAGGTAGCCTGTTGTATACAGGAAAGCTGTCAATCATCTTTACTAAATAGGGAGGATACAACTTCCCTCCCCTCCAGGCCATAGAAAACTCGAATTCTTTACAAGCGTTCTTGAGATTCACATACTAAATGTTCAATGACACTATCAAAATGGATGCCTGGAGATCTTACAAACAAACTAGAAGCTAGCCTCATGGCTGCTCAGAAGTGAGGGCCTTTAGGCAAAGATGAAACTGAAGATTTGAGCAGGTGTGGGTCAGACCCTGGTGCTCAAAATAAATATTCTGCCCCAGAAGCTCTGGACTGGAAGGGAGGGACCCAAGTTCTCTGAAAGGGCAACACTGCCACAGCCAAATAGCTCAAGCAGTTTGCTGTCAATTATCCACCCCCTGTGTAATTTCAGGAAAATTTATTCTGTAAATTACAGATCTTTTTAACACTTAACTCAGCAAAAAACAGCTGTCCAACAGTGATTTTATGTCCAAGTAAACCTGTCATCTTTATTCTTGGCCTTTTCCTTCCCTCTTACAGAAAATAAAAAGGATCCAGATATTTTCCAAGAGAAAATAAACTCCTAAAGCTGAAAGATTTGAGTTTTCGAGTTTGGTTAAAATGCTGAGTCCAAAAAGGGGGTTCTCAAGTTGGCACAGTGCTTCCCTCCCACATCCCTACTTAATCACCACCAACTCCAGAGGCTGTGACTCAGAGAATGTGTGAGCCCAAGCCTCGTCTCATAAACACAGCGTTTCCAGGCCCCACATTCTCCATTCTTTGCTAGCGCAGTGCAACTCGGGGTCGGGGCAAATAAGGTAAGAAGACCATTTGAGTTCAACTCCTGAAGCTGTTCTTTTCTCTGCTAAAGTTTAGGTAGAAGCCAAAAGAGTTGTTTTCTCTATTGTCTAAAACTAAACTGCTGACAACTAAGAAGTATGAGCACTTGGCAGAATTTCAAACTCCAACAATAAGCAAACTGCACGAGGAGATTGTTTTGTGTTGCTTTTCTGTGGCTCTCCTTTTTCTACCGTGGGATGTTCCAGAAAACTGTGGGCACTCTGTCCATGCCCACTGCCAGCAGCTCATGGAGGACATCCAGGAATAGGTGTCCTCCCTCCCCTAGGATGGGCCCATTGCTGACGCACCTGCTCCAGAAACTGTGATTGGAATACATTATCGGTACTAATGAGAGTCAAGAATGACTGAAAAGTCTAATAGGAGTGGAGCAGACAGAGTTGAGAATTTGCCATCTCCCCTCTCTCTTATTTATTTATTTATTTATTTATTTATTTATATTTATTTATTTGTTTTGAGATGGAGTCTCACTCTGTCACCCAGGCTGGAGTGCAGTGGCGCGATCTCAGCTCACCACAACCTCCGCCTCCTGGGTTCAAGCGATTCTCCTGCCTCAGCCTCCCAAGTAACTGGGATTACAGATGCCTACCACCACACCTGGCTAACTTTTTTTTTGTATTTTTAGTAGAGACAGAGTTTCACTATGTTGGTCAGGCTGATCTCAAACTCCTGACCTCAGGTAATCCACCCACGTCGGCCTCCCAAAGTGCTGGGATTACAGGCATGAGCCACTGCACCTGACCTCCCCTCTCTTTTTTTAACCTCCATTTTTCTCTCAATGTCTAGGGCTGCAATGGTTTGTTTCTACCCCCATCACTCATTCACTCAACATTACACCTTCCTTCTACCCTCCCTGGTCTGTTTCCCCCATGACCCAGGTCTTTTCCTCTCCCTGTCTTCTACCAGAACTTCCTACGGTGTGCACCATTTCCTTCGGGCTCTGTCATCACTCAGTGACAACCAGGTTATCTGATGGAATAATTCCTGTGAATATTCCAAGAGAATATATGTGACTGCTGGGTTCCTTCTGGAGTAGATGGGATTTTTAAGTATGGATGACCAAGGACTAGGATTCTAAAGGGACTGGACAAGATTAGTCAAGGAACTGAAAGCCAACTGAAATGAATTTGAATGAAAGAAGGAGTTAATTGGCTTATGTGACTGGGAAGGGTGGGGGTGGAGTGGCTGGAGGAACCCTGTCGGGACCTGCACTGACTCCCGTCACAGCTCTTGCCGGTGTGTTGTGCCAGTTCTTATGAGCTTTTCCACTTAGCTGGGGCCAGAGTTACACTTCCAGGACCACACATCCTTGTAGCTCCCATCAAGAAAAAAGACCTCTTTCCTGGAGTCTGGAAAGAAGGACTTTCATTGGTACGGCTTGAATCACATGCTCATCCCTGGACCAATTCCTGTGACTAGGAGATTTAGCCTGAGTCCTCATTTGGTATTGCTGCTGTAACAAATTAGCACAGGCTTAGTGGCTTACAACAAAACACATGTATGACCTTATGGTTCTGAAGGTCAAACCCTATTAGGGTCTTCCTAGACTAAAATCCAGGTGTCAGAAGGCTGCATTCCTTTCTCCAGGAGAAACCTGTTTCCTTGTGTATTCAGTTTGTTAGCAGAATTCAGTTCCTTGTGCTTGTAGGACTGAGATCCCAGTTTCCTTACTTGTCTCCATCTGTGGACCATTCCCAGCTTCTCGAAGGGCTCACATTCCTTGGGTGATAGCCCTTTCTTCTAGCTTTAAAATCAGCCATGGTGAGTCAAGTCTTTCTCATGCTTCAAATCTTTCCTGCTTCTTTTTTTTGTTATCGTGTTTCTTTGATCCTTCTGCTTTTCTCTTCCACTTTCAGGAGCCCATGTGATTACTTTGGACCCAACTAGATAATCCAGGAGAATCTCCAGCTGAAAGTCCACAACCCTAATTCCATCTACAAAGTCCCCATTGCCACGTAATGGCAATGTATACATAAATGGCATACTTATGTAAACGGCAATGAATATGTAAAACATACTCAAGGGTTCTGAGGATAGAACACGACCCTTGGGGCGGGAGCATTATGTGGACACCACACCCAGAGCTTGGTCGAATATCTACCCAGGGAAGCCAGGCCAGGGCTGGTATGACTGACAGCTCCAACAGAACCATGTGGAAAGGGAAGGAATGGGAAACTCCCTAGTGAAGAATAGGATGCTATTAGCAGGAAAAAGAAGAGGAAAGATGTCCCCTTCAAGGCAGGTTGGTCCTTACTATACATTTAAGTCCCTGCTCAAAGATATTAGTGGGCTCTTTAGATAGGAAGTTTAATATTCCCAATAACAACTACCCTAAACATTTTTTAAAATTAATAAATGAAAAAAATGAGAAGGGAGGCAGGCCAGAGGCACAAATATCAAATATACACATTTCCAAGGGCTAGAGCTTTGCTGGATATACCCATTTCTAAGGGCTAGAACTTTGCTGAGCTTAACCAAGAAACACAGAAGAAACAGAAACTATTTGTAGGTGTTTGGCCCAAGGAGTCATGCTCATTTATGGCAACAGAGGGCAGTCAGGAAGGAGGAGAGGACAAGAATCTGACTCAAGATCCCATGTGCTCTCATAGACCAGGGCCTGCAACAGAGGAGGTGTAGCCAAAGATGCTAAATATACCATCTATGGGATGAAGAAGTCTGGACTGTTGGTTGGGGCACACTGGTTATGGTCCAAACACCTGTAACCAGCTGCACAACCTTGGGTAAGTCTCAACTTGAGCCAGTTTCATCTCCAGTGATATGAGAGAGTGAGACTATCAGGGATGTCCGTGAGGTGACTGTACCAGTCCCTACTCCACACCCATGCCTGCCCAACTTCCATAACCCAGTCTGCTCTTTTCTGCTAAGCCCTTCTCAAGACAGTATTCCAACAGCCACTACCACCTGGTCCAAGTCAAAACGTGTATAAAAATCCCTCAGTCATTCTAGAGTTAGATAACTTCTAAGGTACTTTCGAGATTTGACATTTTATATTTTACAGTTCTGATATAGATAGACCAACCACTTAGGACCAAATGAGACCCATTCAGGCTCTCATTTCAAACTCCTAATGCTGGATGAGGACAAAGCTACCTCGTGGGAAAGGCCAATAGAACTAAAAAAAAATTCATGATTTAATCCAAGTGCTCAAGGACAGTTTCAGTAGGAAATCAAATCAGGGATAAAATAAATTTCCCTTCCCAACCAGAAGGCTTGAAATGACACGTAGATGTTTCACAAAAGGTCAACTATAATCCTTGATGGACAGAATATTGCCTTGCAATTACATAGATAAGCAACCTGGTTTTCTGGCAGGAATAGCTGGTGCAAACAAATGGAGAAATATTGCAGGTTGGTTCCCTAGAAATTCTGAAACAGACATTACCAAATAAGAAATTTATTACGGCGTGGTCTTGGGACTAACACCTGTCAAGGAAGGGAAGGAAACAGGATTTGCCAGAGGGTACAATTGGGCTGTGGACTCTGAAAAGGTCTCAGTTCACTGTACAGGGAGCTCCAAAACTGGACTGGCCTTTCAGAGACATCGTCAGTTGGGGTATGGAGTCAGATCATTAGTTGCCTTCATTGACCTGTCATTGAATGGAGGCTAGTCCCAGGCAGGTGGCTCATGGGTAAGGAGGTCTTTGTAGAGCTCAGTGCCCAGAGAGGGCTGACAGTGGAGTGCTGTCAGCCAGCAGCAGGCCCACAAGCTACAGAAACAGTTCCTTCAATCCTGAAGGAAGATCTGGCAGAGTCACATATTCAGAAAAAAAATCAAATGGAATCTCCGACCTGGATGGCCTATTCAGGACATCAGCACCAGCAGAGTCAGTTAGTGCTACCCTTTTCTGTCTGTTGGCACTGCAGAGGTCCTCTGGGTCTCCCTGTACAATCTGCAGCTTTTTCCAGTGTTGACCCATGGCCAATTTTCTGGTGGTGCTCAGCAAAATAAATTATCCAGAGTAGGAGACACAACTGGTGTGGAAGTTTCATTCTGGTGGATGAATGTCACAAGTTATTTTATGTTAATTTTATAGTAAAATAAACAGGTGGACAAATTATATTTTCCACATGATGTAAGTTCTATAGAGATAGTATATGAGTCTACTAGGACTGCTATAACAAAATACCACAGACTGGGTGGCTTAAATGCAAACATTTATTTGCTCACAGTCCTGGAGGCTGAAAGTCCAAGATCAAGACATTGGCAGCTTTGGTTTCTCCTGAGGCCTCTCTCCTTGGCTTGCAGATGGCCACCTTCTTGCTGTGTCCTCACATGGCCTTTTCTCTGTGCACACATCGTTGGTATCTCTTTCTCTTCTTATAAGAACACTAGTCCCATTGGATTAGGGCCCCACCCTATGTTCTCATATTACCTCTTTAAAGGCTCCCATCTCCGAATACAGTCATATTGGGGTCAAAGCTTTAACATATGAATGTCGGAGGAATGTAATTTAGTCCATTACAGATAGTTTCAAAAAATTCCTATTAACATACACTGTCCATTAGTCTATGGATGAATGAATGATAGAATGTAAAATTTATATATAGATGCCATTTTAAAGTGTATTTCTAGTGGTTTTTTTGGGGAGGGTCTCCCTTTGTTCTTTCTTCACTGTAGAAATGTTATTGTTTAAATTAGAATTTGGAAAGCAAAAAGTTTCTCAGAAAAAAATAAAATTACCCATATTACTATCACTCATTTAAAAAATACTATAACATTTGATGTATTTTCTTCCAATCTTTTTTCTCTGTTACATATAAATATTTTTTATGGATTGGAGCATATACATCTATTACAATTTTATACCTATATAAAATTGCTAATAATAATTTGATAATAATAGAGCATTGCTACATTTTAAAAGGAAAATAATATATCCATAGTTTAATTGTCTAATGCTTTATTTTGGGAACTATTGCACCAAGTATTTGCACATAAGTATTTTCTTGAATGTCTGCCTTCGCAATATTTTTCCTTTTTCATACCATTTCCTTTTTCCTCTTTTTCTGTCCAAATTTTCCACTTCCTTGTAAGCCCAGTTCAAGCCCTACCTCCTCAAGTAAAGACTTCCCTGGCATTTCTACACATAGGAACCTGGCCTCCTTTTGCTTTTATGCACATCCTTTGCTTAATCCCATCCTTCTTGTGACATACCTGGTATCACTGTTGTACTGTATTTTCATTTTAAGCCTTACTTCACAATATGATTGTAAGACTCTTGAATACAAATACATCGATTGATCGATATTGGTTGGTTGATTGATTAGTTTGCTGGTCAGTTTGCCGTTTTCTGAATATTAACCCAGTTGTCTGTGGAAGTAATTTTCCCCTGCTACTTATCCTGGGGAGGGTACTAGTTTGTGACATTTCTGCAGCAGAACTGAATTGGAAGCATTGTGTTCTTCTGTGTTATCCTGATTTCCCTGCTCTGTGTGCCTTGACAGCAGGATGGTTCTATTATGTTATATCCTATTGTGTT
Organism: Macaca thibetana thibetana; assembly: GCF_024542745.1. Classification (NCBI taxonomy): domain Eukaryota; kingdom Metazoa; phylum Chordata; class Mammalia; order Primates; family Cercopithecidae; genus Macaca; species Macaca thibetana. The sequence goes on from NC_065594.1 coordinate 18,907,971, forward strand.
TTTATAATGGCTTAATTACTGTGTATGGGCTTCTAGCTGAGAATTGGGGAGAGGGTAAATTCTATAAATAAAATGTGCTATTGGTGACATTAATAGGCTGCCAGACTTAGTTGTGTCTACATTGCACAGGTTCACATTAAAATTCAAAGTGTTGTCAAATATATGTTATAGGTAAAGAATCTATTTTAAATTCCTTTACAGAGTGAATTAAGCTACAGTCAAAACATGTTCTGGAAAGAAAAGCTTTGATGTTCTGACGTGCCATGTACTATATGGCAGTCTATCTCAACGTGTCTTTTCTCTACGCAGCAGAAGACCGCACTGGCCAAAGCCCAGAGACATCTGGAAAAAGATATTCTCCTTTGTGTCTAATCTGGCCAAGCAAAACCTTAGACTGCCATTATTCAAACAAATTTATCCATCTTTAAAATGTATACGAAACTGTATCTGGTTCATTAGGATATGCATAATACATTACTGTAAATGGCTAACAGGCCAACCCAAATTACTTTCAGTATTTTAAAGATGAAGATAGAGAGTGAGGGAGGGAGGTGGGGAGAAAAAGAAGGAAGGAAAGGAGGGAGGGAGGGACAAATGGAGGGAGGGAAGGAAGGAAGAAAGGCGCATATATATATATGTGTGTGTGTGTGTGTGTGTGTGTGTGTGTGTGTGTGTGTGTATGCATATGTTCATAATGTCAGAGAAATCTGCCATTTCATTAACTTTTCTTTCAAAGTTTTATTACATCGTAAATTTCAGGTGAAATTAACAATCATAATAACAAGTACAGTTTGAGAACCTAGAATCAGCAAAGTCAAGGCATGACATTTTGACATTGCCGCTTTGATACAACTATTTTGATGAAAGAATATTTTGTCATGTTTAAAAAAAAATTCAGCTTTTATCTTTTAGAAATGAATGGGGAAGCAGATAACCTCCCCCCTTCCAAAGTCTCACACAAGCCCATACTTCACCCTTGAAATTCAGACTGCTGTTCTCACACACGAGGTGGGGAGGTTCAGGAAGGAGACAGGTGAGGCAGGTATTACTTGCTTTTAAACACTGATTTTTATATTTGCCCAGACCATCTTGATGCATCAACACATATGCATCAAATGTTATCCTTTAGCACTAGTCACAGTGGAGTGCCATTTCTGGACATCTAGCATGAATAGGAATATTACAATAACTGCTCTGATAATTCATGGGAAAAAAAGCCATTTCATTTCTCCACATCTGTCAACTGAGAGTCACCTTGTGCCCTGATTAATCCTGTTGGTTGCCTCAGTCCTTTATTTCCTGCTGCAGGTGCAGCATCAACTCGATGTTTCAGTGTTTTCATGGGATGGGGTCCCCACAAGGTTAAGAAAAGGTGACGATGGAGTGCAGCAAGCGTGAGGAAGAGAAAAAGCAGTAGTTCAGGAAGGCCTGTGTCCTTTGTCCCTAAGCAAGAGCTAGAACAAGAATAACTCTTTAAAAACACCGGGTGGGTGGTCCTGTCAGAGAGGGGCTAGTGAGGCAGGCACTTGCCTAGGATACAAAATTTAAAGGGGTTCCTGTAATTCAGCAGTCAAGATAAATGTTTTTAAGCAATATGTTAAAAAATGAAAATGAAGGCAAATTCACCATAAACAAAATACTAAGTTTTTAAGTAAAGACAGATCCAACCCTGTAGTTAGGCAATCATGCCGCATTCACTCCACCCTAACCCCAGCTCTGGTCTTGCATTTCATCTTCCACAAATCTAAAGATGCTCTCAAAGTAAAAAATAAATAAAAGCCTCTCAGTCAAAATAAAATGCATGTTAACTTGTTCTATTTAACCACTCCACAATGCATACATATTTCCAAACATCATGTTGTATATCATAAATATGTACCATTTTTATTTGTCAAGTCAGTGGTAGGGGAAGACTTCAAAACTGGAAACATACATCGTGAATTCTGTCTAGACTCTTCTAAACTCTTAGATCATATAAACATCTTATTAGGCTAAGTCCACATTCCAAGTTATCTAGATATTTGAAATTTCATTAAACCCCCATGTCTTAGACAATATGATTGACAACCCCATCTTGGGCAAAAATATCAAAATAAGAGGAAAGAAAACAAGTAAGGGAAAGCTAGTGCAGGCAGAATATGGGGGTGAAAGAAGGTGGGTGCCAACCATCACCAACAACTTGCAAATTAGGTAAATAACATACCCCTGTCCCCAAACTAAATTAATATGCAATGGATCAATTTCAATGATATCCAAAGTCAACCTTAATGAGAAAAATATATATATATATCTCAGGAGAGCAAGGTCTAATTGCAACTGTAGGGTATTTTTTTTAATCTTACGAGCCTGGGCTGGACTCTGGAAAAGACAGTTTTGTCAGAGGCCATTAAAAGAGGGACTGTTGACTCTTTACTTCCGGTCACACAGCAAGCAAGTAGGAAACACTCGTGGCTCTAAAGAAAAGATGAGCTGGGACAAATAAAAATATTTGTTAAGGAGATGGGAATGTGCGTAACTTATGTCTTAGATCTTGGATTTCTATTTTCATAGCAATATTATTTTTGCAGAAAACACCATGACAAATATGTCAATAATAAGAAGGATTAATCAGCCATGGAAGCGTAAGAAAAGGAAAATAATGAGGCAAACACTTCCCTGCCAACGGGAAATGTGTCGGTTCTCATTGCAGTTGCTGTGTAAAAACCTAACCCCAAATCTAATGGTCTAAAACAACCACCATTTTACCATGCCCATGGATTCTGCAGGTCAGGAATTTGGACTGGACACAGTGGGATGGGCTTATCCCTGCTCCATGATATCTGGGACCTCAACTGGAAAGACCTGAAGGTTGGGTTGACTCCAAGGCTAGGAACTGCAATCATCTGGAGGCCCCTTCACTCAGGCCCTGGGCTGGGATGATTCCAAAACCAGGACTGCTTATCAGAGTCCCTAGATGCGGCCTCTCTGGGTGTGACTCGGCTTCCTCACAGCATGTAGCCTCAGGGTAAGCAGTTTCCTCCCATTGCAACTCAAGGTTCTAAGCATGAGTGGTCCAGTGAACAAGACAAAATCTGCACTGCCTTTTATGACTGAGCCTCGGGAGTGACACAGCGTCACTTCTGCCAGATCCATTGGCCCATGCAGTCACAAGCCTGCCCAAGTTCAAGGGCAAAAGTATTCAACTCCACCTCTTGATGGGGGAGTGGCAAGGTTGCTTGCAGAAAATTGCATGGGACAACAGATATTGTCGCTGCCATCTCCGGAAAATGCAATCTGCCACGGCATCCACACTGAAGGACACACTCATCTGAGCAGGTGGCAAGTGGAGTCCTGTTGTCAAGATGCACACCTCAGCCTATCAGGGGCTCATGTTGTTTAATTTGAGAATCACATACCTGTATGTCTATGCCTCTGATAATTCAGCTTCTCATAGAATTTGCCTATGAGGAAAGGAAGGGATCAAGGAGCCACATGGCACTCACATGTCTCATTATATCTGATGAAACAGCTCTTTTGTTTCAAGCATTCTCCTCTCCAGAGAATTGTAAGTAAGCATGAGCCACTGTGACACTCTCCCGGGGTCCCTAAGGTCTCATCCACTCTGGGACTGCAAGGCTGAGGCCAGCCCCTGTTCTGCAGGCAATGTGCCATGATCAGAGTGGCGTGGGACTGGCTGGGGGTGCCAAAAGACCTGCCCCAACCATAACCCTGGACACTGTGCAAGCAATTTTTTTTCCTTTTTGAAACCAGGAATAAGGTGAAGAAACATAAGTCAGACTGGAGGAGAAGAAGCTATGAAACAAAATGGAAAACTAAAGAGAACAGGAAGGGGGCACCAGCTGGAAGAAAGAAAAGAATCCGAGAGTGAAGGAGACACTTTGAGTAAACTATCATGGCAATAGGATAGTGCCTGAGAGTTACTTCCAAAATAGCCCACGCTGGCCAGGCGCGGTGGCTCACGCCTATAATCCCAGCACTTTGGGAGGCCGAGGCGGGCAGATCACCTGAGGTCAGGAGTTCAAGACCAGCCTGGCCAACATGGTGGAACCCCGTCTCTACTAAAAATACAAAATTAGCCAAGCATGGTGGTGTGTGCCTGTAATCCCAGCTACTTGGGAGGCTGAGGCAGGAGAATCGCTTGAACCTGTGAGGCGGAGCTTGCAGTGAGCCAAGATCGTGCCACTACACTCCAGCCTGGGCAACAGAGTGAGACTCCATCTCAAATTTAAAAGAAAACATACACAAAATAAACAGAATAGTCCACATTCAGCCTCTTTTCCCCAGTGCCTGAGTTCTCCTAGGTGGGAACCAGCTGGGATGGGGACACAGTCACACCTCATAGCTGCCAGTCTCTCTGCCACCACATCACTTTCCTGACTTACTCCTAGTGAATGCTCAGCCCGTTGCCTGTGTCACCAAAGACACTCAAGGCACAGCCCCTGCAGGCTCTGCCAGCCTCAAGCCATAAGGCTGACCTCACAACAGCACTAGTCTTCCTCCCCGAGTAGATTAGTTATTTAACAAACACCTATACCAGGCTTACTACATGCCAGGCACTGTCCCAAGTACTTTGCAAATATTTGCTCAGTTATTCCTCTGCAAGGGAGTTACTGTTATTTATCTGTGTTTCACAGATGAGGAAACTGAGATAGGGTAGGTGATTTGAATGCACCCATCCAGTAAGTGGTAAGGCCAGAATTCAAACCCAAGCAGGCCAGCCTCAGGTTCACTGCTCACAGCCCTTCAGCTGTGTGAGGCTGGCACAGCTGGAGAGGTAAGGAGCTGGGCAAGGAGGTAGATGCCCAGGATTCGGGCACACCTGCATGAGCATGACCCAGGTGGATCAGCCTAGATACCCTGGCAGGGCTTCTGGGACAGTTCTTTCTCTCCCTAAGGCCCATGAGTCTACCCTGGCTCAACCAATAACCCTTTTGTGTGTTTCCTTTATAAGTCGTAGGGCAGAGGGCCTAGGGCCTCTGCAACAGTTTGCAAACCTTACCATTGGGCTGAAAATCTCTCTACTGTGTTCCTAAGACTCAGTCTTCATAGATGACCTGACTCTGGTTGTGGGAGGCAACAGGGTGATAGGGCTAGAGCTGCCAGATTAAATACAGAATGTCCAGTTATATTTGAATTTCAGGTTAATACTTTTTCCAGTACAAGTTACGTCCCATGCAATATTTGAGGCACACTAAAATATTATTCATTGTTTACTGGGCATTCTGTACTTTTATTTGCTAAATCTGGCAACCCTAAATGTGGGCTTATGAAAACCTCTAAAATGTGGAATAGGAACACAGCCAGGGAGCAGGTGGGCTCTGCGTTGCAGTCCAGGTGGTGGTGGGTGTGGGGAGGCCCTCTGGGGAAATACACTAAGGGAGGCAGTTTCTTCTGCCCTGGACAGAGGCAGTCCTATGACATGTCCAGGCCCAGGAGAAAAAGCAAAATAAATGCCCATGGGCCTTGTGCTGTTCTACAGGCTCACTGTCCACACTCTGCATGAAGCTCTTTTCAACCCACAATTTTCTATTTTGAAAAATTTCAAAACTACAGAAACGTTGCAACCATCACACAATGAATACCTGTTTTTATCACACTGGCGTTCTCTTTCCCACGGTGTATGTGTGCACGTGGGCACATATACACACATCTGTATTAGTTTGTTTGATAAACCATTTGAGAGTTTATGTCAGATATTCACTATGAAACTGGCTCTTTCTTTTCAAGCATTCTCCTCTCCAGAGAATTGTAAGTAAGCATGAGTCACTGTGACACTCTCCTGGGGTCCCTAGTGACTCAGCATGTAATTCCTAGGAAGAAGGACATTGTCCTCTGTAACCGCAATACCATGACCACACTCAGGAAATTTAACACTAATACCATGCTATTACCTAATATAAAGTCCTCGTTCGAATTCCTCCATTTACCCCAATATGTGTGCTTGTGTACTTTTTTGAATCCAAGATCCCATCAAGGCCCCCAATGTACTTAATTGTCATGTTTCTTGAGTCTCCTTTAGCCCAAGTCTGCCTTTTCAGAGCACCTACTGCATGCTAGGCAATATGCAAGAGGCTTGGCCTGCCTTATCTATTTCAACCCTGTGAAACAGACGTTATCTCTTTTTACAAAGAAGGAAACTGAAGCTTATTCGAGTGAAGTAACTTACCCAGGGTCACATGGCTGGTAAGCAGTATGGCCAATATTTGAACCCAACCGTGACTCTGAAGTTCACCCTCCCCGCTTTACACCACACTGTCTGAGCTCTGTCTTCAAGAGATGATACTGAAAGAGTGACACTGGGGTTAGAACCTAAGAACTTTTCCAGAAGGTGAGAGAATGTTCTGTAGAAATACACAGGATTTTGAAAGAGAAGCTGATGGGGTTAGCTAGGGAGGCAGTACCATGTCGAGGTTAGAAGTGAAACACTGAAGTCAAGTCTCGGGTTCAACTTTGAATTCCTCTATTCCCCAGCTATGACCCATAGCCATTCTAAAATCTTCACTTTCCCACCTTTAACAGGAGAGTGGTAATAGTGACCTCACCAGATTATTATGGGACTAATATTCTAATATTTGATTAAGTTCTTAGCACTAAGCCAACCCAGCACATGCCAGGCATCTAATAAGTGGCAGCTACTACTGTGATTAGGTGAGGAGAATAACTGCCTGACAGTTGCCACTTACAGGAGCCACTGGCTGATTGCTGGGGGCTGCCAACATGAGAACAACTGCTAACGTTCACACATGAGGGCTCAACACACTAGAAGGGGAACAGCTGTTGGGGAACAGGGATTCAGTTTGCCTTGCTGTGAGCTGAGCCCTTCTTCCTGCCCAGAGCTCCCTTCTAAGGAACAGAGAGGAAAGAAGCTCAGGCAGGGACACCCTGCTGCCGTCCATGCCCACCAGAGGTGGGCAGAGAGCTCAGCTCCTTCTTCTTGTTTTCCAGCATGGTCAATCATTTCCTGAGCATTTGGGAGCCCAGTGTTTTGGGGGAAGGTGAGAGTGGGCTCCAGACAGCTGAAATACAAGCAAGATGTTATGGGCCGGATCATGCCCCCTCCCCAAATTTATGTGTTAAAGACCTAACCTCCAGTTAGGAGGTTAGGACTGCATTTGGAGATAGGGCCATTAAAGGGACAATTAAGTTAAAATGAGATCTCTAGGGCAGGTGCTAACCCACTCAGCCAGTTGTCCTTACATGAAGAGGAGATTAGGACAGATTAGTACAGGAGCAAAACCACGCGAGGGCCCAGCAAAAAGGTGGCCATCCACAAGCCGGGAGAGGCCGCTAAAGAAACCGAATCTGCTGACACCTTGTTCTTGGACTTTCAGCCTCCAGAGCTATGAGAAGTACATCTCTGACGCTTAAGCCACCTTGTCTGCAGCACTTTGTTATGGCAGCCCAAGGTGCCATAATACACAGGCTAATACACAGGCTCTCACATTCTCAGAGGAAGGGGTGGTCTTCTGGCCCACATCTTTCTCCCATACCAAATGCTTCCTGCCCTGGAACATCGGACTCCAAGCTCTTCAGCTTTGGGACTCAGACTAGCTTCCTTTCTCCTCAGCCTGCAGATGGCCTATTGTGGGACCTCACCTTGTGATTGTGGGAGTCAATACTCTTTAATAAACTCGTGTGTGTGTGTGTGTGTGTGTGTGTGTGTGTGTGTGTGTGTGTGTATTAGTTCTGTTCCTCTAGAGAACCTTGACTAATACCGGTGGCCTCATAAAAGAAAGAGACAACTGCATAGAGACTGGCGTAGCCTTCAGGGAGGAATTCACAGGGCTTCTGCTCAGCAGAGGGGTGAGTGTCACAACAGCAGGTCTCTGAGCCAAGACTTAAGAATCCTGGGTTATGACCACCTGCTGCCACCCCAAACCCTCAGTGCACACAGGCAGGAGACAGGCCAGTTTTGCAGACTGTCTATGGCCAAGTCATTGGCCTGTGTAATGGCGTCTCTGCAATGTGCATGTGGATGTGATGATCTTTCAAGGTCTCTTCCTCAACTAGAATTCTAGCATTCCTGTAGCCATAGAAGGGGAGTCTGTTGGTTGGAAGAGCAAGCTGAGCTGATTATGCTGTTGATGCAGGCGGGTTGGCGGTTTGAATGTTCCATGTGTTCTGTGGAGGGCCTGGCCTGTGTCGTGTAAGAGCCAATGGAGTGGAGAACCAGAGCCAGGCTCAGTGCGTGGCACGAATCTGCTTTTCCTTTCTTCACAGAGGAGGTTGCTTGACAAGTTAGGTAGCATCAGAACCAACCTCTGGGTAAGTGTTCTCCCGGGCAATAGGCAGGTCTAACTGTGTGACAGTGGTGGTGTGGAGTACCCTCTTCTTTGTTACAGAGAGCTGCCTGGCCTCAAGGGATGCTGAGAGTCTGGCCTCTCCAGGGATGCTGCCGGGCCACACAGGAAGCCAGAATATTAAGGAGCTGGTAGGAGACCAGGACAGCCAGCAGCTAGCTACAACCACACATGCTCCAGTGCAGAGGCTTCAGTTCTGACACCCCTTGAGGGGGCAGCAAAGTTATTTGGTCCCAACCTTCTGATCACACCTACTTCCACACAGTGGAGAGGCTCTCTCCAGGCCTCAGACCGTGGAGGGGCACTTCCCCCTTACCTTGCTCCAATCTGCCTCCATCATGGACAGCAGACTCAGGTGTAGAGGAGCAACCACTTCAGAACAGTTTTTTCTGCAATATTCTTGAAAGTAACTAGTGAGCCACTTGTCAGGCTCAAAAGGATCCAGGAAATCATACACATATAAGACAAACTTTCTGAACTCTAGTTTGCTTTTAAGCATTTATTTATCTCAGTCCTCTGATCATCAACCTGGGTCAAAGTGGTATGACCGAGGCACAATTACTCTTCTCCAGGGAGGGTCAGGGAAATGAGTCACCGAGCAGTCCCGTGGCTTACCCAATGACCCCAGGCAGGACACAGCCTGAGTAAGGCTCAGATGACATCTGCCAACCCCTGAATCTAGGTTCCAGCTCCTAGGAGATCTACATTTGGCCCATAGTCTCCTGAGTTTTTTCCTTTCTTATTTTCCAAAACATTGTATCTGTTCCATGTTACAAATAAATTATAAATGTTCAAATGACTGAGAAATTCTGTTCCACTTTTACTTGTGTGTTTGATGTGCATCTGGATGGATGGCACTGGGCACACTTGAAATAAGGAGAAATAAATAGCTCTGAGATGTGACAACATATGTATTTGCTCAAGAGTGAATGGCAAAGATCTGCATTTCATTTTTACAGGATTTCATCAGACATATGGTAAACCATGATAGGTGATTTTTATTTAAAAGTCAGTCATGTTGAATTCAAAACTTATTTTATTATTTTTTTGAGACAGAGTTTTGCTCTGTCACCCAGGCTGGAGTGCAGTGGTGTGATCTCGATTCACTGCAACCTCTGCCTGCAGGATTCAAGCAATTCTCCTGCCTCAACCTCCAGAGTAGCTGAGATTACATACAGGTGCAGGACACCACACCTGGCTAATTTTTGTATTTTTAGTAGAGACAGGGTTTTGCCATGTTAGCCTGGCTGGTCTCGAACTCCTGGCCTCTGGTGATCTGCCCACTTTGGTCTACCAAAGTGCTGGAATTACAGGCGTGAGTCACTGCAAGAACATACAGATAGACAGCCTGCTCTCTGGGGGCACAAGAGCATTTTTATTCCTGGGGGTGGCATTACCAGTATCTGAAGGGCAATCTAAGTTTTCAGAGGAATTGCCAGTTTCCAATATGAAACTTAGCCACACCTGGTGAAAACCAGAGGCTCCAGCTGTCTCCGTTTAACATCTGACTCTTAAAGCAGAGGCAGCAGGCAGAATGATCCAGGGACGGAGAGCCCCACATTGCCCTTCTACTCGGTTTCCCTTCCCCCAACTTTTCACAATCTGTCTGTGCAGGGAAGCCAATAGTAGTTGTCCCGGTGGCTAATTGTCTGTTTAGCATCTTTCCCAGCTCCTCATTTTTCCTTTAGTTCCCTGATTGGGTCTCAGATGGGTACTTTGCCTGCAGGGCTGCAGAAGCATCTGGAAGGGAAGTGTGCACAGAGACAGGAGCACCATAGGAACCTCCTCAACAAACCAGAGATGACACATGCCGTCTCCCACACTGGGAGCCCCGATGTCAGAAAAGACAGGGTATTTCAGTATAGCACAGGGCTTGTCCTGTGCACTAAATTATGTGCACTCAGCAAAAAGAGAGGTGAAGAGAGAGAGGAAGTAGGAAATTTATTTTGTATAAAAGTCATTATCAGACAATCCACATTACTGCATGTATTATTAATCTTGTATACTCAAGTATTACTGCACAGGCTTATGTACACAAACCACATATACTCTGTCTACTTTAGGATAAGATAAGAGGCTTTCACTCTTTGCCTCACACACTGACTTTAGAACCAAATCTCCAAAAAAAGATGGAATCTCCACTTTTTAAGGAAACATAAAAGATAATTTAATGATGCTAACTGGTGGAACTGTAAACTAAAGAAGTGTTAGCCTGATGGACCCAGGGTTCAGCTGAATGATGGATGCTAGCTCGCCAAGGGTATGGGTCAAAGACATTAAAGAAAAAAGAAAAGGACAAAGGAGTAAGGGGTAGACTGAGAGAAGTTAGTAGGAGCTGGAGCTGAAGTTCTCCTGTTATCCAAGAAAACGAGGAACTCGCCAAGTGTGCATCTTGTCTTGACCCACAGCTAGGGCAGGGCAGTGATGAAAACAGAACAAAACAAACAAAAACCCCTCACCCTCTTAGATGGCTTCAGAAGAACACAGCAGTATCTAAGAAGCACGTAGACTCTAAAACAGATTTTTCATCTTGTCCCCCTCCCTTCCTTCTTGTCATCACCATCGACATTTACTGAGTGGCTTATCAGGCTTGACAGAGGAGATCATGGGCCAGTATTCAGGATAGGGGTCACTTGGTTTCAAGGAACTAAGCAGCTCAGAGCAGCTCAAATCACAAAGGGGTTTCTCATAGAGAATTTGGAAGAAGTATATCCAGGCCTCAGGAGAATGGGAAGCTTGCCAGGCAGGGAACACTCCTCTCTGTTTCACTGTCTCCAATCTGGAGACCAGCTTGGTCTACGTGGCCAGTCCTAACAAGGAGGTCTCCACCACCACATCTATACGACCTCCCAACTTTCAACACCACCACCAGTTGAGTCCTGGTCTCTTGTGTCTCTTAGCTGAAATTCCTCAAAGAAAGTAAGGGGAGGAGACACAGAATATGAGCAGCCCAACTCAGGGCCAGGAAGTATACATCTTCCACCTTGTGAACAGGGCAGAGTTGAGGCCACATGACCACGGCAACTACCCCTTCTCCCCCTTCAGGTGGGCTGTAGTTGGGAAGAAGTAGAAGTTAACGTGGAAGGAAAGTTTGTGTGGGGCAGTACAGTGAGCTAACACCACCACTAGAGCTGGGAGTCCAAGACTAAGGGATTTGAAAAGCATCTCCTGAAATGAGTAAGTTGGTACTCTCTACCTACTCAATAATCATAGCTAATATTAATGGACGTATTCCTATGTCCTAAGCACTGTGTAAGTACTAACAGGCACCACAGACTGAGCATCCCAAACCTGAAAATCTGAAATCCTAATGTTCCAGTGAGCATTCCTTTGAGCATCAAGTCAGAACTCAAAAAAATTTCAGGTGCGGAGGCTACAGAAGAGTGGAAGGCCATTCTTGACCTCTGCACCCCTTCATGCGTGGAAATTAGTGGGTTCCCTGCCTGCCCTTATTTCCACAAGAGAAATCATTGCAGTTTCTTCTGTCCTGCTTTATAGCCCTTTAATTATTTCCATTTGCCTTCCCTGGATTTTTTTCAAACCCCTTCTTGATCACTTCATCTCACTTAAGAGCCTGGGCCACAGAGAACGTAGAGCTCTAAGAGAGGCCTGACAGATGCTGGACAGGGTGGGAGGATAAGTTTGTGTTCCCGCATGTTGGGTGTGTGTTCATGAGTTCCAAAGCCACAACAGCCTTTTTCTTAATAAGAGCAAAATACAACCGACTTACGTTTAGCTTGCGTACCACTACGACCCCAAGCTCCTTTTCTTCCATACTTGTACATCACCAGCTCCTTCCTGGCCTGTTTTTATGGCCTTATTTTCATTCCCACATAAATTACCCAGCCCTGTCTCCATTATGCAGCATCCTGTTTTCTATCACTCGCTTTCATCAACTGGCCAGAAATACTTTCAGTGTTAATCCTCTGTTTTATTTTTTCTTCTCATGCATTTTGAAGGATTTCTAGAAATAATTAGTTCTAACTAGTTATATGCCTTGGTTGGGACTCATGGTTGCCCATTTCATCTTTTAAAAGCTTCAAGGACAGGGTCATCACAATTTCTTTCATAAGAGGTGAGTAGTACTCAGGAGAGGGATGTCTGTTATATGCCAAGCACTGAATTCAGTACTTGCAGTACATTTTTTTTCTTATATTTCTTAAAATGTCTTGGCGATATGGGTTTTATTATTATTGTTTTGCAGGTGAGGAAGTTCCGAGAGACTTAAGTAACTTGTCTTAAGACCCCACTGTTAACAAGAGGTAGGGTAGGAGTTTAAACCCAGTTCTGGCAGCCTCCAAAGTCCATGCTTTTAAATCTTTTCCTACATTTACTTTTTTTTCACTGTCAAAGCATTTCTCTTTCCAAGACTTAGGTTTTACCCTAGCTCTGCCATCAACGTGTCGTTAGACATGTCAGATAACTCATTTTGCTACTTTGTGTTAGTTTTCTGATCTTGAAAATAAGACTAATAATATTCCTCTTGCCTGCCTCCCAGAGCTGTTATGAAGGATCAATGTAAAAGTATTTCAGAAAGTATGTAACCTAAATAAGTGCAAATTATTGTCATCTTTTTTTTTTTTTTTTTTTTTTTTTTTTTTAAATTTAGAGATGGGGTCTTGCTCTGTCATCCAGGCTGGAGTGCATTGGCAAGATCGTCGCTCACTGTTAAGCTTGAACTCCTGCCATTACGCAATCCTCCCACCTCAGCTTCCCAAAGTGCTGGGATTGCAGGCATGAACCACCATGCCCAACCTCATTATTATCGTTGTTATTACTAACCTTGTGCATTGTCCACTGGAGGGTCCAGAAAACTCCCTCCTAAGAATGTGAGGCTCCTCATATAGACAAAGAAATTGATATAACTTGCCTACGAATGTACTATATCAGTTAGGATGTTTTCAGCCAATAGTAACAGAACCCTGACTCAACTGCTACAAGCAACAAAGGACTTATTCATCTAGTCCATCTAGTCAGAAGTTCCAAGGCAGGACAGCTCCAAAGTTAGTTAATCCATGGGCTTCTAGATCTCCTAGGTGAGCAAAGGTCCTGTCTTTCAGCTCTGCCCCTCCACTCAACAGTTTGGCTTGTATTGAAGCTAGCTCATTTCATGGAAGCAAGATAGTGGCCTCTAGCCCCACATACAAACACTTACATCCAGGAGAAGAGGCAGAAGCTGGCTCCCTCTTCCTCCTGGCAATCTCTTCTTATAAGCAAAATGGTTTCCCAGGTGCCCCTGTGATCCAGCAATCATTCCTTCACATGTCACTGGGCAGAACCGCACCACAGGCCCTTGCCTAAACCAGTGCCTGGAAAAGACATGGAATGACCAGCCGCACAGCAGTGTGGAGGAGGGTGGATTCTCCAAGCAAAGCCGGGGTTCTGTTCCAAGGATGAAAGGGAGGATAGCCACTGCTAAGCAACCGACAATATCTGCTCTAGAAAAGGAATTAAATCAATTAGCTATGATTGACTGTAGTCCTGCCAAGTCTCAGAAGGTCTCTGAAAGAGAAAAGAGCACAATATGCTCTCGCCCTCCCCACCCTTCACTTCCATTTCATTTCAACCCAGTTCTGGTTTAAAGTATTACATTTCCTTTCACATTCACAGACTTAAAGATCTTTCTTTTGCCTCCCTGGGTCTCTCACTTTCTCTTTATTTTGGATACAACTTGTACTAATCAATTCCAGAATGCCGAAGGGCTGATTTACATTTTCTTGTCCAGGCTTTCCCAAGTGAAACAGAGGGGACTCTAGAATGGGAAGGCTCTTCAAGTGACCTTAATTAAGTGAAGCTGTAAGTTCCTCTGTGTCTCCTTTCTAAATCACATCGCCTTCATCAAGGCAAGTATCTGCAACTTTGCTGCCTTTATTACCTTCCCAACAGGTTTAGTCTCTAGTGAACAATATCTCTCCGATATTCCAGAAAGAGAAGATACTTGTTCTGAATGGACAGTGTGGAGTCACCAAGTGTGCAGGCATTTCTGGATTTAGTTCAGTGGTCTGTGAATCACAGTGACTGGGACGTTCCAGGAAAGAAGATCCAGCAGTCCAGATGAGCCTCAAGGTTAATTGTGTAAGAACAGGTAATCACCATTCAGGAGTAATTATTAGATTGTACACCCATCGATGCTGAGTCTCAACTCAAGAATATTTTTAGCTTTGGAGTCCACTTGCTTTTCCTGTCTTTCTCTCCCTCTGTTTGCCCTAAAATTAACATTAATCAACATTTGGCTCCCAGCATACTATGCTCCCACCATGTAATTATAACAAGTTTCCTAATATTTTTTGTTGTTTGACCTTAAATCTTCAGCTTCTATCTCTGAGTCGAAGTCAGCATTTGCAGCAGTGAATTAGGCTCTGGGGGGCCATGGATACTCCAAGAGGGCCCCCCAATACTATGTGGGGGAGATCACCATAGCCCACACTTGCAGCAACAGTCTTCCAAGGAAGCCAAGAGGAATATATTTAGACTTTGTGTTTTGAAGAAATTATATGGCACAAAACCAGTGATATTTTGATTATTGCCACTTAGAGACCACCAAAATAGTTATAAGCAGAGACAGATGAGCTTGGATAGCCAGTCATTCTGTAAACGTTTTAAAAACCACACAAAAACCTCAAACTTGATGCCATTCCTTGGCTTTCTGATGCTAATTCTTGTGACCATGATTAGGAGTCTCAAAACACTAGTAAGAAAACTTCTCTTCCTCATTCTCTGACCAGGAGAGGAAAATGAGGATATTGTATAACCTCCACCACTGGGTGGTGAACGTTCTACCTCTTCCTTACACGAAAAGATAAATCCACTAATGATATTGGCTCCACAGGGGTACAAAGATTATGAAAATGACAATGAAGCAGTTTCTCTGTCATCAAAAATGGGAACTCTTAGAGCTTATCAGCAGGTTCAGCACTGTAAAGGAGTGCTAAGCCACCAAGTTCCGTTCTGGACATCTGGAAATTACCTGTAAATGTGTAAAGTTGAAGGTGTTTTCAAAACATCTTCTACATTTATTTCATTTGAGCCACAAAGCCTTTGAGATAGACAGGACAGAATTTTTTTTTTTCAAAATTAATGAAACTGAGTCAAAGAGGTTAAGTGACTCACCCAAGACCAATGTGGGGTTAACTGTATGCATCACTTTGCCCTTAGCAATCCCTGTTTCCATAGGTTCTTCTATAATAACTACTAAAGGGCTTCCTTTGACTCTCAAGAGTGCCTTTAAAAGATAAAGTATATTGTCTCCCTAACCATAGGTCAAAATCAGAACCTAGTCTTATAACTCTTGGTCCAAGTTTGTTATGGCCACATCTCCAACACGGTCACTGAAACACCAGTCAGCCAACGAAATGAGCCTCCTCCTCTGGCTCTCCCATGAATTATAGCCAGTGACAAATCAAGTGAAACTCACCTGAGAAAGAAGAACCTCTTGCTGACAATGGTGGTAGCACCAAGGGTGACTTTCTCTTGACTCACTGTGGCTGACTCAATACTGCCACAGCAACCAGACTTGCCCAGGGTTCCAAATGTCAAGTACTACTTAAAAATACCCAGCACGCATCACTTCTGGCTGCACTGATCTACCCAAAATGACCACTCTACCCTTCAACTTCTCAGATCCCAGGCCAGTTATTCATTTCAGTGCTAAATTTACCTCCTGTTCACACCAACCTTATATTCTCTTACAGTAAAATAAGAAAATCAGAAATTAATGTTCTGATTCTGAGGAGACTGAAAAATTCATATACATATTAGACAAAAAAAGAAAAAAACTCTTGTTAATCATAGAGTCTAGAGGTAGAAGCACTAGTTTGAGTAAATGAAAGTCGTAAGATCCTTATTTTAAGATGTGACTTTGCCCACACTGAGAGAGACTAGCTATACCTTTTACTTTTCTTTCCTATTAAAGGAAGATATAAATAATGTGAGTTCTCAGGATGGAAGGAACCAGAGAAACTCAACGCTTAGTTTTAAAGACTTAATTTCATGGGCTGGCTTATCCTTTTTTTTTTTTTTTTTTTTTTTTTTTTTTTCTCCTGCATTCCTCCATCTAATTTTAACTGGTTTTCTCTCCAGGAGGAATGTTCTTGGAAGAAACCACAGAGGCGAATCCTCTTCTGCTCCCAATGGTGTCTCTTACTCTAAATGTGTGTATTTGAGGGCCATTTTCCTATTGAGCATTTGAAAATGTGCTTGTGAGTAAGTGATGGATTTATTTATGGAATGATTTGGGGCATTATCTCCATTTTGTTTTGTTGTGGTGGTGGTTTTAACTTTTATTTTGGGTCCAGGGTATGTGTGCAGGTTTGTTATACAGGCAAGCTCATGTCACGGGGGTTTGTTGTACAGACTAGTTCATCACTGGGGTACTAAGCGCAGGGTACTAACCCCAGCACCCGATAGTTATTTTTCCTGATCCTGTCCCTCCTCCCACCCTCCACCCCCTAGTAGGCCCCGGTGTGTGTTACTCACTTCTTTGTGAGATGCGTTCTCATCGCTTAGCTCCCACTGTCACCTCCATTTTGAAGACTCCTGTAACTTGGTCATCCCTCCAGAGGGGGAGCTGCACAGGGTGAGGGGCTCGGCCACACCCGCGCTATACCTCCTTTGCCTCCGAGGCTCTTCCTGGGGAGGCTCCCTCACTGCTTAGCAACTCCTCCCTGTAGGGCGACACTCAAGATAGAGGCAAACAAGCCTTGGCGTGCCCTCTACTCCGAAAAACGGAGGATGCCCCCGAAAGCTCAACCCTGCACCTCAGAGCCGCCCGAGGGCCACTGCCACGGGGGCAGCCTGGATGGAGGGAGGTCATAGTCCGTCCGTGTAAGGAGCCCAGCCCCCAATGACAAGAGCAGGAGTTTGATCTCAGGGCTGCCACTTGGAAACCCTGGTGACCCAGAGCTAACTTCCCATTCTCCCTGGGGCTCGGTTCTCTCCTGAGGAAACGGCAGAGACAGTCCAGGATCACCTTTGCCCACAGTTGTCACTCACACTCATCCCAGCCCAGGCCACTGCAGGTGCTGTGCACACCTGGCCTCCATCCCTGCGGCCACCTCGCACAGAGGACATTATTCTCCCCACTTAACACACCAGGTGACATTAAGTCAACCCACTCCCAAGGCCACACAGCACGGGGAGAGCTGGCACTTGGGTTGGACTCTAAGTCTCTCGGGCTCTGTAAGTTAGAACGCATTGCCTCCCCTCTGAGGGCTGCCGGAGGAACAATAAAATAAGACAGGGTGACAGGCTTCGGAAATTGTACTCCTGGTCTGAGCTGTCTTTGGTAACCCATCTCTCTGTGCCCCACATCCCCTGGGTTCGCAGGCACCTCACAGAGTAGAGACCAAGGCGGGGACACTTGTTCTGTGCCCTCGTGCAATGCCACCGTCAGACACTCTGCAAAGTCAGTGAAGGGAAATGAAGCCAGAAAACTCTGTGCCAGGAATTCTTTGAGCATAATTATCACACGGGTCAGTCAGAGATGCCAGCCAGCCAGCCACTCCAGCACAGATGTCACTGATTCCTCAGGATCTGTCTCCCAGCCCTTTGTTCTAGCTGAGCCAAGCAAACACGCCCCCACCCAGTCACTTTCCCTCTTCTCTACCTTATCCCTTATTATCTCAATTACCATCCCAAAAGAGGCCCCGCAAATGAAGATGGGTTTGGAACCGCAATGGTCAACATCATGCTTAATAATAACAATTATATGATTATATATCTCTGCTATAATAATATGTAATTACCCAATAATTACTATTAAACAGTGCAGTGGTGACCACCAAGGTCCCAAAACCCTTTAATTATTGTTATCGCTGATCATGAAGCAGAGGATCATTCTCTAACATTGTTTCTGTGTATCACAGGCACTTCTCTTTGGAACTTCTAGAGCTGCTATTTATGTTTTCACTCTTGAGCTGGTCTCACAGGGAGACAGAAACCTGAAACTTAGGCCATTTCCCAGTGCCTTAAGCATGTGACATGCAAATCTAAGGATTTACTTTCTCCCTCATCTCCAAGTCCACACGATATCTGGAGAAGCTCTTCCTCTGTGGCGATTGATGGGGAAAATCTCACCTCAAAATAGCTAGAATGAAATGATGGCTCCAACTTCTTCCCAAACTGCTTTAAGACACTCAGAAAACAAACAAATGGCGATAACTCTTGGGTAGAATTAACCAAAGTTCTCAGTTATACTGACTTTAGAGTCTTTGACAGTTGGGTTTCTAATTCAATACTCCCCCTCCCATGGAGGCAAACACTGAATTTCATCTTTTTTTTTTTTTTTTTTTTTTCAGGATCCCATCTTTGAGATATATTTTTGGGGGGCATATAGGTGAAGAGGGAAGTACAACAGTATAAGAATTTCTTTCTGAAAACTTTTTATGGTAAACAGATATAAGAAAAGTGAATTCTTTGGTTAAAAACTATACAGAATTCCAAGCTCCATCTTCCCCCTTTTTCCCAGACTGCAAGTGGATCTCCAGAAAAATTTAACTATGGGTCTATAAGCTAAGGAAAGATTTGCCTTTTCTAGTTTAAAACTCATACCCTTTTATTCCTAAGGAATATCTGATTCATAAGCAGTAGTATGGCTAAAAATCAGCTCCCTGTTTATGGGTTAAGAGATTTCTAGCTTGAGGACAAAGGTATATGAGAATAATATGAATGTACTTCCTTCAGATTAAACAATTACATGCATCATAAGATGATTTTTTAAAAAGGAGACAGAGAAAGCAAATTATTTTCCTAATTCATCATGGTAAGACAGTAAAAACAAATGTTTTTCCAGCTTAATCTACCAGCTACCATTAAGTGGTTAATCATTTTAGATAATAATATAAATTATCCCCTAAACCTGAGGGAATACTGTATGCAGGTGAGAGAATGCAGAATATAAAATAGTTTTTGAGGTCTTCACAGCACTCTGTTAGTTACTCCTGGAAGAAGACTCTGTTAGTACAAAACATAATTAATGGCAATTGCCTGAGGGTTCTGTGTGGGACTCACTACGCCTACTTTATGCCAAAGGATAAATGATGGAGATGCATAGCTCTTTCCTTTCTTGTGTTCCGTGTTCGTGCCACCCCTCTTCTCTGTCACAAAGTCAGCCTGTGCCTGACAGGTTGGACATGACACAGAACCCATTCGGTTTATCCCAGTGGGTGACTGAGGAAGCTCTTTCTGCCCACCTGGGTGCCCACTGGGCAGCTGAGCTTGCCGGGTCCAAACCCAAGCCTCAGTAGCAAGTCTCCGTTTTGGGTTTTGTATTAGAATATTCCAAGCCCCACAGCAAATGAAGGCAGACTCCTGCTCAAAAGCTTTTGATGGATTTCCAGTCCATACAGGAGGGAACCAGAACGGACCTCAGTGTAGAAGGCCCCCTAAGAACAGTCTCTCCAGTTTCAGCAAATAGAGCAATCCTAGCTCCAATCATGATATCCACCAACACCAGCTTCCAAGCTCTTCTCTGCTCTTGCATCTTGCCATACCCCTAGAGCGTTCTTGTCTCCTTACTCTTGGTCAAGCTAGCTCCCACTCATCCTCAGGGTTCCAACTGGAAAGGCATTTCCTTAGAGGCCTGCTGGGACCCGTCAAACTGAGGCTGTCCCCAGGTGTGTGTAATTGTGCACCTGCTTCCTAGCACTTTTTACATAAGTTATCAGTAAGAGAAGTAAGTACAAACTTTGCTGCCCATCTTTTTTCCACTCAATTGTAAGCTTCATGAGAGGAGAGAGAGTGCTTTGTTCACTTTTATTTGCCCAGCGTTGGGTACATAGTAATTTACAAATATGTGTGAAATAAACAAGTGAGTTTAGGAAATGCAATGAAAGGAATATTTAAAGACACATCCTAAAGCCACCTTAGGAAGTAAGGGAAGAGGAACTGATGTAGTGGAATAGAAAGTTGGCATAGAGGGATTGAGGTCCAGACCACCTAGTTCCAAAGCACAGAACATGTCCAGTCTTCATTCCACACACCCCGTACTACTAGAATAACCTGGGAATTTGGCCCAAGGTAACATCTGAAGAACTGTCCACAAACAGTACAATACTCCCAGCACAGCACTGGCTGCAAATGTTTAACATTTTGTTGTCAGAAATCATCCAAAGTTCTTAGAAATGCTAATATCCTAGCATCCATACCGCATTCTCCAGTATCTCTCACACCCAGAGTCAGACAGGGAGAAAAAAAAACAAAAACAAAAACAAAAAAAAACCAGAATCCTTTGCTGAATCATAAATCCCCATTTTTGGTTTAGAATCTATGAGCACAGAGCTTACATGTGTGTCAACCTCAAAAGTTAGGGAGACGTTCCAACATAGCCTCCCTTCCCTCAGTAACCTACTGCAAGGATGTCATTTTCTATTTTATTTATAGCATTTTTGTAACTATATTTTTAATCTCTACTTAGAGATGAAGAGTTTCATAAGTTACTACCTGCTGTATGAAGTTGTAATTTTACAAACTCCTCCAAAACCCTTGTTCTCTAATGTTTCAAGTCACACTGTGCCCCTTGAATCTCTCTCTCTCTCTCTCTCTCTCTCCCTCCATCTGATAGTTTATCAGATGGGGAAGGTCCTATTTGTCCTTGCTCCCTGCCTGGTCATCTTAGTACTTTGGCCCACTTGTGTCTGGTAGCTTCTTTATGGCCAGTTCCTTTCTCAATGGACTTGCTTTATAGAGAACCATTCAGAAGAGTAAGGTTTCCTTCTCTGCTGCTGCTGCTGCTCAAAGGGTGACCCGCACCAGCAGCAGCACTCTGGGCTCATTAGGAATGCAGAATTCCAGTCCCCACTCTAGGTTCTGAATAAGAATCTGCTTAACTAAATAGTAGATGACTTCTTTGCCCATGAAAGTTTAAGGAGCTGCTCTAGAGAATCTTTGTCTCGGTTCTCAAGAGTCTTTGCCAGGTCGGGTGTGGTGGCTCACACCTGTAATCCCAGCACTGTGGGAGGCTGAGGCAGGTGGGTCACGAGGTCAGGAACTGGAGACCAATCTGACCAGCATGGTGAAACCCTGTTTCTACTAAACAGGGTTTAGTAGAAATACAAAATACAAAAATTAGCTAGGTGTGGTGGTACATGTCTATAATCCCAGCTACTCAGGAGGCTGAGGCAGGAGAATCACTTGAACCCAGGAGGCAGAGGTTGCAGTGAGCCAAGATCATGCCATGGCACTCCAGCCTGGGTGACAGAGCAAGACTCCATGATAAAAAAAAAAAAAAAAAAAAAAAAAAAGGAGGAGAAGGAGAAGGAGAAGGAGAAGGAGAAGGAGAAGGAGAAGAAGGAGAAGGAGACTTTGCCTCGGGGGCTCCTTCCCAGTCCCGGCCCCTGCAGCAGCAAACCCTTTCCACACACAGCTGCTGGCCGGCTACTATGACCCAGTCTCCTCCTATCTTAGATTCAAAAGAGCTCAAGGGGTCTCAGGACTCTGAACTCCCAGCAAATGAGGGTTTTGGGGTTCTAATAGTAAATATCAGCTGCTTTATGAGTTTAATAAAGTTTTGTGAGCTACCACGTGATCTTATACATTAGAAGCATCTCTACCTATATACATATTTGATATGTGTGTATATAATACACACTGTGTCATACATGGTAATTGAGTTCTCACAGTGGTTTATGTGGAACGCACACTCCACATTCTGATCATATATAATATGTTGTAGAGAAAACAGCACAGCCTTTGGAATTAGACAGAACTGGGGTTTAGCCTGTCTCCACCACAACTGGTGGCGGAAGCTTGAGTAGGTCACAGGGCCTGTCTAACCCTCAGATTCCTCATCTATAAAATGAGGGCAACTGTCACTTTGCAGGGTAGTTGTGGGATTCTAAATTGGGTATAATCTGTGTTTGCCACAGTTCCTGTCACTTACCAGGTACATAGCAACTTGTAGTCCTGTCATCAGCGTTATTATCTTTATACACATGCAATACAGGTTTCTGTTCATGCTTAGATATTTAGTTATATTCCATGCAGTTCTCAATCAATCCCTATACTCCTTTTTGCATAACCTGGCCCTGGTCAGTGCTTTAATCAGATGGCTTCTTGATCCTAAAACCTCCTTTGGAAGTTTCCTCACACATGGGCACAAAGTTAGTTCTGCAGCTATAAGGCAATCTGTACGTTGTTGGCCATCTTTGTCAGTCCCTCAACATTTTAGAGAGAAGCATCTAACCAACCCCATAATTCCTGGCCACTTGAGTTCCTGCCTCACTCTAAAGCAGTGGTTCTCAATGAGGGCACAAAAATCTCAACGGGGCACATTGGCAATGTTCTGGAGATGTTTTTGGTTGTACACTGGGGGAGGAGGGATGCTACTGGCACCTAGTGGGTAGAGACCAAGGATGCTGCTACACATCCTTTATGTGTTTCTCCATCATGGACAGCCCTCCACGATGGAGAAATGTCCGACTCCGAGCTGTGAGTAGCACAGTACTGAGGTTGAGAAGCTGCTCTAGTTTAAAGTTGGACTGGCATTAAACTCATTAAGTGGCCTCCTTACCACTAAACTAGTATCTTCCATCCTTTTCACTGTCTTCCATTTCCCCTGACAAGGAGGCTGTCAAACTTGCTTAACCCTTTATGCCCCATCAGGAGTTTCAAGTCTCTCTGGAATGGCCTGGCAGCTCGTTTCCTGCTGGCCATGGTGTCACCTTTATTTACTTCATAGCTGGAACAACTTGGTGGGTGCAGGGAGAGCCACACAGGCACATCCTACAGCTTGTCATCCATGCTTGTCATCCATGCTGCCACTTGACAGGAAGGAAGATGCACAAGGATTCTGGCACAAGGCCTCATATGTGCTTGATTCTTTCTCTGTCTCTTGGCCAAATTGGCCCAATCAGACTCTAAATGAAGAATTTTTCTCCCATGAATGAAGATAGAGTCTCCCCTTCTCCTGCCCTAGGAAAGTGAGCAAGGAAGCATGCAGCCCCAATCTTTTCTGGGAGTCATCATATGGCCTAGAGGAGAACAAGCTTGAGAATGAAACCACTGCCAAGGACATCAGAGCAGAATGACAGAAAGAACCTGGGTCCTTGTGAACAGAGTCTGGAATCATCTAGGCCTTAAGTGCACTCTGGTTCTTGCTGTGAGAGGTGATCTGCCTGTTTCTTGTTTGTCATCTTCTCATTTAGAGACAGAGCATCCTAACTGATCATTTATCCATCTTAGCTGAACTTAGTGCCCCATGAAGGAGGCACCACCCTTCTCTCTCCAGGAGGTTAAGTAATCCACTAACAGTTTCATTCACCTTAAACTCCTTCCCAAAATACCCTCCTAGCCACTGCCACAATCCTTCCTAAAAGGTTAGAATTTTTTTTGTTGTTGTTTTTGTTTTTGTTTTTGTTTTCCCGAGATGGAGTTTTGCTCTTGTTGCCCAGGCTGGAGTGCAATGGCACAATCTCGGCTCACCTAAACCTCCACCTCCCACATTCAAGCGATTCTCCTGCCTCAGCCTCCTGAATAGCTGGGATTACAGGTGCCCGCCACCACGCCTGGCTAATTTTTTGTATTTTTAGTAGAGATGGGGTTTCACCATGTTGGCCAGGCTGGTCTTGAACTCCTGACCTCAGGTGATCCACCTGCCTTGGCCTCCCAAAGTGCTGAAAGGTTGGAAATGTTATACTCCAACTCAAGACCTTCACCAAGGCCTCCTGGGTCCACTGCCACTCCATTTCCTTCTTTTTCCCTGTCCTCTCCCTTCCCGAGTTCACCAGCCAAACCTCTTTCTCACTCTCTACTCCTCAGCCCACACCCATCCCTGCCAGGGCTCTGTGGCCTTACTTGTACTATTTACCCACCACAACCTCAGGTACAAGGGTTTATGACGTTTGTAACAAGTACTTGCTAATCTCTCAGAAGCCACTGGGTATATGGAATCCTGCAGTTTATCTGGATGATCAAACTATTTCATTTTTTATTCTTCTTAGTTGGCATCAGTGCCTTAGAATAGAATTTGGATGTGTGCTTTGCCTAAAAGGAAAGAGCTGACAGAGCTTGCAACTGGCAATGCATCAGTTCCACCTCAAGGAAATCAACAGGGAGAAGCTAATGAAACGGAACAGTTCTCATATTAACCAGTTAGCTATTCAGCTTAGGACAGATGTGGAAAATAAGCCCATATGAGACAAATTCATTAAAGTGAAATTATCCGTTCAACACCTTGATATCTGAGCAGACTGATGTTTCAAAATTATTATAATTATGATCATGGGGATAAAGAGAGCCAAACTTTCGAAAGAAGACTGAAAAAAATTAAAAATGCTAGTACTACCCTGTGAGATGAAAATAATGAGCTGGTCACAGATCCCCAGGATATCAGCAATTGCTCTAAATCCTTCTTGATGAGGAATCTGTGACTCCGAACTCAACATTAATTCAAATGCAAATAATATCTCTTCCCCCTGAGAATCATTATTCCTGATTCAGCAGGCAGTTTAATGGGAAATCTGCAGGTGCACTGCAGACTTTGAACCAGAGAAGTTGTTCCAGCTCCAGATGAAGCTTTGACTCCTGAACACATGGAATCTGACAGTCAGAGCCCAGAGATTTGAATTCTCTCACTGCCTCTGAGACAGTAGTCCCTGGGTAAAGCATATGGAACTCAGTAGGGCATAGATCTGGCACCCACAGCCTGGAAAATATTACAAACCTCTGTCTGCTTCTCTGAAACACACACCCTCTTCTTCAGTAGCTGTTAACCACCTCGACCGTTTGCATGGAAGTTCTTCTTAAATACCACCTGCAGAAGACAGTCAGCCTCCAGCCTTGTCATCTTGAGGTGACCCACAGAGGAGAAAAGGCTGGATGCTTCTAGAATTATCTGGCTCAGGTTGGACTGTCTGATACTGGGAAAATTACATGACCATTCTGTGCCTCAGTTTCTCCATCAGCAAAATAAGGAAACTAATAACAGCTGCTTTGTAGGACTGTGGTATGGTTTAAGAGCTATAACAAACTTTTCATAGGCAAGATAACAGAAGGGTTAACAGTATGGACTCTGAAACCAGACTTTCCTGGTTTGAATCTAAGCTCTGCAGCTTGCTTATTGATAACCTTGGCAAAACAACCTTTTTTTAAACATCAGTTACCCCCGTGTAAAGTGGGGGTGATAATATTAACAACCTGAGTTGTTATAAAAATTAACATTTTAATATAATTTAGACCAGTATCTGGCTTACATACCAAACACTGTGTAATCACTTACGGCACAAGCAGTGCTTGGGCTATAGTGAGAGCTTAGTATATGTTGTATATTAGTATAAGAATTGTTAGTGTTTCCACGAGTAGTCGTAACACCGTAGAAGAAACAGGGAATAATATTTCCAAGATAGAATAGAAAAAGGCAAGGTATTTTCAGTTAGAAGAAATTTCCCTCTCAGCAGTTTCTTTTTACCAGGTTTTATATGTGTAATAGTCTTTTCAGGATTCTATAACAAAATACTATAGACTGGCTGGCTTAAACAACAGAAATTCACTGGTTCACAGGTCTGGAGACTGGCAGTCCAAGATCAGGGTGCCAGCATGGTTGGATTCTGGTGCGGACTCTCTCCTGACTTGAAGACTATGCCTTCTCATTGTGCCTTCACATGGCAGAAAGAGAGAAAGAGAGAGCTCTGCCTCTTCCTGTAAGACCATAGACTTATTGGATTAGAGGCCCATTCTTATGACCTCATTTAAGCTTTATTATATCCTAAAGGCCCCATCTCCAGATATGGTCACATTGGGGCTTAAGACTTCAACATACAAATTTTGGGGGATATGATTCAGTCTATCACATCTATCGCATTCAGTCTAACATCACAATAAAAGGCCATGTGATGCTTTGGCATACCGTGGTGACTCAGGGATAGCCAACTAGAAATATAACAGGTACCCAAATGCCATTCTCACTGAGAAGTCTGGAAACACATTTCTGAGATAAGCAAAAGAGAGAGAGTTTAGCCAAGGTGGGAAGCTACCACATGTGGCGAGGCCATGTGTGGCAAACATGCATCTAACTAGCTATGGACACATGAAGTCCTTCAGTGCTTAACAATACTGAGTCATATAATAGATTATGTTCCAGAATCTTACACCCACAGCATGTGAGGCAGATAAGCTGTACTTACCCAAGAAATGTAAACACCACAACAGTCCTTGGTTGTCAATCTGGTAGGGTCACGAAGACCTGCCTGGTATCAGTGTTTTTTAAAGCAACAGCTGAAAAAGTGACACCTAACTAGTCAAAGAACAGTGTTATAAGAGACATGCTGATTCAACAAATGGGTAATTATATATACTTGTTTTGTTTGCTAAGTCTATCCCTAAACTTTGTGTGCAGAAAAAAAATGGAGAAGTAAATTATGATGAATATTCGATTAAAACAATCCTGCAGCAAATCTGAAAAATCAATGGAAATACAAACAATCACCCCTTATTTTAGCTTTTGGGTTTTTTTCTGTTGTTATTATAATTGGATAGATACATTGAGTTTACATAAGCCAGGATTTATATTTTTTATGAGAGTCTTTACTTGACTTTTTTTATTCTAGACTTTACTTCCTTTATTCTAGATTGTACTAGCAAGAATTTAAAAATGTTACAAGGTAAGTGAGAGTTTAGATAAAGTTCTATCATACAGAACTTTCTCTTGGTTATTTCAGGGCAAATGAGTTTTAAAGTACCTGCACAGTAAATATTAATCACTGCATCTTGCCACTTCTTGCAGATTTGCATTGTCAAAGGTTACAGTTGTATCATGATAGTCTTACAATGTGATTAGAATCCTGTATTAGCTAAAGCCATTTTATTTTCAAGGACAAAATTTAAAGCCAAAAGGGGAAAGTATATGAATGAAAAGAAGAAAAGAAAAAGAATTTGTCTCTTTGACCTTCGGTATTGGGGGAAATGACTAGAAAAAAACACAATAATGTTCTCCTTTGCTTCTAGGTCAACTTAATTTCCAAGGTTTTTCTAACTCATTATCAATTTCAAAAAATAAAAATATATAAAATGAAGAAATAGATCACAGCTCCTTATTCATCAGAGACACATCCCTTAATCTTCTCTTTAGCCATCTGGCAGCATATATTCAGTTTTTCTTTCTCCGTTTAGTTTCACAGATAAGGGACATTTCCAACCTCTTGCTTCTATTATTTGTTGATGTTTCTTGTCTCCTTGCAGTTACAGCATTATCTTGAATACAGTTTTACCTCCACATCTGTGTTATCCCCAGATGGTGATGTCATGCTACCAGAATCACCTGTTAGCAAAGCACCCTGATGGGGCACAATCGCTTAGCTCCCTTTCGTCTCAGTTACTATGTGGCTCACAGCCTTTCCTCTCTACACTAACCGAACCAGTTTATCTCAGGGAGGAAACAGTAGCCCCTAGCCAGCCTCTGTCTCCTGTTTTCAATGCCAGATGTCCCTAGCCCCCTCTGTCTCCTGTTTTCAATGGAAACTACACCTGAGTAACACCAGAGTAACAACCTCAAATTTCTCTGTCTTCTCTAACCTGAGGGAAGGCCACAGCCTGATGGAGGCCCTCTGATTAGGAGGCTGAGAACCCCTGTCTGTTGATTTATCGTTTGCTCTTTGGAACCAGAAAGTGGCAAAACACCGGAAAACTCTTACTTGGGGCGCTACAGAGTGGTCTATTTATTTCTGTTTGCAAATCGAGGGATGCGGGTCTTCCCCACTCCCTCCACGGTGGGGCCATTTCTAATGACCTTCACTTGCCTGTCAGGTTGTTCTGACTGCTCATGTCTATGGCCCTTGTTCCAATATCCAAGTCAGATAATGTAACATTCAGAAAATCTTGGTCCCGTTCCTTGTTCTTTAAATGTGTCAAAAATCACAGAACTAAGGAAGCAGAAGAGAGATTTCAGGCTGAAGTCTAGTTGCTCTCCTATTATGGCCTGCATGGGATACAGTTTACTCCAGTGGTCTGAGTGTCACTGAGAATTCTTGAACCACAAAAACTGTATCGATGTGCATTGTCCCTTCTCAAGCTCCCAAACTGATATTACAATTGCATTGACTTGAGACTTTGCCTGCATCAGGGGTTCCAAGGCTTGAGAGTAGATCAGAATCACTAAGGGAACATGTTAAAAATGCCTATTTCCAGGTTCCATCCTCCAGGGATTTGATTTAGGAGATGTAAAGTAGGGGCACAGAAATCTGAATTTTTAGCTGCAGATTTGTTGATTTTGAAGCAAGAAAGTCTAAGACCGCATTTATACACTGACCTCAGTCAAAGTTAACATTTTTTAAATCCTCAAGAGGGCCCTGCCTTTTCCTGAAGGATGGATTATTTTATTTCTTTCATACTAAGTTCTCAAGATTAGGTGCTGTCTCCAGGCCTTGAAAATATCTTAATGCCTTATTGAGATGAACAATATGTTTTGGGCTTATCAAATTGCTCTTCATCAATTAGGTAACAATTTTTTCTAATCCATATTGTGTGCCAGGCACTGAGGATATAAGGGTGAGAAAAGCAGCTCTTGCCCTCAGGAGCTCGCGAGCACATGGGGAAGATGTTAAGTTAAACTGGCAATTGCAATAAGGTGGAAGAGTTGCAATTGCAAGCACAGGCACAGGTTGCTATGTGAGAGCCAAAGAGGAGCATCACCTGAGACAGGAGTTTAGGAAAGCTGCTCAGAGGAGGTGGCCTCAGAAAAGGGCTTTGGGTAAGGAGAAGAGATTAACCAGGCCAAGAAGATAAAGAGGGAGTCATATTTGCAAAAGCATGGAGCAGACAGGAGCAGAGCGTGCTCAAGCAACTATGAGGAGTTAAATACATTCGGGGTAAGGACTCATAAGAACAACAAGGTATTAGCCTGTTCAGGCTGCTGTAACAAGTTACCATGGACCAGGTGGCTTAAATGCAACAGAAATGTATGTCTTACAGTTCTAAAGGTTGTAAAGTCCAACATAAAAGCACCAGCTGATGCTGTGTCTGGTGAGGGCCCTCTTCCTCCTGGTTCACAGATGGCTGTCTTCTCACTGTGTCCTCACATGGCAGAAGGGACGAGAGAGTTTCCTGGGGCCTCTTTTATAAGGACAGTCATCTCATCCATGAGGGCTCCACCCTTAGGACCTAATCACCTCCCAAAGGCGCACCTCCCAATACCATCCTGGGGATTAGGATTTCAACATACAAATCTTCAGGGGTAGGGGGAACACAAGGAGACGTGGCTGAAGGAGTAAAGCGGATGTAAATCAAACTTAGGAGTTTGAAAATTATTTATTCAGCAGTAAGGAGCTATTGGAAGGGTCTGTTGTGTACAGAAGATGGATCAGATGGGGAAAGATTGGTGTTGAGATTATTACCTCAACATAACCAGGCTCAAATACCAAAGCTTAATAACACCAAAATGTCTGTGGCTTTGGCTCCATGTTTTTCTTCTAAGTAATACAAAAAGTTTAAAGTTTCTATTACACATAGAAGTCTGTTGACAATTTTAATCTGATGGCAGCCATGGCACTGTGACTATTAATGTCAGAGTCCTTTGCCAGTAGAAACAAAGAAGATGCTGTTGCTGGCTTGCTTCAACTCAGTTTTATTTCCTTATTTTATAAATTCTCTTCCTTTTGTTAAATCTGTCTTCTCCTTGAAAGCTAGGATCTTCCTGATGGATCCTTTGAGTTATTCTAGGACAATGCATTTGTAGCTCAAAAGTGTGGTTGGCTGCAAACTCTTTAACAGCCTTCAAACCCTCTACCGCAGACTCCAGTCTGCCTTTCCAGAAATAGCCCCTCAATGTCTGCTGCACTCCAAGCAGATGGTTAGAGTCCAAACCAGCCACAAGATTGCCTGAACCTGTGCCTTGGCTCAAACACTTTCTTCTGCCTTCCACTAAGAATGCCCTCCCTCCAACCCTATCCACCCATGATTATTTTTCTGATTCTGTAAGTTCAAATGCCTGAGCTTCAAGACACCTTCTCTGATAGCCTGAGAAGAATTGTTTCCCCTCTGGACTTCCTCAATTTGATTGTCTTCTAGAGTTTGGCTTGCGTTATAGTTACCTGTGCACAGATCTGCCCTGTGAATCCAATTAAGGACATGACCCTGTCATGGTCAACTTTGTCTCCATATTCTTTGCTTAGTGACTACACAAGGCTGAGTTACACTGTACAGGGCTACTTTTCCATACTTCAGAAACTGCTTTAATAACCACAATCCACACGAAAGCTCCAGCTCGTAATAACAGCTACAGCTACCAATGACTGAGTGCTTATTTTTGGTCAGGCATGGAACTGAGATTTTTTTCACATGTATGTATACTAAAATTTATATGTATGTGTGTATGTATCTGTATATATGTATAAATATATGCATATATACACATAGACATATTTACATATATAGGTTTATATGTACATATACACTGTATATTTAATTGAGAACATATATGTGTATATATGTATATATATGTACATTGGGTATGTGTGTATGTATGTGTGTATTCAACTAGTCTCACATAAGGGATTCTCTCCTTTTTTAGAGATGAGTAAACGGAATCGTAGAGAGCTTAGGTGACTTGCAAGAGACTTGACTGCTGAGCAGGGAGGCCATCTGTAGCCACCTCCCTGTCACAAGGAAGCCTGCACATGTAAGTTGCTCCACCCCTGCCCCAGATGACTCCTGGGTGACAGCTGTGAAATATTTGGATGCATCCTGAGGCTTCTCTGCTAGCCCTATTGGAAAGTCTGCAAGTAGGTATAGGGGGCATGAGGAAGAAATAAAAACAGAATCCTGTGGAGTTGTTACATTGTAGAAGAAAAGAGAAAGACAAGTCAGGGGTGGAGAAAGAGAAAGAAGGGTTAGAGACCAGGGAATGCGGAACAGTGAGCAGCACAGCTCATCAGAGCATAGCTCTGTCCCGGCTGTTTTCACTGGAGCAACTCACTTTCACCTGTTGGATGACTGTCCTGCATCACTGGCCTGTAAGCTCTGGGAGAGAAGAGACCGTGACTATTAGCTATATCCCTAGTGCTTAACACAGTGATAATAATAATCATAGTAACAGTCGCCATTATTTATTGAGCACCTAGGATGTGCCAGGGCACTGTTCTAAACATGTCTCTTGTATTATCTAATCTTCACAAAACCTTATGAGATAGGTAATATTGTTAACTCCATTTAATAGGTGAGGAAACTGAGCCCCCTGCATAACTTACCTGTGTCACACATCTAAGGCAAGTCAGGGCTGGCTGTGCAGACAGACGCTCTGACACCAGAGCCTGCCTTTAACCGTGATGCTGTGCCACTCCCCATGGCACATGAACTAGCCACTTATTAGGTATATACTGAATAAAACAATCAATAAACATGGGAGGGTCACCAGGACCTAGAACTGGAAGGAGGTCAAGGATTATGAAAATTGAAAAGAATCTTTGGATTTGCCAATTTAAGAGGATGTTGATGGCGTTCAAGAGACCATGGTGGAGTCCTCTCTCCGTCCCCAGGTAAGCTGGGAGTGCCCAAAGCATCCTCAGCTCCTAGCATAGTTCCTGGAACCTGGTCTGCACTCAGGGATACCTGCCAAGGCAGGAGGCCAAATGTCCCCCCATGTTCCTTCCATCCGCTGGCCCCTGTGAAGGCTCTGGGAGTGACTGAAAAACTGGCATTTTTAGTCCTACAGAGACCTCAAAGAGAGGAAACGTTGAAGACAGAAACCCAAAACTCTCAGTTTATAACTTTGAACTGGGGCCGGGGAGGGGGGTTGGGGAATAGCTTTCATTGGCTACAGCTACCACATCAAAAATAAGTAAAACATGAGAACTGTGAACCACATGAAGAGAGAGCGCGCCAACCTCAGTGAGTCTCTTAACACTTAAGACGCTTCTTGTGAAGCCTCCCAAATGAAAAACAAGCACCGTTGTTCTTTATGGTCCAAATCACTTCAAAAGAGACTCACAAGCCCAAAAAAGATAAAGCCCAGCTTAAACGTGCACCCCACCCCACTTCCTCGCTGGCTCCTTCCCCTATGCATTGCCAGAACCTGCTCCACCAAACAGCGTGGGGTGGGGGAGAGAACAGACAGAAGAGACGAAGGCCCCGGCCACCCTCTGTGCGTGTCTGCCATCTGCCTATTGCAGGGGGCCCCTTGAGGAGAGAGGTGGCACCGCGCTGCGTGTCCGTGTGGCCGGCCAGCTGGATCACTGAGTTCAGCCGCACTCAGCTCCAGGAGGCTGCAGATTTCTGACTCAGATCTCAGCGAGCAGCGCTGACATCTATTACCCCAGAAAGAGATTGGATATTGGGCTTAATGAATTTTCTGTGTGTTCCTTTCTGACCATAGAGAGACCTCCCATAGAGACGAAATATGTCTACAAGAAGGGTCACTGCCCTTGCAAGGAAAATGTGATCCCAGCACCGCCGTAGTTCCTGGCGGCAGAAAGGTAAAGGAAAGCAGCAGAAACAGGCCAGCCCAGTGGGGTGCAAGCTGGTAGAAGCTCCACTCCACTGGGTGTAAGGGAAGTGAGCCGTGTGGAGGCGGCGCGAACAAGGGAGCATTCAAAGTCCCTTAACACTGGCGTTCAAGAGCCTTTGGGTGCTTTTATTTAATTGTGGGTGTGTCTGGCATTTCTATAATTCACAACACATGAGGCCGCAGTGTGAGAACTGAAATCAGTAGGAGGTGGAGAGCAGTCCAGTTTCCCATCCCACTCCCGCACGCTTAGCCCTCGGCCCCGACTCCGAGCTGGGGGCGACGATCCAGATTCCCAGCTCCTGAAAGAGCCCAGGGTCTCCTGCCTTCTCCTGCCAAGAAGGAAAGGAGCACGGAGACAAACCGACGGACTCAAAAGCCCTTCTTTCCTAGGACTCCTGCCACGACAGGAGGAGAAGTTGCGGCTGAGACGAGAAGGGAGGGCGGGAAGCCCTCCAGATGCCCCAAGCCCACTGAGGCCACAGGAGGGGAAGGGAGGAGGCTGCTGTCGCTTTCTGTGTACCTTGTTCTCTGTCCAGAAGGGTCAGCACAGCCAGGCAGCCCCGAAATGCAGTGGAGGCTACAGAAAGGAGGGTCCTCTCTCCTAGAGAAGGCTCAGGAGGCTCCCGAGGAAAGGGAGGGAGCAACCCTTTCCATTTCACTTCAGGTGGGAGGCAGAAAGGGCACAGAATCAAAATGGATGGCACTTGCTATTCCGTTTGCTCATTTCTGAAAAAATCGGGGTAGATTGGGCGCCCAGTGCACCATAAGCGTTATGTGTGTTTGTAAACGCACACGGGGCTGTAAGCGTTACGTGTGTCTGTAAACGCACACGGGGGTGTAAGCATTAGGTGTGTCTGTAAACGCACACGGGGGTGTAAGCGTTACGTGTGTCTGTAAACGCACACGGGGCTGTAAGCGTTACGTGTGTCTGTAAACGCACACGGGGGTGTAAGCGTTACGTGTGTCTGTAAACGCACACGGGGCTGTAAGCGTTACGTGTGTTTGTAAACGCACACGGGGCTGTAAGCGTTATGTGTGTTTGTAAACGCACACGGGGGTGTAAGCGTTACGTGTGTTTGTAAACGCACACGGGGGTGTAAGCGTTATGTGTGTAAACGCACACGGGGGTGTACACAGGGGTAGGGGGCTTAGAGAGAAAAGTAAAAAGAGAAAAGAAGGAAAGTAGCAGAGACTAGTTGACACCAAAAAGTACATAAATAAATTTACTTATGAAGACCGTGGTTTCCCACAAACAGCCCCATCCTGGTAGCAGAATGGGACAAATTGTCACACACCCACAGTGAATTGCAAATAGAAGGGAATGGAAGGACAACGTTCATATGCATTGGATGTATAAGAAGAATACATGTGTGACCTACATATGTCTGTTTAATTAGGACAAGTGTCCATCCCTAGTGAAGATTGATTAGTCATTGTGACCTTGTTTTTGAAAGGGCAGATGAGACTTTTGCTTTAACAAACTTACTTGGCCAAAAATTTAAAAGCTGGTAGTTCTACCTTGCTACCAATCCTGATTAATTTTTTGTTTGTTTGTTTGTTTGTTTTCCAACTTTACTTGTCTCTGATATTGAAATGTCTAGGAAATGTAACCTATGACATGGAAGTGCTATATAATTGGTTTTCAAATTTCAAGTCTCTTTAACTAATGTGGATTTTTATTAAGTAGTTATTTGACATTCAATGTCAGATGGGTTACAAGGAAAGCTGATGTTTAGAAGGATGTATTATGTGTTGCGCATCATCCCAGACTCTGTCTTTTAATTCGGATCATAAAACTTATGCATCTTTGTGTGGTAGATACGACTTAACCCAATATTTTTTCAAAAAAGAAACAGAAGCTTTATACCTTGCACAAAACCACATGGTGGTGAAGGCAGAATACAGACTGAGGGCCCATCTGACTCAGAAGCCCATGATGTTTCCTATCCTATCTCCTCAGTTACCAACGAGAGGTTCACAGCACTGGACCAGAAACAGACCTTGGATGTTGACTCCACCAGCCTCTAATTTTGCAGAGAAGAATGCACTACAGCAGAGGTTAGATTACTTGCCTAAGGCTTACTCAGTAAATTTGGTGATGGAGCTAAATTCATCACCAAATTTGGCTGCCACTCAGTCTCTAAATCGCTTGCCTGGTGTCCTCTCCACCCTCACCCACACCCCTACCCCAGCTGTGCCCCAGGTACTATCCATAGATGAAAAGAGACAGCCATCCTCAGCACCCTCCAGACCAGAGCAAGCTGAGAACAGTTGATACCTCCCCAGAGTTCCTGATACAACTCCAGGGCTGTGGAGGAGGCCTGTCCCACACAGCCGCTGCAAGAAGAAGATGCTGGGAGCTGAGCTGCTCCCTGGCAATCGCCTCCAGGCCAGCTCAAGCCATGCTAAGGGATGGGGGTCATAGGGACAAAAGGGCATTGTGTGTGAGAGAGGGAGTGGGGAGGGAGTGTGGGGAGGAATGCACTGGCAATTTCTTCCTCTCCCAAAGCCTGCCTCGCCCAGCTGTCTCATGGCAAAGGAAGGACCCTCCCTGGAGGGGCTGGAGGCCCACCGTGGATGCCTGGAGACTGGAGCTGATTGATTGAGTTATTAGATTTCCTCCAAAGGATAGAGGGCTTCATTTAGCCGGCATTGTGTCACTTGCTACAATGGCCCCTGAGTATATAGACGCTGCCTTATGCCGTTCCCTTTAATTCCCTTCAAATAGGGACATTTAAAAAGAGTCCAATAACATTTTTCTGAAAGGAACCTCCACCTCCTTTTTTTAAAGAACAGAATCATTTGTTTCCAAAAGGGGGCCCTCCAAAAGAAGCTGGAGGAGCAGAAACCATTTTAATAGCATCTTCTCTTTGCTGAATTGTGTCTTCATTTTACACTGCGGCTTTATTCTCTGCCCCTTTGACACAGCCAGCTGCCTTTCACGTTCCAGCTCAGAAACAGGCTGGCTTCAGGCTGTAACAGGCACCAGCTTCCAAAGCCCTTTCTCCAGATGACTCACGTTAGCTTGTGTGAGCCTGTGAGCCTGCGAGCCCCACACCACAGCTCCCAGACCTTTGTTCCTTTGCAAAGTGCATTCAAGCTCCAAGTACTAAAACAGTGTCTACCTAAGTCTCCTGCCTTACAGTGGAGTGAAATAATTAATTACACAGTGGAGTGTCTGGTTCCTATCTTGTTCAGGTTCATCCTGTTATCAACTCAGCAGCTGGAGGAAGTGACATCACGCCCCCAAGCTCTGCTTTGAAGCTGGAGGTGCATACCAAGACACTGTATGTGGTACTGCACTCTGGCCAGGAAATATCACCCTTGGACCATCTGTTAAACTATTTTAAAAAAAGAAAAGAAAAGAAAAGATTGGGACATCAGTTTCTTAACTAGAATTTCAAGTCCTATTGTTCAAATGGTGAGAAAAGCTTTTTGTGAATTCTGCTCTTAGCCTGGAAGATTATAAAAGGAGTGGAGATGAGTTCCTGCAAGTGAAATTTGAAGATTAAATCCTTTTATACAAAGCATAAATATATGTGGGGCTAGGTGGGGGGAATGCTCCACTGAGCAGGCTCCCATGTAACCAGTGAAGCAGATCCATTTAATGCTAGTCACCAGGGTTTCTTTGCCCAAGTATTCCAAGCCCTGGTCTGTCTGGGGCTGCTTTTCTACTCCTACGAAAAAGTGCTTTATCAACTGCTTAAGTTTTTCGTAGTGAGTAACAGCTCTGGGAACTCTCCGTGTGGATCTGAACAGCATGCAAAATCATTTTACTTTTAAGACAAAAGACATTAGCTTCCTGTAGCTTTCTTAGCCATCTCTACCTCTCTTCCCTTCCTACCCACTTTTCCCTCCCCTCCCCTTCCTCCAACCCCCACGGCACTAAATAAAATGCTTAGAAAATGAAGGCCACAGCTGCCCTTTCTTCCCATTAAAACAATCAAGAATGATGGTGGGTTTAATATATTTGATTAGAGAAACTCCAATTTGGTGCACTTGAATCAGCTGCCTTTGTCTTCAGCTCCCGATGGCCCGATTTCAGTGGAATGTCCTCTGCTGTCCACTGCCAGCTCACTCAGGCTGGGAGAAAATTCAGACGCTGAAAGCATTGGCTTGGCATGCTCAGAAACACGGTATTTATGCTGTAGAAGATGCCAGGCCCACTTCTTCCTAATCAGAGGGAGCACCACTTCATTAAATCATGGTCACTTACTGGTGACCCTCAGAGTTGTAGCTCTGGGGGGCCTGTGGTACTCTTTAGCAATGTTAATTTTTCATGGATTTTATTGCTTTCCTTCGTTGATATTGGCCTTGAAATTCAAGCCTGAATCCTGTTCAAACAACCCAGGAGATTCTGGTACCCAACTTGCATAGAGGAAATTCAGAGAATAATAATCACACTTACATATGGAGTCTCTTTCATTCAAAGAACAAATAGAAAACTAATGGAAAATAAGAAAATGTGTCATCATTTCCCCACAAGGTGTTATTAAACGGGTTTGAAATATTGCCTGGGCAGCCCCTAACTTGTAGGGTACTTGAGAAGGAATTTATCTCATGGGGAGCTGGAGGCTTGGAGAAGGCTGTTGATTTGCACTTAAAGTTTATGGAGATTTTTAGGAAGGGCTCTCTTTAAATATTCTAAATAAATGTATGCTCCAAGAATAAGTACAAGAATGAATTCAGGAGAAGAGTTTAAATTCCTATCAAAGCCATATTGAAACGCTACAGAGTTTGTAGGGGTTTATTTGAATATGTTTTAATCCCTACCATGGCCAGAGTCAGAGATTGGAGTTAGATGGACGAGGTCACAGAGACTGCTAAACTCATTTTCTACACTTTTATGAAGCGAAATCCCCACGTCTCCCGGTATCCACCCCAAGTCGGCCGCCTAACTGAGCCCCTGCCCAGCGACTTCTCCACCCAGGCTCTGTGGTAGGAAACCAAAGCCCAGGGACACAGCCAAGTTAGAAATAGCATTCAGGCTTTTGGGTCCCAGTGTCCATGCCTGGTCTGTGAGTTGGCCTGTTAACAACATGGACAAAGTACACGTCGGGCTCAGGAAGAGTGGCCCAGGAAGGAGGGCTTCCTGCCCTCCACAGCCCTAGCAGTGAGCATCTCGCCATCACCTCGGGGGCGGGTGGGTGGGGGCTTGAAGTCACTCAGAGACCAATGTGGTCCCCATCAGCTTTGCAGGCACTGCCAGCCCAAGTCCTTGGAGGAGGCCTGGTTACACTCTGAATCCACACCCAAAGGCACTCTGGTCATGGGGCAAGAAGAATGAGCACAGCCTTCTGGGAGGGGCGGT
Source organism: Macaca thibetana thibetana (assembly GCF_024542745.1). Classification (NCBI taxonomy): domain Eukaryota; kingdom Metazoa; phylum Chordata; class Mammalia; order Primates; family Cercopithecidae; genus Macaca; species Macaca thibetana. The sequence continues at coordinate 18,946,009 of NC_065594.1, forward strand.
TTCCCAAGAGCAGCACCCGCATGCAGGGAAGGACTCTGAGAGAAGGTGCTGAGCCTGGCGGTGTGAATGAGCTCCATGCTTCTCCTTGGGAGAAATGCAAGCCTTTCTAGATGCAGAGGGAGCAGAGTGCAGGCAGCTAAGGCCCACACGGCCCCCCAAGGTGAATAAGATTACTTTAGTTACAAAAATACAACAAAGAGCTGGTTGCATTTTACCTCCCCTTTCACTGTAAAAGTCGAGATTTAAGATTCCTGTTGTATAAGAATTAATATGAAAAGAATTTTGTATCCTATTATGGCATTGTGTTATAATAATGGAATGCTCTCCCCGCCCAATCTGGCTTACTGCCCCCTAGATCTTGCCAACGATTATTCAGTTCCAGTGTGTGAGTGTTGCTGTGGGGATAGCCTCCTGAGCTTGAAAGAAAGAGGCCGTGGATGCTTCGAGCTAGAAAATGGCATAGTCAGCCCTCCGCCCCGGGCACCCCTGTCTACGCACACTCAGACACACACATGGGGACACACACACTTCACCCAGCGGTTTTACTGTCTTCCAAGCTAACACGGACCTGCATGGGAAGTTTAATACTTGGACAAATGCAGCTGTATGAGCAGCTCATTGTCTCTGATGCGACACACAATGGGTTCCAGAAAAGGAAAACAAAATACTCTTTAAACTGTGCTGCATTCTGTTTGGAAATTCAAAGTCCAGGCGGAGGGTTTTCCTTGACAAACCAGAACAGGGGTGTTGTTGCTGCACTTTAATTTTGCTTGGTAACTAGATCTTGTTCCCCTGAGCATAAAGATTTAACAGAGTTTCTCCAGAATTTACCAATTCAGAGAGTTCTGAACAACTAAGTAGGGGTGGGCGGGGGGAAAATGTATTTTTAACTCATCACATGTCCACAGGATTCTTAAGGAGAAAACAGTGACCGGTTCTTTTCCATGTCCACCGGAACAGAGCAAGGACAAATGAACTTCAGCTGCAGCAGGTGAAATTCAAGTGAGACATGAGCAAAGTCTTCCAGCCTGAGGAAGGTTGACTAGAATGTATCACTGAGTGAGGATGCTGAAACACTGCGGAAGATGGATAGGTCCAGCTAATTAATGCGTAGTAAGGGGAGGAACCCTCGGATTCTACGGAAGCTCCTGGCTGGTTAGGTGCTGATAATGGTGTTTCGTTTCAATTTATTTTGAGATTTCTAGTTGTTGGGCTCCCATTATCACATATTTCCGTCAAATCAACTCCCTCTGAATCACCCTATTTGGAGGGAGACACTGTTCTCCATTTCTGCTCAGCCACTTCCAGCCTCACCCACTCTATAATCTTCAGTGAGGAAATGCCTCTCACAGTCACTCTTCCTTCCCTGCCATGGCAGCAAACCACAGATTCCCAGCATTGAACAATGGCCACGGAAGATGTATCTGGTTGAGTTTGTTGTTTGTGTGTGTTTTTTTTTTCTCTTTTCCTTTTTCTTAATAGAATTCCTTCAATTACATGTATGTTTTCAGCAGCCAGGCCAGTCTTCCTCCTCACAGGGGTGAGGTCAGAAAACCCAGGAAGGTTTCAGAGCCAAGAAAGCCTCAGATCTGGGAGGAAGTAGTTATGGATACCCATGGCTGAAGTGTTCTGTGTCCACTGGAAGTAAAAGGGGAAGGTTCCCGCCCAAGAATGTACAGAGGATGTGAAATCATGTGTGGCTGCGCTGAGGCTAAAGGCTGACAGCCAACCATAGCCAGTTGGGGATATCAACCTCTAAAAACCAAAACTGGGGAAAAATGGCTCCCCATTTTCTGAGGTACTCTTGGAGCACAAGTTGAATGAAAACCAATCATCATTGCCCTGCCTAGCGTGAAGCAGAATGAAAAGAAGGCAGATAATATTTCCTCCTCTGAACCACTCATCCATATCTGTTCTGTTCAGGTATTTGTGCCTAAGCAATAGCACACACCCCTCTCAGCATTCACCCACAGATCCCTGAAACCAAGCCCTAGCACAGTCGACTCCAATCAGCATTCACCCACAGATCCCCAAAACCAAGCCCTAGCACAGTCGACTCCAATCAGCATTCACCCACAGATCCCCAAAACCAAGCCATACCACAATTGACTCCAATGAAAACTCAAAAAGCCATCCCGAACATCTCTAGGCTTCTTTCCTCTGCAACTTTCCTCCTTCTTCATCACCAGTTACACCACCAAAGTATCTACAACTGCTCAGATGTAGGCAAACTACCCTGAAAGTGCTCACACATATTTCTTCCTTCCCTTGGGGGTGACATTCTATAATGATTCCATTATGTTTACAAATAGAAAAGTTATTTCAATACATCTGTATATTATATATATATATGTATATATACACATAGCTTTTATATCACTGACACAGTGTTACATACAATAAAGAGAGGAATTATTTATATCAGTTGAATTATCCAAATTAGTAATTGCCAGCATTGAATTAGGTACTGTACAAATGGATTACAATGCAAATATACAAGCTATATACAAGCTTATAATTTTGAAAATATTCAAACTTGATATTTACGGGTATGTTTCAAGATGTGCCTATACCTGCCCATCACAACCATGCCATAGGTCAGTCTTTGTGAGATTCAAGTGTCCATCGGATCTCCTGATGAGCCATAGGCCCTTAGAGAAGTCTACATGGTACCTACAGGTCAACAGATGGCATGAACAAGGGCATTTCCTCCAGCCAAAGACTCTGAGAACATCTATCTCTGAGAACATCAGAGTCTGCCCTCTGATACTCAGAAGAAAGCAGACATGAGCCCAGACACCTAGTTTGACTCCAGCCTCCATCAGCCACTCCTCCAGGATGAACCATCCAATAAGACACTTAGTACATACCAGTCGAATGCCCCGAACTCAGGGAAACATACATTAAAAATAGGTCACAGGTAGACAATGCTTCTCGAACACAGAAGCATTGTCTTACTCAATTAAGTATCTTCATTGCCTGGCAAAATTTCTGTTTCACAGTAGTCAATAAATCCTAGCTGCTGAATCAGTGCATGAATAAATTTTGTCAAGCCTCAAATATCAGAAAGCCATCAAGGAATTCCAAGAAGGTGAGGAGCAAAAAGGTGTGGTGTGTTAGTGTTGATAGGAAAAAGACAAGTTTGTAATGCCATAGGTAAGTAGGATTTGGTCCACAGATCTGAAGCAAATGCAGGGAGAGAATTAGTTGTGAACTTACCTGTATTGTCCAGTACCTGTATTGCCCAAATGTCCATAGTAAGAAAGACTGACCTGGCCACTGCCTAGGATATGGAGACCTACAACAGCCAAGATAGGAAGGATACACACCCACACAGAGTGCAACCTGATGGATAAGCAGCTCACAGAAGGTGACTTCCTCCAACACATTTCCTTCACAACTGTACCCAATTGGGATGGAGGAGATTCTTCTGGGTCTGAAGCAATATGCTCAGCTCTGTGCCTCTCTGTGGGAAAGAAGAGCATGGGTGTGCCCCTAAAAGCATGCATGTGTCCATGGACACCTGCTCGGTCCCACAGAGCACCTGAGAGACAGAAGAGGACCAATGATCCTTATCATCATAATTAGAATTGTTACTGTTAGTAGTTGTATGAGTCCAGTGCCCAGCATCCTGTAATGTGTCCAAAAATTGGATGGAAGGTTGAGCATAAAGAAATGCGAAATAATAATAGTTTCATATGACAGATGAAAAAGAAAAATATAGATGGATGCAGAAAAAGTAAAGGAAGCACTTGCTTTGATTTATAGACCTTCCCCAGTGTTAAGAAATCAGTGGTGTGGCATTGGAATCTATACCTAGGGCATATTTAGTATATATTAAATACATGTAGGTCTTGCTTCTTGCACCAAATGAGTACAGCTGGAACAACTGCAATACTCACAGGAGTTGAAATGTACATACCTATTTCTGAAGTACGTTGAAATGTACATACGTTCAAAGTACGTTGAAATGTACATACCTATTTCTGAAGATGTTTAAAAACACCCTTGACCCATTACTACAGTGCCCCCAAACCCTTTCTCATTTGAAAGCCAATAACAATGTCTTCACCAATTCATATTCCTATGATCCCAGCGGGTGGGCAAGATGAGAAAAGCAGCCAGGCTACACATTTGCATCAAACAATAGAGAAACAGCCTCTATGAGGGACAGAAAATAAGGAGAAGGGACAGGGTGAGGAAAGAGCACAAACAGGATTGTGTCTCAGCGGAACATCTGAGGTTTACCACCATTCCATCAACTGCATCCCCAGCAAGCCGATAACGATGAGCCTTTAATGCATTTGCTGCCTCTGACTTGTGCGGCCCAGCATGCAATCATCCAAATGATACCACAATAATGCTGGAGCACACATTAAGCACTTACTGTAATAGCTGGACTGCTGAGCAAGAGACGTCGAAGGACGCAGAGCAGCAAGCATTAAGGGTGCCTTTGACTGTGTGTGCACACCCATATCAAGCCATGGTGTGGGCTCCAATGGGCTATGTAGTGACGACTGCCATGAAATCAGTGAAGAAGAAAATCGAGCATCGAAAGGTTGCTGATGGGACCTCTCTATTTTTAGGTTTAAAAATGTATTACACCGAAAGTGAACCCTAATGTAAACTTTGGACTTTGGATGATAATGATCAGTATAGGTTCAGTATAGGTTCCGCTGTAGCAAATGTACCCTTCTGGTTCAGGATATTGACAGTACGGGAGGTGGTGTGGAGGGGAATGGGATGCTCCACTAGGTCGTGGGCTCCTCAAGGATGAGAACTGTGCAATCTCTATCTGTGTGTCCTCAGAGCATGGCACAGTGATATTTTCTTAGCTAAACAGATGAATAGCTAACTTGCAAAAATTCTGCTTATTTGTAATACCTTTTTACTTTTTCATGCCTCTATTTGAAACAAAAGAGAGTTGTTGCCTAATCTCTTTCCTGAGATCACACAGCTCATGCTTCTAGATGGTTTCTAGTTGGTGACACACCAGCCGGACAGAGAGCTGAAAGTACACAAGAGTTCATTCTCACTCACCTGTAATCAACCCACAGCATTTCGAGTCATGCCCCGTCCAGCTCCGTGTCTATTTGGCATGGATATACACTACAAAGCAGAGAGGGAAACAGACATCCGGATTAGAATGTTTAGCATGCTTTGCTTTGTGCAGACTTTAAGCTGAACGCATATTTCATCATCATGGTCATGCCAACATTATTGCCCACATGAACAAAGAGCAAACTTCTCATTTCAAAGAAAATCATTTTGTTTTCTGTCAGCTCCAGGGTAACATTGACTGATTCTGACCCTAATTGGAAAGCTACCACTGAATGGTATGAAGTTTATCAGGGGTACAGTCCGACACCTTGAAATAAAATGGTAGCTGATACATTTTTCAGGTTGGCATATTTCTCTAAATCATTTACAATGAAATTTGGTAGGTGCAGAGGTCAAAAAGACACTATCACAGGACTAAAGTCCATTTCTTCATATGCAAACTTGAGAAAATAATGCTTACCACATAGGGTTACTGTGAAGGTCTAATGAGAGGATACATGTAAAAAAATTATACACCTTAAAACTCTATATGAATGTATTGCATTTTATTAATAACATTAATCTTTTTTTAATGACTCCTTAGATTTCACTTCTTCAGGTGGGCAGTTGCAAGCCTTCTACTCTTTCTTGAATATGACTTTTTCCTGGTTTTCTGTTGTTCTCATCCTCTTTCTTAATTCAAAGGGATCTATACATATCCCTTAGAATTAACTAGTAATTCAATAGTGTGAACAGGATAACCGCTTACAGAATACACCTATGCATTTCACTCATTTCGTTTAATCAGGATTTAAGTAAATTACACATTTTTTTCCTCCCTGATATGTCATGCCCTTACCGCTATATAGAATTAAACTTTAAGCTAAAGGGTGACATCATTTCTTTTTCTTTTCCTCTCTTTTTTTTGAGACAGAGTCTTGCTCTAGAGTGCAGTGGCACCATCTTGGGTCACTGCAGCCTCTGCCTCCCAGGTTCCAGTGATTCTCCTGCCTCAGCCTCCCGAGCCGTTGGGATTACAGGTACCTGCCACCACCACGCTCAGCTAATTTTTGTCTTTTTAGTAGAGACGGGATTTCACCATGTTGACCAGGATGATCTTAAACTCCTGATTTCAGGTGATCCACCCACCTCGGCCTCCCAAGGTTCTGGGATTACAGGCATGAACCTCTGCACCAAGCCCAAGGGTGACATTTCTTATCACTCTAATAGCCCTTGCCTATGATAATAAATTATCTGCCTCAAACAAGATGGGTGTGCACTTGTTCACATGGAAAGGTAGGCAAGCAGAGGCTAGAAAGAGGACAGAAAATGATAGGAAAGATGGACAGTTAGATGTTGTTTTTCACTCTGGCCCCACCAATATCTATTTTATGGCTGTTTTCTTTCAACTATTCAGTACAGTGAAATAGATGTAAGATCCATTCAAAATTGAATTCAACAAACTTAGTTAACTACCTACTACTATACTATGCCAAATTCTATTAACTAAAATAGCAAACATAAATATTATATATATATGTATCTAAATAACTGGAAAATAATACAAAAAATTCATACAAGACAGAAAAATGGTATATACTAGGGTCAACATATATGAAGGACTGTGATAGCAGAGAGGGATTAATTTAGGTTAAAGAGAATTAACAAAGCTTTCTCACAGTCTGTAGGACCCAAAAGGAGCTGAGAATTGGGTAGGCAGAGATGGATGGGGAAGGGGTTTCCATGAAGAGCAATGGCGGCACGAAGGCAGGCATGGGTGTGGCAAAGAGCAATGAACTATACAGAGACACGAATTATAGCACATTGTGCAGTGAGTCTGTTATTCACGACAAACAGGCTTTGTTAAGGATGGAAAATGAATACCTATTATGAGATGTATTTTTGTGTCTTCTTTTTAGTCATGTTAACTGATGTATAATTTACATACAGTAACATTTCCCTGATATACCTATTTTAACATCTAGCATAGGGCCCCAATGTCTAACTGAAAACTTTGCACATTGCAAATATTCAACATATATTAACTAGGGGGATGAATGGTTTGCCATCAACATGGTATTATTTGATGTTATAAACTGACTCTTTTTTCCACAAGATCTGTTGGAAAGCCGTTAAACTGACATGGTAGATAATATTAATGTTTATCTTGATAGTTGTCTGACTTTCAAATCACTAACTTTCTATCTCTTCATTTATAAATGTCTGCATGTATGTCAACTCTCTCTCCAGATTGTCTCAGGACATTTGGTTTGAAAATAGTTGATATGATTTGGATATTTGTCCTCTCCAAATTTCATGTGAAATGTGATCCACCAAGGCTGGAGATGGGGCCTGGTGGGAGGCTTTTTTAAATCATGGGTGTGAATCCTTCATTAATGGCTTGGCACATCCCTTATGGTAATGAGTTGAGTCCTTGCTCTGTTAGTCTATGAAAGATCTGACTGTTAAGAAGAGCCTGACAGCTCCACCTTCTCTCTTGCTTCCTCTCTTGCCATGTGACATGCCAGCTCCTGTTGTCTTCCACCATGAGTAAAAACTTTCCAAGGTCCCGACCAGAGGCAGATGCAAACACCATGCTTCCCGTGCAGTCTGCAGAACCGTAAACCAGATAACCCTGTTTTCCTTATGAGTTACCCAGCCTCAGATCTTCCTTTACAGCAAAGCAAAATGGACAAACACATTAGCCATAGAAAATCCAGAACAAAATATAAGACAGGATATTTTATTTATTTCTCACTTTGTGATGAATAGACATTTTCTAACTAGTACTTTCCTTGAGGAAGAGATAGGGTTTCATAGGGAGACTAGATTATATTAAGGAAAAAAGACAGCAGTCACATTTTATTGCCCTAAGCCCACTTTCATTCACGTTCTCTCCACTCATGGGCACACATACAAAGCAGGCGTTATGTGCCCAGATTGATAGACAAGGAAAAGAACTTTGAAAGCTGAAGTGACTTATTCAAGGTCACACACACAGACATATAGGCAGCAGAGACAGGACTAGAACTCAAGTCCTTACAGTGCTCTTGAGATGCAGTCATTAGCAACAGTCACAAAACACTTTTTAATTGAGGTTAAAATAAGTGTTGAAATCGCCTTTTTTTTAATACTGCCTTTGATAAATCTATCTGTCAGAACTCAGAGGTAGAAAACAGAAATTATTTTAGCTATTTTAAACTGAAAGGGATTTAGTACAGGGAATTCAGTGTTCATACAACTATTGGAGGGGCTGGAAAGGTAGGCTGAATGTTGGATCCAGGAATGCCTTCTAGTATGACACTGCTGAACCGGCCTTCAAGGGAGCTGCTCCCTCTACCCCAGTTAGAAGGTGGGGTTGCCACAGGAATGGTTGAGTTCCAGAACACAACCCCGGAGCTGTGAGATCCAGAAACTGCCAACAGGCTGCTACAATCGCTTATCTACTCACATGAAGCCTGTGGCTATACAGTAGAATATTGCTGCACAAAAGCACTGCATCTTCAAGACCTTGCATGCCAGCAAAAGCCATCAAAGCTGCAGAACTCTGTCCTTTCATCACATTTCTTCTTTTCAAATCTTGCATAGACACATCTAATTATGGAAACTGCTTTGCTTCCATGACTCTAGCTGCAAGGGATTCTGGGAGATACATAGTTGGAATAAATGCCTAATGCCAATCTACTATACCTACAACCCAGATATTTGGAAATATCAACAGCGTCTCCCAAGACAGACTAGAAATGGGATTTTTGGTCTGTACTTTAAAGGCAGACATCACAGGCAATCTGCATTCAGGTGCCATGTGTGGTTGCACAGGTTGTGCACTCCCTAGAATAGGAAAGGAATGAACTCAGGTTGAGCACTAGTCACAGAGACTATGAATAGAGTGACCAATCCTGAAGCTACTCAATGAATAATCTATGCCAGTCTTCTCAAGAGCTGTCTCCATCAAAGCAGGTCTTGGTTATAGCTTTGACATGGAAAGAAAGCGATATATATGACTAGATTAGGGAGCTACTTAGAAATGGACACATTATAGAGGATCTACCACCCAAGGTGCTAAGGCCATGACCACAGGAGGAGGGTCAAGTGGAAGTTAAGATTGACTTGAGAGCCTGATAGCCACAGTACCTGCCCAGAGAAGTAGGTCGGGTATTTTCATCAAGCTTTCTTAGAACTTAGCATAAAAACACCAGAGAATAAAAATATCATATATTATGATCTAAGAAAGTCAAAATCAATTATGCTGTACTGAGAAGTCTTTGAACTGAATTTGCATTATGTAAAATTGGAAATAAAAACATGTTCCATCTCTCTACCAATGTGTTAAACACACATACACACACACACACACAACAAAGCTCCTTTTTATTATTTTTATTATTCTTCATTTATTTATATTTCTGAAATACTGTATTTTGTTCTAGATTTCCCACTCAGTAAGAACATTGAGAAGCTGGAATATATTCAGAAGGGAGCAATTAAACAGGGACAGGTCTGGACCCAATGACATGGGTGAAACAGGTGAGAATTAGGAAACTACTATTAGCTTTGGAAGAGAAGGCAGTGGAAGAAAGATAGTCATCTTCACATATCCAAAAACCCCTCATTCTGAAAGACGGGGGTGTGTGTGCGGCTCCAGAGAAAGGAATCTGGAAAAATGACTAAAATTCACGGGAAGGGAGAGTTGGGTTCAGTTTAACCATTAGATCTGGCAGCAGATGACACAAGCTACCTACATAGGTATCCCTATGGTGAGATAGCTCCTGTAATCATGTTGATCATTTGGTCCCTTGTATATGCTGCATAGACAGACTTGATCTGCTGCTGGACTTGAAGCAACACAAGAACATGAGTCATACAGTCTCCTCTGTCCCCCCACCTCACCCCACAGTAGACGGCATAGGGACAGGCATTCGAATGCAATCTAGATGAAAAAAATGAAGAGATGAACAAGGCCAAAGGCCACAAATGACATCTTCAGAGAAAGACTGGCTTTTATGGGCCACCCCAGATATCTGGCTCAGCACATAAGAGTCAGCGATGCAGAGGAAACTGGTGCCTAGGCCAGGGTTTTGCCAAAAGCAGGCTCAAAGTGTGGGCAAGAGAAAAAGAGATGCTCAGATGGAAGCTCAGAGCCTGGCCTGAGCACAGCTTCCAGGTAAAGCTGGTGGGAATGAGAGGAATTGGCAGGTTTGGCACAGATGCTATTATGCTTTCTCAGCACTCAGAAACAGAGGCAGAAAAGGCTGGGTTTTTGGACAGGGGATAGTGACCGAATAGCTTCTAGATGTAGAGGGCCTTTGTTTCCAGATCTTCCAGCCTTCTCTACGTATGATCTCACTCACCCTACCTCTGCTCTGGGAAGAAGCATGCAGGTGGCTGCTACAGAAGGCACATAGGCCTGTTTTGACAAGAGCAGGCGGAATGGCTCCTCTCTGGCAAGCAGCCGACTTAGCAGTCAAGAAAGGACTGTCTTTCAACCCCAGTGACATCATGGAATGATTTGAAACCATATCAGTCCCTTTTCTATTCTTGATCCTATGACTCATTGGTTAATATTGAAATGTATATCGCTAATCGTGAATTAATAACCTGTGATTCAGTGTTGGACTGAATCAGCGAGGCCAAAGGGATCTGTGGAACAATTGTGTGTCTGTGTGTGTGTGTGTGTGTGTGTGTGCTTGATCCAGCACAATATGTGGAAATGCACCCATGTCCTACATCTACCACGCAACACCTCCACACGAAGCCACCCCTCTCACTAGCTCCCCAGAAGGCCAGGACTGTCATTCTAGTTGCACTGCTACCGAAGTGCGTGGTACATCTGATCTGCGAGTGAGCACTTCCTGTTACCTTATTCATAGCACCCTGGAATGAAGCTGTTCCTGCCCTGGCTCCACCCCTGTCACTCCACCATTTCTTGTGTGCCTCTTTTACTTAGTACCTCCCAGGTTTAAGGGAGAGACAGCTCCCATCTCCCATACCTGCTTGCCTGATACCCCAGGGTCCAGCTTGCAACCCTCCATTCTTACAAGTCAGTGACCCTAGGCTGCGTATTCATGGGCTCAGATGAGAAAGCTTTCTCTGTTGATTCACAGGAAGAGTATTCAGACCTTTGACTTCCTGTTTTTGATGAACCTAGTAAGAGAAAAAGAAGTGCCCTTTTAAAAATATAATTGGCCCCAAACAGTAACATATAAAAAAGAAAAATAGAAATTGCACATTGATTAAGGACTTGTCCATGAAGCCCATCTTCAGGTTGAGGTGCCGGGGCCACCCATGACACATGGCTAATACTGGAGCAGCCGTGTTTCTTGGAACACAAGACATGACCGTTTTGAGGAGAGGAAGTGAAGAAGGGTGTCTTCAACTGAAACCCCAACAGACAAAATGTGCGCAAAGTGAGTCAGTGGGATGCAAATGGACTGTGAGGAACTGAAAAGTCTAACTGCTGTTCCAGCAGATGGGGGCTTTCTCCAAGCACTAACCTACCAACCTGATGCGTCTCATTCAAAGGACTGGGGGAGACCTCACTCACATTCAAAAGTGGCAAGAGGATGGAAATGCAAAGTGCAGTCCCCCATCATACCTCTGGGCTGAAACATCTGTTGAATACATAGCATCCATTGCTTGTAGAGGCAAGGTTATAGAGACCAGGGCAGCCTGTGCCCTGATTGTGAGCATGCTGGGTAAACTGACTAGGGAGCTATAGTGAAGAGGTGAGGAGCCCTGCCCAGCCAGCAGGAAAGCTAAGGAAATCAATATCCCAGCATACCTGTCATCCATTCAAGCTCTGGTTAATAGATGTAATGGTGGCATCCAGATGGGTGTGCCTGGCCTACCAGTGCTTGCAGTGTTTTCCTTTACAGAGTTCTGGCCGCCCTCAGAAATGTCACAAGTGTTCAATTAAGTGACCCCCACACATACTATATGTTCAGTAAATAATATGTCCCTTCCCTCTAGAAAGACTTTATAGCTGTTAGGAATATGGCCCTTGGCAACAACATTTTGGCTTTGCTATTTATAAACTAGGCACCCTTGTGCAAACTATGCTAATAACCCAGAACTCTTTCCCTACCTTCCTAACAGGTTTGTTGTAATAAATTTACTTAATGTAAGTAAGACAAAGCCCAGGCTATAATAACTGCTCAATAAAAGGTAGGTAATATTTTTCTATGCCATGGCTCCTTGGATTGATGAATTGCCCCAGGCTGGGCTCAGGCTACATTATTGCACCATTTGTCTTCATGTACAGTAGTTGATTTGTATTTGTCTGCCCATACACACTGGAGTATGAATCTCGTAGTGCAGGAGCTATTTCTTGCTCATTTCTGTCTTCCCAGCACATAGCATGGGGATTGGCACCTAGTGGGTATTAAAGAAATGAATGTCACATAGCATATTTGACACGCAGAGCATTGGACACATAGCCAATGTACAGCAGTGATAAGAGGATGAACCAATCCTTGCCTTCTTTCTCTTAGTCTTAGTCTTATGAACCTGCAGAATCCCCTTCAACTACAAAGCGTGGACATGGTATTTCTTGACACATGGAGGCTTGCCCCAGATATTACAAATCAGAACTACGGGGGTGGCACTGTGGAATCTGCAGTTTAACGTAGACCCCGGATGAGTCTGAAGCCCATGGAAGACTGAGATCCACTGAATTGGGGAAACAGCCACTGGGTTGTCCTGTATACAGCAAGCAGAGATCAGCAGGCTGCAGGTAGCCTCTGAGACAGAAAGGCAGAGTTTCCTTTCCAACTTCTACAAGAACAAGAAAGCAGTGATTCTCACACCTGCAAGATGAAGGGTGGTGCCACCAGGTCTCAACAGATGACACCTGTGTGGAGAGATAATCACAGGATGAGCCATGTCTTCCAACACAAGATAACAGAACACCTCCTTTCTCAAACTCCATCAGTTCTGTTACACCAACAACCCATCCAGAACCCAATTCAACCTTTCTGAACCCAGGCCAGAGGCCTAAATTCCTTGCCAGTCACTTAGGGAGGAGGGGGGACCCAGCATTTACTATGCCCAAGTAGGTGGCATGCTCTGTACTAGGCCATCGTTAAATGACAAAGCATGCTCAAAAAGGATGATTTAACATCACTTGGGTTTAGTAAAACCTAAACTCCATATTCCCTCACTGGGGAAATTCTTTTATTATTTTTCTGAAGAGCACAGGAGGTTAAAATAAAAACCTACTACTACAGTTAATAGCTGCATTACAGGCTATAGTTCCATTAAAGCAAGGGGGATTCATACCTGTCAACTAGGGGCATGTTCATCTAAAACGCATCATTAAAGCCACGAGGCCTCATGCTCCATGCAGATATATCACCACAGCAACAGAGAGCAGAGATGCATGGAGAATAGGCAATGTGAATTTCCCAGGCTCTCATTAACGTTTTAGCTGATTTTTGTCTAAAATGTCTTGGCCTACAGCATCACTTTGGAGAGAGCCACTGACTCTGCAGAGCAGGTAACAAGAGACTCACAATGCATGTTTTCATGTGGGGCAGCCTCTGGGGAAAGTCAGCGCAACATGCCCACTCAGAGATGTCCAGCAAAACATCTGTTCAGCAAAACATCTGGACAGCAGGCACCCATCAGGGCCCATAGACAAAAAGCTTATATAAATCCTTTAATCTGAACTCTTACTCAGGGCACAAATAGCCCTTTGCTCTATGCACCAAACAGCCCACTCAAGGGCAGAGTGTCCAGGGCCCAAGGCAGTACTGGACACTCTGAGCTTGCCTTTCTAGGGGTGCTTGTCATCCCAAGCACTATCCACCCTGCAGATAGGGCTCATCATGGCCACAAAGCCCAAGCTCTGTGTCTTCCAGTGCAAGAAGGTGACATGAAACAAGTGGAAATCTGGAATCCATAGCTCTAGGGACAATGGTGGGGCATGTTCATTGAGAGGGGCAGTTTTGTCAATGTCAATTCCTCAAGGGTTGGCATTTAAGTTAGGGAAACACCCAGCTTTTCTCTTTTTCAGCAGGATGGTTTTGAGCCACTTATTGTCATTTTCCCTTTCAAGAGAGGGCTGGGAAAGGAAAATTAATCCTTTTGAGCCTCCACCAACTAACCCTGAAAAAGGATGTGAAGGAAAGATTAACATGGTCAAATGAGGCATGGGTTTTGTGAATCCACACTTCCTCTGATGGGTGCTTTTTGGGAATGAAGGCTAACTGCAGAGCAGAGTTCCTTTCTGCTTCCTCCACTAAGTGACTCCTTTAGAAGCTTTTATGATGGCACAACTCTGGCTTAGGTGTCCCTCATTGATGTTCCTATAGCCCCTTTCTTGATCTATATTATAATGATTATCTGATTGTCTCCCACTAAAGACTTCAGTCCATGAGGGAAATAACTCTGTATTGTTTTATCATTTGTACCATGTCTGGAATATAGTTTAAAAAGCAATAAATATTTGTTGGATGAAGGCTTGAATAAAGATAATGACCAATATATAAACATATACAGAACCAGAATACTTGTACATTGTACCCTATTCAGGGCTTTATTTTAAACACCTTACACCCAATTACAAACAACTGTGAGAGGTAAACAGATAATAGTGTTGTTTGTAATTTACAGGTGCGTAAGGCAAGCCAGGAAGAAGTTAAGAAAAGAGATAGGACAGATGTGGAGCTGAAAGGTGTGCCAAGTCTTCGCCTTCTGGGAGAGGTCAGGAACATACACATTATTCAACGTAGCCTGACCACTTGTACATGGCTTTTCACTTTTTCGAAGTGCTTTTACTTTTACTTGAAAAAGCACTTTAAAAAAGTGAAAAGCCATGTACAAATGGCTATATTTCATCTTGATTTATCTTCACAATAACCCTGTGGAAGGAGAGCAAGCTGATACTATTATCCCTGTTTTATTTATTTACCTTATAGATAAGGTAAAGGAGGCAGAGAAGCTTGGCATCACACCCCAAGACACCTAGTGAGTGGGTGGTAGAGCCAGTGTTAGAAATCCTGGGCTGGTCCTTGTTTCACCGGCCCACGGTGCTGATCTCACCCAAGCACTAGATCAAGACTGGCAGAGGCTTCTTTCAGAGGAGAAAGGAGGGAAGGGGAGGGGAGGGCAGAAAATGAACTCCGGAGGAATAAACAAGGAAAGGGGCCTCCAGGAGGCAATAATCCACATGTCAGTCAGAAATACACTCATGAGCCAGACACTTGAGGCCAACAACTGCCCATGGCTGCCCCTCTTCACCTCTAACACTCTCTGCCCAGTGACCCTTTCCCATTCCCCTGACACCCTTCCTCTCCCATCTCCCACAATTGTGAGCCAAACTTTCTCCTCTGCCTGTGAATCTTGGTTTATCTCAGTTCCTCTACACCCCCTCCAACTCCACTAAGAAAACGAGGCCATCAGTTAAGAACATTCTGTTACCGTGGACAATTTCTTCCTTGATCTCTCATTAGCTGTCTACACAGTGGGCCATGGCCTCCTTTGTTAAGCCTTCTCCTCTGTTAGATTTGGGAAGCTGCCCTCTTCTGGCTTTCCTCCTACCTCACAGGCTGCCCCTTCACAGCCTCCTCCCTCCTCTCCTCTTCTGCCTGTCGGTATGTCAGCATTCCTCAGGGCTCCTGCTCCCCTCCATCTAGGTGGTTTCACCCGGTCTCATGAATTTTAATCTCTCTCATGATTACCAAATTTCCATCTTCACCTGCTCTGTCCCTAAGCATTAGGCTTCTACATCAATCTACCTACTTACATGTCCATTTGCATACTCCAATGCATGTCAAATTTCACTTATTCAAACATGCTTTGATTTGTCCCCTAAAAACTGATCTTCCCATCTTCCTCAACTGATTCATTGGCACCACCATTCACACAAATGATCAAAATGGAAATCTTGGAGTCATCTCTTATCCCTCCCTCTTCCTCAACTCTCACATTCAATCTATTGCCAATCCTATTGGGTCTACTCCAAAACTTTGCACTTAATCAATTTCTCTCTGTTTCAAACATTCCTGCTGTAATCCAAGCTACCAACATTTCTCATTAGGACCACAAAATAGAGGCTTGTGAATGGGTTCTCCATTCCTCCACAACCCCCTCCTCCTGCACACAGCAGCCAGCATGAGCTTTTAAAGTAAACAAGTTGTTCGTCTACCTAGCAACACTCAATGGCTTCCTATTGTACTCAGAAGAAATTCCAAACATCCCGCCATGATCTTGAGGCATACTCCATCCAGGTCTTGCCAAACTATCCAAGCTCCCCTCGTCATCCCTGCACAAACTGTTCTCCAATCACACTGGACTTCTGACAACTCACACACAGACTTGCCTCCCCCAACAGAGACTCTGTGCTTACTCTTCACCCAGCCTGAAATTCTCTCCCCTGGTTCTCTGCACATCTGCCTTCTTATCCTCTAGCTTTCTGCCTAAATACCATTCC
Organism: Macaca thibetana thibetana; assembly: GCF_024542745.1. Taxonomy (NCBI): domain Eukaryota; kingdom Metazoa; phylum Chordata; class Mammalia; order Primates; family Cercopithecidae; genus Macaca; species Macaca thibetana. Next base: position 18,962,480 of record NC_065594.1, read on the forward strand.
TCAAAAAGGCCCTCCCTCACCTCCTTTTATTAATAAAAGTTATTCTTTAATTCAGGATCATTATAGCCTACAACCTTTGTGACAGTCAATAACTTGTAGTTATTTAATGACTCTCACAAGAGAAGTTTATATCTCGCTCCTGTGATAATCCAGGGTGATTCTAAGCTGGGGAGAAAGAAACTAGGAGCATAAGGAGTTGCTCAACACAGAAAATCCAGCACTCAGGCTGAAGGAGGCTCTGCTATCTCCACCATGTGATCTTCAAAGCCTCCTTTAAGGTTGTCATCCCCATCCATCAGAAGAAGGGGAGTCTAGAGGAGCATGCATGGGAATTTTAGTAAGTGGCACACGGCATTTCCAATCACATTGCAAGGGCTGGAACTCAATCATATGTTGCACCCAATGGCAAAAAAGACTAGGATGTCACCCGGCTGCATATGAAGAAGAAAGAAAAATGGTCTGGCTGTCTGGTGAACAGCTGCCTGGCCTCGGCCATGCTGTCCTTTTTGTTGTTGTTGTTGTTGTTGTTGAGATGGAGTTTCACTCTTGTCACCCAGGCTGGAGTGCAGTGGTGTGATCTTGGCTCACAGCAATCTCTGCATCCTGGGTTCAAGTGATTCTCCTGCCTCAGCTTCCTGAGTAGCTGAGATTGCAAGTGCGTGCCACCATGCCCAGCTAATTTTTGTATTTTTAATAAAGACAGGGTTTAACCATGTTGGTCAGGCTAGTTTCAAACTCCTGACCTCATGATCCGCCCACCTCAGCCTCCCAAAGTGCTGGGATTACAAGCGTGAGCCACCATGCCTGTCCATTGGCCCATGCTGTCCATTCTCTCTGCCCTCAGCCTTAGTAGACATGGTCTCCCTCTTTTGTTCAAGGTCAAATCTTCCCCCTCTGCTTTGAATCTCATCTCTTTCCACCTCCTCAAGGTTTTTTCTTTACCAATTTTCCCCCTTTCGTTTCTACATTTTCAACTTCTTCCTTTGTACTTGGATTCTTTCCTCCAATGACATCTTTCATTAGCTAAAGCCACCAACAGATTTCATATTCCCACATCCAATGTCTTTATTTCTCTTCAACTCTGCAGGAGCTGGCATTGTGGACCCCTTCTCTCTATTTTAATTCCTCCCCCCATCTTTAGTGATAACACTCTTTGCTGGTACTATACCACCCTTTTCCTCCCACTTCCATAAATATTTTTTCCCAGCCTACTTTGTGTTCTCTGTGCTTTCTTTCGCTCTTCATGCATCACCCTAGTTTCTGCCTCTTGCCCTTGTCATCATCCCATGTGAACTTCATCTATCACCAGAGCATCAACTATCCCTTGCACTAATATGATTTCAAATCCATATTTTTTAAATGAGAACTCCCTAATACCCTCTAGCCATTATATTCAAGTACCTTCACACCATCTTCACTGAGTATTCCTTAAGTATTTACTCCTCACCTTGTTCCACGGAACATTGAAACAGGTCACTATATATATTATATATATTTTGATGAAGGATTAAAATATCAAAGGGAAGATATAGTGAAGAAAATCATAAAGTCACAGGGAGCCCATGTAATCCTAAACAGTTGAATTTTCTCAGCTTCATATCAGCCAATTCAAAGGGAAATATGATAGCTGCTAGATTTACCAAATCCAAATAAAAAGCAAACTAAATATTTATTCTCTTTAGGTCCTAAAAAATTTCTTGCAGGGAACCTGGCTCTGTAATATTTTGGATATTTGGGAGGAAGTTTTAGACTTCATCCCTACCCTAGAATCAACAACAGGGTTGCATATAGATGTGGTTTAAAATCTTCTTCTATAAAGCTGAGACATAATGCCAAGGCATAATACAATAAAATGAGTGTTCAAGAGCCAAAACGTTACAACTCTACCATGCAACTATTTGACGGTCTGGCTTGTTTGCAAGTGAAGATCTGAACATCTAAAGAAATATATTTGCTGCAAAGTATTCGAAAGTATCTTCCTATATTTATTGTTTCTCAAAACCAAGTTATTCATAGGATTGGATAATAAAGGCTTCTTAGTTTCAGTATTTGGCCCACAACCTAAAATGTAGATAGCAAGTGGTGTTAATAATTAAGGCATAGATGCATAGGTCTTGACAATAGCCAAGATGTTGTCCTCTTTAAAAACGTAGAAATTTAACCAAGATAGTCTCTATGGAATCTGCTTCTGAATATCCCTCAGGTATTTCAAACTCATCTTGTACAAAACTCAATTCACCATCATTTCCCTTGAACCTTCACATCCTCCTGTTATCTCAAGACACAGACTGAAAGAAAACACTTTTGGCCCAGACACTTGATAAGAGAAATACACAAATTACATAAAGAACTCCTATAACTCAATAATAAAAAGAAAATCAACCAAATAAAATAGGCAAAAGATTTGAAAAGACATTTTCCTAAAAGAGGAACCACAAATAGAGTCGTCATGGAACCCTTCTCCCAAAGTGGGTCCTGCCAAACAGTAGTTCAAGAAGGGCCTCAAGGTCAAAGGCAAGGAATTTGAACTTTACCCCAAAATCACTGAATGATTTTAAGCAGGGACCAATATGCTCAGCTTTTAAATTTAGCAAGATCACTCTGGATGTTAGTAAACATCGTAATACATTAAAAATAGAAATGGTTCTATGGTCAAAGATATTTGGAGAACTTAAACCATCCATCAAGAAGTTGTGCTGCAGGAGTCCTCAAGGACACTCTGTGTGTGGGGTGAAGCTCTGTCACTGTTCAGTGACTGCGGCAAACAATCTTGTCCTTGACTTCCCTCTCACATTCTTCCACTCAGGTGCAGTCAGTCACTCCACCTCGCAGGGTCATTCCGAAGTTGCCTTCTCTCCTATCTGCACTCTCGATGCTTTCTATGTTAGCTCCTAATGTGGCTTCTGGCCTCCCACCCAGCCCACTTTCAGCCCACTCCTGCCAGAGGGAGATCTCTCTAGTGCAAATCTCATCACTTCACTGCCTTGACTAAAATCCCTCCATAATTCTCCACAGAAAAAAGGATCAAGTTCAAGTTCCTTACTGTAACTCACAAGGCCCTTTCTAACTTGGCTACTGCCACTCCTCAACAGGTCCCCGCGCTCCGGATTTGAAAAGCTTCTTGTCCTTTCTCAAAGGGATGCTTCAGCAATCTGCGCTTTTGCACACAATGTCCCCTCTTTATTTCCCTCCCCAGTCCCCTTGCCATTCATCTTCTAATCCCACTTATATTTCAGAGCCGTTCAAACACCCCAGACAGTTTCACTTCCTTGGAGACTTTCTGGGTAAGATTCTATGCCCCAGCCCTCCTCCTCCCTCCATCTACAGCACCTGCTGCGGGGTGCTGTCACCGCTGGTGTGTTTGTTTATCTCCCTGATGGGAGTAGGTGCGCCTTGAGATCAGGGCTATGCTATCGGTTCTATTCATCTCAGCATCCCACACATCTAGCACAGAAAATGCCCACTGGCCATCCTGTGCATTCCTGCTTGTCTTTCAGACTCACTGCAAAATCACATCCTCAGGGAGCCTTCTTTAACCTCACCCTACTGGGTCATGGTCTTCTATCATGAGCTTTTCCATTTCTGTTCAATTTTCCTCCACACTCTTGTCATCCCTCATCACCACTTAATTATTTAGCAGTGTGATTACTTCACAGCGAGTCTCTCCATGAGGTAGGGATCACATCCGTTGTGCTTCCTGTGTTAGAGCAGCACTTGGCACAGAGCTAATATTCCATCATTATGAACAAAGGAGTGGATGGGAAAGCATATGTGAATCTACAGTAGTGTCTGCCTGGGATAGAAGAGGCCAAGGGCTTGTTTGTTGTTGTTGTTGTTTTAATTCAACAGGGCATGTGTGGTGGTCACCAACAATTTGATAAAGGGTGAAGAAATCAAGGAACAGAAATTCTACCAATCAGGTCTGGATGTTTGTCCTGTCAAAATCTCATGTTGAAATGTGAACTCCGCTGTTGGAGGTGGGGCCTGGTGGGAGGTGACTGGATCACGGGAGTGAATGTCTCATGAATGGTTTAGCACCATACCCTGGGTGATACGTGAGTTCTCAGCTGGTTCACGTGAAATCTGATTGTTTAAAAGTCTGGGACCTCCCCCCTTTTCTCTCTCTTGCTCCCACTCTCACCATCTGAAGCACCTGCTCCCTACTTCACCTCTGCCACGACTGAAAGATTCCTGAGACCCTCACCAGAAGCAGTTGCTGGAGCCATGCTTATACAGCCTACAAAACTGTGAGCCACTTAAACCTCTTTTCTTTATAAACTACCCAGACTCAGATATTTCTTTATAGCAACAGAAAAACTGACTAATACACCTACCTATAAAAATCATGCCAAGATTCTCCTGTTTGGAGCTGAGCTTTGTGGTGCATGCCTGTAATCCCAGCTACTCAGGATGCTGAGGCAGGAGAATCACTTGAACCCGGGAGGTGGAGGTTGCAGTAAGCTGAGATCATGCCACAGAATTCCAGCCCGGGTGACAGAGCAAGATTCAGAAGAAAAAAAAAAAAGAGAGAGAGAGAGAGAGAGAGGGTCTTGTCTGGAGAGAAGGGGAAAGGGGATGTGGTGACATACAAAGAGTTTCTCTTTCTCTGTCCCTTTCCCATGTCCATGACCGAGGGCAAGCAGACGGAGGAGAAGAATACGACATGCTGAGTTTGTCAATGAAGGAGTCAGGCTGACTCAGAGATCAAACCTATGGTGTACTTTTTCCCCTGGTTCCCAGTGGTGTTTAATTACCATCATTATTAATTCATCACAGTAATTCTCTTTTAAAATCATATAGTGCTAAAAATAGTGTTTCATAAACGTGTGAAAATTCAATCTAGAAATTATTTACCAGGTTATACTTCCTTCCCAGAACTCTTGATCAATGGAAATTGATTTGAAGCTGAATTTTTTACAAATCCATTGCCCACTCACAAACCAGTCCATGGAAATAGAATAAGCAGAAGGTCCTCCCTCTTTCCTAATGGCACTCCAAACTCCCTTTCCCCAGCTCCTTTGATTTGAAAATCTTTATCTTAAAGCACTTTATACACAGTCATTAATTTTCACAGCACTCCTGCTAAGAAGATTCTATTACTTCCATTAAACCATAGAGTAAACCAAGAAGCCAAATTAAGTGATTTGCCCACTCAGGAAATTAGTGGCCTGACCCAGTTCAAACATAGTAGCTAAGATTTCCAAGGCCTCGCAGCCAGCTGCCACCCTGACATTTCCTAGCTCCGTAGAGTGGATAAGGGCCTGGGCTTCTGTGTCAGTACAACCTGGGTTCAAGTCCTACTTCTGTAATTTCCTTGGCAAATTACTCAACTTCCTTAAATGCATGCAAATCTGCGATAAGAACACTTGTTTCATAAAGTTGCTATGAGGATTAAAGATGATAAGGTACACAGAAGTACTTAATACATAACCTGGAACAAATAAGGAGCTATGTTATTATTATTACCCTACACATCTGGAAGGGTATACTCTTCATCCAGCCCCCTTCCATAATCTTTTCTTCATCACATCAGAAAAAGAGCAAACCACACCTGCAACTCTATTTACCTCTGCTATATTACACACACATTTGCAGATAAAGTCTTCTATGGGAATAATAGGACACCTGAGCAGATTCTTGGAGCACTGCTACATCAGCAATTATCCAAAAATTCATTGACATATCCACCCACCCATCCATCCACCCATTCATCCATCTGTTTGACCACCCATCCATCCATCCACCCATCCATCCATCCATTCATTCAAGCTCAGTACACATAGTAAGCACCTACCATGTGTAAGCCTATGTTAAATATTGTGGGATGTACTAAAATGATTTATAGCTGTGCCCTCAGAGCTATAAATACAATTAAAAGAAATTATAAAACAAAATGGAATGTAAAAAGTGTTTTAAGAGAAGTTATTGAAAGTGAATGAAGGGCATTGCCACATGGAAAGAATAGTGAATTAAGAGCCAGGAGATTTTTTTTTTCAGCCCTGATTTTAATGTTGGTCTAACATAAACCCATCACCTCCCTAGGCTTTGGTTTCCCCAAAGTGAGGAGGCAGAAGTGGAAGATTCCAAGGTCCCTGTAACCTCTAACATTTCATTCCCTCTGCCTCTATGTAAGTCAATGTAACATCCAAACTGAGCACTAAGTAAGAGGGTATTGCATTCCAGGAGGGGGGACTCATACAAGCAAGTTTATGAAGATAGAAAGAATCAATATTAATGGAATGGCGAGTGGTAGCATTTGAATACAGCGAATGGCAAAAGAAGGTAATGTCTTGAGAGTTAGATTCAGAATAATTTGTGAAGGGTCTTATTTTCAGGCCAGAGAAATGGAAGAATTAATTACTATTGAGCAATTGCTAAGGAGACTTCTTATGTGTCTGTGCAAGGAGCCCACTTTCTCAGAGATCAAACCTATGGTGTACTTTTTCTCCTTATACCTCTCACACCTTCTTACACCTGCGCACCCTACAAGCAAGGGCCGGGTATGGCCGCAGTCAATCACTGCAGAGAGTTAAAGTTCCTATTGGGAAAGGCCACTGAAGAAGCCAAGCTGGGGTGCAGGGTCTTCCCCACATTCCCTGTAAGCCCTGTGATCACCAACACTGAGTTATCTTGGAGGGCTGCTCTTGTCTCTATTACGCCCTGTACATGGTCATGCCCCCCACACTCAGCAAACCAAAATGAGGTGGCAGAAAGGGCAAGTAAATAGTCTGTTTAGAGGTGTGCAGGCAATGCTCCAGGTTGTGCCACCAGGCCTCACTGCCAGGCCCTCTGTGATGGGTGCTCAAGCAAGCAGGAAGAAAGGGATGCTTTCCTGTTTCCGCTGGAATGGCCTTTCCACCCATCTGCCTGGTAAATGCCTACTCATACTTCAAGAGTTAGCTCCAGAATTGTCTGATCTAGAAGCCCTTCTCGACTACCCTCAAACCCTTCCCAGGCACAGTGGGCCCCTCACTATACCCTACTCACAATTTTAACAACACCCATGATTCTTAATTGTATTTATTCACATATCTTTCCCCCAAACAAGCTGCAAACAATCCCTTGGACAGGACACTCTGTCTTAGTCATCTTTGCACTCAGTCACCTGGCCTTTACCGGACACACGGTTGTACCTCATGAGCATCTGTCAATAACAAGAGTAGCTGACTTTCGCCAAACACTCACCACGAGGCAGGCACCACACTGGCAGCTTCACATGCACTAGTCATTTAATACTCACAGCAACTGTTTATGTCTGGTGCTATTATCCCCACTTTATAGATGAAGAAACTGAGGCAGAGATGAGCTAAGCAATTTGCCCCAAAATGAAAGCACTACTCTCTTTTCCAAGATCTTCATCCCTTTAGATAGACAGTAGGTAAAGCAACCTGAAATTGAGAAAACTTCTAATGCCATCGCAGAACTGGGGGTTGTAAAAACGTTAGTCCAAGCTGACGCTGAAATTATGGGAAATGTGTAGACACCACACACTTGAATTCTGAGAATTCTTTATTTTTGGAGTCAGGGTTTCACTCTGTTTCGCAGACTGGAGTGCAGTGGTGCACTCATAACTCACTCTAGCACCCAGCTAACTGTTTCCATTTTTTTGTAGAGATGGAGTCTTGCTATGCCATCCAGGCTGGTCTCAAGCTCCTGGCCTCAAGCGATCCTCACTTCCACAGATTCTGAGAATTCTTCCTTATTCACCCCTAGTGAGGATTCACTAGTAATTTTAAGATAACACCATAATACCCAAGTCACATGGGCTGATCATTAAGCTCAGTTCATGCTTATGGAACATCTGATAAAATGAATTTTAAACTATAACCTGCTCCTCTCCCTCCCACACTAACTCTGTGGACAGAGATTCATTTGCAAAACAACATTTTCTCCCACTGACTCTCAGTGACCTTTCCCACCACTGTCCCTTTTCAAATACAGAGTATGTGTAGGTAAGTCCTCCCCAGGAGGGAAGAAAGAGGCCGTCAGGCACAGAGGAGATTTGCAGGGTGGAAGTACTGACTGGTTCTATCCCACTGCCCACCTCTGAAAATAGCTTCCTTGATGGCCACAATCCCAGACATCTCATGAGAGCACCAAGTAGATTACATTCTTATCTATTTAAAAGGAAACAGCCCACCTGGGCCTGGATTCTCCACAGAATAACAAAAGAGAAGCAGAGAGAATCAAACTAGCTCTCTGGAGCAAAGGTGTACAGTTTAAATGATTGCACAACCGCTGCTGCAAACCAGAACATTCTGTACGGTCAGAAGAGGCTTAATTAGCCTGAACCAAGAGTCTAAGGTCATATGATTCAGAACATTTCACAGCCGGAGTTGTGACATTAGAGGTGCTATGGGCCATCCTACCAGACCACTGTGAGGCCCCAAACAGGACGGCCTTTTGTTTTCTCCAACCCAGGCTTAATTTAACTTAAAAACATCAAGGGGGTAGTGGGGAGCCTCTGCGTGTCTTTTGGAAGCCACAGTTGTTTTATTTGTATGCGTATCTGTGTGTATTCTGAGAGTGTGCGTGTCTGTGGGTTTGTTGGTGTTCTATGCTCCTAATCAAAGAAAGCTTATGAAAGAGAAAAAGAAGTTTAAATAGCAAAGTAGTGACATCATTTCCAAGTGTTCTGGGATGAGAAGATTGTTCCATAGTTTATGTATTCATTTATTCATTCATTCTTTCTTTCTTTCCTTCAGTCAAACTCTGAGCGAGCATCCATTTAGCCTTAGACTCTGTTACAGGAAACAGACCGCAAGAGACGCACGTTCCTGCTATTAGTTCCTATCATTGCTGTAATAGACTACCACAAACCTGGTGTCTTCAAACCACAAAAATTTATTATCTTGCAGATCAGAGTGTCAGAAGTCAAAACTGGGTCTCTCTGGGTGAAAATCAAGGTGTCAGCAGGGCTGGCCTCCTTCTGGAGACTTCAAGGAAAACCCATTTTCTTGCCTTTCCCAGCTTTTAGAAGCCACAAACAATCCTCGTTTATGGTCCCTTCCCCTACATTCAAAGTCAGCAGTGTCAAACCGGGTCTGTCTCATGCTACCAGCTCTCTGGTTCTCTACTCTTCTGTTCTCTCTTCCATCGTTTAGGACTCCTGTGATTACATTGGGCCTACCCAGATCACCCAGGAAATGCCCCTCTCTCAAGATCCTTAACTTGATCACATCTGCAACGTCCCTTTACCAGATATTGCCAAAATATGTGGTGATATATTCACAGGTTCCAGGGATTATGACTTGGACATCTTTGGGGGACTATTGTTTTGCTTCCCACAGTCCCCATTTCAAACGTTTTTATTTTTTAGACCTGATTGAAACTGACTAACCTTCATTTTGGTCTATTATTCCTCATTAGACTCCTTGGCTATGCTTTCAGGGTGTGTTCACAGACATCATTTTTGTAAATTGTCCTCAGGCCTCTCCTGCTTTCCTTTTAACCATTAGCGTTCACGCTTCTCTCTCTTGAAGTCTCCTTCTAAGACACCCTACACAAGGAAATAATTTATTATTTAAGACACATTAGTCCAACTTTAGATTTGGAACTAAATACAAACACTAAGATGAATATGCATAGACTCGTGAAGCAATGGCCTGGCCCTTACCTTTTCCCAGAATGGGTTCTCTGGGCCAAGCCCAGAAAGGTACTTATGTGGCTGGCTTCCTGCTCACAGTTGAAATGTGTCTCAGCTCTCTGCTTGCACTGTGCCTCCAATTTCTCCTTATCCCTGGCCTGCTGAATCCCAGCAGCTTGGATCAGCCATTTTCCCTTTTGCATTCATTTCCATTTGGGGGATGGAGTTTTACCTGGCTCTGACTTCTAACCCTGTGCACTGAACAGAAGAATGCTGCCACCCCACAAAGATAGCTTCATTCTAATCCCTAGGACTGTAGATACAGTCACCATACGTGGCAAACCTCAGCAGATGCGACTAAGGTTAAGGACATTGATATGGGACAGTGTCCTAGATTAAATGGGTGGGTGTAATGTAATCATAAGGGCCCTGGTGAGGTAAGAGGCTTTCCTGGCTGCAGAGAGCCCAAGAGAGACAACAGCATCAGAAAGAGTTGATGTCCCAATCCTGGTCCCAAAATGCAGCAGGCTATTTGTAAGGGCCAGACAGAGATCTGCAGATGGTGGAAAGGGTAAGGAAAGAAGTCCTCGCCTAAGGCCTCCAGAGAGGAATGCAGCACCCTCAACACCCTGAATTTAGCCCAGCAAGATCCTTGTCAGATTTCTGACCTGCACAACTGTAAGGTAATAAATACACATTGTTTTAAACCATTAAATTGTGGTAATGTGTTACGGCAGCAATAGAAAGTTAATACAATGTGCATTCTTTTGCAGTCTACACTGATGATTTAAGCCCTCAAAATTAATGTGATTCAGAGTCATTAGTGGACTGGCAACACCCTCCTCCAGATCATTAGCCAGAATTCAAATAAGTCCAGGCCTAATGGGGACCCCTGCAGGACTCCATCTGAGAACGCCTTGGGTTGAAGTACACATGACATTAATTAATCTTCTGTAGACCTTGCGATTCCAGGGCCTGATTTTATATCTGAAGCAATCTGTATTTTCCCTCCCAGACATGACATTGGACAGGTTTTACCTTTGTAAGGAAGATTATCTTCCCCGTCCTTCCTCCACTGATGTGGTAGTCAGTGCCCCCTCCCCACTCCATACTACCACCTCTCCCCTGATGCATGTGTGCGCACACACACACACACATACAGAGACAGACACATGTGCAGAGACACATGCATACAGAGACACAAACACACACATAATCACATACATATACACCTCTTTCTTTTATGAAAATAAAGCAGTCCAGATTTTGAAAAATATTTGCCCCCTCAGTGCTCTGCTGGGGATTGCCCCAGGGTTTGTGAATTTCTTTCACATGCTAAGTGATTTATTCCGTAATAAAACATTAGGTACTTAAAGTGACAGTAGAGTGAACCAGTCAGTTGTCAAGCTTTACAGAAGAGAAGGCTTAGGTTGAATTTTTTCTTCTAAGGGATACCAAGAACTTCATAGATTTTTGCCATTAAGTCTTTGAAAATGCCAGCATGTGCCAGGTGAGGGGCAGTAATTCCAAAACGTACCACCGTTTTGCCTGACTGGAAGCACTTCCGGCTTCAGACAGAGTTTTCGAGATGATCTCTTTGGTCTTCTGATTCTTGCGTTCTCAGTATTCACGCCTCTGCACTGTATTCCAGACACTATTCTGGGTGTTGGGGATGCTGGGGGTCCCTGGGTGAAAGACTAGAGTTGTAGATACAGATTTTTTTAACTTTTATTTGCATTTATTTTATGCTGAATTTATTCCCATGCCATAGTTTCTGTTTCTTCAGTTTCTTCTGGGATATCTTTTTCTTCTGTGCAACCTCCTCTTCTGGTTTGAGAGCCATTTGTTCCTTTTCAGTGAGGATCATCTCAATGTGTCAGGGAGAGTTCATGTATGGGAAGATCACGAGAGGTCTTAAAGTGAACAAGAAGATTTGAACCTCTTGATTTGCATGATTTTGTGGAGTTTTCTGGGTCAAATGAATAGTGAACCATTTTAACAGATCACCTTGGGCTGCTTAGGGGAAGAACAGAGATTTTTTTAGCACACGTGCAATTTTGTTACATGTATGGATTGTACAGTGGTCAAGTCAGGGCTTTTAGGGTATCCAAATAACATACATGGTACCCATTAACCAATGAAGATACAAATTTGAAAATCATTGTCCATGATTAGCATTAAAAGCCATTGGAATACAGCATCACCCTGAGGTGTGTGTAGGCAGAGAAGAGAAGGGGAGTCTAGCTCAGACTTCCCCAGAGCACAACAAAACTTAAAGGTCCAGCAGAGGAGGAGGAATTAAGAACAGAGGATGCTTTCATGGTAGGAGGAAGACCAGCAGGGTGGGAGGTGCCATGCAAGCCACAAAAGAAAATGTTTCAAGGAGAGAGAATAGTTAGTTAGTGGTGCCAAATGCTGGCAGAGGTCAAGCATGGAAAGGACTGATTGGTGATCATTGGTCTTGATGACACAAAGGTGATGTTGACATGAGCAATTGGAAGAGATGGAAACCCAGTTGGAATGGTTGAGGAGTAGAGACCATGGCTTCAATAAATTTTCAATTCGTTGCTACAAAGAGCAGCAGATGCAAGTAGTAGCTGGAGGTGGAGGTGGGGTCATAAAGAGGAATTTCTTAAATGGGAACACTCATGATAAGGATAATAATACAGTGGAGAGAGAGAAATGGTGAAGTAGCAAATAAAATGGATGATTGCAAGGAGGAAAACCAGGACATAGTGAGAAGGAAGGGACCCAAAGTGCAGGGAGAAAAGGACGACTTGGGTAAAAACAAAAAGTTCTTCCATGGAACCAGAAGGCAGGGCAGTGAAGATGTGAGCACAGAAGCAGGTGTGTTGGCAGATTTGGCAGGGAAAAGATGAGGGATTTCCTATCTAATTAACTCTGTGACCTCAAAGAAGTATGAAGCAAGGTCATCATCTGCCTTTTGAATATCTTCTGCATCTAAGCTAGTACAAATGCTGCTGCCTTGTCAGCTAAGGTGATACCTAGGATCCTGGTGCAGGATCTGGTGTAGACACTGATTACTTATCAAGAAAATCACTTATCCTGTTGATGCATGCATTTCTCAACTTTGAGACGGTAATGACGACTATCATATTAATCAGATATGGAAGGAGTCACTCTTGAAATTTCTGCTCCTGGAAATATGGCTAACTAGAGATCCAGAGATACACGAAACACTGAATACCTTTAAAATATATTTTGAAATGTATGGCAGAGCTGGCAGGAATTAAGGACAATTCTGAGAGGCTGGAAACAGTGAGAAGACATGAGTGCAGGGAGGTAAGCTACAATTGGAGCCAGCGCTGTCCTGTGTTGTCTGAAGACCACTGGATACCTTGAGCCTGGGTTTTAACTGGCTCTGTGCCTAAAAGACAGGAGACAATCCTTGGCTAGAGATGAAAAGTCAGACTGAACCCTGGCAACAAACAAACAAACAGGACCTCAGAAGGAAAACGCTCTCAATAAGTGAACTTAAAAAATAAAATCTACAAAAGAAGAAGCTGGATATAAGTCTGTCTTGTTCTTGTCCCTTGATGGAGGGGAACACGAGTGGGAAAAGACATCTCCTCAGAGAATATCTATCCATAAGCCTACATTTAAGAGGTTTGGGGGCTGGAATTTTTTCCAAAAATGCAAGACAAACATGTAGTTAAAAAGGAATAGACTTCAACCCATGTCTCAGAAAATTGCTGCAATAAAGTTCCAAGTAACTAGTGTTTACAGAGACAGAGACAGAGATAGAGAGATCCCAAAACATGAAGGAAAACAAGTCACCATGAGAAGGATCCATAGAACCAACAAATTGCAAAATCAGACCATATAAGAATACAGGAACAGGATTATCAGATGAGAATGTAAGATATGTTTGTTTGATACGTTTAAAAACTGAAAGGTGGTGGCTGGTCCGATTGAGTGCAGTGGTGTTTACAACTAATCGATCACAACCAGTTACAAATGTCTTTGTTCCTTCTCCACTCCCACTGCTTCACTTGATTAGCCTTAAACAAAACATAAAATAAAATAAAACAAGAAAGTAAAAGGTGGCAAGATTAAAAAGTTCTAGAGGTCTGCTGGACAACATTGTGCTTATAGCTAACAATACATTGTACCCTAAAAATGTGTTGAGGGTAATTAATTTCATGTTTTTATAACCATGAAAAAGAAATATCATATAGAAAATTCGGCAGAGAAAAAAGAGACTACCAAATACAATTAGACAGATTTTGATAAAAAGATCAGTTAGAAATTTGAGAAACAAAAGCTGAAGTAACTAGTCAGAACTACAGAGAAAATTTGCAACATCAAAGATCAAGCTGAAGAAATTACCCAAAATGGGCCAGGTGGGGTGGCTCACGCCTGTAATCCCAATACTTTGGGAGGTTGAGGCAGGTGAATCACCTGAGGTCAGGAGCTTGAGACCAGCCTGACCAACATGGTGAAACCCCATCTCTACTAAAAATACAAAAATTAGCTGGGTGTGGTGGCACATGCCTGTAATCCCAGCTATTCTTGAGGCTAAGGCAGGAGAATCACTTGAACCCAGGAGGCGAAGGTTGCAGTGAGCCAAGATCGCGCCATTGCACTCCAACCTGGGTGACAGAGCAAGACTCTGTCTCAAAAAAAAAGAGAAATTACACAAAATGCAAAATGTATACAGTGACAAAAAGATAAAAAATAGTAAGGAGAGGTTAAAAGGCAAGGAGGATTGAGGGGAAAGTTCTAACACACATCAAAAGGGAGTACCACAGGAGACAACGGTGAGAATGGGGAAGGAGAGCCAAAGAGATCATGAATGAGACCTTCCAGAGCTGATTAATGACAATAATCCTCGGATTCATAAAGCCCAATGAACATCAACATTCCTAATGAAATCCTCACCCATACACATCCAATGAGACTGGAGAATCACAAAAGACAAAGAAGTACACAGAGAAGAAGACAGATAACCTACAAAGAATATTAGCTCAACAGCTAATTCACTAACAGCAACAACACTGAGAGAAAATCATTGTCAACCCAGAAAAACTATCCTTCAAATATGAGGGTGAAATTAACACATTTTTTCAAACAAGAAAAACCTGAGAGATTTTTACCAACAAACACTCAGTAAAGGAACTTCTAAAGGATGAATTTCAGGAAGAAGAAAATGATCTCAAAAGGAATTAAATGGTTCTCAAGAAGAAATCAGAAGTAAAGAAAATAATAAACATGCAGGTAAACATTTTAAGGTACAAAATAATAAATGTGATATCTGATTTATGAAGTTAAAAAAAAAAGAGAAATAAAATACTAAACAAAAATAGCGTATGAGTCAGAAACAGGTAATCGGGCAACTTATCTCACCCTAGGAGCGTCAGTTCTCTACCACCATAAACGGGAAGTAGCAGCCATTTTCAAAATGGTCTCTGGAATGTAGTTGTTTCTACCTCAAATCAATTTTTGATATCTTGCTCGAAGCGTTAATGGTTGCATTTTCTATGACCCAAATTTCCTAATTGTGGCACTTGGGTACAAACCCAAAGCGTTTAAGTAGCTCAACCAAGTGCAACACATCCAAAAACTCCTAGATTTTTGCTTTTTCCATTTCCGTCTCCATTTAATTCTGAAGAGTGATGAGATAACTGCAATGACAGCAAAATCTAAGTGGTTGTGTATTTTGTCTAAAATGCCCTGAAATCATTCTGAGATATTATGTAAATACTCACATCTGCTCATTACGTCTTTATGGGGGGAGGCACCACAGTCCTCCTGCCGGTGCTATTTCTTAAGATGAGATCATTAGAAAAGGATTAGTGGTGTAATGTCTGCGGGGCTCAAACAATAATTTGAGACTTTCAGATGTGCACAAGGTAATTTTAAATAAATTCCAGGGTTTTTCTGATGATAGCCCTCAGTTCAATCATAGCTGCCTTTAAAGAAATGCTAATTGGATGAGGTAATATTTAATGCAAAACTTGACGCATGCCAGGCCCTCAATAAATATAGCTATCACTATTCTTAATATAATTTCTGGGTACAAATAAAACAAACACAGAAAGTGTGGCACCGTGATGGACTTCAGAAATCTTGGTTCCCAGCAGTGCTTTATAACTTCCCAAGGCCACAAAATGGAGGGGACAAAGAGAGACTTAGATATCACTATATTTGATTTTTGGGCATTATTGATTCATTGAGTCAATAAACATTTAGAGAGCACTTATGCTGGGCACTGATGACATAATAATATATAAGATGTGATTCCTCCTCTAAAGGAATTCACAGTTGACTAGTAAAACTGTGCCAGGCCCTGGAGACAGAGATGAACAAGGTATGTGTCTTCCGTATCTCACCATCTATTAGAGAACACAGATAAATTATAAACCCATAAATTACAAAACATCACTGTTGTAAAAGAGTCATAGACAAAGCATTGGAGGGTACAAGAGACAGGATAGCTAATCCAGATTAATGGTGGTGTGGAAAATTTTAAAAGGAGTTGACATTTGAAACTGGACTTGAAAGATGAATAGAAAATAAAAAGAAAGGAAGGAGCATCCCGGGCAGAGGGGATAATGCCTCTAGAGTCACAAAATGGGATGCCAGCTTTGAGGAATGGCAAGCAGTTCTGCTGGCTTGATTGTCGAGTATGTAGGTGAAAACTGGCAAAAGTATGGACTGGACAATTAGATTGGACTCAGTTTGTGACAAATCTTGCAACTTTTACAAAGAATTTACACCTTATCCTGGAACAGCAGGGGTCAACATGGAATTGGAAGCAAGAGATGGTTATACTGAATCTTAAAAAAATAATAATAATTGCAGGAAGATGGTGTTAAAGTCACCCCAGAGATGAGAGAGAGAAATGGTCAGAAGAAAAAAGAAAAGAAACAGTGTAAAGGCCACAGCAATAGTCTAGACAGGACATGATAATGATATGAATCAAATCATAGCAGTGAGAATGTTACCAGACATATGAGGAGAAATTTGACAAATCAGGCAAGAAATTGAATGTGGTAGGAGAGAAAGAAGAGAAAGCAAAGATGATGAAGGATTATCTAACTTGAGAAACTGAGTGAGCCAGTTTCGCTACTTTCTGAGAGAAAATGTGTAAGATATAGAACAGGTTTGGGAGAAACATGATAAATTCTGTTTAGCAAATTTTACCTTTGAGATGCTTATGTTATCAATAGGGAGGATGTATCTGGTAGGCAATTCAAAATATGGGGGTGATGTTTTGGGGACACAAGAATTTGGAAGAGTGATAGTTGAAACTATCTGGGAGTTTGTGGATGTCACCTGATAAATTCAAGATTTAAAACCAAAACATAAAACAAAATATAGGAAGGAGGAGACCGAAGGGTCCCAAAGATCTGTTCAGAGCAACCCTGTAAGATCCATCACTCAGGACAACCCACGAGGCACCGCGCCCTGCGTCAGTCACTGTGGAGGAGGACAATAGACACGCAAAGCCTCCCACATTTTCCTCAGCTCTCCTCTAAGCAGAAAATGTTCAGACTACATTGCTACTGCTCTTCGGCTACTACCTCTCCTAAGCCATGACGAGCTACAAACTCACTGTCAGGATTCTCGAACTTTTCTTTACATCCTTTAACTGACTAGAAGTCTTTGAGATAAAAGGAGATAATGCAAAATACATAGATGATAAGTTGGTTCACCAAGAAGCCACAGAGCAACAAAACTGACCCAGGACTAAAAGCTCATGGCTTCTCTTTGTGAGAGTGACGTACCTTTGATCCCACCTTCCCCCTTCAAGGTATATGTCCATGAGCTAGAATATCCATCACAACACTCCCCACACTGACCTGCCTAAAGAACATGCTATGGAAAGATGACCTACATCCATTTTTACTATCTCCCCACAGCACAGTTTCCTTCCTCACGACTTCCATAACATCTGCTGTGTCTTTTCCTTTGAAGACAAAACAGCCTTGGAAAACAATGGCATTCAAACAGCCAGGGACTGATTGATCTCTCTTTGCTCCTGGTTACAGTCTCTGCTTTCCCCTATCTCTGTATTTATGCCCTCGACATATTTTCAATTCAAGGATAATAAGACAGGATCCAAGTTCATGCCCCCAAACTGTTCACATCTTCCTGGAAATGACTAGAAATCCTGACATTCCCAAGAAAGAAGTCTCCTCTCTACCTATTAAATGATGGTAAGTGGGAATGGCAGAGAACTGTAAATGGACCATTAAAATCGTTTGCCATGCATCATCAGCACTTTTCAAACTGGAGTCTGAGGTGCCCAATGATAGGAGCTGTGGGCCAGATGACTCATGAAACCACAAGATAAAACTGTTGCTTCTCTTTAAAACTTCAGTTTTACTAAATCTGAAGGGGAATTTTGTCTTAATATTAAATAAGCACAAATATATTAAAGAATAGGCTGCCAAGTTTGCATGGGTTTTTTTTTTTTAAAGATAAAATATGAGACTTCAAAGAAATTTTAGACCTCTAGACAGACTGCTTCCAGCCCCCTAAATCAAAGAGCAAAGATTCTCTCTCTTCTCCCACGGGGGCACTTCAGATGCTTGGGGAAGATTCCCGCTGCCTGGAAGAATAAGATGAGTGGATAAACTCTGTCAGTCTGACAAAATAAAAGTGTCTGGAGGATAAAAATAGATACTGTCTAGAATGAGAATACACAGAACTAATACGAATACTGATTTCAAGATGAGAGGGTAGACCTAGAATCCTAAACCAGGGAAGCCTGGCCCACTCATTTCCTTCATAACCTTGGAGAAGACTTGGAATTTCCCCGAGTCTCAGTTTCCTCACCAGTAAAATGGAGTTGTACCAGAAGAAAAGTCACAAGTGATTTACAATTTTTTGAGTAGTTTCCAACATTTAAAACTCAGTAGATTTCAAATGAAAACCTAAATTGTTGTCTTCTCTTAAAAAATTAGAATATCTCATCCCTGAGCCTATCACCTTCCGACTTGGCAACTGTTTGTGGCAATGGAGAGGAGTCGTTCCTTAGATAGGACATGAATCCCGACCACGTCCTGGGTGGGAGCTTATCTGAGCCCCCGGGTCACCTCAAACATTGACCTGCCCTGCCTCACTCTACAGAGACCTACTGTGTCCATCCAACCCAGTAGCTCCTAGCTACATGGGGCTACTTACACTTAAATTTAAATTAATTAAAATTAAGTAAACTTTAAAATTCAGTTCTTCAGTCACACTAGCCAATTTCATGTGCTCAAGGGTCACGGGCAGCTGGTGGCTACCCCACAGGACACAGCTTTAGAACGTTTTCATGGCCACAGAAAGTTCCATTAGATGGGGCTGTGTGCACATTTGAATATACGACTGCAGGCTAGGTGACATTTCGGATCTCTCAGCCCTGATATCCTAGATTCTTTACGGGGGATTGTAGCCACTGTACAAGTGTCCCTTTAAAAAATCTTTCCTGTGTCTGTTGGCTGTATGAATGTCTTCTTTTGAGAAATGTCTGTTCATATCCTTTGCCCACTTTTTGATGGGGTTGTTTGTTTTTTTCTTGTAAATTTGTTTGAGTTCTTTGTAGGTTCTGGATATTAGCCCTTTGTCAGATGAGTAGATTGCAAAAATTTTCTCCCATTCTGTAGGCTGCCTGTTCACTCTGATGGTAGTTTCTTTTGCTGTGCAGAAGCTCTTTAATTTAATGAGATCCCATTTGTCAATTTTGGCTTTTGCTGCCGTTGCTTTTAACAGAAAACCAAACACCGCATGTTCTCACTCATAGGTGGGAACTGAACAATGAGATCACTTGGACTCAGGAAGGGGAACATCACACACAGGGGCCTATCATGGGGAGGGGGGAGGGGGAGGGATTGCATTGGGAGTTATACCTGATGTAAATGATGAGTTGATGGGTGCAGCACACCAACATGGCACAAGTATACATATGTAACAAACCTGCACGTTATGCACATGTACCCTACAACTTAAAGTACAATAATAATAAATAAATTAAATAAAAAAAAAAAATCTTTCCTTCTCCATCTGTTGCCATAGTTGGAGATGGTGTCTAAGGGCACAAAGAGGACTTGTGGCTTCCACTGTGGGCAAGGAAAGACAGGCATGTTGACTTGTCTTCGGGGCCAGTTTGATGGGGACAGCTGGAAGCGGCAAAGGTTTGGGATTCCACAGGCAGGAGTCCTCAGCTCCTCCCCTCTCCACAGCCTCAATCAGCTCAGCTAAGAGTGGCAGTTCCCATTCTACTCTTAAGGAAAGGGTAATTCAGACAGATATGCAAACAGTAGCCATTCCAGAGGTGTTCCCCTGCAAAAGAATTAGGCAAATCTAAAAGCTATTAGCTATAGACACAACGTAATTGAATAAGCAATGGAAAGTTTGCCCCCGGCACAGAGACTGGCCTCAGAGACACTCATAAGGAGAGCTATAGGTGTGAGCAGCACTTCAGCTGTACTAATGTATAATTACAAATGAGCCGGATTCCTCCATCTTTTTCATTACAGCCAGCCCCTCCGGGAGCACTCTCAGGCAACACTTAGTTAGCAGTTAATAAGCCACTGCATGTGCCAGGCAGCAGCCAAATTGCATTTTCCCCAACACTTTCATTCACACTGGCCTTCCCCCATTGGATCGGCAAACATGAGATTATCCTGTTCCCTTTTACAGGGACTCTAGAACTGGAATTCAGGAAGTAGCATACCCGCTGTCTTGGAGATTTGATACTCTTTAAGACCCTGCCCAAGGAAGGCGCAACAGCAGTGCCTCTCCAGCTAGCCCACAGCTTATGAAAAAATACTGACACCCGACATCACCCCAGCCCAATAATGTCAGAATCCCAGGAGTGGGGCCCAGGAATTTGAATGTTTTTAAAATATCTTGGAGAATTCTGAAATATACCAGGATTGAGAACCGCTGGCTTTTGTCATCTAAGGGCCACTCGACCACTCCATCCCAATCCCACTGTTAGACGTGCAGAGAGATCAGGACTCTTCCTCGCCTTGGCCTCTTCTTTGTCAGATGGATGATCACACCCTTGACGGGCCATACAGTGGTCAAGGACAGCCAATTTATGTGGAGAGATTAAGTATCGAAGACTCCAGGTACCAAGAGCCCAAAACCTGCTCTGCCTCTAGCCCAAGATCCAAGAGAAGCTCTACCCCAGTTTTTCCTAGTTCTCTGGATCCTGAGCTTGGGAGAGAGTAGGAGACTTCACTGCAAGAATTGGATTTTGCCCTGAGTAGCTGGGTCGGGAAGAAATGGGAGAGAGGTAATGAGAGACATCCAAGAAGTTTTAGGAGAGGAAAATAAAATAATTAGCCATGCAGCTGCTAAGCCATGAAGCAGAGAGTGAAGGAGAAAGAAACGGCAGTGAGCAAAGTGAGACGTGAGCAGGCACAAGTGTGGCAGCCAGGAATGGCGACAGCTGCCCATTTTTGTGTGTGTGGCACCCAGATTAAGCACGTGTCCTCACATGTCCAGTGTGAGACCTGACAAGCACAGATGTCAGATGAAAATATGAGCACCCGGGCTTGCCTTAACACTAGCAGGGCAGGACTCTACAAGAAACCCCCATCAATTTCTAGACTGTTTTGCCAAACCCAGTAAATCAGTCTGGGTCCCACTGCCTGGCGTCATCCCTGCATATCTAAAAAAGCAGTGAAATATGGGACGTCTAGAATTACGAGCTCCTTCACACATGGGCTGGCTCAGCGGCCTGGGCTGCACAGCTGTCCTCTCCTGACCCGGGTTTAATCTCTCCCTAATGAATTTTCTCTCTTGATATTCAAGCAGATGGCTCCAGAGGAGAGTGAGCGCATTCCCAAATCTTACAGCATGACTCTGTACACACGGGAAAATGTAGGTTGTGTTTTGGTTTTTGCTTTTTTCCTTAAGAGGTGCAATGAACACAATCACGTCTTTGAGCTTTCAATGCCTAACCCAAACCAGCCAGGCTTTCCCTGGGATCCGGCTCTCATGGTGTTCTTGGTGGCACTGGCAATATACTGACTGTTCTGCTAGTCCTAAAGACATTTGAGAGCTTCATCTAAAGAGTGGTATGTGTGGGTCCTTCCTCCTGATCCCAGGGGCTTCCGCATGAAACTTTACGCCGCTCACAGGTCCTCAGATAGAAGCAGGGAGGCTGGGACCTCTTTCTTGACATTTTAACTTTTTTGCCCTGGAAAGAGGAAGGGAATCAAATACCCCATCTAATCTGTATAGTTACCACATGAGGTTGACCTACTCAGGGAATTTTTTTTTTTTTTTTTTTGACACGGAGTCTCGCTCGGTCGCCCAGGCTGGAGTGCAGTGGTACGATCTCCGCTCACTGCAAGCTGCGCCTCCCGGGTTCACGCCATTCTCCTGCCTCAGCCTCCCCAGTAACTGTGACTACAGGAACCCACCACCACGCCCGGCTAATTTTTTTTTTTGTATTTTTGGTAGAGACAGGGTTTCACTATGTTAGCCAGGATGGTCTCGATCTCCTGACCTCGTGATCTGCCCGCCTCGGCCTCCCAAAGTGCTGGGATTACAGGCATGAGCCACCACGCCCAGCCTCAGGGATGCTTTTTAAAGTCAAGTCTCTGGGCAGAAGGAAAAAGGTTGAGTTCAATACAAAATGTTCTACGAACGCTGAAATGTCACTAAAGCACTAGGTGGGGGTGAGGCATATATAGGCCCACTCCCTAAAACCAGGCTCACAGACTCAAAAAAGGTGGGAAGAAACCTCAGAGATGATCTGTTCGCATGGTTCTCAAGCCTGGCTGCCTATGAGAACCGCCGGGAGAGTTTTCTAAGCAAGTGAATCCAACTCCCATTCCAGAGGTAGAACTGCAGGCCTGGGATCCTGGCATAATCATTTTTTTAGTTCCCCAGATTATGCAGTTCTGGCCCTTAGGGGCTCTTGAGTGTAGCAGAAATAAGACTGAAACAATAGCTCCCTCCTCCAGGGTGTCCTAAACTCGACTAAGCCCATGAATCACCTGAGGCGATTCTGTGAACAGGCGGATTAAAAATCAGAAGGTCTGGGGCGGGCCTGAGATTCTGCATTTCCAAACGACTTCCAGGTGAAGCGGATGTTGCTGCCAGCCCTCAGACCACACTTCGAGGTATCAGCTCCCGGCATCTAGTCTTATAAACAGATGAGTCACGTGCCTATTGGCCTTCAGTCTTTCTAACATCAAGACTAGAGAGCCAATGTGGCAAGGTTAGATAGGGATTTTTCTAACCTGTTTTTCACCCTGATTCTGGAACTTAATTGCTGTGCCATCTTGAGCAAGTCACTTAACCTCTCTGTTCTTTAATTTCCTCAGGTGTTAAAATAGTGAGAAAACTAATACATACCCAAAGTTGTAAGGCTGATGGGATGAGATGTGAAATTGTTCTATAAACCGTAATATACTACAAGGTTTAAGAGTTTATTATAAGATTGGCCTTTGAAAGATACCATTTTAGCCTTTAAAATGTTGGTCATTTATATGTGCACACACTTTTTACAGTCCTGTATTTCTCCCAATTGTAGCACATGTATGTGGATACACGTACAATAGATGAGTTTTATCTCCTAAAGGGTTTAAACTCTGTGTGTGTGTGTGTGCGTGTGTGTGTGTGTGTGTGTGTTTTCTTATACCATTGCCTGGAGTATAAGGACTTGCAAGGAAATTCTCTTTGACCAGGAGGATTCAAGAATGCTGAGCAAATGTTCAGGAGTCGCAGCCAAATTGGTAGCTTTTCTTGCTCCTTTCCACTGCATTAGCAAGCCCCTAGCCAAAACAAGATGGCACCATGCCCCGGCCAACTTGATCTCAATGTTCTCCACGGCTGTGTGTCCCCACTGGGGTGAGTATTGGAGCAATGTCTCATGTCTCGTCTAGCCTAGCCAGGGAGATTGTCACTTTGGACCCTAACCCTTTCTGAGGTTTGAGCCTCCAATTCACTCGTGTCTGGCCAGCACGAGTCATGCCATCCCTGTATCTTCACTTCCAAAAGAAATGACACCCTTGGCAAATTCTTGAACTATGTTTTGGAAGCCGCTGCCGAGGTTGCGCAAACACATTTGGCGCAGGCTTCAGGGACCAAGCAGTTCTCTGGGTTGAATCGCAGAAACAAAATGTACTTGTCCTACTTCCGAGATGGTGTCTGAGGACTTGGCTCCCTCGGCCGAGGAACTGCCTCCTCGCTGATGTCATCCTGCCACGGAAAGGCAAACATCTTTGGGTTCAGCAGTTCAGACCCAGAAGCGAGAAAAGGTGGGGATCCAAATGGCATCCACCCAGGCTTAACTCCGTCGGGACAACCCAGAGAGACATGCACCCAATCCTTACAACTAAATCATCTTAAAATAAAAGGCACTGAAGCAGTTTGTGAGGAGGGATCATGCTGCTAAAACGCCCTCAGGCGAGGGTTACTGGTCGTGATGCTACCTCCATCCAGTGGGGTTTTGTGGGGCTCCAGGTGCTGCCACACACACCCCATAGGAGCACAAGTTCCCAGAGGCCCAGGAGAATATTCAACACCCAACCCTAAGGAAGAAATAATTTCCGTGTAGCACTCGTGCCTCACATTCATGTCACTGCGTAATATCTCAGACATCCAGTGACTGCACTTTCCTGGCCAAATCGAGGCGGGTGCTTCTGGAGTCTAGTACATTTCTCAACTCTAGGTTATTTCTCAGCACACAAAGTACCAGGGCTGCTTCAGTCTCCTCAGAGGAGCCATTCTAGAGATGGAGTTTCTTTTTCATTTTATTTTATTTTACTTTTAGTTCTGGGATACCTGTGCAGAACGTGCAGGTGCGTTACATAGGTATACATGTGCCATGGTGGTTTGCTGCACACAGCTGTCAACCCGAGACGGAGCTTCTTTTACCAAGAAAACAAAAATGAATCCTCTTTCCCATATTCATATTTTTCACCTGTAAAATCTGAAATTTTTCTTACCAGATCAGACCTCCCTAATGTCCAATGCTGCAGACCACAGAGCCACTCAGCTTTGTGGCCAGAATAAAAGCCTTCATGAAATTCGCTCTGGTGGTCACAAGAGTTAGACACACACATCGTGCAGAGATTTGTATGATGAAGTCTTAGGAGGACAGTGGAAGGTGTGGACCTTCCTTAAAGAGCGATCAATCATCTGGGCCCTCATCCTCAGCTGTCCACTGGAATCCCTTGGAAACTATTTCAGAGCTCGAATGCCTCAGCCTTTCACCAAACTATGTGAACTGGAATTTCTGAAGAGGAAGCATCAGTATTTGCGGAAGTCCCCTCCATTGATTCTAATGGATATCAGGGATGGAGAGAGCACTCTCTCATCCAATCTTCTGTTTTCCTAGATGAGAAAATTTTGATCCAAAGAATTCGAGTACTTTACTTAAGGTCACACTGATCATTAGGGGCAGAGCTAGGACTGGAGCCTAGATACCCCAATTGCTGGGCCAAGTTCTCACTCCAGGTAAGGAGAACAATAATTTTGCAGATGTGCAGCCAGGGAAACCATTTTACAAATGGTTGAGGTGAGGCTGCTGGAACCAGACTCCCAGGGCTTGCTTGTTGAAGGAATTACTTGATGGATTGTTCAGAATTCTGCCATCCTATTGTGGGGGTGTGGCAAACCACTGAACCTTGCAAAACTTCATGTTCTTATTAATAAAATGGGGGTGGGTGGTGTTTAGGATGGGGAGAGGTAATAATAATACCTTCCTCCTTGTATTGTGAGCTTTTAATGAAATAATATCTATAAAATGCTTAGAAGAGTGCTAGGCACATAACAAATGCTCAATAATGTGGCCTCTTGTTAATATTAGTATACAGATGCACTGGTACTAGTTCTAAGGGTTTATGGCATTAATAGCTAAAGCCAGCAGCATGTCATGTGTTGGAGAGAGGAATGGGGATTGGCCTTCTAGGACACTCAGCAACAAACAGGCATGGACTAAGACTCCACAGTCCAAGAAAACTTGGCCTTTCTTGACTTGCAAGATGATTTCGTGTTCAAATTCCAATCACATTGCTTGGAACGAGGGTCTCCGTCCTCCTTCCACTTGGGGCTGTTTAAATACATGCAGTCTCTGTGTTCTAACAGAGAGGAGTTGAAAATGGAAACTTTGACCCTTCATCCCTCCAGACAAAACTGAATAGGTTAGGGGTGTTTCCCAACCCAGGTACCCAAGTCAGATCCCAAGCTGTAGAACAAGAAAAAATAACTGGATCTAGAAAATGCCTTCCCCAAACCTCCTCCTGATTTCAGTATTTATATGATTTACCCAATCATTTCTTGCTCAACTTGATTTAAAACATCATTTTTTTAAATGATTCTCTTCTGTTCTTCAGTCTCTACCTCCACTACAAAAGAAAAGTCTCTCTTTACTCACACTCCCGACCCGGTTTAAGCCCTCCTTAACTTACGCCTGAATTATCCTCCTGAACTCTTTGCTACTGGAGGTGTGGCCTGCAGACCAGTAGCTTTGGCATCACCTGGAAACTTGCTACAAATGCAGGATCTTGAATCTCACCCTAGATCTACAGAATCAGAATCAGCATTTTAACAAGATCCTCAGATGATTCATGTGCCAGTTCAAGGTGAGAAGCACTGGGCGGATTCATGTTCTCCTTCCTGGGTTCTGCCTCTTCTCTTTGTGCTGTGTGGTGTTACCCGATTCACTCCCTGAGGTGCTGCTTCTTGCCACTCCCAAACTCATAATCTTCAACTTTCAGTATTTCAAGCCAGGCAATGCTAATACTTCATATGTATGTAGACAGGACTTTCAGATCATAATGCATTCTCATTTAGCGTTTTATCTAAGGTCACATCTAATCAGCAATTTTATTGTAATGCCCCAAATATCCCAAATCCAACTATGTTGAATTAGGGTTCCCCAGAGGAATAGAACCAACAGGAAACAGATGGACAGACACACACACATACACACACATATACATATATACATATATATGTGTGTGGGTGTGTATATATTTACATGTAGAGAGAGAGAAAGAGAGAAGAAGAAGAGACAGAGAGAGAGAGGTTTATTGTAGGAATTGGCCCACATGATTATGGTGGCCATGAAGTTTCACCATCTGCCATTTGCAAGCTGGAGAACCAGGAAAGCTAGTGGAGTAATTCAATCTAAATCCAAAGGCCTGCGGACCAGGAAAGACAATGGTGTAGGTCCCAGTTCAACTCTAAAGGATGGGGTGGGTGCAGTGTCTCAGGGCAGGCAGGAGAAGATGGATGGCCCAGCTCAGACGAGGAGAAAATTCACCTTTCGTTCATTCTTCCTTCTTTTCATTCCGTTCAGGCCCTCAGCAGACTGGATGAGGCCCGCCCACTTTGGGGAGCACAATTTCTTTACTTCTTTACTTTACCAATTCAAACACTAATCTCTTCCACAAACATCCTCACAGACACACCCAGAAATAATGTTGTGCCAGCTATCTGGGATCTGTTAGCCCAGTCAAGTTGCACATGCAATTCACCATCACACCATGTATTTCAGTCACCCAACAACCACCCTTTTTAAGCCACCATCATTCCTTGCCTAAATTATTACAAATCTGGCCATCTCCTCCTTCCCTTCTTGTCCCATTATAATTCTCTTCTCACAGAATAAATTGGATTGTGCCTTTCCCCTCCTTTAAATGAGCCAGTGTCTCTCATTGCTCTTGGAATGGGGAAAAAAGCTCCTTTCCCAAGACCACATGGTCTTAAGACATCCATTCTGACCATCTGAAGAAGCTCATCTCCTCCATTCTCCTCTCCGTGCCCTCCCTCCACACTGGCCTTCCTGCTGATCCTAAAACATGGACTTGCTGTTACCGCTGCCTGGAGCTCCAGTGCCCCAGACCATCACATTTCTGACTTGTTTTCGTCAGTCGTCTACTCTTCCATGAAACCTTCCTTGACTGTTGCAGCTAAAGCACCAAAAATCAAGGTCTCCTACCCATATCTCATTACTCTTTACCCAGTTGTCAGTTCTCCCCACTTTGCAGCAATTATTACTATCTGAAGTTGTCTTACTATTTCTTTTGGGCTGGTCTGTGCATGTTTCGTCTGGTTCTCTGCACCAACATGCCAACTCTGTGAGAACATAACCCTTTATGCCTGATTCCCTCGATATCCCTACACTGAATATGTGTTTCTGGCAAGCATTAATGACCAAACATTATTTCCTCTATTTCGAGCCTCACCATAATCCTGTAACCACCAGTTCAGACATTACTCTACCATTCTACTGGGCAGCCTCCAAGTATTCAACAATTTGCTCAAGTCAGTTCACAAGTCATAACATCAGAATCCAACTTAGACCTCCTCACTCCATGCTTTATAATTTTCTCAACATAGCACACTCCTTTTCGTATCACCTGGTAAACCCAATACCTTAAGGCCATCCATAATTTCTACCTAATTTATTCCTTCTAATTTTAAAAAACCCTTTCCCAACATATTCTTCCACACTGCAGCTAAGCTACGTGCTCACTTTTCCCTGGATATGCCCCATGCTCCTCTGATTTCCTTATTTTTGCTCATGCTGTGCTTGTTGCCTGGAACGTTGCTCTTTCTCCTACTCTCCCAGCCCATCTATGTATGCTGAAATTCTACCTCTTTTTAAAGTTCCATAGAATATGTTACCCTCTTCATGTAGAATTTAGAACTCAATGCGCTCTTTATACCTCTTGAATTCTTATAGCTCTCTACACACCCTACATCCCACAAGTTTGTTTTAACTTTCCTTGTTATACATCATTGTCATCTGCTTGGTCTTACAGCTCTAAAATACATTTGCCATTCTCTGTCTGCCCTCTCCAGCGCACAGGCTCCCCGCAGGGTTCCATGTCTATCCAAACTCCCTGTTACATCCTTTGTACAGTGTCATACACGTTTGCTGAATTCACTTGATCTACATGACTGCACCTACACAGCTTTTTATCTCAGAAATATTATGGAAGAGACCTATAACATCCAATGTTTGATGCAAATGTGGTCTTACAGATCTGTGAAAGAATTGGGAAGACGTAAGGCGAGAAAAGCAAACAGAACTATCACGTGTTCCTATAAATGACTCTGAGAAGCTTCTTTTTGGGTTTCAGAAGAGGAACAAAGGACATAGACTCATCTATTGTTCTCTTCTCTGAGAAGACAGAAAATAAGATGAAAGAGAAAGAGAGAAAGAACAACTGACCTTACATTGGCCCCATTGATTGCTGACAAATACATTACAAAGCATGGAAATTTATTCAAATCTATGTATGCCTGAGGCTTGATTGAATAGCAGCCCAAAGGTATGATGTTGGTGGCTGCCAAGCCCTGGTCACAAGAGTCAGGGCAAGTCAGAAACCATTGCAGTGGCCAAAAAGAATCCTGTGTAGTGTCATGGTGTCAGTGCATTTCTGGGCTGGAGCCTGGTTTGGGCTTCAAATTGTTTCTACAGTTTCTCGGAAAGTCAATGGCCTACCTTGGTCAAAAACTTCACCCTCTTTCATTCCACCTATTCCCACCCCTTTAGTTTTTAGGGTCTTGTCAGGTTCTCAAGACCAATAGTCGGAGATAGGTTTACTCTGAAGCTAATGAAGATTAAGATTTGGAATTCCTCAGGTGCATCAGCCCTGTAGTACAAGGAATAATTAACACGTTTAAAGAATTCTAAATGAGGAGGGAAAGACAGTTCAGAAGAGGGAAGTATTCCTAAGAAAGCATTTCTGGCAAAATGGCCAAAAAGACCTTGAAAAGAAGAGATATGAACTTCTAAGCTTCCAGTAATTTGTTACAATATCTTTACTCATTCCAAATAAATATATTCATACCTAATTTGTAATTTTGTATTATTTTTCTTAAAGCTGATCCCTCCCACAAAGTAGGCTTCAGGCTCCGCAAAACCTGAACCTGCCCTTAAAATAGTGTTAACAAGAAAAAAGAATGAATGGCCTCACTCATTCGACAACATTTGCCAAATACCAACTCCTGCTCACAGAACACAGTGAATGTTGTTGAAGGGAAGAATGCCAAGCACTGGGGCTACACAAGCAAGCAAGGTAGATGTGGTCCTTGTGTTTGAGAACTCGTAGGACTGTCACGACATCAGTGAGCTCGTGGTAGATTCACATTCCCTATAATTCACATTTACTATAATGAGGTAAATTCCTCAGTTCAGCTCTTACAGCTTAGGAAAGAGCCAGTTGACCATCCATCCAATCTGTTTTGATCCTGTGACTCAAGAAGATGTGGACATTGATCTCCACAGTGATCCTTGACCAAACCAAAAATCATAGTTGACTGCCCTCCCCAAACCCCAAACCCAAAACAGTATTTGTGCTCACTCACCTCACCAGTCTACAAAAAAATGGGACAGACTGGATCGGGTTCATAAGACATGGAGGTCACGCAAGCCACTGGCCACCTTGGGAGGACCACCCACCAGTCAAGCTGGAAGAAGCGCCAGTTATTAGCTGCAGCAGTAGCTCATCCACCCATTTAAACAATAAATAAATAAAGCATCTATTCCTGGGCTTCACTACAAAACTCAAAGGTTTTGTAGAGTTAGGGTTTAACAGGTTGGGGAAGGATAAAAATGAAATCGTTTCAAAATCACAAAAACAGCAAGGCCAGCAAGGTACATTGAGTTCTTTAGTACCACAAAAATGGGGGGGGGGAGGGCGGGGCACTGCTAACTTAAATCGCAAGGCCAGGATCAGCATATTGATTCATTAATTCATTCGGCAAATATTTATTGAGTACCTAGCATGTGCTAGAGCATGCATCTATGAAAAAAACAGGATCACTGTCCTCTTGATGCTGACACTCTAGCAGAAGCAGATAGACAACCAGTGAGAGCTGAGAGATGAGGGAGATGGCATGTGCAGGATACAGAAGATCTGGAGTGTTGGGGCAAAGAGAGGTATGTGTTTCCTGAGAATAGGCATTTCTTTGGCTGTGCCCTGATATGCATCAGAACGGCTGCAGCAAGGGCAGGGACTGGTGCTTTCAAACAGAAGCAGGTAACCATACAATGGGAAAGGGTCGCTCAAACACAACACACATTGACGCTATCACTCAGCAGGAGCTACACAATAAACAAGTATTTTTGAAATGTAATTTTTCCAGCCAGAGAAAAGATTTCATTGATCATCATTTAAAATAGATTTTCACTTCACGTCATCTAACTAACTTAAAAGGCAACGACCATAAATTCCATTTAATAGGTGGTCCCACTGGGGAGGACTGGTGGGGCAATTGTCAATTAGGTGTTGCATAAAAGGATGCAAATATCTCATAAAAGTGATGGAAGATTATATTATTGCATTAACCATATCGTTCTTGCCATGCTGTTACACACCATAGAATAATAACTGACACATTTACAAGGTGGAAATCATTCCGAATGTGCTTTTAAACTGTGTGCAAATGCAAACTGTCTTGAATCAGTTCTTAGCACCTTTGTCAGCCACTTTCTAATCCTTTATTTGCTGGAGAAAATAATTAATGGGTGAAGTATCTGATAGCATAGGATATGGGCTCCAGCAAGACATTTTCCAATATGTGTCGTTTTACAGTTGTGCCTTTGAAAGCTGGGTTGTCAAATCTGTAAAAATATAAAAGTGATTTATCCTAACCATAAAAACTTCTAATGATGCCATGCTTCAGCCTCCAATTTTTTCCCAGTTTCTAAGGTAAAGAATTTCAAAATGCCAACAGAATAATTTGGCAGGAGGGCAGGCTAGTACAATATGAAGTATATGTGGAAGAGTAGAAAACAGAGAGAACCTAGGCTTGTTAACACGGAGGGCGTCAGTCTCAAAAAGGAGAAAACAGGATGGGATGTACCCAATAATTCACTTGAAACAGTAAACAGCCAAGAAGTCAGAAGCAATACTGATGACATCAGATTTTAATGTTCATTTACGAGCTATGAATAAGGGAATTGGTTGATACAACTTAGCTTGTGCCCCCCCCACCCTCAAAAATAAATAAATAAATAAAAAACCTTGGTTGTCTGGAGCTCCTAGTTGAGATGCAGTTGCAGAAGGTATGCTCAAACTCAAGTCAAAAGAAATAGCTTTGTTGGGCGGGGAAGCAGAGTCACATTACATATCAAGAAGAAATCTAACTCTATGGATATTCTCAAACTTGAGGGAGAGGCATACAGGAAAGTATGTTAAAGAAAAGATAGTATAGGGATCTAGCAGTGACAAAAATCACTGTTTTTCTGGATGGAGATAATAAACAAATAGGTAAACCACAGTAAAACAGATAAGTGCTATGAAGAAAAATGAAACAGGGAATGTGAAAAGGGAGTACTACTAAAAGAGGGCGGGGTGCTAACTTAAATTGGGTTGCTGGCGGAACCTCACTGAGAAGGCAGCATTTGAGCAGAGATCAGAAGGAGTGATCCATGCCAATATCAGAGGAGAGAGCCAAAAATCATAGCTGACTGCCATCCCCCAACCCAAAACAGTATTTGTGCTCACTCACCTCACCAGTCTACAAAAAAATGGGACAGACTGGATCAGGTTCATAAGACATGGGGCCATCCAAGACACTGGCCACCTTGGGACGACCACCCACCAGTATGATGTTGGTGGCTGCCAAGCCCTGGTCACAAGAGTCAGGGCAAGTCAGAAACCATAGTAGTGGCCAAAAAGAGCCCTGTGTAGTGTCACGGTGTCAGTGCATTTCCGGGCTGGAACCTAGTTTGGTCTTGTCAGGCTCTCCAGAGCAATAGTCAAGAGGTAGGTTTACTGTAAAGCTAATGAAAATTAAGATTTGGAACCTCTCAGGTGCATAAGCCCTGTAAGCAACAACAGCAGGTGCAAAAGCATGAGGTGAGAGAATGCCTGGCACTTTGGGCATCCAGCAAAGAAGCTGGAATGGCTGGAACAGGATGGGAGTAGGTGAGATGGCAGGAGGTGCACCTAGAGAGGTAATGGGGACAGTCAGGAAGGGACTTGTAGGCGATGGTAAGGACTCCGGCCATTGGCAGATTCTGAGCAGCCAGCAGAATTATGGCTGTGTTAAGAACAGGCAAGAGTGAATGTAGGGCAGCTGATGTAGTAATCCCAGGTGTGGCATGGCAGTGGCAATGTCCAGGGGGTAACAGTGGAGATGATGAGAAGTGGTTGGATTCTGAATATGTTTATGAGGTAGAGCCAACAGGATTCGCTGATGAATTGGCAATGGGAGTTGAAGGAGAGAGAGAAATAAAGAGTAACTCTGAAATTTTTGACCTGAGCACTGGAAAGAATTGAATTGCTATAAATGGGGTGGGGAAGATCTCAGGTATAGCAGGTTTGGAGACAAAAGTAGCAGGAGTTTGGTTTTGACTAAAACATTTTGCATGTTTACTATTCAGAGAAGTGAAGATTTTATTTAGGTAGTTAGATACACAATCTTGAACTGAGAGAAGAGGTCAGGCTGGAGATACAAATTGAGAAGTTGTGAGCATATACATGGTTGTTAAAGCTATGAGACTGGATGAGATAATATAGACAATGGTATGGAGGGAGAAGAGAAGCAGTTCAAGGTTTCAGCCATACGTGTTTCAACATTTAGCAGTCAGGACTGAGGATGAAGCAGCAGTGGAAGCCCAGAAGCAGTGAACAATTAGGCAGAAGGAAAACTAGATGAACATGGTGTCCTAGAAGGCTCATAAAGAAAGTGCATCAAGGAGAACATGAGTCCAAAGCATTGTTGAAGTCATGGAAATAGAGGAAACAAGTTGCAAATAGGTGGTGATTTAAGAATGGGATTCCTGAAGTTGGGAAGATGGAGGGAGTGGCAGGCAGAATTCTAAGGAGGAAACACACATGGAAATGGATTGCTTAAAACTCTACATGGTCTTGTACCCGGTTAAAAAAAAAAGGGTCTTTTTACACTTCCAGGTGGGGGTTCCCCACCCGAGACACAAGTCCACTGGTCAATATGACTCATACTTTCTCGCCTTTTTATAAACATCCAACAACTCCTCCTCCTTCCTCTTGATTCCTCTTTCACACACACAAAAAAATAGAAGCTTCCATATGTCCCCTACCACATTTTGCCCACCATCTGTATCATGCCCATGCACTGTGCCTTCCATTGTATTATTATGGATGCATGTCCTCACCGCCATTTGAACTGTCTCAAAAGGTTCCATGGAAAAAGAAAACTAGAGAGAGAGAGAGAGAGAGAGAGAGAGAGAGAGAGAGAGAGAGAGAGAGAGAGAGGATGCAAATACAAGAAAATGTTAACAATTGTTGAATTTAGGTGAAGAATATATGGGTGTTCATTGTGTCATCCTTGCAACTTTGTGAATTTAAAATTTTCCAAAATAAAATGTTGGGAAGTACACATCAGCTCTATGTTTACTGTAAGATGTACCTTTCAAATTTTATTATATTTAGTGATTTACTAAAATAGATATTTGCATAATTTTGATTAATTAGATAATAATCATGATTGTAATGATACCTTAAGTCAGAAATAAAATCAAACATTTAAAGCCTTCCACTCAGGACATGTAATCACATATGTGATTGATTGCAGTAATGTGAACAACAAAACATCTTAAATTATAAAATATATTATACAATTCTGTGTTATATGTGGAGTAGAAATATAAATTCAATGAGGAAAAAAGAATGATATAAAATTTCTAACTGATACAAACTTATTTATACATTTCTTTTCTTCTTTTTTTTTTTTTTTTTTTTTTTTTTTTTTTGAGATGGAGTCTCGCTCTGTCACCCAGGTTGGAGTGTAGGGACGCGATCTCGGCTCACTGCTAGCTCCGCCTCCGGGGTTCACGCCATTCTCCTGCTTCAGCCTCAGGCGTCCACCACCATGCCCGGCTAATTTTTTGTATTTTTAGTAGAGACAGGGTTTCACCGTGTTAGCCAGTATGGTCTCGATTTCCTGACCTCGTGATCCACCCGTCTTGGCCTCCCAAAGTGCTTGGATTACAGGCATGAGCCACCGCGCCCAGCCCAATTTATTTATACATTTCTAATGGTAATAGTGGATATCAAATTGCTATGATATTGCTGATATTTCTTTGGAGTAAAAGAGTTTTTTGGAGTAAAAGAGTTTTAAAAATATAATACATTGTAGTAAGATTTTCAACTATTTGAATTTCTGATGAAAATTTAAATATCAATGTAAAATATGCAAGTGGGTACAGAGTTTTTAAAAATTATTTTAGGAAATCTGTAAGTAAAAAATGGTTGAGTACCTTTGTCCTATGTCTAAAAGTTTGGGTATCTAATTGTAGGGAAATGTCTTATGAGTGCTGGGCAGCTTGAAGAACCTGTTTGAATTAGTACTCACAGGTTTAAAGGATGATCAGTCAGTGTAGAAGTATGCTTTTCTCTAGCCACTTTAATCTACATGGATACAGGGATGAGGAAAAAGTAGAGTCAGATTTAACCATGTTGGGATTTTGTCAGGCAAATTAAACAAAGGGAGAGAAGAAAAGAGAGCTAATGGTATATTTCAATGAGTGATTACAGTGATTGACCATATGCTGATAAAGGAGGGCAGTAAAGAGAGGATGGGGATGAGGGACATAAAAATGTGGGAGATTGATGTATCATAGGTTCTGGTGAGTTCAAAGTATCAATGAAGTCATGGAGACAGGGGAAGTGAGCTAGAGATAGTAGGTGGTAGTTTAAGAATAGAACTCTTCAAGTTAAGAACATTGAGGGTGTGGTAGGCAGAATTCTAAAATGACCCCCCCTTCTCTCATGACTCAGCCCTTGGATAGTCTTCTCTGTTTGAGTGTGGGAGGAACCTATGAAGATATGAATATTGCATAGGTGATTGGGTGATGTTATATAGCACAGCTGACTTTAAGTAAAGGAAGTTAGCCTCAGATAGTCTGACCTAATCAGACATGTAGAACTGACCAATAAGAACTGACCTAACCAGGTGAGTCCTTACAAGGGACAGGTCTTTCCATGATAAAAGACATTCAAAACATGAGAAGCACCCTACAGAAAAGAGAGTCTCCATTGTTACCTATGAAGATTTAGGGGGCCAGGTGTCAAGGAATGTGAGTGGCTTATAGGAGCTGAGAATGGCCCAGACTGACAGCCAGCAAGGCAATGGGGACCTCAGTTCACAACCTCAAGTAACAGAAGTCTGCCACAACCATGTGAGGGCCATTTGAGAATGCAGACTGGTGAGACACTGAGCAGAGAATCCCACCAGCGTGCCCAGATGTCTAACCTACACAACCTTGAGCTAATCAATGAGTCTTGTTTTAAGCCACTCAGTTGTGCTTATTTCCTTTCCAATACTTTGTGGTAATGTCAAGTTTTAGGATATGAGCAAAGGATTGAGAGTATGAGGTTGGGTAAAAGATGATAAACTTGAGGAACTAAGATGCATTAGGATATCTACTTGAATTCACCTATAATTATAAAAGGACTATGGTGAGGAGAGGGTCAGTGAACCAGGAGTTAAAATCTTCAGAAAAGGAAAGAGAATGACCTAGGGGAAGGAGTCTCTGGAAGACTGAAACTAGGAGAGATGGGTGTGGAATATGCTGATGGTATAAAATACATAGCTGGGGTGAGGGAGCAGAGAGGACAGATAGGAATGGTTTAGAACAGTAATGTGGAGCAAGAAGGACAGCACCCCACCTCTAGGCCCAGTGGTAGGAGGGTTGTGAGAAAGAAAACAACACTCACTTGAGAAAACTGCTGGAAAAATATTGACTTCAGCAGAGAGTCAAATTTCAGGTAGAGGAAGAAGGAGAAGAGAATTAGAAGTGGTGGAAATATGGGAGGTCTTTCTAATAACTGACCTAGAGCTCTGGAAATCACAGTAGAAAAATGTAGAAAGTGCTGAGAGATAGGAGATGGGGTTAGAGAAGGGAATGGGAGACCCTTAGGGGATGAAAATCAGGCAATGAGAACCGACTTAGGAAGTCTCCATATCCAGTGGTAACTGATAAGTAAGGATAATAAAAGGCACACATCATGATGATCTCAAGGAGATAATGTCAGCCAAGCTTTGAATATTGAAAAGAAGAACTGTTCTCTTACTAAAGAATGTGACACATGAGGGGTCTGTATTTCTGCTGATGAAGGTGCAGAAGCTTGGAGAGAAGCAGAGCACCCAGACCACTGGGGACCCCTCTCCACTGGGATAGAGGCAGATATGAGGTTACCATACACTCTGCACACTCAGGAAAGGAAAGGTTGCAAATTTGGTGTTGAGCTTTCTGCAGCCCAAGCAAAGATGAAAATGTAACACTTAAATGATTCATAGAGTCCACAAGATAATAATAGAGAAAGCCAGTTATGGTACTGTCTTAGTCTATTTTGTGTTGCTATAATAGAATACCCAAGGCTGTATAATTTATAAAGAAAATAGGTTTATTTGGCTCACAATTCTGGTGTCTGGGAAGTCCAAGAGCATCACACCGGCATCTGCTTAGCTTCTGGGAAGGGCTATGTCCTGTATCACAACACGGTGAAGCAGCAGAAAGGTGTGAGGCATGTGCAAAGAAACTTAACACAAGAGGCACCCTCACCTTTAACAACCCACTCTTGCAGGAACTAACCTATTTCTGTGAGAGTGAGAACTCACTTATTCCCATGATATGGCATTAATCTATTCATGAGGGTGATGCTTTCATGATCCAACCACCACCTTTCATTAGGTCCCACCTCCCAACACTGCCACATTGGGAATCCAGTTTCAACATGAGATTTGATGTGGACAAACCATATTCAAACCATCAATCCCTGGCACATGCCTTATCCTAAGAATTAAGAGAAAGTTCTCCCTCATCTTGTAAAGAGGACAAGTAGTAATGAAGTGAATACTGTTCTCAGCAACAGTATCTATAGTAAATACAGCAGTAAATTCTACATGTCTGCTTTTCTCAATGTCCTTCAACATAGAGTGATAGTGTAATGCTTCGGGAACTTTATATCTTTAGCTTAAACCAAGGAAAGATTTTAGTGTATCAAATAGAATGGGTTGCATACCTTCTCAGCAATGCTTCACAAATATTGTCTCTCTCGTTTATGTGTGTTCTAATTATTGAGCAGCAGTAAGTTTGAAGTTAAACTTAACAAGAAGTCTCTATAAAGGAGCTCTTCCCTGTTGCAAGTCAGAAGCACAACCACTGTCTACAAAAGACAAGTATTTAATTTCTAAATAGAGGTGAACCAAGGAGAATATTGATTCTCTTCAATGCAGATCCCACATTATATACCAAAAAAATGGATAATTAAAGTCATACACTATAGAATATGGACATAATAATTTTAACTTAAATAAATGTTTTAAGTACATGTTACCAAATTCTCACTTCAGCTAGAAAATAATAAGGGGCAGCAGCACCCATGTAACTTTAAGTTACATAACTTCCTGATAAAATTTCCATAAAAAATGGGTTGCAAAATGTTACATCAAAAGAGAGGAATGTTTCATTGGAAGAAGAAAAAAGAGAGAGAGAGAGATGAATGTTGTTTCACAGTATCCAGTTGTTATTTGACAAAAGCTATTGAGAAATATCTATAAAAAAAGATAATTAATTTTAAAATATTCAATATGAAAGGCTTTTTGGGGGAAAATAATTAGATGGCAGGGCCAGTTGTCACTGAGTCTACTCTAACTTATGAAATTAAAGATTATGGGCTTGTGTTATAAGGAACATGGCCATTCCTGATGGACATCACAAAATGGCCCCAAGGAAGTCTGTGACAGTGGTTAGGGCATCTTCTAGAAGAGTTGTCTCAGAAACACATCATCAGCCAAGTTTCCAGTCTTGCCCTGATGATAATTTCAACGCTCATCTAATAAAGGAAGCAACAAAAGAGTGGATTCTCTGAACTTCATTGAGAAAAACTAAGACGTTTTCATTGAAATTGCTGGACATCTTGAGGAGAAGCAAACCTGCCATCTTAGAATGTCTGATATGCAGGAAAGGAAGCCTGGTCATAACAGGGCGCGGGCTCTCACCTGAAACATTTTGCTCACATGATTTTATGGCTCAAGACTCTATGAACAGTTGAGAGGGCATGCAGGTGAATTAAGCATGTGGTAACATTTGCCATGTGCCTACTATGTTCATGTGCTTTATACACATGATTTTTTTTCATGTTCACAACACACCCATGAGAGGGCATCATCACCATCCCTATTGTCAGGAAGGGAGGAAGCCAAGTAACTGCGTAGAGGTCACAGAGACAACAAAGGACAGTGCAGGACTGGGACCTTGGTCCACCTCGCTCCACTGCTGACCCTGTTTCAACCACACTTTCTCAGAAAAGCCACCCTGTCTATACAAGGGAAAAGCACCCAATAACAAAGGTACAGTAGTGCTATCTCCATAAATGTGTGTATTTATGCAGGGAGCTGTCCAAAAAGCTGAAAATATTTAAAAGCTGCTCAAAAGAATGAGAAGACCACATAACCAAGGCAAGGAGAACATATTCTGAAGGGTAGAGTGA
This sequence comes from Macaca thibetana thibetana, assembly GCF_024542745.1. NCBI lineage: Eukaryota > Metazoa > Chordata > Mammalia > Primates > Cercopithecidae > Macaca > Macaca thibetana. The sequence continues at coordinate 19,001,486 of NC_065594.1, forward strand.
GCTTTATAGTGGCTGAGGCTAGTTTAAAATGCATAGGAAAACTAGGGGGAAAGATTGTCTCATCTTCTCAGTCAGAACATGGCAACCAAGGAAGTAGGGAGAGTTCTCAAGGCCAGTGATGCAAGTGAAAGAATAACAAACAGAAAGCAAAACTCTTCCATTCAAAGGCTGCATCCATTTTTCTGTCTCTAGGGAAACCCAGAGATTTTTTTTTTTCTGGCAAATGCTTTCAGCACTATAAAAGTTCCTATTCTGCAAGGTGAGACGATCGCTTGAGCCCAGGAGTTTTGAGACCAGCCTGGGAAACCTAGCAAGACCCCATCTCCACAAAAAAAAAAAAAAAAAAAAAAAAGTAATGTTAGCCAGGCATGGGGGTGCATGGCTGTACCCCAGCTCAGGAGGCTGAGGTGGGAAGATCCCTTAGGCCCAGGAAGTTGAGTCCAAAGTGAGCTATGATCACACCACTATACTACATCCTGGATGACAGAGCAAGACCCTATTTCAAAAACAAAAACAAACAAACAAACAAATCTTATTCTGGCTACAAGCCACTCCGGTGAAGTTTTCTTTCTCACAACACTAGCATTTCAACGACTTCTGTTTAAACTGTATTACCAGTTCTCTAGCAGCTTCAACTACATGGACTAAGCGGAGTAAGTATTCTGGGGCATGCCTGTGCATGTGTGCATGTGTGTGGGCGTGTGCACGTGTATTTGCCATGGAAATGCCTGATTTTCTAAATGACTGCTAAGTTGAGAGGAATACAGATGAAAATTATTTCCAGTCCCTTAGAAACAGAAGTCACTTTTTTCTTCTGATATTTGAGAGAAGTTGAGCATTTGGCTTTTATCTCCACCTGTTGTCTGCCTGCAAAGCTGGTTGCTTGATATCGCTGCTCTAATTTTGTTTTGTTTTGATTCCTCTGAGAGATTCAAAGGCTCATAGAAAGGTTCATTGTAATTCAGCAATTAATGTGTCTGCTGCTTTCCTTTTCTCCTGACCAAAAATGCAAGGTCACTCTGTCCTGTGAAAGTCATTTTCTGCCGACATCTTACACATTAATTTACTAGCATTAAAATCCAGAGGCAAAGAAGAGCAAAAATGTCAAAAGTTCCAGTAGATTTTGGGCACAGAACAGTAGGAAAAAGTGAGTGAAAAAGGCCTTCCAGGCAACTGCTCTTCTTTGATCCAAAAAAAAGTGTTCCTTCGGTTTTTATGTATGAAAACAACAAAAAAGAACAGTTGAAAGACACAAGCTTCTAAAAGACATCTCACTGGAAATTACTTCTAAAATATCAAGTTCACCTTGTCACTCCCCAGCTCTCCAATCTTCTCTATAGACGATGTCTTCTCTGTGGACGAATCCCCACTCTGGCTTCTCTAAAGTTAGTGTTCAACCTGCCTCCTAAGCTCATTTCTCATTCCCCTACAGCACCATTCTATCTACTCAAAGTGTTTTGTACAAACAAAAAAGGGGGTTCTCATTTCCACTCTTTCAACACTATTTTCCAGCCTCGAATCCAGGCCAGCTTTATGGGTGTAAGACCAGGGCCCTCACACAGGGTTCCACTTTCAGAAGGGAAAATGGCTTAATGCTCCGTGGTCACTATCTTGAAGTTCTTAGCAATTGTGCCTGTGAACTTGCGTTGTGTCAGTCCATGGGCCATTGGAGCCTCAGTTCCTGCACAGTCCCACCTCCCACCACCTCCCTGCCTCCCTGAGATGGGTTCCTGGTCCCTCTCAACTCCACTTCCCTGTCCTTGCCCCACAGCCACCTTCACCCTCAGCAAGGGCCTGGGCATGGGCCAGAGAGAGCTGAGGTCAAGCGTGTACCCTGTAGAAACTTGGGCCATGGCAAGGTGGAAGCGTCCTAACCTGGGCTCACAGTGCCACAGCACAGTCAGCCTTTTAAGTACTCAAGCATGGAAAGTATCCTGGAACCAAGGTTGCAGTTCCTTGAGGATCGTCCCCCACCACCAACCCCTGGTGTGGATTGGGGCAGTGGGCCTGTTTGACAGGGAGATAACTTCCCTGTCCTGGCTGGGGTCCCTGCATTCTCATGTTGCACTGGGCCCTGCAAATTCTGTAGCCTGCTCTGCCTAGAATATTAGATTCTCCACCCTTCTGTTTCCTTTAGATTTCATCCTGACAATTTTAGCTCTTTATTCAAACTGTTAAGATTATTTGGAATTATAATCATGCCATCATGACTGCTACACACATGGCTTTTAAACGGTTCTCTAAACTACGATACAAAGGGTAACAGAGCTAAAGATAGAGTTTTGTACAACCACTGGAGGCCACTTGTTGGCTTCTCTTAATTTATGAGCTTTTTTTTGTTATCAACTCATTGATCTGACCCCTTGTCTCTTATCACCAGGCTGGCATCTCTCCAGCTTGTCCTCAAGGTGGATCATTGCTAAATACTACCTCCTTCCTCCTCCTTCTGCCACTTTGGCCCACCACTGCTGGATCTACTTTTACCTCCCATCCCATAAAGTTTGGTTCTACCCCAGTATCTCAGACCAGTAATGATTTCCTTGTCAAAGAGAGAGTATTCACCAGACAGTTGTTTAAAAAAGACAAGGCAGGTTTATTCAGACCACTGCAACAGGGGAGAAAGACTCCAGCATAAACTGAGCTAACCCTCACCGAAAGAAAAGGCAGAGGCTTTTTCAAGGCCGGGGTGCACCAAGCGAAAAGTCCTGGACGATGTTCCAGGGAGATTGGGCAGGGTAATTAGGCATCTCCCACAGAGACTAGGAGCAGCAGCCCTCTCCTTCCTGATGATTTCACTGCAAAGGTATAGCTCCCAGGTCCTTGAGAAAGGCATTCCTGGGTTGCAGAAGATACATCTTAAAGGGACAGGGGAAGAGTTTACAATCATAAGTTTACTAAGGTAAATGCTTTAAGAAAGGGGCAGTCAGGAGCCTCAGTCAGGTTTTGGCTGGAACATGCAGCAGATTCTTTTGGCACAGCAGAACTTTCTCAGGCAGGCATTTAAGGAAGTTGGTGTCTTCGTCTTAGGGATGTGGCCTTGAGCGGATAGAAGATGTTCTAGAGTTTGGTCAAGTCTCTTAGTGTGAGTGGTCAAACAGAGTCATTTGTGCCAAGACTTTTGCTGTTCTCATCTTAAGCCACTCTAGTGCCACATTCATCTGACTGAGGATGCAGTGTCCCACCAGCGACCACTGGTCTCCCTGAGTCTCAGCACCCTTCCCCCCATCGTGGGGCACCCTTTTGGCGTTCAAGAACCAAGCCTGAATCCTTTTGACAAAACCCTCAGAAAATGGGACTTTGTGTCAGTCCTTCTCAGGAACTGAAACCTTGTCCTTGACCTTTCCTGGAAGCAACAACAGGATGGGCAGAGATACTATCTGCCTAAAGAGCTGTTGTTCTTTAGGGAGAAAGGTTATACCCCTTACTCCCGACAGAACCTGCTCTATCAGTGGTGTCCACGCCAGGGATTACCCTGCTAGGGGCAGTGATTCTGGGGCAATGCCCAGGAATCACTACCATTGCCTTACACAAAGTACTTTGCCCATACCATCTCTTTTGATCCCTCACAAAAGGCCCACAAGGTGAAAATGATGCTCCAGGGGTTCAGTCACGTAGGGAATTCAGGAAATTAATAACTATATTTTCATTTTGTTTCTAACTTCTGCACCAAGGATAATGAGACTCAGACAGGAGGAAACTAATGCCCAGGTTGATGAGAATGTACTCAGAAAGCATTAAGCATCTTAAAATGAGTATAAGCCTGTAGGGCCCGAAAGTAACTACCAGAAGCATTGAAGAAGTGATTAGAAAGCCACGTTAGTGGGTTTCTAAATACCCTGGAGAATGGAGGAAATGCCAAAGGTTAAATATAGCGAATGGTTTCCTGATGGTCATAAAAGGGAGACTTGGTTTTTCATAGCAAGGCAAGGGCTCCCAATCCATAAGCTTCCTGTGGATTTCCAGGGAAATTCCCAAAGCAGTATTAGGCAGATCTTGATGAGGTCTTAGGAGGACACCACAACAGATATAGATGCACATGAAAAGGCGTTTTTTCTACTTTATTGCTCATTAAACTAATAGATGAAACTGAACTGAGAAGAGTACTACAGATAACAGAATACAGATTCAACGGTCTTCTAAACCATCAGAAAGGAAAAAAATACCAGAATTTAATTGAACAGCAATAAATCTACATTTTTGTTTAGGGGTTGAAACTATCACCTGCAAAAGCGTTCGACGAAGAAAACCTCGCTTGATGGCAATTTATATTTTAAAATCCAGGTTTAGTTTTAAATCGTTGCCTTCATGCTTAATATAAGGCAACAAGTAAGACAGCCACCAAAGTGTCTAACCCAACTTCATGCCATATTAATTAAAATTGAAAAAAATGAAATGAAAGTAGGTCAGAGCTTCAGTATACTAGGCAACAGTATGTACTGGAGTATTGGGAAACAGGGAAGTCCAGGCTGACTTTCATTAAGAGTAATATTGACAACTTGAAAATAAATAGACTGGTGGGTGTTCTTACAGAAACTGCCCCCTTTTGATATAAGAGGCAGCCTGATTAGGGTGAATACAATTTTTTTAATCCTAATTTATGAAGATTTTTTTGGTTGGAATTGGAAGAAACTTAACTGTAACTTCTCAACAAAAAGTAAAATTGTGTTACTTTATTGGCTCAAGAAACCGGGAATTATGGGGTAAGGAGGTGGAGAATGATTGGCAGATTTCTGAGGCCAGAGACTTCGTACTTCTGGACCTTCCCTCTCTCCTCCTCCTTTTATTGTGTCTTCTTTGTACCAGTTCAGCATTATCTTCTACTGTGGGTCAACATTCTCCATGTGCTCCGAGTGGCAGAGTTAGAAGGTGTAAAGTTGGGAGGCAAAGGGGGTGGGGTTAGGCAAGAAGTCCATTACAACTGGAAGACCACCTAAAAATATGTGGCTGGAATAAGAAAAAAGCAGTTCACCCAAAGAAGGAATAAGAGGGAATGCTACTTCCAGAAGATGGATAAAGGGCACTAGGGGAGAAAAAAAAAAAAGCATAGACATCCCCCGAACTTCCCAGTGGTAAATGGGTGGATTCTACTACCTTCCATAGATGTTACAATCAAACTTTATTTAGAGTAAATATAAGAATGTAAACTCATTCAAAAAGATAACTCTCGCTTTATGCCATAGGTTACTAGTTGTTTGCAACTGAACTTTTAAATAAACTTTATTGAGATATAATTTACACGTGTTCCGTTTGGTAATATTCAGTTCAGTGAGTTTTGACAAACTTATACACTTTTGTGACCACTGCTAAAACTGAAATATAGAACATTTCCATCTCTACAAAAAGTACCTAATGCCAATTTGCAATCAACCCAACAATTCCACGCTCCCTTGCCCCCAACCCCAGGCAAACATTAATCTGCTTTTTGAGAGATTTCTAGATTAGATTGGTCATTTCTAGAATTTCATGTATATGAAATTATACAGTGTGTACTCTTTGGCTTTTGCTTCTTGAGACTCAGCAAAAACTTTTGAGATTCATCTGTTATTATATAGAAATTCAATTGCTGTGTAATATTCTATTATGTGGATGTATCAGGATTGGTTATGCATTCATGAGTTGATGGGCATTGGGTTGTTTCCAACAAAGCTGCTGTCTCCATTTGTTGTGGGTTGAATTGTGTGCCCCAAAAAGACAGGTTGAAGTCCTCACCCCTGGTACCTGTGAATGCCACAGATAGGCACAGACAGAAATAGGATCTTTGAAGATGTAATTGAATTAAGATGAAGTCATCAGGGTGGGCCCTAATCCTATATGACTACATCCTTGTAAGAAGAGAAGAGACACAGGGGCCTGCAGGGAGAATGCCATGAGATGATGAGGCAGAGCTGGGAATAATGCATCTACAAGTCAAAGGACACCAAAGGTTGCCACGAACACCAGAAGCTAAGAGAGAGCCAGGGAACAGATTCCCCCCTAGAGCCTTCAGAGAGAGCATGGCCCTGCCCACACCTTGGTTTTGGACTTCTTTCTCAATAACTGTGAGAAAATATGTTTCTCTGTTGTTTAAAGCTACTCAGTTTGTCGTAATTTGAGTTTGTTACAGCAACCCAGGAAACTAAGCCAGCATCAAGGACCCATCTTTGTGTGAATGTATTTTTATTTCTCTTGCATAAACACCCAGAAGTGGGATTGCTAGAGGTTGTGTGGTATGTTTAATTTTACAATAAATGCCTAATCTGTTTTCCAAAGTGCAGTAAATTTTACATTGCAGCTACCAATGTAAAGAGTTACAGTTGCTTCCTATCCTCACCAACACTTAGTATTTTCAGTCATCTTAATTTCCCATTATGGCTTGAATTTGCATTTCTCTGATGGCTGTTGATGTTGAGCATCTTTCCGTGAGTTTATTGGCCATTGGTGTATCTTCTTTGTGAAATGTCTCTTCAAATATTTTGCCCATATTCTAGGGTGCAATGTTTTTACTACATTTATGATTTGCATATATTTTCTCCCAGTCTGTGGCTTGCTTTCCATTATCTTAATGATGCCTTTTGAAAACCAGAAGTTTGTTTGGATAAAGTCCATTTTTTTTTCATTTTTTTCATTTTATGGTTTTGCTTTCTGTGTCCTATGAAATCTTTGCCTACCCAAGGTCACAATGATCTTATTCCATTTTCATTTCCACAAGTTTTATCATTTTAGCTTTTACATTTAGGTCTATGTTTCATTTTGAATTAATTTGGCATTTGTCATGCTAGGTAAATGTCGAAGTTCTTTTCCTTGTGGAATCTAGTTGTTGAATGAGTTAACTTCACATCTTCGTCAAAACTCAAGTAGCCATATGTGTGTGGGTCTATTTTTGGATTCTGTATCTGTTCCATTGATCTATATTTGTCTCCCTACCCCAATACCACACTATCTGAATAATTCAACTTTATAGTAAGTCTTAGAATCGGGTTGTGCAAGACTTCCAATTTTGTTCCTTTTGAAAACTGCATTGAGATTTATCTGTTTGTTTGCTTATGTCTTTATCTTGAAATAGGTAATAAATGCACACAAAGAGGTTTTCAGTAAGAAATAAGTCTTTCTGCCATTCCTGGCACCTCGGCTCTCAGTTCTCCCCAGAAGAAGCCACTTATAGAAGTTTCTTATTGTTTTCTTTTTCAGAGATCATAATTGAATTTTCAAAAACTGAGTCAGACTTTAAATTTACTATTTAAAGCCATGTTATTTATAGGCACTTTTAGAAGGGAAACATAATGCCCTAATTTTATTTTCCATATCAATCCAAATTGCCAGTAAGTGTACTTGCCTCTAATGAGGCCAGTGAATATTGGAAAGATTCAAACTTTCCTAATGATACACTTAATTTCATGCCCAAGAAAAGAGGAGCAGGGACATTTGTGTGAATCACCCAGTCACCTTAATTCTGCTAGAGTTATTTAAATATGCTGCTTATTTTTAGTTTAATTGCAGCATAATTATATAACATCAAGTAATCAGAGCTTGGTGATACTAACAAATTGATCTTCAATACAATCCCAGAAGCCTAGCTAAGAATCATCTGAGTATATGACTCAGAGGTCACTCACCTCAAAGATCAAGATATTCCAAAGCTACAAATGCATTGACAGAATTCAATTTAATAAACATTTATCAGTTATCGTATGAGTATAAAATCTTACACTTGGCAATGTCAGGGAATACAGAGACAGATCAAAGCCTACTGATCCCCTCTAGGAATTTACAATCTAGAAGGCAGGCAGGCATATACACGCAAACGTTCCTGGTGCAATTAAAAGTTCTAGTACCGAGGTTTTCATAGGAAGGGAGGCACATTCTGGAAACCATATGATGATACCAAGCAAACACTTGTTGAAGTCAAACTGCTCAGAAATTCTCATTTCAGGATGATGTCTATGCAGTGTATAGCTCTCCAGACTTGTATTTTGCTCTTACTACAAGGAATTATTTTATCTCTAAACTAGGTCAGTGGTTTTTCAGAATATAGGTACATAAAAAAAAAAGAAGATAGTGTTAGAAACTGGGAATCTGTCTTTCTTAATTCCTGAGTTTGTCCTGTTGACCACATTTAATGACTATCCTGTGAATACTAAACAAAAGTAAGAGAGTTCTCCTCCCACTGGTGAAATAAAAAATGGATTTAGTGACTTGTTTTCTTTGGAGGGAGAGAGATAAGCAGTGACTACTGCCAAGTCTAAGAAAGTAGGGAGGGGAAAAGAAGAGATAGTCCTACTGGGGCAAGACAGAGAGATTCCTGGCTTCCTCTGAGGCTTGGCATTTCCTCTAGATTCTTCAGAAACCATGAAGGCTGAACACAAAAAGAACTGTATCTCAGAACTCACATGTCTGATTCAGAAAAGAAATGACATATTGTTGGTTGTGGGTAAAATATGCAGGTTTGTGAACTTTAATCGCCCAGAATTTCTTGTTGTTTGTCTGTACAACTAACACTTAATGGCTAATATGATAGCACTCAATAGTATAAGGCATTTTTCATTAAAACTTCCTATAACTTAGGAGAAAAGGTGCTTCTGCTATAATAAAGGTATTCTTGGGGACACTGAGAGAGAAGATTATGCTTTACTCAACAAGCTGCTCTGAGGAAGTTCACAAGAAAGTATTCAATTAAAGTGGTACCTTTGTGTGTATCTTGGTATCATCATTAATTACTGCATAATGTATTAAGTACTCCACAAAGATCACAGAGGTCAGAGCTTACAAACTCTAAAGGCTGATTTATAATTTCATTTATATGCTCATTGATTAAATAAATAAAAGACTAGTGCCTTGCCAGGGTCACACAAATTTAAAGTGGAAGTCAAAAACTCTCTGCTCTTACCATTTCTTTGCTATTTTATTTACATGAGTTAAGAATGCATTCAGCTGCAAGTAACAGAAAACCCATCTAATGGGAGTTGAAACAAGTAGAGATCTATTTTTCTTATATACCAAAGCAGCCCAAAGACTAGTTGCAAATAATGTTGGTTTAGGTATTCAATAAAACCATCAAGGACCTAGGCTCTTTCTATCTTTTCCTTCCACCATCTCCAATATCCTTAGCATGTCTTCATAATTGTCACTGATTCATCACCAAATGGCTGTAGAGAATCCAATCATCTTATCTACATATAAGACAGGAAAAAGAAGGAAAAGGTGGCACCATCTCGACTGTCCCCTTTATCAAGGAAAGCAAAAGGTTTCCCAAAAGCCAGCAGGACTACGATCAACATTGGCTAGAAATGGGCTACATGGCCACCCTGGCTGTGAAGGCAGCTGGGAAAGTGAATAACTGGCTCATTTGCTATTGCTGGAGAAAGAAGGTTGAGAATGGCTGTGAAGTTAGCCACTCAGTGGTTGCCACCACAGTATATAATCAAACCATTATATTTCCTTAAGCTCCAATTTTCACACAAAAAGCAGTGTCAAAAGGCACTGTGACTATAACTAAATCAAAATAAGAAGTGCACAGATGCCTGAATATATAACAAACTGGACTGGTTAGCAACATCTCTGGCTTCGTTGGAAATGTAGCCCTTTCTGCCTGTAAAAGATAACCTGGGGTAAGTCAGAGCACCAGGGGGCCTTGTTTGCTTTGCAGATGGAAATCAAAAGCTTGGAATAATAGAGTAGCTGTGCTGAGAGGTGAGCTTCCTCTCATCATCACACCACCCATCTCACTTCAAAGCCTCATTTACTGGGCGGTAAGCCTTTGAAGCCTTTTGGTCCAAAACTGAAGCATCTCCCAGCAAGTCCCTGATTTTCATGTGCGCAAAAGTACAACACATTAGCATGTATTCAGCACTAGGAGGACAGTGATCTTTTGGGTTTGCAAACTTCTATGGCTGGTAGTTGTAGTGTGTTTTTAATGTTGTCACTGTCATTGTTTAATCCAGTATTTTGGGAAACCACTACGAAGGGCGCCAAGCACAATGAGATTCTTTTCCCACTGTTCCGCATTTCCTGGGATCTTTAACGATAAAACAGGAATGCTGGAATAAGACAACAATGAGTATAACTGCAAAAGACAAGTTGTCTGTATACCTTGGTTTTTTTTTTTTTTTTAATCAAGAATGATAACCACAATTATTTGGGGATGCAGGTATATGTTAAAGACTACTGAGAAAAACAACACAGACAAGACAGACTCAGTGGCGCAACAGACACAATGACAGTAGGAGAACACAGTCCATTGAATAGTATTAAAACCTGGAGTTTTGATTGATAGATAGATAGATAGATAGATAGATAGATAGATAGATAGATAGATAGATAGATAGATGGACGGACGGACGGACGGACGGACGGACGGACGGATGGATGGATGGATGGAAGGAAGGGGAAGGGAAGGGAAGGGAAAGAGAAAGGGAGGAGAGGGGAGGGGAGGGGAGGAAGGAGGGAAGGAAGGAGAGAGGGAGAGAGAGAAAAAGAAAAAATGGGGAAAATAGAAGAAATAAACAAAACAGCAAGAAAGAAAGGAAAAAGGAATCTGAACTTGTACTTTGTTTTGAAAAGAAGATAGCAACAAATAGCAAATGCAGTTATTTGGTCTTAGGAAACTCAAGCTTAAAAATCCTAAAACGAATATGATATTTTCCCCTATTTCCATTCCCTTCTGGCCTGAGTAATACAACCTGGGCACAAGGGGATTGTGAATTACTGAGATAGTCTTCTTTAACATCTTCCCTTAACAATCTGACTACCCTGAGGATGGCTGTAAGTACAGAAAAGAGGTGACCATTTTTTCAAAACTCAGTGTGGTTCATATTGACTTACCACAACAAAGACAAACACTACGACAAGAAAAATTATTATTTTAACTCCCATTTAAATTTCCTTTTAGCTTACATTGAGACTACAATTTGTATTAAAATTACTACTGCATAAAAATATTGGTACATCCAGGTGAGTGGTTATTTCTAAAGTAAGATCTCTGAGATTTAGTTATACTTGACATTGCAAGTGCATTATTCACCGGTTGGCCTAATGAGTATAAGAAAAGAAGAAATGTGATAATTAATAAACTTAACTGCAGAATTTCAGCTAAGATCATAAGACCAGAAATATGAACTTGCTACCATCAGTCTGTCTTGTCAGGAGAATTACCTCCAGTTTAGTTTTTGATGCACCACAGTTGTTATGTTAATAACTGTATGATGGTGGAGTGGAAAGAACACAAACTCAGTGTCAAAAAGACCAATCCGGGGCTGGGTGTAGTGGCTCACTCCTGTAACCCCAACAGTTTGGGAGGCCAAGGTGGGTGGATCATTTGAGACCAGGAGCTCAAGGCCAGCCTGGCCGACATGGCAAAACCCTATCTCTACTAAAAATACAAAAATTAGCCAGGTGTGGTATCACATGTCTGTAATCCTAGCTACTGGGGAGGCTAAGGCAGGAGAATCGCTTGAACTTGAGAAGTGGAGGTTGCAGTGAGCTGAGATCGCACCACTGCACTCCAGCCTGGGTGACAGAGCAAGACCCTATCTCAAAAAAAAAGACCAACCCATCCAGGATCCCCCATGTCCTATCTGTGACCATGAATCAATTATTTAACCTCCTGTGCCTCAGTATCTTCATCTGAAAAATGGAAATGGTAACATCATACCTCAAAGGATAATTGTATTTAATGAAGTGACATACAATGTATAGAATACCTGGCACACACAAGATACTCAAATCAATGACAGCTGTGTTTCCTGCCCATGATGCACAACAGGACTCATCTGCCCTAGAAAGATCTTGCTTATCAAGAGGGCTGTTCGTGGCAATTCTGGAGTTGTGCAATGCACGATCTGCATGTCCCTAAGCAGTAGCCCTCTGCTTTGATCAGTTCTTCAACAGAGGCAATGCACTGTTTTTTCAGCCTATTGGCCAGGGTTAGAAATGTTAGTATTGCAACTAAGCTAACGAATAGAGACACAAAGGGGTCAGATATGGGTCTTGATAACACCATACTATAAGCCAGGGGTCAGAAAATAGCCCTCTAGCCAAACTCATTTTTGTAAATAAAGTTTTATTGGAACGCAGTCACATTGATTCATTTACATAGTGTCTATGGCTTCTTTCACACTACAACAGCAGATTTGACTAGTTGTGGCAGAGACCATATGGTCCACAAGCCTAAAATACTTACTATCTGGCTCTTTGCAGAAAAAGTTTGCTGAGCCTCTCTCTAAGCACCCAAACTACAACTATATTCATAGAGTCAGTTCATCAGTGGGTCACATTTTACAGCCCATCATTACAGTAAGCTTGATGTTGTTTACAAATAAAATGGACAGCAGCCCCTGACAAGAGGTTCACGGTCTTATAAGAAGACTTGTGTACATGAAAGCAAGCAAGGACTTGCAGCACATTATGAAGTACCCAATTATATAATGGGAGCTACAAATGATACAAGAATCCCAGGATGGGAGAATTCAAGATATGCTGGAGTCTCAAGAGAATCCTTTCTGGAAGAATTGGGAGAGGAAGCAAACTTTTCAGGAGGATACATGCAACATACATGGAAAGGAAGCAAAGGTTTCCAGGCAAGAGAGGAGGGAGACGAAAGCCACAAAAGCAAGAAAAGGTATGATGACCAGCAAATAAATGAGCCCTAATACAGGACGTCAGGAGAGGATGTACAGGCAAGAGGAGGAGAGTGGGAAAAATGAGGGTGTACAGTCTGACTGGGGGAAACTGGAAAGATCTGAGTCTAGAGAGATTGGACTTGACTCTAGGCAGGAGACAGCCATGATTGCTCCCTGTGCAGAACATCCACAGTATGATTAAAGTCATTTGGGAAGAAAAGAGATTAGAGATAAGAAACCCAATCAGAATTTTTTGTATTAATTCAAGTGTCATATGATGACATGATTGAGTAGAAGTAGGGAAAAGGACAGATCTGAGAGACTTAGTAAGCCAAATCTTGGTGACTGGTCTATATGACATGTAATGGACTGGAAAGAGTCAAGGGTGATTCCAGAATTTCCTGATGAGAAGCCTGGTAGAATGGTGGTACCATCAACAGAAAGGGGAGCCAGTTAAGAAGGAAATATTTATACTCCCCTTTTTGGCCCCTCCTTTTTATTGTGGTACAATATATAACATAAACTTTTCCATCTTAGCCATTTTTAAGTGTGCAGTTCAGTAGCATTAAGTATATTCACATTGTTGCGAAACTGATCCCCAGAACTTTTTCATCTGCAAATCTGAAACTCTGTAAACAATAACCCTCCCTTTCTTCCTCACCTCAGCATTTATGCTCCTTTTAAGTAGACTCAATAATGCAGAATTTCAAGTAATCAGAAACGATGAGTTAAAAGATTCCTTTGTTTTATGGACCTCGAATCTTATATTTATGAAATTTGCAGGCTGAAGCACATCACATGCTACATTCATTCATCCAACAAATGTTAATTGAGTACTGGCTAGTAGCTGATAATTGGGGTATGCTCTGGAGATAATAACATGAATAACATATGACGCCTACTTTTAAGGCAGACAATAATACATTTGGTAAAGAAGATCCCACTAACAGTGGAGACAGACTTGAAAAAAATAATCCCAGCTAGGTGGTATAAAGACTGAATCAGAAATGGGTTCAAGGCACAGTGATCAAACAACCAATGATCATCAAGCAATCCTAACTTAACTGGTGTCAGATGATGTCATAATTATAAATGGTAAGAATGCAGGGGAGGAGAGTAAATTTCTCAATATTGAAAGTATGGAAACAAGAGCTCTCCTAAGCAAGGACAATATTACTAGGGTCAGAATAACAGGTAAAAATATTTAAAACTGAGGTGAAAAAGACAAGTAACATTTGAGAAAACACAACCCTTGTCTCAAAGGTCATAAAATTGCTTACCTTTGTATATTCATTTAACATTTAATTATTTCCTAATTGAAAGTTAGTGACTTTCCTCCTAATGCTACAAAGTTTTAATTACAGGGAGCAAATTCACTTTATAATTAGCTTTAGACAATTTGGGTGAAGTATACTTTTTTCCATAGAGGATGGATATTTAGATAGCATTTCATCACTACACAATGCATTACAGCTCATCTAGTTCCCTAGAAAGCATATAGAAGGTGTTTTGGAAATTTATTTGTGTAGGTATTTTTCTGTTTCATTGATGCAAGGGGCTCTACTACTCTTTAATGTGGGAGGGCCAGAAATGCCAGCCATCCTGCAATGTGCAGGGTAGCCCCACACCACAGAGAATTGTGCTACCTCCTGCATGACTTTCTAAGATACTACACGTTCATGTAAGTGAAAAACCTTTTTGTGATTAACTTAGCCTGCAGCCTAACTTCATTCTATATATAAATGCACTTTTTTGCACTATTTTAGTAAATACTGAATTTTCTAGGAATGCAAGTACACTGAAAATCCAAAGACAATTGTGATGTCTTGCTTGAAACTTTACCAACAGTTGTCTACCACTTTGGACATTCATGTAGGAAACTGTGTTACCAGCAGCATTGCCTCTTGTGGTATGAGAATAACCAATACAAAAACATCTTTAGCAGTCTGCACTTTCAGCTGTTTGTTCCAAGTTATCCCAATTTAATTTACAAATATTTTTATGTCACCCTTATTCCAAATGACAAATTTAAAGAAAAAGCATAAACATAGCTTAGTCTTACTGCTCTGAAAACCAAAGTTATTCATTATAGGCAGGTGCAAGTATCTGACCACTTTATTACGAGAAGTGGAGGTTGCAGTGAGCTGAGATCGCGCCACTGCACTCCAGCCTGGGTGACAGAGCAAGACCCTGTCTCAAAAACAAACAAACAAACAAAAAAACAATCCAGGATCCCCCATGTCCTATCTGTGACCATGGATCAATTATTTAACCTCCTGTGCCTCAGTGTTTGCAGGATGAGTGGCGAGTATTGAAGGTGACTCTTAAAGAGCCCGGCTCATAGGAGGAGCTCAGTAAAACAATCTTTACCAATTTCTCAATATTGAAAGTACGGAAACAAGAGATCTCCTAAGCAAGGAGAATATTACTAGGGTCAGAATGAATAATAGGTAAAAATATTTAAAACTGACATAAAAAAGACAAGTAACATTTGAGAAAACACAATGCCTTTGTACAGGCATGCCTTTACCTATGGAATACAGGCAATTGTATTATAAATTACTTTCCATTTATTTCTTACAGGTTTACAGATTTATATTATATTGAATTTTGAAATTTTATGTTTGTTAAATTAGTTATGAATTTCATTTCATATGAAAAACTTGAGGCCTGGAGAGGTGATAGGTCTTACCCAAGTTGGCTACCTATTTAGCGGCAAAATCAGAGAGAAGATTGTTTTACTGAGTTCGTCCCATGAGCCGGGCTCTTTAGGAGTCGCCTTCAATACTCGTCACTCATTCTGTAAACTCGTACTACACGTTCACCAGCGCTTGGCTTGTGCTAGGGCCTGATCTTGCCAAGCTGCACAGTTCTTGCCCTCAAGTGAAGGCAGACCAGAAAAAAATCAACTCTCATAAATGCGTAAGTATATGAAATGGTGGTGGTACAGAGAGAAGGAATCCAACTAAGCCTGTAGGGTTCAAAATCCTCTTCCAAGAGGAGGTGACCCTCAAGCTTGAATGGCAGATAGGAATAAGTGAGGTGAACAGGGAGTAGAAAAGCATTTCAAGCCGAGAGAACAGATAATCCTGGAGGAACGTCCAGGAGACTCCTACAGAACACGAAGTACTTCAATTGGTGTCAGCTGAGGGTAAGAACACAGAAGTGGTGAGAAATGGAGCTGGACAGAAGGGAAGGACACACCTTATGGAGAGCTTGTTCTCCCGAGCCAAAGAAATTGAAACTTCCCCTTGAAGTTCACGAAGGAGATGCTAAGGATTTGTTTTTTTGTTTTCTGGTGTTGTTGTTGTTGTTGTTGTTGTTTTGGGACGGAGTCTCGCTGTGCCGCCCGGGCTGGAGTGCAGTGGCGCGATCTCGGCTCACTGCAAGCTCCGCCTCCCGGGTTCGCGCCATTCTCCTGCCTCAGCCTCGCGAGAAGCTGGGACTACAGGCGCCCGCCACCGAGCCCGGCTAATTTTTTGCATTTTTAGTAGAGACGGGGTTTCACCATATTAGCCAGGATGTCTCGATTTTCTGACCTCGTGACCCAGCTGCCTCGGCCTCCCAAAGTGCTGGGATTACAGGCTTGAGCCACCGCGCCCGGCCGAGGATTTTTAATAGATGTGTGACACTCTGGTGGCAGTATAAATTTTTAAATGGAACATTTTGCAATAACCCAGACAAGGAGTGATGAGGAACTGGATTAAGGGAGTGGCCTTGGGTGGGGAGGATGAAATAGAGAGCAATGATATAGGGGAAGCAGAATTCACAGAATTTGGTGACTGATGGAATTTTCCAGTTTGAGGGAGAGGGGAGACTTGAGAGTGACTTGTTACTGGCTTGGACAATGGGAATAATGAAAACCTTCACTACAGTGAATGTGGAGGAGGAAGTGGGTAGTTTGGAGGGTGAGGAAGAGAAAGAGTGAGTGTGGAAGGGGACATGCTGGGTACATGCATGGATGGGTATCCCGGTGCAGACACAGGTCTGAACTCAGAAGGCATTTCTGGACTAGAGGGATTAGGGATGCTGATCTAGGAAGTATCAACACAGACCGTCCCTCATTTAATCCCCACAACTGCCTTATGAGGCAATTGTTATAGCCTTATTTGATAGACAAGAAAACCAAAGCTTGGCCAGTCACAATGTTGTAGAGCTAGGACTTGCTCCTTGGTCTGAGTCCAAAGCCTACACTCTTTCTATGACCCCATGGGCCCTCCACATCAGGAGTTTTGTGATTTGCAGTGAAGCATTTTCCATTATCACATCGTGTTCTCCATAATGGTTGCATGGAGAAGTACATCTTTCCAGAAATCACTATAAATGACTTCCAGGTTTCCCAAGAAATCTGGAAATACCTGATTGTCAGAAACAGAGCAATACCTTGATAAGTGTGATAGCAAGACAATGGGAAGTCTCTGTTACTGCATTCTTGGAGTTCACATTACTAAGTCACAGCTCTAGACAAAGAGTGGGCAAAGGAGGGTCCCTCAGCTCTCCTTAAGGACGCCAGCATCCAGGAAAATGCCCTCGTTGTTTTACACAAAGAACAACCACCACTCTCAGCTAATGGGTAAAATCCACTTCAGATAATAAACTGCTGCATTTATTTGATATCTTATTAGATTCGCTTCAAAGACACTAAATCAAAGAGTGGCATTGCTGTTCATCTCCTGAATTTCACATCAGGGAAAGAAGAGAGGGGGAGGTAGGTAGGTAACTATGCAGAGGACTTACTTGGAAGTCACAGATGGACTTAATGAGAACAACGAAATAAGCAGCCAGCAGGCCCCTGCCCTCCTGTGTCTGCACACGGTTCTCCCCCGCCAGGTGCAGACTCTTTCTGCAGCCCTAATCCCAAGGAGGTTCGAGATTGATGGCAACACAAGGTCCAAATATCTATCGCGTGCCAAAGTGAAGGAGTTTACACGTGATTAAAAACACTTTCACGTCACCGCAAGACAGCAATCTGAACTGTGAGCTAAAACCTCAGCATACTCTGCCCCCATCATACCCCAGCCCACCCATGCCCTATGTTCTCAAAGAGCTTATGCAAGAATTCCCCACCTGGCTCCGCTCATTCCAGGCTTAAGCCATCCATAGGCTTCCTGGAAGCCATAAGACTTGAAACGCACCCTTGACCCTCAGCAGACTCATGACACTGGCCAGAGCTGCAGGGAGAAACCCTCACCAAGAGCTCTGTGCTCACTCCCAGATGGCCAGTCCTTCCAGGACTGACCAGATGGCTCAGACAGCAAGGCCTCTCTGTCTGGACATGCTAGTCACTTGATGAAAATCAAAATATGTGATGGCTGCAGTCATTACCCAAGGCTTCTGTCACCATCACGTTCCCAGATTCTTTGCATTTGGCTGGGCAAACAAACTGGACAAGGCTCAGCTGCTGCTTTTGCTATTCACAGACACCACTTACACTGAGTGATCCCCTTTCAAAACCTGCCCCCGTGATCCAAATTCTTCTGGAAGATGAGATTTCTGGTTAAGCAAAAGCCAGCTATGCACGGATAGTTTGAAAATTCTTCCCTCTCCTCATCTTCATGTACATCTGTCATTGCCATGTCATTGCCCCTCCCAGGCCCTTTCTTGTAGCAGTGATTATCTATCCCACCAGGCCACACTCCTGGGCTGGAAGATAGAAGCATGACCCATGACATGACTGAAGGTACAGAGTCTTCAGTCTGGACAGTTTAAACCATGATTTAACAGGATGTAGACAAAGAACCCTGCAGCTGGGGACTCAAGTTTCTTGCTCCAACTAAACCCAGAATCTGCCCTTTCCTAGTAAAGTAAACTGTAACCTGAATTTCTCAAAATTAGGACAATACTAGTCACTCTCCCTGTCCTGCTAACCTCTCATGCGTAATGTGAGAATAAAATGAAAGTACAGATGTGACTATGGACTAACAAAGCCAAAAATATAATATATAGTATTACTACCGAGGGCAGATCAATTCCTCTGCACCATGTATCCCACCTAAGCAGGATTAATGTTTTTAGCACACTCAGTTTTTCCCACTCAAATATCAGATCCTTGGCTCTTAATTTTTTTTTTTTTTTTTTAAGAGATGGGGTCTTTCTCTGTCACCCAGGCTGGAGTGCGGTAACTCACTCATAGCTCACTGTGGCCTCAACTTCCTGGGCTCAAGTGACCCTCCTGCCTCAACCTCTTGAGTAGCGGGAACTACAGGTACGAGCCACCACACCAGGCTAGAAGCTTGATTCTAACAGTCAGTAGTATCTGGAGGAAGTCTTTAACTGAATACCATGTGAAATTGAGAATAAGACTTTTCGAGAAGACTGGACTGGTATTCTGTAATGAGAATTGCCTATTATTTCACTAGATATTCTTGGACAATTGAACCTGATCCTAAATTTTCTCCCCCTCAGAAACTGGTGATAATCTTTAAGCAGTGTAGCTAAGATACAGCTGTCTCCTGGATCCGTTTCTTATTTCTCTACATCCTGAGCAGTCTATGTGCCAGGACATTTTCTTCTATTAATAAAGCCATCTTAGTTTGTGTCTCTGCAATTTCCCAAAGCAAGTCCCTAAGAACCAAGTTCATATCCTCTGAGAGCAAGCTCCATTTCCGTTGACTGTGCTCAGCAGAACATGAGTTGCAGCTTAACACAGGAATCGATACAGGGCCCTCAGCTCTGTGCTCCTCCATCATCACTTTCTTCACCTCAGACTGAGTCCCCATGATATGCCATACTCTGCATAGGACAAAATAGTGCACAAAAGCAAATGAGGTCCTTCCCTTAGAGGAGTTCATACTCCACAGCTGAGTTTGCCCAGGAGGCTGTAGTTCTCTTTATGAGAGCTGGTCCATGGGGTTTGTTGTAAACATCATCGGCAGAAAGAGCCACTTCCTGTTGGTATCTGGGTCTAACACAGATCCCTAATCGCCCAGAAATTTGGGTGCCATAACAATGGTGACATCTTTCCAGAAGTGGGCCCAGGGGAGCAACTTAGGGTATTCTCCTTTCATCACTTCCCAGGATTCCACTCCCAGAGACTTCTTATACCTGACTCCATGGTAAGTCTCTTAATTACATCAATACTCCCTTTGAGCACTTCCTATGGGCCAGGCCATGTGCTAAGAACTTTGCAATTAATCCTCTTAACAACTGTTATCATTTCTTTTTCAACAAATGAGGGAAAAATAGCTCAGGAAGATTAAGTAACAAATCCAAGCTCACTAGAGGCAAGTGCTGGTAGAATCAGGACTCTAACCTAACCTGACTCCAGAGACTCCCCCCAGATTGAAGAAGGTGAGTACAACACAGGCAGGAGGGTCCATCATGTTTACGGCAATGAGATTTTTCTTTTTGATCCATCTGTGGCTGAGAACAGAAATGACTCCCTTTCAGAAAAATCTAGTCTGGTCTCTGTGACTTGGAAAAATAGTCAAGTGCTAAGTGAGCCATTCGGGACCCAAGAGGGTAAAATTAACAAGCATGACAGCAGCATTCATTTTTCAGTGTCAGCAATGTTCCAGGTATAGGGAAGGACCCTGATTATTATCAGGCCACACGCATGGTTTTCCTTCCTGCCTTGTGGCTCTCAGAATGGTTGGCAGGAGCTACAGGCATCTTCCTGCCACATGAGTGGAGCTAGCGGAGCCAAAACGTCACTCAGAGTCACCCAGGCCTCATCCCAGAGACTGACAGGAGCAACCACCACACTCAGTCCTCTCTCGGTTCCAGAAGCCACCATGTCCAAGCCAGTCCGAGCCAGAGAAAGGGGCCGGGCATGCCTTACGCCACCTCCCAGGATAGGCTTTGTTATTTGAATTTAAGGCCACCCTGAACTGCATGGCAGTTTTCTTAGTGGCCTTCCACAGAGCCACCCTTCTCAAGGCAGCACTCTGCGGGTTCTTGCTTCTTACAACCAAAGCTGGAACGAGGAACCTCAGATTCCTTTATGGGTAGGGAAGAGATTGCAGAGAAAACAGCCTCTTCGTGAAAAGCTGATTTGAAAAGGCATGCATAGATGAGTTAGAATCTGGGACTGTGTCCAGGTGGAAGTCTTGCCTGGAATTCCTAATGCATTCTTTCTGTTATTAAAATAATATAAGCAACCGGGGTGGCTTGTTGCTTCTCTGCATGTAGTCAATTTGGCTCACGCTGTGTGACCATTTAAAATCTGACCTCAAGTGGTGCCAATTTAAAAATCTTTTCATTCCGGGTATGTTTCCATTCCACACAACAAGCCCATGGCTATTCCCTAAACTATTTCTCCAAGCAAAGAGTAACTCAGTAGAACCAAGCCTCTTGCCAGACGTGATGCAACCAGCCAAGCCACCCAATGTCTTGTGTCCCTGGCTCCACCCCACTTTTCTCCCCATGGCCAGCTGTCTGGTCCACTTTTCCGGTCTGTCCTCTCTTTCCCTAGAGCACAGTCTTCCCTTTATTGTCAGGGAAGGTGTTTCCAGGTGGCTGGGTACACATGGCATTTTCTCCTTCTCACACAGGCAGAGAAGCTCTGCCCGGCCTCCCCCACTAAGCTGTGAGTCATCAACACACAAGATGACAGAGTCTTTTGCAAAGATAAATGATGGAGGTGGAAGCTCAAGATGTACCTAGATTTGCCTTCTAAGAGCTAGTTTGCAACTTCCTTTGACCTCTATATTCTCCCAAAGAAACATGAGGTAAAACACAGAAAAAGCGCCATGTTTTCCCTGAGGCGTTCAGCCTTCCAAGATGTAGCCAAGAGGAAACATTATATATGTATATAAATCTATAAAACCCGTATCTTGGTAGCTCTGATTCACCTATTTGTGTTGCCAAAATAACCTATTCAGGCTTTTAGGCATCCGGAGAAGTAAGAGTCACCCCTGGAACTCCTAAAGACCAAAGAGATGAGCTCATGCAAATTCTGCCATCCCAGTAACCTGCAAAGAAGCATCAAGAAGCTGCACAGGCGGGGCACAGTGGCTCACACCTGTAATCCCAACACTTCAGGTGGCCAACGCAGAAGGATCTCTTGAGGCCAGGAGCTCGAGACCATCCTGGGCAACATGGTGAGACCCTGTGTCTACAAAAAATTTAAAAATGATCTAGGTATGGTGATGTGTGCCTATCATCTCAGTTCCTTGGGAGGTTGAAGCGGGAGGATCGCTTGAGCCCGAGAGTTTGAGGCTGCAGTGAGCTACAATCACACCCCTGCACTCCAGCCTAGGCAATAGAGTGAGACCCTGTTTCTTTTCAAAGAAGCAGCAGCAGAAGCTAAGGAGCCCAGCACCTCCGCCCTCCTGCCACCACTGCCAGTTCCTTCGCCAGGGCTTTCCTCTGGCCCTCTAAGGACATCCTATTGTATCTGAGGCTCAGAGCAGATGAAAAAGCAATTGTAGCACTTACAGCATCCACATAGGAACAGCCAGTTGTCATGATCTCTGAGAGGAAGGAAATAAGATGGTGTTTTATTTTTAAGTAGCCCAAGAGATTTCAATGATGGCATTAAAATTTTAATCACAAACTCCTTAAGTTAGAGGGAAAAAAATGAAAAAGCCCACAAAGGACTCATTGTAGAAGAGAGTTTCACCATTTGGAGTTCTTTTAGAAATTTGTGTCAGATCACAATTTGCTGTCTGGGAAATGTAAATTAGTTATTAATGAGCCAAAATTCTAACATCAAAGGCTGCGCAGCCACATGCCAGGGAGAAACAAAGAGCTCTCCCAGCACCGTCAACTGCTCCCCGCACTGGCCTGAATGCGGCATTCATCTTGACGTGCTTTACCGCCTTATTAAGGACAGCACTTTTCTCAAATGCAATGGCACAGGGCACCTGGATCATTAGCGTCACCTCCACCGGAGCGCCGCGTGACTGTCAGAATCCCAGGCAGTAGGCAGTGAGCGTGCACCAAAAGGCAGCTTTCCGCAAAGCTGGGCCGAGGCCCCCTTGCTGCCTGACTCACACAGCTGACCCTTTTCAAAGCACATTTAATGTTTGCAGCATAACCGACCCGAGGGCCGTGGGGAACGCGGGTCTGTTTTTGAAGTATGCACATAGCCTTCATATCGGCAGCCCTTTTTATTTCCATTCTGATCAACAGCCTAGATATAAAATGCACACAGAGAATGAGAAAGAAGGACAGTTGTTTTTGAGCCTGTGGAAATGGCAGTGAGAGTCATCTCACAGAAGTCCTGCAGGCGTTTGGAAATATTCATGTATTCATTCTTTCAGCAGATATTGTCATGCTCTTGTTGGGTGCTGACAGTGGAAATATAATGATTAGCAGAATAGACAGACCCTACCCTCACGGGGCTCCCTGCCTAGTGAGGACAGACAGAAGTAACTGCTCTGATAACTACAGACAGTGCTGAGGGAACCCCCAGAGGCATGGGAACCCACAGCAAGGGGTCCCTGGCCTTGCTAGGGGACTGGGAATGGTTTCAATGAGGAGACATTCAGGCTGACAGCAGAAGGAAGAGAGAGAGTTCACTAGGCATTAATAGGGGAGAGGTCAAGGTTGACAGCACCCAATAAAGAGGTGAGAGTTGGAAGCAGAAAAATGAACGCCCTCCATGGCTCCCTGGCCTAGATTCCTTCTCTCTTCAGAGCGAGGCCCCTGACCTCGGCTGCCAGAATCTCTGGTTGTCCTTAACCAGAAGCTTGGAGCACCCCAGGTTCCCAAGTCCAAGTGACTCAGCCTCAGGTCACACTCGCTAGTGTGCCTTTTCCCTCAATGAGATTCTCATTTCTGTGATTCCAGATCCAGTAAGAAGGACCCCCTGTACCATGGTCCCGATGGCCAGCCCTCCTGCCATCACCGACAGACCGCCTGTCTCAGTGTCCTCCTGTTGTCTGCGCTCAGTTTCCCTGTTGCCACGTTTCACCTGTCCTCTGGACGATCCCCACCCTTGTGAAACCTTCCTGATGGGCCATCTGCCTCAGGTAACTCCTACAACCCAGGACCATCACTTCGCAGCACAGGGTCCACCTGCCTGGCTGCCATCCTCCCACCACAGCAGGCAGGTCACTCCCAGGATGACCCCCAAACTCCCCGTCCCTACAGGATGAGTCAAGCTCTCTGAAGGGCAGATTTAAAAGGTGGAGGAAGCGAAGGGGAGCTGGAGAGGAGAATAAAGCAGGCAAAATCAGTGTAGGAAGAAACCAGAAAGTATCAGAGCATCTGAGAGCGAGGCCCAGGCTTGGTAGTTTTGCTGTGAGGGGCCGGGATCTCTGGTCTGTGATCTGGGCTGTGCCTGCCTCGGCCTTGTCGCTCTCACTCCCCCATCCCCACCCTGACCCCTCACCTGGGATTCTATGTTTACCCACGTTGAATGTCTTTCAGTTCCTCCAACAGAATATCATTTCTCTTACCTCTGGATCTTCAAAAATATTCTTTTCTGGGCCTGGAATTTATATATCCTCCACTTTACCTGTCTAATCCATCTTTCGGCCCTCAGCCTGGACAGCAGTCTCCTGTCCCCCAGCACATCCACCCTAAATTGCCCTCTGAGATGGTGCCTTTCCTAGGCCTCCCGTATCTCTCTGAACTTCCTGTGCCAGGGGTCTCATTCCACTCGTTTCAGCTGGAGGGTTATTTGTCTCCTCTGCTAGACTCCAAGTTTATAAGATCTAGGACTGCTTTTTTGTTCACTTTTTATCAATTTGATCTCATTCCTGGTTACTGGGTGCTCACACACAGTAAAAACCCAGTAAATATTTGTTCCATGAGTGGGTTGATGAATATCCACACTAACATCTCCCCTTTCATCACCATCCAAGGAAGAAGCAGAATTATTTTCCTTAGACCATGGCCCTGAATGAGGAGCATACGCTACTGTCACCCGGGCACTCTCCTCTCTGAAAATAGCTTGGGAACATGGCAACTGTGTAGGGGTGCACGGATGCCTTCACTACAAGAAGCAGAACCCAGGGTCTCCCTGGTAAAAGGACAGATGTCAACCACTTAGCGTTATTAGAGTTGACCTCTTCCAGCCTCACCCACAGGGCCTCCTTA
Source organism: Macaca thibetana thibetana (assembly GCF_024542745.1). Lineage (NCBI taxonomy): Eukaryota > Metazoa > Chordata > Mammalia > Primates > Cercopithecidae > Macaca > Macaca thibetana. The sequence continues at coordinate 19,026,067 of NC_065594.1, forward strand.
GGCAATGTCCTTCCCTGAGCAATCTCAGCTCCAAGGCCTTACAGAAAAGAAAATTCCTTCCACTTCCATTCTTGGATGAGACTGCTGACATCCCCCCGGGCAGCCTCCCTACATCACTGGGCTGACACTTTCTCCCTGTTTCCAGAGGTACCTACTGTTCCTGGCATACTCAGCCACAAGAGGCTCCCAGAGCAGCCATTCCTCCTCCCACTCTTCATTCAGATACATTTTATAGATTTTCTAAAGAACCTTCCTGTCACTTTCATCTCATTTATAACCTTCCCAAAGTGCAATTCACAGAACAGGCAATAGAAGAAGCCCCGTGAAGGAGGACTCCCATGATCACATGAATTTGGGAGATAGAGCATGGGTCATTCCCATCTTGGACAGTCACAGAGAATAAAGCTGCAAGATGTCCTATAGGAAAGAATTCTGCTGAGAACTTGTGGGGCGCGCACGCGCGCGCACACACACACACACACACACACACACACACACACACACCCCCTCAGTAAACCAGAAATTAAATGGAAATACAAAGGACAGACCTGCCAGTCCCTTGTTCAGGATGCAGGCAATGGACTCTGAGAATTCTTCTCCTGTGGGACAGAGAGGACTCAAACCATTTTGTAAGAGAGGAGAGACTCAGTTCTCTGCTCACCAAACATGTGTTAACATCCTGCAGACAAGTGTTTTGCAGAACACACATTTGAATGTGCTGCCTTTGAACTTTTCTCCTCCATGCTTGCTGGCCCATGCTGGCCTCAAGGCTCTCAGATATCAAGAATTCGTTCATATCCTCTACACTCTTTTTTTGTGTGTGTGTGTGTCTCACTAAATATTGGCCTTCCCAAAGCTTATAGGGAAAATGTGATTACAGGATTCAAAATGAGAGGTATTCTGTCTCTTTCACTCTCTCTCTCTCTGCCTCTGTCTCTCCTCCATCATCATCTTCTTAGGTACCCTCTGCCTGGCCTGCAACTCACCTCACCCCTGACATCCTTCACGCTCACTAATCTCTGTGACTGTTGCTCTAGTAACCCCCGATGACCATGTCCACACCCCATTCTCTGTGATTCTCCAGTTTCCAATGCTGCCAAATGCCCTCCTGATGAACCTAGAGAATCCTTGGCTTCTCCAGTACTTCCCATTTCCTCTCCCTGCCGAAATGCCCCAATTCTTTATTTTTCTTCCTCTGTCTCAGAGATGTTGGTGTTTCCAAAGTCTCTGCCCTGAGCCCTTTGCTCTTTCTCTCTTGTTTGCACAGCCATTCCCCTGAATTATTCTCCATATGCACACATCACTCAACACTACCTCGTTGGCCTTCACCTTGCTCCTCGACATTTCCAAATACCCAGAAGTTTTGGGAAACTTGTGTGTTAAATGCTGATCTGAAAATGGTGAGTTGACTTTGGTTTTGTTTCTATTATCGTTGGTTATGCTGTTTCTGATGTGTTACAGTGGTCGAAGCACAGACTCTGATTACAAAACATAGCTTTCCACTCTGTTTTCACTCATTTACTTGATTGTATGTCCAAGCTCATGACTTCTTTTAAACGTATCAAAGCGGCCTATCACAACCATGTGTCCTATTGAATTACTGACTTCTTCTAGTAGAGTAAATCAGTTTAAACATGTTAAAATTCCCATATACCAAGCATATCTGTACCCAAATGCAGCCACTTTACTGAATAATATTGAATGTTTTGTTTTGCTGCTTCAGAAAGAATTTTCAAATGCATTCCCTATATTTTCACATTTTCAGCTCATTTTTAACTTAATTACTATGGTTAGCTGAAATTTTTCAAGTCTATTTTTATCTGCTTCTCAATTTTTCTCCTATCATATTGGTAAAATTTGTTTAATCCTTTAAAGATTTTTTTGGTAAATATTTATATATTTGTGCATAAATGTCTAAAACCCTATTCGTTTGTATAAAGTCATAAGGATATATATATATATATACACACACATATATATATATACACATATATATATACACACATATATATATATATGACTTAGCCAAATATTTTAGCTGTGCTAATCAAATTTGCTTTGCAATGCAAAGGGAGAAAAAGATATCCACGTAAAATAAGCTCCAGCCACATTCCAAATCCACGGTGTCTGAAAGTGAAGTCATCTTCCCTATTTGTCCTCTTACAGTCAGACTCTGTACTTCTTCTCCAGAAAAGCAGCATGAAATTATTTCTTTCTGCTCCTCTCTTTTCAGTTGCTGCTGTCTTACCATCATTTCCCCAATAGCTAAGCTCCAATGCCAGTGTTCTCTTACACCTCTCCTGCTTATTCACTGGCTCACCATAAAGCCCCAAACCCCTCAAAATCAACTGTAAAGTTCTCTCCACTTTGCCATCAGGAAGTCTCTCTTCACATGGAAACAAGTGTTCCTCAAAATACTCCTCCAACCAGAGACAGGGGCCTGGGTCAGCATTAGGATTCCTTTAAGACCCCACATATACCATCACACGTGAGCCCTCTGAAGAAGTACCTCATTGTAAGAGACAGTGTAAGAGATCCAGATAAGAGAAGAGAATAATATGATAAGGTACGAGAGTAATATGTTCTGCGATGAGAACACATGGACACATGAGGTGGGGAACAACACACACTGGAGCCTGTCAGGGGGGAGCGGGGAGGGAGAGCATCAGGAAGAATAGCTAGTGGAGGCTGGGCTTAATACCCAGGTGATGGGTTGATCTGTGCAGCAAATCACCATGGCACACGTTTACCTATGTAACAAACCTGCACATCCTGCACATGTATCCCAGAACTTAAAATAAAAGTTAACGAAAATAATAATAATAATAACATGTTTAGAATCTAGGAAAGAGAATCAGGGCACCTTCACCAAAGGAAAGTTCTGGATTCAAGCCTTGTAAAGAAAGCTTCATACCAGGTGCAGTGGCTCACACCTATAATCCCAGCCATTTGGGAGGCCAAGACGGGAGGATCAGTTGAGGCCAGGAGTTCAAGACCAACCTGGCCAACATGGTGAACCCCCATCTCTACTAAAAATACAAAAATTATCTGGGCATAGTGGTGCATGCCTATAATCCCAGCTACTTGGGAAGCTGAGGCATGAGAATCGCTTGAACCCAGGAGGAAGAGGTTGCAGTGAGCCAAGATGGCACCACTGCACTCCAGCCTGGGTGATAAAGCTAGACACTGCCTCAAAAAAAAAAGAAAGCTTTAACTCACTCAATCATAGTGTGATCTGACTGCCATCAAATCAGTCAAACTTGGATAGTTGATTGAGAAAGGAATCCATCAGGATCACTCCATCCATATTCATCTGCTGTCATCCAAGGAATCCCATCATTATGTCACTGATTACCAGCAAAGCTTGTTCTTTGCTAGACATAGTTTTTTGGAATAGAAGCAATTCAGACGAGACAAAATATTCCATGGGAAAACTTGGTCCCCTTTGTCTACTGCTGCCTCGACTCCAGACTTTTGTAATGTTTGATGATGAAAAATGTGATCTCTGGAATCAGATAGACCTGGGTTCATTTCCAGCCTGCCTCTGATATTTACCAGTAGGAACCACTGGGAAAAATCCTTAACATTATCACCACCGCTCCTATACTACTATTAGTAATGATTATTATACCAGTAGCAGCTAAAATGTGTTGAGCTTTTATTGCGCACTCTAAAAATCTTCCCATCTGTGAAGCTGGACTAATAAAATCAACTTTAGAGTGTTGTGAGATAACATGAGCCTGTATGTGTAAATTGCCCTGTGCATAGCATACAGCCAGGTGATCGTAGCTATCATTATTTTTTAATGTCCTTATCTGCAGGAGAGAATGTATTGTGTGCAGATGCATAGTCTCATCTCATGAACAGTAAATTAATAAAGTGATCTTCTTCTGGCTTGTTAATCAGCCTCTCAAGTGCCTGATAAGCTTTGCAAATACTGATAATACTACGTTCCAGTCTTGTATCATTAAGGACTAGAGTTTGGACTTTAAGAGACCAGAGAAGTAAGGTATTCTTGTGGTTGAGGTCACAGATTCTTGAGTCAGAATGCCTGAGTTCATATCTCAGGTCTGCCACTTAGAGACAGTACAATCTCCCTAAGCCTAAATTTCCTCATCTGTAGAATGGGATTAATGATAGTACCTACCTCATAGGAATCTTGTGAGGATTCAATGAGATAATGTAATCTTCACAACATTTCTATGGGTGGGTATCATGAATATCAATCACCATTTGACAGAAGAGGAAACTGACATTTAGAGAAGGGAGATTATTTGCTTTACATCGGATGACTAGAAACGGATGGAGGCAAAATTTGTATCCAGATCTGTCCAGCTCCAAAGCCTGAGTCCTTAACTACATTCCACCATCCAAGTGGCCCTCCAGCCTGTGGTACTGGACATTTACCTGAGTAAATCCAAGTCCTTTCATATACTTTAAGGTGCTTGAGGGAAGAAATTATGCATCTTATTCATCTTCGTTTTCCCTTCAGCACCTCGTCCCATATTTTATCCATTGAAATGTTTCTTAAACCAATGGTGAATGGCTAATAAAATAAATAAATGCATGCATGAATAAAAATAAATCAAAGAAAGAGATGCTTATTAAGAGAATAGGGTTTAAAAATATCCACAATCAAGAAGGGATGGACTTAAGAAGAGGAGGAGGAGAAAAATAAGGAGGAGGAAGAATAAAAGGTATAGCCAAATGCCATTACAATTCTTTGAGAGAAAATGGTATAGGAAGATAACCCTGCAGGTTAAGGAAGGTGCAGGGGGTGAGGAAGGAAAGCCTGAATACAAAGGCAGCAGCATGCACAGATCACTTATGGGAAGGCTAGTCCTGTAAAGGAAGGTGTTGTGAAGAGCTGTAACTAGACAGGGAAAAAGTCAAGTGAAGAATCACATTTGCTTTTTATAAAACAGGATGAACCTGATTATGCTGACAGGAAGAGAGGATTAACTTCCATATAGAAGAGAGAATAAGAGTTCTGGAAGGGAAAGTGATCATTGCAAAAATAATGTCCCAGAAGAGAGAAAAGGAAGTGAATCTAGAGTGTTCCAATTCGTGGGTTACAAGTCAGTATTTTGGGGGTGGGATGGGATGGTATGGGATAGGGTGGGATGGTGTATTAGTCAGGGTTCTCCAGAGGGACAGCCAGTGGGCCATCTTTTAATCCATATTTCAGCTAACCAAGCAAATAAACTATTAGAACCTTTTTGGGTTTTTTTGTTTGTTTGTTTTGTTTTTTTGTTGTTTTTTTTTTTTTTTTGAGATGGAGTCTGGCTCTGTCGCCCAGGCTGGAGTGCAGTGGCTGGATCTCAGCTCACTGCAAGCTCTGCCTCCCGGGTTTACGCCATTCTCCTGCCTCAGCCTCCCGAGTAGCTGGGACTACAGGTGCCCGCCACCTCGCCCGGCTAGTTTTTTGTATTTTTTAGTAGAGACAGGGTTTCACCGTGTTAGCCAGGATGGTCTCGATATTAGAACCTTTTTTAACTCTCTGAGCTGCAACATTAAATGCAGAGTCCCTATTTAGTGGGCCCAAATCAATAAATTTAGCCTTATCCACTCTATGTTCCTTCCACCACTATCCCACACCCTTAATATCAATTCCCATGCCTGTTCTCCAGATTTCTGCTTATATAAATTAGAAAACTCAAGCAGTTCTTTCCAAGTGTAGCACACCTCCTCATGGGTCACACTCTCAACCTCACCTCTAGGGGCCTGCCGGGACTTTAGTTTAGTTATAGGTCTAGAAGCAAACAGGGCTGTTGGGGGTGGCTCCTGAGGAGGATCAACATTATCTTGCCTAGCAACTGCCTCAGGGGAGGCTATCACTGTTGCCTCAGGCAGCACAAGGTTTATCTCCTCAGACAAAGGTGGAAAGGCTCATGGCAGCATGGGACGGGGAGGGGATGTTGCCACTACTGGGGATGAGGAAGCTGTTTCTTCGTGCAAAAAAGTTTCATCAGAGTTTACAAACTCAGTGTCCCCAGCTTCATCAGGGTCCTCCCACACGTCCCCATTCCAAGTTACAGGGTCCCACTATTTTCCAATCAATGTCCTCACTTTAACAGTAGACACCTGGCAAGGCTGTGCATGCACCTTCCGTTGCAGGTCAGCCACTCACATGATAAGAGCTTATGTCTGTCTTTCTATTATTTCAGCTCTTTCTCCATAGGAGATAAAACTGTCACTTGGGGCAATCTTAGCAGATTTGAGGCTCAATATCTATTCCTGAAGCCAAGAGTTAGAATCCAAGGGTTCATTTTTTTTCATCACTTTATTCACTGAACTTAGGAGCAGCCAACCAGCTTCATTATGTTCCCTGGTTCTCCACATATAATCAAAGGTATTATGTATAGAGTCACTAAACTCCTTGCCTCTCACGAGTGATGAATCAGGAGTGTCAAATGCATTTATCTTGCATAACTCTATAAACAGTTCACACCAAGGACTGTCAGTGTTCTCCATACTATTATAGAGTCCTTAGCATTTTTGGTCTAATCATATTAAGCAGCCAACTCCAGAAACTGCAAAACCAATGAAAGAACACTATTATTAATATTCTGTTCCTCTAGAACCACTCTTGGTACCAAAATCTGTATTAGTCAGGGTTCTCTAGAGGGACAGAACTAATAGGATGGATATATATATATATATACACATAGAGAGAGGAATTTATTAAGTATTAATTCACACAATCACAAGGCCCCATGATAGGACATTTGCAAGCTGAGAAGCAAGGAGAGCCAGTCCAAGTCCCAAAACCAAAGAGTCCCATGTTCGAGGGCAGGAAACATCCAACACAGGAGAAAGATGTAGGCTGGGAGGCTAGGCCAGTCTCCCGTTTTCGCATTTTTCTGCCTATTTTCTATTCTAGCCATGATGGTAACTGATTAGATGGTGCCCACCCAGATTAAGGGTGGGTCTGCCTTTCCCCAGCCCACTGACTCAAATGTTAATCTCCTTTGGCAACGCCTTCACAGACACACCCAGGATCAATACTTTACATCCTTCAATCCAATCAAGTTGACACTCAGTATTAACCATTCCAGATGGGATGGAAATTGTTGGAATGCCTCACATTTTAAGAGACTTGTTTCATGTGTGTACAGGTCATTATGTAAAGCCTATTTTTTACTGTGAGTTGTGGTCAAAATATGTTTGAAGCAATGGTCATGGGTGACAAGGTTAGATTTAAGTTCTCTAGGACAACCTCACTCTGCTGTTAGCAATGGTATTAGATGCCCGTCCTGACCGACTACAATTCAGATAAACCCACCCATTCCATCTTCTTTTTTCCCTCCCCTTCTTCTTCCTTCCCTACCTTTCTTCCTTTTTCCTTCCTTCAATAAACATTTCTTGAGCATCTATCTACAGCCTACCATTCAGTTTCCTAGGCTCTGGGCACACTCCTATCCTCACAGAGCTCCTAGTACGGCACTTACTATCTAGTAAGAATGACCTCTGGACACCCAAGACTATTCGCAGCACAGGCCTGGGCCCACTCTCCTAGTTCTTGCTTTGCAACTCAATCTCTGACTCAACTTTGCCTTCCCTCTCCTCTCATATCTGGATAACTGGGATGGTCTTACTATGGCTCTAAGCCCTGCTCCTTTCCTCAAACACACTTAACTTCTGCCTCATATGATTCCAGCCCAGCCTGGCCCCAGCCTCAGCTCCCACCCAAAACTCACCCATATGCCCATGCTGCTGGCCAGCCTGCCTGAGCCCCCAGGTAGTGATACAGCCTCTGGCTCCCCAGGTAGTGAAGGAAGGATCCGTCCTCCCACACACGCAAAAGCAGTGTATCTCAGGGAGGCACCAGAAGAATGTAAGTATCCCAAGTGAACTTCACTCTTGTCAGAACACCAAAATTCCAGAGAGGTGTTCTCCGTTGTGACTTGGCAAAGCCTCCAGAAGATGGGCAGGGTGGCTTGCACACCGCGTTGATAGACTCGTCCTGCATGTGCAGGCTGCTCTATTTGGCCATCCATTTAGGTCAGGTTCTTGTTTTTCCAGTTTTCTTCCATTCCACACACATCCCTTTGTGACTGTGGTTTTTACTTCAGGCATTCAGATGCACAGTCTTAAATGTGGCTTCTTGCATTGAGCGAATTAAAACAAGAGAAAACTTTCTGCTGCAAGACTTGTGAAGGGGAAAGTCTATAAAATTTTCAATGTTTTAACACCACTGGAATGAGAGAAGAGGACAGCTTCAAAAGGGCCTGAGAAAATAGCTATTTCCAAAGCCCTCTTTCTTTGTTGTTTTGTTGTTTTGTTTTAAGATGGAGTTTCACTCTTGTTGCCCAGGCCAGAGTGCAATGGCACGATCTCGGCTCACTGCAACCTCCGCCTCCCAGGTTCAAGCGATTCTCCTGCCTCAGCCTCCCGAGTAGCTGGTATTACAGGCATGCGCCACCATGCCTGGCTAATTTTTTATATTTAGTAGAGACAGTGTTTCACCATGTTAGTCAGCCTGGTCTCGAACTCCTGACCTCAGGTGATCTGCCCACCTCAGCCTCCCAAAGTGCTGGAATTACAGGCATGTGCCGCCACGTCCGGCCTCCAAAGCCCTCTTTTATAGATGATCACACTGAGGTTCATGAAGTTAAGAAATTCACCCAATTTTAATAGCAGCCGAGATGTTCTATGAGGGGCCTCAGGAATGACTAGGGAAGGAGGGAAAGGCTCAGGAACTGGGACTCCACACCCCATTTCCTTTTCATCCAAAGCAGCTCTGCTTGTATCTGTTTCACATGCCAGCTTCTGCATGAGAATTAGTTTGAAAAGAGAGCTTCGCCACTTCAATAGCAAAAAAGCACACACACAAAATAGCATACTATGGCATAATTTTTATAACATTAAATTAGACCCCACTTACATAAATGAGAAAAAAAAGTACCCTAAGAAGATGTCAAACTCCTGTTAATGATATCCATGCTGTTTCACCAGTTAAGGGAAAGTTTACTGATGCCTGCAAGGAACATTGAAATATATCCCAAAAGTAAGAAGGATTAATGGATGGGAGGATAGATATATGGGCAGATTGGCAATAAATCAAGTAGTAGAATGCTAATGGTAGGATTTAGATGGTGGGTTGGGTTTGTAGGTGTTCTTGGTAGAGTCTTTCATTCAACTTTTCTACTTATTTGAAAATTTCATAATATAATATTGGGAGAAAAAATTGACACCAGGTGCACATGCTCCAATAAATGTTTTCTTACCTTTTACTAGCTAGTTAAAAAAGAAAAGAAAATGAATATTATGCCTGTACTGCTTGGCCAATCTTGCTATTATGAGGAGAAAACAGAAATAAGCAATGTGATCGCTTTGGGAAATTAAAACACTACCTCAAATATTTTGCCAAATTAATCATTTATTAACCAACTTTTAATTAGGTAACTCTTTGAACTTCTAAGAAACTGCTGGGTCTAACTGAAGCCTCTCACATTTCTATAGTGCACTAACCTTTGAGAAGTAATTAAATAAGACCTTTTACACGCGTTGCTTTGTTTGAAGCAGATAGTTCTGTAAAATGTATAGGAAAGCATCGTCCCCATTTTGCAGATGATGAGACTGAAATTCCAAGACCACACAGCCATCTATGATCACATGGCTGGATCTTGAAATAAAGCTCATGATTTCCAGCTCCTGGGGAGGGTGATGGTAGCAAGAGGAGGGCAGAGTAGATCCACTGTGGCATTCATGAAGGCCTTCAGGTTGAAGAAATGCAAAGCAGCAAGATTGAAATGGACACATTAATGGAATGATCTGATCAGGTCTAGTGGTTAAACATCTTTGCATATTTCCTTCTTAACTTGTAAAGTATTACTTTACCTCTTAATGATGACCATTTTGCAGTAAATGATTTACTAATGTTTGCATCAGCACTCACAATTGTCTGCATTTCAAAATAAATTCTGGTTATGTATTGAAGTCCAGAAACAGTAGAGGGGGAATAGGAACTTGGAAGTCTACAATGTATGCATTATGAAGTTCTGGGGCATTAATCACTGAAATGAAATGGACCTCAGTGTCTTCCTCAATACAGTAGGAGATGCCAAATTGACAGGGAGACATAGACTTGAATTTTACAAGTAAAATGGATCATGATGATTATTTAGTCCCTCAGTTACCTACCTGGAATTTTAAAGACTTCTAGACTAGCGTAAGCAATATTTCAAAACTTGTCATAGAAATCATGTACTTATCCAAAATGGTAATGGTCAAATTAAAACACCTCTATTCTTTCATTATATTATTCTCATGTTCAGCCAAGGTTACATTGGCTGTTAAAAATGTCTCTAATTCTTGAAAAAACTCAAAACTAAAATAAAAAAATCACTTAGATGCAATTTATTCTACTGGAAAAGTTTTCTAAACTTTAAAAGGAAGATGGGAGAAGGACAGATAATAAAAAGGATTATTTATCTTTTATCCCAAATTATGAGATAATAATCTTGTCAAAATTCTCTGTTTTACTAACAAGAACTAAAGAATCAAAGAAACTGAGTGATCTAAGTTCATCCAACAAGCAAGACGTGAGCCAGAAATTAACCCAATATTTACTGGGATATATGATAATATAAGGTATATGGATGAGTTTTCAGACAGTTCAAAACAACACATTTCATTTAAGCTTCTCTTTTTTAATAAACACATAGCTATACTTTGGGCTATAAATTTCACATTTTGCTTGTCCTCAGATTATTTTGGTGGTAAGAGCCGCTTTTCCAATGTGGCTCACAGCTGCTTCAACTTATCAAGAAATCACTAGTCCTTCAAAAGTCAGATGTTTCAACAAGATTGCCCATTAATTCTAGACTTCAGCAGAAAGGACTCTCACAGTTCCTGTGTCAGCACAGTGGCATCATCTTTTGGGTGCAAAACAAGGGAACCCACGCATTCTTCTGATAAATTCTTCAGTACTATTGACCATATATAATAACTGAGGCTGAGAGCATAGGCTCTGGGAAAAGACCCAGTTCAAATCCCAATTCTACCACTAAACTTGGGCAAGTGACATATCCCCTCAATCTTCTCATGCATGACACAGTGATAAATTAATGCATACCAAATACCTGGCTAAATATATCACGCAGCAAATATTCAATCCATGTTAATAGCTATTATTAAAACGTTGGCTAGCTGGTAACTTGCTACAAGGAAGCGTGTGTCTTTGTTTAACCAGGAGTTATTCCTGCCATTTTCTTTTAGAATGTTTCAGATCTCCAGAGAATGAGTCCCTAATTGCTGAGTTTGATGTTGAACAATAAATTCCAGGGGGCTGTATCTTGAGTCTGGCATAGAGTGAGTCCTCTCTCTCTCTCTCTCTCTCTCTCTGTGTGTCTTGAATGCAACAGAATTTTGGAATGACCACTCAGCCAGGGCCTCTGGGGCACTGAAAACTCAACATGGTCTCTTCACCCCAGAACCTTGGTTTAGTGCTGAGCATGTACCAAGCTTTGTGCCCCAGTGTGTGGGAGGACGTATCCCTGTCACATCAGCCAGGGAGGGCTTTACACTTAAGTCACAGTTTCTTGGCTTGGAGCTCTCACTAGTTCACTTTCTGGGACCCCCGATCTTCCCACAGCTCCTTTGCAGTGGGTCCTGTTGGCTAACACCTCTGTGGCCACTTGACTCTTTCATGCTGTCTACTGCTGGGGTCAGACCCAAAGTGACTGGCACATCTTCCCTCACTCTAGTCCAGCATCTGATTTTCCCCACTGGCACCCCCTGCTCAATGCTACCACCACCATGTTCAGACAGCCACTTCTGTTGTCATTGTTGATTGTACACCAGTCTGCAGATATTGTGGCTTGTGATGAACAGCAAGGCAGAAGAGAACACCAGATGAATGACAGGGCAGGAGGGCCCCTGGAGTCTCTACCCTGAAAGCTGAGCTTGCCAAGTATGAATGTGGGTTGGTTTAATATCCCCGGGATGACCACACTCCCAGCAAACTGAGATGGGAAAACCAGATCGTTCATGTGTCCATTCACCATGTGTGATTGTTATAGAGGCTGCAATTTACTTTAATAAACTTAAAGCAAAGTTAGTATAATGTTTTGAATGTGCCGATTAGTTCAAGCTTCATCCTAGGGTTGCCCCAAAAGACAAACCACATTCCAGGGGTGGTCTGCTCACCTACATCAGAAAGACAACATTCCAGTGTGGGCCATCACAAGAATGTCCCTAGTCCATACCTTGGTCAATACCTGAGGCTTTGCTAATAAGCAGAGTGAATGTTATCAATGAAATTTCTAATTCATTAAAGTAGACTTCTTGAATATCACGATGGATGTTGGAAATTGGTAAGAAGTAAGTCAAGGTAGCTGAGAAATGTGGGTTGATTAAAATATTTAAAGACACTCCCAGCTCTTACAGCAACAGGGTATAAGAATCTAAGGAGGCCTGTAGCCCTTGTCCTGAGGGATGGCGCACAAGGCAAGTTCATAAATAGCCCTGTGTAAACAGACATGACTTTGGAGGATTCTCCTTGCAGGTTGCTAGCCATGAGAGTACAGGAGCCTGACTCTGGAACCCAAGGAAATTGCCTCTGGTGAACACAGCTTTTATACAAGGTGTGGACAGACAGCTGGGACCTCATCAAGCTTCCAGAACAGCTTCCATGAGCCACTTTTGAGCTTGGTTGTTAATAAATGCTCAGTAAGTAAGTGGCTATCTGTGTGGCAGCAGGACTGAGACTGCAGTGAGCCTAGTGAGGCGTTCGCCTCTGGTGCAAAATTTAAAACGGTACCGAAGCAAATATTTTAACACAATTTTTAAAAATCTATGATGAACAAAATACCCAGTTTTAAATAAAGACAGGCTGTTGATGTTTGTTTTATAGCCCAGCATTACTGTGCATCAAGAACAGTTGTTTCTAATCAGCCAGAGATTCCAGGACCCCTGCCTGGGGCCGCCTCCACTGAGCAGGTTTACAAAGGCTAAAGATGGTAAACACAGATTAGGCAATATGGGTGGGCATTATACAGTCATGGTTTTTGACTACAACTTTTATTAGCTTTTGATATTAATATGATATAATTATATAATATGTATTTATAGATCATCTATTTTTATAATCAGTTATATAATATAAAATACATATTTATAATGTATAGTAAACATAATTATAAAAGATAATATACGAGGCTGGGCACCGTGGCTCACGCCTGTAATCGCAGCACTTTGGGAGGCCGAGGCAAGTGGATCACCTGCGGTCAGGAGTTCGAGACCAGCCTGACCAACATGGTGAAACCCCATCTTTATTAAATATACAAAAATTAGCCAGGCGTGGTGGTGGGTGCCTGTAATCCCAGCTACTCAGGAGACTGAGGCAGGAGAATCGTTTGAACCCAGGAGGCGGAGGCTACAGTGAGCCGAGATCACGCCATTGCACTCCAGCCTGGGCAACAGAGCAAGACTCCGTCTCAAAACATTAAAAAAGAAAAAAGAAGAAAATCTATACTAATGATATAATAATATAAATATTAACTATTAATAAAGGTACACAGAGGCACACATTCTTCCTTTTGCTCAGGCTGCAGCATGGCTGGACACAGCCTAGGGTGGTGGATTTTCATCTAAGATTCACTCTCCTCATAACTCGGTGATGAGGTTGGGCTTGTTGGGAGAGTTTGCAGCAGCGGCACTTTTTCCTGGTGACCTATATGCTGGCCTCCCTCTCTGTCCATGGCACCTACTTTCCCAGGATCAAGGTCACTGGGAACATAAATTAATAGTTAGGTTTCTGGATAGTGTAAAATTACAGCAAAGAAAGGAAAATATATGGATGCCTGAGCTATGCCCTGAGTGTTTGTGTCCCCTCAAAATTCATGTTAAAACCCTCATCCCCAGTGGATGGTATCTAAAGATGGGGCCTTGGGGAGATGATTAGGTCTTGAGGGTGGAGCCCTCATGGTAGGATTGATGTCTGTGTTAGCCCATTCACACACTGCTCTAAAGACATACCTGAGACTGGGTAATTTACAAAGAAAAAAGGTTTAATTGACTTACAGTTCCACAGGCTGTACAGGAGGCACGGCTAGGGAGGTCTCAGGAAACTTACAGTCATGGCGGAAGGTGGAGGAGAAGCAAGCACACCTTACATGGTGGGAGCAGGAGGAAGAGCGAGAGCAAATGGGAAGATGCTACACACTTCCAAACAACCAGATCTTGTGAGAGCTCTATCACGAGATAGCACTAAGGGGACGGTGCTACACCATTAGAAACCACCCCCATGATCCAATCACCTCCCACCAGGCCCCACCTCCAACACTCAGGATCTTAATTTAACATGAGATTTGGGTGGTGACACAAAGCCAAGCCATATCAGTATCCTAATAAGAAGAGACACAAGAACTCTTCTCTTTGCCCTCCACCCTGTGCAGACACAATGAGAAGACAGTTTTCCATGAACCAGGAAGCAGCCTTCACCGGATACCAGATCTGCAGCATCTTGATCATGGACTTCCCGGCCTCCAGAACTGTGAGAAATAAATGTTTGTTGTTTAAGCCATGCAGTCTATGGAACTTTGTTATAGTAGCCCAAATGGACTAACATAGCATATATGTACACATGTATGTGTGTGTATGCATGCATGAATGTGTGTGTACATGTGTGTTTCTTAACTACTTTCTATTTGTTTAAAATATAATATTGGGGGGATAGTTTAAATTTTTTTTAATTATAGAAAAGCATCAATAAAAGCACAAATATTTTTAGAATCACTCATAATCTTACTACACACACATACTCACATACATATAAAAGAAGAAACTGTCTTAAGAGATTTCAAGAAGTTTCAGTCAAGAGAGCACTTCCAATAAATGGAAACATAAAATTTGGGGGAATTCCTAGTAGCATTTGAGATGCATCTTGATGGACAGATTGCTAGGACAGATTGTTGAGTGAGTAAAGCAAGTTGCAGAATGATAAGTGCAGTTTGATACTAAGTACGGTGTGATACTATTTATGTCACAGACACACCCACACACAAAACAAGTCACACCATACATTCTCTGTGAGTGCATGTGTATGTACATAAATGCACAGAAAGGATGTGGAAGGTGCCCCTCCAGCCAAGAATGATGCTGATCTCTCAGGAGAAGCAGGAGGGGATGAGATTGGGTAGGGGCCTGGTCAAAGAATTTCCTTCTATATAATTTTTTAATATTTTACAAGGGAAGAGTATTCATATGAATTACAAGATGACCATTCCAGGGAGGTGGGCAGTGTGAATTTTAAGTGGGACAGAAGAGGGCAGTTTGAAGACAGTTTGGCAGTAACAAAGTATACCAAGAAGGCTAGTTAGGAGAGCATACCAAAAAGTAGGTGATTTTTAAGATCCAAAAGTAGAGGAACTTAAACTCCAGGCTGAACTTGATTCATAGGTATGCCATAGGAAGATACTTTGGATGCCCATATATAAAGCACATTTGTTGGGAAACCAGTTAGGAAGCCACGTTAATGGCCAAGTGAGCCCAGTCTGGGACAGGAAGAGGAGGAACTGAGGAAAAAGATGAGACAGATTTTGAACCCACCTGATCTGATAGGGAACAGAAAGAGTGAAGGCAAGGACAGCAAGAGAGGGAGGAATCAAAGATTTCATCCATGTGGTTGGTGTGATGTTGATGTCACTTAAAGAGATACAGAATTTTCTACAGAATTTTCTTTTTTTTTGAGACAGTGTCTCGCTGTGTCGCCCAGGCTGGAGTGCAGTGTCGCAATCTCGCAATCTTGTAGTCTCGGCTCACTGCAAACTCCGCCACCTGGGTTCAAGCAATTCTCATGCCTCAGGCCCCTGAATAGCTGGGATGACAGACATCCACCACCATGCCTGGCCAATTTTTGTATTTTTAGTAAAGACAGGGTTTCACCATGTTGGCCAGGCTGGTCTCGAATTCCTGACCTCAATTGATCTGCCTGCCTCGGCCTCCCAAAGTGCTGGGATTGAAATACAGAAAAGAGAAAATACTAATGATCACCAAATTCTCTCTCTCAAATGTATAAGTAAGTGAATGAAATTTCTTTCCAATGATTAACTGAGCTAATGCATGGAAAGCTCTGCACAAAGGCAATGCTTAACTGCAATAATAGTGGCAAACACACACGGATAGTTTTTATGTATCAAGCATGATTGTAAGCACTTTAATGTATTAAAACTTTTAATTCTCACCATAATTTTATGCCATAGGTATTATTACTGTGGCCATTTGGCAAGATTACACCTCCAGAATTGTGACGTGCCTTGCTGGAGTCCTGTTGATAGCAAGCTGGCAGAGCAGGCGTGCATGTCCAAGCCACCTGGTGCCAGGGCCCATAACCTCACTCTCACCCAAACTGCTTTCAACAGGAGACAGTGGTGGTGTCGTTATTAAAAAACAACTTATTACGCATCCCTATGTCCTAAGCTCTGTGCTAAGTATTGTCCAGATGCCATATAATGTCACATTTTGGCCCATTAACTTAGAAACCATATTTGAAAGGTAAAATTATTTAAAAATTATTTAAAGCTCATTAAATCAAAAAATTCAATTAAATAGAAATCTCTTTCATAAGCATTTTACCTGATAGAGATTTCAGCGTATGAAAATTGACTTGTGGATGACAATTCCAGAAAAAATAATGTTGACTGCAAGAGGCAATTTGTTAAATTAGGTAAGGAAGGAACTCGGGGGTCACAGTCATCGTGGTAACTGCTCAGTGCTAATTACAAAACGTTGAAGAGCTGCCAGAGAGAAAGCCGACCTGGGAATCACCATAGCTGTCTAATGGGAAGCAGTTACAGCCAGATTACATTGGAGAAAGAAAAATGGAAGGCACCACCTGGTTGAACCCTACCTTTTAGAGATAATGAAACCTGAGCTAAGGGGAGCCCCCACAGGATCCCTCAGGTAGAGTCAGGCTACAGCACCCTGTCTGGCAATCCCCTCTCCAGGCTGACATCCTGGCTAAGGTAACAGAATAGGTGACATATGTGACTTGAATGCACCAGGGATTCCCAAAGGTTGAAAGGCCTGGGCCATGTACATTTGGGGCTTAGCAGTGGTGGGGACTTCTAATACATTTAAAAAATAAAGATGAATAACACCAAGCTATAGACATGGTCAGTTCATCTCCACCCACTGGCACCAAAAGGACTGACAATATGACTTAGTTTGCCTGGGAAAGTGTCAATTTATGTCTGTTTTCCTGATAGAATGATTCACGAGCCTCCTTTCACTGTTGACAGTTTTCAGTTTGGATATTATATAAGCTGGTCACCTTGATCAAAAAAGTCTGTGTGAATGTGACGTACTGGGCCAGTGGTCCTCCTGCCGTCTGCCTGTCATGCCCACCTAGCCTCACCCAGCCCCACAGGTCATGGTACACGTGGCTCTGTGATTTGGGACACTCTTGCATTTGTATTAAATGAGCCACAGTCACCTGCTGGCAAAGGGCAACATCAGCACGCTAAGATCAACAGAGGGGCTGGTGGAAGAACTGTGGGGCAGGAGAATCTCAATGGCATTGCCTGGGTACCCGGCCTTGACTTGTCCTTGACACGGTCAACTGCATGTGTCTCTACTCTGCTTGTAAAATAAAAAGTGACCACTGGATTCTGTAGAGGCAAGGACACAAGTCTCTCTACCTGATGCCAGAATATGCCTGGATATACTGACATATGATATGGATATATGACCACAAAGATGTCTACATGTGATATACACATGATCATTTAGAAAGTCATAAAGAAAAATACACGAGACCAACAAGTTTGTTGTCGTGGGTATGTTGGGGTGAGGTGGAAGGATGGAACATTCAATAGGACAGGAAGGGGAGGATGAAGGGAGCCAAAAGACAGAGGGAAAAATAATTATATAGACTGCACTAAAAAGAGAGAAGGAAATTGATTATAAGATGACTTTACACATATATGTAAAACTATGTATGTGTGTGTGCATAAAGTAGAGACACATGCAGAATGGACCAAGTGCTAGTCTGGGAGTTGACCTCCCAGTGCTCTCTGAGAACATCTTGTTCACTCCAGCCTCCTCAAGTACTTAGTCCACAGCACAGATATTTCTGGAAGGAAATAAGAATGCAAGCTAGCAAATCAACTTGGTTTCTACCCCTAAGGACACTACTCCTTAGGTGTGCAGCTCTGGGCAATGCTTCCTTGGCCCAGAGGTAGCTGAGAGAATGAAAGACTGTTTTCAACAAGGGCAGGTCTGAGCAAAAAATTCAGGCAGACAAATTCTCCTAGACATCCCCAGACATGGTGGCCACTACTTTTGCTGCAGTGGCAGCCTGCTTTGAAGCTGCGTGTTTGGTCTGTTAAGCTTTCTTAATTCATGTGCACATACTCACACTGTGTGTGCATGCACACACACAGAAAGGCAATAAAGAAAAATTACGTACGGTTTTCTTTTCAATGTATATAAATGTGTGTTTTCAAATTTATACTTTTAAATATGCAAATGCCATCCCTCACACTTTTTAATTTATACGTATAAGCAAACTCTTTTATAACAAAATGAGGTCATTTATATTTTCCTACTAAAGGAGAATTTATATTATTCTGCTTTATAAACTTTTATTCTCACTTAATATATTACAGCTGTCTTCCAGGTTTGTTCATAGAAGGCCACTGTAGTCAGCTAATCATCACAGTAATGATGCATAACAAATCACCAATGACTCCCAACAACTATCTTTTTCTTCACTCACACTGAGGGTCTCGTCTTGACTCTCAGCTTCAGGTTGGGTCCAGTCTGCTTCCCATGTCTGTTCTAGAGACCGTCATTCTTCTTACGGTGATGGCAGAAGCTCAAGACGAGTGAATGGAAACACATAGTGTCCCTCAAGTCGCCTCTGTCTACATCTCATGGCCCAAAGCAAGTCCTATGGTCAAGTCCAATATGGGTGGGATGGGGAAATACACTCCATCTCTCCTGGGATCAACGGCAGAGTCATTGACACAGGGTGTGGTTGGGGAGAGGAGGGTGAGGCAAGAAGGAAGATGCAATATGCCATGGTAGAAATGTATCAGCCTTTATTTAACCAGGCCCCTACAGATGAAAAACTAGACTGATTCCAATCAACAGTCATGCAAGATGCACTCTGCCAAGCCCCTCATTTAATTCTCACAGCAACTCTGAAGAGCAGTTACTATTAACCGCACTGAAGAATGAGGAGGAAACTTGATCATGCTATAGATGATTAATAATTTGCTCTGGGTCATTGTTTCAGTGAGAAATGCAGGTATCCCTCAAACCCAAATTTTCCCAGTACAGCCCCATAAAAATCTTTCTGAGATTTGGTGCATGGTCAGATTTATCTCCTCCAGGGAGCTGTGAATAAAGACACAGTTCATCCTATTTCCCTTTTGTCTAGGCTTCCATGAAGCTCAAAGCCAAGTTTAAGTCTCAAACAAGGCAAAAGCAATTAGTATATTCATAGACTCATTTCTTTGGTTCAAGTTTCCTTCATTTTAAAAATAAAGAATCAAGGTGTAATTAATTTGAATTTGAAGGATGTCAGAATTTCCTGACTGAGCATTCAAGGAGCTCAAGAGTGTTGGGTTCTGATTGTGGATGGTCAGTGCCCCAGACTCTGCCTCCTACACAGTGCAACTTTCTGAAGCCTGGGCTCTAGGTGAACACCAGTCACACTCACTACAGCCAGAAGACAAAGAAGGGAAAAAGAATGACACTCAAATGAATCAATTGTATTGATTAGCAGGAACTCCAGTAGCAATTCAAGAGCACTGGAAAATTAATAAATAATGATGTTCCTCCCTGCTTACCAATACCAGAGATAATCTAGAGTTAATTTTAGTGCCCTACACTGCATCTGGCCCGTCAGGTACTTGATAAATGCCTAATGATGCACAGCTATACATTTATCAAAAAGAAGTAAATACAATCAATACCCAAAAGGCAAATGTCTTTTAAAATTTTCATTCTTATGTTTTAGACTATTAAGGTATCAATTTAAAGACAAACTCCTGTAATCACCCAATGGAGTCTTCTTGCCCACTGCACAAACAAAACCAATTCACTGAAACAATGGCATTGCAGTAAAGAAAGAGTTTAACTGACATGAGGCCAGCCACACCATGCAGGAGATGAAGTTATTACTCAAATTGGTGTCCCTGAACCCTTGGAGGTTAGGGTTTTTCAAGGATAGTTTGGTGGGCAGGGGACTAGAGAATGAGTGCTGCTGACTGGTTGGGGATGCCATCATGGGGGAAATGTGGAAGATGTGGAAAATGGTTCTTGTGTGCTTAGTCCACCTCTGGGTGGGGGCCACAGGACCAGCTGAGTCATGAGTCACAGGTCTGGGTGGAGTCAGCCAGTAATCAGAAATGCAAAAGTCTGAAAAGACATTGCAAAAGTCCAATCTTAGTTTCTACAATAGTAATGTTATTTACAAAAATAATTGGGGAAGTTACAAATCCTGTGATCTCCAGAACTATAGCTGATTATCATTTAACTATGCCTACATCTTAGCAGAATTCAGACTCTTCTCATAATCCTAACCTTGTGGTCTTTCATTAGTTTTACAAAGGTGATTTAGTTCAGAGAAGGACTATTATCATCCTTGCTCTAAGGTTAAATTATTAACTAAAATTTCCGCAAAGTTAGTTTGCCCTATGCCTAGGAATGTCCAAGGGCAGCTTGGAGATTACAACCAAGACGGCATCAACTGTGTAAGATTTATCTTTCTGTTATAATTTTGCAAAGGCAATTTCAATCCCTTCCTTGGGTTTCAGCACATCTCAATCCTGAGGTATGAGCTATGGAGATGAAAAAAGGCCAAGAACAGCTCTAACTTCTTCCTGCTGACAGAGGGCATAGCTGGGGTAGAGGTTGCTCTCAGGGTGAGAGGAGTGAAACAGTTTTGCAGTTGTCTGTACGTATTCAAGGGTGCCTGGCTGGGATCCCAAGGTCTGAATAACAAAAACATTTTAGTGCTCTTAACCACAGCTTTAGTACAACACCTAAGAGAAGAGCAGACTATAAGAGTCCTAACACAAGGAGTGAAAACCTTGTAGAACTGACTTGAAGCCTTGAGGGATCCAGGTGAATGACGCCAAGAATCAATCAGGTATTGGGTCATCAGCAGAGACTCAAAACCAATGGCCAAGGCTGGAATCTGGTGTACTACAGTTTTTCTGAAACATATTTTTTCTCTCTCCAGTTTTTCACTTCTACCAAAGATGAATCACAGTAGAACAAATTCATTTGCAAAATAAGTTTTAGTTTTATTATATTTGGCCTAATTATTTGCATAAAGCACAGGAAGAATGATTATTTACTATATAGGCTCTTTTTCTAAATTGGCTTTTCTGGATTTTTTTTTTTTTCATAAGGAATTTCAGATTAGACCTTTTAAAAGCCTCTTAAAACCAACTGAGGATTTTATAAAAAGGATCAGCAAAGTTTCAAACAAAAAGTCATAAAAAGATTATTTACCAGGATGGACATGGTGACTCACGCCTGTAATCCCAGCACTTTGGGAGGCCAAAGTGGGTGGCTCACCTGAGGTCAGGAGTTCGAAACCAGCCTGGCCAACATGGTGAAACCCTGTCTCTGCTAAAAATACAAAAAAAAATAGCCAGGTGTGGTGGCAGATGCCTGTATTCCCAGCTACTCAGGAGGCTGAGGCAAGAGAATTGCTTGAACCTGGGAAGCAGAGGCTGCAGTGAGCTGAGATTGCACCATTGCACTCCAGCCTGGGCAACAAGAGTAAAACTCTGTCTCATAAAAAAAGATTATTTACCTTCCATTAGTACAGTCCATGCAATTAACTCCTGTTCTGCTTAATATTTGTGAACATATCAGCTCTTTCTGAGAATCCTGGAAGTTTTCTATTTCAATGGAATAATAGGCAAAGTTGTCAGAAACCTGCATTTAAGAGCACCTGTCGGCGTTTTATAGTTTATTATAAATCACTTTTTGAAAAGGATCAAAGTAAAACAATTGTAGATGACAAAAGTTTCAGAACAACTATGATATATATACATACACACACATGTACCACAATTTCTTTATCCACTCATTGATTGATAGGTATTTGAGCAGGTTCCACAATTTTGCAATTGTGAGTTGTGCTGCCATAAACATGCGTATGCAAGTATCTTTTTCATATATTTTTTTCATACAGTGACTTCATTTAGTTCTGATCTGATCTTTGTTATTTATTTTCTTCTGCTGGGTTTGGGTTTGTTTTGTTCTTGTTTCTCTAGTTCCTTGAAGTGTGATCTTAAATAGCCTATTTGTGCCTTCAGACTTTTTGATGTAGGCATTTAAGGCTATGAACTTTCCTCTTAGCACCACCTTTGCTGTATCCCAGGGGTTCTGATAGGTTGTGTCACTATCATCATTTAGTTCAAATAATTTTTTAATTTCCATTCTGATTTCATTGTTGACCCAACAATCATTCAGGAGCAGGTTATTTCATTTCCATGTATTTGCATGGTTTTGAGGGTTCCTTTTGGAGTTGATTTCCAATTTTATTCCACTGTAGTCTGAGAGAGTGCTTGATATAATTTTGATTTTCTTAAATTTATTGACATGTGTTTTGTGACCAATCATATGGTCCATCTTGGAGAATGTCCCATGTGCTGATGAATAAAATGTATATTCTGAAGTTGTTGGGTAGAATGCTCTGTAAATATCTGTTAAGTCCATTTGTTCTAAGGTGTAGTTTAAATCCATCTTTTATTCGTTGGCTTTCTGTCTTGAAGACCTGTCTAGTGCTGTCAGTGAAATATTGAAGTCCCCCACTATTATTGTGTTGCTGTCTATCTCATTTCTTAGGTCTAGTAGTAATTGTTTGATAAATATCAGAGCTCCAGTGTTAGGTGCATATATATTTAAGATTGTGATATTTTCCTGTTGGTCACTTCCCTTCATCATTATATAATGTCCCTCTTTGTCTTTTTTAACAGTTGTTGCTTTAAAGTTTGTTTTGTCTGGTATAAGAATAGCTACTCCTGCTCACTTTTGGTGTCTATTTGCATGGAATATCTTTTTCCACCCCTTTACCTTAAGTTTACATGAGTCCTTATGTGTCAGGTGAGTCTCTTGAAGACAGCAGATACTTGGCTGGTAAATTCTTATCCATTCTGACATTCTGTATCGTTTAAGTGGAGCATTTAGGCCATTTACTCAATGTTAGCATTGAGACATGAGGTACTGTTCTATTCATCATGTTATTTGTTGCCTGAATACCTTGTGGGGTTTTTTTTTTTTTTCATTGTGTTGTTATTTTATAGGTCCTATGAGATTTATCCTTTAAGTAAGTTCTATTTTGGTGTATTTCAAGGATTTGTTTCAATATTTAGAGCTCCTTTTAGCAGTTCTTAAAGTGCTGGGTTGATAGTGGTGAATTCTTTCATCATTTGTTTGTCTGAAAAAGACTGTATCTTTCCTTTACTTATGAGGCTTAGTTTCACTGGATACAAAATTCTTGGCTGGTAATTGCTTTGCTTGAGGAGGCTAAAAATAGGGCCCCAGTCCCTTCTAGCTTGCAGGGTTTCTGCTAAGAACTTTGCTGTTAATCTGATAGGTCTTCCTTTTTAGGTTACCTGGTACTTTTGCCTTACAGCTCTTAAGATTCTTTCCTTTGTCTTGACCTTAGATAACCCAAAGACTATGTGCCTAGGAGATTATCTTTTTGCAATGAATTTCCCAGGTGTTCTTTGAGCTTCTTGTATTTGGATGGCTAGATCTCTAGCAAGGCTGGGGAAGTTCTTCTCAATTATTCCCTCAAATACATTTTCCAAACTTTTAGATTTCTCTTCTTCCTCAGGAACACCAATTTCTTTTTCATTATTATTATTATTATTATTATTATTATTATACTTTAAGTTCTAGGGTACATGTGCACAACGTACAGGTTACATATGTATACATGTGCCATGTTGGTGTGCTGCACCCATTAACACATCATTTACATTAGGTATATCTCCTAATGCTATCCCTCCCCGCTATCCCCTCCCCAAAATAGGACCCAGTGTGTGATGCTCCCCTTCCTGTGTCCAAGTGATGTCATTGTTCAATTTCCACCTATGAGTGAGAACATGTGGTATTTGGTTTTCTGTTCCTGCGATAGTTTGCTGAGAATGATGGTTTCCAGCTGCATCCATGTCCCTACAAAGGACACGAACTCATCCTTTTTTATGACTGCATAGTATTCCATGGTGTATATGTGCCACATTTTCTTAATCCAGTCTGTCACTGATGGACATTTGGGTTGATTCCAAGTCTTTGCTATTGTGAATAGTGCCGCAATAAACATAAGTGTGCATGTGTCTTTATAGCAGCATGACTTATAATCCTTTGGGTATATCCCCAGTAATGGGATGGCTTAGTCAAATGGTATTTCTAGTTCTAGATCCTTGAGGAATCGCCACACTGTTTTCCACAATGGTTGCACTAGTTTACAGTCCCACCAACAGTGTAAAAGGGGAACACCAATTATTCTTAGGCTTAGTCATTTAACATAATCCCAAACATCTTGGAAGCTTTGTTCTTTTTCTTTTCTTTCTTTTTTTTTTTTTTTTTTTTTTTTTAAATTCTTTTTCATTTGTCTTTGCTGGATTGGGTTAATTTGAAAGCCTTGTCTTCGAGCTCAGAAGTTCTTTCTTCTACCTGTACCATTCTATTGCTGAGACTTTCCAGTGTATTTTGCATTTCTGTAAGTATGTCCTTCATTTTCAGAAGTTGTGATTGTTTTTTATTTAATTTTTCTGGAGATTTTTCTGTCCATATCCTGTAACACTTTTTAAATTTCTTTAAGTTGATATTCACCTTTCTCTGGTACCTCCTTGAGTTTAATAATCAACTTCTGAATTCTTTTTCTGGCAATTCAGAGATTTCTTCTTGGTTTGGATCCATTGCCAGTAAGCTAGTGTGATCTTTTGGAGATGTTAAAGAACCTTGTTTTGTCATATTACCAGAGTTGGTTTTCTGGTTCCTTCTCATTTGAATAGACTATGTCAGAGGGAAGATCTGGGGCACAGGGGCTGCTGTTCAGATTCTTTTGTCCCAGGGGGTACTCCCTTGATGTGGTGCTCTCCCCCTTCCCCTAAAGATGTGGCTTCCTGAGAGCCAAACTGTAGTGATTGTTATTTCTTTTCTGGATCTAGCCACCCAGTGGAGCTACCAGGCTCTGGGCTGGTACTGGGGAGTGTCTGCAAAGAGTTCTGTGATGTGAACCTTCTTCAGGTCTCTCAGCTGTGGATACCAGCATCCACTCTGGTGGAGGTAGTAGGGGAATGAAGTCCAATGTGTTTCTTATATTAATGTTTCATTTATAGAAAAACCAAATAACTCTCTTCAAATTTTGGCCAGCTTGCTCACACCCACAGAACTTTGTTTTGTTTTGTTTTTGAGACATGGCCTCTAGGCTGGAGTGCAGTGGCATGATCTTGGTTCACTGCAACCTCCACCTCCTGTTTTCAAGTGCTTCTCATGCCTCAGTCTCCCAAGTAGCTGGGACGACAGACACACGTCACCACACCCAGCTAATTTTTGTATTTTTAGTAGAGACAGGGTTTAGCCATGTTGGCCAGGCTGGTCTTGAATTCCTGGTCTCAAGTGATCTGCCCATCTTGGCCTCCCAAAGTGGTGGGATTACAGGTGTGAGCCACCATACCCAGCCCACAGAACTTCTTTTACAAGATCAATATTGCGCAAATATTTAACAACTTTCTTAAACCTTCAGTTTTGTCCTATCATTCTTTTAACTTAAGACAATCTTTAAAACCTCTAAACTAGACAAAATTACTTTCCCTTTAACAAAAATCATATTTCCATGCCTTCTTATAATCTTTTACCAAAATACATTTTACTGGCCTTACAAACCTTGCATGTAAAACTGTTTCTCCAGTAGTCCCAATTACATATGTTACAAGGTTAACTCTTAGCAACTTTAATTTTCGGTGAAGAACCAGATAAGTAAGCAATTTTAACCATGTGTCAGATTACAGAGCCCAGGACAAGCACAGAACTGCAGACAATGTCTGACTTTTCCCAGCACAGCCAGGGGGCATGGCTAACTCCACATGCCCCTAGGCCTTACCTAGAATCTAATGGTTGTAAAATAGACAGGTCAAATAATTATCAAAAAGTCATGGAAGCAGTTTTTGACCTTAAAACATCTACCAAAGACAGTATGTGACCTGCCTAATTCATACCAAATTGCTAAATTCTGAAGATGCTTTTATTTTATCACTAATGTTTAAAACTGTCTTTATTTACCAGAGATTACTAAAGCCATGTGCACTAAAAGGTACTCAAGTTTTTATTTTTCTAGTAAAATATTTCACTGAAGTCCTTATTCTTCTTTCAGCCAATTAATTAGAGCTCTTTCATATACTTTGGTAGTGAAACATCACACATACAACACATAGAAATATACAGACAGAAGCGGATCTGGTAGGGTAGTAGCTTCTTCATTTGCCAGTTTTTAATTTTCTCTTTCCCATTTTAGACCATCAGTCTCTTAATTACTTATTCCTGTCCTAAACAATCATCAGCAAGACAATTCTAAAGGGACAATTCAGGTGAAACAAAATAGGGAATTCATATTTTACTCAAACCAAGGAAAAATGTGTCAGAAAAAAATTCAGTTAAAACAGCCAGGAAAAGCAGACAACCTTACAGGTGGTGATTTCCTTAGAGATGTAAATTTTTTAATTAAATTGCTAGCTTTAGGGTAGAGCCTTTTAAGGAGTAGGGCCAAGAAAGCATGTCGTTTCTAGGATCTAAGAGGCAGGCACAGCTGAAAGCCAAACAGATCCCTAAGAATCAACAGATCCCATTTTCACAGTGAATCCCGGGTCCCCAACAAGAAAGAAACGCCATGGGCCAAGACAGTGCAATGCTTCCACTGTGCATCTCATTATAAGGGCATTTTCCTGAGGCTATGGGGCAGCCCAGTGCCTATCAGCTCACTCTGTAATCAGGTCACCCTCCCCATTTCACACCTTATGGTGCTTTTCTCATCCGAAACAGACAAAGGAGTATCACCTGAAGTAAAGACCACTCACTCTAAGCAACAACCATTAGCCATGCTTAAAAGTATATTTCCTACCTAGTGATTACACGCCAGGGCTAAGAGTTCTCTCATGATGCAAAGTCACTTCTGATGCTCCCAAAAGTCAAAAATATCAGGTAACTCAGTGAGAGCAGAGCCTTCGATTTTGAGAGGGATCTGTCTGCTTACAAGTCCTGTGGTTCCATGAGGAAAACAGAGATTTCTCCCAAAACAGGATCTATGGTGCTTCCTCTGTTTCTCCCAAGAACTCCTAGGCTGCCAGAAACTACCTTAGGTCCTCTCATGTGGACAACCAGGGTGGCAAGTGGACAGACACAAATAAGTGGAGGCACAATTCAGTCAACTAAGAAAAAAAAACTTTTTCACAAAAAAACAAGATCCAAGAAGAGAAAAAGCATAAGGCTCTTAAATATATATATGTATATATGTATGTATGTATGTATATACATATGTATACATATGTATGTATGTGTGTGTATATACGTATGTATATATTTTTTAAAGCTTGAATATTTACTTTTAATTAAGCTGACTTTTAATGATAGAACTCTTTTTAAAAAAAATCCTTTTACGCCAGGTGCGGTGGCTCACACCTGTAATCCCATCACTTTGAGAGGCTAAGAC
Source organism: Macaca thibetana thibetana (assembly GCF_024542745.1). Taxonomy (NCBI): domain Eukaryota; kingdom Metazoa; phylum Chordata; class Mammalia; order Primates; family Cercopithecidae; genus Macaca; species Macaca thibetana. Next base: position 19,053,758 of record NC_065594.1, read on the forward strand.
AGGCAGATCAGCTGAGGTCAGGAGTTCGAGACCAGCCTGGCCAACATGGCAAAACCCCGTCTCTCCTAAAAATACAAAAATTAGCTGGACATGGTGGCTTGTGTCTGTAATCTCAGCTACTTGGGAGGCTGAGGCAGAAGAATCGCTTGAACCTGGGGGACGGAGGTTGCAGTGAGCCAAGATCACACTACTGCACTCCAGCCTAGGCGACAGGGCAAGACTCTGTCTCAAAAAGAAAAGAAAAAAAAAATCTTTTTAAATCTCTTATTACCAGCCTCTAGCCAGGATGACACCTCTTGCGTTTAAGCATTTTTTCCCCCAAAGGTATTTTCCCAAGTGAAACCAATAAGCCTTAACTAAGGTTATGACTTAACTATGGATGCATGAGATATCTCCAAAGAGATGGCAAGCAGTTTTTACAAGATCTAGAATTGCCCAAGGGCTGGCTCAGAGAAAGGAAAATTCGAGACAGGAAATGTGAAACAGTCCATGGAGGGGAAAGGACCCAATAAATGGCGAAAGTCCCACAAGTATCAGCCCAGAAAGGACTCACTCCTTATACCAGGAATTGAACCCAGGCTGCCATTGCAAAAGGTCAGCACCTTTAGCTACTGAGCTACAGCATGAGGCAGTCACCATTGTGAAAGGGCAATACCTCAGCTACTGAGAGGCAGCACAGGACAGTCACCATTATTCTCCCGAGAAGGAGCCTGCAGCAGTCATTTTTGAGTTTACGAAGGATTTTCACTGCTTAAGAGAGTTTTCTAAGGCTAGCCATGACATTATGCATCCTCCTTTTAATTTAAACCTTTTTTCAATTGTTGAAAATAGGAGATCTCCAAGATGATGATGATGATGATGATGATGATGATGATGATGATGATGATGTACTCAGTTCGAATAGCAACTCAATTCAAAAGCCATTTTAAAGACCCAGTGATAACTTTCCAGGTTTTTAACATTTAAGCAAGAGGTATTTAGAGAGAGAGGATAGAGGGGGCATCCCCATGATCTCTAAAAATTCTTTGTCAAAAATGGGCTTAAGGTAGAAAAGATGACAAAAAGCCTAGTAGGGATGGGACTTTTTAAGACAAAACTCACCCGAGGGCTTGATACATTCTGGATGAAGAGACTCCCGGTCCTTTCAGACCAGCTGCCTGGCATAAACCTGAAAATTCCTGCCCTCCGGATAGCAGAGACCAAGAGAGTACTCCCACATGGTCACAAGGTCAAGCTCCCAAGGACATAAAACAAGACAAGAGGGAACCTTCATCTGGTTTTCATTTCAGGGACCCACAGCAAAGTTTGTAGCTGACCATTCTGAAAAGCCAGATCAAACGGCAGTCTTTCAGGGTCCCAGGCCCATGTTCTATCCTATGGTACCCCTCTTCATGACAGAGCAACACAGAAAGACAAACTCATAGCACAAAGTACCACAGATTTGCTACAGCCTAAGACACTTCTCACAAATCCTTTTTCCTGTTAATCAGAATTTTGCAGAGGAGACAAACAGTGATTTTTACCATTCACTCAATGAGTTTGCCCAGAGAGAGAGAGAGAGGCCAAATACCTGGATGGTAAGAAATTCTTACCCTTTGCCAACTTGCCAGGTTTCTGGGTTTCCTCTCTCTGCATGGCTTCCAGAAGAGTAGATTGGCTTTTAATGGCACCATAGCTGCAGAGGCCAAGCTGCATTATGAAAGAAAATCATCCTTTTCTGTTTTGTGGAACCATAGGCAAAACCTCTCAGTTTTGTGAGATGCCGTCCAACAGACTGCGTGAGGGGGCTGAATTAACACTTCTCATTCTGATAGGAGCAAAATACACACAACGAAATACACGCAACAAAACACAGACACTAATCACCATGTTTATCACCCAAGGATCCACCTGGCAAGGCTCCGACTTGCCCCTGCTGGCCCCTGTCATCTTTGATCCACTCAAAGTTGGGTTGGTATGATCTCCAATCAGGAGTTTCAATGGGTGGTCTCCAGGAAAGATGAAAGAGTAGACAGTCACCTTGAGGGTCCACTGAATGTGACTGACCAAACTAGGAAAGCCTGCTGGACTTCTGTCAGTAATTCCTTCAGGGAATCCTCTCCATACATACAAACACAAACAATGAGGTAAAGACAAACAGAAAGGTCTTCCAAACCAAGATTCTAAACCAGTTTCCAGACCAGAAGAGTATTCTTCCAAACTAACCTCCTATTCTCCATCTAATGGGGAGAAATATCCCCAAACCAAGACTCTTTCTACTGTTTAGGGAGAGGCAGCAGAGATCCCTGAAGGCACAGAATCAATATTCCCAAAAGAGCCAAAGCAATTGGGAGAAGGAAGTGTTGGTTGCACTTAAAATACTCACCAGATCAGTTTAAAGACGTATTTCAAGGAACCGTTTCTCTATGAATTAGTCCTAAGCATTATGGGTTGACAGTGCCCCATGGTCAGGGGCAGCACCAGGGATGGCCATCAATTCCAAAGAAAAATAAGTGGCCACCAGAACTCACCTCCAAGTCCGTCATACTGGTGCAGGGCTGACAACCTGTGGGCAGGCACCTAAAATGACAGATCTCAGATGAGCCCCTGAATTTGTAATTGCCCAATGTTTCTTCCTGCCTGCTGCACAGACAAAACCAATTCATTGGGACCATAGCGTTGCAGTGAAGAAAGAATTTAACTGAGGCGAGGCTGGCCAGCCACACAGGAGGTGGAGTTTTTACTCAAATCAGCCTCCCTGAACCGATGGAGGTTAGGATTTTCAAGGATAGTTTAGTGGGCAGGGGACTAGGGAATGGGTGCTGCTGATTGGCTGGGAATGCCATCATGATGGTATGGAAAATGATTCTTGTGCACTGAGTCCACTCAGGCCACAGGACCAGTTGAGTCATAAATCGCAGGTCTGGGTGGAGTCAGCCAATCAGCAGAAATGCAAAAGTCTGAAAAGACATCACAAAAGACCAATCTTAGGTTCCACAGTAGTGATGTTATTCACCAGATTAATTGAGGAAGTTACAAATCTTGTGATCTCCAGAACTATGGCTGGTTATCATTTAACTATGCCTACATCTCAGCAGAATTCAGATCTCTCTCATAATCCTAACCTTGTGGACCTTCATTAGTTTTACAAAGGTGGTTTAGTTTTGGGAAGGGCTATTATCATCCTTGCTTTAAGATTAAACTATAAACTAAATTTGTCCAAAAGTTAGCTTTGTCTAGACCCAGGAATTACCAAGGACATATTAGAGGTTAGAAGCAACCATGTCAGATTTCTCTTACTGTCATTATTTTGCAAAGGCAGTTTCACTTTTCACCCTCAGTCTCCAGACAGCACCTTTCTTGACAATCACCTACCTTTCCTATCTAGAATCCCCATTCAGGATCTCACCTCCCTCCTATCAAAGAACAAAGGGCAATCAGTAGATAGAGACTCCAGCTCACTATTCGACTATTCTGGTGACCTTACAACAGTCACCAATCCCATAGTCCCAGCTTTCAAAAGTAGTATTATTAGCAGCACCCATAGGTATGCCATCATCATTATGTTAAGAAATGATTCTTCAGAGATCTTAACATGGAGAATGTGGAAAGGGAGAGGATGACCAATAGCTGGTTGTTAGGCAGATTTATGGTTTGAATTTACATGAATCAGGTGTACATTAAGCTTAAATCTTGTCCAAAGAGTCTAACTCAATCAGTGAAAAATAAGGAAAGGAAATATTTTTCTCCACTATCATTTATAGAAAAATCCAGGTTCTTGCCTCATGCAAAGGGAAGAAAAGACAGTAAAAAAGTGTGAGACAAAGCAAAGTTAGAAATCTCCATTTCAAAGAGCACTTTGACCTACACACCTTGAGGCTTCCCATCCACTCTACAGAACTCAATTCATTTTGCCACTCCCTTTGCTCCTCCTTGAATTTCCCTCAGTACAGGTGGTTTCATGAAAGCCAACCAAGAAAAGATGTGGAAAAGAAAAACCAGAAGATACAGTGCTCCCTCGACCCCTTGTTCAGCTCCACCTTCCCGTATGGAGCCTCTTTGCAGGGTCAGTCACAGTAGTCAAGAATCCTGATTTTCCTGACTTTTGCTCATCTCTAAGATTGTCTATAACCTTTGCCAAGCAGTATTTACAACAACTGTAGACACCTTTAAGGTTGACCTGTTCCTCAATGTCACTTTTTGTTTTTTTGTTTTTTTTTTTTTTACATTCTAAACCAATCTAGAAAGAAACCCAGATATTGATAGTAAAGAAAAGAAGTTTAAAATACATTCTCAGGAAATTGCAGTACCTGCACATCAAATAACACTGTAAAAGTGTTGCTACTTTGTCCTGAAACAAGGAGTTACCTGACTACTAAAGATAAGAACTATCACCCAATGGCACCATAGAAAAAATTAGTTCCATTATCTCTCCCATCTCCTGTGGACCCTCCCAAATGGTCCCTTTCATGAGTCCAAACCCAAGCTCTCTAGTGTGGACAACCACTTACTCAGTGGACATCCAGCAGCCCCACAAGAACAGTTTTGGGGGATGCTGAGGAAAACAACCCCTAACATTTGCACTTTGCACCCCAACACCAGTGAGGATGAGGACCACCCCTGTCCCACACTACCACTGGCCCACTTCCCCACAGCCTAAGCCTAAGCTTATAGACCATTTCTCCCCTTTCCCTGAAGATACCTGCACTAGGCAGGGTGGAGTTTGGAGGCTCACACTGAAAACTTAATCTCAACATTTTAGCTGGAAGCTCCATAAAATGAAATAAATCCACATATACAGGCAATGAAAATGATGGCACGGAAATCTCTCTTATCAAATGACACTTGCATATGAGTGGAAAGGCTTAGATCCAAAGTCATAGGTCTAACCCTGACCACTTAGAGAATGTGACTTTGGGCCAGCCACTTAACATCTCCGAATCCATTTCCCTGAGTTAAAATGAGGTTAGGTAAATAGCAGTGTTCTATACACTTAAGCATCAGGCGAATTAAAGAGATTTTTATAAAAATATGCCAGTTAAAGAACCAGGTCATTGGGCCTATATCTCCATATAATATATGAGCACTGTTTGTCATTTCCATTGAACTGCCTGAGACATTCTTCACTTAATCCACGTCTCCATCTTTCTGTTCAATTGCTTCCACATAGTAAGTGCAGCCCTTTGGACCAAACAACTGAAGCATTTTGGTGTTATCTATAACTTCTGTATACACAGGCATATATAGTGGCCTTCAAAGGGAAGGAAAGAGAATGATTACTTTTTTGGATAAAACAATGTAAAATATGCAAAGTTATGATAAGCTACACACTCTCCAAAGACACCAACAACCTTAAGAGATACTCTGAGAGCTCAATTAATCTTTTTTCAAGCCCAGTTCCATCCGTACTATATTAACATGTTAAAACCCCTCACAAGCGCCTTTTTTGTGAGAAAGCAAAGTGTCATTCTGTCCCTTGAGCTGGCTGTAAATTCCTACCATTTATGTTTCCCCAGTTAAAGACCTCTTTAAAGGAAGAAGACAATTTTCTACAGACACACTGAAAACATGCATCTGGGCTCAGACTGGCCAACCCTGGTTGTGGGGAGGCAGGGGGATGGAGAAAAAAGACTGCTGATAGCAGAATCTCAGCCCTTGGTCCAGAAGAGTAAGTGGCCTGAGGCACCCCCACTGCCTGGGGCCTAGACCAAATCTCCCAGAAAGAGGTTTGGAAGCGCCCCCAGCAGTAGAGGAGAGCTCTTTCTATCTATTGATAGACAAAGCCCAATGCAAGGCCCTGGCTTAAGCTTGGACAGAGTGTGCAGTCTAGAGCAGTAGGAGGTAGACGAAGGTTAATACCTTGATGCTCACACTAATCTCTGGTTTTACTCTAATCTTTCCATTTTTAATGACAAAAGGTTTTAGGTATCTGAGCAATTTCAGACTGGCATGTTTGCTAACTGTGATAGCAAAGTGCAAATGGATTTAGAGAAGGGAAGTTCCAGGAGATGGAAACCCAGGCAGGAAGCTGAGGAAAGATTTCAGGAAAGAGGCAAATTGAGTGCCTGAGCCAAAGGAAGTACAGAGGGATTGCCCCAAAGTGGAATAGCAGTCCTAAATCTTCAACAAGATTAGGAAACAGAGACCAATGAGGACTCCCAAGGAAGCCTCCTGAGAGTTTACAAGAATATGTCATTTTCCTAATGTTTTGTTCATATATTAGCTCCTAAAAAATTAAAAAATGATGCACAACAGTTTTAATGTTGGATTCATACAATTTTAATGAAATCAAGATTCATGTATATGAAAAATATAGAAGTTACTACTGATCCCAATGATTATTTCCATTAATAGGAAAGTATCTTGAAAGGAAAACTGGTAGTGATTTTTAAATAAATCTTTTGAACTAATAGGAATTTATAGTTACTAAGAATTAATGCCACTAATAATTTAAAGATTTTTAATATACATATGGATTATGCTACAAGAATGTTCACAGTAGCCTTATTTTATTTATTTATTTATAGTTTTAATTGACAAGAATTGTATTGTTAAAACATGATGTTTTGGACTACGTACACATTGTGGAATGGCTAAATCAAGCTAATTAACATAAGCACTATCTCATACACTTACCGGTTACTTGCATAATAGCATTATTTCTAATTTCAAAATTTGGAAACAGTTGTCCAAAACAAAAAGGATTAGTTGAGTAAATTGTAGCATATCCATATGGTGGAATACTTTTTACAAACTAAAAACAATGTCATAGCAATGTATTTATATTTAAATGGAAAGGCGTTTACACTCCGCTGCTAGGTGAAAAAAAAAAAAACAAGCTACAAAATACTATGCATTGTATAAGTTCATTACTGCTTGAAAGGAAAGGATGTCATACAAAAAAAAAAAAAAAACCTAGAAGGAACTATACCAAAATGTTAACAAGGGTAATCATAGATGGAGGAATACAAGTAATTAATATCTTCTTCTGTTTCCTTCTCAGCATTTTCCGTTGTTGCTCTTTTTCCCTAACAAACATGTATTGCATGACAATGTTACCTTTTCAAAGAACGTGCATGTGGTGTTACAAATATGAATGTGAGTTTTTAGGAATAAGGCAATGAGCACCTGACTTAAAGGTGAGGCAGGGAAGAGGACTGGCCCACTAGGAATCTGCCCTGCTCTCTATACAGTCACAGAACTCATTCAGCAAACGGCCCAGAGCACAGGGTGTGGATCTCAGCTCAGCCACTTGTGGTCCAGGCCAAGTGACTTCATCTCTTTCCAATTTCCTCATCTGTAAAATGGCTGCCTCACCATATTGTCAGAAAGCTAAATGAGTTGATACAGTATATGTAAAGTTCCTCAGCTTAAAATAAATTCTGGCACATGCTAAGCTTTATGTGTGCTTGCTTATTTAAAAACAAAATTTTCTTGCAAAGATTCTTGAGATAACTAGGTGGAGAAAAAAATTACTTATTATCCCACCCCCTTAGGGTTGAGTCAGCTGGGTAGAGAGAAGGCTGGCAATGGGTTCTTTCAAACACAGTTCATCATCTTAATTTCTTTAAAAAAAAAAAAATTAAAAAAAAAACAAACACCAATTCACTTCCTTTCCTCCTCCCCATAAAAGCTCTTTGGGAAGTTTTGCTTTATTGCTAATGGTTTTCTTTATAACTGGATGATCAATTCAGCTGAGATTAATTGAGCATGAAGCTGGCAGCATCTGTGGAGCCATTTATCAGAGAGAAGGAGCCAGCTCACACTGAAGCCCACCAGCTGTCATTATCCGCGCCAGCTCCGGCAGCCTCAGGCACACCTGAGCCTCAGGTGGCTAGCGACATGCTCACTGAGTGTGTGACAACCAAGGGCGAGACCTCCTGCACTCCCCCCTCCCCAGCAGAAAGGCTGTCTGGCTGGAAGTGATCCTCACAAGCCCAAAATGCTATATTTACTCCAATGCCATGCAAGCGTCTTGCTGTAACGCTGCTGACTTTAAAAAGAAAAGAAAACATTAATTTAATTTAGAGTGAATATGACCTGGATTCTACCCAATTGAATTTTGTTAATAAAGTACCAAAAAATATCTTTTTATGAAACAATATCCAGCACGGCCCCTGCAAGCATACATTAGAAAGATTTTGGCATAAAATTCCCACTGTATGTGTATTTGCCAGAAGTATAGGTTGCCTTTGCTTACCAATAACCATGTGTAATATGTGAACACAGACAGTTGATGAGCACTGTGTACATGATCAGGATAATAATGAGAATTGATATTATCCAGGACTTATGTGTCAGGCAATCTTACAGGCACTGTACAGCTACTACCTCATTTAATCCTCACAGCCTAGGATGTATGAATTCCTTCCCTATTTTGATGAAGGAACTGAGCACAGAGAGGTTAAGTCACTTGCCCACAGTTACACAGCAAGTCTGGCATAAGCCGGAATTCCAACCAGGCGGTGCGGCTCCATACCCCATATACTCTGTGCACCACCAACCATTCTGTTACTCTGCCTCCCACGCGTATGTGTGTGCGTATGTGCACACGTGCTCTTCATACACATCTGCTATTTGCCTTTCTTCCCTACACAAACCTAGGGCTGCAGGCAGGCTGCAACTGGCTACCACCAGCTTTTAAAGTCTCTGTAGCCAAGGCTGCTCTTAATCAGCCATAGCCCAGGTGCCAGAGCCCTTGCCCATCCTAGGTGGAAAGGAGCGAGAAGAGGCTGTCCTCACTCAAGGCCTGCCCTTCCTTTCCTTCCACAGAGGGGGAGTCCAATTCGTGTGTGTGTGTGTGCGCGCGCGTGTGTGTGTGGTTTAGTTGCTGAACATTAGTACATATAATATTTTAGTTGTTGAACCCCACCGTGATGGCTAATTTTATGTCAATTTGGTTGGGCTGTGGGACCCAGCTACCTTGTTAACATTATACTGGATGTTTTTGTGGGGGGATTTTTGGATGAGACTTATATTTAAATGGGTGGACTTTGAGTAAAGCACATCACCCTGTCTAATGTGGGAGGGCCTCATCCAATCATTTGCAGGCCTGAATAAAACAAAGGACTAATGAGCAAAAAGGAACTCTGTCAGCAGGCGGCCTGCAGACTTGAACCGCAGCATCGGCTGCTCCTGGGTCTTCATCCTGCAGACTTTGGACTTGCCGGCCTCCATAATCCTGTGAGTCAGTTCTTCAAAATAAATCTCTTTCTATACATACACACATGCCGTTGGTTCTGTCTCTGGAAAACCTGGCAAACACACCCACACACGATCAGATAGGCTGGGAGCACACTGGCCTCACAGCTGTCACTGGGAGAGGGCGGGGAGGGGGCGGTTCTTCTGCTAAGGAAGGAGGTAGGAAGAAGTGACCTTTTAACTCTACAAGCTAAAATTTAGGATTTGTTTATTCCAATGCATAGTATTTCCCTTAGCACAGAGTCTAGCTTCAAGGAAACCACCTTTCACCCATGTGACCAAGTATAAACATGAGACAGAATATGGAGCACCAGTCCCAATATTTAAAGGGACAGACGTATGAAGCACGAGATCTCACACAAGAAGGAAATCAAGGCTGTGACCCAGATCCTGTCACTGGCCTTTTAAACTCTGAATCACAGAACTCACAAAGGGGGGGAGATTCTTATCCCTCCCCCATAACATATTTTTCCTAAGCAAAAAAAAAAAAAAAAAAAAAAAAAAAAAAAATGACCAAAGGAAATCCTTTGTAGGACACTTCCTACCATTCCATAGTTACCATTCAAAAAAAAGAAAAGGCCCATGGAATAGAGCCACCTCTCCTGGCAAGTGACTCACATTGAACTCAATGAGAGAATCACTTTGCATTTCCTGTTGAAGTTATTTTGCAAGTGGTCACAGTCATCATCACGGAGCCAAGGGAAGGACATGTTCATAGCCAGGGTGCCCACCTAAATATATCCGACTCTACAGCCGTTTCCTGTGCTAGCTCCCCCCACAAAAGGGACCTGTCACCCACGGGGACACTAAGGCTGAGACCAGTCTCAACCAGGCATTGCCAGGAGACTCTGAACAAATTCAGGTCTAGTATTTTCTAACACCTCTCGCCTTCCAACCACATATTTAACATCAAGAAGAGATTCTTGAAAATCAATATTCTGCACAAAAACTCTAACCCAGAGTCTTTCCCATGACTTTACCTGGGAAAAGCTACAATGTTTCACATCCACCACCCAAGACTCCCAATCGAATTTTTAAATGTAACTAATATACAGCAAAACACCTATCTATCTGTATATAAATAATGAACTTTCATGTTAGAATGTAAAATGCCTCAAGCCTGGCTTCCTGGTCACCAAAAAATTCATGTTTGCAACAAACAGTTGCTTGACAACCTGCAGTGGCTCCCCTCTTAGTTCTAACAACCACCAAAACACACACCCCATGCCGACACTCAACATGCCTTTCAAGAAATTGTACGGTATTTAGAATGGGACTCAAGACTATTTCTGCAAATCATTTCGTTGAAATGTTGTACTGAGCTAGGTGGTCATAAATATACATGGTTTTCTATATAATCCTTGACTCAAAAGCATTGTATAGAAAGGCATATACATTTATGGAGCTTGGGCTTTAAAAAAAACAAGAAGCATTCTGTTGAGAAAATGTTCCCTGGAGAGACATTGTGGAAAATCTGTCATTTGTTTGTTTATTGTGTTTATTATGTCTCCCATCACTCAACCATAAGACCCTTAAGAGCAGGGATTTATTTCTGGTTTGCTGATAAGTCCCCAGTGCCTAGAAAAGACCTGCCTCACAGGAGGTGTGCAAGGTGTATCAGATGAGTGTATTAATATTAGTAACATTCAGGGAGGCTGCAGAGAGATGGATGGATTGCTAAAATCCTCATGGTTTATGGAAGGATGCTTTGAAAACAGCACTGGGCCAGGAGTCAGGAGGCCTGAGTTTTGAGTCCTGGACTGGCCACTCAGTTACTTGCTGTGTGACCTGACTTTCGTTTTCCTGTCGGGTCACTAGATTATCTACAAATCCCCCAGCTCCATCCCAGAGTCTGTGATTCCAGTAGGGAAAAGCCCCCTGAACTCTAATGGGAGGGGGGGAAAAGACAGCCTGGGTCTCCACTGAAAGGAATTAGAGAGCAGGGAGCAAAAGAGAAAGAAACATAGTATCTGGTTTAGAAAACGAGGAATCCCTTTACATCACACTAGACATGGTGGTGATGTTCAAAAACAAAGAAGAAATCTCAGAAGTAGCATATAGTGTTCCAGGAGCTCCATCCTGCCTGCAGAAAGCACATTCCTGCCTGCAGAAAACAAAAACGAAAAAAAAAGGAGGCTGAGCTTCCCACAAAGAGTCATGAAGCTGGGTTTCCCCTAAGGTGTGTCACCCAGCCCTGCTACACTGTATCTTGTAGGTGTGTTGCCAGCAGCTGGGCTCTGCCAGAGGCTCTCCATGCAGCAAATACAACCTTGACATCCCAGAGATCAACAGGGAGCTGCACACTGCATCTGGGACTGGGAAAGAGACCTTAGAGCGCAGACAATGATCCCTCATCCTGCTCACGATAGAGGCAAACACCTGGAGGAGGCCTCCAGCATCTTTACTGAATGGACAGGCTACAGACATGCAGCCATCCTTGTGACGTGGAATGACTGATAAGAAAGCTAGACAAAGATGCACGTTCACCAGGCACTGCGCTGACAGCTTTATGTACACCATTGCATTTGATTTTTAAAATAGCTTTACGACGTAGGTTGTATTGTTGCAGATAAAGAAGCTGAGGCTCAGAGAGATTAAGTGGCGTGCTGAAGATCGCACAGCCAGGATATGGAAGTGGCAGGACTCAGCCCCCACCGTCTGCTCCCAGAGCTCAGTCCCTTACCCCCGCACACATCAAATCGGGTTCTGGGCTTGCCATAATGTAGGACACATCTTCCACCTGCTCTTCTCAGAAGCCACAGCAAACCTAAACAGAGGAAGCCACCCCTACCTCTGCTGAAATATTCTAGCCTTCCATGGCCCTCAGTAAGATTCAAATATACTCTCACCTCTTACATCTTAAAAATATGCTTCCGTACCAGCGTCTTCCAGTTCCAACCCATCTCTGTCTTGCCATCATGCCAAAGGGCTTAGAAAAGCTGGCCACACTGTTTTCTTACCTCCTACTCAGTCCTCTACTCCCCTCCCCATGTCTGAATCATCAGGAAGCCTCTGACCAAGGTCACCTGCCATCCCAGGGTGCTGAGTAGACCCTTTTCTCTGTTTTGGTTTTACTTGATTTCTCAGCCCATTTCCAGTGTCAATCATGGCCTTGTTCTTAAAACCTGCTGACCCTCACTGCCACCACTCATGGTTTTCTTCCCAGCTCTCTGCCTCAGTTGGCATTGGGTGCTCCTGGGACTCTGCCCATTCCTTAAATGTCAGGGTTTCTTGGGATTTCACTTCTCATCCCAGACACTCTCCGGGGGGTGGGGGGCAGGGGTGGGATTTATTCACTCTCAGGCCTTCGATTAATAGCTGCATGTGAGTGATTCCCCAGTCTTTGCCTCCTGCCTTGCTCTGTGTTCTGAACATCAGCCCCACAGGCCCAGCCTGCCAGCTCATCGTCCTCATCACCAGGAGAAACAAGCCTCACCAGTACCTGGCCAGGTTATTTCTGCCTTGTTTCCACCACTGAATATTCCAGCCTTTCAGAACTATTGACTCTTCTGAGCCACCGTACAGCCGTTGTCTCCTCTTGCAGTAAACTCTTTAGCCCTCCTTTTTCCCCCCCGGCTCAGTTCCTCTCATCCTTCATATCTCCCTGTGGGTCTCACTTCCTTTAGAGAGTGAGGAGAGCATCTGCCCATCAGGCCCACGTGAGCTCTCATTGCCCAGCTTGCTGCCCCCTTAGGAGCCTGGAGGATGCTGTACTGCAACGGCCTCTTCATTTTCCCTATATCTTCCACTAGGCTAGATCAGGAGACAAGGTTTCCTATTTTTACTGTTTTTACTGTTTAATTTTCACCAACTAGTGCAGTTGTTGATCCATGCATTAAAGCATTCAATAAATATTGGTCAAGTGAATGAATACAAGTGACAGCATCACCTAATCTGGTCTCAGGACCCTCCCAAGTCCAGCGAGCCCACAGCTCCACGAATCAACAGCAACATGTGCTGGCTGTGAACCACTGCCCTGTTTCCTAGCAAGCCCTCTTTGTTTACTGCAGATGATATCTGCTCCTAACAACTGAAATTTAACCTCGTCTCCTGATCCCTATCCATAGCAACCACCGTGACTATCAACACATTCACCACTGGCTTGAGTCTACCTGCATTCTTTCCCTGAGCACATTATCCTACAGTGTTCTCTCATCACTACTGATGCTAATGACCAGTGCTTGTCACCAGTGTGCACAGGTGTGGGCTGGTTCAATGACCTGAACTCTGTGGGTTTAGTAGGCTGCTGCATGACCCTTTTTTCAGTCCAGAGGGGGGTCTCCTTCTCTCTGGAAGTCCTGGCACACTGTACTTCTGGAGCCACACAAGCAGCCTCCAACTTCCTGTGTGCTTATTTGTGTGTGCATGTGTGCCTGTTAAACCACAGCCCCAGCCAAATCCAGCCACTTCCCATCCAGTGAAATCCTTCGAAGAACGTGACAACGGTGAACCTGCTCCCTTCTGACCAAGACTGTTCCTCGCTCAGGTTTGCCCAAATGTGCCACATATGTTTAAAACAAACAAACAAAAAACAACAACAACAACAAAAAAAAAAACAAGCTTTTCTACTTACCATTCAGAAGTTTTCAGTTTTCAGATACTGTCACATTTGTGGATAGGAAACATCGGATGTCTGATTGGTCCTGCCTTCCCTTTGTGTCCTGTTGTTTGCTGTTATGTAAACTCTGATGAGCTGATCTTTCCTTTCTCCTCAAATCTGCCATTTCTTGACCTCCATTGCGTAATCCCTGAATGTGCCTTCCAGGTGCTATTGTCATTCTGGAGCAAGTATGGCCAAGTCATCTTATGAGAGCTTTGTGAGGATTATCTACAGGCATTGGCTGTAGGACGCGGCACTCTGCCAGCCAGCAGGAACACTTTGGCATTCCCCTCCATTCCAGCTGGGCCAGTGGCTCACTCAGGTTCTGGGCAAGCTGTGTGTCGCCTCCCTCACCTCAGGTCCCTCCCCAGAAAAATTCCAACGATTAGTGCTTTTCACTGCAGCTCACACAGGGACGTATTAATAGAATCCAGAGCCATGTTTGTCTTAGAGAAAAGCTTCTATAAATACAAAACAGTGCTGTGATATGACCCTATCATTCTCCAACCAACAAATTTTTCCTGAGCATCTGTGATTTACAAGTTCTTGCATAATAGGGTTCCAATTTACCACATCAAAGTAACTTCCTCAAAACCGTATCTTATTTACTTATCATGTCAAATTTGTTTATTTATTGATCAATCAATGAATTAATCAGTTGAGAGATGTCATAAACATGTATTTTGTCTTTACTATATGACAGGCTTGGGGCTTATGATAAGGATCCCAAGAGAAACAAGGCGACCTTTTCCTCAAATTGCTCACCATCTGTATTAGTTTGCATGGGTTGCCATAATAAACGCCACAGACTGGGTGGCTGAAACAATAGAAATTTATTTTCTCACCATTCTGGAGGCTGGAAGTCCAAGATCCAGATGACAGCAGGTTGGTTTCTCTGGGGCATCTCATTGGCTTGCAGATGACCACCTTCTTGCTATGTCCTCCCGTGCTCTTTTTTCTGTGCACACCTACCCCTGGTACCTCTCCCTCTTCTTATAAGGATACCAGTCCTCTTGGATTAGGGCCCCATCCTAAGGGCTTCATATGAACTTAATCACCACTTGGAAGACCTTATCTACAGATTCTGTAACATTTTGAGTTTCTGAAGATTGGGACTTCAACATAGGAATTTGGTGGTGGGGGAACACAATTTAGACCATAATACCATCTTCATTTGAGAGGTAGAGAAATTAAACAGTAGTTACAAGTAAGTGTACTAAGGAGTATGGTAAAGGAGATACAGGGTGATGCTCCAGCATTGAAGAGGACTCCTAACCCAGCCTGAGTGAGAGTGGAGGTCAAGGAAGGCTTCCCAGAAGAGGAAGTACAGCCCATGCTGAATAAATGTAGCACATACAGAGACCTGCAATGAGGGACAGCACAGCCAAGCAAAGTAATTCAGTTTGATTAAAACAAAGAGTACAAGAGAATGGGAGCAAGACGGGAGATGGGAGAGGAAGGCAGGGCCAGTAGGAGAGCCACACAGAGGAGACTGGACTCTGCTATAGCAATGGCACATTAAATAAACACATGTTGGGAATGGAGAGGGGTGGCCACACACCACATGGGGCTTTATGACAGATGATGGCCGTCACTGTTAGGGATATATTACAGGCTGGGAAAGCAGTTAGGAGGCTGACAAAATTATCCATGCAAACGGTGACATATTAGCAGCAGGCAGAGAGGCTGGGGTGGCCTCTCAATGAAACTAAAACCAGGGGAAAGGCAGCACCCGACAAGGGGAATACACAGAGTGAGTAGAACAGCAGCCAAGGAGGGAACTGTAGGAATATAAGCATTTAAAGAAGCCCTAGCAAACTGGTTGTCAAAAGTAATTTTTTCTAATGCATAAAAACTTCAAAATCATAGAGAGGCTCTGTGCTACTCCATCTTTTAGGGACAAAACGGATGATGATTCTGCCATCATCAATATTTGAAATGCATAGCTTAGTTGTCATGATATTTGCCTGCAGTTTATGCACAGTTTATGGACAGAGGAAGTGAGCAAGTGAAGAATGAATGTGGTGAGTTTCTACAGGTAAGACCTGGAAGTGGTACAAATCAATTACACCCACACCTAACTGTAAGGGAGGCTGGGAAATGTAGTCTAACTGTAGTCTAGCCATTAGATGAACAGAGAGTCAGGGTCTGCCCAAAGAGTACAACTTTCCCTGCCAGAAATGGGATGAAGGAAGGCATTCCAGCCAGAAAGCATGGCATAAGCAGTGCCAGAAATTTTCAGTATGTATTCAGGGACTGTAAGTAGCTGAAATGGTCTATGACATAGAATTCTTGTAGGAGCATATTGGGAGCTACAAGGGAGGCTGAATCTACATTGAACAGAGCTTGAAATATCTCACGAGAGTGTTAAGCTTATTATAATCACCAAAGACCTTTGTTAAAAGGATCTAAAGTGATTTTCACTGCAAAAGATCTTTCAAGTAGATAGAGGTAAAGATATTCACCAATGAGGAAAAAAAAGGAGATAAATGAAGAAAATCTGGATAAGGATAATCTCTGCTTATTTTTGAAAGCCTTGATTTAAAAAATGTTTTTTAAAAAAACTAAGGGCCCAGCCGGGTGCAGTGGCTCACACCTATAATCCCAGCACATTGGAAGGCAGAGGCGGGCGGATCATGAAGTCAGGAGATCAAGATCATCCTAGCTAACACAGTGAAACCTCATCTCTACTGAAAATACAAAAAATTAGCGAGCGTGGTGGCACATGCCTGTAGTCCCAGCTACTTGGGAGGCTGAGGCAGGAGAATCGCTTGAACCCAGGAGGCAGAGGTTGCAGTGAGCCGAGATCATGCCCTTGCACTCCAGCCTGGGTAACAGAGTAAGACTCCATCTCAAAAAAACAAACAAACAAAAAAACCCCAAACAAATAAACAAACAAAAGATAGTAAGGGCCCTTTAAAAATGTTTCTCTGGACATACTATGAGATAATAAAACCAGTAAGGAGGAAAAATATTTTCATCTACTTATGCGTTAGCTTATACTTTCATATAAAAACAACTAGGCAATGTGTGACCGCTTTGAAAGCTCTAGGACAATGAAAATTTTAGCCAAAGGTATTATTTTATGGGAATCTGGAATATTATCACAGCAGGAATGGCTCGCCCCTCTGCTTAAAATCACAGCGTTTTGATTCACTTCTTCTCCACATGTGTCAGAATTGACTTTGCAAGCAATGCCAGACGAGACTATTTCCATCAGTATTGAAAATCTATTCAGTAGATAAGCTGCCATTAGAAATGAATTGCCCGAAAGAGTCACAAAATTCTTCTGTAGCACCATGATTTGTTGTTTTTCATCACCTCTACCCAGCCTTGTGATGCTGAGTCCAATTGAAATCAACACCAACACCATATTTTGCTCATAAATCTCTTTTGTTTCAAGGCCAAAGATGGGGTCACCCTTACATCTTTTTGCTAAGAAACACTCATACAGAATACATTCCAGGTATCCCATTGTGGCAGATATATGGCCTCACCCCCAAAACTTAGGAGGCTGGGGATTTGCCAAGGCTTTTTAACAGCTGCCTTCATAAAGAGATAGAGTTTTTCTGGGCCCATGCTCCTCACGTCCTAGAGGGATATGCATACCATTCTTTGCAACCTAGCGAACCTGGTCTTATGGAGACAGTTGATAAAATGGAAAAGATTTTTAAAACGTAGAACCACAATGATAAGACAACCCTTAGCACCAGCTGTTAGCAGTTGTTGACCTTGGACAAATTATGTAACTTCCATGAGCTTAACATGAAAATAATAATACCTATGACACTGGATCCTATATGAATAGCTAGTAGATATCAAGTGCCTAATAGTGCCTGGCATATAGTATGATATAAAATATGTGTTCTTCACACAGGCTCCACTTCCCCCACATATACTGTGTTGAACTGTTGGCCTTGCCTGTGATGGACAACGCACTGAAATCCAAATGTCAGACCCTGTCCTACTTCAGGTATAAAGGCCCTGCTGTGCTGCACGTGTACAGCCTGTTGTCCAGGTACAGTACCTCCAGTGGGTCATATTCTCTGCACATTGTGTACTACCACAGTCCCTGCAGTCGTTGACAAGGATTGGTTCCCTTGAAATTTAACCTACATTGGCCGGGCGCGGTGGCTCAAGCCTGTAATCCCAGCACTTTGGGAGGCCGAGACGGGCGGATCACGAGGTCAGGAGATCGAGACCATGCTGGCTAACACAATGAAACCCCGTCTCCACTAAAAATACAAAAAAATTAGCCGGGCGTGGTGGCGGCGCCTGTAGTCCCAGCTACTCGGGAGGCTGAGGCAGGAGAATGGCGGGAACCTGGGAGGCGGAGCTTGCAGTGAGCCGAGATCGCGCCACTGCACTCCAGCCTGGGCGACAGAGCGAGACTCCGTCTCAAAAAAAAAAAAAAGAAATTTAACCTACATTGGCTGTTGTATCTTGATAAAGACATGCTACGGTTTACAAGGACTATTAAGTACAGAGTACAAAGAAAAAATATTGAGTTTTCAAGGGCCTCTGTGGAGGGGCAGCACAAGAAACTCTTGTTTGTTTCACTGCCTTCACTACTGCCAATCTTTACTTTTCCAAAGATGGCAGCATCATTCCAGCTGGACAATTCTTGTGTTTTTTTTTCCCCGTTCTGAGGTCAGCTACGGTTTCCTCCCGTGTTTTCTTCTAGGTGTTCCATTGTTTCAGACCTTATATTGAGATCTCTAGTCTATTTTAAGTTAATTTTGTATAACATTATCTATTGGTTTCTGTAGATGCTTTTTATCTGGTTGAGGAAGTTCCATTCTACTCTTAGTTTATCAAGAGCATTTTTCCACACTGGATTTGGATTGTATCCTGTACTTTTTTCCTATACCTATTGAGATGATAATGTGGTTTTGCCTTTTTAGTTTTTTAATATGGTGAATTAAATTGATTTTTTTTTTAATGTTAAGCCAGCATTCTTGGGCCCTGATGTATTATCCCTTTTATACATTGTTGGATTAGATTTGCTAAAATTTGATTTAAATGTTTTGCATCTATCTGCATGACTGATTTTTTGTTTTATAGCTTTTTTTCTTGTGATATCTTCTTGGGTTTGGTATCTGGATAATGCTAGTCTCATTGAATGAGTTAGCATATATTTCTTTCACTTCAATATTCTAGAAGAGATTTGTTATGTAGAATTGGTATTATTGCTTATTTAAACGTTTGGAAGAATTTCCAACAAAGTTTTCCTTATAGGAAGACTTCTAAACTACAAAGTTAATATGGCCATGCAGATTATCTATTTCTTCTGCAGTGGGCTTTGGTAATTTCTGCTTTTTTTTTTTTTTTTTTTTTTTTTTTGTTAGACGTAGTTTTGCTCCTGTTGCCCAGGCCGGAGTGCAATGGCGTAATCTCAGCTCACTACAACCTTCACCTCCCAGGTTCAAGTTATTCTCCTGCCTCAGCCTCCCAAGTAGCTGAAATTACAGGTGCCCACCGCCACCACACCTGGCTAATTTTTGTATTTTTAGTAGAGATGGGGTTTCACCATGTTGGCCAGGCTAGTCTTGAACTCCTGACCTGAGGTGATCTACCCACTTCAGCTTCCCAAAGTGCTGGGATTACAGGTATGAGCCACCATGCCAGGCCTGGTAATTTCTGGCTTTCAAGGAGTTTTCTCATTTCAATTAAGTTGTCGAATTTATTGGCCTAAAGTTGTTTATATATTTCCTTGTTATTCTGTTAATATCTCTAGTGATGTCATCTTTCTCATTCTTGATATTGGTAATAAGTGTCTTCTTTCTTTTTTTCAAGATCAGCCTGATTATAGGTATATCAATTTATTTATTATCTCAAAAAACCAACTTTTGGTTTCATTGCTTTTTGCTATCGTTTTTCTGTTTTCCACTTCACTGATTTCCATTCTGATCTTTATTATTTTCTTTCTTTCACTTATGTTCTAATTTGCTGTCATACATTTTAATTTTATGTATGTAATAAAATCCACACTACATTGTTATTTTTGTTTAAGATGCAAATTATCTTTTAAAGATATTTCAATAACAATCAGAAGAAAAATCGTACATCTTTGTCCTTGTCAATTTCTGGTGCTATTTATTCCTCTGTGTAGAACCAGACTTCCATTTGATATTATTTTTCTCTGCTTGAAAATCTTGTTTTAAATTTTCTTATAATGTGAATATGCTGGCAATTAATTGTTTCAACTCTTGCATATATGAAAAGGTCTTTTCTTTGCCTTGATTTTTTAAAGAGATTTTTCTGGAGTATAGAATTCTAGGTTGACAGGTTTGTTTCTTCCTTTTAGTACTTTAAAGATATTGCTCCACTATCTTCTCATTTTAATAATTTCCAAGAAGATATCTTCTGCCATCCTTATCTTTGTCCTTGTGTATGTGATGTGTCTTTTTTCTCTGGCTGCTGTTAAGATGTATTCTTTCTCATTAATTTTGAGCAACTATAATCTAACTTGTAGTTTTTATTGTATGCCTTGTTCTTTGGGTTCATTGAACTTTGGATCTGTGGAGTTTATAGTTTTCATCAAATTTAGAAAACTTTTAGCCATTCTTCTACAGTACACTGGGGCTCTTTTTTTCAGTCTATTTTCTCTCTGTGTTTCATTTTGGATAGTTTCTATGTCTATGCCTCCAAGTTTCTCATCTTTACTTTTGTGATGTGTAATCTACCATAAATTCTATCTGCTGTACTTGTCATCTCAGATATTGTAGTTTGCATCTCAAGAATTTTGATTTAGAGATTTTATATATTTCATGTCTGTAATTATCTTTTTCAATGTATTGAATAAAATTATAATAACCATTTTAATATTCTTATCTGCTAATTTTAGCATCTATATCAGTTCTGGATGATGTGTGTCAACTTTGCACTTAATCTTAACAAAAATAAGTGTGCTTTTTATTCTCATTTTGTATTTTACTGCTTCTTTTCATGCTTGGTAATTTTTATTGGATACTTGGCATTGTGAATGTTATAATGTTGCTGGGTATTTTTGTGTTTCTATAAATATTCTTATATGTTATTCTGATATACAGTTATGGTATCTAGAAGATTTATCTTTTTAGGTCTTGCTTGTAAGATTTGTTAGACAGAACCCAAGCAATGCTCAATCTGCAGCTAATGATTCCACTACTGATAGTCTCAGTACTCTACCTAATGCCCCATGTGTCATGGATTTTTTTCCAGTCTGGCTGGTGTAAACAGTCATTATTCCTGGCCCTATGTGAGCACCGTGCATTGTTTTCTCTAATCCTCTTGGATGGTTCTTTCCCTAGCTTCAGGTAGATTTCCTCATTTGCATATACCGGTCCACACTCACCTGAATCCTCAAGCAGGATCCTCTGTAGGTCTCTGGAGTTCTCTTTCTGTGCAGCAACCTCATGTCTTGTGCTCTGCCCTCTGAACTCTAGCTGCCACGGTCTGCCTGGAAACCTTTCAGCAGTCTGTCTTCTCAACTCAGGAAACCCACCAGTCCCCTCCTGGGTTCTTCCTTCCTATGTCACATCCTGAAAACTCTCTGAAGGCAGTAAACTGCGTAAATCAGAGGTGGAGTCACTTATCTACTTATCCATACAAACTCATACATTTGTAACAGAAAAGACTCCTTCCTCCATGCTGTTTGTGATATGATATCCCACAAGGAATAGGTTCTCAACCAACTGCTGAACTGAAAGAAAATTGAATACATCCTCCAAAGTAGAATAAATTAAGACCTCAAGGGATAACTTTCCTTGCTTGTACTCCAAATCTCTTTCACATCCCTTTAATCCACTTGTTTATCAGGAGAATTCCAGAAGGTGGTCTGGTCCACATGCATTTTATTTTATATTTATAATTAAAAGTCAAATAAGTTGGGTGTTTTTCCTTTCTCTTCGAGAGTTAGAAACAGATGTTTTAACATCCAGAGGAAGCCCTAGTATGATAAGCCCTTAAACTGAGAACATTATAATATCACTGGGAACAGATAAATGTAAAAACAAAATATTTCAGCTCCCAGAAGTCCAAATCTGTGAGGATGGAAGTAACAAGACGAACAGGAAATAGCATTACTATCACCCACAGACATTTCCCAGGATGTTTCAGAAAACTGGCATGACTTGTAACAACCAGTGATAATTAATTACTAAGCATTGCTGCTCACTGAAAAGTTGTAAGTTTTGGGGAAAAGAAATTTTCTTTCTCCAGCTAGTCTTCTTCTCTGAATATGACAGTTATCATACCCATCACACTCCAGCAAGCAAAGGAAAGAATGCTTTGATTTGTTTTTATAAAGTGGCCTGGGTCCTCATACACATGTCCTTTTTTATTTTCTTTTTTCTTTTTTCTTTTTTTTTTTTTTTTTGAGATGGAGTTTCACTCTTGTTGCCTCAGGCTGAAGTGCAATGGCACGATCTCAGCTCACCACAACCTCTGCCTCCCAGGTTGAAGCAATTCTCCTGCCTCAGCCTCCCGAGAGCCGGAATTACAGGCATGCACCACCATGCCCAGCTAATTTTGTATTTTTAGTAGAGATGGGGTTTCTCCATGTTGGTCAGGCTCAAACTCCTGACCTCAGGTGAGGCACCCGCCTCGGCCTCCCAAACTGCTGGGATTACAGGTGTGAGCCACCACATCTGGCCACACATGTCCTCTTCAGAGCAGTGGCTGGTCCATGAAGATGGCGCTCTCCTTTGCTGCCTCATGGCACCACCATCAATTTCTCCGGAAAGAGAAAACACCAGGGGCAGTGGCAAGACTATAAAATTGGAAGTCAGATGGCGGATATCCAAGTCCTGCTCAGCTGCTTATTCCATGTGCAATGTTGAACAAAATTTCCTCAATTTTTGTGGGTTTTCTAGGGCTACCATTACAAAATACCACAGAGGAGATGACGTAAACAACAGAAATTTATTTTCTCACGATCCTGGAGACTGGAATTCCGAGATCCAGGTGTCAGCAGATTAGGTTTCTTCAGAGATCTTCCTCTTTGATTTGGAGGTGGCCACCTTCTCACTGTGTTTTCACACAGTCATCCTTTTCTCTATGTGTGTCTGTGTCCTTTGAAACTAGGGCGGACCCTAATGACCCAATATTAACTTAATTACCTCCTCCCAGGTTCTATTTCCAAACACAGTCACATTCTGAGCCACAGGGGATGCGACTTTCAATATATGAACTTTGGGAACACACAAGTCAGCCCATAGAATTCTCAAAGCCACGTTTTCACCAGACAAAGGACAAGGCAACAATAGTTGTCTTGAAAGTTTATGACGGTCAGGCACAGTGGCTCACACCTGTAGTCCCAGTACTTTGGGAAACTAAGGCAGGTAGATCGCTTGAGCCCAGGAGCTTGAGACCAGCCTGGGCAACATGGTGAAACCCCATCTCTACAAACAAATACAAACACTTAGCCAGGTATGGTGGTATGTGCCTATAGTCCCAACTACCCAGGAGGCTGAGGTAGGAGGATTGCTTGAGCCTGAGAGGTGGAGGTTGCCATGAGCTAAGATTGCACCACTGCACTCCAGTCTGGGTGACAGAGCCACAACAACAACAAAAAAGTTTATGTATAAGAATCTAGTGAGATTTTAGTTGACTTTATTGAAATAAACATACAGAAAAAAATACAAGTCATAAATGTATGGCTCAATGAGTTTTCATAAAGTGAACACGTTCAGTTGAATCTCCAAATCAAGAAGGAAACCCAGAGCCCCTTGTTGCCCCATTCCCCAGGGGGTAACCCCTACCCTAATTTCTAAGAGGATGGATTAATGGTGCCTGCCTTTGTATATATTCTTTGTGTATCCATTTTCTCACTCAGTGATGTTTGGGAGAGTCACCCATATTGTTACATGTCACTGTAGTTAGTTAATTTTCATTGCTACATTGTATTCCATTGCATGAATATGCCACAGTTAACTTATTCCTTCTATTGTTGATCGGTATTTATGTTGCCTCCAGTTAGGGCCAAAGTCAGTGCCACTGTGAAAACTCTTGCACCTGTCTTTTGTTGAACATATGTACACATTGTTATGGGTACACACCTGAGAGGAGAACTGCTGAGTCATAGGGTATGCACACATTCCACATTAGTAGATACTGTCAAACGTTTTCTAACATAGTTGTATGAATTTATATCCCCAACTAGAGAGCTCTAGTTACTTCACAAAAGGGTATGGTTATTTTTCATACAGAAAACATGGAAACAAGCTGCTAAACATTAGGAAATTGGTTAAAAAAATCACGATGTTTCCACGTAATGTATTAGAAAATAAGAATATTATTCTCAAAGCATATTTAAGAATATGGGGAAATGGGCCAGGTACAGTGGCTCATGCCCATAATCCCAGCACTTTGGGAGGCCGAGGTGGGCAGATCACTTCAGGTCAGGAGTTCAAGACCAGCCTGGCCAACATAGCAAGACTCCATCTCTACTAAAAATACAAAAATTTACCTGGTCATGGTGGTGCGTGCCTATAGTCTCAGCTACTCGGGAGGCTGATGCACAAGAATCTCTTGAACTCGGTAGGGAGAGGTTGCAGTGAGCCAAGACTGGGCCACCGTACTCCAGCCTGGGTGACGGAGGAAGACTGTTTCAAAAAAAAAAAAAGAAAAGAAAAAGAAAAAACAATATGGGGAAATGATTACAATGTATTAAAAGGGGAAGAAAAAAAAAAAAAAAAACAACCAGGTTACAAACAACTGGTACAGCTTGTGCCAATGTTGTTTTTAAAAAAGTAAGTGTATATATTGTATCTTCATTAAAAGGAACCAAATGTTAATACTGGTTTTCTCTGAGAGATTGGATTATAGATTTTTTTTTCTCTTCATAGATTTCAGCATTTTTTTCCTTAAAATATTCTAAAATGACCATTTACTGCACTTACAATTAATTAGGAAAAGGGCAATTAAGTGTTATTAGTAAAATCATCCTGTCTTATTTCTCAAGTTACCCATGAGACTCAATGAGAAAATGCCCATGGAAGCCCTTTGGGAAAAGACCAAATGCTATTTGAATGTCAATTACTATTACTATCATACCCAGTTCTACTGGACTGCTTTCCATCACTAGCTGAACAGAAAGTTTGAGATGCAGAGGAGCCAAGCTGACCTGGCCACAGGGGTGGGGCAGGTGAGGGAAGAGGGTCCAGGCTCCACCTCAGTGCTTCTCAACCCCAGCTGCACTTCAGAACCATCCAGACAGCTTTAAAAATATACATCAACTGGATAGGAATTTCCAGGTATGGGACTAAAGCATCAGCATTTCCCAAGAGCTCCCCAGTGAATTCCCACATACAACCAGGCTGAGAACTCCTATTCTGGTTGAAGGCAAGACCGTGCACTTTGAGGCACCATGTTGTCGTTTGTTGAGAGTGAGGGGCAGGGATGAGGGTCTGGGATAGGTCAAGCCCTGAAAGAAAGCCTCAAGGGTCTGGATTTCCTCACGCAATCAGGCCAGTGGTGGGTGTTATAGTTTGACATTTGACATTTTCCACTGGGCAGGGTTGGGAAAATTAAAGTCTAAGGACACTCAGAAACTGTGTCTAGTTCCCTTGCAGGAAACTTTCCTAGTCTATGTGGTATAGATAATAATGACAATGTACATTTCTAGAACAGATTACAGCTATCAATTTAGTTTCCTGGGCATTACTGAAACCACCCTATAAGCTTTATAAGATTAATCAGGGCAGAAGGGAGGGAGAGAAACAAAAATAAACCAAGTTTGCAGCACACTTAACATGAATCATTAAGTCAACTTACTCTCTGACCTGCTTCCTAAAACTATGGTTACTTGGTGTTTGCTGTCCTAGAATCATGCAGACCCTGTTACAAGATTACAGTTCCCCTAAATCTTCTAAAGATAGCAACTTGAACATCATGAAACATTAAGTTTTCCCTTTGAGACATTCTTTCAGGTGTTAGGCACTGATGAAACTACTGCATCAGCTGGTCTGAAGAACCCCACAGACTCTATTGGTCCGAGCAACCCCAAGAGAAGCTGACTCACCAAAGAATGGAGTTTCCACATCCTGATGATTTCATCACCCTTGCCCCGACCAATCAACAAACCCAATTTTCCAGCCCCTTGCCCTCCATGATCCCTTTAAAAACCCCAGCCCAGAACTCCTTGAGGAGATGAATTTGAGGTTCACTTCTCATGTCCTCACTCAGCAATCTGCGATCATTTCATTAAACTCTTTCTCTGCTGCATCTCTGCTGTCTCAGTGTGATAAGCCTGTTACTGTGCAGTGGGCATACGAACCTCTTGGTCCTATAACATCACCTCACCGGGGCCTTGTAATCCTTTTCTTTTTTTTTTTTTTTTTTTTAACATTGGTGGATATTTACACCAATATTAGAAGCTTTAGTGAGGTATAATTGATATACAATAAACTGTACATGTTTAGGTATATAATTTGATACGTCTTTATACATGTATGCTCCTGTGAAACCATCACCCATCCTCATTGAAATTATCCATAACCCCACAAACTCTCCTCCTGCTTCTTCATAATCATGCCATGTTTTCCTCACCCCCATCTCTATGCAACCACCCATCTGCTTTCTGTTACTGTTATATATAAAGTTTCGGGGCTGCAAAAGAAATAGCACTTGAATATAAAATTTTAATTCTCAGCAAGGCAAGGTGCTTCTATAGAAAGGTGCGCTCTTACAGATGGAGCAATGGTGAGCGCACACTTGGACAAGGGAAGGGAAGGGGTTCTTATCCCTGACGCGCTGGCCCCTGCTGCTGTGTCGTTCCCTTATTGGCTAGGGTTAGACTGCACAGGCTAAACTAATTACGATTGGCTAATTTAAAGAGAATGACGGGGTGAGTGCTTTGGTGGGGGGAAAAATGGCTATGCAGGGTGGATAATGAGTCAGGGCAGAGCAGGTAGCAGGTAACTGAATGAGTCAGGGTGGAGCAGGTGATTGGAATGAGTTAGGGTGGAGCAGGTGATCGAGTCAGGGTGGAGTACGAAATCGAAAAAGGTTGCTTTATGAGGAAGTTAAGTTTAAAAGTATTGAACATACTGACATATTAATTCTCTGAAAAGAAATTTAGAACTCGTATCTAACAGTTTCTAATGATTAGTTTGCATTTTCTAGAATTTTTATATAAATGGATTTATACAGTATTTGTATCCTTTCATGCACCATAATTATTTTGAGATTTATCTATGTCATTGCTTAGTAGTATTCCATTGTATGGAGATGACACAATTTATTTATCTGTTTTCCTATGGATGGGCATTTGAGTTATTTCAAGTTTGGGGCTTTTATAAATCGAGCAGCTATAAACATTTGTGTCCAAGTCTCTGTAGGGATATATGCTTTCAGTTCTTTAGACACCTAGAAGTGAAGTGGCTGTCATATGGTAAGTATATGTTTAACTTTTGAAGACACTACCAAATTGTTTACCAAAGTAGGTGTACCATTTTACATTTTTCACGAGGAGTGCATGAGGGTTCCAGTTCCTCTAAACTTTTACCCACAGTCAGTATGGCGAGTCTTTTTCATTGCATCTATTCTTATAGTGTTGTGATATCTCATTGTGGTTATTTCCTTAATGGCTAATGATAAACTTCAACCTTGATCTCACATTGTGATATTGTGATTTTTATTAAGAAATAAGTATATTTTGGTCTTCCTCCCCAGTTCCTGCCACAAAGATCCTAAAACCCTTGTAATTTCCTGAGCAATAGGGGTGCTAGGTGCGGCTTTTGTTCTCATTTTGATCTTTGACCTTGGTTCCTGACAGAGATCTTAATCCTTTGGAATTTCCTGGGTGGTAGGAGTGTCTTTTGTTCTAATGAGGCAACTCTTGGTGGGTTCCTGGATGGGAGTTGGTCACCAGAAAGACCAAGCCACAATCAGAAGCTTGAAACTTCCAGCCCCACCTCTCCTCTTCTAGGAAGGGGAGACTGAGTTAATAATAGGTCATACCTATGTGATGAAGCCTCCATTAAAAGCCCTGAACTATGGGGTTCAGAGAGTTTCCAGGTTGGTGAACAAGAACACATCTTCATGCCAGAATAGTAGTGCACTCCAACAACGTAGACAGAAGCTCCTGTACTCTGGACCCTTCCCAACCCTTCGTATATCCTCATCTGGATGTTCCTCTACATACTTTAAAACATCCTTTGTAATAAAACAGCAATAGTAAGTAAAGTGGTCCCCTCAGTTCTATGAGTCATTCTAGCAAATGACTGAACCTGAGGAAGGGGGTCATGAGCACCCCGGTTTATAGCCAGTGGTCAGAAGTACCAGAGGCCTGGGGGCCAGTCGTAGTGGATCATGCCTGTAATCCCAGCACTTTCAGAGGCCAAGGTGGGTGGATCACTGGAGTCCCGGAGTTCAGGACCACATGGAAAACATGGTGAAACCCCGTCTCTACTAAAAATACAAAAATTATCTGGGCATGGCGGTGCACACCTGTTGTCCCAACTACTAGCGGAGGCTGAGGCAGGAGAATCACTTGAACCTGGAAGGTGGAGGTTGCAGTGAGCTGAGATTGCATCACGGCACTCCATCCCAGACAACAGAGTGAATAAGATGCCGTCTCACAAAAATAAAATAGAATAAAGGAAGTACCAGAGGCCTGGACCTGCAGTAGCCATGGGAAGGTGGGTAGAGAGGTGTCAGGGTTTTGGGACTCAACCGTTAATCTGTGGGATCTGACTCTAACTCCAGCTAGTGTCAGAATTGTACAACACCCAGTTGGTGTCCACCAGAGAAGTAAATTAATGTGTGGGGAAAATCCCCACCTGTCAGTGGACAGACATGTTCTCAGTTGAGTGTTGATAATATAATAGGAAAAATCAGTTCGTTTTTTCCTACCGCACACTTTTGATATCCAACTATTAACTCAAAATGAAAATAAATTATAGACCTAAATGTAAAGAAAAATAAAGCTTTTAAAAGAAAATACCCTTGCAAAACACATTTGCAACCTTGGGTAGGCAAAGCTTAGGATGGGACACAAAAGACAAAATAATAACATTTATAAAATAATGAATTGAGCATCTTCAAAACTAAAAACCTCTATTCCTCTAAAAATAATATTAAGAGAATAAAAATACAAGCCACACACTGATTTTTGCAAAACCTTTATCTGCTAAAGGACTTGTGTCTAGACTATATAAGGAACTCCCAAAACTCAATAAAAGAGAACAAACAGTCCAATTTTTTTTTAAATGGGCAAGAGATTTAAATAGCTACTTCACCAGAGAAGATAGTATGGATAGCGAATAAAAATACAAAATATGCCCACAATCATTAGTCCAAGTAATCACTTTTTAAGTAAGCTGTGTAGGTATTTATTATTATTATTATTATTATTACTATTAGTAGTAGTAGTAGTATTCCCATTTTGCAGATGAGGAAACACAGAATGAAAGTGACCAAGTGACTTAAGATGATGCAACTAGCAAGTAGGAAGTCTGTGCTCGAATCTGACTCTGGCCCAGTGTTTTTCCGTGGCATGCCTGGTAAGCAGAAAGCCAGCAGTGTCCCGTGAGGAGAGCCGGGGGTGAGTGACTGGGCATGCGGAGGCATCACCCAGAGACAGCCACATGTAAAAAGGGATGAGATGAGAGGTAGGGACAGGAAAGTTTAACCAAACCACGGTCAGGAACACACTGAAACCAAGAAGCACACAGATACCGACAGGCTGGGACACAGCTGAGGCTGGAAGCAGGTAAGCGGCATGGGGACCAGAGGTCAGTGCAAGTCAGAAGGGCAACACCCAGGCAAGAGATGCAAGCAGCAGACTCGGAGGCTGGCTCACCCACAGAAGCAGAGAACAGAGTGATGGCTACCAGGGGCTGGGGGTGAGGAGGTTTGGAGCAATGTCAGTCAAATAATACAAAATTTCAGACAGGAGGAATACATTCAAGAGACCTATGGTACAGCATGTGACTATAGTTACGAACAACATATTGAATTCTTGAATATTGCCAAGAGAATAGATTTTTAAGTGTTCTCACCACAAAAAAGAAGTATGAGAGGTAATGCAAATGTTAATTAAATCAATGTAGCCATTCCACAATGCATACATATTGTAAAACGTGTTGTACATGATAAATATATATAATTTTACCTGTCAATTTATAAAAGAAGACATGTTTAGTAAATGTAGTTGTGCAAACTGTCTCCAAAAAAAAGGAATTAAAAAAAAAAAAAAAGGGAGAGTAAGGGCAAAAGCCAATTTTTGGTCAAAGACAGGAACCATAGCCCCATGCTGGAGAGATGACAAGTAGATCCACACAACCAGAAACAAATCAGAGCCAGGCAAATACAAGCCCTTACAGCGGAGGTGGCAGAGATAAGAAGGAAGGTGCCTTGCTCAACCATCAAGGCCACTCCAGCAGAGGTGGGGCAGGGATGGGAGGCTGTGGCGTAGGTCTCAGCAGCCCACCCTGGGGAGGTGATCATCAGTTTCTCTTGGAGACCGAGACATAAAAAGTCACTGGTAGGAGCTGAGGGTCAAAATGTGATTTATTTGGCATCTTTACTTTCAGTTCCCAACTTCTGTTTTAATTGTACCTTGATTATGTGGCCCTGAAATGAATACCGGATTTTTTTTTAAATCCTACTTATCTTAATGCTTTCAATCACATCATCGATCTCACTAATCAGCAGCCTCAACCTGGTGCTTGATTGTGTTGTTTTACAGATCCGGGGGTAATTCTGAAGCCAACAGGAAGGTCCAGATCACCTCTAAACCTGACAAGAAGTCACTCTGTGCCATTCTCATATAAGAAGATTGGCATTGCCCATCAAGGAGAAGATGCAGAGGGTGGAGGACATGATGGAGGGGATTTCTCAAATGCGGTGACCTGGCCCAGCTGGGCACAGTGGCTCACACCTATAATCCCAGCACTTTAAGAGGCAGAGGCAGGTGCGTCGCTTAAGCCCAAGAGCTCCAGACTAGCCTGGGTAACATGGCAAAACCCAATCTCTATTTAAAAAAAACAAAAATTAGCCAGGCATGGTGGTGCACACCCATAGTCCCAGCTGCTAGGGAGGCTGAGGTAGGAGGACTGATTGGGCCCTGGAGGTCAAGGGTGCAGTGAGCTGTGGTTGCACCACTGCACTCCAGCCTGGGTGACAGAGCAAGACTCTGTCTCAAAAATAAAACAAGGCTAGACGCAGTGGTTCACACCTATAATCCTAGCACTTTGGGAAGCCGAGGCAGGTGGATTGCCTGAGCTCAGGAGTTCAAGACCAGCCTGGGCAACACAGTGAAACCCTGTGTCTACTAAAATACAAAAAAGTAGCCAGGTGTGGCGGCATGCACCTGTAGTTCCAGCTACTTGGGAGGCTGAGGCAGGAGAATTGCTTGAACCCGGAGGGCAGAGGTTGCAGTGAGGCAAGATGGCACCACTGCACTCCAGCCTGGGCAACAGAGGAAGACTCCGTCTCCAAAATAAAACAAAATAAAATGTCCCAAATTAAACATTCCAGGTACCTTAACCCCCTGCTTCCCTTATATACAGTTAACGGGTCATTCCATTTGAATTACAGATTCTGGGGTTTACTCTTAAGTACAGATAACCTTTGAATCCATATGTATCATTCCTCTCAATGACTTACTATGTTTTCCATTGATTAAAAAAAAAAAAAAAAAAAAACTTACTCTAATTATTAATTTGACCTTAAAAGTAAGGCATATGATACAACAGATGCAAAGATCACCTGAACAAGCGAGAGAGTACCATAACAGATGATCATGCTGAGCGCTGAGTGTTGGAACATCTTTTCAGAATCACTTGTGTCTTTTGCTTAGGAGGCTGGGCCAGCCCAGCCATGTCAGTGCACACACGTAAGCTACCTTTCACCATGCTGCTCCAGCTGAACCATCCTAGGCTAAGCCACAGGCAGAAGCACATCAGAGGTTGGACAGAAAGTAACAAAGTCTCCAGCGATGTCCAGTACTGTCCAAGTACAGGACAGAACACCCAGAAGAATAACCATTCACACAAGTCCAAGACTCCTGAAAGCAGATCCTGCAAAGAGCCTCTAGGCTTTTTGGACTTTGGACCCAGAGCTGTGTTGTCAGGGAGTCCAAACACAGCCCTAAGCCAGCGCTGCCCAGTCCAGTCCATGCCCAGAGACTACCTGACTTCCTCTGTGATCATTTCAGATTCACTAAAGGAACCATTTGCCTTGGGCAGTACATTTCTAGGAGGTTAACAGCTTCAACTCCTTAGCCTGTAGCAGAGGGTACCACAAAATACTTTCCTGGCTTCCCCTCCTCCCAGAAAAATACAAGTGCAGTTGCAAAATAGAAATGCTTCGAGGTGTGTTTAATCAAAAGGCTCCATTATGTCAGTAAATGTCACATAACCCCAAAATAGCATTTGCTATTGTCATAGACTTGGAGTCCTCATGTGAACTTTGGCCTCGTTCCCCAAATGCCAGCTAACCAAACATCCTGGAGGTCATCTGCCACTACATTTTCCACAAAGTTGAAATAATTAGAGTTATTTAGTGCTGGATGGACCCTTAGAGACTGACCATGCCAAGGCCATCGTATCACCGCTAAGAAACAATAGCAACAGTTAACATTGACTGACCACATACTATGTGCCAAGAACCATGTCAACATTTAAAACTCCCCGCAATCCCCTTCAGAGTTGGTACTTTCATTATTCCCATTTGACACATGAGACTTTAAGAGTGGCTAAGTAATATGTCCAATGTCACACAGCCGGGAAATAAAAGTGCCTTACCCCCACCTTGGTCCTTTGAGCTCTAAACTGCCGCAGTATACCGGCAGCTTCTCCAGTAAACAAGGCTATGGGAACTTCCAGACTACGGAATCCTGGTGAGACTGTCTTTCAGCTGGAGCTTGCCATTTCCATAGCTAGCAAGTCACTTACAATCACAGAAAACATTGCACCTACCTGCACCACAAGCCCAAAACCGCAGTTACTGCTTCGTGTTTGGGCTGAATCACAACATGCTCAAGCTACAGGGGGCTTTAGAAGCCACACAGCCCACATCTTCATTGTAGAAATGAGAATGCAAGACCTGGAGAGATGAAATGGCTTTCCTAGGATCCCATCACTAGGTAGAGACAGAGCAAGGAACAATGTTTTGGAGTTAAAAACAGAATGCTGTTCCAGTTACTCCATCTCTATTTTTCTTTTTCTGAAAATACAGTTGGGCCTATTAGCCCGATGTTAGAAGCTGATGAAAAAGATCATCCTCCTCATCTGAAAAAAATTCCCTCTGCCATTGAGATTATTAACCTTTTAGAGGCTTTAACTTTCATTTTAGAATTCATGAAACATGTAGCTCAAGGATCTACAGTGACTTAACTTGAAAAGGTCACTTCCCTCTTCAGGGTATTCTAGCAATTTTATAAAAGGATGTATACATATATAGATTTCTTTCCACTAGAGGAACAAGACGATCAAAATTCAGCATCTCTCAGTTGTTTTGGAAGTGATTGGCCAATGTGCCTGTGGGTAGATCACTGAGCTCTCAGCACTGGGGATGCACTTGGAAGAAGGAGAACACGGCCCCTCCACGTAAGCAGTTCAGACTCCTGGGGAACCTGCTTCCTCTTTTCCCATCCCATAAAAACAAGCAACAACAGAAGAACTGAGAGGTATGTGTGTTCTTTGAGATTAATTCAATGTAGGAAAAAAGAAGAAGAAGGTGAATGAGGGGTTGGGGGGAACAGAAAACCAGTGAGAATAAAAGAGAGGGAAAAGAAAGGAAGAAAGGTGATGAACGAAGATTATCGGTGAGGTAGAGAAAAAGCAAATGTGCCACATCCAGAGAATGTACCATGGCACAGTTATTTGCAGGTGCCAGCAGGCAGAACCCCCAATCCAGACTTACTAGCTAGGAGCCGAGCTCCAGCCTTGCAGGTGGGCGGTGAGGGTCAGGGCCTGGAAAGACAAATACTTGATGGATTCTATGCTTTCCGGCAGGGCGGAGTAAGCTGGGGCCTTATCACTGGGGCAGGAGGGAGATAGACCAGTGAGAACGAGGTGAGTCCTCGCTAGGTGACTGACACAGGAAGTCAGGCCAAGGAATCAGGTCAGAGGGCCCGGGCACCGGAAATGGGGCCACAGAGAGTTGGATCTTGCAGCCAGGCCAGAGCACATTGGTGAGAATCAGGTCACCAGGTGAGGGCTAGACCCGTGGCAAGGCTTAGATGAGGTTGAGCTATAGAATGTTGGCTCAGAACTTTCTAAGTGTCCCTTGTCCATGGTCGACAAGTGGCCCTAGAGACTCTGACAAGGCTGGGTAGACAGGGAAAGGGAGGGAGTCGAGGAACTTGAATTATGGGGAGAAATGAGTAGATGGATCCTGGAGGATGGAGACCCGTGGTTTCTGGGAGCCAACGCCTGTGGTACTTAAACTGACCTCATCAAACGGAAGCACATTCAGAACCAGAGAACCCCAAATGTAGTCATGCTAACCTCCAGGTAAACCTTGAGGGGATGGTGACAGAAACAGGGAATGTTTAGGCTGGAAAAGAGACAATTCAGCACAGGGGAAGCAGTCTATCAACTTAAAGATTTAAATGCCACATGAAAGAAAGTCTAGGTGCGTTCTGTGTGTCTAGTCAAAAACAACTGAGCTCAGTGGGCAGAATTCCTGGAGAATTGTTCTTTTAATCTCCATATTAGGAAGAACATTAGTACAGCCTGCCTCTATGTATTCCATAAACGCATTTACATTTCATACACTCAACAAGTGCTTACTGGTTAGGGTAACCATACCATCTGGTTTGTCTAGACAGTGATAGTTTATGCTCTGGTATCAGTTTGCATCTGGTCAGCACCCCCTTTACTCCCAAAATGTCCCAGTTTGAATAAAAAATTATATGATCACCATACTCGTGGGGCACCTGCTACATGCCAAAAATTAGACTGAACATTGAAGACACAATTAAAACATAACCTCTGACTTTAATGAGTTCATAGTCTAGTGAGATAAGGGGATATTAAAAGAATAAATTAGAATATAACAATGTAAGAGCTCTATAATATCAGGAATAGAAAGGAACTCACAGCTCATTCAATACCACCTTCATTCATTGACTTAATAAATATTTGTTGAATAAATGTTGTGTGCCAGGCACTATACAGGGACCACAAATCTAATACTGAACCAAACAGAAATGCTCCCTTCCCTCATGAAAATTAACTAGCAAGCGCACCAAACTGATAAAAGTCCCATTTGTTTCTGAAAATTCTACCTGGTGGGTAAATTTTTATGTGTATTTAGCCAAATTAGGCTTTTGAGAGCTCCCAGTCATTGGTCCTAAACCTCCTCTCTGAAGTCCCATAGAATTAAATCCCTTTTTGAGGGAAACATCACACACTGGGGCCTGTTGCGGGGGCGGGGACCAGGGGACAGAGAGCACTAGAACAAATACCTAATGCATGTGGGGCTTAAAACCTAGATGAGGGTTGATAGGTGCAGCAAACCACCATGGCACATGTATGCCTATGATCTAACTGTGCCTCTCACTGCATTTCTGATTGCACCTTGTATAGGCACCATCTGTGCGCCTAACACCTGATGACTTGTTACTGTCTCTTCTTTAAAATGACCCCCTTGAGGACAGGCATTACATCTACCATTGAATAAATACTCCTTTCATTTATTCAATAAATATTAGTCCAACACCTATTAGGTGCCAAGCTCTGTGAAGTCCCTGCCCTTATGTATCTCACAGTCCAGGAGGATAAGTGTTCACCAAAAACAAGTAATAACAATGGAGTAGAATGATGTTTTAACAGGAGAAGTATTGTGAGCTATGGGAGCAGTAGGAGGGGGCCTAATCTAGCTGTGGGGTCATGAAAGGCCTCTCTAGAGAAATATCGTTTAAGCCAAGACCCAAGACATTATCCAAGTGAAGAGTGAGATTAAGTTCAATTTATCAAGTTTATTTGGTCTCCAAGTGGCATTTTCTACCATTTCTTTAAAGCCATTAGTTAACGATGAAGACAAGAACAGAGGTCTGTAGAAGTTGACTAGAGATTCTCCCCTAATCGATATTATGGAGAATATGTATGAGCAGGTATGATTTTCAAAATATTCAACAGGTACAACACATCATCAACCACTGTGAATGGACACTAGCCACAGGCAACTGGTCTACCTTCCCCCATGGATACAGGCTGAATGCCAGGTCTTGGGCAGAAAAAATCCAAACTGCTGTGAACTTCTCCACCTGGTGGAAGGCACAGATGCCCTAGACACAGATGCAGCTCCGGTTCACTGCCTTTTACAGAAGGCTTCATTCTGCACATGAGGACAACAGGTACACATGCCAGACTTCATGCCGTTTGCCTAGAAAATACCTCCAAAATGCATGGGCTGCACGCATAGCTATGTACCCACTCCCTCCTATGACGAGGATCTCTTGAGTCAGATGAAATCGCTGGCTGCTGTTTGCACATACTCTTTCTCATTTAATACTCCTTTAATACCCAGAATAAGTTCAAAAGTGCCCAGCGTCTGCTTTTCTTGCTTGGGGCTTTATTCGCCAGCCTCACAGTAGACTGAGGAATTCTAAACATGCGTCTGCGACCTGGTGAGGCTGCTGCTATGTGAGGCCATACGTTTTATTGGGGTCTATATCCTGAGAGAGATACCAGAAAGAAACTCTATCTGAGATGTCTGCCAAGGAAGAAAAAAAAACAGGGAAGAAGAAATCTGCCACTGATAGCGCTCTAGCCAGTTTCTTTGTGGACAGTAGGCTTTACTAAAAGATCTGAAGTAGGAACACACCTGCTTTAGACAGGCAAAATGTAAATAATATTAAACAATCAGAAAATCACCTCAAGTTTTCGGCAACTTTATAGAAGTAAAGAACATGTTTTGTTTTGTATTAATGCTCTCTTCTGGAGAGCAGTCTTCTGCCTTTATCCCAGGACACAAGGAATGAATGCCTAACATAACTTTGTCTTTGTTCCTTTCTCATCTATTCATTCAAGGAATGTTTATGGAGCGCCTACTCTGCATATTTGACTTTCTTCAGCTCAGAGGGTAAAATTGTGATCCCTAAATTTTGAGGGATGTGGATCGGTATGCGTTATAGGAAAATAATGAGTTATTTATATTTCTCTTTATAAATTTTGGAAATTCAACTATTTATGACTTCATATTACCTATCGGTGCAGCTCAGTATTTTATGACACTGGTTTTTGTTGCCAGAGGGGCTTTTACTTAGCTCTTGCAGGAGGTTTGTGGCCAGAGATTAAATAGAGTCCTTCCTCGACCTTTCGATCTCAGACTGATCCCACAGCCCGGAGGTACTTGTAAGCTGGGAAGAACTGCTGATCATATCACAACCCCCTAAGGCCGACTCCCACTCCTTCTTCTTCCTCGGATGCCAAAGCTGGGTCTGACTCCCAGGCTACTGGTTTCCATGGTACCCAGAGAAGGTTCTGGTTGCTTCCAGGTCTAGGCTCTTCTAGAGTATTCAGCTCCAGGGAGGTGACTTCAAACACACACCTCAATGTCCCCTGGCACTTCTCCTTGGCTGTATGGTCTCAGGCAAGACTTTTGAACCTTGCAAGCCTCAGTGTCCTCCTCTCAAAGTTGTGGGTGATAGCAGCTGACCCAGAAAGTTGTTATGAGGATTCGGTGAGTTTTCTCTAGGTGGACCCTACCCTTCTTACTCATTCCACAGCATCCTGTCTTCTGGGAGGAGAGTGTGGAACCACAAATGTACCATCTGCCCATTCTCTGTATCAGGAAATCTGGTTACATTATTGTATTAGTCTATCCTCATGCTGTTAATAAAGGCATATCCAAGACTGGGAAATTTTTAAAGAAAAAGAGGTTTAATGGGCTCACAGTTCCACATGGCTGGGGAGGCCTCGCAATCATGGTGGAGGGGAAAAGAGGAGCAAAGACACATCTTACATGGTGGCAGGCAAGAGAGCACATGCAGGGGAACTGCCCTTTATAAAACCATCAGATCTCATGAGATTTATTCACTATCACAAGAACAGCATAGGAAAAACCCACCCCCATGATTCAATTACCTCCCACTGGGTTCCTCCCACGACACATAGGGATTATGGGAGCTACAGTTCAAGATGAGATTTGGGTGGGGACACAGCCAAACCATTTCAATTATCCAGCAAACTCACCCCGAACACAGTCAGTCACTGCTCCAGCCAAACTGCCTTACTAAGCACTCAATCTCTGCCTAACTTCATTTTGCCAAATGGGTGACTAAGGCCAGCAAA
This sequence comes from Macaca thibetana thibetana, assembly GCF_024542745.1. Taxonomy (NCBI): domain Eukaryota; kingdom Metazoa; phylum Chordata; class Mammalia; order Primates; family Cercopithecidae; genus Macaca; species Macaca thibetana. The sequence continues at coordinate 19,091,771 of NC_065594.1, forward strand.
GTAGCTCACAAGTTCTGCCAACTGGGAAACTCATCCCAGTGCTTCATGGAGAGCCCCCAATACGTCCATCAGGTCGGAGGAGACTGGCTCTCATTTAGGGAGATGCAGCTGGTGCTGCCATGCCTGCCTGCTCCCCATCACCCACTCCACCATTAGCACTCCTGCGCAACTCAAAAAGCCATTCAAAAACTACCACTGGTTCCTCCACAGAAAGGAGAACTGCACTGAGGGCTTTTTGGGGGGCTGAGGTTTCCACTGTTGAACACCTCAAGTCTGAGCTCTGGGAGAAACCGAGAGCTCATATAATCAACCACCTGCAGAAACCTTCAGAAACAAGAACATTCGAGAGACACAGCTCACACCAGGTCCTTCCATATAGCACACAACTTCTTTTTTATTTTTTCCTGCTTTCTATCTGGACAATTATAGGGGCCTCCAGCTGTTCCTGTCAGTCAAATCACCAGTATTTCCCTTCTGGTAATGCATTTTTCCTGAAGCAGCAGATTCACACCTGATGCATTAGTGCTTTTTATCACCTAGCAATATTTGTCATCCAAAGGGCTGAGTACCTCGGTTACCATCTATCAGGTTATATTTATTTGCTGCTTTCAGCCAGTTGTCTCACTGTAACCTGCACTTTACCCACACAAAATGGCTCTAAGCGAGAAAGTAGAAACACTTATTAGAGTTCAAAAATTCTTAGTTGTTGAGCTCCATCCATTTCTCTTTACTAGTATTTGTCCCTTCTCAGCCCCTTCTTTCCCCCGCAGATCCAATTTTTCAAATAATTTCAGTTTCTGGACACAAAGCAGGTGTTCAATAAATATTTGATAATCTGATTTAAGTCGCTGGACATAAAAGAATGTTCCAGAGAGCAGAGATGCTAATCACATAATTGTAGACCTAGCAGGAAACTCGGAAATAAAACAAGACTCTCATTTTGGGGATAAGGAAAGGGAGCTATAGAGAAGTGAAGGGATTTACCCAAATTCCCACCCAGCTGTTTATGGACAGCAGTGGAACTCAAATCAAGACTCTACTTTCAATCCACATGACATCATGATTATGAAAATGTTTTGCTTATTCTCTCCAAGGTCTGAATGTTCCAAGGTTCCAACCAGAATACAATGTTGTTTTGCTATCACCTTGACCATGGGAGTTTGTGATTAATGTAACACTCTCCTTCCAAAGATGGGAAATTTTAAAAAGCTGGCAGATAAAAAACTAGAATTCCTTTGTTTGGCCAAGACAGTTCATTCAAGATTTTAGAAACCTGGCTATATGCCAGAATTATTACCTGGGCAGCTTTCAAAATACAATTTCTCCACCAAATCAATCTTTGGACTTGGCAACACCTGGGAATCTGTCTGTTCATTGCTTGTTTTGGATTCATTTTTGTTTGTTTGTTCTCCCAGTGATTCTGATGCACATCGGGTCAGGAGACTGCAGATCTAATGAATGTCTGCTCCTTAATCTACCCACACATGGATGGTGGTGAGCGTGTATTTGAAGATATTTGAGGAGGATGGCACTACTGATAACCAGTTCTTCTGGAATCACAAGTAAACCACCAATCAAAATACATGTCAAAAATAGTAACCTATAATAATAATGATGTTGAATATAAAACCCCACTGGCTGGACCATTTGTTCTGGTCTGGGTGCCTGGTCAGCGGGGAGAGTCCCCAAGCACTGCCCTTCCGGACGCATAAGCAGCTGGTGAAGCTCTGCTGCTGCGGCTGAAACCTCAGACAGAGGCAGCAATAGAAGGGGAAATCACGAGGCAAGTGTAATTTAAAACCTTCATGTTTGTGTAGACAAACTCTTGTCTACATATAGTCCCAGCACTTTATCTCTCTTTTGGCTCTCATTCCCTCTCACCACCTTCTTTCCAAGTAGTTCCATGAGTTCTGGGAATGTCCAGAACTGCACATGCCCAGCCAGGACTGGAACCAATTTACCCTGAGTCATCTGTCAAGCCATAGTTCATGCTTTTCAATTGGTTTAGGTTACTAAGCAACCTCCTTGTCACTCAGGATAATGACCTGACTCTGACTTCCAGGGAAGGCAATGCAACGTGGGATCCTGGGTGCAGGAACACCATCAGGTGGGACTCTTGCCAACCTGGGTATGAACTCTGTGCAGTTGCCCTGGGTCAACCATTTGGCCTCTCTATGCAAAATAGGAGAGGAACAGCTCCCCAGCTGTTATGACTTGAGATAATGCATATAAAGTACCTAGCATAGAGCCAATGCTCCCTCAACGGTTGCTTTTATTTACATCAGCATGAGAGCAAAAGAGCGACAGCCACAGGGAGTGCAGTGCTGGGCACGTTACATCTAGGTCAGTCCAGTCATTGTCACAGTTAACAGACAGGAGACAATTCCACAGCCCTCCAGACCACTGCTCTCCCATATGCCTCTGGGAAACTACGTAAATAGTTGGCCTATGTTTGTGTTGCCCCAGTTGGCATTGGGAAGTTTGAGTTCGATGTATCATTTCTGCAAAGCCTCCAGTATCCGGAAAGCTTAAGGCTGGCCATGGTAACTGGCCCCCGCATGGGCCCATGTCGGCCCCAGGCTCAGCATCAGTGGCTCTCTGAGGCCATGGCCTTCACAGTCGCTTTCAGCGCTTGTTAGTTTATAAGCTCCGTCCATGACCTGGGGCCAAGGCAGCTGATGCTCTCCCAGCCCCAGGATGCCCATTTAACACAGGATTTTCACTTCTCCTTGAAAGGCACTTGGGGGGAGAATGGAGAGGAAGCATCGAGCCAATTGTGTGAAATTGCTCTCGAATATCTCTGCCAGGAAAAGCCGACAAGTCAAAAAGAGAGGTCCTGAGTGCTTAGCACTCTATGCATTTGAATTTAAAGATGAGGAGGGATTGGATGATTTCGAAGATTTAAGAATAAACTGGAAACCAGGGCAGGGACTCCTCCAGGACTCACTGACACCCTCTGTGAACAAGGGCCCATGCCTTCACCAGGACTTCATGTCTCAGAGTCCTCTTCCAGAAACAGGTGGGATGGAGGACTCTCTTCGCAAACCTAGTGAGACTTAGAGCAGGCTACCTAGCTCAGAGAAATAGCGCCGGCTGCCAAAAGGCAGGGAGCACCCTCCTACGAGGACTGGTGCAGACAATTGCTTGTAGCCCCGCTGGGAGTAGGTAGGCAGAATTCAAGGAAATACAGTCCTCAGCAGAGGCCAAGCAGGGAGGAGAGCGCGCCCAAGCCCAGGAGGAAGAACCAGGTGAGGCCCACCACGCGCTGCCTGATGCTCTTGATGAAAAGCTCTTTCTATAGGGGTGCCTGGTCTCCCTTCCTAAAAATCTGTGCTCAGCCCTACAAGGAGTCAGATTCAGGACCTGGATGCCCATAGACATTTTTATGCTTAATCCATAAAGTAGTTGGGGGAGGGGGTTGGGAAGAAGGAAAGCAGTGGCCGGAAGAGATCCGAGCTGGTCAGGGCACACGAGCTGTTCAGACCTTTAACCCCAGCGGCTGAGGCTTGGGTTTGGCTTCCTGTGGCACTGTGTGGATGGTGTTTGAACAAAGGAGAAAGAGCCCAGGCTTGAAATCAGGAAGCCTGCCTGGGGTTTTGGCTCTAGCTCCACTGAGCGATTTGCAGCCTGACTATCAGAAAGCCTCAAACCTCTCTCTGCCTCTGTAAACTCTTGATTTATTTTGCACAGATATTACAAGAAGCCTTATACCCTCCCAATGATCTAGTCTAAAGTGTGATCTGCACCACTTACATCAGACTCACTAAAAACAGATTCCTGGGCCCTACCCCAGACCAACTGAAACAAAAAGTACCAGGGAAAGACTAAGAAACCTGCATTTTAATAAACTCCTACATGATTCTTATGTACTGTCAAGATTTGAAAGTCACTGAGCAAGAGGATAGAGTCCAAACTCCTTAATACAATTCCATGGGCTTTACAGTCTGCCTTTGGGTCCCATTTTCAGCTTCTCAGTCTACACCACGAGCTGATATGTGAGTCCCCAAACCATAGGGCAGGCACTGGGATAATACTACATACCTCTCAGGCATCTCAGAGCATCTCCACAAGCAAGTACTATTATCATGCCCATTTTACAGATGAGGACACTGAGGCTCAAAGAAGTCCAGTAACTTGGCCACGATCACACAGGAAGTATGTTGCAGGGTCAGATTTGAATTCCTATCTATGGGATTGATTGAAGAGTTTTTGTTCTTAACCAATTCTGTTACACCACATTCTGAGGTCCATTAAACGTGCCTGGGTGTTTGTGCCTGAGTGCCCTGGTCAGCTGTCCCCTCAGCCTCACGTGCCTCATAACACCCTGATCCTTCACAAAAATGGACTTCCAATGTCCTGGACCCAAAACTTCTCATGGATCCCACTAAAGAGCGTTAGCTATTTCCTCCTTATGCTCAGACATCCTTTTATTTATGTCTCCATTTCAACCTACTAAAACTGTACTGTGATTTTTTGTTTATTTTCCAATGTCTTTTACTAGGCTTTAAAAAGCCCTAAGACATAAAGGATGTATAGAACCGTGACACTGCTCCTGATGATACCACAATGGTGGACGCATGTCCTTATACATTTGTCAAAACCCACAGAATGCACAATACCAAGAATGAGCCCTAGAGTAAGCTGTGGACTTTGAGTGACAATGATGTGTCAAGGTAGGTGCATTGAATATGTCAAATGTACCACTCTGGTGTGGGATGTTGATAGTAGGCGAGGCTGGGCTTATGTGGACCAAAGAGTTAAAAAATAAACTCTATTTTTTTAAACACCCGCACGGTGGCTTATACCTGTAATCCCAGCACTTTGGGAGGCCGAGGCGGGCGATCATTTGAGGTCAGGAGTTCGAGACCAGCCTGACCAACATGGTGAAACCCCCTCTCTACTAAAAATATTAAAAAATCAGCTCGGCATGGTTGTGCATGCCTGTAGTCCCAGCTACTCAGGAGACTGAGGCAGTAGAATTGCTTGAACCTTGGAGGCAGAGGTTGCAGTGAGCTGAGATCTTGCCATTGCACTCCAGCCTGGGTGACAGAGCAAGACTCTATCTCCAAAAAAAAAAAAAAAAAAAGCAGCCTGGGAAACATGGTAAGAACCCCATCTCTTAAAAGAACAAAACATTTAAAAAATTAGCCAGGCATGGTGGCACACACCTGTAGTCCCAGTTACTTGAGAGGCTGAGGTGGGAGGACTGCATGAGCCCAGGAGTTTGAGGTTGCAGGGAGCTGTGATTGTGCCACTGCAGTCCAGTCTAGGTGACATAGCAAGACACTGTCTACAAAAAAGAAGAAATCACCTAAGACTATGTTATCCAACTCTATGACTACACAAACCTGTGCTTGGCACATAGAAAAGGCTAAACAAATGCACATCCATGTCAGACAGCTGCTTTCCCAAAGAACTGAGGGAAACAGATCTGAGCGGGTCCTCAGCCGTGATGAGCGGCAAGGAGGAGTCTGGGAGAAAGGGTTAAGTCATGGAAATTTTGGAGGAAGCCTCTACAGAGACGAAGAGAGTAGGTGCTGTGTCACCAGTTCTGAGGATAAAGTGAAGACTGGTGACTGTTTGCTGCATGGCTGGAGCTGCCAGGGAATAGGAGCAGGCTAGAGCAAAGAACAGAAGAGGCAGAGTGAAGAAAACCAGAAGAAAGGGCAGTGAAACAGAGGCAAACTGCAATGCCCAAAGGTGCCACGGATGCAAGTGATTCTGAGTCTCAACTGTCGTGGAAGGCAAACTGTCTTGCATGAGCTTTCTCCATGCAAGACAGTGTGCCAAGCCTAACTGAAATGCCTAAATAGGGTTCCTGTCCTGCTGAAGCTTCCATTCTAGTGCCAGAAAACGGGTGACAGGCCTTTCCACGGCCCAAGGCCATTGAGTTGCAGAAGTGCTCCATAAACTTCACAACCAATAGGCCCGGGGATCAGAGGAGGGTGAGATCTATCACCATTAGCAGGGAAAAGAGGACCCAAGCAGTGAGTCTCTGAGGCAGGAAGGCAGATGCCAGGAACATCAAAGGGCCATTCATCACCCAAATGCAATGCAAAGGGGAAAACCAGCAAGTGAGATTACGCCACAGGAACCCAGATTGTAATGTCACAGGGAACGAGTCCAAGAGACGTTTTAACAGCAATTCAGATACAGGCATTAAAGACTGTGACATAAGATTTAGAAGAGGGGCAATTAATAATTTATTTTGGAAAGAATATGTAGAAGAGGAAAAAAAAAAAAAAAAACACCCAGCACCTGCTGGTATTACCTATGTGGTAGTACTATTGCGTAGACCAAGGATAAAAACACGTATGTTTACGAATGAAATGGTGGCTGAAGACACCTTGCCCTCTCACATTGGCTGAATGAGAGGTTGGGGAGAGCATGTCATCATTCTGACCATGTGCGTCCACAACTTAGATCAGAGTTGGCATCAGGCACACTTGAGTTGGAAATCCAGCCTTTCACTTACTAGCTCTGTGACCGTGGGTGAGTTTCTTAATCTCCCTGAGGTTGTTTCTTCATTAAAGGTAAAAAGGGCATAGTAGCAGTTATCTTACAGGGCTGTTGTTAGGATTACATGAGATAAAGTATGTAAAGTGTTTTAGAACAGCACCTGGCATAAAGGTTCTGTCAAGGATCATGATGGTGGTGGTGGTCGTTATTCTAAATCTATGTAGACAGCCTTTTCCCATTCCCCCAAGTAGATTTTATCTTCCAAAGGAGCCTTGGAAATTTGCCAGATTAGTTCTGTGGAAGATACTTTAGAATCTCTCTCTTATTCTGAGCTTTCTCCATGCAAGACAGTGTGCCAAGCCTAACTGAAATGCCTAAATAGGGGTTCCTGTACTACTGAAGCTTCCATTCTAGTGCCAGAAAATGAGTGGCAGGCCTTTCCATGGCCCAAGGCCATCGAGTTGCAGAAGTGCCTCATAAACTCCACAACAACAGGCCCGGGGATGAGAGGAGGGTGAGATCTATCACCACTGGCATCACGGAAGAAGGACAATTCACTAGACAGAACGGGTGGACACCAGAGATCCCAAGCCCACACAAACCCTCTATAAATCAGATTTTAAGGACAACTGCAGATGGACAAGTTGTATTTAAATAATCCTGGTCTGGGGCAATTGGTCCAGAGGACACGCTTGACCAAGGTGGCCTGCCATTGGCTTGCCAGAGGAGAAGAGACAGACTGAGCCAGCTTGAAGTAATGTGAAGGGATATGAACTGGGGTATGTGGCAAGACCAGCCAGAAGCTTGGAGGCAGACTCTGAAAAGAAGTCAGGATGCCATGTTGGGGCCACAGCACACTTTAGTTATGAGGAAACCAAAACTGGAAATGAGGCTGGGAGAGAAGCAAAGACATGATGAAAGAGAAATTAGGCAGCCCTTAAGAGTGAGAGGGACCAACTGGGAAAGAATGATAGGAAGACAGTCAGAAGGAAGGAGAGACTGACCCACAGACAGAGTGACTCCTGGACAGACTGGCCAACAGAGACTGACGGAGAGAGAACAAACCTGGCAGGCTGGGCTCCCTTCTTGAAGCCAGACTGTGTTGGGCACCTGGCTGCTAAGCTGCAGAGTGGGTCTTCAAGAAAGTGGGGTGTAGGCTGGTGTGAGGAGAGGGGGTCAAAGCGGTCATATCTTACCTTTCAAATTTCTCTACATTTTCTTTCACATAATTATAAAAGCAACACACACTCCAGCACATCATCTTTGTTTTCCTTGCTCCGTGCTGTTCTCCAGCCTCCAGGTCACCTGAGTCCTCAGAAAAGCACTGTCACACACACTTCACACTCTGAGAAGCCAAGGACATGTTCCAGAGGAGCTCCGATGGTATTCTGGTAAGAAACATGAGACAGGGACACAAATCACCTACGTCGTTCGAGTATTTTTCAGGGCCTGTTGTTTAGCAGAGGCAGAATAGGGCTGATGTCACAACTCCAGTGTGAGATGAGCTTTGGGGACAGTGAGTAAGAAGAGCTGGCTTTTGCGCCTGCCTTGGCCACAGAACTAGCTCTATGATGTTGAGCAACTGGCTTAACCTATCTGGACATCTGTTTATACATTTGCAAAATGAGGAGGTCGAACTGGATGTCTTCCAAATTTGCTTGCCACGCTCACATTCTAGATGCTATGATTCTAGGAACCCATGGTTATTTATACATCAGACTTTTTCGCAATGCCCAAACAGTATTAACAGTGTTGCCAGCCATGTCAATAATATTTTATGGATGATATTACGATGAAGTGAATAGGTTATTTATCCTCTCTCAGTACAACCTGTGCTTCCATACAATTCTGACGTGCACAGTAAATCTCTCCTCCTTTGAACTCCCAAAGCATTTCAATCTAGACACCTCTTAGAGGACTCATCACATTCTGCCCTATAGCATGGTTATTCAGAAAAATGCCTTATTGTTCACGACTGAATGTTAAGCTCCCTGAATGCTTCCTGGAAACCCAGCTGCGCAGAGGAGGAGGAATGAGGCTGCCAGGGCTACACTCACCTGGATAACCCCAAGAGCCCAAAATAGTACCTGGTGTGGAATTGATGCTCAACACTTGCTGTGAACAAACATGTAGTTGGAGAGAATGTAAAACGTAAAAGGAATTTGCCAGATGAGTCTAACAAGTCTCCCATACTTTGCTTCCTTTGCACCAGGATGGCCAACCTGAAAACTTCGCCTAAAATTAATAAGACTTGAAGGTGGCCTGCAGTCTCGTTGCTGCTAAAGGGCTTGGGAAGATGATGCCCAATGCAGAGAGAGGAGCAGTTGCTGAGAATGTCAAGAAGCAGAGAAACAGCAGGACACGCAGAATCCTAGTCATGGAATGTATTTATGAGATGGCTCTCAATATACAAACAGGGAACGTTATATGGACCTGGAAGAACCAGCCAATCTGATATTGTCTGCTTGATATAACCAGGCAGACAGTTTCTTACCTGAGAAAATGAGAATTAAAAAACAAACAGCATTAGGAGATATACCTAATGTAAACGACGAGTTAATGGGTGCGGCACACCAACATGGCACATGTATACATATGTAACAAACCTGCACGTTGTACACATGTACCCTAGAACTTAAAGTATAATAATAATAAAGATTTAAAAAAACAAGCAAAAAACGGAGTAACCACAAACAAACGAACAAACAAAAAAAGGAGTAGTTATCGAGGACCCTCTCAAGGCAAAGTCCCCTCAAGCCATATTTTCTAATCATCCTGCAAGAAACTTCAGACTGGGGCCCAGTGGTTTTTTTCTAACGTGATTTCATCAGTCCTCTAAATGTGCAGGCAACTCTCAAGCCCTCTGTTCCCTGGGCTTTCCCCACCCAACTCCCCCTGCAGATCCTCTGGGATCCTGTTAATAATCTACTTCCAAACGGCTCCTCCGTGTCCTAACCCCTGGCCACCTCTACCCTACCTCCAGGCCTCATTCCCCTGCCTGCCCGGCTGAGGGACACAGGCCTCTTTTGTCACCGGCGATCCCTGCACTTGCTGAGGCCAAGGACCCTGCCTCCTTCCTCCTCCACTGGGGCCCACATCCTGCCTCTCTCCTTCCACCTCAGCAACCCTCCACTCGCTGTCTCACATTCCAGACACCTTCTCCCCTCCCTCATTCCTTTCTTCCATCACTAACGCTGACTCTAGAAAAACGCTCAGTCAGGGATCCAGGAGCGAGTGATTTGGGGTGTCCTGCAGTGCACCACCCAAGCGCCTGCTAGTCTGGATTTCTGTGAGCTGAAGTTTTGTTTGTGTTAACTTGCAAGCTCTTTTTTACTTCCCTCCTATGTTGATTCACATTAAAACAGTTACTGAGTTCAAACTTTGGGATGCGGGGGAAGGGAGTTTACTCAGCTGAGGCTGGAGATGGCCAACGGGATGGCCAAAGGGCCTCGAACCTGCTATTCCTGGACAAATGAGTGTCCTCCCCAGCCTGCCTGCCACGGGCACGGGGTGCTGGGCTGCAGCTAGCTTCTTCCCTAAGGACTGCTGGCCAGCCACAGATCTCAGGGCTGCTTGCTTCTGATTGAAAAACTCACAGTACAAACTCCCTCGGACTAGCAGGAAAATGAGAGGCTGTTAAGTACTGAGACCTCTGTGAATCGTGCCAAGAATCCTCTGTCACACGGCCCTAGTGTGCTGAAACAGGCTAGAAAGGCCAGTCTTACAAGAGTTAAATCAAGGCCACATCACCCGCCTGCTGCTGCAGATCTGACAGGAACAGGACGTTCTAGAATGGCTCCACCCTGGAGCCTCAATCCATCAATCCCAGCACAGAATACCCAGCACCAGGCTCTGACGGCCGCCTGCAGACCCCCTCTCTCACCTCTCTCCCAGGCTCCTGCTTTGTCACCAGGCTCCTAATTAGCTACGGAAACAGCACACACTTTGCATTGCGTCACTTGCATCTCTCCATGTCCCACACATCAGCATGCACGGCACAGACAGCCCATGAGTTCAGAAAGACACAGCCTAGTGCCCCAGTTGGCTATTGCGTATCATCCGTCTTGATAACTGGCATATGCTCAGGTGGCCACACAGGTTGTGTCTAAAACATCTGGCCAGTTGTTGATCTCCCCAGATGCATGGCAGTTGGCAGCTCCATCCTTGTCTCCCTTTAGCCTCCTACAAAAAGTAGTCCGGCCCCTCCCCTAGCGTTCCTTCCTCATGCAGTGTGGAAATCAGTTTCTGGCAGCCTGGCCGCAGCTGCCCCAGCCTGGCCCCTCTTCACAGCCCACCTGCCCCTCCACCAGTCATCCCCATGTGTGCAGCCACATCCATTTCTGTCCTGGCACCTTCCATCAGTAGATTTATCTCTGTCAAGTGCTCCTGCCAAGCTTTTTTCCAAGGACTGCCTTAAGTACAGCAACAGGTAGACACTACCCAGAGTCTCCCTGACAGATGCTGGATGAGTCTTCTGACCAGGTAGTTTGTGTTTTAGCAAAAGGAACCCAAATTTCAAATTCCCTTCCTAGCTGGTATTTCCCTTCCTGAAATACAAGGGCTCCCCAAGCACTTCTCCCTGACTGATCCATTTTTCTGCCTTACCAATGTCGACAACTTTCCTACCTCCCACCCCCGCGAATTCCTCCAACACAGCTCCGTCGATCAAGTCATATTTGCCTTCTAAATCACAACCCAGAATTTTCAGAAAATTTCCGTGACTTCATTGCAGGCTGCTCTTTGCAATCTCTTTTTTCCTTTGTGATTCTGCCCACCGCTGCTGGTGCCCACCTAATTCCTACCCTCACCCTCCCTGGAGAAGCACTTGGTGCTGATGGCGGAAGTGAAGATGATGATGGTGATGAGAGCTAACATTTACTGGGCATCGATATTGCACCAGGCGCTGTTCTAAGCACTTTACATATAAGATTCACCAAGTCTTCCCTCTGCATCTTATTTTGGTTTTTCTGAACTCTTACCTGAGAAAACTACCAGAGTGAACAGAGGAGGGAAGAAGCCATAATAGCCAATCAGATCAATATCAATATCTCTGATGTCCTAATTTGGCATGTTTTATGTTCTTTATCCCTCTATCTATAACTCCCACATATTCAGGCCTATGTCTTCTTGGTCCTGAACATATAACCTTGCTTTTAAACTAAGAAGTAATATTTCATTTTTAAAAACTGCATGTTTTTGTAAAGGAAACATTGAATTTCCAATGGTAAATCAAGAGAACACAGATTTGGGATAAGAATGATACATGTTTTTAAGTCCTGCCTCTGCCAATTACTAGCTTTGTGATTCTGGTGTATTTCTTGCTTTTTTTTAATCTTTTTTTTTTTTTTTTTTTGAGACGGAGTCTTGCTCTGTCACCCAGGCTGGAGTGCAGTGGCGTGATCTCGGCTCACTGCAAGCTCTGCCTCCCGGGTTCACGCCATTCTCCTGCCTCAGCCTCCCGAGTAGCTGGGACTACAGGCAACTGCCACCACGCCCAGCTAATTTTTTTGTATTTTTAGTAGAGACAGGGTTTCACCATGTTAGCCAGGATGGTCTCGATCTCCTGACCTCGTGATCCACCCGCCTCGGCCTTCCGAGACTTGGTTTCATTATGTATAGAATGAAAACAATACAGACCTTGCAGATTTTTGAAAACTGCAGGAAGCGATGTTTGCAAAGTACCTACCCTACTGCTCTGCACCTAATAGATGCTACAGAAATACCTCGTCCTCTTCTAAAAGGATGTCTATTGTCTAAGTGTAGCAGGTGGGTAGGAAAGGCACAGATTTCTCTGCAATACTTTTCTCAGTGCAACATCTTTCCCAGAAACCAGGGGAAAGCTCCTCATGTGACATGCAACACAAAAAGTCACCTTGTCCATAGCATACCAGAGCTAACAATTGTTATGCATTCTGCTCCAGGCAAACTGCAGCCCTAAAATCTTCCTCTGCCCTCTACTTCCCTGGAGTCTCTCAGTGAGTTTACTTTGAGATCTGTATTAGGCTGTTCTCACATTGCTATAAAGAACTACCTGAGACCAGGTAATTTACAAAGAAAAGAGGCTTAATTGGCTCACGGTTCTGCAGGCAGTACAGCAAGCATGATGCTGGCATCTGCTCAGCTTCTGATGAGGCCACAGGAAATTTACAAATATGGTGGAAGGCAAAGGGGAAGCACACACTTCCCACGGCCAAAGTAGAAGCAAGACGGGCAGGCAGGGAGGTGCTACCCACTTTTAAACAACCAGAACTCACTCTCGTGAGAACAGCACCGTCGGGATGGTGCTAAACCATTCATGAGAAAACCACCCCCAGGATCCAACCACCTCCCACTAGGCTCCACCTTTAACACAAGGAATTACAAGTCAACATGAGATTTGGTGGGGACACAGTTCCAAACCGTATCAGGATCCTCAATAGGATTTTGTCTTCTGACTTGTTCACCAGGCTCCATGTCTTGTTGGCCTGAGAACACTTCAGGGTGGTGGGCACTTGAGGAAACAAGCTTTGCAGCAGTGGCCCCCAAGATATTGTCAACAGATGGACCGTCAGCATCAACATCATTTGGGAGCTTGTCAGAACGCAAGTTCTCAGGCCCTACTCCAGACCCACTAAATCAGGGAGTCTGGACATAGGGCCCAGAAATCTGTGTTTTCACAAACCCTCCAGGCGATGCTAATGAAGGCTCGGGGTTGAGAACCTCCAAACCGAATAAGTGGTGGCAGTTCCAGCAATATGACTGCAGATCAAAGGATCCAGCCTCTGGAGGCACACTGCCAGCTGCCTCCACAGGTAAGGCCACTCACCATGGAAGGGAGTCACCGTGTCTCCTCACAGAGGCGTCCTTCTCCCCACACAGCCTCCCTAGCGTTTCCCCTGCTGCTCTGCCTTAAGAGAGACAGCACACCTGAAACAGATACCTGCAAGCCCAACCCAGGTGCTCTGTTACTGCTCAAACACAAGGTTTGGAATCTGTTCTCCCAAACACCACTCTTTCCTCATCCTGAGACGGAGGAAGCACCTCCAACTTGCACCTGGTTTATTCTCACTAAGGATGGAGTGGAACAGATAAACCAAACGCGTTATCAGTCACCGCCCAGTCACCCACACTCTCTCAGGTGAAGCTGTGTCTTCCACAGTCCCAGGAGCCTGGCTAACCAGTTACAATTCTCCCGAGTCAGCAGGAAGCAAGGAACAGGAAAGGTCAGCGCTCAGAGCTCTGGCTGTAATTAATAACCCAAAGGACATACTCCAAACACCCTTCTTCCTCCATAGAAAATGCTCCTTTTCAAGTGCTGTGGTTTGAATGCTTCTGTCTCCTCCAAAAGTCATGTTGAAACTTAATCCCCTCCAAAATTCAGCTGTTGCCAATGCGATAGTATGAAGAAGGGGGCCTTTAAGAGGTGCTCGGGCCATGAGGTCTGCTCCCTCATTAATGGAATTAAGGCCCTTTTAAAAGAGGTTTCATAAAGTTCAGCTGGGTGCGCCCTTGCCCTTCTGCCTCCTGCCATGTGAGAATGCAGTAAGAAGGCCCACGCCACATGCCAGTGACTTAATCTTGGAGTTTCCAGCCTCCAGAACTGTGAAAAATACATTTCCATTCTTTATTAGTCTGTGGTATTCTGTTACAGCAACACAAATGGACTAAGGCATCAAGATTGTGGAAGAGGCCAGGCACAGCAGGTGTGGTGGCTCACGGCTGCAACCCCAATACTTTAGGAAACCAAGGCAGGGGATTACTTGAGGACAGGAGCTCAAGACCAGCCTGGGCAACATAGCGAGACCCTGTCTAAAAACATATATGTTAAACATTTAGCCGAATGTGGTGGTGTGCACCCATAGTCCTAGCTTCTAGGGAGGCTGAGGTGGAAGGATCGCTTGAGCCCAAGAGTTTGAGCTATAGTGAGGTATAGTGGCAGCACTGCACCCTAGCCTGGGCAACAGAGTGAGATCCTGTCTCTAAAACACAAACAAAAAAGGATTGCAGGTGACCTCTTCACCCAAACCCAATGGATTTGACTGTCAGTAGCGCCACCTTCCCTCCTGCCTCCAACCTAACCTCCAAGGCCTCTGTCTTCCTCTGACTCACCACTCCCCAACCCTGCCCCACACTCTGGCTGCCTATGGCTTTGCTTCATATTCCAGTCCAGAGGAACTCACACTCCATGTTTGTAACTACCCAGGGGGGTAGCTCAGGAGCCCAGAGTTTTGACTGGAAAGGAAGTGATGAGGCCGGCACAAGGACAACGTGAGCGAATCATTGAAATGATTCTGTTCTCTTAACTCTAGAAATCAGGAGACTTTTTTTAATCAGGAAACTGGAGAACTAAAACCTATGGAAGCGGACAATGTAGCTGACAGGGAAGGTGGCCACCTTCCTGCTCTGGCTCCTACATTTCCCACTCACTAAGAAACTCTGCCCCAGCCCTCCTCCTCCTCCTCGGCGTTTTCTTCAGTTCCATGAGCCACCAGCATCTTTCCAATTAATTAAGTAAACCTGAGTAGGTCTCTTGCCTGTGAAGAGTCTGATGGATAACCCCTTCTCAGAACACCGCTCAACTCCCAGCTCCTCCTCAAAGACCCACACAGACCCCTCTCAGACCCCTTTCACCTCTCGTTTGGGCCTCACTGATCATCTCTCACCTAAGGTAACACCAGGCATTCTATATCACGTGTGCATGGCTATGAGGCATCATGAAAACCCTGCAGCATCAAAGGGACCTGCATTTGAATACTGTCTAACCAGGATCTAACTCTCTGCCCGGGAGATGCTATTTAACTTACCTTCTGAACTGCACTCCCTGGGGATAATGAGTAACAAATGAGCAACAAATGCAAGGAGCCCAGTCCACTCTCTGCCAATCGCTACATACACAGCCAGTGTTCCTACCTTCCCTAACTACTTGATGTCCCTTTTTAGATGGATGGTTCTTCTTGAGGCAAGGACTACGGTGTTTACCTCTGTATCTAAGCACGTAGAAGGTGGGCTTTGTCTTTGGTGTCGTCATCTCATGCCCAATCCTAATCCCAGCTATTCCCTATGGAATCAGCAGGAGCACTTTGACATTCAATGATGATGGTATTAATGACTATAACTGTATTTGCCGTGAGTTGTATTTGGAGCAAATGTCTCTAACTGTATTTTTTAAAGTTTTGTTTTGGTTGCTATTCTATTAATATGCAGGTCCACAAAAGCTAAGAACTAGAAGAAAAAACCTACAAGAAATCAGAAGCAGGATGAAATTCTACCCAAGTGTTTAATCACCCCTAGAGTCGTATTACTCTTCATCATGACCTAATCTTTCTTGCTGAAACTTCATCTCATTTTCTATGACATTCTACATTTTCATAATATACTTTAGATAGTCTCCAAGCTACTTTTCAGCTTTTATCTCCAGCTTCTTTTACATTTTTCTCATAGCAGTTCATAGTAAGTACTCTGCTAAGCACTTTGCATATATTTTACCTTAATTCTTATAAGGATTTATGAGTCTCTCCTATACTATATAAACATTATAAACAGTATTATTATCGCCATTTTATAAATGAGTGAGCTGCAGCTTAGAGGTCATGTACCTTGCCCAAGGTCATGCGACAAGCAACTAATGGTGTCAGCATCTGCACCTAAGTAGTCTGACCCCAGCGCACAGACTGCATCAAAGATTCCATAACTTCCATAACTTTTAAGGTTTTAATGTTCTTATTGGCCTTTCTCTCATTTCTCTTTATCCATCATGACAAATGTACACCCATATTGATAAGAACTATCCTGATGGTAAGAATGGGAAAAAGACCTTAGTGTCCACGAGGACCATGTTTACAGCACAGAATACTAATGAAGAGGCATCAAAAAGAACCCACCTCATGCAATTAAATAACTGCAGGAATTACTGGACAAAGACTTGTGGCAGCTAGAACCTCAAGCCAACGCCTGACACTAAAGAATCTTTGTTTGTAATTAACAATAACTCTGATTTCATGAGCAGCTATGATGTGCTTTTTAGCACAAGGCACCCTGCAGATGGCTCTTGTAGATGAGAAAAAGAGAATTCAGAGTCATTAGGTGACTTGCTCACAGTCATGTAGCCACAAGTGGCAAATCTGGTACCTGTTTTATTTTGACCTCTGTTTTGGCCCAGAGCCTGCGCTGACCACATAGTCTCCAGAACCCAGTACTATCACCTGATGGCCATGGGCAACACCCCTCAACTATCTCAGACACTTGGTGGGAGAATGGTCAGCACACCTTCTCCCCATAACATAAACAATTCATTCATGCCACCTCCGCCCACATGCAGCTCAGCCGTCTATTCCTTCACCCACTATTCAGGGAGTAGATGCCAGCATTTTAACACCTTATATTTATAGAAGGTTTTGTAGTCACAGACGCTTTTTTCAAGATGAAGCTCAGGTGAGCTTGGTAAATTAGTGAAAGGCTCCTAATTTAGTGTTCTTCCCATTTTGCCTTCCTCTCTCTTGTCAAAAAGTGCTATCTGCATTAAAAAAAAACAAAAAACAAAAAACAAAAAAAAAAAACAAAAGAAAACACTCTGTTGTGGTGGAGGTTAGTAGAGACAAATTCAGACTTCATTTCTCCTCTACCAACCTGAGATACTTCCCCACACCCGGAGACAGAGTCTTGCTCTCTCGCCCAGGCTGGAGTGCAGTGGCCCAATCTCCGCTCACTGCAACTTCTGCCCCCTGGGTTTTCAAGCAGTTCTCCTGCCTCAGCCTCTGGAGTGCTGGGATTACAGGCGTGCACCACACTCCTGGCTAATTTTTTTATTTTCTTTGTTTTTTTTTTTTTTTTTTTTTTCTAGATGGAGTTTCGCTCTTGTTGCCCAGGCTGGAGTGTAATGGCATGATCTCAGCTCACTACAACCTTCGCCTCCTGGGTTCAAGCAATTCTCCTGCCTCGGCCTCCCCAGTAGCTGGGATTACAGGCACCTGCCACCATGCCCAGCTTATTTTTTTTGTATTTTTAGTAGAGATGGAGTTTCACTATGTTGGCCAGGCTGGTCTTGAACTCCTGACCTCAGGCAACCCACCCGCTTTGGTTTCCCAAAGTGCTGAGATTACAGGTGTGAGCCATCGCTCCCGGCCTAATTTTTGTATTTTTAGTAGAGATGGGGTTTCCCCAGGCTAGTCGGGCTGGTCTGCGAACTCCTGACCTCATGATCCGCCCGCCTCGGCTTCCCAAAGTGCTGGGATTACAGGTGTCAGCCACTGCACCCAGCCCTGAGGTGCTTCTTAAAGTAACCTTTTTATGTGATGGTGGGGACAATTTGTAAAACACCTCCTTAGCGTCTGTTATGTCTCAAAATCCGATTTGTGAAAACCCAATTGCCAGAGTGCCCCCAAATGGCTTCCATCAAATATTAGATATTGAAAAGGCATGTGTCTGTGTGACTAAAATGACCGCAATACCCCTTCCAATTTCCCGGGGACCCATAGGACACTACACTCAAAGGCTTGTGGCCTGAGGTTGCTTGTCACCCCACCGAGAGTAGAGGAAGCAAATGACTGGATAGCAGAAAAAAGATAGAAGTCTTTTCAAGCGCTTGTCAACGTGGGATCCAAGCTTTTCTCTCCTGGTGGCCTTTGAAATCAAGTGAACTGCTCAGGCAGAAAAGAGTTATCGGCTCCCTCATTGGCGTCTATCTGTCAGGCCACGTGTTGGGTGTTTTTTCTGCTGCAATGGAAGGGCTAGTATTACATCAATGGCATAAAAGAGACTTTATTCATTGAAAGCATCCAAAATAGAAATGTTGCTGTAAAAGTAATTAGACTTGAATTTAAAAGGATCAGTTCCTCATTAAGGGTTTCCTCAAAGGCTTTTTACAAGCTTACAGCTCAACTCTAATCTCCAGTGTCAACTGTGCAAAGGAGCAATGCAGAGATGCATATTCACATCCTAAGAAGCGTGCCCACTGGTTTCACGGAAAAAGAACAGCAAGGATTTCACCGTACACAAATACAAATACGTGCTCATCACCACCAGCAGCCCATTCCCCACCCCAGAAATGTAGACCCAGGAGATCAAAGTCAACTCTCACACTTGTAAAACCCAGAAGAAAACTCTATAGTCATAAAACCCAGAAGAAAATTCTGTAGTCATGATTAGAATTATAATTGGTTATTCTCAAGCTGCCCGAAATGTCAACGGAAACCCTTAATTAATAAATTAGTTATTAAGATCATGCATTGTAACTCCCTCTCAGTAATTTTTGGATGTTTACCATGTGTCTAGCTCTGTTCTAGGTTTGAGGATACAAAGATACATAATTCAAATTCTGCCCTTGCAGAACACAGTCTCTATCTGGGTTTCTCAAAGTGTGTCTGCATTGGCTCACACATGCAACTGAGTGAAGTAAAGCTGCAAAGTATGAAGCAGCAAGTCTTGCTTTCAGACTCCTAGGACCACTGAATTGGAATCTTTTTTTTTTTTTTTTTTTGAGATGGAGTCTCGCTCAGTTGCCCAGGCTGGAGTGCAGTGGCATGAACTCAACTCACTGCAACCTCTGCCTCAGCCTCCCAAGTAGCTGGGATTACAGGCACCCACCACCACACCAGCTAATTTTTGTATTTTTAGTAGAGATAGGGTTTCATCATGTTGGCCAGGCTGGTCTTAAACTCCTGAACTCAGGTGATCCGCCCGCCTCGGCCTCCCATAGTGGTGGGATTGCAGGCGTGAGCCACCGCGCCCGGCCTGAATTGGAATCTTAATCAGAACCTCAAAGCACAGGCTCAGGAATCCTTTTGCAAGTCCTCCAGGTGACTTTTATGTACACAGAAGTCATAGACACTGTCATTTCAAAGTATTTGTAAATAATTCATGAATTTCAAATCCTAGGCTTTCTATTGCAAACACATCTCTTAAGAGAATGGAAACAACGCACTCCATCCTACATGAGCTCTTCGTAGGGTGCCCTCGCCAGTTGATTGCAGTAGACCCCCCTTGGTTCTCCCTTCTCTCAGTGAGTTTCTACACCTCCCATGCTCCACAAGGCCCACCACAAGCCCCCAACTTTTCTATGGTGGGAGTGGGAAACTTGCTGATGTGGGTAAGAGTTAAAAGGCATGTTGGAATCAGACCTGGGTTTAAATGCCGGCACTTTCACTTACTGGTTGTGAATCCATAGGCAAGTTACTGGGTCTTTTGTTTCCTCTGTGAAATGAAGATAATAACAGTACCCTTGGGCATACGAGCATCGGGGTTGGATGAAATAATGCATACAGAGAGCATACACATGGTTTCGTATACAGTGAGCATTTATTAAGTGTTGTTAGCGTGGTTACCAAAGTCCTAGGTGGAACTCTTTTGGGTTAGTGGCTCAGAGATCTCCAGAAAAATCTCACAAAGTTCACACCAGGCTAGGGTTTTCACGAAAGAGGCTCAAAAGTCATGAAATGTAGGCACCTAAACGTTGGCATGAACGAACAATGGTATACTTCTAAACCGTGCTGTGAAGTTTGCAAATTATGAAATTGTATAATTTGTGGCTGGGTGAGGGAGGGTAAGCAATGGTTGATATTTAAAGTAAACTTTTTTTAATTGAATTTATAAAACACACAGATATACTGCACCTAAAGCAAGCCAGATATATATAAAATCTGAACTTGTTATGCACATGTTTATCAAAGGACAGACATTCAGCTCCCCAAAACGTTCATGATTTTATTTGCAAAATCTCTACCACAAAATTTCAGGAGGGCATCTATTACAAAGTTCAAATAGGGTTGCTACATTTAGCAGATCAAAATACAGGACTCCCAGTTAAATTTGAATTTCAGATAAACAAACTTTTTTCTTTTAGTATCATTATGTCCTGTGAAGTATTTGGCAACCCTGGCTGCAAAGCATGATTGTTTTTCACCTAAGTTCATGACTTCAATTCAGTATTCTTAGTAAGCTTGATGTTAGGAAAAGAAAAACTGCCTGGAAGTAAACTTATCACGAGTCAGGTAAATCAACAAAGTTTTAAGTGCTATGAGAAATTAATTAAACCAGCCCAATCACAGGGATTAAATTAAACCTGAGCTTTTCATTAAGTGCTAAGAAGTTCAAATTTCCCTGTATCCCTGGAGAAATTCCTGTTATAATCAGAGTGTTCTAAAGTGCTATGTTAGAACTAGAGGAATATATGGAGGAAAAGTTAACTTAGGAGAAATTAGTTATTAAGATTAGAAGCCAAGGTTCATCGTGTAATCTGGGCTCAAGGTTCAAACTTGCTTTCACAGTGAAGAAACACTGACCCGGGGCTTCTTGCTGCTGTGTGATAAACTAACACCCCCGTGCATATTTTCTTTCATTCCTTTAATTTCCTCTAACCCAAGAGCAGGTAAATGCTTTTTCTCTGAGTTATAATACTCTTTGATGTACACATGCACAAAACAAAAACAAAAACCAACAAAAAAAAACACTTCATTTTAGATCTACCAAATAGTTCCCACAGCGAAAAGTGAAGTAGTTTGGAAATTTTCTGGTCTTAAATAAGCTTTGCATATGGCAGGGCAACGTGGGGGCTGAAAATCAAGAAATTTTCAGGACCCTGGCACTATGTTTTATTTTTTTTTAAATGCTCACACCTGTAATCCCAGCACTTTGGGAAGCCAAGGCAGAAGGATCCCTTGAGGCCAGGAGCTCAAGACCACCCTGGACAACATAGCGAGACCCCCATCTTTACAAAAAATTTTAAAAACCAGGTGGGTGTGGTGGCACGCACCTGTAGTGCCAGCTACTTGGGAAGCTGAGGAGGGAGGATGACTCGAGCCCAGGAAGTCAAGGCTGCAGTGAGCCACAATTGCACCACTGCACTCTAGCCTGGGCAACAGAGTAAGATCCTGCCTCAAAAAAAAAAAAAAAATCTTCTGCAACTGATGTTAATGTTAGTACATTTTAATTCCTCCTAAATTAGTAGGTCACAAGCGTTACGAAATTATTCCACTGGAAATGAAACTACTCCAGCAATCAAAGGAAATTAGATAGGGCAGTAACAGGCAGGGCATTAAACTTGAAATCAGAAGGCCTGGCTTATGGGCCCACCTCCCCACTCACAGGTTGAGTGGCACTCGGCAAATCAGTTTCTCTCTCTGGACCTCTTTTTCTCCATCTGTAAAATACATGTTCCCTAAAGAATCCCATGATTCTCAGTCCACTTATTTGAATTCAGATCTCTCATCTTTTACTGTAACATTTGGAAAAATCTGTGCAATCCCTGTTTCAGGAAGCCTGCTGTGTAGATACCACTCACCCCATTCCGAGGATGAACTCACGTGCTCTTTACAGACCACAAACAAGTGTCAGGCAGCTCAAGAGACAAACTAGCCACATGTCCAAAGACAGAAAATGGCTTTAAACACTCATCACCATCAAAAAAGGAACTAGAATACTAGAGAAGTGGGACATCAGAAGGGCTGTTGTTACAACTCGGGCTTCAGACATTGAAAACTACTTAAGGTTGAAAATCCTGAGTTCATAACTATCTGAAGGGAGGGCAGAGAAAGAGTCCTTTGAGAAATGGTAGGGAAAAGAGACTGGCCATGGAGACATGGGGAGACACTCACGGGTGCCTTCTTAATTTACAGGACCTGCTGCTTGCTCACCAGCACTCTCCCCTCCCTCCCAGCTCACAATCGAAGGCCAGCCACCTGTGACACCACCTCTAGGTGCCCCAGCTCCAGGAGAGGGACTGGCACTCAGCTCTGAAAGCCCTCCCTGCCGCACCCCTGACACATCCACGTCTGTAGCAATGTGATGAATAAAAGACTTTTAGTGACACCAAGCAAAAGAGGGCTTCTCCCCCTCAAATTCCTGAGCAAAATCACTTTCAGAAGTGCCAGCCCTGAAAAACAGTGTGTCTTTTGAGTTATTTCTTCAAGCATAGTTATGACTTGCCTGATTCACATAGTGACTGGGGACCCCTCTTCAAAGGAGCTGGTGAACAGTCTCTAACCTTGGAGTTACCGTGCCTCCCCATTTCCATACAGATGTCCAAATCCTCCGCAGCCACTGTTAGGAACAGTGAGAGGTTCCTTTTTGAAGGAAAACCTGGCAGCAGCAGAATAGGCAAAAGGAAAACTTTAAGAACTAGGGTCTTCTAGGGCACATAACCCTGGTAGATAACTCTGTATTATAGTTTCTGTGCCTAAGGAACGAGACATAAGGCAAAGTTGTTATGTGATTTCTTTTTAGGAAGACTTCCACCCAGTATGACAGAAGGAGAATTAAAAGTGTCTGCGCTGAAAGAGGTGAGCATCAGCCGTTTGACAATGCATGCCTGGCAACCGCACTAGTGGGTTCATTGATGGTGCGCAAGTACTTGGTACCTTTCTGCAGGCCTCGTCAATGAAATGTGATGAATCTGCACACAATGCAATTTTGTCCTTCTGCCTATGGATTCATTACTGGCTTTATGAAAAGACACTCAGTATTTCTGAATTGTCAGGTCTTACCCCAGAAAAGGCTAAAGGAAAAGCTGTTCACAGGAGGTCCAGGGAAGGTGGTCGCTGCCAGTGAATAAAAAGGGTTTCTCCCGGAACCCAGAGAAGTGGTACATTTAACTCTTTCCATTAAAAAAAAAAAAAGAAAAAGAAAAAATCCTCCTGTCATTCAGCTCAGCAGAGCTTTGAAATCTATTCAGAAGAGTTTTTTTCCCAGGAGTTCTTCAAGCTTTTATCCAGTCCCCAATCTTTGAAAGATTTGAGTATGTTTCCTATTTTTCATTTTTAATGTCTGACCAAGATGCTACTGATGTTCCTGCCTCGAGTTTAGCTTGTCCTTTAGGTTATTACCATTTTCACTTTCATTGTCACTTTTTGAGAGGTAAATATTTGCAGAGGAAATCAAGAAACATCATAAAAATCTCTGGATCACTATTAAAAGGGAACCAAATCTCTGATAAAATTTGGTTTTTCTTACTGGAGAAGGAGACCTCTTGTGCCTTAGGCATCTTTTGATTTTTTCCTATGCATAAAGGTACTTAAAGCACCATTGAGGAGTGAGTTTACCCATTCCCCGTGCTCATGGTCAATGTCACAATTGAAACAATGCTGATGTAACAGCCCTCGCCCAGGGAATGGAAGACAATGTGGCTGATGGAGAGTGTGCCCACGGGTCCCAAGATGACTGCAAGAGACAGATGTGTGCCCATAGACGTTTCTCAATGTGATGTCTGTATTACTTGCAAGGCTAAATGTTACATGCCATTCTCTCAGTCTTGTAAAAAAAGAAAAAGAAAAAATTCCACTCTCCTCATCCCTCCCTGCTGGCCCATTTGGTTGGGACTATAGATTCCCAGCTGTCTGGCAGCTGCTATTCTGCTTGTTTACAAATGCATCAGCTTTTAAGCAAGGTTCCATGGCGCCAGAGCTTCCTATAAAGCCACTCTCGAGGCGCCCTCCAGAGCAGGGGCTGTGCAGCCATTCCCTGCTATGCCAAGAGATGGCCAGTGGAGCGTGGAAGCAGTATGGAAGGCTGCCATGGCTGCAGACCATTTCAAAACTGCATCCCTGATCCTGCTGCACCTCGATTAAAACGCGCTGCAGCCTTGGGACTTCCCTACCAGGCAGGAATCAGACTCTCAAGCCCCAGCTCTGCCAAGCATTTGATTTGCAGTCATGGACTGTTACGTGCCTGTCATACCACTAAATCTTACTTAGCTTGTCTCTATCACGGAGGTAAAAGTAGCAGAGGGCTACACGGGGAACGGCTCCTTTAAGCGTTTGCGATTGTGTTTGGTGGTTTGTTGGTTTGTCTTTACGCAAAGTTCCCAAGGCAGAGAGGTGTGACGGGAAGATAAAGCGGCTACAGGGAAGGAGAATGGGCTTTGGGATCAGCTGAAGGTGGGCTAGAATCCCTGCTCTCTCAGTTACTGGCCGTGGAAGCTTGAATTCCATCCTTAACCTTCACCTGTAAATTCAAAGATGAGTTCTTCTGAGAATGTAATTAGAAAGCACATGTAAGGCAATGGTTCTTCACACATGATCCCTGGACCAGCAGCTTCAGCCTACCTGGTAACATGCTGGAAATGCAAATTCTCAGGTCCCACTCCAGACCTGTTGAATCTAAAACTGTGAGGATGGAGCCCAGTGATCTGCATTTTAACAAGCCCTCCCAGTGATTCTGACATAGTTTGAGAAGCACTAATATAAGGCCTCTAGAACGGTGCCTGGAGAACAATCATTGTTAGTTCATCCTTGTAGAGATTTTGAGCATATGTGAGGGATTATTGACTTGGAGCCTTATATGTCAACTGAGCACATTGCTGGGCCCCGATAGCATCTCCACTCTCAGGCTTAGAATTCAGCCATGACTGTGCGTGCCCCCCTGTCAATTTGTACTTGGTATAAATCAGATGATGCACAGGTCTGAAGTATACCTAAGTGTATAGCAGTATGGGTGAAAGGACCTAAAGGAGCAGCTTTCCAGACCCTGCCCACACTCCCCCTCCTATCCCCACTCAAACCTTCTCTATGCCAAGCGCAGGAAAGTTCTCCTGGCCCTGGGGAGACACAGGGGATGCAGCCAGCACCTCTGAAGCAGCAAATGTGAAAATTCCAAGGTTCTATGGGAAGCTGTATGACCTCCTGCTTCTCTTTGAGTTGGAAGGAAAGACGAAGCCTCAGATGAAGCCGCCAATGCTTGCCATTTTTTTGTTGGTTATTTGGTTTTTTCTTTTCTTTCCTTTTTTTGTTTTTGGCCGTAAGTTGTAAAATAATTTTTTTATTCTTTGGATGAGACTGATATCCATGTTTTGTCATGGATGCCTGGAGTGCAGAGAACATTATGTGACAAATCTATGATATGCTAACTCCAGTGAAACATTCTCTGGGCTGGGGACTCATCCAGACACTGGGGGTGCTGGACCCTGCCTGGGTCAATGGGTGTGGAAGGAAGCCTTCTTGATAAGTTATCTCAGGGTGTATGAAACCTGTTTATCCTGGAAAAAAAATTAAAAAGAAGATACCAAGTTCCTCCAGACAAGGGATATCCAAGACTTTTGTTAATGGGGAAAAAACAGGTCTGCTTGGAGGTGATAAAGGCAGAAAATCACATGTGGCAAATATGAAAACGTCAAGTACCAGGTGTTATTTGTCTGGTCTCATGCTGCTAATAAAGACATACCAAGACTGGGTAATTTATGAAGGAAAGAGGTTTAACTGACTCACAGTTCAGCATGGCTGGGGAGGCCTCAGGAAATTTACAGACACATCCTTCTTCACGTGGCAACAGCAAAGTGCCAAGCAAAAGGGGGAAAAGCCCCTTATAAAACCATCAGATCTCATGAGAACTCACTCACTATCACAAGAACAGCATGAGTGTAACCGCCCCCACGATTAAATTACCTCCCACTAGGTCCCTCCCACGACACGTGGGGATTATGGGAACTGCAATTCAAAATGAGATTTGGGTGGGGACACAGCCAAACCACATCACCAGGCCAGAAGGAAGACAGTGAATACCACAGATGTGGCCTGGAACCATGAGCCAGGAAATATCATCCAGTAGAGTAACAAAATAATCCATTTAACACAAACTGAACACCAAACAGCAGTCATCCATTCACTACACAAATATTAATTCAGCACACACTCTGTCTTAGGCCTGTGCTGTGCCCTGGGCACACATGCAGCTGGAGAAACACTGTGGACAGTCAGCAAGGAGCATGAGAGCACAGCTGTCAGCAGGGGAGCCCAGAGGAGGTGAAGAAAGCTGTGGTCTGAAAGATCAGGGTCCCTTAACCAGGGAGACAGACAGGCTGGACAGACAGGTGTCCTCATGCAGATCTGGACCCCAAAGGGAAACAGAGCAAGGCACCTCGGGGATGTTGAGAGAAGTGAATGGCCGTGGAGTTGATGGACGAAGTGAGAGGGACCAAGCCTGTGAAATATGCAGGGACCAGCCTGGAGGGCTCCCAGGCGTGCTCAGGTGCTAGCAATGTGTCCCAGGGGCTCTGGGAAGGCACTGGAGCTCTGAGCCAACTGTATCAGCACAGGTCAGCACAGGGGTGACAGACCGAGGCCACGGATTCAGAACCGGGTCTGAACCTCGGTTCTATCACTTCTTAGCTTATATCCTTAGGCAAATTTCTCAATGTCTTTATGCTTCAACTTCCTCGTCTCTAAAAGGGCACTTTCATTATCTCACAGGGTTTCAGTAAGGAATAAATGACATAAACGTACATAAAAGGCCTAGTGGCCAGGTGCGGTGGCTCACACCTGTAATCCCAGCACTTTGGGAGGCCGAGGCAGGTGGATCAACTGAGGTCCGGAGTTCGAGACCCGCCTGGCCAACATGGTGAAACCCCATCTCTACTAAAAATACAAAAATTAGCCTGGCATGGTGGCACACGCTTGTAATCCCAGCTGCTCGGAAAGCTGAGGCAGTAGAATCACTTGAACCCGGGAGGCGGAAGTTGCAGTGAGCCGAGATCGTGCCATTGCATTCCAGCCTGGGCAACACAGCAAGACTCCATCTCAAAAAAAAAAAAAAAAAAAAAGGCTTAGCATAGTGTTTGGAACATAAATGCATAATAAATATTAGCGACTATTATTACTACTGTAACGGTAAATATTAACGTGGGGTTGACACAGCCTTTGCCCCTCCCTCCCACTGCCCATCAGTGAGAATTCTACCAGCCTGATTTCCCCTCTTCTTTCTTATTTCAGCAGAAGATTCTTGCTTGCTGGGATCAGAGCTGACCAAGTCATCTAGTCTGTCCTAGGAGATGTTGGGGGCTGGACCCTAGTGCAGTGGTGTGGAACGGAGGCTCTTCGGGGGGTGCAAAACCTGCCTATCCTGAAAACCAGCAGATATTGAGTTCTCCAGAGAAGGAGTATCCAAGCTCTTTGTAAATGGAAAAAAAAAAAAAATGGTCTGCTTTGGTGAGGGAAGGAGAGAAAAGCAATAAGGAGCTCAGACAGGGGAGAAGTCGGGGACATTTGTGTCAGGCTGGGGAGCAGCTGGGGGTGAAAGAAAAGTGGTTGGGAGGGCAGAGGGAATTCAATTGAGAGCTACATTTGGACTCTTTTTTCTAAAGATGTAAGAATAAAATTCCCTTGTAATTAGTTTGGCTCTTGTCCTGTGTTTCTTTAAAGTTGACTCTACATACAGGCTGAGCCGCACAGACTCCTCCTCCAGGATTTAGAAGAGTTATAGTATTAATGTTGAAAATGGGTATATGAATACCTGCCCTCCAGGGTTATTCTTAGGATTAGATGTGGTAATGCAGGTTGTATCCACCAGCTTTTGATAGATTATGCTGCAAACAACCCTCAAATCATAGTGGCTTACAACAACAAAGGTTGATGTCCTGCTCCCGTTCCATGTTCGGTGCGGCTTGGCTGCCTGTCTGTACTCTGGGAACCAGACAGAGGAACCCGCCCCTATCAGCGCCAGGCGGGGCTGATGTGGAGGGAAGACAGGCAGAACTGCAGTGGCTCTTGGAACTTCTACCCAGAAGCATGTCACTTCCAATTCCATTCCATTTGCCAAACAAGTCACACATGTTGTCAACAGGGTGGAGCGCATGATGGCCCCACTGGGAGGGGGAGCAAAGGCTCGGGAACAAGAACACAATCTGTCACAGATATAAAGTGCTTAGGACAGTGCCTGGCACGTGGAAAACCCTCAACAAATGATTGCAATCATTCGTATCCATGTGCAAAATGGGAAAAATAACAGTATCAGTCTCACAGGGAGTTTGATGGTGAAGGGCAGAGATAGGCAGGAATCCCTTAGCACAGGGCCTGGCACCTTGGAAGCTGCTCAACAAAAAGCAGCTATCGGTGAGTTGTTAAGGGAACGGCACTCCCAGGGACCAGGATAGGCAGTGAGAGAAGGCTGCGGCAAGGAAGCATGTGGTGATCTGAAGCTATAAAAGCTCTTAGGGTCCTCATGGGAAAAGATGCTCCTGTCTCAGGGGTTGTGGGGGGTCAGAAGCCAGACCATGACCCCAGAGAGCCAAGACCTGCATGGGAGCAGGAAGCCAGTTAAACTCCCATCTGGCTGAGCAACCCACGGCCCAACTGCAGAGCAACCTCTAGAGACCTCACCTTTTATCCAGTCTTTCCCAGGCTGCAAGGCCAAGCTGTGGCTCTAGCAGGAAGCTTCTGCTGCCTGTGTCAAGGCCCAGCTGCCAAGGCACCTGCTCCCTGGTCTTGGGCATTGCAGCTGGCAACTGTCTTCCCTCCCTTTCTGCACACCAGAGAGGCAACCCCAGGCCCCCCAAACCCCAAACCCATGCCGTCCTCCACCCAGGCCAGCAAGGCTGCTCTCCCGGTCAGGAAAGCAGGGCCAGAGTAGAAGGAGGGTCTGGGGACTTCAATAGGCTTTCAATAAAAATAGATTAAGATCAGGTTTGTTTGGAGAGGGTCCCTCTCATCCTTTTACCCCCTGTCTCTACCACCCCCTACCATGCTGCTCTCCATGGAGATCCTTACCCCCCTCCCCAGTGCCCCTTCCTTCTTCATCATTCCACCAGCAAATGCTTATTGGAGGCCCTCCACATGGCAGGCATGTGCTAGGTGCTGGGGATAGAGCAGCGAACACGTCTTACCTCTGTCCAGTTTATGCTCCAACACAGGAGAAAGCGAGAATCAAGAGGGAGACATAAAGTACTTCCTATGTTGGGCAATGGTGAGCGCTAAGTGGCATAGGAGGGGGTGCAACTGTAGTGTGCGGCACAGAAGGTCTCTCTGGAACGATGCAGTAAGGAACAAGCAAGCCTAAAGGCAAGTGTAAGGAATTAGAAAAAGAGCCAGGGACCATGTTGGCTGCTGCAAAGCAGTTTTTTCAAGGTTTCCTCTTCCCCTCAGTTAATCCTCCCCTTCTCAAAACGATTCAGACTAGGAAAGCAGCCAGGGAACTCCCTCTTGGACTCAGTTTCCAGAGCCATGCTCTGCACTCCTCAGATGGGTCGGTGGATGATGACGCAAGAGATTCTTGAGTTCAAATCTTGATTCTGCTCCATTTATCAACTTTAATGGTCGTCTACATCCCTGTGACCCACTGCCGGCAGTCCCAGGACAAGCTAGCAGCTTCCTGCACCTCTGCCTGGGGTTTTCTTTGGCCCCAGAAATGCATCTGGTCCTCCCCCAGGACAAACTAGAAGTGTTGAGGAGAGCCCCTCGTGCAATCATGAAGACCCCCCGCCCCAGCCCTCGGTGGTCTGTTCTGCATTGTCTCAGCAGGTCCTCAGCAGGACAAAGCCCAGGTCCCACAGTATAGCTGTCCTCAACACACGTGACTGGCTTTCCTCCCATCTTGCACTAATGCTCACACCCCCATTCCCTCCCGAATAAGCCACCTGCAACTAAATCCTTGTTCATCTGCTCTGG
Organism: Macaca thibetana thibetana; assembly: GCF_024542745.1. Taxonomy (NCBI): domain Eukaryota; kingdom Metazoa; phylum Chordata; class Mammalia; order Primates; family Cercopithecidae; genus Macaca; species Macaca thibetana. The sequence continues at coordinate 19,121,569 of NC_065594.1, forward strand.
GGGAATCCCAAATTGAGATGCCAGCCATGAGAATCTGAGAAAATGCTGTAAAGTCTCTGAGCCTGTTTCTTCATCTGTGTCATGGAGACCATGAAGAGTAATGAACAGTCGTCAGTGGGCATGGTGGAGGGAATGAGTCATGGGGGGTGAACAGTTCAGCGTGAACGGGCTGAACTGTAAGGCAGTTAGCCTTGGGCTGGGCACAGAGGGGCAGACAGTAACCCCTCTGAGAAACAAATGTGATGATGTATGTGAATCTGCTCTGTAAACTACAGGCAATGCCACCATTGCACACAGGCTGCACTGAATGGGGTTAAGAGCATGAGCCCCACAGTCAGAACACCTGGGTTAGATTCCCTATTCTGCCTCATAGCAGCAGTGTGACCTTAGGCAATGATGTACTTTGGATATTTGTCCCCACCCAAATCTCCTGTTGACTTGGAATGCCCAATGCTGGGCAGAGGGGTGTCCTGGTGGAAGGTGTTTGGATCATGGGGGAGGATCCCTCATGGCTTGGTGCTGGCTTCATGATAGTGAGTTCCCCTGCAATCTGGTCATTTAAAAATGTGTGGCACCTCCTCCCCACCCTGTCTCTCTTGCTCCTGCTCTGGCCAGGTGATGTGCCTGCTCCCCTTCCACCCCTGCCATGATTGGAAGCTTCCTGAGGCCTTCCCAGAAGCTGAGCAGATGCCAGCACCATGCTTCCTGTACAGCCTGCAGAACCATGAGCCAATTAAACCTCTTTTCTTTATACATTACTCGCTCTCAGGTATTTCTTTATAGCAATGCAAAAACAGCCTAAAACAGGCAACTTACTTCACCTCCCTGTTCCTTGGTTCCTTAATTTGTCAAAGAGAAATAAAAATATTTAATAATAACATGAATCTCATTGAGTTATCATGAAGATTAAATAAATGAATGTATGTAGTGTGTCTAGAACTGTCCATCTTCATAACAAGAACTACATAAGTTTGCTGTGTCATTTATGTTATTATTATAGGTTTATTGACATTCATTTTAGTATTACATTATTTTTATGCTGTACTGAAAATGCAACAGTCTTTTACCTACCACTCCCGATGTGTCTCTCCAGCTGCCTGCTCCAACAGACTCTACAGTTTGTCAACATGAGTTTTTTAATTGCATAAATAATTCATGAATACATTTTGATTGAAAGAGTTAAGCAGTATATAGAACAAAGCTTCTAAGTTCCTTCAACATTCGCCCCTACTACCTTCCCACTGTCAACAATGTGAGGTTCTCTCCTAGTTCCCTTTTATATACTGGCATATATATGTATACACATTTTTTTTACAGTAATATACTAAATTTGCATTCCAATTGTTATTCAATTTGCATATTTTCCTTCAACTATATTTTGTAGATTTTTTTCCTGTGATGATACAATAAGCCTGCTTCATTCTTTTAATTCTTCAGAATGGATATATCCTAATTTGGTTCAACAAATCCCCTACTGATAGATATTCATGTGGTTTCTAATTTTCCCCCTTTTAAAACCGCACTACAATCAACATCTTTGTGCTCACATCTTCACACAGGCAAATGAATATTTCTTAGGGTAGACTCCAGGAAGTGGATTTGCTGGGTCAAACAGTGTGTGAATTTTCTGTTTTGCTGAATACTGCCAAATTGCCTTCCAATTTAAACTTCTACCAGCTTTGGGGGAAGGTTTCGTTTTTATTTTATTTATCTATTCTTGTTCTAAACAGGGGTTTGTTTTTATTTAAAGGAGGGGTTTTCTTAAGGCAGTTGGTCTCAGCAGAGGGAAGTGTCATGTTTTTCCCCAACAACCAGAAATAGGAATCTGTTCCTTCTTTTCTTTCTGGAGATCCAACATCCCAACTGTATAACCCCTGCCACTCCATCCACCCTTCTCCTTCCCAAACCCCACACACACACACACACACACACACACACACACACACACACATACAGTCAGCTACTATAATGGGGAAGAAGAATTATCTTCCCCCAATATGTTGCTGACTTAATTTGAGATGTTATTCACACTAAAGTGTGAGAGGTTGAGCCTCTTCCACTGTAGCTACCATAGAGTTTGCTCTTCTGAGAAGGGGCCAATGATCGCCTGCTCAACACCCCTGCTTCCTTAGAGAAAGAACCTTAAATGGTTGGAAATATAGGACACCTTATTAGCACAGAACTACATTTCCCAGCTTGCATTGCAGGTGTGGCAGTCAAAGAACCTTAAATGAAAGCTGGTGGAGGTCTTCTAGGAAAGGCTCCGCCAAGGAGACCAACTCCCCTGGGAAGTGAGCCTTTTGCTTGCCCCTCCTGCCTCCCTAGCTGGATATGGGGGTGATTTTGATCAGGTTCAACCATTCCAATGGACATCAGCCTTAGGGCTGAGCAATCTTGGAGGGTCCTGCTGGAGCCTATGTTAACTCTTTAGTTGCTGGATCTTCGAGATGATCAGGCATGCCAAGAGGCAGTGGCTTTTTGCCCAGCTGTTCAGAAGTACCTTGATGTTAAAACAACTAATTGGCCAAACCTATGCATTCTGTGTGAATACCAGCACTGCCTGAGACAAAGATGTGATGGCTAGGGATGTCTGGAGCCCAGCTGTCACATAGGACCATGAGGTAATCATCAAGATGGAAGCCAGGCACTAAGGATGATGGACAAGACAAAGCCTTGGACTGTGATGAACATGGGGTCATCACACTTGCCCTCTAGAGTTCTTTTACAGAAAGCTGCAGGGCTTCAACCGAATCAGTTGCTGGCATTCCATCTTCAACGTTTTGGTCCGTTATGACTGAAAAAGCTCAAATCCACACATTTTGTGGCCAAATGGGTACCCCCAAGTCTACAAACTTGGAAGTGCTCTGAGGGCTCCCTCGAAGAACCCTCCACCACCCTGTGTCCTTCTCTAGACAAACTCCCATTTGCCAATTCCCCTGTTATAGTTATCATCAGACCTTTTCACAGTTCTCCAGTCAGGGCCTGACACTTTCTCTTCTGGACATTGTTTTATTAATCCAAATAAAAGTTTGGTTAATTTGCGAAGTTGCCATGTCACTCCATTGGCTCCGAGATCCCAGCCCTGACTCCTGCAGGCAGCGAAGCTCCCACATGCAAATCATAATTCTTCCAACCTATGATTCAGAAATTCAAAGGTCCCCCCACAACTAACTTTGCACCCGTTATAAAACAGAATGTGGAGAGGTTTTCTATAAGCATGTACAGTTCAGGCTTGTTTCTAATAGTGAAAAAGTGGAGACAATCTATGTCCCACAATAGTGAATTAATTTTTAAAATTACTGTCCATCCATCCATCCAATGGACTACTAAGCAGCCATTTAAACATAACGATATAAAATAAAAACTTAGCAATGTTCAAAATATATTAAGAGAAGTTTGTATTGTACAACTCCTTTTGTAAAAATAACGTATAAATATGTGTTCATGTATTTATATGTATTTGCACAAATGCATAAAGTTCATCCCAGAGGGCTAAATACCAAAAATCTTTCTGGTGGTTCTCTCTAAATTTATGGGTGATTCTAAATTTTCCCCTCTGTGACTTTGTATATCTTTGTAATTTTCTAAAATACATATTATTTTTATAATCAGAAAAATAATACCAATATCTATCTCTATGTCTATTGATCTCATGATCACACCTATTAATCTATGTATCTTAATAAGTTGGGAATAAGCAAAGGATTAGCTAATGAGGAAACCCCAGCCTGGAGCTTCAAGTGTTTTGAGTGATTTTTTTTTTTTTTTTTTTTTTTTTTTTTTTTTTTGAGACGGAGTTTCACTCTCTTGCAAAGGATGGCGTGCAGTGGCACAATCTCGGCCCACTGCAACCTCCGCCTCCCGGGTTCAAATGATTCTCTTGCCTCAACCTCCCGAGTAGCTGGGATTACAGGCATGCGTCACCACGCCCGGCTCATTTTTTGTATTTTTAGTAGAGACGGGGTTTCGCCATATTGGCCAGGCTGGTCTCGAACTCCTGACCTAGTGATCTGCCCGCCTCGGTGTCCCAAAGTGCTGGATTAAGTGCTCGGTGTCCCAGACTTAAATCTATTATGCAAAGCTCAGGCTGCCTGGATTTTGGAAACCTAAACTTGTTGAACTTCCCTGTTTCCTGAGTTGTGTCACATGCTCCAGTGATGTGCCCCGAGTGACAAGCTGTCGAGTTCTTAGTTCTTCACAAACAAAGGCTAGAAAAGTCCACTGGATGACCTTCCACATCTGGGACTGTCGGTGGCCAGGCCTGGAGTGGCTCCTCCCCTCCTACTCCCCTCAGCAGCAGCTTCCCTCCCACGAACTTGGCATCAGCCGCCACCTCTGACCCAGATCCTTCCGCTCCCCTCCCCAGGGAGAATGTGTCCTGCCAGCTCTTGCCCCACCAAATGAGGAACGGGGACTTTGCCGCTGTCCCATTCTGAGAGGTTTGCTCATGCAACCAACCCTCCCCTGGGGCCTCAGACCAAGGCTGTCTCGGCCCAGCCCTGGACCTCAGCCCCAGCTAGGACACAGGAGCGGGCCGCCTGCTCTGTCGGTCCTCGCAGCTGCCTCCGAGTCCAGCACCCCAGTTCTCAGGCCCAGCCCCGTCTCCTCTTGTCCTTTTGGGTTCTGTGGGTGGCAGAGGCCAGGCAGCGTTTTGGGTTGGGAGCACTGGAGGAGTCCAGGTGAAGTAGGATCTGCCCATCTGTTCTGAGCTCTGGGCTAAGCAGGTTGTCTCCGAGCAGCCCGCCCTGGGCTGGGAGGCCTTAGCCCAACCCTCCTACCTGACCCAGGGCCGCGGTGACTGCCTGCCGCTCTCCCCGCCTCGCCTACGCCTGTTAGGCCTGGGAGAAACCGAAACCCTCCTCTGCAGACCATCAATCGGGGTGATGGCAGCAATCTCACCGCCTAGGGTCTAACACATTTAAAACATTAAAGCACCTGCCTCTCCCCCTGCCTTTTCTACCAACAGCCCCGAGTTATGTTGTTGTTGGTTGTTGTTGTTGTTGTTGTTTTTGAGACAGAGTTTCACTCTTGTCACCCAGGCTGGAGTGCAATGGTGCGATCTTGGCTCACTGCAACCTCTGCCTCCCGGGTTCAAGCGATTCTCCTGCCTCAGCCTCCTGAGTAGCTGAGATCACAGGAATGTGCCACCAGGCCTGGCTAAATTTTTATTTTTGGTAGAGATGAGGTTTCTCCATGTTGATCAGGGTGGTCTTGAACTCCCAACTTCAGGTGATCCGCCCGCCTCGGCCTCCCAAAGTGCTGGGATTACAGGTGTGAGCCTCCATGCCCAACAAGTTATGCCTTTTCTTTCTTTCTTTCTTTCTTTCTTTCTTTTCTTTCTTTCTTTCTTTCTTTCTTTCTTTCTTTCTTTCTTTCTTTTCTTTTCTTTTCTTTTCTTTTCTTTTCTTTTCTTTTTTTGAGTGAATAAAACCAGAAAAATGGTTCACTTGTGTAGTTACAAGTAAACCAAGTTACTCACTTGGAGATTAACATACTTGTGCCTGCCCTCTCCTGCCCTGGCCGGCACATGGGTCTCCCTGAGGGAATCGGGCAGAAGGCACAAGAGCAGCCCCTAGACAGTGACTCTTCCAGGGAGGCCTTGGCCAAACCACCGGACAGCCCTTGCCCAGGATCTTGATGAGCAGGCAGGGCTCTAGGCTGAGCAGGGAGTCCCACAGGAGAGCCGACCGGGCTGTGCTTCCAGGAGAGGGCTGCAGCCTACAGAGCTATGCTCCCGTGGAGGGCCAGACCAACCAGCCTGCCCCAGAGGTGGGGAAGGGAAGGCCTTTGTCTTACCAGATGCTCTAGTTTTGCTATTTATTTGCTGAGTGACTGTCAGTAGCTTAGTCTTTAAGGAGAGACACCTCAGACCCTTCTCTGTAAAACGGGCATAATATCCGTAGTTACCTAATAAACAGGTTGTACAGATTAAATGAGTTAATGCTTTCCAGCTGCTTATCACAGTGCACAACACAGAGCAAGTGCCTAGAAAACCGTTAGGGGTGCAGCGACAGCAGTGGGAGTCACTGTGACCACCACTAGCGCCTTCTAGAACTCCCACAAAAAAGCACTAAGTCATCCACAAGCCGATCCCCCACCCCACAATGTCGTCCCTGTCACCCAGGCTACACAGTGATCACAGCCGAAAAAGGAACACTTCTGAGGACAAGCGGAAAGTGTGCCTGGAACATAAACGTTTGCTGAACGCATGCTGGAATCAAGAGATTGCAAATAAATCAGGGCTCATACGCTCCTCACAAAAAGAAACTGAAACTCACAGCCCACTCACAGAGGGCAGTTCAGTCCCCTCAGTAGCTGACAGCACCAGAGGGCTTAGCTATGCTGGCTGAGTGTGATGCTGGCTCCTCTCTCCCTCTGCCTAAGGGAGCATGTGTTCAGCGAACATTAACTTCTCTGTGCCTCTGTTTGCTCATCTCTAAGCTGGGTAGCATACAAATAGCAACTACTTTGTAGGATTGCTGTAAGAATTAGATGTGACACTGTACATGTAAAGCACCTAAGTCGGTGCATTTGCACACTGTAAGTGTTCAATGATACTAGTTTTTATCATTTGTTTTCAGAAGATAAGAATTTGATCCCTGCTTATACTATACTCTCCTAATACTCTGAGCAAATTTTAGTCATCTCTGAAGTTTGTTCACCTCCTATAAAATGGGAGTATTATCCATTCAAACTCATTAGACTGTTGTGATGAGTAAATGAAAGAAAATCAGTGAAAGTGCTCTCTGCCCCCTCCCATCTTGTTTTGTTGTTGTTTTTTCATTGCGTGTGTGTGTGTGTGTGTGTGTGTGTGTGTGTGTGTGTGTTTAAGATGGAGTCTCTCTCTGTTACTAGGCTGGAGTGCTGTGGCACAATAGGCTCACTGCAACCTCCGCCTCCCAGGTTCAAGTGACCCTCCTGCCTCAGCCTCCCAAATAGCTGGGACTGCAGGTGCACACCACCATGCCCAGCTAATTTTTTGTATTTTTTAGTAGAGATGGGGTTTCACCATGTTGGCCAGGATGGTCTCGATCTCTTGACCTCGTGATTCACCTGCCTTGGCCTCCCAAAGTGCTGGGATTACAGGCATGAGCCTCTGCGCCTGGCCTCCCATCTTTATATGACTTACATCTCTTCCAGTGCCTGGTATATAAATGCCTGTCAAATGAATGAATATAAAACTCTAGGATATGGCGGCTATTTAACTGTTCGCTGAACATTTGAATTAAAATGGAAGTACTTTTATGTGGCTTTAGCAATGGTGGCTCAACAGATGGGATGGTTTCAAGAGAGATTACAGACCAGCAACCACCCTTGGTTCTGTCTGTTGCTTCCTTTTTTTCCTTTTTTAGGAACATGGGCTGTTACAATCAAGTCAAACACATCCCAGCAACTTTGATCCTTTGGGTCCTGCCTCCCAAAGGGAGGACCAAAGGTCACCTTCTTTGTTCATCTAACAGATGAGTAAAAGATACACTGCAGCCACCAGATGATCTCTGCCTCATTCCAGAATCAAGATCAACTTTGAAACAATTAACAAATTGTTGTCTCTTAGTCCTAGAGGACTTGGAGTCTACTCCAGTTCTAGTTTAGCTTTTTCCAAGGTCGTGCCCTAATTTTATGCCTGCAGTTCTTCTTCTTAACCAATCTCATTCTAAAGAGTTGTCCATTTTAATGGCCCTGGGCCAACAGCCTGCCAAAGAAATAAAAATAAAATAGCAGAAGGAAGAGAGAAAAGAGAGGGAAAAGAAGAGGAAAAGGGAGAGGAGGAAAAGAAACAGAAGAAGGGGAAGGAAGAGGAGGAGAAAGGATGGAAGGGAAGGAGGAGGAGGAGAAAGGATGGAAAGGAAGGAGGAGGAGGAGAAAGAGGAAGAGGAGAAGGAGGAAAAAGAGGGAGAAGAGAAGGAGGAGGAGAAGGAAAAGCAAAAGGAGCAGGAAAGAAAAACAATAGTTTTTTGATTCCGTGGATTAGTCAGAAACCATTAACACTGAGTAGGCATTTCTCAACTTGCCCTCTTGGAACTCTGGAATGAAGCAAATCCCCTCGTGGGCTCTACTAGAGCACGTTAATTCTAACAAGATGAAGTTGCTGTTCCAGTAATTCATTTCAAGAAAACTTTCCTGGAAAGCTGTACTTTCCCCATAAGAAACCACTGCTTTATTAAGGTGCTTAAGATTACGGGGACTTGGCATGCAGGCATGCTGAAGGCATCACTTAGTTTCTGGCCAGGCCCTGATTGCTATGTGGGCTCACAAAACAGTACCGAGCAGGGAACAGAGGGAGCATAGAGACCAGGTATGTCTCTAGTCCTTCCCAGGTCTCCGTCCCCTTTTGAAAATGGAGATTCCAGTGTCTGCCCAGGGATTCCACCAGGGTCGATGAGATCATGTGTGTAAAACTTGTTTGAACTCCTTGGAGAAATAGTGTTCTTTAAATATCATTTCATTATCTGGTATGATTTTTAAATCTGTGCTTGTGTAACCAAGCAACAATACTTGAGGGGCATCTCCAACCCCATTAGCCAGTGTTCCCTAGAAAGTCACCCACTCTCAGTTCTTGCTCTCACCCCTTTTATCCTTTCCCTCTGACCAGCCTGAAAAGAAAAACAAGAAAAAGACCAAAAAAAAGTAAAGGACACAAACATCCATGGTACACCTCCTGTGTGTCAGGTATGAGGCTAGGCGCTTTGTGAAAATCTGCACAGCACCCGGTAAGAAAGGGATTATCATCATCATATCCCTGAAGAAATAGGCTCAGAAAGGTTAAGTAATTTGTAGAACCAAGATGCTAACCAAGGTGTTCCTGGCTTACTCTTTCTATTCGACAGTGCCATCGTCCCTCAAAGAGCTCTAAAAAGATTCTCCTACCCCATCACATTTGAGAGCTGCTGGCATGGACCTGGTTAATGAGCTCAACTCATAAATAAATACTGGGGGCTCATTATTATGAAAGATGACCACTGCTAATCGGATTACAATCTCATTTAAACAGAAGTCCTGAACCCATTTTTTTCAATAGAGTTCAGTCTAGCTGAGTTAATGACTTGTCTACCAGCCCCTCTTAACCTAGTTCTGACCTGCCTCCCACTGATTGGCAATAAGCCCATCTAATCCTTCCATCTAATCCTTCGTACCCTGTGGATAGGTAGATAGAGTGAGACAGTGGAGGAATGCAACCAGTGATGGAAAATTGTTTTGACACCTTGCCTCTCTCCTCCCTCATCTCACACACTACTTCTTTCGTGTTCCACCAACCTTCGATCTCTTTTTTACCCCACACATTCTACAAACATCAAGGATCCTTGCTAAAGCTCAGACAGATCTATGTTTAAATCCAAGACCCTGATCCTTGGGCATGTCCTTAACTTCTCTCAATCTCACTTTCTCCAACTGAAAACTGTGGGAGAATAGGGTTGCTGTGAAGATTCAATAAGATAATATATCCATAAAAGGTACTTAGCATAGCACCTGCACATGTAAATAGTAGCTGCATATTATTATTTCTTTTTTCAAAAGTCTATCCCTTTTAATTTGAGGGATCATAGTCATTGTCCCACAATGACTATGACCAAAAGGGATCACAGTCATTGAGTCATAGTCAAATTAAAACTCCTTAATTGTGGTTTAAGCTCCTCAATAGTTATACCTATTTTTCATATTTATTTATTCTTTCATACATCAAATATTTACTGAAGATCTACCACATACCCAGCCAGGACAATGTACATCACAGATGCAAACACCTGCCTCCCTGTTATGTATTAGTCTGTTTTCACGCTGCTATAAAGACACTACCCAAGACTGGGCGATTTATAAACAAAGGAGGTTTAATTGACTCAGTTCCGTATGACTGGGGAGGCCTCAGGCAACTTACAATCATGGTGGAAGGGGAAGCAGGCACCTTCTTCACAAGGCAGCAGGAACGAGTGTGAGCCCAGGGGGAAGAGCCTCTTATAAACCATCAGATCTCATAAGAACTCAGTCACTATCAGGAGAATAGCAAGGGGAAACTGCCTCCATGATCCAATCACCTCCCTCCCTCAACACATGGGGATTACAATTTGAGATGAGATTTGGTGGGGACACAGAGCCAAATCATAGTATTTACACTATAGAGGACAGAAAAAAAAGCAGCCAATTAACCAACCAAGACTTAAAGGAGATTTGAGAAGGAGCCACACAAATATGAGAAAGGGAGAGCCAGGAAAAGAGTGTGGCTTGTGCAAAGGCCCTGAGGCTAACAGGTAGCTGGCAGGCTTCAACCACAAGGGCAGTGGACATTCTGGCTGGAGGAGGGAGGCAGGGGTGGAGGGACATGAGGTCAGGCAGAGCAGACATTTGCCATGGGTACAAAATTAAGGGGCAGGCTGGGAGCCATGGCTCACGCCTGTAATCCCAACACTTTGGGAGGCCGAGATAGGCAGATCACCTGAGGTCAGGAGTTCAAGACCAGCCTGGTCAACATGGAAAAACCCTGTCTCTACTAAAAATACAAAAAATTGGCCGGGCATGGTGGCACATGCCTGTAGCCTTCCTAGCGACTCGGAAGGCTGAGGCAAGAGAATCACTTGAACCCGGGAGGCGGAGGTTGCAGTGAGCCAAGATCATGCCACTGCACTCCAACCTGGGTGACAGAATGAGACTCTGTCTCAAAAAAAGAAAAAAAAAACACAACAAAATTAAAGGGCAGCAAAAAGCTCAGTAATCAAGATGAATAATATTTTAATTAATCGTATTTAATACAAAAAATCATGATAAAACATCAATATTTTAGATAAAGACAGGATCAGTATGAGTGATTCTCCATTTTGCCTCAGGCTCTGCCACGGCCCAGCACAGTGTCCATCTTGAGAATGGAGAGCCCCCTTACATTTTGCTCCTGGAGCCAGTGCCTCACTTGCCTCACCCTCCTCCCAGCCCTGAGTCCGAGAGGAGCAGGGACAGGCAATGCAGGGCCCTGAGGCCACTGCATTTTTGGAACATGACCTGACGTGCACCCGACTCCTCCAACCACTGTCCTCTGTGTGCCGCGTCCTCTCCGCTGCAGTCATGCACATGCCATCATGGCCCGTGGCCACCATCCTCCTCCTTGACACTCTAGAAGCTGCTCTGTCTGAGCGAGGCGGCAGAATTTACAACAGGATGTGGTTATTGGCGCTGCACAGATATGTGAGGGGAGCCTAGACGTCCGGTGTATTCATTCAGCAGGGTGGCTAAGGACCTTCTCTGTGCCAGTCACCAGGCTAGATGAGAGGATGTGACAGGGAGCAAGAAGCCCGTGGAGCCTGGGCTGCCAGCCCACTCATGACCCTAGGAGTCCTCGCACAAGATCAAGGAGACCTGAAATAAACAGCCAGAAACAAACCCTCAGATGATACAGTCAGCCAGCAGCCTCAGCTTCAGAGGCAAGGTAGGAAACGGCCATGAAGATGTTCTTCAGCCCAGACAGATGTGGGTAGGAGGCTGGCTGTATCACCTCGAAGCTGTGGGATCTTGGACAGTTTACGGGGTCGTTCCAAGGGTCAATTTTCTCATCTGTGGAGTGGAAACAGACTCCCTTCAGAGGCCCCCTGTGAGCAGCAGAGAATGACTGTGAGGTGTGTGACGCGCTTGACGAGCACCGTCTGTCAGGATTATGATGGCAGCACTGAAGTGCTTTCTGTTTCTATTCTGACCTACAACGGTGCCTCCTTCTGTCACCAAGTATAGGTAAGAGTTGGGAGAAGAATGGCAGACTCCTCCGGTGGCTCCCATGGGGTTCCCGCAGGGAGGCAGCCGGCAGCAGATGTAAGGAAGCCCTGCCGGTCAGACGCTTGGAGAAGGAACGAGATGTTGCCAGCACCACTCACGGGGTTTGCAAATAAACTGTCACCTCTCAGCTCTCACCAGTGTGCGGCTGTGACAGACAGGTTCATGTGTGTGCAACACCCTCTTCCCTGCCACCCCCAACTTGAACACTTTCTGTTGAAAAATGCCAGGCTGCGCAGCTTTCAAGTAGATGGAGGAATCTGTGAGCATCAGGCCTTCCCGGCAGGGGAGTGAGGACAGCCGGTGCCTGCGTCCTTAGCCTGATTGTCGGCTGAATTGCGGAATTTGCAGCAAGGTTTCTAAGGATCGCCAGCCTGGGTGGTTCAAACTGGCAAGGTCCAGTGCCCATGCATGGAGCCCAAGCTACCTGCCAGTTTGATGACAGTCAGGTTTGTAGGGCTCCATCTTGGAATTTTAGGCCAGAGAGAAAAGGTCGGAGCCCCTCTCTGTGGTACCTTTGGGGAAAGCCAGAAACAAGGATGTCAAGAAGAGTTCGGAGTTTTGAGCTGGAAGGTATCTCAAAAATCGGGTAGTCCAGTCATTTTCACATGTCCACTTTTACAGGAAAAACTTTGTTTATCTCAAATATAATCATATTATAAACTTAATATGTATTTTTAAAAGAAAAAAATATGCTCTTCTGTGTTGCTCGACAGGGATGCTATTGAACATTCCAGAAAGAATTTGTTTTGTGGAACAGTCCTGTTGTACAAAATATTTAGTATTCCTGGCCCCCATCCCCAATATCAGTGGTGCCCCCTCCGCCACCTCAAGTGACTGAAACTAAAAAGCGCCACATATTCCTCCATGCCCTCTGTGGTTACCATTCCCACTGGGAACTCATCTAATTAAGTGGGGTTGCAAGGGAGAGGGCAGCCACTGAGCCTGAGATGGCGCCCTTGAACCTGGCCTTTGCAGAGCATCCCCTCTAAAAACCACCGTGGAGTTGCCTGACAACACCGGAAGCAGCACATTCTCACTGTATTGCCTGGAATAAGCCCTTTAGCCTCTGGGGGCCTCCATTTTCTCCTCTGCAAAACAGAAATGATAATCCTTGCCTATTCCATAGCACTTTTGTGGAGACCAAATGAGGCCTTGCGCACAGCATACTTTGTAAACTCCCGAGCCCTTGCTGATGTACAGCATCCTTCATCATATTACTCTCCTGTGTATATAAAGACACTGTTATCCAAGTCTTTTGAAAAGACTTACCATGGAAACCAAATAATAAAAGCAAAAAGCTCAGTCATAAGGCTTTCACTGAAACCTGCTTCTATTCGCGTCCGTTGCACACACAGCCCCTGGAGACGACGGCTGTGCTCCACTCCCACTGAGACACCTACTTCGGCTTTTGTTAGCTGCCAAGACAGTCAACCAACCTCGACCTGCAGCAGAGGCTCAGCCGGCACGACTGGGAAGCCCACAACTTAGAGAAAACTGCTTAGTGGGCCTCAGTCCTTTCCCTGCTACCCAAATGGTGCTTTTGACTTGAAAATATATCAGGAAAAAAGTTATGAACAGACATTTCACCCAACTTCACACCTGTACCAGATCCAGATGTCACCATTTTGACAATGTCTGCATCATTTTCAGTGTTTTGACAGGTTGGAACCTAATTCGTTAACAAAAGTTGAGATTTTCATTGAAAGGAGAATCAAGATGACATCACATCATTGAGGTCTCTCTTTCCCCTGGATTATTTGAAAAGTAGTCCTCAAGTCATAAAAGAAAAGGCTGTGCAGGTATGTTTTTCAGAATGAATGCAGGCAAAAAAGTCCATTTTAACTTCACTGTAAGCTACAGCCAATGTTTTTCCAAGTTCCAAATCTTAGTAGGTGAAATAGCTGGGTTTATTTCTTTCTTTTCCTCTGTTCCTCATTCCTGTGTTCGTGGTATGCATTACCCTGAAATGAGAGTCCTTCTAACATTCCCAAGTAAGCCCCAGGAGCCAGGTGGAATTGCTTTAGTAGGCTTAGGATCAGCTTTGCAGGATAAAATCTCACAATATGTCCACTTACTCCCAACCCTTGGCCATTGTTTTCTCTAGTTTGGCTAAATACAACTTATGGTTCAAAGAGAAAATGCATGGCGTGGTTTTGCTGGCTTCCTCAAAATATCCAAGGGATTCCACATGGGTAAATCTAATATAAATAAGAAGGAGATGATTCCATTTCTCCGTAAACATGCCTGGGCTAAAGATACATGGAAAGGGTGCCTGGCTTGAAACATTCTACTTTCTCCACTTCAGAAAAAAATAGCATGAACAAATAAAGCGGATCCAAAACACTAGCCCAGGATCACCAAACACAAAGGAGGAAAATACTGAAATGGCAAAAGAAAACGTAAGTGAAACTTTCCATCTTCATTCACACTGGGGAGCACAGAGAAGCTAAACCAGTAACTGAATTTTTAAGGATCATGTGTGGCTTTATTGTCATCCCTGGCAGTAGAGGTCAGGCCATCTTACCCACTGACCTGGAGCAGCTGCACTTTGGCTGTGTTCGTCTTTGCTGGTGTATCTCAGTTTGTTGCCAAGGAAAAATGAAATAGAAGCCCAGGAGCAAAAGGTCAATAATGGCAGCAGAAGAAAGGAAACCTGTTAAATTGTCTCTGCCTCTCCATCACCTTTGCTTCTTTTTGAACACTTACTCTTCTAGACCAGACGCTTGTGCGAATAAAGGCCTATTATATAAGCAATTCAAAAACGATACAGGGGCAAGTTTTCCCATGATAAATGTCGATTAACCCATAATGGGCAGTGCACCTTCAAACGGAGGATCTGGGTGCTAAGCAGCAATACAGCTAGTTAGTAAGCACATGACTCCTCATTCAGTCGAACCAGCTTTGCCACTTGCTTTCTGTGTGACATGGGACAAGTCAATCTCTTTAATTTTCAGATTTGGCATTCGTCTAATGGGATTAATAACTATGACTATCTCATGATTTTTGTGTGCCTTAAAGAAATGATCCAGATAAACTCTTAACACATTGCCTGGTACAAAATTCTTACAAATGTTAGTCATTGTTATTGTTTTTGTTAGAGATTTGAAAATATGCCATATGAGAGGCAAGTGAAATACCTTCTCTAAACCGCTTCACTCCACAATTCTGCATTACTCACAGCTACGCAGCGCTCACCAGTTACAGTGCTTAATTCAAATTTTAAAATTTCTGTTCCCATTGCTTAGGCACCATTAAATCTGACAGAGTTGGAATTCCTCTGGGTACCTCGCCAGGCCCCTGCCTGCATCCAGACCCACCTGGATATTGCATGGATATAAAGAGCACAGCCTGGAGTTTTCACCTGCAAAGAAACAGTCTCACTCCGGCCAGTACTGCCTATGCGAAAAGCTGGCCAGTCTCTAAGAGAAATACTTTGTCTCAGAGAGCAGGCACAAGGCTGTTCCACAGACTCCCTATCCAAGAGGAACTTCCTGGTGGTGAACCATACAGTGTGCTCAGATTTACACATTAGGCGTACCTGATGTCCAAATTAAAGGCAGCCTGTAGCATTCAGGATGACACCAATAAAGGGGGTGGCAGCAGCATCCCAGAGCATTGAAACTGCCAAAGGATTATAAATCATTCTACTGTAAAGACACACGCACACATATGTTTATTGCAGCACTATTCACAATAGCAAAGACTTGGAACCAACCCAAATGCCCATCAATGACAGACTGGAAAAAGAAAATGTGGCACATATACACCATGGAATACTATGCAGCCATAAAAAAGAATGAGTTCATGTCCTTTGCAGGGACATGGATGAAGCTGGAAACCATCATTCTCAGCAGATTAAAACAAAACCAGAAAACCAAGCACCACATGTGGGAGTTGAATAATGAGAATACATAGACACAGGGAGGGGAACATCACACACCGGGGCCTATTGAGGGGTGGGGGGCAAGGGGAGGGAGAGAATTAGGATAAATACCTAATGTATGCAGGGCTTAAAACCTAGGTGATGGGTTGATGTTGCAGCAAACCATATGGCACATGTATACCTATGCAACAAACCTGCACATTCTGCACATGTATCCCAGAACTTAAACTAAAATAAAAAATAAAAAATATACACATATGCAAACCAGTACAGGAGAAAGAAAGAAAGAAAGAAAGAAAGAAAGAAAGAAAGAAAGAAAGAAAGAAAGAAAGAAAGAAAGAAAGGAAGGAAGGAAGGAAGGAAGGAAGGAAGGAAGGAAGGAAGGAAGGAAGGAAGGAAGGAAGGAAGGAAGGAAGGAAGGAAGGAAAAAGAAAGGAAAGGAAAGGAAAAGAAAAGAAAAGAAAAGAAAGAG
Source organism: Macaca thibetana thibetana (assembly GCF_024542745.1). Taxonomy (NCBI): domain Eukaryota; kingdom Metazoa; phylum Chordata; class Mammalia; order Primates; family Cercopithecidae; genus Macaca; species Macaca thibetana. Next base: position 19,137,675 of record NC_065594.1, read on the forward strand.
AAAGAGAAAGAAAGAAAGAAGGAGAGAGAGAGAGGAAGGAAGGAAGGAAGGAAGGAAGGAAGGAAGGAAGGAAGGAAGGAAGGAAGGAAGGAAGGAAGGAAGAGAAAGGAAAGAAGGAAAGAAGGAAGGAAGGAAAGAGAGAGAGAAAGAAAGAAAGAGAGAGAGAGAAAGAAAGAAAGAAAGAAAGAAAGAAAGAAAGAAAGAAAGAAAGAAAGAAAGAAAGAAAGAAAGAAAGAAAGAAAGAAAGAAAGAAAGAAAGAAAGAAAGAGAGAGAGAGAATGCCATCCATGGGCTAAGGGACGTATGCAAGTCTGAAGAGAAGCACTCACTGATGTAGGGTACCAGGACAGTGCCCAAGTAGCGCTGATGGAGGCAGGCACAAAACAAGATGCCTTGCCTTCCTCCATCTCCCACAGATGGAATCTCTTTGCTCTAACAGGGTTGTTGTGGGTCTGCTACATTATCCAGTTTTTACATTTACTTTTATTTGTGAGACTGAGTTGGTAGTGTCATTTACCCACTCAGAATAAGGAAATGTGAAATTCCCACTTACAACCAAAACTTTTTGGCTGGGTATAGAGCAAGAAATCTGTCCATCCATCAGCAACTCCATCCAATCAGTCAGTGCATCAAAGCAGGAGAGTAGTTGAAAAAGCTCCAATAAGATGATGAGTTAATGAATGCACTTTGCTGCTTCTTACCCTGAACCAAATTCTGAGATACCCAGGAGCAAAAAGAAATGTGGTGAACCCCAAAACCCAGTGTTACTGCTGTGAGACTCACCTGAGAACACAGAAGGTAGCTGGGTTGCTATGCGGACACGGCATCCTAGGCTGGAGGAGGGTCAGGCTACCGATGAGCATGGAGGCCAGGGAGAGCTGTCAGTCTCTGCCCTTTTCTTTCCTCAGCATGAACCTGGGAAGATCCATATCCGCCCATCATCTAAATGCAGCAATGCCAGCCCAGCCCAGTGCCTGCTGGAAATGAAGGGACACATTGGAGCAGCTCAAAGCAGAGTTAAGAAGGTCTCTGAGAAGCAAAGTCACCCTGTTATGGAAAAGGTACAAACAGAGAAAGGGTCCCTAATACAGTTCCAAGGCAATATGATTCAGGAGGAAAAATGAGTCATTAAACAAGAACAGCAGCTCATTTAACAATGTCTGCCAGAGGGAGCAGATATCATGGACACAGAAAAAGAACCTAAAAGAAAAGAAGCCCTATAGTCCCAATGATTTTGGAGGCTGAGGCAGGAGGATTGCTTGAGGCTAGGAGTTTGAGACCAGCCTGGGCAATATAGGGAGACTCCATCTCTACAAAAAATAAAGAATATAACAGGAATTGTACAAATGTAAATGAGTTGAACTCACCAATCAGATTAGATTTTTTTTTAGATTTTTTTATTTATACAGCATTATGCATTTGCAGGGCACCCTTTTAATAATCATTAAAAATGTAATAAAGATAATCAGAAAAAACTGAACCAAAAATAAGCCAACATAATTAATTGTCACACAAAGATTTGTAAGAAACATAATAATAGACAAAGAGGAATATGAAAAATTGGTAAAACACTCAAGAAGAATATGAAGATAAATGAATATCTATGTACTTAACAATGTGGTCTCAAAACATAAAACAAATCTGAAGAGAATGCAACAAGACAACTGTGGTTAGATTTTAATAAGCCCCTTTCAGGAACTGATGGAGCAAAGAGACAAATAAAAGTAGAGAAATATAAATAGTTGTTAAGCTCAAGTGTTAGGTATATACACTTCTGCATGAAAGAAATAAAACATTCTTTTAAAACAATCATGAAATCATGAAATGTTCACCAAAATCTGCCATTTACAATCTTACAAAGGAACCTCAATAAATTTCCTAAAGTCATACACACTGTGCTCTTTGAATATCAGGAATAATTTATGCCAGAAAATTAGATAACCTAGAACAGTGGCTCCCAACATTTTTGGCACCATGGAAGACAATTTTTCCATGAACCAGGGTTGGGGGATGGTTTCAGGATGATTCAAGGGCATTACATTTATTGAGTACTTCATTTCTATTATGATTACATTGTAATATATAATGAAATAATTATACAATTCACCATAATGTAGAACAAGTGGGAGCCCTGAGCTTGTTTTCGTGCAACTAGACGGTGCCATCTGGGGATGATGGGAGACAGTGACAGATCATCAGGCATTAGATTCTCATAAGGAGTGCCCAGCCTAGATGCCTGGCATGCACTGTTCACAAAAGAGTTCGCGCTCCTAATCTAATGCTGCCACTGATCTGACAGGAGGTGGAGCTCAGGCAGTAAGGCGAGAGATGGGAGCAGCTGTAAATACAGATGAAACTTTACCTGCTCTCCCAGCACTCATTTCCTGCTGTGTGGTCCAGTTCCTAACAGGCGATAGTCCAGTACTGGTCCATGGCCCAGGGGTTGGGACCCCTGACCTAGAAGAAATGGGCAAATTATTTGAAACACACAAATTACCTAAACTAACTCAAGAGGACAGAAAATATCAGCAGACCCATAACAAGAAATTGAATCAGTAATCAAAAAAATATCCAACAAAAAAAAAATGTTCTACACCAGAAGGCTTACTGGTGAATTCTACTGAACATTTTAAAAAGAATTAACATCAGTCTTTTTCAAACTCTTCCAAATGCTTGAAGAGGAAGAACACTCCCTAAGCCATTGTATAAGGCCAGCATTACTCTAATACCAAAGTCAAAGACACTACAAGAAAAGAAAACTACAGACCAATAATCCTTTATGAATATAAATACAAAACTCCTCAACAAATTAAACAGTCTTCACTTAAGGTCATGGATAGGTTATTGGAAACTGTGACTTTTAAGCAAAATGACATACAGCAAGTCCTTCAATAATGCTTCCTGTTCTATTTCATTTTATGTTAATTTTAATGAAAAAAACCTGTTTTTGTTTTAGGTAATTTTGCTTAAAGTCACGGTTTCCAAGGACGTGTTGATGATGTTGAGAAGTTACTGTACTAGCAAGCAGAGTTCAGCAGCATGTTGAAAGGATTACACACAATGACTAAATGGGATTTATCCCAGGAATGGAAGGGTGGTCCAACATATAAAAAACTAACCAATAATAAATAATTATCAAAATCCCAATGGCATTTGTTGCATAAACAGAAAAACTCATTCTAAAATTCATATGGAATTTCAAGGGACCCCAATTAGCTGAAAGTATGCTGAAAAAGAAGAACAAAGTTGAAGAACTCATACTTCTCAATATAAAAACTTGATTGACATAGCTTCAGTAATCCAAACAATTTGGTACTAGCATAAGGATAGACATGTAGACAAATGGAGTAGAACTGAGAGCCTAGAAATAAACTCTCACATCTATGGCCAATTTATTGTTGATCATCCAATGGGGAAAGAACAGGTTCTTCAAAAAATGCTACTCCAAAAACTGGATATTCACATGCAAAAGAATAAAGTTGGACCCTTCCCTTACACCATATACAGACATTAACTGAAAATGGACCAAGCACCTAAACGTAAGAGCTAAAACGATAAAACTCTTAGGAAAAAAAAAAAAAAAAACATAGGGACAAATCTTCATGGCCTTGGATTTGGCAATGATTTCTTAAATATGACACTAAAAGTATAAGTAACAAAAGAAAAAGAATGACAAACTGGATTTGATGAAAATTTAAAACTTTTGTTCATCAAAGGACACTATCAACAGAATGAAAAGACAATCCACTGATGGGAGAAAATATTTACAAATCACATATTTAAAAGGTCTAATATCTAGAATATATAAAGAACTCCTATAACTCAACAACTAATAGACAACCCATTGTAAAAAAAAAAAAAAAAAAAAAAAAAAAAAAAGGAAAAAGACCTGAGTAGACATCTCTGCAAAGAAGACATACAAATAGCCAGTAAGCACATGAAAAGATCTTTAACATCATTAGCCATTACGGAAATGCAAATCATAACCACAATGAGATACCACTTAATACCTACTAGGATGGCTATAATTGAAAACACACACACACACACACACAGAAAGAGAGAGAAAATAGCATGTGGACAATAATGTGAAGAAATTGGAACCCTCCTACATTTCTGGTAGGAATGTAAAACTGTGTAGGCATTGCAGAAAACAGTTGGCAATTCCTACAAAAAAAAAAAATGTAGAATTATCATGTGGCCCAGCAATTGAACTCTTAAATATATACCCCAAAAAACTGAAAACAGGAATTCAAACAAATATGTGAACACCAATGTTCAAGGCAACATTATTCACAGTAGTCCAAAGGTGGAAACAACCAAGGTATCCATCAACAGATGAATAGATAAACAAAACGTGATATACACATACAATGGAATATTATTTCATCATGAAAAGATATGAAGTTCCGATACATGCTACAACATGGATGAACCTTGTAAACATTATTCCAAGTGAAATAGGCCAGACACAAGAGAACAAATATTGTATGATACCACTTATATGAAATATCTACAATAAGCCAATACGTAGAGACAGAAAGTATATTAGAGGTTACCTGGGGCCAAGGGAAAGCAAGAATAGAGGGTAATTGCTCAACAGGGGTAGAATTTCTGGTTGGGTGATGAAAATGTTTTGATGATGGTTGCACAACATTTTGAATGTAAATAATGCCACCGAATTGTACACTTAAAATGGTTAAGATGGCAAATGTTGTCTTATCTGTTTTAGCACACACACAAACACACCTTCAAATAACCAAGCAAATGAGAAGAAAATACTTATTAGGAAGCCAAGAAGTGGGAAAAAAGAAATAACTAGAGGAAATTCAGACAATGGAATTGTCAGTCATTGAATTTAAATTAACTATTTAACTATGCTTAATATGTTTGCAGACATTTTTTTTTCTTTTTCTTCTTTTTTTTTTTTTTTTTTTTTTTTGAGACAGAGTCTCACTCTATTGCCCAAGCTGGAGTGCAGTGGCGCAATCTTGGCTCACTGCAACTTCTGCCTCCTGGGTTCAAGAAATTCTCATGCCTCAGCCTCTCAAGTAACTGGGACTACAGGCTCCTGCCACCATGCCCAGCTAATTTTTGTATTTTTAGTACAGATGAACCGAAATATACCTGTAATGACAATAAATGCAAACCAATTAAACACTCCATTTGAAAGACTGAGAAATCAAGCCAAACTCAACTATACACTGCTGACAAAAGACTCACCTTAAATATAAAGAAATAGAAATGCTGCAAGTAAAAGGATGACAAAGATATATCATACAAATCCTAACCCAAAGAAAGCTGATGTAGCTATACTAATATTAGATAGTGTAGACTTTAAGGCAAGAAGCACTCCTAGAAATAGAGACACTTCATAAGTGTAAAAGCTTCTACCAAGAAGATATAGCAATTTTAAATTTCTAAGCACTTAACATCATAGACTCAAAACATATAAAACAAAAAGACAAAACTAAAAAAAAGTAAAAATGCATAATCTTTGTGGAGTATTTTAATACATTAATATATTTAATATATTTCTCAAAGCAGACATAAAGTCAATATATAAAATATATGAACCACACAATAACCTAACTGAGATATATTAGTCACTACAGCCCAAAATTAAATAATATGCACTCTTTTGAAATTTGCATGAGAAACTTACCAAAACAGAACATATCCTAGTCCATACCCTGGGAACATTTCAAAAGGCTGAAATCTTACAGTGTCTATTCTTTAATCAATAACAGAAAGGTAATTAGAAAATCTGTCAATGCTTGGAAATTAAGCACCACAAATGCTTGGACATTAAGCACTACACGTACACAGTCCAAACACTATACAGCCTCCAAAGATATACATATCTAAGGACTCATACAATGAATTAGAGTGGCTGTCAGTGGAGAGAGAATAGTAAATAAGGAAATTAAAAAAAATAAAATGTAACCAACAGACAGGCCATGCACAGCATGATAATTTTGGTGACTCATGACCCCAAAAGTATGTTGAATTCAACCCTGTACACCTGAGGTCAAAAATTAAATAAATAAATAATTTTATAAAGAACTTCTAGAAATCAGAAAATCTAAATTCTAGCATATTCCAAATATACTGTCAATTCCACGTCTTTGGGCTTCATGTTTGGTATCTACAGAGAATGCATACTAATATTAACGAACAGTCTTTGTACCTCATACGTCAATTCAACAAGCAGCCATTGAATTTGTTATGTGGCAGACACTGCACCAGTTGGTGGGGACACAGTTCCAGCTCTCAAGAGTCTTATTCCTCAAGGGCGCTGACGTCATACAAAGCAAAAGGAGGAAATTTTGTAAGAACCACCACAAAGCAAAATTGCACAGAAGCCACGGGTTACACAACGAAGTTCCAGGTATTTGATAACTGATTTTGACCTGGCTGAGGAGGACCTACCTTTTTTTTTGAGACAGGCTCTCACCTTGTCACCCAGGTTGGAATGCAGTGGTGCAGTCATGATTCACTGCAGCCTCCACCTCCCTGGGCTAAGTTGATCCTCCTACCTCAGCCCCCCAAGTAGCTGAGACTACAGGCACACACCACCATGCCCAGCTAACTACAGGCACACATCACCATGCCCGGCCAATTCAGTATTGTAACTTTTGCATTTTTGTTTCACCATGTTGCCTAGGCTGCTCTCAAACTCCTGGTCTCAGGCGATTCACCGGCCTTGGCCTCCCAAAGTGCTGGGATTACAGGCATGAGCCACCGCGACCAGCCAGGACCTATCTTTTGATCCTGGGAATGCTATGCAACATGTGAGCTCCTTCAGGGCAGGGGCAAAGGATTTTCGATTCTGCAATTCCAGTGTTTAGCCAAACAAGAGCGTATTACATTTTTGTTGAGTGAATGAATGTAGAATGGATGTCAGTTTGAGCTAGTATTCCATGTTCTATATTTCTACATCAAGACCCAGGTATAGAAAGAACTGGGACCTGTGACTGGAGGCAGACTTTACTGCATCCACAAGCAGGTAAACATCCTTCAGTGCTGAACTCGAGACAATGTCCAACCCCACACGCAGTCATAATTCCAGGGCTTACATCAGAGTACTGGAAAATTTCATTATCTGTCGGCCAACTGTGAATCAAATGCACACAATGCTGAGAAAGAACCACCCATCATAAAACCTTAAAGAATAACCTGCTTTCCAATGCATATGCAGGAATAAATGAGCACCTACCAGAGTGCTCACTGACAATATGAGCAGGACGATACCCTCCCAGTAAGGTTCTTGGAAGAATGACATGAAATGTTCAAAGGCCCAACAATTAGAGGTGCTCAATAAATATTTGCTATTAAATACACAGTGGGTATTCTGTAAATATGAGTTTTTCTTCTCCCTCCTTTCTCCCACTCTTCCACCTTTCCAAGAGAGGTAGGTAACCATGAAATAGAGAAATACTTTGAGGAATTTTCCTGCACAATTCTAGGTATACTGAACTGCAGAAAAACATAGCCACTGTTGTAGCATCGAAAGGCCAGGGATACTGGGTGCCACAGGGGGATTCTGGAAGAAGGAAATACTAGATATGGGGAAAGAACCATCTGTCTCTGCAAAAGGCCCCAACTTACCTTCAAAAACTTATTTTCCATTAGTCCTTTGCCCAAACTTAACAACAGATATTTATATAAAACTGCCTACGTGCTAGGCACTCTTCTAAGTGCTTTACACGGATTCCTAACAACAGTCCAATTAAATAAGTACCATTATCATCCCCATTTTATAGATGCAGATGCTAAGAACTAGAAGGATGAAGAAGTCCAGAGGGTCTCAAAACTGCTCGGGATTTATATCAGTACCTCTAGGAAATCCTCCAGGATTAGGCAAAGTAGCTAAGAAAAAAAAGAAAATTGAGGACTGACAAGAAGACCAAAGGTGGAACCCTGAGAAACAACAGCTACATTTATGGGACAGAAGGAGGAGGAATTGACCTCAGGGTGTGGTGTGAGAGGTAGTAGGAGAGCCAAGGCAGGGTGCTGTCTTGGCCATTCAGGGAAGGGTGTTCAAATAACGAGGTCACATCAACCATTTCAGGAAGGTATTGGGAAGTGTTTGCTGGGATTGGCAATTAGCAGGTCACTGACAACTTGGTTGAGAAGAGTTTTAGTGTTGTGCTGGGGAAAGAATAATGGCCTCATCCTCAAATCCCTTGAAAGAATCTCTCTCTCTCTCTCTCTCTCTCTCTCTCTCGCACGCGCATGCTCTCTTTCTCTCTCTCTCTCTGCATCTGTTACCTTTGACCAGGCTTATACATAGTAAGTGCTCATTTTGCTGGTTTTGCCATTGCTGATAAAGATAATGACATGCTACTATTGCTGTTATGAAGTCAAGAGCAAAAGATGGTGTGTATGTGAGTTGAGATTTCGAAAATATGGGTGCAGGAGGCAATTACCCCTCAATTTCAGTTAGGTAGGAAAGGGGTCAGGAAGACAGAGCTTCCTTCATTGCAGAGAGATGACCACAGGATGCCCCATAGTCAGTGACCAACTCTACTTAGCCAGAGAGAGAAACTGCAGTTCTCAGACAGTAAATGCAGTTGCCCCTTCTTATGGAGACTCAGCTGCCAGAAACAAAGGTGAGTGTTCAAGGTCACTGTGAACCCCGGGCCCACCCTTGAAATACTGTCCATTTGTCTGCCTCTAGTCCTTTTTTGGCTCCTGAAGTCCAATCATTCTTTGCCCTTTTAACCACTCTGGTGTGTCTTGGAGAAAACACAGTTCTTCGTGGTCTGCCAGTAGTCGAGGGAGGAATCTGAAAGCTGACTGTTTCTCCCACAGCTTCAGGAGCATTAAAACTTCAAAAGAGGAACTATTTATGCTGTCATTACCACAGCGGTCACTTCTGCAGGATTTCTTTCTCTGATGCAGCACTGGTTGGACAGGCTTGGCTCACGGCCCGCCGAGAGGGGAGAGGAGGGCGTTGCAGAGACACTGAGTCATCCTACCTCCTCCACGCCCTCCGCAGCTGCCCCTCACTGCACTTCCTCCTCCTCCTCAAGCTAAAGGTCAGCTCTCATGCTCATGCCAAGTTTTGAGAAACACACATACGCCAAAAAAAAAAAAAAAAAAAAGGCTTCAGAGAGGGTACATTTTTTAACATGAAAAGAAATAAGGAAAGCCTCCTTCAAAAATAAATGTAAAAATAAGTAACTCTTCCCCCACACTACTTAATAACTCCAGAATGATAAAAATTTTCCAATTGTGAATATGTAAGGAATAAAATAAAAGGAATGAATGCCCCACTGTGTTAATGCAGGCCTCTTTAAAATGATTCTAATTTCTTCCAGAAGGCTCTGGAGGGTAGATTGCAAGGTTTGTCTTAATATAGAATTATTCCCTTCTCTCTACATGTCTTTAGAACCAGTGTGAACATCGTGATATTTTACAGTTGGCAACCTGTACATCGCTGCTCAAAAATCCTGCATTCCAAGGGCTACAATCATGCATTGTGCATTTGAAATGCCTGTTGCTAAGAACAAATATCAACCCCAGGACGACCCCACTCAGCAGATCCAGCCAACTCCCGCACAGAGCTGTTTCCCGACCTCTGGTCAGAGACAGGAAGCCCATTGGACCTCAGGCCCAGGCAAGTGCGGAGGGTTCCTAGGCAGGTGACGTGGTAAAACATTGACGACTAGCTCTCTGTCTCTCTTCAGGATAACGTCTGCCTCCCACCCTTCCTGGTTCCAGCTTAGGAATCTATGCAACCCTTTTATATGCATTGCCAGGAGGCCTGGGAAGTAGATTCGACAGAGGTTTTACAGCATTGTTCCTATTTAACTGATCAAGGACTGAGCCTCGTAGTTTAACAACATGAAGTTGTACCGGAACGACTAAGCAGTTGCTGGAGTAAAACCCTCAGCTTCCAAATCGCACCCCCATTAAATTCACTTCCAGCCCCGTTGTACCCTCTTTCCCCATGAGGCCTCCCCAGTGGTGCTGAAAACAGGGACTGACCTGGTTGCGGCTGGAGGCTGGGGTCCTGTTCTTCACATGTTGCCACGCTGCCCTCGAAGGCCAACTGCCCCGTGGGCACTGTCCGTCTGCAGATCACTCGCTGTCGACACTCAGACCTCCATCTCACGGCAGGGTTGCCCGTGTCCACACCTCCCGCTTCTCCCATGCCACTTACAGCCTGTTTCAGATTAGTTTTAATTTTCTGGAGATTTTCCAAACTCTCCTCAGCCAAACAATCAGGGAGAGGGAGAGGCCTGGCGCCGGGCAAAGGAACAGAGCCCTTCCCGCCCTGGAGCTGCCTCCAGCAGAGGCAACTCCGTGTAGGGTGAACATGGCCACAACGGGGGAAAGCGATGATGTTCAATTATGTTATACGTTATGTGCTTTTGTTTTACGCACTTCTCCGTAAATGACCTCCTTCCTAGTGAGTGGAGGAGTGTTGGGGGTGGAGTGCTAGGATGTGAAAGTAAACACCAAGAGAAAGGTACAGGTTCAACGTGAGCATCTACAATAGGATTATCAAAGCTACAGAAAGGCTTTGTTAGGAGAGAAAGCGTTTTCCTCAATCCCTCTTCCTACCTTTCTTTAGCATTTCAGAAGGCAAGTCTGGCAAACCTGCTCCCGGAGTCCTGCCTGAAAGAGGTCTCACCCATTCGCCTGATGAATGGAGAGAAGAAGGAAGACAGAGAGAGGGAGAAATTTGGGGGCAAGGAGTATGATCCCCACCGCCTAAGTCCCGCATCTCTCAAAGCGGGCCTCAGGGGCTTTAGAGGCACTGGGTTAGGTATGGAGAGCCCAAACCATCAGCTGAGCGCACGCTGCTGGGACCTTTCAGGGCAGTCTGCCATCTGCAACATGAAGCAGGAACAGTGGTGCCCAGGAGGCATGGGATGCAAGGAGTTGGATCATTGGAGGACATGGCCTGGGTCTCCATGGCCGGTGGGCTGCAGGTCGGGGCCCAGAAGTTCCCCCATGGCTCCGTGAAGACAAGTAAAGTGGTGAGAGGCAGCTGGGTTGGCATCGACCTGGACGGGAGCGAAGAGGCCATGGGGCAGGCTGTGAGATCAAACACGTGGCCACCACGTTACTGGAAAATCACAGTATTAACTACAATCACCTTTGGGCGCTAACTTCAAGTAATAAGCAGAATCACACCGCTCCCCCACCTCCACCAATATCACACTGGCCCAAGTCAATTGCGTCTCCAATCCTGACTTCCTTTCTCGCTACATCGGCCTCCTTACTGGCCATCTTGTTTCCACTCTTGGCCCTTGCGGTCTATTTTTCACCTAGGAGCCAGAGTGACTCCTTTAAAAATGTAGCAAAGACCGTGACACTTCTCAAGTCAAAACTCTCCAATGACTTCCCAATTGATTTGAACTATAAAGTCCTCACCATAGCCAATAGGATGATACATGATCTGGCCTCTGTCTCCCTCTCAAACTCCATTTCCTACTGGCTCATCCTCTCCCACTCCACTGCAGTCCAGGACGACCTGGCTGGCCCACAGACATGCCAAGCATGCTCCCAGCTCAGGCTCTTTGCCTGGAATGTTCTCTCAAGATCCTTCTTCTCTCAAGATCCTCTTGGCTTGCACCCTCATTTCACTCAGGTCTCTTCTGTCACCTCCTAGGCCAGGCTGTGCTTAAACCACTCTTCCCAAAGTAGCACCCTGCCTGGGTCACTCCCTATTTCTTTATACTGCTTCATCTTCCTAATGCTTACCACCAATAACATTTATATTTATTTGCTCCCTCTCTGTCTCTCCAAACTAGAAAGGAGGCTTTGTGGGGACAAAGACTGTTGTTCACTGCCTGTCTCCAGCACCAGTACACTGTCTGGTGCATAGCACATGCTCAATGAACGTTTGTTGAATGAATAAAAGTGGCACCCCCCAGGATCTGTAAACTTCAGAGCTCATGCTCTCAACCACTTTTCTATGCTACTCCCCGGTATTGGGACGTGTTGATCAATCTGAAGAGCAGCTGTAAGCAATGGACACACACAGGTGTGATTGGTAGTCCTCATTAAATATCTGTTCAACTGAAGGCACATCCTAGATGAAATCCTCAGTTATTCAGCTTCTAAGGATGGGGAATGTATGAATTATAGAAAGGTCAGTCAGCTAACGAAGTGTGAAACTATTAAACGTCTAATTCACTATCATGATACCTGTTCTACACTGCTTATACCACTAAATGCCACTTGAGATTACCATGCGTATTTGTTGTTTCTTTATCATCTGTTTCCTTTATTGCCTTGTAAGCCTTATGAGAGGAGACACCTTGCCTTCAATGTGGAATAATCGGAACAATAAATAAATGAATGAATTCAGGCAACTGATTTGTTTAGTTCTGTTTCCACAACTCCCAAACAACTTCCAAATTATAATTTTACTTCACAGAAAGATGACGTCCAGGTCAAACTAATGCAAATATAATACTCACTGAGTAACTAATATAGTGGTGTTTTCATCTATACATCAATTTCTTAAAGCCTGATTAGTGTGAATCTGTCTTTGAAAATCAACCTTAGTCTCAACATGAAAAAAAAAAAAAAAAAAAAAATCAGAAGACCAGTCTCTGAAATAGAACGAAGTCACCAAAATAAACTCTTTAAGAGGCTTCATGACTGTTGTGATACATTAGAAAAAAGGTAGAATGAAATCCTTTGACTAAAATATCAGTCACTTGTCTCATGATTCTAATTTATTCCAACCAATAGGACAAAGGGAGAGTTCACACAGAGGGAGGTGATCTTTGTGATTTTTCGATCTTAAAATGCAGTATTGAGGAGTTTAGGAGAAAAAAGTGTCATGATTGATTGGTGATGTCTGCCATGGCACAGGAAGAAGGAGGATGGCATTTACACCACAAATCTGACATCCCTCACCTAGACAGTCTTTAGTCTTCCCATTTCCTTTGAAAGTTAAAACATCTTTTCAGAGTCCCTGATTACAGAGCACCACAAAAATCTAATCAAGGGAGTCATCCATCAGGGGATTTTCTACTTCCCTTTCCTTGTTGTTTCCTGGATGATTCACGTAGGAAAAGTTACTTTTCATCCTTCAATTCCTACCAAGTTTGTTTCCTTGTTCACAGGGAGCCAGCTAGACTTTCTTAGACCCTCCAGTAGAAAATGATAATCTATAGGCAATTATTTGTATGCAAAATCCTGTGCACTTTGATTCCACACCCCAGCATTCAAGTTGAGAACAAGAACATTCCATCTCAACTTTTTATTGGTATTACTCATGTATGCTTCAACTCATCTCCTTACATTCTGCTTCTAAAATTAGGCATTGGAACAAATGCCATTCCTGCCTCAGATGGGTTTGTTTTTCTTATCTCATAGGTCAAGAAGACATCCTCCACTCCTGCTTCCTGACTCGCCTGGACTACCTGGAAAAAAAAAATCGTAAGCATCTTATCAGTAGCCAAGTTTTCTCATTGGGGGCTATAACCCTTATGTGACTAAAGAGAAGCCCAAAGCATGCTGCAGCTTGAAGAGCAGAAGGCCTTTCAGAAACAATCACTAAATACAACTTGGCCGGGCGCGGTGGCTCACGCCTGTAATCCCAGCACTCTGGGAGGCCGAGGCGGGCAGATCATGAGGTCAGGAGATCGAGACCATCCTGGCTAACACGGTGAAACCCCATCTCTACTAAAAAATACAAAAAATTAGCCGGGCGAGGTGGCAGGCGCCTGTAGTCCCAGCTACTTGGGAGGCTGAGGCAGGAGAATGGCGTGAACCCGGGAGGCGGAGCTTTCAGTGAGCCGAGATGGCGCCACCGCACTCCAGCCTGGGCGACAGAGCGAGACTCTGTCTGAGAAAAAAAAAAAAAAAAATCACTAAATACAACTCAAGACTCAAAGCTCAACTTTTGGAGTATGATTCTATTTCACTTCTCATTATGCTACAACTGGACCCTCAGGGCTTATTGGAAATTTCTGGTGGGGGACCCAGCCATGTGTGTACCCATAACAAAGAATGATCTTTGTCTGGAAAGGTTGCCCTCTCAAACCCAACATGCAGCTGCAGGAGATCTGGGCCATGGAAGGGCAAGGACAGGTCTATCCAGGGAACATGATTAGCAAGCAATGCAGTGACAAAAGTAGCAGCTGCATTGCCTGTGGGTCTGTATCCAATTCTTAGGGAACAAAAGCTTTTCTCACGATATTATTTATTTTTCACTTTCATCTCTACGGCGAGACAATCAATTATATGAAGGTAGGGGCCATGTCTTTTTTTGTGTATTTATTGCTAAAATTATCTTCCAATAAATATTTATACTCTGACAGTAGGGTGGGCATGATAACCATTTTATAGATGGAGACAGGAGACAGCTAAGGTTGTGTCTGGCTACTAACTAGAAGCTTGATGACTGAATTAACAAATTACTAGTGAAGAACAAAGAGTACACAAAGAGATGACCTGACTTCTAACCTCAAAGCAAACATTTAAAACATGACTTCATATCCTGGTAAAAGGTAATATCTCCTTTCCTTACAGTACTAGAACATTCCATCTTACTCTAGTCTTCCCAACTTCACACAACTTCTACCCCTATGAGGTTATATCATATTCGGGTTATCCACAGCTGGTATGGTCTCAATAGCCAATGGATGGAAAGAAATGAAATATTAAGAATCCTTTGGAAAGTGAAGAAAACACAATTTCTGAATATAGTATGAGTTAGAATCATCAAATTAAGACACCAGTAGATAGCTGGGCATGGTGGCTCACACCTGTAATCCCAGCACTTTGGGAGGCATAGGTGGTCAGATTGCTTGAGTCTAGGAGTTCAATACTAGCCTGAGCAACATGGTAAAACCCCATCTCTCTGGAAAAAAAAAAATGCAAAAATTAGCTGGGTGTGTTGTCACGTGCCTGTGGTCCCAGCTACTTGGGAGACTGAGCAGGGAGGATCACTTGAGCCCAGGAGGCGGAGGATGCAGTGAGCTGTGACTGCACCACTGTGCTCCAGCCTAGAGGACAGAGTGAGACCCTGTCTCAAAAAAAAAGAAAAAGAGAAAGACAAGACACCAGTAAATATTCAAAAGGAACTAATATTTACTGATGTGACCTATGAGTCAACCACTGTGTGAGCATTTTATATAAAATGTCTCACTTAAATATGTTGTTTTTGACTCCTAATCATATAGATATTTTCATGTTTTTGTTCTCATGGAGTTCCAGATCTAGAAACTTTGTGAGACGGTCTATAAATAGAAATGGGGAAATCCACAGATTGATCAATTATTCCCTCATTTCCTTTAAAAACATATCATTTTAGCCTTGATTATGTGTAAATTATGTTAAAATAAACACAAATATTTATGATAAAAGGAAGAACAGAATAAAATTTCAGTGACACCACTAAATCTAATGGCACATGAGCTATTTAGAATAACGTTTATGAGCATTTTTACAATCGGGAATTATTTTAACGTAACTCATTAGGTTGACAGGCTTCTCTTAAGAGGAAGTCATGTTGAATCTATGGATTTTTGAAGTGTGCATCCAGGCCTTGATCAGGCTGTGGGCAGACACCTCAGATCAGAGTCAGCCAGGCCAACACCAATTGTTTGGCTGTTGTTTGTTTTGTTTTACACCAGATGGTAAGTGGTTGAGAGTACATCTTGCCCTTGCCATCTCAAAAATCAACACTTCATTTATAAGAAACAGGACTATTTACATGAGTTTAAAACGGAGTTTCTTTGTGGAAAATCTGTTCTGATCAATTAAAAAATACACTTTGATTCTCACTTGTTTTCTCACCAGCTTCCCCAAGTAGGAGAATGCATTGACTCCATGTTGAGTGTTTATAGCTAATAGCATAGATACCATATTTTAAGCATCTGCCTTAAAATGTTTTAGATAGATAGCTCAATTATCCGCATTCCACCCATGTGAGGTAGTATTATTTCCCCTTGTTTTTGAGATGAAGAAACATCTCTAAAAGAGATGAGGCACATCAAGGTTAAGGAATTTGGCCAGAATCACCTTGACAGAAGAAAGCTGTGGAACTGGAATCTCAAACCAGGTCTTCTAGATCCCAGACTTACTGTCAAGCTGAGGTGGGCCAGTACTCATCAGCACAGTCCCAGAACAAAACTCAGGAGATACGAGTCTATAGCCAGAGTGTGAGTTAACTCACATGGAAAAGGCAGGTGTCTGTGTCGCCTCCAAGACTTGCAGCCTGGCTGAGCTGTCTGGGATTTGCTGGGGCAGAAAGAAGCATTCACCTTCACTATCGAATGAAGTTCATCATAGATTAAAAAAAAAAAGGTGAGCAGGAATGACCAACTAGGGAGAAGCAATGTTACACTTTGGGCAGCTTTAAATCTGCTCACCTACCTTTAAGTGCTAGCAGCAGACAAACAGCCACCACCAACAGCACCAGGACTGCTACCATCACTGCCACTGCCAGCACCGTGAAAATGCTAATGCCACCCAGCTCTGCCACCCCTAGTACCAACTCATTCCCACGCCCCTTAATCTCTTTTGTTCACTGGCTTTTTGGTCTTTCCCATCCCGTCTTCCTCGACTGTCTCCCACTAACCAACAGAAAATCGGGGAGGCTGTTATCACCAGCATAGGAAAAAAGAAATCATTCTGTTTCTTGTTCAACTCCCACTCAATCCTTGGCAGGATTATAGACCTAAACTAGGATGTTTGCCGAATAACTGCATTTGTGCATTTCTTTTTTTTTTTTTTTTCTTTTTTTTTTTTTTTTTTTTTTTTTTGAGACAGAATCTCACTCTGTCGCCCAGGCTGGAGTGCAATGGTGCAATCTCGGCTCACTGCAACCTCTGCCTCCCAGGTTCAAGCAATTCTCCTGTCTCAGCCTCCCGAGTATCTGGGACTACAGCCACACGCCACGATTCCTAGCTAATATTTGTATTTTTAGTAGAGATCGGATTTCACCATGCTAGTCAGGCTGGTCTCAAACTCCTGACCTCAGGTGATCCACCCACCTCAACCTCCCAAAGTGCTAGGATTACAGGCATGAGCCACTGTGCCCAGCCCATTTGTGCATTTTCAAAAGCTCACTCAATAATCAGATAACACCGGTGTCCAAACTTGGATCTGCCACTTAAGCACCATGTGACATTGGACAAGGTATTTAAAGTCTCTGAGCTTTGGGTGCCCCGTCTTGAATAGGGATAAAAGCTCTACATGTTAGGATTCTTGTGATAACAGATGTTATGGGGAGGGAGAATTTAGCATAGTTCCAAGATAGTTGCATCTGTATCCGAACCTAGAGGCAATCAAGTGTGGGGCAACCTAGCATCTTCTCTCCAGCTGGCCACTCTCAAATCTAGGTCCCTTCCTGACTGCTGATACCTGGCAATATGGGGACCACTGGCAAGAAAGAGTAAGCGAATTGAAAGAACAGGACATGGGGATCACAGGGAAGATGTGAGTGGCATTGGTGATTGTGTGTGGGGAAGGGAAGGTGAATTTCAACAAGCATTTCATTTGTGAAGGCCGAAAACAAATTAAACACTGCTTGTTTCTATCAGAGTACAGTACAGGAAGCAAAATTATTTCAGGTACACTAAGCAGAAAGATATTTAATACAGGGAATTGGGTGCTTACAAAGTCTTTAGAAGGGCTGAAAGACAAGTTGTGGATGACCCTTACAGCAATGACTCCCAGAACAACAGATTGTCCCAGTGGGTGAGCTGTTTACTCTGAGGCTTCTATTGAAGCTATGGCTTCAAGACTCTCTCCCATAGCTGTGATCCAGAGATCAACAGGCCACAATCAGGAAGCCACCACACCTGCTTCTGCCTCTGCAACTATGTCTCAATACCCAGGAAGCTGAAGAAGGCATACTGCAATGCTGCTGCAGGACAATCTCACTGAAAAAGAAAAAAGGAAGAAAGATGGCTTCTACTTCACTTCTGCCTTCCAGATCCAAAGCCTAGGAGTACACAATTATCAGAACCTAATTCTCATTCAGAATCCTAGCTGCAAAGGAATCTGGCATATGTCAATTTTAGATTTCCAGTGTCTCCAACTAGAAGGAAAGCAGAATGGAGCTTGAGCAAGCAATCCACAGCACCCACTGCTTCTAAGACCTTTGAACTCCACAAGTTAAGGCTCCCTGAATTTGCCAAATTTCTTCTTCCTGCCAACCTCTATATTTATTTTTCATTCTCCAAAATCTAACACTTTATATAATCAAGACATGTTGTCTTTTATAGCTCCTACTATTTTGATTTTTAAAATCCTTCTCATCTTGTTCTAATACATCTTAAAGCTCACCTACATGGATGCTTATCTTTTCTCTTTTGTAATATGTGATTTGACTTATTTTTTACATATGAATTTGTCTAACTCCGATAAACTTTGAGTTTATCCTTGGAAACTAATTTAGGATGAAGATTACATAAAAGACACTGGACAGTCTTTTCTTTGGCCAATCACATACCTTCAATTGATATAGAGGGAGAAAATGAGGCAGAGGAATTCTCTATTTTATTTTAAGATTGCTACCAAGAAGATTCTCTAACATCACTAGATTCATATTTCTATTCATTTTGCCTTAAATGGATTCATGTTAAGCTTTTGCGATGGGTTTCTTTGGTTTTTGTTTTGTTTTTTGTTTGTTTGACACGGAGTCTCGCTCTGTACCCCAAGCTGGAGTGCCCTGGCGCGACCTTGGCTTACTGCAACCTCTGCCTCCCGGGTTCAAGCAATTCTCCTGCCTCAGCCTCCTGAATAGCTGGGATTACAGGCATGTGCCACAATGTCCGGCTAATTTTTATATTTTTAGTAGAGACAGGGTTTCATCACCTTGGCCAGGCTGGTCTCAAACTCTTGACCTCAGGTGATCCATCTGCCTCGGCCTCCCAAAGTGCTGGGATATCAAGCATGAGCCACTTCGCCCAGCCAAGGATTTGTTTTTAATGACCAAAAACTTTAGCATGAGAAATGTTAATAATAAAAATAAACGCTTGGCTTTCATTCAATTTAGTCATAAATACAAGGCATTTTTACATTCATTATTCTTTGCTGCAATCCTAATTTTTTTCTTCAATTGCAGCCTGGCCTCTTTTTTGTATGTTACCTTAAATTTGGGAAATTTTCAAACGTATACAAAAGTAGCTACTTTTATTTCAATTTTACCCCCCAAGCACTAATTATTTTGAAGTAAACTTTAGAAATCATTTTATATTTTTAAATATGTAAATCTAAATTACCACTAACATGCTTAAAAAATAACATTAACTACTCAATACAATTAAACATGAGTCGGCATTCACATGTCCATATCTTTCTTTCTTAACTTTTATTATGCAGAATTTCGAACCTACACCAAAGTAGATAAAATAGCACAATAGTCTCTTATATGTACATCATTTGACCCCAACAACCATCAATTTTGGTCTTTCTGGCCTCATCCCCATCCCTCTACACTTCCAAAGCAAATCCCAGACCCTATGTCATTTCTGTAAATATTTTAAACGTATCTGTGAAAGATAAAGACTCTGACATAACTACAGTACCAGTATCACAGGCAACACAGTAATAATTCCTTACACAATGTTTAAATTTTCTTAACTCATAAATGTCAAAAATATTTTCACGGTTTAAAAAAATGAGGATACTTTTTGAAAATGGAATTTAAAGATCTATACATTGCAATTGATTGATGTCCTTTAGGTCTGCTGTGATTTTAATGGTTCCTTTTCCACTTCTTACTTTTTTCCTTGCTATACATTTTGAAGAAACTGGGTTATTTGCCCTATTAAGGTCCCTACAGTCTGGATTCTGGCGATTGTAGCCCCGTGGTGTAGTTTAGCATGTTTCCCTGTCATCCGTATTTCCTATACATTGGTAGGTAGAGCTTGAGGCTTAATCATATTCAGGTATTCTTGTCAAGCCTATGTCATACAGGATTTCCATTTTTCCACTGGGAGATGCACAGCATCTGGTTATGGCTAGCTTTGTGATATTACTATTCATTCATGTTCAATGCCTAGATCCATCAATTCATTAGGGATTACAAAATGGTAATATTCCTCGCTTCAGTTATTAGTTGGAATACTTCTATAATGAGAAACTTTCTTCATCTTCTACTTAGCTATCTCATGGTACAGTTCATATTAGAAAGGCAGAGTAGATGCTTGATTCTTTCTCCTCAATTGGTTTCAAATAATAAGCTGGTTCCCTGGCATCCTCCTATGGTGATCAATTCATTTTTACTTTTAAGAGTATTATTATGAACTCATAAATTTAAACATATTTGAACCATTTTTATTCACCACAGTAATTCTTTATGATGCTCAGATTTCCCCATCTTTAGCCAAGTTAGCTCTCAGTTTTTCTAATATGACCCTAGTAGTCTTTGATGCCTTCCTTGCTATCTGATAGGACAAGATTTTCTATATGCACACTGTAAATCATGCCCGAAATTGGCCACTTTTCCTAGGAACCCTGGTTCCTTTTAGTGGGAAGTGATATTAGAGCCCAGATCTGTTATTAGGGGTGTTCATTGGTACTTCATTGTCCTAAAATTATCTTTATAATCTTTTATGTAGTTTACTGTATGAATTGGGATACAACTAAGTTCCATACATTAGTATTGGTTATTGTATCACTTAAGATTGTTTTAAATTACAGGTTCCCTCATTCATTTTTCTCGTGTGGTGGTGGGGTTGAAGAAGAAGAAAAAGAAGGAGGAGGAGAAAGAGGAAGAACTTTCCAGTTTCCTATATCTGGATTTTGCTAACCTCATCCCATGGTCTTTTACCATGTTCCTCTGTTTCTTGTTTTCCTGTATATTCGTTGTTGGATCTAGAGGCTTGATTAATCCAAGGCTTTACTGATTTTATTTTCTCTCCTAGCTTTCAATTTGTTCCAATTTTATATAAGTGAAATATATTTGATTTACTTACCCAAATGCATAAAGAGTCTCAGAGAGAGAAATGCTAGTCAAAAGTACCCCAATTATTAATCATCTCTATACATTGCAGTATAAATGGCCTACCTTTAATTCCCACAAAAATAAAAATAAAGGCCAAGAGATAAACAAGACTGAAAAAGACACAGCATCATATGCAAAAGATTCCTCTGGCCTTCCAATGTGCCACTTTTCTTTGCTTCTCTCTAAATCACTACAAGAACAGGACTCCTTACCTTACAGCAAGTCCTACATGGCCTATCCCACTCCATCACCCGCAGTATCTTCTAATTCAGAGCAATATAAACATTCATTTTTAAGAGAAAGAATTTGAGCCAGGCCTATGCCTTCTATGGTTATTCTTTGCCAGACTGTAAGTAAACTTGGTTATCCAAAGCTCAGCTCAAAAAAAACAAACTTTTCTCTTTGCAAAAACATTTTGTTATCAGTCTTCCAGAAGCTTCTAGATATTAGTCTGAGGCTGAAGGGCTGGGATGGGGGAGAGGAGATAGGGAAACTCTCAGTTAACCAATCAACTGGTCATGAGTATGATCCAAGATCATGGTTCTGTATCAAGAGCCTTAGTGTAATTGGATTCTTGGAGACTATAATGAAGAAAATGTGCTATATACAAATGATTTTGCAGAATAAATAGCACTATGAGCAGAGGTTAAATTTGAAGGGGGCTGAAATCATGCAGCAGCTTAATCTCAGCTCAGAAATTTCCTCAGAAACAGAAGTCTACCACTTGAACAGTGCACATTTCAACAATGAACTGATTGAGTGCAACATGAAAGGAGAGAACTGAGTGAAGTGGACTCAGAGCACGTTCATGGAGCCTGGCACAGTTTGGTCTTACTGGCATTGCTCACTGCACTCAATCAGTGGTGCATAGATCAAGCAAGGAAGGCAGAGGAGCATCTTGAGCAGGGCCAGTTTGTGGAGCAAACTGTGAACCCCGCGTGCAGTCTCTGCCGCTCACGGCCCCTCTAACCTGGAACTATGATGCCTCTTTCCCCTGAGCCTCTGCCTTGCCTGTACACAAACAAACCCTGAAGAAACAGTATGTTAAGAGCCTCCAGCTTCTCCCAGAATATCTCAGGATGGGTGAAGTTACTGGTATCTCCGAGGTGAGCCCTGAGCATCTTGATACCCTTGAAATCCTTCCACCTCTGGCTTCAGCCATCCCTTCCACTGAACTGGCCTCTCCCCAAGTTCCAATCTGGTTTCCGCTAAAACATCTTCCCTCTGAGCTTCATGCAACTGGATCCTGACACTGTGCTGTGGATACTGTGTCTGGGCCTCCTGCATTTGTAGCCCAGTGACACAGTCTTTCAGGTGCTGCCACCATCCCAGGCCCCACCCCCAGCCCCCAGTGGAGAGGGCACTGGACCACAAGTTTTAGGATCAAGCCCAAGCTCTACAAATTTCCTGCAATTTAGTCATCCTGTCAGTTCCCATTTCCTCATCAGAAAGTTGGGGATACTATTAACTAGCCTCCGTACCATTGAGAGTGGTTAAATAAAAGCAGGGTATGCACTACAGAAACACCCAGATTCATAAAGCAAGTCCTTAGAGACCTACAAAGAGACTTAGACTCCCAAGCAATAATAATGGGAGACTTTAACAGCCCACTGTCAATATTAGACAGATCAACAAGACAGAAGGTTAGCAAGGATATCCAGGACTTGAACTCAGCTCTGCACAAGCAGACCTAATAGACATCTACAGAACTCTCCACCCCAAATCAACAGAATATACATTCTTCTCAGCACCATATCACACTTATTCTAAAATTGACCACATAATTGGTATTAAAATACTCCTCAGCAAATGTAAAAGAACAGAAATCACAACAAAATGTCTCTCAGACTACAGTGCAATCAAATTAGAACTCAGGATTAAGAAACTCACTCAAAACCACTCAACTATATAGAAAGTGAACAACCTGCTCCTGAATGACTACTGGGTAAATAACAAAATGAAGGTAGAAATAAAGATGTTCTTTGCAATTAATGAGAACAAAGACACAACATACCAGAATCTCTGGGACACATTTAAAGCAGTGTGTAGAGGGAAATTTATAGCACTAAATGCCCACAAGAGAAAGCAGGAAAGACCTAAAATCAACACCTTAACATCACAATTAAAAGAACTAGAGAAGCAAGAGCAGACAAAGCTAGCAGAAGGCAAGAAATAACTAAGATCAGAGCAGAACTGAAGGAGATAGAGACACAAAAAACCCTTCAAAAAATCAATGAATCCAGGAGCTGGTTTTTTGAAAAGATTAACAAAATGCATAGACCACTAGCAAGACTAATAAAGAAGAAAAGATAGAATAATCAAATAGAGGCAATAAAAAATGATAAAGGGGATATAACTACTGATCGCACAGAAATTCAAACTACCATCAGAGAATACTATAAACACCTCTACACAAATAAACTAGAAAAATCTAGAAGAAATGGATAAATTCCTGGATGCATGCACCCTCCCAAGACTAAACAGGAAGAAGTTGAATATCTGAATAGACCAATAACAGGTTCTGAAATTGAGGCAATAATTATTAGCCTACCAACCAAAAAAAGTCCAGGACCAGACGAATTCACAGCCAAATTCTACCAACGGTACAAAGAGCAGCCAGTACCATTCCTTCTGAAACTATTTCAATAAATAGAAAAAGAAGGAATCCTCCCTAACTCATTTTATGAAGTTAGCATCATCCTGATACCAAAGCCTAGTAGAGACACACACAAAAAAAGAGAATTTTAGGCCAATATCCCTGATGATCATCAATGCGAAAATCCTCAATAAAATACTGGCAAACCGAATCCAGCAGCACATCAAAAAGCTTATCCACCATGATCAAGTGGGCTTCATCCCTGGGATGCAAGGCTGGTTTAACATATGCAAATCAATAAACATAATCCAGCATATAAACAGAACCAAAGACAAAAACCACATGATTATCTCAATAGATGCAGAAAAGGCCTTTGACAAAAATTCAGCAGCCCTTCATGCTAAAAACTCTCAATAAATTAGGTATTGATGGAATGTATCTCAAAATAATAAGAGCTATTTATGACAAACCCACAGCCAATATCATACTGAATGGGCAAAACCTGGAAGCATTCCCTTTGCAAACCGGCACAAGACAAGATGCCCTCTCTCACCACTCCTATTCAACACAGTGTTGGAAGTTCTGGCCAGGGCAATCAGGCAAGAAAAAGAAATAAAGGGTATTCAATTAGGAAAAGAGGAAGTCAAATTGTCTCTGTTTCCAGATGACATGATTGTATTTTTATAAAACCCCATCGTCAAACCCCATTGTCTCAGACAAAAATCCCCTTAAGCTGATAAGCAACTTCAGCAAAGTCTCAGGATACAAAATCAATGTGCAAAAATCACAAGCATTCCTATATACCAATAACAGACAAACAGAAAGCCAAATCATGAGTGAACTCCCATTCATAATTACCAAGAGAATAAAATACCTAGGAATCCAACTTACAAGGGATGTGAAGGACCTCTTCAAGGAGAACTACAAACCACTGCTCAACGAAATAAAAGAGGACACAAACAAATGGAAGAACATTCCATGCTCATGGATAGGAAGAATCAATATCAGGAAAATGGCCATATTGCCCAAGGTAATTTATAGATTCAATGCTATCCCCATCAAGCTACCACTGACTTTCTTCACAGAATTGGAAAAAACTACTTTAAAGTTCATATGGAACCAAAAAAGAGCCCATATAGCCAAGACAATCCTAAGCAAAAAGAACAAAGCTGGAGGCATCATGCTACCTAACTTCAAACTATACTACAAAGCTACAGTATCCAAAACAGCATGGTACTCATACCAAAACAGATATATAGACCAATGGAACAGAACAGAGGCCTCACAAATAACACCACACATCTACAACCATCTGATCTTTGACAAACCTGACCAAAACAAGCAATGGGGAAAGGATTCCCTATTTAATAAATGGTGCTGGGACAACAAGTTAGCCATATGTAGAAAGCTGAAACTGGATCCCTTCCTTACACCATATACAAAAATTAACTCAAGATATATTAAAGACTTAAATGTAAGACCTAACACCATAAAAACCCTAGAAGAAAACCTAGGCAATACCATTCAGGACATAGGAATAGGCAAGGACTTCATGACTAAAACACCAAAAGCAGTGGCAACAAAAGCCAAAAGAGACAAATGAGATCTAATTAAACTAAAGAGCTTCTGCACAGCAAAAGAAACTATCATCAGAGTGAACAAGCAACCTACAGAATGGGAGAAAATCTTTGCCATCTACCCATCTGACAAAGGACTAATTTCTAGAATCTACGAAGAACTTAAACAAATTTACAAGAAAAAAAAAAAAAAACATCTAAAAGTGGACAAAGGATATGAATAGACACTTCTCAAAAGAAGATGTTTATGCAGTCAACAGACATATGAAAAAATGCTCATCATCACTGGTCATCAGAGAAATGCAAATCAAAACCGCAATGAGATACTGTCTCATACCAGTTAGAATGGCGATCATTAAAAAGTCAGGAAACAACAGGTGCTGGAGAGGATGTGGAGAAACAGGAATGCTTTTACAATGTTGGTGGGAGTGTAAATTAGTTCAACCATTGTGGAAGACAGTATAGCAATTCCTCAAGGATCTAGAACTAGAAGTACTATTTGACCCAGCCATCCCATTACTGGGTATATACCCAAAGAATTATAAATCATGCTACTATAAAGACACATGCACACCTATGTTTATTGCAGCACTATTCACAATAGCAAAGACTTGGAACTAACCCAAATGTCCATCAATGATAGACTGGATAAAGAAAATGTGGCACATATACACCACGGAATACTATGCAGCCATAAAAAAGGATGAGTTCATGTCCTTTGCAGGGACATGGATGAAGTTGGAAACCATCATTCTCAGCAAACTATCACAAGGACAGAAAACCAAACACCACATGTTCTCACTTATAGGTGGGAATTGAACAAGGAGAACACATGGACACAGGGCGGGGAACATCACACACTGGGGCCTATTGGGGGTTGAGGAGCTGGGGGAGGGATAGCACTAGGAGAAATACCTAACGTAAATGACGAGTTGATGGGTGCAGCAAACCAACATGGCACATGCATACCTATGTAACAAACCTGCACGTTGTGCACATGTACCCTAGAACTTAAAGTATAATAATAATTTTTTTTAAAAAAAAAAAGCAGGGTATGATGAGTAGGTTGTGCTGCCTCACTTCTGTCTAGGGCTTGTCTTCACACCAGCTTTCTGTGTGATAGGTATTTCTCTAGGAATGACCTTTGGGAAACCTGATGCCTTTATCTCTATAGAGTCAGCTTAGTGAGAATTCTGAGTAATGTCACACTCAGGACACTGGTGTCCCTCTGCAGCTGCCTCCTACATATTCATCAGGACCCTTCTGGTTCTTCCAGATAGTAAGCAATATAGTTTGGAGCACCCTGAAGTAGGTCAAATGGTCCATAGTATAGCAAGAGCCTGGCCAGACCACCAGGCAGCTACCAAAAGAAGAAAGATGGATTCTTTAAATCTCGGAGCAGCTCACCTAGGAAGCAGTTTCACAGGAGCACAGTGTGAAAAGCCTTATAGAACCAGCACTGTATCACTGGGCTAAAGTCAATCCCATTGGAATCACTGTCAACAGAGCTACCTTTGAAAACAATAGGTAGATTTAAACATAATTAACTAGGTCTCTGTAATGTGGCCAAACAGTAGCGTGACCTATTTCACGATGCACATGGCAAAACCAAATGTATATGGTTAGAATAGTTAGAGAAATTTGCTCTAAACAAACACATACTGTTCAACAATATAATTTAATGTCCAATATATTGCAAACAAGTCAAGAGGAATAGAAGATTCCAAAAACTAAATACCCTTCTCTAGGAAAGAGGTTAAAACTGGAGGTGTTTGTCACAGTGATGTTTGGTCCCTGTGTTAGTCCATTTTCATACTGCTATGAAGAAATACCCAAGACTGGGTAATTTATAAAGAAAAAGAGGTTTAATGAACTCACAGTTCCACATGGCTGGCGAGGCCTCACAATCACGGCAGAAGGCAAGGGAGGAGCACAGGCACATCTTACATAGAGGCAGGAAGGACAAGTGTCGAGCAAAAGGGGGAAAAGCCCCTTAAAAAACCATCAGATCTCATGAGAACTCACTCACTATCACGAGAACAGCATGAGGTTAACCGCACCCATGATTCAATTACCTTCCATCAGGTCTCTCCCACAACATGTAGGGATTATGGGAACTACAATTCAAAATGAGATTCGGGTGGGGACAGAGTCAAGCCATATCCATACTTGAACGAAAGCTCTTCTGTCCACAGAGGAAGAATGCTTAGCTGATAAAGATTGTCAGAAGAGGGTTAATTCACGCCAGAAACCTCTATGCAGCAAATACTGCGTGTCAGGCATTGTGGAAAGGAGTTGCATGTACTGTCACAGTTAATTCTCACAGGACGCCATTTGCCCGATGAGGAAATCAGCTCAGAGAATGAGTGACACACCCAAGGGTACAGAGCCTGCAAGTATGGAAGTTAAGGATCTTTCTATTTTAACCCCACAGACTTCTTTACAAAAGGCAGGCTTGCAATAAAGAACTTCCCACTCCAGCCAGCGTAGCAAACCTCCTTGTACATGTGCAGTGGTCATAGTGTGTGTGTGTAGTCAGCGGATGAGACTTTTTGAAAGCCTCTGGCCAGCCATTTAGGCAGCTGCCAGATAACAGGTCTACCCTAGGCATCACCACTCAGCATGGGAAGCACTGTTACTGTCTTGTCCCTATGAAACCACAATTAAAATGGAGCTCTATGGAGTAATAGTTATATTTTAGTAAGTCAAAAATGATGCCTTGCAGAGTGGACACTAGTCCTGAGGCTTCTATTACATAACATTATCAAAATGCAAATCCAACCAAGATGCTAGCATGGTGGTGATGAGGGTGTAAACTGGCACAAACTTTTTGGTAAAAGCTATTAAAATTTAAAATACAGAAATCTTTTGATACAATATTTTCTTACCAGAAATTTAACTATAGTAATACCATATAGTACCTAAGGAGATATATATACACACACACAAGAACATTCCTTTCAGTATTGCTTATAAAAGTGAAAAATTAAGAGCAACCCACATATCCACCAATGGAAACTGGCTAAATAAATTATAGTACACACATAAAATGTAATATTCTGCAGCCACTAAAAAATGCAAATGTGCGTTGACATGAAAAAGATGCCCAAGACATGTTGCTGAAAGGAAAGAAAAGCAAACTGCAAGACAGCATGCATAAAATTATCCCATTCGTGTAAATAATAACACATATGGCTGTATACGTGTAGGGAGAAGATCTGGAAGGATATTCACCAAAATATTCACAGCGGCTATTTCTGGGGGATGGAAGTAGGAAGGTTTCCACTTTCTATTTTTTATATTTCTACTCTTTTAGAAACTCATATCATATATATATATTGTTTTTACAATTAAAAAAGTAACAAAGATTTTTGTTCTGTTTTTAGTTTGGAACTTGGTGTTTGGGATATGAGAACCTAACTCAGTATGTTCAAATCTGAAACTAGAAAGATAAAAAGAGAACTGAAAATCTCCAAGTTGTGATTCTCATACTTGAGAAATAACTATATATGAGTATGGATTTGTTGGTAGCCTTCAAACACATAGCTGCCAATATACCTATTGTTGGTGATCCAAATTTTTCTTGAGATTTTTGTGGAAAACAGCAGAGTTATAGTATGTTTGCGTGACTCTCCTCCCTAAAATTCACTTAAATGAACAAAACTGGAGTCTGTTTTTGGTTGGGTCTATAAGTTTTTCAATTAAACAGTCAAATTTATTTTCAAGGAGAATATTCTGTGCAACTGTGTTTGGGGGCCTCCAGCCTTAATGTAAAGGCTCATGAGATCGTATCTACAAAGCTGAACATTTCCCAACCAATTCTGTCCCTGGACACATCTAAAGTTTGCATATGCTGTACAATGCACAACCCCATGCAGCAATGTTAAGTGACGGTGACTGGGGTGGACCTGTGACCTGGTGACAAGGGCCAGTACAAATAACAGATTGCTAGAAAATTAATTCACAATGAGAATGATCTATCAATTAAGTCAGCTAATACATGGGATAGCACATGAGGACCTTCTCTCCTTTGAACTAACTAATGGCAAGTTGAGAATTATCAAAGCTTAAAAGCAGGCATGGATTCACAGCAAGAGCAGGAAGTTATGAAACCTGGGTGTGTTGTGTTATTGGCCAAAACAGCCTGGTATGTCCATCTCCACGTACAATTACATCTTCTCAAGGGCTCAGATGCTGTTCTCCCATTCAGCCAGGAGACACCCTGTCTCAAGGAAATAACTAACTACTGGCTCTTCATCTCTGTTTTTACATCCCCCTTCTGAAACACAGTTCCTTACAATTGATTAGATTTCTGCTGTTGCTTTGTTTACAATCATATTCTACTTCTGCCTCCATGAGCTCCTTCTCTGAATCACCTGGAATCTGATGTCTGACGTCTGCAAATTCTATGGATAGACCAATTCTTACATGACTTTCTCAGGTAGCTAATCATGGTGTGAGATTTTACTAGCTTTACTTTGAGAAGATATAGTTGTCAGAATAGGCTATAATGATGTAACAAGTACATCAAAATCACAGTGGTTTGGCAAACAATTGATTTCATGTTCTTGCAAAGTCTGACAGGAGATGGCAGAGCCCTCGTCCCTCTGGGGAGTCTGCATCCATGCCCCACTCATTCTGTGATCTACCTAGCACCACGTGGCTGCAGGATCACTGCAGCAGGGCACAATAGAGATGAGAGACGGCACTGGCTCCCAAGCACCTCAGGCAGAAGTGACACATCTGATTTCCCAGTCACAGTTCTTTGACCAGAGCTAGTTATGTGACCAATCTGATTGCAAAGGATGCTGGGGAATATGGTGGACCACTAGATTATTTGGAAAGCGATGGCTGCATCTGAAACTTAGCTGCCCTATTTACAGGTTTTTAAAAGCACTTGACGTTCACCTCCTTCTACCAGCAATAGTCAGAGGGCATTGATGCTCCAGAACTGCTCTCTTGGCCCCTTCCTAACTTTACTGATCAATATGCTTCAAATCCTCTACTGGAAGTCTAAAAATCTGGCTTCAACTTGGATATAGAGTAAGACGCGGCTTCATCCTTGAGAGCGCCTAATCTAATACCAGAGACAGTATGTTAATAAAAATAATATGATCATGCTACTTGACTATAACACAATACATACAAAGATACAATATAAATATATATAAAATACCGTTGGCCCTTTGCATCTAAGGGTTCTGCATCTGTGGATTCAACCCACTACAGATGGAAAAATAGTAAAATAAATAAATAAAAATAATTTAAAAATATAAATTTCAAAAATACAGAATATACTGTTTCCATAGCCTTTCCATTGTGTTAGGTACTATAAGTAATCTAGAGATGATTTAAAGTATGTGAGAGGAAGTGCATAGGTTACCTGAAATGACTATACCATTTCATGTAAAGGACTTAAGCATCCTCAGATCTTGGTATGTGCAGGGGGTCCTGGAACCAATCCCCCAAGGATACCAAGGGACAGCTGTATATATTTAAAGAGATCTAACTGTGTTACAAGGAAGAATTAGATGAAGACTAGACTAAATGTACAAGTCAAGTTTTATTAGAGAAAAAATTCCATTGTGAAGAATTGGGGAGGTGAACTTGGAGAAGGCAGAATTTTAATCATATTTCAAAAGGCTCTTGAAAAGTAGGGAAGCATGAAAGAGCATGAACCCAGTCAGAGGATGTGAGATTTGTGGTATCATGGGGTGGATGAATGGGGAAGACTGGTTTGACGTGTCTGGGCCGTAGATTAACAAGCAGGGAAGGAAATGGCTGGAGATGGACGGGTAAGGTAAGTTGAGGCCTTGAGGGCCACCGGCTGGCTTGGATTTTAGTCTAAAGACAATGGGACATATTGCTGGTCTGGGACAAAGGAAAATAACTAAACCTCCTTTAGAAAGATAACTCAGGTAGCAGAGTCAAGACCTATTGCAGAGGCTGTAGAGAAGACATTTATTCCTGACATCCATCTCCTGCCAGGAACTTCCCCAGGTTGAACCTCCTGAAGTATCCATAGCCACTGAACTTTTCCAGATGTCCACATCCTGGACAGAGCAGTTACTCATCCAAACAACTCCTTCTTCCTCTACCACACTCAATGCATCGGCAAATGCTGTTGGCTCTGCCTTCAGAACAAATTCCGAATCTGACCACTCACTCCCAGCTCCTCCACTACATCCTAGTCAAAGCTGCCACCCTCCCTCAGGGTGATCCTTGAAGAACCTAAGTCATTTGTGTACCTTCTTTTGTTTGTTATTTACTTTTCAAACATACATTTTAGGTTAAAAAAATAAATAAAACTGTTGGGAGTGGCATAGTATTTTTTCAAGGATTTTTTAAAGTTTATTTTTTATTTCAATGGGGTTTTAGGGAGCAGGTGGTGTTTGGTTATATGAATAGGTTCTTTAGTGGTGATTTCTGAGATTTTGGTGTATACCTGTTTTTGAAAAATGTCTGTACACAAAAAGCCCAGAATTCATCACTACGCAAATATTCATGTAACGAAACTACACTTGTACCCCTTAAATGTACACGCCAAAAAAGACCTGTCAGAGCTCCAAGCCCCCAGTAGCTTTCCATCACACTCGGAATGAAATGCAGAGTAGCTGCCTGATCTCTGTCTTTGCAGCCTGGCTGACCCTGGCTGGCCCACCCCACCCTCCGCTCACCCTGCTCCAGCCACACTGACCCCGCAGCTGCTCCTTCCATTCCTAGCCTGCTGTCACCTCAAGGCTTCAGAATGAGCTGTTTCCCTGTCCCTTTGGTCGGCCCACATCAGAGAGGTCCTCGGCTGAGCCTCCTGGTAAAGAGCAGCCCTTCCCATGCACCGCTGACCGTACAGGGCCCCCAGCGCCTTCCACTCTCTAAGCCCTCAGCCCTGCCTGCATCTTCAGGCCTCCACCATGCCTGGCGCACAGCAAGCCTGCAGTAAACATGATGCATGATGCATGTTCCATTATGCAGTTAATGAAGGGCAAATTCGGACCACCAAATGGAATTAAAACGAATCTAATCTGCTAAGAGCCAGACAGCTGCTATTCCTCCGTCATAGACCCTAACATATCTCTCAGACCATGTTATCGTCGGACACTTCTACTAAAGTTAATTCAGGCCCAGGGTTGAGGCCCCAGCCTACTAGGTAGGACACGAGCATTTAACAAGAGCAGTCAGAGGCCAAAGGGACCTGGGAGTCCACAAAGCCGTATCAGTTACACGGCAGGTACCAGCCCTGTTTCAGGGCCGGTGGGGTGGGAGGTGGCGGAGAAGACCCCAGCGCCCCTGCCAGACAGCTGGGCGTTGAGGCCTGTGTGCTCCCTGCAGCAAGTCAGGCACCTCTCAGACCTCATCAGTTTTTCCCATAAGTAAAACGAGTAGGGTGCAGCACCTGCGCCCAGTGTTCTGACAGCTGTAGAACTAAGTAATGGGCGGCCAGCGTGCGGTGAAGGGGTAGGACGGGCCCACCGAGGGGTAGGCCAGTCCCTCCTCGCGCCGGGCTCCCCTTCTCAGGAGTGCGGTGGCTCATGTTTCTGGGAATGTGCTGGGGAAAGACTCACTTGAAATCACTTTGAGAGCCACGGAACGGTTCCTAGGAAGACGTGGAAATTCGCATCTGTGATCCTCATCTTGCTTTGACAAGTTCTTTCAGTTTAACAAGGGTAATGGAGGGATATGTAGCCATTAACCCCGTAAATTAGGAACAGTGCCTTTTGTCAGCGCCGTTTTATACTAAGCCATTTCTTCAGAAGCTGAACTCTTAACCTCAATACTTCATTCCTTCTCTTGTTAAGATATTAGGACAAAAGATGGAGATCAAATACAGCTAGCAGATGCCTTAGAGTGAGCTCTAGCCAAGATGCCTGCCAACCGTCATGGTTTTTTGAAAACTGAAGGGGGGAATTTGCTACATTTGATAGAAATCAGCACAAATGAGCTAAAACCTGGTCGTTTTTTTCAAAGCATTCCTCCCACGCCCCGGCCTAGAGCTTAGAGCATAGGTCTCCATTCTGACTATGTATGAGAGTCACCTGGAACGCTTTGGCATCAGCAGAGATTCATGATTTAATTGGTGTAGGGTGTGGTCTCACACCTGGCTAGAAAATGCAGCCCTGATAAACGTGCCCCTACGTTCACACCTGTGTTGGGACAGCCAAGACCACTCCTCTTCCCCATTCTTAGGGCTATTCCCCAACCTTCAACCCCCAACGCCCCACACCATGCTCCATCAAAGGGTTTGTGTGCTGGCTTCCCTGGGCACACTCGTCTTCTTCCAGCTGCCCTGACGGAAACTTTGTCATAGTGATTCTGAAAGAACACAGCCAAGCTCCCTGGCTGCCATTCATTTGGGCGACTGGAAGCTGAGAAGGAAATGCTAACCAAGAAAACAATAGGGCAAGAGGAGAAAGTTTTACTTCTGCCCCACCATCCTGACTATCCACACAACTCATTTTAACAATAATGACATTGCCACATTTATTCTGCCATTTGTCTCCTATAAAGGATATGTCATTTTCAGCTACAAAGAACAGTGACCTACATTAGCCTATGAGAAGTGTATGACCATGCTGGGAGATATGGAACCCAGGTTAGCCTATGCCCATTCCATAAATAAATAAATAAGATTCCAAAGATTAGGTGACTTAAATCAGGCCTCCCAGACTTTGGGACTTTATACACTGGGAAAAGAGAAAAATGTAGCAATGAGACGGACATATTTAATTCGTCCATTGGCGTTTTTAAATACCACCTACTATCACTATAATTTCAAAATGAAGATTTTAACAATGACAAAAAGAAAAGAAAGACCCTTATCTCAGAATTAAGAAAGTCCTTACGATTGAATAAACGCAGCCTTAGAGAAAACTAAATCCACTGTTTTTCTTTTTCTGCATTTTAATACACATGGTAAAAACTTTGTCATAGACTAGCATGGTCCAAGGACCTGCATCTGGAAACTATTGAATTAGAGCACAGAATTTCAGAATTACAAAACATCTTATAAATAACCATGTTCAACCACCCCGTGATGCTTGAGTTCCGTGTGCAATACACTTGACTAACGTGTGTCCAACTAGTTGTAAGAACAACATTTTGATGAGGCCATTTTGACACATGGACATCTTGACATGTAAAGCATAAAATTATAAATGAGGTTTTCTGGTTACAGCAGAAAATATCAATTACGCTAAAATACAAATAAATAGAAATAACTATTTTTGTATTTTGAGCTCTAACCCCAGCTCCACCCTAGACATCTGTCACACATCTTCAGGGTCATCGTATCTCCACCCTTGGGATACTCAAAAGGGACAAGGGAAGGGTAGGTGGGTCCCAGGGATGGAGCCTGGGTCACAGAAGACAGGAGGCAGGCTGAAAGAGGGTGTAAGGAGATGTGCCAATGACATCTGGTTCCCACTTAATTTTAAAAAGAGGAGCAAGTTTAATAGCAGGAATGAAACCATTTGCTATGTTCTGCTCTTGCCCAAAGGGTTTGATTCTATCCTAAAAGGCATATGGTGTCAAAATGGCCACCTCAATGCATGGCATCAAAATTTCCACAGAATTGCAGAATTTGGTATAATTATCCCCAATAGCCACAATCTGGAGTATCTTCAGACACTTGCAACTATTAGAAAGATTCTTCTGACACGCAATTAAAAGGCATTTCTGCATGGCTTCTGCCGGAGTCCCAGACTTCACTTCTAAGGCCTCACAGAAAGAATCTAATTCCTCTTCCCCATGACAGCTCTTGCCGGTTAGTCACGCCTTCCCCCAAATCACTTCTTCAGGACAGTGGCCTCAGTTCCTCCTAGAGTTCCTGACGTGACATGGTTTCATATCCCCTCTCTGTCCTGGATACTGCCCTCTGAATGTGTTTTGACCTATCTATATTGCTCATCGAGTGTGGCACGCAGAACTGAATTTAGTTCTCCAGGCATGACCTTTCTGGTGGACCCATCACCCACTCCATTCTAGATGGTGTCCTCTGTTCACGCACCCTAAGAGCGCCCTAGGGTTTTGCCAACCACATCACACCACTGAGGTTACAACTACGTTGTCAGCACATGGATTCCAACCTGGGTATTCTAGCTTCTAAGTGGGACCCCTTTGCATTGAGTCACACACCCTGGAGGCTTCCAGGGCACCTGCCTAGTAGTAAAGATAGGTGTAAGCACATCTTTGCTGCTAACAGCTCCAGAGTGAGCCACAGAAGTTCAACTGAAGATGCTCTCCTTTCCTGTGCCCCAGAGAGTACTGGTGAAACATTCCATCCTCCATGTGTAACCAGCAAGGCCTTCAGCTGACGGACCACATTTGATTCCTTTCTGCTACCAGCCATAATCCCCGCAGCACAGTTATTGCTTGCAGGAATAGAAAAACCAGCAGTTCTCAAGGGACTATGTACTCGCCCTGGCCTCCCAACCCCCATACTGTCCTTGCAGTTTGCCTACCTGGGGACAACACGCAGGTATCTAAACCCCTCCCAGAGTCACAGACAGCCCTGAGAACAGTAGGGGAACTTGACATAGTGACATTCAATGCTTGAATAAGCAGCAAAAATTAGAGAAATTTCCAAGAGGAACGGAATCAGTAGGAGATACATCATTCACCACTTTGACTTTCCCACAGCATGAAAATTTCTCTTCTGCTGTGAAAGAAAGTTTCCCTGACTCTTCCCCCACTTCCTTCACTGTATTTCCCTTTAAAATATCTCACAGGGTAGGTGAAACAGTCGTTACAACATTAAAACTGTGAAATGTTCATGGATACACATTAAACAATGGATCCCTGTAGCAAACTTACTCATGGTGAAAAATCCTGATTAATCTGGCCTTTGACTATAGATGCATGAATATAAGCATGCACACATAAAACACACACACACACACACACACACACACATGGACACACATCAACTGTAAAACATCCAGGATAGGTTTTCTCTAGAACTAGGGCTTTTGCTGTGAGCAATCCCCCATTAGTGGTAACCACTGCAAGATGACAGCGATGCACCATATACCTCATTTAGAACAAAATAACTCTGATGAGGGTCCCAGAAGAATGCAGTTCACCCACTATCAAAGTGAATCTAAACTCCTCAAGCATTCATCTTCCCCCCACCCCCATTAATTCTGGTTTCTGCCCGAAGCCAGCCTGCCTAATTCTCTTTATTGCCGTTAATATTAATAAAGATGGTGGGGCTAATGAGAATAAAATGTGTTTCCGCACAGGGGAGACCATCCCCTGCTGCAGAACAGGGCTTCGGCATTCAGATTTCATTAGCATTAATGTGACTTCTGCCAGCGAAAGATTTGCACGTGGAGGCAGGACTCTGCTTAGACACACGCATTGTTTTTCTCTCATTACATGGACATTTTAAAGGATAGTCAAAATACAACACAAATTTGGCATGTCACGAGGCTACAGAACACACCGTTGACTGTGAAAAATGTCAGGTTGGCAGCGGATAAGGAATTCGTGGCATGGTAGGTTCCTTCCCTGAGTGGCAGAAGTTTGAGTTTAGACGCTCCCCAGGGATGTCCGCTTGGTTTCACGGCTTGGAACAAAGCTTGCCCATAAGCCCTTGGCCTGAAAGAGACCAGATGGCCAGAAGGCACTTCTCTGTTCTTCGCCTCCGCAGACAGGAGAGGGAGAGGGATACTGGTCAGGAAGCCCATTCCAGGCCTGTGTTAGGGCTGGGAACAGCCACAGGTGCCAGGCTCTCTGAGCACACGGCCAGAAATATCTCCCCAGGAAGCTCAGCCAGGGCTCTGTAGCATCACACAGGCATAGTGAGATGAAAGCATGCTGCCTATGGTAGAGTTCTTAAGGTCCACTGACGATGGTGCAGCTCTTGTATGTTGCGCCCTGCAATAGCATGCCTTTCTCAGAAAGAAAAGTAGTCAAGGCCTGCTTAGGCGGTGCCAGTGAGTGTGCGCATGAGATAGAATCTGCTTCGCTTCCTTCTTGGTGAGTTGCTGTGCTTCTCCACGTGTGTATGTGTGTGTGTGTGTGTGTGTGTGTGTGAGAGAGAGAGAGAGAGAGAGAGAGAGAGAGAGCGAGAGCACATCAGTGGAGCTTAGTGATGGCAAGGGCTGGCTGAAGTGGTCAAGCCCCAAACCAATGAACCTGGGTTTACCATTCACATCACTCCCTGAGTATCTCAGACTGGCCATAACGTTGTTACATACATGCAGGTGCACACACGCTTAAATGCACACACACGTAGAAACTGGGTAAGAAATAGGGTCACTGTCATACTCTCTTGATCTTGGGGAGGATAGGGAAGTTTAGGATAGGAATGAACAGAGCATAAGGATCCCCGGCCTCTTAGGCCCATTCTCTTTCACTTAAGGCTGACCTGGTACACGCTCCGCAAGCTCACACGGACAAACAGCATCACTAGCACACCACAGGCAACAACAATGTCCACTCCTTGGGTCTTTGGGTGCTAGTAAGGTAACTCATTGATCAGAAGTCCCATATCACCTACATCTCGTAGTCCTAGATTCGTGAACTGCTAAACATCAATTCTGCCCCTATATCTGGAGACCTAAGAAAGCTGGGAGGAAAAAGCAGCATTGAATCCATCCCTTTTCTTGAGTAAACAATTATTTCACACACAAAAAGAAGACAAAATCTTCTCCAGCAGCATTCTGCCAAGCTGTGCAGTTTTGCCATTGACCGAGATAACCTGAGTTTCCTGGAAAATTCCAGAAGGACTATACCAAATAATACAAAAACACATTCACATTATCCCAAGAGATAGATTTCGTGAAATAAAAGTGTACTCGTTTTTCTTTAACATCATTAAAATATTAATTTAAATTTCAGTTCTTCTCTACTCATTGTTAAAAGCTGACACAAGTATACTGGATGAACTGTATTTCAGCTCTATTCTCACAAAGTAAGAGGCACAGGGAAATCAAAGTAAAGAGGACTCTGTTTTTCTGCTTGTGCCTGTTTCAGCAAAGTCAGCATTTAAAACAGTTGTCTGGAAAATCCAGTCCTGAGACCAGGAAGGTATCTCTCTATGAGTCTAGTTTAGTATCAAGACAGGCCCTACGAGCAGAAAATAAGTTAAACATCCAAAAAAAATACAAGTCAATTTGCCATCTTTTTACCAGTTGATATTTTTTATGACATTCACAATTTAAACCAGTCTCTGTAAGTCAACATCTACTCAAGGTAGAATCTAAAATCTTAAGTGTCAGTGCTCAGAGCTAGTTGAGTTCTTCTCAACACAGAAAGTGAATTCCCTACTCCTCGGTTCTCCCTTCCCAAAATGGGCCACTTAATTGCGTCCTTCGGAGACATCACAGTGCAAGCAACTCCCCAAAGAAAAAAATGCCCAACGGCTTGAAAAGAGAAAGAATTTCACACTTGTAGCCCAGCATAACCACCCACCCTTGAGTGTCAGTAAAGGAAGAAGCCAAAAATGGCTCTTTAACAGACATCCCCAGGGAGGGTGAGGTTGTGTCTGCAGCCACAAATGTTGCTTCCTTTGGTCTAAGTCAGTAATATTCAGATCACAGCTCTCCAGCTGCAAGCAGATCTGTTCAGATGCAAACTGTGGCTGGTGAAGCCCCCGCTCCCTTTCTCTTCTGAAATATGTTTCACCTCTTTTTCCAGGGCAGGACCAAATGACGCTTTCATTCAATGATAATTATACATATGACTCCTGGCACATTTAACTGTAAGAGTCATTGCTGTGAGATGAGCTTTAGCTACTCTAATATAAGAATGACTCTCACTCTCATCTTCTTCGGGCCTCTTAGCAAACCAGAACCTAAGCTAGTTATTGAACCATCAGTCATGATGGGGTG
This sequence comes from Macaca thibetana thibetana, assembly GCF_024542745.1. Lineage (NCBI taxonomy): Eukaryota > Metazoa > Chordata > Mammalia > Primates > Cercopithecidae > Macaca > Macaca thibetana. Next base: position 19,176,618 of record NC_065594.1, read on the forward strand.
AGGGAATAAAATGTCTTACTCCCTTGCTAACCTGTCCATACCAACTTCCCCAGAGAATGAGATTTTTAAGAAGGGAATACTCTCACACGAGCTACTATAGACCAGGTAGCTCAGGACTTTCTGGCCATCTGCATTCACACTGTCCCAGCTGAGATTCAGAGCAGTTAAGTAACATATCAGAGGTCATTCAGCAATAAATACCAAAGCCATGACTTCAACCCGGTTCTGTTGTGCTCCAAAGTGCATGACCTTTACACTATGTCGTGCTGCCTGACGTTTTGCTTAAGGTTCTCAGGGTCTATGGCAGTTAAGGTAACATGAACTACTATAACAAAAAGCCCAAAACTATGTAACAGCTCAAACAGATAGAAGTTTGTTTCTTGTACACGTGAAGTCTGAAATGAATATTCCTAATAGGAAGCCTCTTAAGTAGTGATTTGGGACCCAGGCTCGTCTTTCCACCCAGTAGCTCTGCCGTGTCAAATCAGGGCTTTCATGGCGGTCGTACCCATCTACATCAAGAAGTTGGGAGGGGAAGAGCGTGGAGGGCCACTCGCAGATCGTTCCTTCATGGAAACCACACACATCATTTCTGCTCACATCCCTTTATCTAGAAGTCAATCTCACGGGCTCTGTCTTTTGAGAAATGTACTTCATCCATGTGCCTGAGAAAAAGAGGAACATGGTTTGGTGAAAAGCAAATCAATCATGGTCACAGAAGCTAAAGAATTCAGTATTTGACAAAAATTAGCCGGGCATGGTGGCACACACCTGCAGTCCCAGCTACTTGGGAGGCTGAGGCAGGAGAATCACTTGAACCTCGGAGATGGAGGTTGCAGTGAGCCGAGATTGTGCCACTGCACTCCAGCCTGGGTGACAGAGTGAGACTGCATCTCAAAGAAAAAAAAAAAGAAACAGTATTTGAGGACTAAAGAATACACATCTCAACAAAAGCTGTGGCATAAATTATTTGTGTTTTAAATGAAAATATATAGAGTGTGTACATTAACTAAAATTAAGATATGAAAACATTTTTAAGCCAGGTCCTATGATCAGTAAGTGTTTTAAATATTCAAAAGAAGATACAAATTAATATTCAAAAAGAGATACAGTCTTTCTATTAGTGCAGGAGGCCCCAACCCCCAGGCCACAGATGGGTACTGGTCCGTGGCCTGTTAGGAACCAGGCGGCACAGCAGGAAGTGAGCAGCAGAGGAGGGAGCATTACTGCCTGAGCTCTGCCTCCTGTCAGATCAGCCGTGGTGTTAGATTGTCACAGGAGCATGAACCCCATTGTGAACTGCGCATGTGAGGGATCTAGGTTCCACGCTCCTTATGAGAATCTAATGCCTGATGATCTGAGGTGAAAAGTTTCATCCTGAAACCAATCCCCTCACCCTCCCCTCGGTTCATGGAAAAATTGTCTTCCATGAAACCAGTCCCTAGTGCCAAAATGGTTGGAGACCACTGTATTAGTGGATATGTTTTGACATGTAGCAATATAGTCAGCCTCCAAAAGTCAACAACTACTGAAGACGGAATCCTTACAACAACTACTAAAGACCAGGTGCAGCGGCTTATGCCTGTAATCCCAGCACTTTGGGAGATCGAGGTGGGTGGATCACAAGGTCAGGAGTTCAAGACCAGCCTGGCCAAGATGGTGAAACCCCATCTCTACTAAAAACACAAAAATTAGCCGGGCACAGTGGCAGGCACCTGTAAACCCAGCTACTCGGGAGGCTAGGTCAAGAGAATTGCTTGAACCTTGGGGAAGGAGGTTGCAGTGAGCTGAGATCATGCCACTGCACTCCAGCCGGGGCAACAGAATAAGACTCTGTCTCAAAAAAATAAATAAATAAAATAAAACAAAAAACAAACAAAAAAAACTACTAAAGCTATGAAAGTGTCAGGCTCCCCTCAGCATTGTACTATCAACAAGAAACTGAGGCTGACCCTGAAAAGTACCTTCCCACTTAGATAGACCTTGTTGTTTCAACAGAAGAGATGTGCATCCCTGAACCCACAAGACCAAAAGCTTGCCCTGTGGACAAGGTAAACTCTGGTTCTTTAATGTTACTGGCAGCAAAGTACACAACTAACCGAGTAACCCTTGGCCATCCTTGGAGCATAAATATCTGAGATGTTATCTACGTCTGCCCACACCCATTTAGCCAACGATGACTTCTCCCTTGATACCCTCTTCAGCAGCAAGAGAAGGAAAAAGTTCAAATGATGACAGTGGCAATGCCCCAAGCACGCTTCTCCAGGCATGAGCTGGGCAGTGACCAAGGAAGAACAAACTGCATCCCCTCCAGGCCCGAGCCACTGTGACCTGTTCACCAGCTCTGTTCAAAATATCCAGGTACATTCAGCAGTGTTTGGAAACTGAAGCTCTGAGCACTCTAAAAATTAACTACACTAGCCATTTGCATTCTAAAATACATTTTGAGCAGATGAAAGTGAGTTGCCTGAAGCAGGAAAACATTGATTTTCTTTTTCTGGTTTGCTAGATATGTTTCAAGAAAATGTCTGTTTTCCTCTGTTAGCAACCCTTCTTCTCCTCACCCCTATTTTAGCTTTCTTCTTGACCTGCAGGAAATCAGAAGGAGGTGAAGCAGAACTTAGTACAGAGCCTGCATATGTTAAGTGCTTGTTTCGATCCCACACATATGTATTCAGCACCACATATACAGAGCACTGTACGCAGTGTTGGGACCACAACATGGTCCTACTGTCAAGGAGATGCTGCTCTTTCTGGGAAAACCAAGGTGTGTATTCTTCTCCCACATATAGCAGAAACTCAGAAACTGTTTGCTGCGTCAATGAATAAATTACCAGGTCCTGTAGTGGGATTGTACAATAAGGAGAGGCCCCCAGCCTTTTCTAAAAGTAAAGAGCAGATCAATTTTGCTTGATTGTTGACCTATTTCCTTTAGTATAATACGTAGATTGACTCTAGTAGGGCGATGGATAGATTTCCTTAAAGAGCGGAATTTTTATTTAGCCCCATCCAGTCAAAATTGCTCTTGAACGAATTCCTGCTTTTCTTGAAAGAAAGAAAAATCCTACACAGAAGCAAGTTAGAATAGAATTCAGGATAAACAAGAAGACCCCCAAGGTCAGCATTTCCCAAAGAGCGTTCCAGGGAACATGGTACCAAGGTGTTCCGTGAAAGAAAAGTTCAGTTGCCTATTAAGTTTGGGAAACAGTGCATATTCTGTTTCTCTTTTAGAAAGTCACAAAGCAAATCGATATATTCAAAATTCTTGAGAGACCCACAGTAAAGAATCCTTTTAACTGTGTAACCTAGTTTTCTCCAAATATACTGGAACACAGAAAACTTTGTTGTACATAATACTTATCAACATTTCTTTAACGTGTATACGATGAAGTCGACTTTGGCAAAAATTCTCCTCGATCCATAAGGCCTGTGCCCACCTGGCACACAGGTGTGGAAGAGGTAGCTGGGGCTGAGAGAACTCCACAGAGCCTTTATGAAAGGCGATGAGGGACTGCGGAGACCCCGTCAAGACAAGAGACCAGAAACCAAAGATGAGCTTGGAGTGAGACTCGCTGGACACACACAGTGGCACAAAAGGGGCAGCCTGATGACCTCTGACGGTCGGCACCTATAGGTTAATCCTGTTTCAGATTTTGGCTTCTGAGGGTTTCACCTCCCCAGTTCGCCAATGTTATTCATATCATTGACATGTTTTTCAGAAGCTTTGCCGTCCCAAGAAGGAAGTCATCAGAAATTTAAAATACAAATAAATTGTGAAGGACCCAGCCCAGAGTATGCGAACAGAAAGTGAAGCCGCGCTGTGTTGGGCGGATGGAACTTTAAGCCAGTTGTTGTTCTAGCTTGCCCACAGCTCTGGAACAGGGAAAAAGTAATTTAACTCCGTGGACCTCATTGATCACACTGGGAAGGTGGGGGAAGTCGGACTTGTGCACATGAGCTCCAGTGAGGCCAGGAACCGAGCCCAGTACTGCATAGAAATTCTCCTAGTTACTCCTTACAACTCTGTGGTCCTGTGTTGGCTCACAAAAACATGAAGACCCTGCAGCTCAGAACGCCACAGCTCCACCCTCACCCCAAGGCCACCCAAAAATTAAGAGCAGAAATGGAAGCCTGTGTCTGTCCAACTCTAAAACTCAAACTCCTAACCCCTAGAACTCTGTTCTGTCTCTCTCTCTCTTTTTTTTTTTTTTTTTTTTTTTTTTTTTTTTTTTTTTTTTGAGACAGGGTCTCACTCTTTCACCCAGGCTGGAGTGCCCCAGCACCATCTTGGCTCACTGCAACCTCCACCTCCCGGGTTCAAGCGATTCTCCCGCCTCAACCTCCCAAGTAGCTGGGAGTACAGGAGCACGCCACCATGCCCAGCTAATTTTTGTATTTTTAGTAGAGACAGGGTTTCACCATGTTGGCCAGGCTGGTCTTAATACTCCTGGCCTCAGGTGATCTACCCTCCTCGGCCTCCCAAAGTGCTGGGATTACAGGTGTGAGCCACTGCGCCTGGCCTGTCTCTTTTATCTCTGATAGTCTCACCTTAAAATGATGAGAGGTTTTGAGAATTTTCACTGAAAAGGGTGGGTGGGAACAATATTACAAGAATTTCCCCAATAGAAAATCTGATACAATGCTGATCAAAAGCACACACACACAAAAATAGGAAAAACTGTTGCATATTCACTAATATTTGGCTTTCTTTAGTTCATTCCTGTAAAGTGTAAATACAACGTAAAGAAAACACAGTTTTTAAAATTCCTACTCTATTTCAAGCCTGTGAAAATTAGTAGATGGTTTTTAGGTTACTGTAAACAGTCAATAAAAATATTATTGTCAAATAAAAATTCATTTCGTATCTCATCATACATTTCAATACCTTTTGTAATAGCGCTAAATCATTATACAATGCATGAAATTCATTTCCCTTCAAATACATCCTACTATAAAATTAAACAGGAGGCTGGGCGAGGTGACTCACGCTTGTAATCTCAGAGCTTTGCGAGGCTGACGTGGCAGGCTTGTTTGAGGACAGGAGTTCAAGACCAATCTGGGCATCATAGTAAAACCACCATCTCTACAAAAAGTTTCAAATTAGCTAGATGTGGTGGCATTCATCTGTAATCCTAGCTACTTAGGAGGCTGAGGTGGGAGGATTGCTGGAGCCCAGGAGTTTGAGGTTACAGTGAGCTATGAATGTGACACCGCACTCCAGCCTGGGAAACAGAGCAAGACCCTTCTCTTAAAAAAAAAGTTAAACTGGGAAAAACAGTGGCAAATCAGACCTGGAGAACCCATGATGCATGAAAAGTTGGTCAGTCCAGAACAAAGGGCAAACACATATGGTAGCTGGTCTGGTTGTAGTGCTCAGTTTATTGATCAGCATCATTTTGAACCGTCACTGGGTTCCTCTGAAACCTAAAGATACCCAGTGAGTCCCCTTGACCAAGAAGCCGTTCAGTCTACAGAGCAAGAGACTTTCTTAGACAGAGACACCCATTGTAAGTACGAAGGCTTTTACCCTGAACCGTATTGTATTCAAGATCCTTGCTAATTTACTTGGAGACTTTTCCCAGGGTTTATTGCCTAAACCTGTGTGTGTGTGTGTGTGTGTGTGTGTGTGTGTGTTTTTGTACTAATGTGTATGGGTGTATATGGATGTGACAGCTCTTTACAATTTTGGGGTTTCTCCCCCATTGCACAAATTCATTGTGGAAATGCCTTTGGCTACTTCATTTTCATACCATGAAATGTAAGTACACCAAGACTTCTGACTCTAATACCCTTAACCCATTTGACACATCATCCAGCACCCTCTGAGCCTTCTGTCCTATTTCCTGTTCTTTTTTTTTTAAGTATAGAAGGTTTTTAAAGGGACATCAAACATCTCTGTTCGGTGGATGGCATTATTACCAGTTCTTCATCCTCGCCTCATAAAGAACAGAGGTCACATTGTGTCGTGCCCGCTCATGGCCCTGTTTGTCTTTGGCAAGTGGTGTCTTGTGAACTGCTTTTGCTAGTTTGACCTTAATTCTTCCACGTCTTTGTCACCGCAGTGTATGCTGCTTGGGAGTCTGCCCCAGTTTCCTTTTCTTTTTGCTGAATTCACATTTTTATTTCATCTTTCTCCTACATGAACTTGTTTTCTTCTTCCTCCTCTCTCGGCTTTCATTGAGCCCAAAGAAAGTGTCTTATTGTGTTCTTCTATTTTATTCTCCTTTAAAAAAAAAACAAAAACAAAAAACTCCAGGAATTCAGAACCCCGTTGCTGCTGATGCCTCCATGCTCCGGAGATTTTCCTGGAATTTAGATAAGCTTATTAAAGTCCATTTTGTTAACATACATTTGCTGAAATCAACAGTTAAATCTGTCAGCACTGAAGTCAATGATCTTCCAAAAGAAAGAAGTGAATATCACAGTTCCTTATGTCTAGAAAGGGATCACCTAAGACCTTCCTATACATTCTTCTTTTGCTGTACCTGCAGCTAAGCAACTGTAACAAACATTTAGAGATTACCAGCCTGGAACAGAGTTATAATTTTTTAAATCTGACTGCCCTCAAATCCATATTTCTAGTTTTCTTTTGTCGTTCTATTAAGCATTGATTTGAACTAGAATGATCTATCCTAGTTCAACAGGTTAAATTCTCTTGAGCCCTTTGGCAACGGCTCCCTGACCTCTGCTATTACTGACTTATACTCTAGAGAAAGCACCCCCGCTTCTGTTGAGCACCTACTGGCCCCAGAACAGTGGGCCCGAAAATCAGGCACATGTTTTCCAAGACAGCTCAGAAAACCACTTTCACTTTCAGGACGCAAGCTCCATAATTATACTCCCCGGAGCCGAGAGCCATGTGCAATTCATTACTTAACAAATACCTCCAAGGAGGATTTTAAAGATTCCTGGGCAGAAGGAAAGAGTGGAGCAAATGAAAGAGATTGGCAGAAGAGATGGCCCCATGATCAGGATGACAGAAACACACAGATAGAATCTTAGGCCCATTCCCCTAAAAAACGTAACAGCTACTAAGAGACATACCCTGTGCCGCAGACAGCCCTAAGCCGTGTATGTGGATCAGCTGCTCTCAGTGGCCCCATGAGCAAGGTAAGATTATTATTCCTTCTTTACAAAGGAGGAAGCAAAGACATAGTAAGGTTCATAACTAGCCTCACATGCAGCTAGAAGGTGGCTTTTAAACCGCAGAGCCGTAGTGCTTGCCACTGCAGCTCCTGAGGACACCTGTTCCATTAGGCCTGGAGCTCTCTCATAAGGAATCTTACCTGCGTGTTTTCCCCCCAACCGGCCCCTCCTCCAAGCCCTTTCCTGCTCCCAGGCCTTCTCTGTGTTCCTGACAGGCTTCAGCCCTGGATCTTAGACTTCCAGGCAGTCTACCACTTCTGGCAACACCTCTCCTTGTCCATCACAGGCCCCCTTTACTCTATGTTACTATTGGAGAAAAGCCACTATGCAGGATCCAGGGCCCTTTCCAGCTCTGAGGTCCTTCTTGGAACTCCAGCTCTCCAAGACACCTTGCTGAGGGTCAAAGCCATCCCTAGGGCGTACGGAATTAGGCAAGAAGCCACACACCAGCAGCTCAGTAACTAGAGGGACATGTTCACAGCAGCCAGCAGGAGCTGAATCCTCAGATTCAGATACAGCCAGTTCCACAAATTCAACTGCACCGAAACTGGACCATGAGGCACTGCTCAGTAGCACAAAATTGAAACCAATGCAATCAGCCCTTGACTGCCAGACCCCTGGAACTGACCAATTTGCTGTGTAGGCTCAGCCCTGTCATCTGCTCCACCTCCAAATAACTGACCCTGAACTTTACTGACTGGAGTATCTTGGACACTTCCCATGGGGCTATGGCAGCATTTTTTTTTTTCTTAATTTTTTTTTTTTTTTTTTTTTTTTTTTTTTTTTTTTTAGAGAGCTGGGGTATCACCATGTTGACCAGGCTGGTCTCAAACTCCTGGCCTCAAGCAATCCTCCCATCTTGGCCTCCCAAAGCACTGGGATTACAGGTGTGAGCCACCATGCCCAGCCCAATGGCAGCATTTTATTGTATGATTGTCATCAAGGAAACATGACTGAAAGCTACTTACACAAGCACACTCATGATTGCACAAACACAAACACATCTACGTGCACTTTGCTCCTCTTTTTCCTCCTTCATGTTCTTCCTTTAATGTTTATTTTAACTTGATTTCGTCTCCATAGAAACAATATTGTGATCATTTTAAGGCCTATCGTTTATTGAGCATTTCTTAGGGTTTGCCCTGTGCTAACTACTTTACATGAATTTTCACAACGTCTCCAGGAGAAGGGAATCATCACTTTCATTTGTTTTTTAGAGATGGGGTCTCACCATGTTGCCCAGGCTGGTCTTGAACTCCTGGCCTCAAGTGATCCCCCTGTCTCAGCCTCCCAAAGTGCTGGGATTACAGGTGTGAGCCACTGTGCCCGGCCCAGTCACTCACGTTTTAAAGGTGCTAAATAATGAAGATTAAAGAGGCTCAGAGACTAGCCCTGGTCACTCGGTGACAAGTAACTGGTTGACATGGGATTGAGACCCAGGGTCACCAGCCCCAAGAATCATGCTGGCAACATTTACTCGGGTGTTTTGGAGCATCTTTCTAACACATTCTGGTAATACGGGACAACACTATAGATGGAAATCTCTTGTTCTAATGGCTCCTTTTAATTGGAGTGTTTCAATTTTCTGTGGATAAAGGAGGCAATTGGCCATCCCAGGCTGTTTCCTGCTCCCATTTCCCCTCTTTGCCCCCATAAGCAACGTCAACTCCTCAAACAGCCTCCCAGCCCAGAAGGGCATCAGACCCCAACAAATTCCAAGGGAAGGAGAAGGCTGTAGGAAAGAAAATGAAAGTAGGAGAAGAGAACATGCTCATTTTATTGTGCGAAAGGGGAATTGCCAAGGTAACGTTCTGCTTTTCCTGAGTGAGCATTTTGATCATCTTAGATGGACTGGAGCAAGCCAGGTTTCATTGATAAAAATCACAGCAGACTCCTCCTGAGGGACATGGAAAATCACAAGCTATTTGTGAGATTCTATCACTATCAGATTTCTCTGTGCCCAGTGGGAATGAAAGTCTAAAACGCATTCCTGTCTCTGTCTCTCAAATCAACATTTTCCAAACATCCAAGAAACAAAGCACATTAAGATCTCAAACTAGAGAATCCCATGAATGCTGTCTGTCCAAGACTGAGGAACAAGATCTGTGTAAAAAGGGAGAAGGGGATTACTCCGAAAACAGGAGACTTTAGACATTATTAGAGGTCTTGAGGTATACCTAAACACATGAGCCAAACGGTGTCACAGGAAAAAGGGCTTCTGCTAGAAAGCACTTGCAGGCCATAACAAATTAGGTGATTCCCGTGAAAGAGATTAACCTTTGGTATCAAGTTGATTGAAGTCTCAGATAGCACTAGCCGCTGGCCATTCATCCCATCTCATACTCAGAGGGTGCCAGCGCTGACGGGCTCTGGAGGTCAGACCAGGGCAGGACACAGGAGGAAGCCTGCCAAGGCTTACCAAAGGGCTGGCAAGCAACACGATATGGGAACTGGAGCTTTCCTTTTGAGTTTCCTGAGCCCTGGGCCTGTAAGTATCCTTTGCAGATAAAGGGTCCTAACCATTGAATGCGCACCACCACGTTTTCACCATCACAAATGATGGCTTCACCATCTAAATGCTTTTAAAAATTAGCATGATGTTGTGGCTCCTTTTCCTTACTAAGGAGTTTATACCAGGAAAAAAGTGTGGTAATAACTGTATACATACAGATGTCCTTTGACATAATGGGCCAATTCCATCAGTTTAATATTATACAGTAGTTCCCAAATCGCACTGAATAAAGGTGAGAGAGGCTGGCTATGAAGAATCACAACAATACGATCTTTTAGACAGATCTGGCCCTGTTATCTACGTGCAAACATGAACACGGAGTCTTCTAAATTTTGCTTTTGTTTGATTGCCCTCCTATAAAGAAAAAAATTATCCCACGTGATTAACCTTTGTTTGTATAAATAAATAAATTTTCCCTTGCTTTCGCTAAATAGTTAAAAGAGCAAGTTTGCACATTAACACTTTAGCAAGACCCTGAATCAATCTCAAAGAAGGCTTTACTTAAGAATGATTCTAGATGCATCTCAAGTCCAATGTGTGGTTGATTCCCTGCCATATGCTCTGAGTTTTGTCAGGCTCAATGAGAAATACCAGTGCTTGCTACACAGAGATTTCTAATGCACCCTCACTTCTGGCAATAGTCTGGAATTTACTTCAGTTGATTTAAAGAATTTGTGAACAAGAATTTTATCTGAGTTGTCATCACCCTGGAGCAACTGGTCAGGCTGAAAAGGTGTCCTGAACGGGGCTAGACACGTCAGCGAGACCTGCCAGGTGTCTCGTCACTCAGCACGGCGGCTTCCTAATGGTAACAGGATCAGCCCTGGGGACTTGCTGATGGGCAACATGGCAGGATGACCCCGGCCATCTCCACATGCACTCTGATAAGGACTGGCAGGTTAAATAAGGGCTTGTGCTGCATGCTGCTCCATCAGCACCTCCACTTGGCTCCTTCTCAGCCCAGGAGTTAGAATTTGTTGATGTAACTCACACCATGGGAAGAATGAAAACTCAAGCAGCAAAGCCCATGCTAAGAGGCCTTTTGTTGAAAAAAAAAAAAAAAAAGGCAGTTTATGCCTCCAGCTGCTGCATTCAGGGACCAGTTAACAATGGGAGAGAGAGTAGAGAGAGCAGGGCAAAGAGGGAACAACACATAGGAAAGGGTTTGTGAGCAACTGGGAAACATCTTCTTGTCATCTTCAGCCCAGTGACACCTTTCCCTGCAGCAGAAAATGACAAAGGTTAAACACCCCTCTCCTTACTGCTGTAACAGGCATCCACAGGCATCACACGGATACTTTATAGAGCGCATTTACATGGCATGGGATCTCCTGACTTCCACTTTGACACCAGCTAGTGCAATGGTAAATGGGAAAAAAATGATTAGCACTACAAAAAATGATGAAGATTAGTCAGGGCAGGAAAACTCTGCCTAAATTCCAAATAACTACAGGCCCAGGTCAGGAATGGGTAGTATACCAGCTCCAATACAGCGAGCTTAACTGCGATTAGGCACAAGGGTCTGTGGATCCGGGGAGACTCAGAGGAGTAAAGGTGCATCTGATAAGCCAAAAAGGGACACCTTCTCTGCCACCCCACCTACCGTGTGTGTGTGTGTGTGTGTGTGTGTGTGCGCGCGCACGCACGCGCACAGGTCCACGGTCATTCCCCACTGTGTCCACGACAGCTTTCAGAATCACCAGTAAACACCCAGGTGAGGAGTCCTGGACTGAACATGAGCCCCACACTCTGGATAGATCAGCATTTACTTTACGTTCTCCTCTGATGCATGCACATATGCCTTAGTAAACTATTAAGTCATTCCATGGTATTTCTCTATATATTCTCAGACAGTTCCTTTCTCTCATTTCTAGAACCTCGTGCTTTAAAATGTTAGAATGTGTTATAGATCTTAGTTTGTCCTAGAGATCTTGGGAGGCCTATAGATCTTATTAAAAGACACTTGAACTGGGTGGTCACTTTCCTGACTCCCTGACGATAAACCCAGTTCACAGCACCCATCACAGAATTAACTGACTTGAACACAGTCCCTCATATTCACCACTTCTACTGAGAACCATGAAGTTCAACCTAAGTGGGTGCCTGGTCTATCATTTAAGGCCAGTTTCATGAAAGTGAAAAACATATGCCAAGAAAGGGGCTGTGCTGTTCCTGGTTGAAGGAGTAGGATAAGCAAGGGACCTCATGCTGTGGTCAGGGTAGGTCTTTTGTCTCTTTGTCGGCCTCTGGTTATCTGGTGACTTCCAATGACGCGCTTGCAGGGGAAGGGTGAGCAGGGGCTGTGTATGGAAGGTGGCACGGCCCAGGGAGTCTCACACATTTCCATAGGTGTACCCCAAGCAGAGGGAACTCTCCACAGAAAACGCTGTGTGAATGCTGTCACTTGGAAAGGAGGGACTTCAAACCAAGCAGCTGCCGTAGGACCGTGCTCGCGTTCAAAGATGGTTTTAGAACCAGCTGAAAATTTGGTTGTTAGCACCCTCCATGAGAGCACGTTTAAACAATCTCTTATGAGTTGAAGTGTGAAACCATCATGAAAACAGCAGATTTATGATAAAAATCCAATAATTAAACCTCAACACAGGCTCAGAAATTCCCAGGCCCAAGCCCTCTGTGTTTTATAACATTATTTCGTGATGTGAAAGATACCATCTGAACAAATGCCTTCTGCTTCTAAACTTTAACTTTTTAGTCACTGATAAGTTCATTCAAAAAGCACAGCCACTCTCTAAAGATTGACTCTAACAATAAATGGATCTCTTTTCTCTTCTCTCTTCCCCCCGCGTAATTGTGTGCTTCATTCTCGAGCTGTCTTCAACATGAATAACTCTACTTACTTCAGCAAAGGTCCCCAAACATCACTCCGGGAGGCTGGAGAAAGGTTGTAAGTATCCTTCATTCTAATTCACACTAATTTTTCTTTTCTCTCATATTAAAGAAAAAAAAAAATCCCAGCTTGGAATTGTTCAGCCTCTAGATAAGAAGAAAAAAAACCTGAATATTCATTACACATATCTAAATTTGGACTATAAATTTAATAATTGTAGTGTTGTTTTTATTTTGAAACTTTTTCTTGTCTGGGTCTAAATCCTAGGATTGAGTTTGATATTTCAAATCCCTCAGTTTCTAAAATCTCTAGTGTTTTATTCCAAATCAAGTGTTCAAGTTAATAAATCAAGTGTTCAAGTTAATTCTATCTCCTAGCTCCCATTAAACAGGAGAAATTCTTCAGAGAGAGTGTTATTTGAATAAAACTTCTTGGAATTGTTTAGTTGGAAGTATTGTCCTGGGCCCCATGAGAAGAGGCACACGCATGTTAGGAAACGTGGCTGTCCAGAGCTTACGTAATTATTCAGTAATCTGTATACCACATTACCAAAATGCCATATCTGCCTCAAAGGCTAACATGTGAAAGTTTAATCAGCACAGAAAATAGACTTTAAAAATTTCGACACAGATTCTGAGCAAGGTGAAGGGGCCTGTGAAGACGGTGAATTCTAGGTTCCTTCAACACTCCTGTATGGGAAATCGAGTGGGATGGAGAAGACCTCATTTCAAAAGGAACTTTGTACATTTACTCACTGTTAAATATAAAGGCAGTTCCTTCTATTCAAACTCAGCAAAACTTAAGTGTTTCTTGCCTTTAATCAATGAAATATATAAAAATAGAGATTCAGAGTTGCAGAAGTTCAAGTGACAGAGACCACGGGGCATTGAGTTTGGAAGCCACTTCTGGGCAGGACGTCCCATCCCAGCATCCCCTGCTCTTCTGTGTAAATCCCTCCAGGAGAGATGACCTGACTCCACACCTGAACCCAGCCTGGTCCAGTGTGAGCATCAACTCTGGCCAGGGGAAGTCTTCAGTGGTGTAAACGGGGTGAGGGGCTCATCGTAGAAGTCGTGAGGCAGGCCAGGCTCAGTGACTCACACCTGCAATCCCAGATTACAGGCTCATGAGGGCTGGTTACGTTTTCACTGATCCTGTTTAGACTTTGAGGAGAAAGGCATGCTTCACCAAGCACCACCTTGTGAGCAGCTGGGGGGAAGCCCTGACAAGTCTCACTTCCTTCCAGCAACAGCTCTCCCACATTGTTCTCGCCATTGTCTACGCTTCCCCGTTAGTCACTCTATGAGTCAAGAGCTGGCCTTGGCCAGCTGCAGGCACGCTTGGCTGCCCCGCTGCATGAGGGGCCAATGACACTCCCTCCGGGGCTCTACGAGGCCAGGTCTGCGGTCAGCAAGCCACAGGGGACCTCCTGAGCCACCTGTTATTGTGACCATGCGCGGCCCAGTCAGTTTGTTTTGATTCGAGCGTTCCAAAGAGGAAATAAAGCCTATATTTACATTTTTATTTTAAAAAGGCAGGGCCACTTGGGAGGCCAAGGCTGGTGGATCACCTGAGGTCAGGAGTTTGAGACCAGCCTGGCAAACATGGTGAAACCTCGTCTCTACTAAAAATACAAAAAAAAAACAAAACAATGAGCCGGGCATGGTGGCAGGTGCCTGTAATCCCAGCTACTGGGGAGGCTGAGGCAGGAGAATCACTTGAACCCAGAAACGGAGGTTGCAGTGAGCCGAGATCATGCCACTGCACTCCAGTGTGGGCGACAGAACAAAACTCCATCTCAGAAAAAAAAAAAAGCAAAAGAAAGACAGAAAGAAAGAAAGAAAGAAAAAGGTAGGGCCACTTGCCCAGTGCCCTCTTGAATATTTGGAATTCACAGACCTCTTCCTCAAACCCATGGAGATTTGCATGAGGAGCACTTTGCCCATAGTGATGTGATCTCACAGTTAAGGGAGGCAAAATACTGAGTTGGTTGGCAGCATTTCCCAAGTTCCTCCATCAGCTGGGAGGGAATGATCTAAGAGGAACAGTGGGTAATTCAAATACCTTAGGGTATTCTACATAATGGAAGAGAAGAGAAAAACCAAACAAACTTTTGTGAGCACGTGTAACACAGACATTCCAGGGCATTCATGAGCAGTGATGTTATGGGTTGAAGTGTGTCCCAGCCAAAAAAATATGCTGGATGGAGTACTATCCCCCAGTACCTCTTATGTGATCTTATTTGGAGATAAGATCTTTACAGAGGAAATCATTAGGGTAGGACCTAACCCAATATGACCAGTGTCCTTAAAAAAAGGGAAATTTGGAGACACTGGGAGAACATCCTGTGAAGATGAGGGCAGAGATCTACAAGCCAAGAAATGCCAAAAATTGCAGCAAATCCCCAGGAGCTGGGAGAGAGGCATGCAACTGATACTTCCTTATAGCCCTTAGAGGAAATCAACCCTGGCAGGGCGTGGTGGCTCACACCTGTAATTCCAGCACTTTGGGAGGCTGAGGTAGGTGGAGCACTTGAGGTCAGGAGTTCGAGACCAGCCTGGCCAACAGGGTGAAACCCCATCTCTACTAAAAACACAAAAATTAGTTGGGTGTGGTGGTGCATACCTGTAATCCCAGCTACTCAGGAGGCTGAAGCAGGAGAATCAGTTGAACCCAGGAGAAAGAGGTTGCAGTGAGCCAAAATCATACCACTGCACTCCAGCCTGGGTGACTGAGTGATGGAGTGAGACTCCATCAAGGAAGGAAGGAAGGAAGGAAGGAGAAAGGAGGGAGGGAGGGAGGGAAGAAGGAAGGAAGGAAAGAAGAAGGAAGGGAGGAAGTGAAGAAGTGAGGAAGGAAGGGAGGAAGTGAAGAAGTGAGGAAGGAAGGAAGAAGGAAGGAAGGGAGGAAGTGAAGAAGTGAGGAAGGAAGGGAGGGAGGGAGGGAAGGAGGGAGGAAGAAAGAAAGAGAAAGAGAGAAAGAAAGGGAGAGAGAAAGAGAAAGAAAGAGAAAGAAAGAAAGAAAGAAAAAGAAAGAAAGAAAGAAAGAAAGAGAGAGAAAGAAAGAAAGGAGAAAGGAGGGAGGGATGGAGGGAAGAAGGAAGGAAGGAAGGAAGGAAGGAAGGAACCCTGCTGACACCTTCATCCTGGACTTCCAGCCTCCAAAACTGTGGAACAATCAATTTCCAGAAGGATACATTCCAAGAACTCCAGTAGATACATAAAACTGCAGATAGTACCACACCCTATAGATACTATGTTTTTCCTGTACATACATATCTATAAAGTTTAGTTTATTAATTAGATGCAGTAAGAGATTAACAACCATATCAGTAAAATAGAACAATATACTGTAATAAAAGTTATCATGCACTGTGGCTGTAATTTTTGCAATTCAAGGGGAGACAGCAAAACTAGCCTGTATTTCTTTTTTTTTTTTTTTGAGACTGAGTCTCACTCTGTCGCCCAGGCTGGGGTGCAGTGGCTGGATCTCAGCTCACTGCAAGCTCTGCCTCCCAGGTTTACGCCATGCTCCTGCCTCAGCCTCCCGAGTAGCTGGGACTACAGGCGCCTGCCACCTCACCTGGCTAGTTTTTTGTATTTTTTAGTAGAGACAGGGTTTCACCGTGTTAGCCAGGATGGTCTCGATCTCCTGACCTCGTGATCCACCCATCTCGGCCTCCCAAAGTGCTGGGATTACAGGCTTGAGCCACCGCGCCCGGCCTAGCCTGTATTTCTTTTTCCATCTTTATCATTTCACAAATAGAAGATTGGTTCTTACCACAGATCTTAGCAACCTCAGCATACTATTTGTTTCTTTTCTTATTAAGTCAAGAACTTTCACCTTTTCACTTAAAGAATTCACCTTACGGCTTCCCTTTGTTAGATCGGGGCCATTATTAAGTAAAATAAGGGTGACTTGAACACAAGCACTGTGATACTGCCAGGCTACCTGATAACCGAGCCAGCCTCTGAGCATCTCACAGGCAGGTAGTGCCTACAACTTGGATTCACAAGACAAAGGAAGGATTCAGTTCCAGGCTGGATGGGGTGAGACAGCAAGATATTTCATCATGCTACTCAGAGTGGCACATGATTTAAAACTTATTGCTTATTTCTGGAATTTCCCTATTAATATTTTCAGACCATAGTTGACCATGGGTAGCTGAAACTGAAGAAAGCAAAGCCATGGATAAGGGGGGGGTCAACCGTACTTTGTTACTGCAGCCCTAGCAAATGAATACAGGTGATGTCAGTACATTCAGTCCATGTAGGTTCCTAGAACAGCATGCCCGGTTAGAGCCTTCACATTTGAGGTTTCTCCCAATCCATGTAGGGCTGGCTCCTTCTTTCCAACCAAACCTTAGCTCCTTCACACCCCTTCACACCCTTCCTGACCACCCAACCTAAACAACAGCCTCTCCACCTCCCTCACTCTATTCCACCGCCTGATTTGTTTTCTTGATGGCATGTCTCACTCTCTCATCTAGTTGTTTGTAGATTTAACATCTTTCTCTGCACCCCTACAATGTAAGCTCCATGGAAGCAAGGTTCTTGTGTATCTTGATCATAGCTATGAATTGCAGTGGAAGCTGAATACACATTTGTTGCATAGGAGCACAAAGTAAAGAAATTTAAAAATTAGTAATGGGACATCTCATTTATTCATTTCTTAATTGTTTATTCCATATACATTTATTTATTTATTTATTTTTTTTTTTTTTGAGACGGAGTCTCGCTTTGTCGCCCAGGCTGGAGTGCAGTGGCCGGATCTCAGCTCACTGCAAGCTCCGCCTCCCGGGTTTACGCCATTCTCCTGCCTCAGCCTCCCGAGTAGCTGGGACTACAGGCGCCCACCACCTCGCCCGGCTAGTTTTTTGTATTTTTAGTAGAGACGGGGTTTCACCATATTAGCCAGGATGGTCTCGATCTCCTGACCTCGTGATCCGCCCGTCTCGGCCTCCCAAAGTGCTGGGATTACAGGCTTGAGCCACCGCGCCCGGCCTCCATATACATTTATTAAGAATATGTGAGTGTCTGGAACTCTACAAGATTCTGGAGGAATTCAAAATAATCTGAAGTCCTAGCCATTGATAAGCACAGAAAACTACCAAAATTGTCCCATGCAATACATTATAACTAGGAAAGTATGGTTACATCCTGTACCATCTGAAATCAATTTCAGCATCACCACCACCTCATACCTAACCTCTTCCTTCTTTTGCCTTTTTGTGTGCAGTTTCCTGAGAAGGAGTACAATGGAGCCAAAATATGCCTAGATCCCCCCTAAGGAATAAACTCCCTAACTGTCCCTTCCTCAGCAACACCCAAAGCCCAAACTCATGAACCCCAAGAGAGCCTCAGGAAAGCCTCAGCAGTTTCAGCTCCCCATGCCCTCTCCCTACCACCTGAATCTCTCTTCTCCCACCTCCAAATGAGACAAGGCTCTCAGGGGCAGATTGATTTGGGAGCAGATTGAACATTTGTGAGGATGCCTCCTGCTGTTTCTACCTAGACTAGCTTCTGAACAGTGGCTAACGTGATGCCTCTTGCCATTTACAGCCTGGACTAAATGGAACTGCTGCCCACCTTACCCCTGTCTTCATAGGGCCTGCCTGGGCACAGGTGCCTCTACAGAGCTGCTTCAGGTTGGAGCTGGGGAAGGGGTGTCACCTGTGTCCCCTTCACCCAGATCCTTGGTCTTGTGCTAAGAAAGTGCTTTGGCCTTAGAATCAGGGGACTTTTTGTGAATTCTGGCCACTGCTCATCCACTCACCAGCTATGTGAACTCACAAACTTTCCAGAACACTCTGAATCTATTTCCTTCATCGGGCAACAAAGATCTCTACCTCACACCATTGCTACAAGGGGGAAGATATGAGATAGCACCTATTAGGTGTCTCTTCTATAGTAGGTAATATCTGTTGAATATGAACCTTTCAGTTGTATATATGGAATAGACATCCTTTGTAGTTATAGGCAAGACTCATCTTACATAAAATTTATGGCAGTGAGAAGGCTTTACCAATTTTAATTTGAATGCGTCACAGATTATTTAGGAACAAGTTGGACATAGGGGACAAAAGACAAATGACCCAGGCCTGGACTGGAAGGGGTGGTGAGGAGCAAGGAATGAATATAGAAGTTAGAGGGAACCATGCCGTAAAGAAGTAAAGTTCTAGAATACCACTGGGCCACAGACTAAAGAACAGCAGTGCAGCCCACAGTCTTGGAGTTGAGAAGCTAGAATGGCCTGGATTCAACTGCTATACCTGGGAACAAAGGGGACTTTTCCAACAAAAATAAAATACATACAGCTGTGACTCAACAGTAGCAGAAATGAGATGAAACAAAGAAGAGAAAAGTCACTTCTAAAGAAGGATGGCCTTGGACGCTATGAATCTACCAAGGATCCCAAATATTCTGTAGGAACCAGGCAGACAATACAGAGGGCTGAAGTAGGGGCCAGAGGAGGAAAGCAGGTGAAAAGTGCTTGCATTGTGAGTAAGCACATTGCGTACCTGATGACTGCCTTTAAAATACTGCCATGTGGCCCACAGGTCACAGGTTCACAACCTCTGCCTGTGGACCCACCAATTTCCTATATCTATGTAGTTTGTGACCCCACATTCTTCTCATTGCAATATGCTAATTTCTTGGTGAGATGGGCTGCTGAGGTAGATGTTGTTGACAATGGGAAATGGACACAGCCAAAGAAGAGATGAGACAACCGATCTAGACCCTTGCCATGGCAGAGGGCTCCTATTTAGGAGTCTGGAGGTTTTATCTTCATAGTGGAAGAGGCCTCACCATCCTCTGATTTTTAATTCAGCCAACTAGACTATTCCTCACCACTAAGGTGTAAGTTTTTGTTTTTAAATCCATGAAAATGAGATTGTATTTATGAAGATTTTCTTACATTTAAAAATAGCATAACCTCGTACTAGAAGACACAATTGTCTCTCTGGAGTGCCATCTTTACCTGTTACACTGAGGAGTCATCACTGGGTGGAGAAGCATGATTGCAAGCTGGTCCCATGAGCTACACAAGCCTGATTGACACCGTTGCAAAACAGAGATTGCCTGTTCTGACATAATCACCACCACATCACTGGCCCAACTTGCCTACCTGCAAGTGGCTCCCATGCAGATCAAGCAAGAATGATGTCACCAACCAGTCTTGGAAAGCATGTAAACTAAATGGCATATATCTATGGGCCCCAAAACTGGAACTTACAGGAAACAATCAAGTGTCTCTTCTGGGTGTCTTGGTGGTCCCTGTCGTCTTACCCAAGATGATAAGCAGATATCTGGGGTTTAAGAAATCAGGCCCCATCTTCTATTGGACTTCTCATCTGTTGAATGGCTGCGGACAGGTCTCTTCACACCTATACTTGTTTCTCATTTGCAAACAAGAGAATGATCTCTTCCAACCTCATTCCTGAATGACCTGGAAGGTTGATAAGCACATCCTAATTCACTCCAGACTATGGAAGCAATGCAGCACTCTGTCATCATCACTGACATCACACACCCAAGGGATTTATAAGTTACATAGAAATAATTAAATCCTTCCCAGTGGCCTTCTTGAAAATAGTTGTGAGATGGAAATAAAATTAACCTCACAGATAAGCACCAAAATACCATATTGAAAGAGGTTTTTATTTGGGGGTCAATTTTCCCTCTAGGTTTACATCATATTGCTCATCACAAGCAAAAATAATGAACATAAAATCATCTTAATATCCACAGAGCTGAAATACACCACATCATCACCACTGAGGGCAGATTATAGATAAAAGGAGATAGTTGAAAACATCATGTATATTGCCTTGGATTTGTTTATTACGGAATAAACGAAAGGAATTTTATAATAGAAACATAAACCATTGAGTCAAGAATAAAATAGCAATCACTAAATAATAAAATGGAAGAAACAATACACCAGAAAGTCTTGACCAAAGATTGGTATTTTAACAGAGTACAAGGTATAGCTCTATACATCTATACTTGCTGTTCTTTTATACATTTTTTAAAGTTACTTTTTCTCAGAATTCTAAGAATGATATTCAAGTCTAAAATACCTAGCTTTAACCTGCTAGATAAAATTGGATGTTCAAGGAAAGTAGGATAGCGGTAGATGTAACCACAGATTCTGAATTTAGTGTAAATTCTTACCTTACTTTTATCTCCCTCCCTCTATTCCCGACCAAAAAAAATTTTTAAGAAAATGTAAAGGAGATGATCTTACAGTAATAACCCTATTGTCTCACATGCTTGCATTTTCTTAGTCCTAAATTCTTCTGTGACCTTCCAGAGGAAGACCTCGATGGCTTGGTTGTCCTCATTTGACACATTAGCCACTGCTTTCACATACAGAAAACTGGAGTCAGGTGCAAATAAGCATTTATGGAATCACTTTCAAAATACACAACCCTGTGTTTTCAGAAAGCAGTCTGTGCCACAGGCCCATCAATTTCTGTAATCACATCTCCCACTGGCTAGACACCAGTCATAACGTATTCAAAGAATTCAAAGGCTACACGGTAAAAGACAAACCAGCTTGACTTTGGTTCCAGTATTCAGATGGGAAACCAGCAGCACTTGGCAGTCCAGGAGCTCAGTGAGTGTCCCCAGGGCCAGTTGCAAGGGACTGATCTCTCTATGGTCCCCCCAGCCACAGGAGGAATGAAGAAGTTTTATTTCCTCCCATGTATATCCTGAGACTTGAGGGTCCCGTTGTTCAGGACACAGTTTGAAGGAGGAAGTTGAGTGCTGTTCCCTGTGGTATGACCCCTGCAACTGAAGACTGACCAGCAGAAGTTCTAGCCTGGCCTTGGGTTCCATAACAAATCTGCTGAAGTCCCATCTTTGCCTAAGAGAGGCTACGGTGCGTGCCTGGGCACAGGCTGGAAAGAAGGGTCTTTGCCTCTTCAGCCAGGCTTAGCACTGGCAAAGAAAATAAGCTTCTTTCTACCATGACCCTCAGTAGTAGAGACAAAGCCATTTCCTCCAGTCCCATAGGAAGTGGCACAAGAGGCAGCGACAAGAAAATGGGCACTTCAAAAGCATGTGTGTTTGTGCGTTTCCGTTGCTTGAGAAATAACTTCCAGGTCCTTCTCAGGCGTGCTACAAAGCTAATGCCACGGGTGATTCAGCCTGAGGAAGGCAGTGCTGTTGCCCTTCCATGAGCTCCTAGAACCATAACAATGTCCACCCCCAGAGGTGCTGCAGCGAAGCCCACATTTGGAAGGCAAGACACACCCCTATGTCACACAAGTTTTCAGTCATGACACAACCTACCTCAACAGCTGAAGTGCCTCCAACCCTGTATTCACTGGAGTCATTCAGGTGTGTGTTCTGCGAAACTGATCAGCCTGTTTAATTTGGAACTTGCCTGTGATTGCCCCATCAGCCTATGTTATTCTGGGCTTCCAACTGTACATTTCAGATCCAGTTTTCACATGCCTGAAAAACTGTGTTATGAGACAACTAAGATATTTAAGAACTTTTATAAGCATTTTCACTGAACTCGCAAGTTTGCTTAGAGCAGAGGTTGTCAAGGTACGATCCCTTGGCCTAGGTGTGCCAGCATTGCCTGGCAACTTGCTAGAAATATACATTCTCAGGCCCCACCCTAGACACGCAGGAGGAGGAGCAGCAGTCTGTGTTTTAACAAGGCCTTCCATTGATGATTCAAGTGTTGGAACCACTGGCTTCACCACGGTGGGGGAAGGCAAATGTATATACATATGAAATCTCTCAGTATCGTCTGAATGTAGAATAAATTTTCCCATTAAGCAAAAGCCATCCTTCTTGTGTTAAAGTAGGAAATGAAACATAGGGTTGAATTTCACTTCATGGATCTTCGTCAAATCTGTTTCTCTTGGAGCAGAATTCTTAACCAGGCAAATAAAACAGAGCAGAAAATGCCCTGGGGGATATTTCAAACACCCCATTGTTTTGGCACAGGAAGATACCATCTTTACCCCTCAGTCGCCTCAGGCAGCTCCTGTCAGACAACTCAATTAGACTGATGTGGGAAGCGGACAGGTTTGCGGTTTATCTCTTCCAGAGCTGGCTCCAGCAGCATCATTTTCCTCTTTTTTTTTTTTTTTTTTTTTTTTTTTTTGAGACAAGATCTTGCTCTGTTTCCCAGGCTGGAGTGCAGTGGCGCGATCACAGCTCACTGCAACCTCCACCTCCTGGCCTCAAAAGATCCTCCCATCTCAGCCTCCCAAGTAGCTGGGACCACAAGGGCATACCATCACCCCTGGCTAATTTTTATATTTTTTGTAGAGATGGGGTTCCACCATGTTGCCCAGGCTGGTCTCAAACTCCTGGGCTCAAGCGATCCACCCTCCTTGGCCTCCCAAACTGCGGGGATTACAGGCATGAGCTATCACACCTGGACATGAGCTATCACACCTGGACCAAGACCATTTTCAAGATCTAGTAAGAAAGTTGAAAATCCGTTTTTTGGTGGAATAATGTTGTTACCTAGTTTGCTAAATACTTGCTGCTTTTATTAAATTTAGGAATGGTTCTTAAATGTTTTATATTGAAATACTTATCATTTTTTCCCTATGCCCTTGAGGTGATATCTTATATAAATTGATTTGTTAATATTTAATTATCTGTACATTCACAAATAAGGCATATTTGGTCATTTATTATTTTGCTGCATTAATAATTAATAACTAGAGTTATTATTTAGCATAGATTTTTAATATCCTATTATAAGTGAGATTGATCTGCAGTTTCTAATTTTGTGTTCTTTTTCTTAGGTCGGAGATTAACATTCCAAATAGTATTTCTTAGATCAACGATGAATATTTTAATTAACAGTAAAGTGTTATGGGTGTCCCTATAATTATCAATAGACAAATAAGTAAGGAACAAATAAAGACACCCGTTCTCATGGCCAGATTTAGTATTCATATTATATGTATTCATATGTGTCTGTATATTCTAGCCAATACAATACAATATCAAACAAACAAAACAGATGCATATAAGTGGAAAGAGATCAATGTATAATTGCCTGTATAAAAACAAAACACATGGCCAGGCGCGGTGGCGCACACTTGTAATCCCAGCACTTTGAGAGCCCAAAGCAGGCAGATCATAAGGTCAAGAGATCGAGACCATCCTGGCCAACACGGTGAAACCCCGTCTCTACTAAAAATACAAAAATTAGCTGAATGTGGTGGTGCACACCTCTAGTCCCAGCTACTCGGGAGGCTAAGGCAGGAGAATCACTTGAGGTTGCAGTGAGCCGAGAGTGCACCACTGCACTCTAGCCTGGCAACAGAGCAAGACTCTGTCTCAAAACAAAACAAAACAAAACAAAAAAACAGATATAAACACACCTACATAAACAGAAACTTAAAAAACTAAAACTACAATAGCTTTTATGTTTTTGTATATTATTATACATATATACATATACACAGAATTGGAAAACACTGAAAAAAATTACATAATTCACAATAACAACAATCTACAAAATACCTAGGTTTTACTTAAGGGGAAGTGTGTGGGACATATAGAAAAAGTATATTTAACAGAAGGATGTAAAGAGAAAGCTAATCAGGCCAGGCACGGTGGCTCACACCTGTAATCCCAGCACTTTGGGAGGCCGAGGTGGGTGGATCACGAAGTCAAGCATTCGAGACCAGCCTGGCCAACATAGTCAAACCCCATCTCTACTAAGAATACAAATTAGCCAGGCGTGGTGGCTCATGCCTATAATCCCAGCTACTCGGGAGGCTGAGGCAGGATAATCGCTTGAACCCAGGAGGTGGAGGTTGCAGTGAGCTAAGATCGCACCACTGCACTCCAGCTTGGGCAACAGAGCAAGATTCCGTCTCAGAAAAAAAAAAAAAAAGAGAGAGAGGAAGCTAATCAATAACCTTGTCAATGTTAAAGAGCTGTCAATTCATCCCAGAGAGATCCAATGGATTCAAAATATTTCTCAACTAAAATCCTAGCATCCAATAAGCAATTCTAAGAAAAACTACTCTGGAAACTTTAGGTGTCCAGGTAAGATACTCCCACCGTGAACTAGTCAGGCAAATGCCCAGAAGAACTTCAGCCTTGTCAGGCAAGGTTTACGGAGCTCATGACTTTGGGCAAACAGCAATCAGGCAAAGAGAATGCTGTGCACAGTCCTGGAGCACCTGGCCAGAACCTGGAAGCACTGGCAGGTGCTCAGGTGTGCCACCAGTAATGACAACAGCTGGTACCCAGTGGGGAGCCATTGTGGGCAGCAGTGACTGCTCTGGGCAAGTCATCCTGGGCTGGTCCTTAACATCAATACCCAGCAACAGCAGTCCCCATTGGAATTCTCAAGTCCCCACCTGAGTGTTGAACAGCTGCAGCCTGAGGCTCCGAGGGAGAGTACTCTCTGTGGACTACAGAAAGGATGGGGAGGAGACAGCCCTGGGCCAGAGGATGCAGCCAAAATTCTCTGAGCAAAAACCACATCCTATCGACCACCAAAGGGAGAAATGGAGTCCAGTCTTGCTTCTCAAATTTGACTATGTGTCACTGTGACGGTAACTCTTATGTCTTTATAGAAGGAGGAGGGGTGGAGGGACGGGCCCCTGCCTGCTCCAAGCACTGCCATTATGTAATAGGACAACCATAGGTTGACAGGTGCCCAACAGAGTACAGATCAGCACCGCCCAACTCTGGGATGTGCCATTCTACCATATCCACAAGGCCAGTGTGAATGCCAAGCCACGAAGACAGCAGAGCACGGGCTGAGTCATCAGTGGGCAGGAACAGGGCTTCCCCCACAGAAGCCCGGGCTGCAGCCCTCCCAGGGGTGTTCAGGCCCCTCAGGCACACGAGCAAGACCATACTCTTTCCCCACTAGGCCACTGAAGAGAATCCGGGAAGGGAGCAGGGGGTGTGTGAGGTCTCTGGTTCGCTGTTTGACTCCTTCTGGCATTCAATTCCATCCCTCTCCTCCCACCCCTCCCTAAATTTCACTTACTTCAATACCCCCATTCAAATGCCTGCTTCTCTTCTAAGAGAAGAATATTGTCCCACTGTCTCCTTCCCCACTTACAGAGAGCGCTATCAGAATTTACCCCCATGTTCTCTGGCACTTTGCTTCAATCTCCAACAGCGCACTTGCTTTGAGCTGCCTTTCCTTCTAGTTAATTGAGTTCAAGTCTGTGGACTGCAGACTCCATAAAGGAGCCGGGAACATCCCCTCCTTTGGTGCCTGGAATAGTAGTTTGCTCAATAAATATTCTGAGGACACTCAATAAATATTTTTTGAATGAAATTCATTCCTCCTCTGCCTGTGATTGAGTTGTGGAGGGGAAGAAAGTTCCAGTTCTTTTGGCACTTCCTTGGAACCCTTGGGACCCAAAGCAGTTAAGTTCTTGTGTGTTAACGAGATGAAGAAAAGAGCTCAGCCCTTGGGATCCCTGGTCCTCACCTGATTATGCTCTGTTTGGCTTCTTGCAAAAAATGTCCAAGTACCATCCGCTTGGTCCACTTCTGCGTTCATTCCAACACTTGCCAGAGACCAGCTTAATTTAATTTTGCTCCCACAATGTGACGTTCACACAAAAATCTTGAATGTTTCACACTTGCCAATGTTTGAACATGGATTTCTTTCACACTCTCTGTTATATTTTCTTCTGGAGGCTTGGTTTGGCAAATTCCGCCATTTCCTTTAAGAGAAGTGCTATCTCTGCCAATAAAAAAAATGTTTTCAAGCCAAAATCCTTTCTTCCATACACACATACAAGCAGACCGTATACACCTCATGCATAATCCAATACAGGATCTCACTGTCCTATGGAGGGTGTAGGGGGGAAGAAGATTGGTGGTGTCCTCGCTCACTGGGACAGTCAGCCCAGGGGACACAAGACATGTATAGCCAGTCTCCTTGTGCTTACCAGGGTCTGGCAGCCCCTTGCAAGGAGCCCAGCCCCAGCAGATTAGGAGTTGGGTAAACAGCTGTGGAGCCTTTTACTTCAGGGATCTTGTCATTCGATGCCTCAGCCTTAGCTTTCCAGTGCATGCACACATGAGCACGCACGCGCGTGCGCGCGCACACACACACACACACACACACACACACCCCCTGCTTTGTGCCTGCCAGAGAGCAAGAAAGCTATTGCCAGCCACAGGACCGCCAAGAGCAGAGTTGCAGCTGCATCCAGGATGGTCCTGAAGGAGAGGGGTGGAAAGCACTCTTCTCCCAACTATGCTCTTTGTCCTTAAGAGGTGTCCAAATCACTGATGCAGCCTGAAAAGAAAACATACACACATGCTGAACAAACTCTGGTGTGAGAACCAAACAGGACCCCCTCATTGCCTGAAAGCTATTCAGTAGAGGGTGATGTAAGACAATGTAGTCCTTCCGTGGCCGAGGACCCTGTGCACAGAGGGGCATCATCACGCAACATGAGCTCACTCCCGTGGAGGAGTCCGGGGCAGAAGGCACGGTTCACTCAGCAGGACATGATGCTAGGGTCGTTTTCAGGATTCGCTTCGCAGCTGCAGTAGCTACTGACATGGGAGTAAAGGGTCTCTTCATTGCCTTGTAGGCGATTAGATGTCTGGACAAGTGTAGTTCACAACATGCCATGGCAACTAAAAATGATAAAACAGCAAGACAAAAAAGAAAAGTAGGAAAAAGGAAAGGGAAAGAGGGAGGGAGGGAGGGAGGGAAGGAGAGAAGGAGAGAAGAAAATTTTAAGTCTCCACTTCCTGCAGACTTAAGCATTCTTGTAGAAGAATCAGCGCATCTTGCTCAGGAATCAAGTTGGCCATATGGAGGGGTGAGAAGTAGAGGTGTCTCTGAGGCCCAGGTTGATGGCAGCCCCCACAGGTGTTAGGTGAGCAAGAGAGAACTTCCACGTGTCAGTGCCGCAGAAAGACCCAAAAGGCTCTTCCTCACCTCATCAGCTCCTAAGTCTCCGTGGATACAGCTGGGTGGAGCGGGAGGATGATCACAGTGTTTGGAGACAAAAAGCTGAGATATTGAGTCCTTGTTATTTTCCTCCTTATTATATAATTATCACGATTATTAAAAAAAAAAAAAAAAATTCCTTTAGCCTCTTTGAATACAGGGTCTCATAGGTGGTGGCCGCAGGGAAACAGGAAGTGAAACTGAAAAAGTAAACTGGAAATGGCCAGCTGCTGAACAATGGGCAAAACGTTCCAGCTAAGCAGGACTTGTAAGCTCTAGAGATCCCTGTACAACACTGCACCTGTGGTTAATACTGTATTGTACACTTAACATTTTTAAGAGGGTAGATCTCATGTTAAGAGCTCTCACTAAAATAAAATAACAGAACATAAAATGAATCCATCAGTTGTACAGCAAAAGAAGTCAATCGGAGCAAAATCTTCACAGCCCAGCTTGCCAGGCACAGAACACTGCAGCCCTTCTCTGACTGTTCTGCCTCTCAAGGAGATATTGGGTTCACTTTTCCTTGGCTCCTTGGCACAGAGATCCAGAAGGCACGCTACACTCCAGAGCATTCCCACCTCTGCATCCCTCTGAGCTGCCTTGGTGATGCCAGCTAAGCCAGAATTGAAAAGTCACTTGGCCGGGCACCGTGGCTCACGCCTGTAATCCCGGTATTTTGGGACGCAGTGGCAGGAGGATCCCTTGAGCCCAGGAGTTCGAGACCAG
The DNA here is from genome assembly GCF_024542745.1 of Macaca thibetana thibetana. NCBI lineage: Eukaryota > Metazoa > Chordata > Mammalia > Primates > Cercopithecidae > Macaca > Macaca thibetana. The sequence goes on from NC_065594.1 coordinate 19,204,793, forward strand.
CCTGGGCAACATGGTGAAACCTTATCTCTACTAAAAATACAAAAAATTAGTCAGGCATGGTGGCACATGCCTGTAGTCCCAGCTACTCACTCAGGTGGCTGAGGCACGAGAATTGCTTGAACTTGGGAGGCAGAGGTTTGCAGTGAGCCAAGATCACACTACTGCATTCCAGCCTGGCTGACAGAGCGAGACTCCATCTTAAAAAAAAGAAAGAAAGAAGGAAGGAAGGAAGGAAGGAAAGGAAGGAAGGACAGAAAGAAAGAAGAAAGAAAGAAGGCAACCACTGCTTTCAGTCACTATAGGTTAGTTTGCATTTTCTAGAATTTCATATAAATGGAGTCATATACTATGTACTCTTTTTTTTTTTTTTTTGAGACAGAGTCTCATTCTGTCACCCAGGCTGGAGTGCAGTGGTGCGATCTCAGCTCATCACAACATCCACCCCCTGAGATCAAGTGATTCTTGTGCCTTAGCCTCCCAAGTAGCTAGGACTATAGGTGCACGCCACCAAGCCCGGCTAACTTTTGTATTTTTAGTAGAGATGGGGTTTCACCATATTGGTCAGGCTGGTCTCGAACTCCTGACCTCAGGTGATCCACCCACCTCAGCCTCCCAAAGTGCTATGATTACAGGCGTGAGCCACTGTGCCCAGCCAGTACATACTCTTTTTGCTTGGCATCTTTCAACCAGGATAATTATGTTAAAATCCATCCATGTTTTTGTATATATCAATAGTTTATTCCTTTTATTGTTGAGTAGTATTCTAATGTATATGCAGTACAGTCATGCATCACTTCACAACGGATACATTCTAAGAAATGCATCATTAGATTATTTTCTCATGCAAACTTCATAGAGTGTACTTACACAAATCTAGATGGTAGAGCCCACTATCCATGTAGGCTATATGGTATGGCCTGTGGTTCCTAGGCTACAAACTGTACAGCATGTGACTGTACTGAATACAGCAGGCAATTGTAACACAATGGTATGTGTGTATCAAAATATATCAAACATAGAAAAGGTATCGTAAAAAGATGGCATAAAAGGCTTTAAATGGTGCCCCTAGATAGGGAACTTACCATGAACGGAGCTTGCAGGACTGGAAGTTTTTCTGGGTGCGTCAGTGAGTGAGTAGTGAGTGAATGTGAAGGCCTAGGATATTACTATACTCTACTGGAGACTTATAAACACTGTGCAATTAGGCTGAACTAAATATTTTGTAATATTTCTTTTTTTTTTTTCAAGAGATGGGGTCTTGCTCTGTCACCCAGGCTAGAGTGCAACGGCACAATCATAGGATCACAGCTCACTGCAGCCTCAAACTAGTTGGCTCAAGCAATCCTCCTACCTCAGCCTCCCCAATTGCTGGGACTACCAGCAGGTCCCACCAAACCCAGCTATCTTTTTAATTTTTTGTAGATATGGGGTCTCACTATGTTTCCCAGGCTTGTCTCAAACTCCCGGGCTCAAGCGATTCTCCCACCTCAGCCTCCCAAAATGCTGGGATTACAGGCATGAGCCACCATACCTGGCCTGTTTCTTTCTTCAGAAATAAATTAACCATAGCTTAGCTCACTGTAACCTTTTTACTTTATAGATTTTTTTTTTTTTTGGCTGAGCCTGGTGGCTCAGACCTGTAATCCCAGCACTTTGGGAGGCTGAGGCGGGTGGATCACCTGACGTCAGGAGTTCGAGATCAGCCTGACCAATATGGTGAAACCTCATCTCTACTAAAAATTAAAAAATTAGCCAGGATTGGTGGTGCGCATCTGTAGTCCCAGCTACTCAGGAGGCTGAGACAGGCGAATTGCCTGGACCCAGGAGGCGGAGGTGGAAGTGAGGCGAGTTTGCACCAGTGCACTCCAGCCTGGGCGACAGAGTGAGACTTCCTCTCAAAAAAAAAAAAAAAATTGCACTTTTTAACTCTTTTGTAGTAAGACTTAGCTTAAAACACAAACACATTGTACAGCTGTACAAACATATTTTCTCTCTGAATATTCTTATTTGAAAAACTTTTTTTACTTTTTAAAACATTTTTGGTAAAAAACAGGACACACATGCCCACATTAGCGTAGGCCTACTACACAGGGTCAGGATCGTTAATATCTGTCTTCACCTCCACATCTTGTCCCACTGGAAGGTCTTCAGGGGCAGTAAGATACATGGAGCTGTCATCTCCCGTGATAACAGTGCCTTCCGGAATACGTCCTGAAGGCCCTACCTGGGGTTGTTTTACAGTTAACTTTTTTTTTTTAATAAGTAGAAGGACTACATTCTAAAATAACCATAAAAGTATAGTAAATATATAAACCAGTAACATAGTTATTATCATTATCAAACACTATGTAATATATAGTAATAATATATAATTACTATATATAATAGCATGTGATATACTGTTTTTTCTTTTTTTTTTCTTTTCCTACAAGTTATTGGGGAACAGGTGGTATTTGGTTACGTGGGTAAGTTCTTCAGTGGTGACTTGTGAGATTTCGGCGCACTCCTCATCCAAGCAGTATACCCTGAACCATATTTGTAGTCGTTTATCCCTCACCTTCCCACCCTTCCCTGCAAGTCCCCAAAGTCCACTGTATCATTCTTATGCCTTTGCATCCTCATAGCTTAGCTCCCATATATGAGTGAAAACACACAAGGTTTGGTTTTCCATTCCTGAGTTACTTCACTTAGAATAATAGTCTCCAATCTCATCCAGGTTGCTGCAAATGTAGTTAATTCAGCATGTGATATACTTTTATGTGACTGGCAGCATGGTAGGCTTGTTGACGCCAGTGTTACCACAAACCTGGGAGTAACATGTTGTGCTACGATGTTACAACAGCTAGGTTGCTAAACAATCAGAACCTTTCAGCTCCATTACAAGCTCATGGGACCACCACTGTATACAGGATCCATTGTTGACTGAAACACGGTTATGTGGTGCATGACTGCATATCCTACAGTCGGTTCATCCATGTATTTGTTGATGACCATTTGGGTTCTTTTCTCCTTTTAGCTATTATAAATAAAGTTGCTATAAATATGCATTCTCAGGTCTTTGGACGGTGTTACGGGTTGAATTGTGCCCCCCAATAAAGGGTATGCTGAAGTCGTAATCTCTAGTACCTCTTAATGTGACCTTATTTGGAAAGATCTTTGCAGATATAATTAGTTTAGATGAGGTCATACTAGAGTAGAAGGGCTCCTAATGCAATATGACTGGTGTCCTTATAAGAAGACAGGGGACACACAGGGACCGTGTGACAGTGAAGGCAGAGGCTGGAGTAATGCAGCTGCAACACAAAGAATGCCAAAGATTGCCAGCCACCACCAGAAGCTGGGAGAAGGCAAGGCAGGCATCTCCCTTGCAGGTTTCACAGGGAGCATGGCTCTGCTGACACCTCAATCACACACTTTTGGCTTCCAAAAAAGGGAGACAATGTATTTCTATTGTTTTAAGCCACCCAGCTGTGGTACTTTTTCATGGCGGCCCTGGGAATGTAATACAGACGGACGCACACTTTTATTTTTCTTGGGTTAATAACTAGGAGTGGAAAAGCTGGATCATATGGTAAGCGCATGCTTAACTGTTTAAGAAACTGCCTGAGTATTTGCCAAAGTGGTCGTACCATTCTCCGTTCCCAGCAGCAGGGCATGAGCATTCCCGTTTGTCTATATCTTTGCCAACACCTGGCATGATGAGTCTTTATAATTGTCGCCCTCCTAACAGGAGTGTAGTGGTGCCTCATTGCGGTTTTATTTGCATTCACTGCATGACTAATGATGTTGAGCATCTCTTTAGTGAAGTGTCTGTGAAAATCCTGTGTCCACTTTTCAATGCGGTTGTTTGTTTTCTTAATATTGAGTTTGAGAGTTCTTTATATATTCTGGATCCAAGTCCTTTATTAAATATAAGCTTTGCAAATATTTTCTCCGAATCTGCAGGCTGTCTTTTCATCCTCTGAACAGTGTCTTTCAAAGAGAAGAAGCTATTAATTTGGATGATGTCCAGGACAAGAGCCTTCTGAGTGCTCTACCCAATGCCCTGTCTATGATGAGATTTTCCAGTTTGGCTTATGGAAGCAGGCATTATTCCCAGCCCTGTGTGAGTGCCGGGCACCCTTCCTTTCACCCTGTCATGTGGTTCTTTCTCTGGCCTTGTGCAGATTCCTCACACACAAGCGCTGATTGATTAGTACTCTACTAACTCTGCTGCAGACCACCAAAGTTCTCTCTGTGGTCAGTGCTCACCTCGCCAGCCCTCTGCCCTGTGCTAGCCCTGAGAACTTGTTCTGCCTGGACATCCGGCTCCATTTCCTCAGCCAAGGAAGTGTACTGGGCTCTACCTGAGTTTCCCACTCCTGCGCTGTGGTCAGCAAACTCAAGTCAGCAGGCCAGGGCACGCCCAGGCTCAACCTCGCATGCTTCTCATCTCACAAGGATCACTGTTTTTCATTGCCTGGGGTCCAGTGTCTTGCTGATATCTCTTGCTCAGTGTGTGGGCAGTTTTAGGTAAGAGAGTGAACCTGGCCTCTGTTTCTGCATCTTGGGAGAAAGCAGAAATCTGCCCTGGTATATTGTTGAGACAGAGTCTCGCTCTGTTGCCCAGGCTGGAGTGTGGTGGTGCGATCTCAGCTCACTGCAAGCTCCGACCCCCAGATTCAAGTGATTTCTGGCTGAGTTTTGCATTTTTTAGTAGAGAGGGGGTTTCACCATGTTGGCCAGGCTGGTCTTGAACTCCTGACCTCAAGTGATCCACCCGCCTTGGCCTCCCAAAGTGCTAGAATTACAGGTGTGAGCCACCGCACCCGGCCTGCCCTGGTATATTTTGATGTGATGCTGCCCATCCAAACCCGTGCTTCGAGGAGAAAAGTGCAGAGGCAGACTGCTTTGTGGCCTGGATGGGAAGGCTAACAAGTGCACACCACCCACTAAACATTCCCAAATTGTGTCTGTCCCCAGGATCTAGGCATAAATGACACAGTGATCTATTTGCCTTTTTCTCTTGTTTTCCCAGTGATACAAATGCCCCTGTCATCCCATAAACAGGCAGAAGCAAGAGCCACCCGTGGACTGTCAGATATTTTACCACAGAGCAGCAAATGTCAGGGGAACAGGGGCAAGGAAGCTCTGATCATCAAACTGCTTTATCTTTGGGAACTGCGCTAAGTGTTTCTATTGCAATTTGAGATTACTGCCAATGGCCTCATCTCCTCGGAGAGGAATTCATTCAAGATGGGACTTGGGGCTGGAGAGTCAAGGTAAACTCAGGGCTTATTACTGTCTTTCTCACTGGAGCCATTGCTGGGGATGCCCCAGTTTCGTGGAACTGAGGACTGGAAATGTCCTTGAATGAGATGTCTTCATCAGAGTCTGGATCAGGGCTGTCCAATCTTTTGGCTTCCCTGGGCCACATTGGAAGAAGAAGAATTGTCTTGGGCCACACATAAAATACACTAACACTAATGATTGCTGATGAGCTAAATTTAAATATTGCCCAAAAAAAATCTCATAATGTTTTAAGAAAGTTTACAAATTTGTATTGGGCCACATTCAAAGTCATCCTTGGCTGCATGTGGCCCACAGGCTGTGGTTGGACAAGCTTGGTATAGATACTCTTCTCACAGGCTACATGTGATGCCCAGGTTCCCGGTCAGAGACTGGCAGGGAACTAAGCTAAAGGGCCTTATGTAAGTGTGGACGCCTGGCTCCGTCAGTCTTCCAGCAGAGGCAAGCTCCATCATCAGGGCCATTTCCCCGCTGGCCTGACTGCATGCCTTAATCAGGAAGCAGGATCCGGCTTTTCTGGTTATCAGTCATTCCTTCAGCAAACAATTATGGAGCATCTTCCATGTTCCAGGCAGTGGGCTAGGAGAGATGCCGAAGCAGGCAGTTAGGAGATAGGCAGCAAATGCATTCGAGAGATAGGCTTAGGTGAGGGCAGCTGAGCCTGAATCTTAATAACATAACATAACATAACATAACATAACATAACATAACATAACATAACATAACATAATGCAGTTAATATTGATTAAGCCCATCACAGTCAGGCCACCCACTGGTGATAAGGTCCTGCCTTTCAATAAGCTCTACCTACCAGTTCTAGATTTACCTTCTGAAGATACCCAAAGGAAATCTGCTCACATTCCATGAAGCACTTTTTCTTTATTTGAATTTGGTCTCCTGAGTCAGTTTCATTACAAGGAAACTATCCACAGCCCCCACACCAGTGGATAAAACTGCTTGGCCCTTTGGAGGCAGAATGGGACTGCAATCCAGTCATTTATTAGTGTTGTGGCCTAGAGCAAGTGATTTCAACTCTCTGTGTTCCTGTTTCTTCCTGTGTAAAATAAACATGCATCATTACAGTATTGTGAAGAATAAAAGAGATGGTCTATGTTCAACTTTTAATACTAAGTATAGTCTATAGTGAATTCTCAATAATTGGCATCACCGTTAGGGTGAAAAATCTTAATCTGATGAGCTTTTAAGCTTCTAGGAGCATTTAAAACAAGTCTGCAGGATAAGGAGGTAGGGCCTCTGATTACTCCTTTACTTACTCTCTGCGGCATTCATCGAGCCAACTTGCACCTCACAACTTCCACAACAATGGGTATGCAGAGATCATATTGCAAGGATCATGACCCTCTTCCCTTCACATCTCTCCCATGGTGCACAGGACAATGCTGTGAGCACAGGAATCCTATCGGAAGTGACAGCAATGAGGAGGAAACATTCTGAGAAGGCCCAGATTCCTGGCAGGCTTCTCCTACCCAGCTTCTTTTCTTGAATTTTCTGGAGACATGAGGAAGGTCACTTATTTTCTATAAACTTGTTTTTCTCCTCTGTTCTGTTGCAACCTGGTCCAAGCTAGTTTCTCAGCATATTTGGAAAAGTCTGTGTGTGAAGAGTGATGACAAAGGCTCTGGTGATGGTTAAATTTATGTGTCAACTTCATAGGTCTAAGGGATACCCAGATAGCTGGTAAAACATTATTTCTAGGTGTGCCTGTGAGGGCATTTCCAGACAAGGTTAGCATTTGAATAAGTAACTGAGTAAAGAAGATCTGCCCTCACCAATGTGGGCAGGCATCATCCAATCTGCTGAGGGCCCAACATCAAAGCCCTTGATTCTCCAGCATTCAGACTCAGGGACTTCCATCAGCACCCCTACTCCCATACCTCCATCATCCTATCACCCCACTCTCAGGCCTTCAAGTGGCAAATGGTGGGTCCTCTCAGACTCCATAATCACATGAGTCAATTCCCATTTATCTATCTATCTGTCTATCTATCTATCTATCTATCTATCTAATATATCTAGTCATCTATTTATCTATCCATCTATCCATCCATCCATCCGTCCATCCATTCATCCATTTATCCATTCATCCATTTATCCATTCATCCATCTATCCATCCATCCATCCATCTATCCATCTATCTCTGCATCCGTCTATCTATCTATCTATTCATCCATCCATCTTTTATCCATTCATCCATCCAACCATCTATCCATCCATCCATTCATTTATCCATCCATCCATCTCTGCATCCATCTATCCGTCTATCTATCTATCTATCTATCTATCTATCTATCTATCTATCTATCATCTAATCTATCTATCCATCTATCCATCCATCCATCCATCCATCCATCCATCCATCTATCTATCTATCTATCTAGTCTATCTATCCATCCATCCATGCATCTATCTCTCCATCCATCCATCTATACATTCATCTGTCCATCCATCCATCCATTTATCTATCATCCATCCATTCTGTTTGTATCTATCTATCTATCTATCTATCTATCTATCTATCTATCTATCCATCCATCCATCCTATTTGTTCTGTTTCTCCAGGGAATCCTGACTAATAGAGCTCTTTACCTGTCTCATGTCTTTCTCCAAGATTCCTAGGTAACTGCCGTAACTGGACAAGAGAACACAGTTCTCCAGCTCTTCATTCTATAGCAGTTAAAAAAATGTGTGCATGCTCAACTTCAATGTTTTGTGTAAAATATATACAGATACACATTATATATTATTTATAATTATTTATATATGCATGTGCTTATACATTATGAACACCATAAAATATGCACTACAAGTTGGGAAATAATGAGATAAAAAATAAGTTCAAATAGAAGTTGAAATACTTTCTTTCTCCCCACACTCCACCAGATCATCTGCACATCACACAAGTGACTTCTGCTCTGTACCATCTTAGAGGAGGCAGAAGATAACTGTGGAAAGGGAAGGGAGGACATCAACATGTACAACACTTATATGTGGCAGGCACTGTGCTTGACTCAGGCGAACTTGACAGCAGTTCCCCATCTTATTTGCCCACTCTACAAATGAGTCCCAAAACATTTCAAAACAAGTTGAGGTTTTCTTCATTTTTGCAAAAAGCTGAGCTGTCCAGCCAAGGCTCAAGGTCCCTCTCTGAAGTGCTCCAGGACACTATTCCTCAGCAGGTTCCTAGCAAGGTGCCAGCTGGTATTAGTTAGCATGATGTAACACCTATACAGACTTTGAGGTGAGTCCCCCAGAATGGTGAGGTCCATGTCTTTGCCAAGTAGACACAGGGGCATGAGAGCTTTGGGGGGTAGTTTCTTAGCTAACCAACATCAAGGGATGAAAAGGACCCTGGAGCTTTTTCCTTTTGCTCTTTTTTTAGTTAGAGACGAGGTCTCACTATGTTTCCCAGGCTGGTCTCTAACTCCTGAGCTCAAACAACTGGCTGGCTTTGGCCTCCCAAAGTGCTAGGATGACAGGTGTGGCCACCATGCCCGGCCCTCGAGCTCTTTCCTACCCCTCCAAGGAAAGACTTGTTGAGAAGCCTTCTCATTTCCCAGCTGGCACTGTTTCAGTTCAGTGCAGCCCCTCCCTAGGAAAGGTGGGCACAAGGGAAGTGCTGACATCACTGGCCAGGTATAGATGCACCTTGTCATCCTCTACCACACCCCTACTGCCAGCACACACCCTCACATGCATGCACACATGTACTCATACATGCACGCATACGCTCATTCGTGCACACTCATACACATGCACACACTCATGAATGAGTGCACACACTCACGCAATATACTCTCCCTGGGCACAATGTTCTCTTCCCCAGCTGCCCACACCTTAAGGCAGAGAAGTGAAGAGGAGGAAGATTCCAGGGTTTCCTATTTCTGATAGACGGAGCTCCAACTTGGGAGTTGGAGGAAAAGCCAGAGATGCTGGTGTTCTGGCTGGCCTCCCTCTGAGAACACCCACAGCTCTGAAAGCTTAGTCAATAGCCCATTGTTTGCTCTGAAATTAAGAAGATAAGAGAGTAGAAGAACTTAGTCTAAAATGCTAAGAGAGCAGGCAGTTACTATCTTCCATCTTCACCAGCTAGACTCCTGCCAAAATGTTTGCCATTCAAGGGCATATTCGAGCCCCGATCTCCTCAGACCTCTGTCTGTGTCCCCACTCCTGCCTCTACCCCCACAGCCCTTCTCTTCCAGCATCTTTCTCCCATCTCTCCCCTTCCAGTGCTCTCCTCTCTTCCTCTTTCTCTCTCCCTTTTCTTCCTCACCCCATATTGTGCTTCCAGCTCCCCATGCCCTATTGGAGGCCCGTGGGGGTCCTGGATGGGCTGGGCCCTGTTCCTTCAGAGAGCTGAGCTCTCATAGTAGATGGACGTGCTATAGACCAAAGTCCAAGGAAGGCAGGTGACTGTGAAGCTGAGCTGGGATGAAAGAATGGAGATGGAGAACCCTGTGGAAAGGGAAGGGAGGACATCAACATGTACAACACCTATATGTGGCAGGCACTGTGCTTGACTTAAGGGAACTGACAGGAGTTCCCCATCTTATTTGCCCACTCTACAAATGAGTCCCAAAACATTTCAAAACAAGTTGAGGTTTTCTCCATTTTATTAGCAAAAAGCTGAGCTGTCCAGCCAAGGCTCAAGGTCCCTCTCTGAAGTGCTCCAGGACACCATTCCTCAGCAGGTTCCTAGCAAGGTGCCAGCTGGTATTAGTTAGCATGATGTAACACCTATACAGACTTTGAGGTGAGTCCCCCAGGATGGTGAGGTCCGTGTCTTTGCCAAGTAGACACAGGGGCATGAGAGCTTTGGGGGGTAGATGGAGAACCCAGCATCGGTGCTGATCAACCACATGACCTTGGCTAAGCCAATCCACTTCGCTGGGCCTCACATCTATCAAGCAAAAAGCTCCATTTTCACCTCTACTTATGAAAGAAATTTTGAGCATGAGGCTAGATGTGTCAAGGGAGCCATGCAGCCTTCAGGAACTATTCCACATCTTTCTGAAATCCAGGAAGGAAGGTTGTTGTCAGAGGAGCTATTCTGAACCGGAGGCCAACTGTGACTTCATATGTGAGGATCGTGAACAAGCTTTCCAAATGGAACTGAATCCGTGGCCTGCTCGCTGGCATAAACCCTCCTCGCCTTGGATGAAAGGAGAGTTGGTCACAAGACCATATTTAGCTCACAAAAAGTTCCCTCCAACTCAGAACTCAGCAGCACCAACAACCCAAAGCCAAGATGTAGCTGCCCCGAAGAGAGAACTTACCCTTTACTAAAATCATACTTGGAAGTCTGTTTGATACACCAACTCTCCCAACTCAATTTGGATCAAGGCAAAATTATTGGTCTAAGAATTGGGAGGCAAATGAAACGTGAGGATTAAGACCAAGTCGCATGTGCCTAAGCATTCCCTCGGATTTCTCTCACAGGCCCTAAAGTGGTGGAAGAAGAGAGGGAAGGCCAGGTAGCCTGAAGCCATTCCAAAGGGCTTGGGGGGTCAGTGTGATTACTCCATCTCTCTGCTGCAAAACCAGATGGAGCTGGTCACGACAGGATCTGGAGACAAGATATTCCACATGGAGGAAACCAAAAGAGTGAACACCCTGAGCCAGGAAAGCATGGTACTCTAGAAAAGCAAGGCCAGAGGAGCTCAAGCAGAGGGAGTGAAGGAAGCTAGAGGGGATGAGATGAGGGGTGGGGGCTTGACACTCCGGGTAAGGGGTTTGGGTGGATGTGTCTGTGTCTGTCTGTGTTTTAGGTGAAACGAAGTGGGAGGTGAAGAAGCTGTGGATTAGGTGGCGACAGTGGGAGTCCAACCTGGGGCTCTACTTGAGCAAAGCTACCAGGGTAGAGCCAGTGCAACCTGCTAAACAAATGGATATGGGGGAGAGGGGAAGAGGAACAAAGAAGCCATTTGGGACTGGGGCCTGGGCAGAGGGGATGCCATTGACCAACAACAGGGAGACAGAGGACCCTGCCAGGGTCAAGATTCACACAAAAGGTATTTTGCACTCATGGAGGTCGAGATGTGTGTTATCCATCCAGGTGGCAGGGGACACACAGTGCCCACCCCACTATTATGCCACCAGCGAATGAACGTTCATTGAGCATCTGCTGAGTGCCAGCACTTTGGTGCACACCACACAAGCATGATGCCTTCTGTCCCTGAATCACTCAGGAAGGTTAACACAGTGACTGGTTCCATTTCACCTTTTAAATATCAGAGACTCAAAGGAATTAAGTAATACAGGGTTCCCAAATCCCCGGGCTGTGGACAGGTAGCAGTCTGTGGTCTGTTCGCACAGCAGGAGGTGTGAGAGCATGACCACCTGAGCTCCGCCTTCTGTCAGATCAGCAGCGGCATTTGAGTCTCATAGGAGTGCAAATCCTATTGTGAACTGTGCATGGGAGGGATCTAGGTTTCATGATCCTTATGAGAATCTAATGCCTGACGATCTGAGGTAAAACAGTTTCATCCCAAAACCATCCCTCCACTGCCACCCCATCCCTAGTCTGTGGAAAATTTGTCTTCTATGAAACCAGTCCCTGGTGCCAAAAAGACTGGGGACTGCTGAAGTCATGTAATATATCCAATGTGATCTAGCTAGAAAGTGACAGGCAGCATTTCAACCCAGGGCCTCTGGCTCCAGAGTGCTTAACCAATACTCCATGCTGCTAACCCAATGACACCTCTTATTTCCCCCAAATCTGCAACATCAGCCTCTTTAAGTTGCAGTGTTGGGGAGCACGTGAGCATGACGTGCCCACGGACAGCCAGGATGGACTTGGCTGGTCTGCACTCTCACTTGGAGTACACTTGGTTGGTGCTTCTGAATCACCAGGCGGGAGGTGGTGGGGGTCAGTGGCTGACCACAGTCCCAGAGGGAGGGGGAGAAGCAGTGACTCCACCAAAGGCTCCACAGCCATCATCCTAGAGACACACGGGCTGAGTGGCCCCCACGCTTCCAGGACACCTGTGGGTGAAATGACTGAGCCCACAGATTGCCACAGCTTTTCCTAGCCTGAAGCTCCAGGTTTAACAACTGGTACTGCTCTGCAAAAGCAGAAGAGCTTGACCAGTGATGAGACTGAAGACGCAGAGAGAGAGGGAGAGAGAATCGGAGCCATCTAGATTAATTTGAAAAGTACCCAGATGCCTGAATCCCCCACCAGAGGGTCACCTTCCCTACTACCTCCTCTCATTAAAGATTAACTTCAGTGATGATTTAAACAATCAATGTGAGGACTGTGCCTTCAAAATTTCCCAATCACAGTACCTGGGAGGCTATACTACCTGACAAGAAACCTCATGCTGGATTAAAATCGCAGCTAATATGTGTGGAGCACTTACTGTACATAGACACTATACTAAGTGCTTTCCATTTATTAGGACAGCAACCCTGTGAGCTAAGTTCTCTCATCATCCCTGCTTTTCAAATGAGGAAACTGGGACACAGAAAGGTTAAGTAACTCACCCAAGGCCACCTGGGTAGCAAATGGCAGAGCCAGAATCTGAACCCAGGCAATCTGACTATGCTTATCACCGCTGTGCCTGCCTGCATCTTGCCTACTGCTGTGATCAGCGGTCAGGGCCTTCCTCAAGACCTGTTTTGAGCATTATCCCAGCTCAGAAAAGAATGCCTTGATCCATCCAGAAGAATGTCCTTAAGGTCAATGTTTGTGATCACACGGAAGCTCAATCAGAACACAGGGCAGTCAGATGTGCTGGCTCACTGTGCGAGCCCAGGACACCTAAAAGGCTCTGTCAAATCTAGTACAGGTACAGAACCTTCGAGAGAGGACCCAGACAGTATACAGGTGTGCAAAGATGAGCAAACAAGTGGGATTTGATTAACATATTCTCAGTCTGGACTGTAACACCAGCAGCAGGGCTCAGGGAATCTATAACACAGAAACTTACTTCAGGAACCTTCCCCACTTCCTATGCTCTTTCTCTCTTCTGTGGTAATCTCTCTCACTACTGTTAAAGAAAAATTATTCAGTGGTACTTGTTAAAGCATGGTAAGGCAGGCCCGGGCACAGTGGCTCACATCTGTAATCCCAGTACTTTGGGCGGCCGAGGTGGGCAGAACACCTGAAGTCAGGAGTTCGAGACCAGCCTGGCCAACATGGCGAGACTCCGTCTCCAATAAAAATCAGCCGGGAGTAGTGGTGGGTACCTGTAATCCCAGCTACTTGGGAGGCTGAGGCAGGAGAATGGCTTGAACCTGGGAGGTGGGCAGAGGTTGCAGTGAGCTGAGATCGTGCCACTGCGCTCCAGCCTGGGCCACAGAGAAAAAAAAAAAAAAGAGCATGGTAAGGCAGACATTATCAGAACCATCATGATAGGTATGAGAACAACTGCAATGGGGCCTGGTGGCGGGGAGAACTTGGGCTTAACTCCAAATACAGCATGGACAAGTAGGAATTTACAGCCAAGGAGCAGAGTGGGGGTCAATGAATGGAAAATTACTAAGAGGAAACATCAGGGATAAAGAGGACTGTGGCTAAACCGACCTAACAGGATTCTTGCTGACTATAGCCCAGGGTGACCAGACATCACCCGGGGATGGAGGAAGATGACGAGCCTGATTAGATACAAGGGTGATCAGATATGGAGGACGGGGGCTCTTGATAAACTCACTTATTAGGGTTCTTTGCTAAAACGGATTTTACAAGGAAGCGCATAGATGGCCTAGGAAAACGTTGAGGAGTTGGACTACAGTTTGGCCAAGCAGAGAATCTTTGCCACTAGTCACATGCAGTATATTCATCTGTCACCCTACCCCTCATCAGAACGAGGATCCCTCCCAGTCATCTTCACCCAAAAGAAGGCATCTCTAACTATGGAACTTTAGGTACTGACCAGCCTTTACTAGAGCTACCATTTGTTGGGCATTTGCTTTGTGTTCTAAGTGCTTTATAAATGTTTTTTTATTTAACCTCACAATATTCCATGGTCCTCACTTCATTTGACTACCAGCAACCCTTAGCACAGCTGAAGACTCCATCCTCCTTAAACTCTTTCATTACTTGGCTTCCCAAATACCACCTTCCTTGTTCTTCCTCCCACCCAACTGGCTGTTTACTCTTGTGCTAGCTCCTCTTCATCTCCCTGACCCCCAAAGGTTGGCAGGACCCAGGCTCAGGTCTCTTCTCTATCCACAGGCACCCCATATGCAATGCTGTCCAGTCTCAAAAGGTTATCATTGCTTTGTCCAAATTTATATCTTCTTCCTGACTTCACTCCCTGAATCTCAATCTTTTAGTTCCAACTTCCAACTTAACGTCTCCATTTCTCTATCTAACAGGCATTTCATGTGGTCCAAATGGAACTTTTTCTACCACCCTTCCATCCACATCTTCCCCAGCTCTGTCTACAGCAACTCCATTCTTGCAGTAGCTCAGACCAAAAAACTTGTATCATCCTTGATTCCTTTCTTTCTTTCTCATCCTATATCCAACCCAGAAATCTGGTCAACTCTGTCTTTAAAACCAATCCAGCCAAGCACGGTGGCTCATGCCTGTAATCCCAGCAGTTTGGGAGGCCGAGGTGGGCGGATCACTGAGGTCAGGAGTTCGAGACTAGCCTGGCCAACATAGTGAAACCACGTCTCTACTAAAAATACAAAAATTAGCCGGGCGTGGTGGCGGGCGCCTGTAATCCCAACTACTCGGGAGGCTGAGGCAGGAAAATAGCTTGAACCTGGGAGGCAGATGTTACAGTGAGCCAAGATTGTGCCACTGCACTCCAGCCTGGGCAACAGAGCAAGACTCCATCTCCAAAAAAAAAAACCTGATCCAGAGTCAATCATTTTGTCACCTCCTCTGGTCCAGACTCCGTCATCTGTCCTAACTCACCTTGCGGCTGCCATGTCTGCAGAGTCAGTTTATTCTCAACTCAGAAGCCAGCATCATCCTTTTTAAATATAATGCAGATCACATCCCTACTCTTCTCAAACTCCTCCAGTGGTTTCTGAGCTACCTCCAGGAAGAATCCAAAGTCCTTAACCATGGCCTGGAATGCTCTGTGTAGCTCTCAGATAGCTCTGCCCTCGAATCCTGCTGCCCCCCCAGCTCATTGCACTGCAGCCTCTGCTCTGCTGCTGCGAGCCTTCATACTTGGTCTTCCTTCTACAAGGAAGAGTCCTGTCTCAAGTCTCCAGACAGCTCATTCAGTTCATTCCAGCAGACTCTCCTTGACCACCCTATCTAAAATAGCAACTGGGATGTGCACACACACTCACACACCCACACTATACTCACACACACAACTCACACATCCCCCCATCACTCTGTTCTGTCACCCCAATTGGCCTTTTTTCATATCATTTTATCTCATGTGGTATATTATGAATGTATTTGTTGATTGTTGTTGTTATTTATTTTCTGCCTTAGTCCATTAGAATATAAGCTCCTTGAAAGCAGAGATTTTGAATATCCAGAATCCAGAATAGACTCCACCACACAGTATGCTTTCAATGAGTAATTATTGAATTATGAATGAATGAAGCATAGTACAGATGAATGGACTAAGGGCCACAGAGTAAGGTCATGCTTCCAAGGTCATACAGCTGGGAAGTGGAAGAGCTGGTATTCTAACCCAGGTCTGTTTGATTCTGCCTCTCAGAAACCGTAACACATAGGCGACCCCTGATAAATCAAATGCTGATCTGTTGAATGCAAATGCTTGGAGACATCAAACAGCACACTCGAGGCCCTGAGTAGCCACCATAACTTCCTGAGAGGCTTCTCTACCAGAGACACTCTACCTAATGGACTAGGAAGCACAGCTGTCCCTAATCCTGCCCTTCTCTAACTCTTCCACACCAAAAAGCGTGTCTGCACATGGAACTTCTCTGAAATGCCTGGAATTAAACAAAGCAGGCACAGCCCCTGCCCTTTGGAAGCTCAGCAATCTAGAACAAACACTGAGGCACACAGGGCTGGTCTTAAGAGGTGGCAACCATATGGTCTGATTTTAGAGGCTAGGAAAGCTTAGTCCAAAAATATCTACCCCTCCCAAATGCCACAGTGCCTGGAATTCCACCATTGAGGGATATTTCTGGGAGTTGAAGCACTATCTCCAATTCTGAGTCACTTGGCTTTGGTTACTATTTTTAAGACAGTACAACGTTGTATTTAGATTTTTTTAACCCATTTTGTGAGTTTATTTATTTTAATAAATGGGTTGATCTCATTATATTTATTATTATAATACATTTGTCACAATTCCATCATCTTAAATAATTTCTTTCTTTTTTTATGTTTCCTTTGTTTTCTGTGTGATCTGAATTTTAGTCCTAATAGTGGTTACCTCCTCGATTTTAAATAAGATGCTTAATTTTCTACTATCAATCAATTAATCAGAAATCAAATAGTATCTATTATCTCCCAAATACAAAAGGTGAGAAAATTAATGATCTTCTATTGCCTCCCATTTCCTTTCCACCTATGCCTTCCTCCCAATGAACAGACACTTGTTATTATGTTATTGGATTTTTTCTTCCTTATGGCTGTATTATTATCATTATTGCTATTATTTTTACATTTGGTAAAGTTTTTTTCTTTCATGGACTTCTTTTAAATGCAATAAAACTATGAAAGAGGCTAAAGTTATCGGACACCAATATCTCTGCATGAATTAAATGCTCAAGTTACTTTCTTTTTTTTTTTTTGAGATAGAGTCTCACTCTGCTGCCCAGGCTGGAGTGCAGCGGTGCCATCTCAGTTCACTGCAGCCTCCGCCTCCCTCCCGGGTTCGAGGGATTCCCCCACCTCAGCCTCCTGAGTAGCTGCCACCATGCCCTGCTAATTTTTTGTATTTTTAGTAGAGATGGGGTTTCACATGTGGCCCAGGCTGACAGATTACTTTCATTCATTGCAGTAGAGGCTCCTACAGGATGCAGGACAGTAAACAGGCTGGGGGTGGAGAAAACACGAAAAAGGAAATTGGATGACAGATGGGGAAATACATTGACGGCTAATACCTACTTCTCTGTTTTGCCTTTTGTTGATCATAGAAACAAGGCGAAAACATAATAGAAACTAAATAAACGTTCGCAGAGGGCACCAGGATTTCGGATGCTCTCATGGCACGGAAGAGGAGCAGTAAGACACACATGTGCGGATAATCAAAGGTGGGGATGGTGGGTGGGTTGGCACAAGAGGTGGGACGAGGGAGAGAAGCGCTGACCTTCTCAGGGAGTCCTCTGCATCACTGCTTCTCAGCATCACACTTTGAGAGGACTCTTCCAGCTCCAAAGCCCTGGCCACGTCACGTCCTGTCCCCACGGTCACTCTGGCCAGGCAGGCCTCTCATTGTGAAATGGGGCCCTGCGCACAAAAACAACGGCCTCGTGCTTGTGGCAGGCTGAATTCTTTCTGAAACTGCCCTGGGTTTCTTTATCTGAGCCCCTTGTGAGAACACAGGAAACTCTGCTTCCCCAATCCTGAAATATCTGCCTCAGGAAGGAAGGGATATTGTCTTTCCAGGGGCCTCTGTTTGGCGTGTGAGCCAGTTCGATAGCTCGCTTTGTAAATCCACTGCAAAAGCAAACCCACTCAGACCTTCCTTGGAAATGGCATATTTGAAAGATAATGTCCAAATCCATTTAAACAGTGGGGGAAAAAGTTAGGTCATAAAACCAGTACAAACTTTGTACAAACTGGTCTAAACACAATACTGGAGAGGTGTTTGGTTGTTTGGTTTGTTTTCATTTGTTGATTTTTTTGTTTGTATTGGCTTACTAAGAATTGTTCAAAAGAAAAATCATTCCGTTTTTTTTCTTCGACATTCTTGTCCTACTGAGGGAATAATTTGTTAATTCACTTTTCACTGGATCCAAATGGAATTCATTTTTTAGCCTTTATAGAAAACATACAAACCCTCCACTAGTTCAATATTTTATGATTTATTTTGATAAACAAGTAGGTGATATCAGGACATCTTCAGAGATGAATATAATTGAATTCAAGTGCTCTCACGCTGACTATTAAAAGATTTCAATTTCACATGTTTGCCAGAGACCAGGGGCAGGATGAACCTCCGGCGTTGCCTCATAGTGCCAGTGTCCTGGGCTTCTAGAAGCAGCAATGGTATCTGTGGCTGGCCGAGTTTTCTGGGCCATCACCGTGATTTCTAAGCTGGACTCTAGGGCTCATCATGCTCCCACAAGCCTCAGATGGCCTTTATTTCACAGCAGACAACAAACCCACCTTTCTGTCAAAGGTTGAGGTCCGGAAATGAATTTTTAAACTATGTCTTGAGGCCACTAAATTCCAAGACCATTTCTCTTTCTCTCTATCCGATCACCACAGACCCCAGGTATTATTTGTACACCAAACACAGCCGTGCAACTAAAAAAATAAAAATAAAAATGAAGGTTAAGCGCTCTTTGCCTCCAACTTCTAATAGAAACTCTCGGGCCGTGTTTCTCAGTTCTGAAATGTTCTCTTCCCAGGAGCAATCTCCATGTTTTCCAGTGCCTTCCCTGCCTGCCCTGCTGCCCGGGCTCTGCTCCTCCCGCTGCCCACCCAAGTGGCCCTGCCTCAAGTGTCCTCCAGCTCACACTGTGCTTCTCAAACAGTGGCTCCCCGAAGATGTCCCCAGTGAGGAGGGTGAACAAAAAGCGCCTTTCACAGGATCTCCCAGGCACCGCGAGGCAGGCTTTGAGGAGCCTGTCAAGGAGGGCAAAGGCCTCGCTTTGAAAACGCTTCTCCAGTGTGCTGGCTCGTGGGACTTGGCAGGCCCAGGGAACGGCGCTGCGGGGAAGAAAGCCCCTGGATGGGCCTCCCTGGCGGGCACCCCCTGCTCTTTTCATTCGGCCCCATGTGACGCCCGTGAGGGAGCTGGCAGGCCAGGGCCTGGTGAATGAATCCTGTTTGTCAGGGCCCCCGCCCTGACTGCAGCCCCATGCGTCAGGACACACGCTTCCCGACTGCTAAATGACGGCTGAGAAAAGGACAGCGATTTTCGGTGTTTGTAGGACAGGCAGGAGTGGCCGGGCGAGGACGGAGATCAGTCATAGAGGAGAAAGTCCAAAAAGTAAAAACTCCACCGACCACAGGAGACTTTTCTTCTCTGCTCTGGGCAGCAAGAAGGCCCCGTGGTTCAGCACAGAAAAGCACCCGCTGGCAGCTCGGTCCTGTTTAGTTCTGGGTTCGGTGCAATTTCTTTGTTGAAATTTTGAGAAACTCAGTTTCTCCCTCTGTAAAACAGGTAGAATCACACGAGCCCATGGGAGCTGCTCAGTAAAGCTCCATTGTTTAATCACCTGACCAATGGCAAATCCGAGTCCTAAATGCTGACTCCACTGGCCACCAGTAGTGGGTGCGTAATGAGAGTGAGAATTCAAGGGCAGCCACCTACCTCGCCCATCTGTTTACTTTTCCTGCCTTGGTCTAAAATGGTTCCAAGGCCCCAGACTCACAGCAGTCATGCCTCTTCCGCGGCGGCCAGAAGTGCAGAGGACAGTGTTATTCAAGGTCGTCTGAAGAGGGCAAGGACCTACCTGCCACAAAGGGTCATTGTGAAAATGCAAACGTCCAGGAGCAAGGATTAAGGGGAGGACTCCCACGCCGGAGAGCAGCCAAGGGCACCCCCTTGCCGAGAGCAAAAAGAACATGTGGTCACTTCTAGAAGGCAGAGTGACAAGTCAAAGCCTCTCTGTGAGTTAGCAGAAAGCATTCCCTCTGGGTGGAGGAATTACACATACCTTCCTGGGCAGGCAAGTGAGGAAAGGGGTGCCTGTCTGGGCAATCCAGTCAGGACGAGTGCCCTTTTCTCCCAGACTGGGGACACCGTCTGGAGGGCAGTGCCCACTCCCTCTCCCTCTCTGCGCACCGTGGCACACCCTGCGGGGCCCTGCCTTTCACTGCTGTGTAGCTTGACAGGGAAACGTCAAGGTCAAACAGGAGGCCTCTCACAGGTGCAGGAAGGAACACCAAAGCATCTTCTTGAGAAATAAACAATGTTGCCTCTTTTAGCTCTAATTTTTTCTGTATGGCTTTGAAGTGGCAGCGTCTAGGGAAACCCCCAATACCTTTCAAGAGGGGAGATCAAGGACTCCTGCGTGTTGCAGTGAAGTTACTGAAGCCATTCATTCATTCGGCCAACAGCCATCACCACAGCTCTACGGCGTGTCCCCGGTAAGTCTGCTGTCAACACACAGACATGGGGGGCGTCAGCACAGCCTTGACCTCTGCGAGGTCACAATCCAAGGTGGCTGCGAGACCAACAGTAGCACCCCCTGAATGAAGTCCAGAGGGGCAGAGAACGTGCTGGCAGACACAGAGGATGGAGCAACTCACTTATTTTAGAAGAACCAAAGAAGGCTTCACAGAGGTGACTTCTGGGGGTGTTCTTAAGTGAGGGGTAGAATTTCTATGACCAGAGCAGACAGGTGGAGGGAAAAGCAGAAGCATAGCTACAGAGTCAGGAGAGTCTGCGCTATGGCCAAAGCACGGGGTGGGAGGCGCGGAGGCAGGAAGGCCCTGAACACACCAAGAGTCGGGGACGCAGTGGAGAGAGGATCCACAACTCCACCTGGGCCTTAGGGCAGCTCTGACGATGCTGTAAGGCCAGTCTGTAGAGACGGACAATATAGGCATCACCTGGAAGACCTGAACGACCCGGGGAAGACGCAGAGGCTTAAGGGCCAAGCCAGAGGGGATGGAGACACAGAGAAGGTGACTCAGGTTTCCAGACTGGACCGGGTGCATGGTGAGGGCACAGGCCTGCAATAGACAACACAGGAATGGAGCGGGTTTGGAAGGCCAATGTTGAATGTGGTTGTGGAGAAGCCAAGGTGAGGCTCCTAACAATGCAGTCCTGTAGAAATGCTTAACAGTTAACTAACCAGTGATGAATGGCTAGTTTTAAAACTGAAAGGCAAAGAGATTGCAAGGGAACTAGGGCCCTGTACAAGGATCCCTGCTGTGCTCTGGGGCTGTGGGAGTAATTGGGTCAGGGCAACAGTTCTCAGACTTTGGGGTGCATCAGAATCACAGGGCGGCGTAGGGGGCCACTGACAATCCAGGTACCTCAGCCTCACCCCTGGTCGTTTCGTGTCAGCACCTACAGAAGTAACACCGATTCCAGCTCCCCAGTTACAACATACTACAAGTCAAGGAGTCCTTTAAACTTTTCAACTTCATTCTCACTAATTAACTAGAAATACCCTCCCCTGTTTACTTTTTAGCTGAATAATCTCTTTAACTGATTAACTGAAGTTAATTGCCGCTGGCCAGCAAAAAGGTCGGTGAAATTAGCCTCAGGAGAAACTAAGATGGCAAAGGCTATTTTGTGGGAGGTGAGAGAAGAGAGAGAAACAGAGACAAGAGACAGTAGGGGGGAATGGCTAAGAATGGTCCGCGTGGGCATTGTTGGTGAAACAGCTTAGCAGTTGTGGAGTCACTAGAGTCACACGTTGTATGTGAACTCACCAAAGTGGACATCAGGGAGCCCTGGAGTCGGTCCCTCATCCTCAGCAAAGGAGGACACTGGCTTCCCGTCAGCCTCAGCAGGTCCACCCTCAGACAAGGCTCCCCATAGGCTCCTCCTCAAGTTGTCCTGCTGTGAACATTGACCCCACAATCTGCACAACCTGTGTAGAATCACTTCCAAGTTGACCGAGTCTTGCTAAAGTATCTCATGAAGGACAGCAAAGGCAGGACTGAAAAATGGAAGAGGGTGAATATAAAGGAAACCCAAAACTCCTACTGTATTTGTCCCTTCTCACATTGTTATAAAGAACAACCTGAGACTGGGTAATTTAGAAAGAAAAGAGGTTTAATTGACTCACAGGTCCACGGGCTGTACAGGAGGCATGGCTGGGGAGGCTTTAGGAAACTTACAATCCTGGTGAAAGGCAAAGGAGAAGCAGGCACATCTTCACATGGCAGCAAGAGGGAGCGAGAGAAGGGGGAAGTGCTACACGCTTTTAAAATACCAGATCTTATGAGAACTCACTCACTATCACAAGAACAGCAAGGGGGATATCTCCCACCAAGATCCTACCTCCCACGAGGACCCGCCCCCAACAGTGGGAATTACAATTTAACATGATTTGGGTGGGGACACAGAGCCAAACCATGTCACCTGCTTATCATCAAAAAGTAATGTCCCAACTCAAACAAGCTTGGAGTCAAGGCCAGCTCCTACCAAACTTCAAATATTAGTGTTTAATAATACATGTCATTTAGGAACAATGACAAAAGATGAACACATGCATCTTAAAAGCTGACTAGCAAAAGGCCAGAGAAGGAAATGGGGAAGAAAAAGGATATATTTTCCTTTTATCAGAAACCTAGATTAGGCCTAAACTCAACTGGACCAACTGTGATCGCCTCCTGGCCTGCACAGGTGAAGCCACCAACCGTCCCAAGTTGTCTGGGACTCTTCTAGTTTAGAGGTAAAATTCCCACATCCTGGGCTACTTTGGGACAGATGGTCACTGTGGGTCCAGGTCGTGCACTATGAGAATACGGGCATGGGTTTTGGTTTGGAAGACTTCCAGCTGAATCCTGGACTGCCACTTTACTAGCTGTGGGCCACTTAACTTCTCTGAGTTTCATTCAGTTCCTGCACTCTAAAAATGAGATTTCAAAGGCTGTCTTTATAGGATTGTTTGCAAGGATTAAACCATAAGGGAACATAAAGCACATAATCGGTGGCACACAGCAAGCTCTCAATCCATGTGAGACGGGAAACATTTATCCGCAACCGTAGCTAGCATAATTGAGGCAGGATTACCCAGAGATGATGGCGAGCATCAGGTGAGGCAGATGGAGATGCAGACAGCTGTTGCTTCCTTACGGAGCTGGTGCCTGTCATTTGCACATTCGGCCCCAGCCCTGGGTCCTGCCAAGAAGCCTGGACAAGGAAGATCTCTATAGGTGCTCAAGAGCCACTGGCAGACACACATGCAGTCAGGCAAGAAAGCCACACGCCCAGGCCACAACGGCCCTGCCACTCAGCACTGAGTGCCCAGGCAGATGGGAGAACCACGCTGCAAGCCTTTCCTAGTCACCGTATGATGAATGAATGACTGTCCTCGTGGGACACTTCGCAGCAGAGCTAGCAAGAGCCACGGCACGGATGCTGCCCACACACCTGCACTCCTGAGCCCTGCAGAGCTTTGGGTCCTCTCACCAGCGGAGTGAGGATGAGGGTGTGCTGACTCAATGGAGGTGCGCAGAGCAGAAATGCTACCCCTCGCACTGCCACGGCGGTAAGGAGAGGAAATAAAACCCATGTCTTTTCAAAGATTGTGTGAGTGTCCTCGAGCTCCTCTTCTGGCTTTTCAGCAGCTGTTTGGCATACACAGGCGAATGACAGAGAGGAAGGGAGGGCAGAGAACTGTGTAGATGCCAGTGTCTTGCTCACTGCAGACACACTGACTGAGCTCCTGCTGTAAGGCTGACACAGTCCCTGCCCTCCTGGAGGTTAACCCTTTAGCATGGGGAGGCGACAGCAGACAAATCAATAAGAGAGTGTTTGATAGTAATAAGTGTCTTGAACACAAAACCAAAACGGTAATGTGATGAGCAATGGCGAGCAGGGGGACTTAATCAGATGGGAGTCAGGGAGGACCTCTGTAAGTAAGGCGTCATGTCTAAGCTGAGAGCAAGCCGATGCCAAGGAGGCAGCCATCCAAGAGGCCGGAGGCGTGTGCAGGAAGAGGGCACAGTGGTGCAAAGACCCGGGATGGCAGCAAGCGTGGGTCTGCCCGGAACAGGAGGAGCACTGGGACCCAGAGCTCTGGGAGACGGTGGTGGCTTGAATAAGGGGAGTAGAGGTAGAGGGGTGACACGTGGCCCAATCTGAGGTATATTCTTTACTGCAAAGCCAACAGGACTCACTGGTAGATTGAGTGTGCTTGGAGGAGTGGGAAACAGAAGAACCAAGAGTGATTCTTTAGATTTAGGGTAGATACATGCTGTAACCCAGCAAAAGATGGAGGAAGACTTGTTTGGCCATGTCAAGCGTGAGATGCCAGCTGCATATCCTAGTGGAGGTGCCAGGCAGGTGGCTGGAGAGATGGGCTCGGAGGAGGGTCAGGGCTAGAGATAGAAATAAGAGAGAGAATAGCCCCTGTGTGGAGTCAGAAGGGGGAGGTCTTTCGCTGCAGCCTGTGAATGTTGCTTTGCTTCCAAATACACCACGCGGTCCACACCCCCTTGCAGCCTAAGTCCCTGCATGTTCAAACAGCCAGGCTGTGAACCAGCTCTACCTACAGGCTTCACATACAACATGTGGAGGAGCCTGGCCCAGTTCCTCCCCAGCTCATGTTTATTCTCTCCACAAACATGTGTCCAGGACTTACCTGTGCCAGGGGCTAGGCTAGATAACTTGCCCTGCAGAACAGAAGGCGTGCCCAGGGAGCTAGCTCATTTGGAAAGGAGATGGGAGGGTGGGCAGGGTGTGGCCGCAGGAAGTGGCAGGCATGGGGCCAGGCTGCCTGGGGGCCAGGCTTGCTGAGCCATCACCTAGCTGAGGACCTGAACCAAGTCCATCTGCAGGCTGCGAAGCCCTCATCACATCAGCGGTGGGGACGGGGGATGGGGGGGAAAATGACCCCTTAGAGTCCCTTCCAGTTCCAAAATGCTGCAATTATCTGGAAATTATCATCTCAGCAGACAAATCATTTAGGCAAAAAAACAGATTTAAAAATCCTTTCGCTCCAATTATGCATTTTTTTTAACTTGAATTTTCATGGTAATTGCCTGAAGCCTGAGTAGTCTGTCCCCAGACAAAGCAGTCTTTGAGTTAAACTCTGCTTTGTGTGTCAAAGCAAAGATACCCGCAGAGCAGACTCCACCTTCTTCTCTCTACACCTCCTCTCCGGGCTCCACCTCAGAGTGCACAGATGAGGAGGTGCACACGAAATCTCCTTTGTACTAAGTACAGTTATTATAAGGTGTGGCCCCTTAGACACTACCCTCTCTATTATTTTGACAGTATGACTTCCTGTAATATTACTATCTCCTGTCATCTCAGTAACAAAGGCTGATACCTGGGTTTTTTTCTTTTTTTTTTTTTTTTTTTCACCTCTCAACAATATACTTGACATTTAATGCATCATCAAAAAGTTTCTGAGGTTTTGGGGCTAAAGCTCTAAAAGTATTACTTCCTGCTGCCGGGGCAGCAGCTCCGTTACCCAGAGCAGCCCCAAGACTTCTGAAGCAAGGCTACTATCCTGTTCTCGACTTCGCCAGACGATCCCAAGGATTTCAAAGCCAGCCTAAACCCCACCCCAGCCTCAGTGGGCCCTCCCAAGGGCTGAGAAATGGGTCCCAGAGCAGAAAGCACAGAAGCCATTGCTTCCCATCCCAAGCTCTGTTCCTTAGTTCTGTGGGTCCTTGAGCAAGTCACTTAACCTTTCTGCTGCCCAGATTGGTGGAATTACTGCATGGGGCAAAATGATCCCCAGGGAGTGGCCCAGCATCCATTCTCAGGTGTTCAAGTGGAGACTCAAACTGCCCTCAAGGCTAGTCAGGTGGCCTGCAATGAAACCTGCAGTGAATCTGCATATTTTTCCTAAACATTAGCTTGGTTTCCCCAAACTGCTCCCTAGTGGCCCAGCACCATGGGAATGTGCGGGCCTGCTCTGTGAAGGTGGGATTTGCAGCCAACAAGGCAGAAAAGCGATCGTCATTTACCCAACTCTATTACTTCAGCAGCATTTACAGTGCCACACATGTGTGGTCAGGGCCAAAGATACAAGGACAAATACAGCAAAGCCCACGACCTCTGGGAACAGACTGTCCAGAGGTTGGAATGGCATGTGAGCACACAGCTGCCCGCAAGAAGGGCTGGGGAAGACTGGAGGGGGTACAGGAAGGGAGCCCCTAATTATCCCCGAAGATTAGAGAGGGAGAGGCAGAGCAGGCTTCCCAAAGGAGCTAACACTTGACCCCACTCAGTTTTCACAGTGGTTGGGCAGCTGGACATTCCAGGCAGAGGCAGTAGGAAAGTCCATGGCCCAGGCCCAGAGAGAAGGGCTGGCTGGGTAACACACACGGACCCATCAGGCCAGACCACGATGCACATGGGGCAGTGCTTAAAACCAGGCCCGAGGCTTCAGCACCTGCTGAGGAGTGTGGCTGTTTCTCATTTTGGGTTTTTGGTCCGTGGAGTGCGGTACAGGCTGTATAGCTAAGGGTCGGAGGCATTGATTTGTGAGGTCAGCCAGACTCAAATGGAATCCCTGCCTGTACTAATGGTGTGATCTTGGGAGAAATACTGAATCTTTCTAAACCCCCATCCTCTCATCTGTAAAATGGGCATAATAATGCCCACCTCATAGATTGTGAGGGTTATGGAAAATAACAAATGCCATGTGCTGCCCTTCAATTATAGCAGCCAGTTAAAACACACAGAGGAGGGCTCAGCTTGTGCTTGCAGAATTATTCCTCTGGCGCTGTTTGGCAGATGGGCTGGGAGAAAGACAGGTGGCTGGGATGCATCCAAATGCATGAACACATACATACGCACACGCAAACTTCTTTTTTAATTTTTATTTATTTATTTAGAGACAGGGTCTCCCTCTGTCACCCAGGCTGGAGTGCAGTGATGCCACCATAGCTCACTGCAGCCTCGACCTCCTGCACTCAGGTGATCCTCCCACCTCAGCCTCCTGAGTAGCTGAGACTGCAGGCGCCCGCCACCACACCCAGCTAATTTACTTTTTATTATTTTTTGTAGAGACAAGGTCGGGCTGTGTTGCTAGGCTGGTCTCTAACTCCTGGCCTTGAATGATCTTCCCACTTCAGCCTCCCAAAGTACTGGGATTACAGGTGTGAGCCCTCGTGCCCAGGCTCAAACTTCTTTGGTAGTGGGGTAAACAATGTACTACAGAGAAGATGTGATTTAATTTGAAGGTGAAAGAGGGGAGGACTCCAAAACAGGCTTTAGGGTAAAGGCAACTTAGGAAATGGGTCTTGTTAGGAGGAGAAATTCGGAGAGAACGATGCATGGAGGTGTGAAGTTTCAAGGTGTTAGGAGTAGTGAGAATACACCAGAGCTGCCGGCCTCTGGGGGAGGAGGGTGGAAAAGGCTTTCACGGGCCCATACTCAGGAGACACATACATATTCCATGACCACTGGGTGTGCCACAGCTGTCGTGATGAGTCCAGGCCAGATCCTGGGCAGGCCTTGAATGACATGCTAAGGGACTTGGAATTTATTCAGAAAGTCACAAGGAGGCCATTCCTTTATTAGAATTATGTGTTTCGGGTCCACTGACCCACACAAATCTTTCAAGGAAGGAGGGAGATTGCAGTAGAGGCGTGCCCACCGCCCCCTGGCTCCCCCACATTCAAGAGAATTGAACCAAATTGCTTCCTGCTGCCCTGTTACCCAGACAGGGTCCACCCTCTCACAGCACACTGAAGTTAACAATAATACTCATAATAGCTAACGTAGCTCTGTTTGAAGTGCTTGGACTGTCTTAACTCATTTGATCCTCCTAGAAAGACTGATATCCTTATTCTCCCATTTTGTGGATAAAAAACAAGACACGCAGCCATGAAGGAATGTCCCCAAGATCACCTAGCTGGTTAATGGATACATGGGTTGTGAGCCCCAGCAGCTCTGGAAAGGAGCCTTGCAAGTCAACGACTAAGATTTCTATCTTTTTTTTTGAGACGGAGTCTGGCTCTGTTGCCCAGGCTGGAGTGCAGTGGTGCATTCTCGGCTCACTGCAAGCTTCACCTCCCGAGTTCATGCCATTCTCCAGCCTCAGACTCCCAAGTAACTGGGATTACAGGCGCCACCCCTGCCACCACGCCCGGCTAATTTTTGTATTTTTAGTAGAGATGGGGTTTCACCGTGTTGGCCAGGCTGGTCTCAAACTCCTGACCTCAGGTGATCCACCCGCCTCGGCCTCCCAAAATGCTGGAATTACAGGCGTGAGCCACCACCGTGCACAGCCCACAAGGACTAGAGATTTCTCTGCTAACACAAGGGAGGGGCCCAGCACACAAGTGACCCGGGACGCCTCAAGGGGAAGGCAAGTTGCCACGTGAGGGCTCTTGGGGGCAGGATGGGTCAGAAGAAAGGTGCCTCTCATTGCACCAGGGGTCACAAAAACACCTACTGTCTTGTCTCACCTCCCTCCACGGAGGACAGTCTGGCCACTGTGGACTGAACACCACTAGCTCCCAGACAGACGGCACAGCAGCTTAGAAGATGCAATGCTGTGGCCAAATGCAGAGACCGCCTTGGGAGCTGTGTTCATGGAAGTGAGAGAAGATGGGGCTGTCCTAGAATACTGGGGATCCCAAACTGAACCAGCCGCCTCTCTCCTCACCACAACCCACCCCTGAGAGAGGCACGGGGCCCCGTAGGGCTGGGGTCGATGCTGGGGATGGGCGATAGAGCTCCTTCAAAAGCAGCCTCTTCCCCTCCGCATCCTGGAACCGTGGCTTCCTCCTCCACCTCTTTTCTTAGCCTGTGACTGTTCTTCCTTTACAACCCACTGCCCATATGAGCCCCACCTGGACCACGCCAGGCCGGAGGTTCAGAAATTCTGTGCAGAAATAAGGAGGGCATATGGACAGCAGTTCTCGAGGAGGTCTGATAATCCAAGGTCATCTGATAAGTTTGCAGGTGAGAAAGATAACTGCTCAAATCCAGGAAAGATTTCTGTTGGAAAGTAGGGGGTCTGAAGTGAAAAGACCAAAATGAACTCATCCTGGATGTGGGGAAGGGGATGATAGCATCTGTGCCAGACACTTCAAGTCTATGAATTCCTTTATCACCACCATTTTACAGATGAGGAGGGAGGCTAGGAGCGGAACAGCCAGCGTGAGAACCGGGAACTGTCTGATTCCAAAGCCCACGTCTCCTCTCCCTGCCACCCAGCCATAAGGAAGGATTTTTTTCCAACACTTCATCTCTCTCTGCCCAATAATGAAAGGCAGCTGCATCAGTATCTCTGCTTTCTGATCCATGCAGATGGGAAATCATCTAGAAAGCACATGCCTGGCACAGAAGCACTACAAACAGTCCTCATCCCCATGCTCTCTCTCCCTCCCCTTCTCCACCACTTCATGGCGCATCTGACCAGGAGCAACCTTCATCCCAAATATTGCCTCCTTTGGAGGGGTGAAGGACCAAGAAAGAGAAGCTTCCTTGCCTTGGTATGGACTGGAAAAGGAACAGCAATCTTTCCCCTTTGTTTCCACCCACCAGAGCCTCTGGAAAACCCCATGTCTTCTGACAATGGTAGACAGAAGTTGTCCCTGCCTAAGAAGCTCTTAGGATACTGGTTGTAGCAGCAAGGTGTGGCAACACGCACAGACCCCGGCAGGAAGCCAGATACACCCCATTGAAAATCGAACTCTGTCTAGGAGACCAACTTCTTCCAGGTCCCCTGGGGAGTCATTACGTTTCTGTGTCTTCATTTCCTCCAAGGTAGAAAGGGGTAATAATCTGACCTACCTCACCAGAGTGTTGTAAGTCAGAATAACTAATTAACGCTAGTGCAGCACTTTTGAAAGTAAAAAGCACTTTGCAATAATTAACGTGGTTTCTGCTTTCATCTCCTGCAGCCTCATAAATAGAGAGCTAGGTCCCAGATAGCTACAGATGGCAAGAAGCATGCCAGGCAGCCGGCTTTCCCGAGGAGCTACAAGGGCGGCTCTGTCAGGGCCATCAAAGTTGTCTCGGGGCTCCCGGCCACTGGAGACTGTTCCAAGCTGACAATTCCAAATCCATTTGCATCCACTTAGCTTTCCAGAGACCGAGGCATTTTTCAGTTACAGCAAACAACACATGAATGTGAAGCTCCAAGCAGGGAGCACAGGGCAAAAAGGATTGCAGTCTCTGGGGCTGCTGCTGACTTGTCTTGAAAAATCAAAATGAATTTTTTCCTCAAAGACTTTGCTTTTATTCATCATCATTATAAAAACAGTCAAGTCCTTGAGGCCTACAGCTGCAGATAATGCATACAAAATGGGTTCTCTGAGAAAAAAAAAAAAAAAACATATAATAATGATGCTGTAACACTCTTGTGAGCAAAGGGCCACAGGAAAGCCCGGGTTTCGAGTCCAGCCTTCACCTCCACTGGACACATTTTGCCTGTTGGGATGTGTGTGCCCCAAAAAGGCACCATCTTTATGAGGACGTTCATAGCTGGGAGGCACCTTCCAGCAGGTAGAAGCATCTTCAGTTATGCAAACTGCTACACCCTGGAGGATGGTATCCCCTCTGCCAGCTGTCACCAGCACCCCAAAATGTAACACAGCTTTCATCAGTGTATCACAGAGACCGCGTTACAGGGGTTTGGGGGTGGTGAACCTGGTTGATTGGTGGAGTGCTTCAGGTCCACATCGTAAAAACGCTTCTGTGGGCTGAGTTGAGAATCATGAGGCACAACAGCGTTTCTTTGGAAAGTGTATTGATTTCCACGTAGCCACCTTACGATCTAGAATGCCGGCCACTCATAAGAGAAGGAATGCCCTGAATTATGAGACACATGTTCCCTCCATTATTTCAGAGGGGAGGAATGCAGTTATCTTGAATTTCCTTGGATAGGTGGTGTTCCTTTCCTCCTTCTTTCCCTTCTTCCTCATTCCCCTCCTCCAGGCCATTCTGTCAGCCAATACACCATTGGTGGCTAACATGGACTTCTCAGAAGAAAGTTAGAGAGAAGCTTTACCAGAAAGTGGGGAGTTGGTGGGAACTGGGTAGGGGTATGACTGGCTCTGTGGTGCTGAAGAACACTTTTCCAGAATCCAAAATATGTTTGCAGGGAGGCAAGAAGGAACAGGAGCAAGATGGGGCCTCCAGACAAACTGGCATAAGTCCTCGATGCCAGGAGCATAAGAAGGAGAAGCAAGGAGAGAGAAGATCTAGAAGCAAGGGAACTTCCAGAGCCCCTTCTGATGAAGAAATTGATACAGCAGCCCCTGGGGGTCCAGACTATCACTGAGACGCCTGTGAAAAGGCCAGTGCTTAGTCCAGCAGTGGACGAGGCAAGTAGACAGTGAGATGACCTTGTCATGAGTTTTGGATGGGCTCAAGTGAGAAAAGAAGGTAGAGGAGAAATGATTCGTTTTGTGTTCAAGATGAAAAGGCCACCCTCCCTTCTCCAGGGGAATGAATTCTTATGTAGCTCGGATGTGTGTCTCCTCCAAATCTCATGTTGAAACATGAGCTCCAGTGTTGGCGGTGGGCCTGGTGGGAGGTGTTAGGATCGTAGGGGTGGATCCTTCGTGAATGGCTTGGTGCCATCCTCACAGTATTGAGTGAGTTCTCACTATGAGTTCATGTGAGATCTAGCTGGGTAAAGGAGACTGCCACCTCCTCCCTCCCTTGCTCTTGCTCTTGCCATGTCATGGGCCTGCTCCCTCTTCACCTTCTGCCATGAGCAGAAGCTTCCTGAGGCCCCCCACTGGAAGCAGATGCTGGTACCAGGCTTTATGTACAGCCTGCAGAACCATGAGCCAAACAAACCTGTTTTCTTTATAAATTACCCAGTCTCCAGTATTCCTTTATAGCAACACAAACGGACCAACACAGATTCCCTTCCCTGAGAGCCAAGTGGTGCCACTGGAGAGCGCCTCCCAGATGCTGGTCCCCAGGGGGGGCTCCCGGGTGAGTCGGTGGGGGCAGGTGGCAGTCAGGCAGGGACCTCGCAAGCCTGTGGTCCCAGTCACGTCCTTGAACTTCCTGCAGGGTCCCCTCGTGGAGCTTCCCTCTGAGCATGGTGAAGGCCAGAAGAGAAAAAGAGGCAGCAGAAACCGTTGTCTTTCACTCTGATAAGGGTTGTGTGGGGCTGATGTTGGAAACCCATCGCAATCTCAACAGCATGGGTGCTGGCCAACTCCGAGGGACGCGACAATAGGCCCACCT
Organism: Macaca thibetana thibetana; assembly: GCF_024542745.1. Classification (NCBI taxonomy): domain Eukaryota; kingdom Metazoa; phylum Chordata; class Mammalia; order Primates; family Cercopithecidae; genus Macaca; species Macaca thibetana. Next base: position 19,236,974 of record NC_065594.1, read on the forward strand.
GTCCCAGGGCACATCGGCTGAATGTCACCTCACCACAGAGTGTCAGCCAAGTTTCCTTCTTTTAAAGAACGTTGAGGCTGGGCGCGGTGGCTCAAGCCTGTAATCCTAGCACTTTGGGAGGCCGAGACGGGCGGATCACAAGGTCAGGAGATCGAGACCATCCTGGCTAACATGGTGAAACCCCGTCTCTACTAAAAATACAAAAAACTAGCCGGGCGAGGTGGCGGGCGCCTGTAGTCCCAGCTACTCGGGAGGCTGAGGCAGGAGAATGGCGTAAACCCGGGAGGCGGAGCTTGCAGTGAGCTGAGATCCGGCCATTGCACTCCAGCCTGGGCGACAGAGCGAGACTCCGTCTCAAAAAAAAAAAAAAAAAAGAACGTTTTGGCTGGGCCAGGTGGCTCACGCCTGTAATCCCAACACTTTGGGAGGCCGAGGCAGACAGATCCCCTAAGGTCAGGAGTTTGAGACCAGCCAACATGGGGAAACTCCGCTTCTACTAAAAATATACAAATTAGCCAGGCATGGTGGTGGCGCCTGTAATCCCAGCTACTCCGGAGGCTGAGGCACGAGACTTGCTTGAACCCGGGAGGCGGAGGTTGCAGAGAGCCAAGATTGTGCCACTGCACTCCAGCCTGGGTGACAGAGCGAGAGACTCCATCTCAACAATAAGTAAATAAATAAAACTAAAGGACAATTTAAGATTAAATGACGAAACACACAAGTGGAGGATGTATGATGCTTGTTCTGTATGGCTTTGCATGAGATTATTATCACCATCTTGTGGAGGGCAGCTTCTTGGGTGTGCAACCTCCCTAGGACTTCACAATTAGAAGGATCCCACACTTGGTTTAATGCTCTGCTGTTGCTGTCTTAATAATCATGCTGGAAAAAAGTGGCCCATGTTTTCATTTTGTACTGGAGCCAGCAAACTATGTAGCTGGTCCTAGACTGGTGAGGTAAGAAATACAGGTATCACCAACTTCCCCATTTCCAACGAGGAGACCAAGGGATAAGGTGGTAAAATGGATTCCCTAAAGTCACCCCGCTAGTAAGCAGCTAACTCCAGCCCCAGGTCTCCCTATAGCAGTATCTAGTCTGATCCATGAATGTAATGAGCACGTTTCTGAGCACCTGCCCAGATCGGGACAGTGACTTCATCCCTGCCCCATGCCTTCTATCATGAGCCCCTTACACTGTTTATATCACTTGAGACTCCCCGGGCTCGAACTGATGCCCATGCCGGGCCAAGCTGGGCGAGTCAGATGGTCTCTCCAGGGAATGTAGAACTTGCACCTAGAGGGACAGATGGCAGGAGGGGTAGAAGGGGCATCCGGAGCCATCGTGAGAACAGAGGAATGGCAGGTTCAGGCATGGGAAAATCACATGAAGCCATCTGCATCTCCCACTCTCCCTTCCATATCCTAAATGGCTCCCAAGGAGACACAGTCTAGAGGAAGGCTGGGGTCTCCCATACGGCCAGGTGATAATAATCCAGGAACTTAAAGAAAACTGCTTCACGTGTCCTCACCTATGGTCAAAAATCTGCCAGACCTGCTGGGAGAGAAAGTTCCAGGAGGATGGAGAGTAGTGGCTGGCAACATCTACCGCTTCATGTTTACAAACATATGTAGCACTTGCTATGTGTTAAATACCCTTCTACATGTTTTACATCTGTCAGTTCATTTAATTGCAACAACCCTATGAGACAGGTATTATTATCATCAACCCCAGTTTATACGTAAAGAAACCGAGGCACAGAGAGGTTAGGTAACTTGCCTGAAGAAGTCACACAGCTTGTATGAAGTAGAGCCAGGATTTAAACCCAGACCGTCTGGCTCCAGAGCCTAGGTGTTTAACCCTCTTAGAAGCTGCCTCTCAAAAGTGTTATTCTGGCCAGTCTGAAATAAGCAACATGCAATTTCCATTTTTAAGTTTCATTTTACCTTCACAAAATGCAGTGTCTCAGAAGTCTTGACTATTTGAAATCAGTAAGGCCTCTGAGCAGTCAAAAGGGATGTTACAAAGACGATACACAAAAGCGTGAATATTCAGTCCCTCCAATTCCCACTCAATGCCTATTTGCTCTATCTCCCTCTTTCTGTCCCTCCCTCTCTCTCTCACTTACACACACACACACACACACACACAGAGAGAGAGAGAGAGAGAGAGAGAGAGAGAGAAAAGTTTTGTTATCCACTTTCAAGCTCACAGTAAGTGAGAAGGAAATGGTAGTTCACTATGCTGACAAACATTACTATGAGCCTGGCAGTAAAAGAGGAGACAGAAAAACCCTAAAATCAATTCGATAAACGTACAAAACATGGCAGCAGGGCTTCATGGAATAATGTTCAAACAGCCCTAAACACCTTCATCCTCTATCCCAACTGTTTATTATACAAATAGCCTTCTCTTGGTAGTTAAGCCATTTCCAGCAAGGTTATCAATGATTTGCAGATGAAGAAATCCTGATTCAATAAGCTGCTCAGAATATTTGCCACATTCAGTAGATGACATTTGAAAAGGCAGAGGAATATGTGTTACTTTTTTTAAAGATTTACGTCTAAAATGGTTACTTTAGGAAAAAAGTTTGAGAGCTTAAGTGGGTAGACAGATATTTTTATTTCTTTGTTGGTTGGTTGATTGGTTAGTCGAGGGGGAGGTGCTTGTTATTTTGGGTTTGTACTATATGTTGGTTTTCTAAAAAAACGTAGTTGCCCTTTAAAAGAGTCATGTGCTGTCTAGTTCACCACAGTCCCCACCCTTCCTTCTTCATGTTGAATTTTTTGTTTTAAGATAATGGTAGGTTCACATGCAATTGTACAAGATCATTTAGAGAGATCCCATGTTCTTTTTACCCAGTCTCCCCCTAACTGTGACATCTTGCAGAACTCTAACACAAGATCACAACCAGGATATTGACAAGGACAGTGAAGACACAGACAGTTCAATCACCAGCAGGATCCCGCGGGATAGACCCACCCATCCTTATCCTGCTCCTCCTCAGCCCCAGGCAAAGGCAAACACTAATCTCTTCTCCAATTCTGTAATTTTGTCAAATGGAGAGTGTTATAGAAATGAAATCATGGAGTATGTGGCCTTTGGGATTTTTTTTTTTTTTCACTCATCGTAATTCCCCGTAGGTTGATCCATCTTGTTGCGGGTATCAATAGTGCGTTGCTTTCACTGGCCAGTAATAGTCCAAGGTGGTTTGTTTACCCAGACACCCACTGGAGGACACAGGCACCATTCTTTTTTGCTTTTTTCCCGGATGGTTTCCTCATTCATATGACCTGCCTTGCCCTGTGGACATTTGAACTTTCAACCCCCGGGGTGGTGTCTCACCTAGGACAGGAAAACTATCCGAATCCAAAAGATATCCACAATGACTCACTTCCTCTCAGGGTAGAGCTTTCAGTCTCTCCTCTCTGTGGATTATTCATGGCCACAATTTTAATCCCAAGGAGGAAAGCTTCCCCAGAATATAAGCGGCTCTGGCCCCCTATTATTAGCTGGTGTGTACTCAGGAAATGCAAAACTGGAACCAATATAAACAGGACAATAGATAGCACCAAAAGACACTCGAACATAAATATGGGAATTCCTTAGGGGGCACCTCCGCTTTGTGTTCTGCCTTCTGATAGCTTCTTTTGTGAGCGTAGATAAGCAGGGTCAAGTCCATTGAGAACTCTCTGTGCCTTATCTTTTACCCATCCTTATCTCTCCCTGATCCCAGGGAGATTTCAGAATGCTCCTGGGTTATGTACTTCATTCTTTCTCAGTGAATTCCTATTTTTCATCTGGCTAACTTCTGGGACATATCATCTTTGTTTTTTTAACATCTCACTCTTAGTATGAGATAAATTCTACTAGCCCTAAAGCACTCGAAGTGTCTTATATAACATATTTCGTTCAGTAAATATCTTCTGAGCACCTATTCTATGCCATGACTGTACTTAATGATGACATAAATTCAAATTCTTTAACTCACAAAATATATTCTCTAACTCAGCCACAAACAGAGTCATAAATGAGGGTTCTCCAGAAAATGGCCACCATGCTGGGTCCCCCACTGCCAGCATCTCATCTGTAGTGGATCAAAACCTTCTTGATTGAGCTGACTTGCTAGGACCTATGTCAGGAATTGGATATGTGTGGGTTGGATCAGTCTGCTCAGCTAGGTCCTGGCAGCAATAACCTCCTCGTTCCACCACAATACATTTTCCAATCATTCTTCACCTGGATTACTGGCAATGCCGCCTGAACGACTCCTCCTATCAATGTTGCTCACTGGTCATTCCTTTGACACTGAGGACCGTACTACACACCAAGCACTGGGAATTACAGCAAGAGCACCATTCTGTTTGGTCCCATGATGTTTGGGAAAATAAGTATGACTGCAAGATAAGTATGACTATTATTCCTGTTTTACAGAAGCACCTGAGGGGCAGACAGGTGACAGGACCTCAAAATCCCAGAGTTGATCCATTGGAGCGGGAATCTGAACTCAGGTCTGTCTGACATCAGAGCCCATTCTCTGGGGACTTGGCCAGACCACTTTTCTAGCCCCAAAGTCCCAGAAAAGACCTTCGCCCACCTCCCTGATAAGACAAATGCTTATCACCCATCTTTCTAGAAAAGAAGAACCCAGTCTGGGCCTCCTCTCAGAGGGTTCACGTAATTTCACTCCTCTAACACTGCAAATCAAGCTCTCAGGAAGCTGACTTCAGATGCAGACTTGGGTCGGTTCCTAAGGAGTGATGTGTGGATCAGGACCAGTGGGGGAGTAAAGAAAGGACTGGGTGCAGGGGGTGCAGGGGGATGTTGAACTTCGGTGCAGTCAGAGTTCAAGCCTCGGCGTACCCAAGGGGAACTGAAAGTGGCCCAAGTTAAGTCAAGGAGACCGTGCCTTTGTACCCACACCAACCAGGCACCAGGTGCAGACTGCCCCAGGAAGCAGGTCTGACCTTGGCCCATGCGAATCCCAGGGAGGGACTCAGCTGCGAGCTGTCTGCTGCCCTGCAGCTGGGGAATTGGGCAGTGCACTCCGGCATCTGTTAGGCTTAACTCTAGTTTTCTTTCTGTAGCTCTCCTGTCTTACAGAACCTCTAAATTGGGTCCAAGGAGAAGTCAAGTCAATTTTGTACATGTTTCCTACATTCCTCTTCTAAAGATCCCAGTATTCATTTTTCAATTCATTCCTTCCTCTTTCTCAATAAAGATAACAAGGTTTCTCTCCGCGGCCTCTACTTACCTGAGAAAAAATCAGGAAAATTGTCTCCCTGCATCTTCAGAGCTGTGACCTCTAGAAAGGTGCTCTGGGGGTGAGTTCTGCTGCTAGAGCCTGGAGTGAGCCTCTTCCCGTCTGCTCCAGCTGCCCTCTTCCTAGAGCCTCTGCCTTCTCTCCCCATCCCCCTCTGCTCTCCGACCCTCTGTTCCTGCCCATGCCCTTCGTGCCCCTCTTCCTAGAGCCTCTGCCTTCTCTCCCCATCCCCCTCTGCTCTCCGACCCTCTGTTCCTGCCCATGCCCTTCGTGCCCCGCACCTGGACCATGGCCACAGCATCCCACCATCCCCAGTCTTGCCCCCACAAATCCACCCTGCGCCCCTCCTGCTGCCCTAGAGATTTTTCTAGATGCAAACCTCCATGTGCCGGGTTCACCCATTGTTTCCACGATGAGAGTCCCATTCTTTACCCTCACATTCAAGACTCTCCCGATCTGGCCCTGCTGACCTCTTCAGCTTCTTTTCTTTTCTTTGTTTTTTTTTAAGTTCTGGGATGCATGTGTAGAACGTGCAGGTTTGTTACATAGGTATGCATGTGCCATCGTGGTTTGCCGGACCCATCAACCCGTCATCTACATTAGATATTTCTCCTAATGCTATCCCTCCCCTAGCCCGACTTCTTTTCTTGATAGCCCCTCCCCGCAATGACACACATATGCACATGCACACACACACACACGTGCACACACACGTGTACACACGCACACATCTGTGCACACATGCACATGCCACATGCACACATCATTCTGACGATGCTGAACTGGGCTTGGTTTTTCCTCATCCACCACATTACTCCTACCTCCACGCCATTCCCCACAAAGTTCCTTCCATCTGACGTGGCTTATCTTTCCTACACCAGGTTAACTCCTTCAAGATCCAATTAAGGTGTTTTCTCCTCCAGGCAGCCTTGCTTGCCACCAGAAGCTGGGCTACACCACCTTCCTGCCCGCAGCCTGGTTTCCACAGCACTCAGACTTGCTTCTACCACACCCCTTATTCTTCGGAAGTGTCTGCCATCACCGCGCTGCCATGCGCCTGCAGGCAGGAGAGCATCCCTTCTTTTTCTGTGTCCCCCATGCCTGGCACAGTATAGGAACTCAGGTTAAGCTTGTTGACCTGAACAGACCCAACCGCCTCTTCGGCATCCACACCAGCTATTTTCTGCATGTCCTCAACTCTCTACCTCCTTCCCCTTCACAATTCTGGCTTGCCCCAAATGTGCCCATTTTCTCTACTTCGCAAGGTGAGTATTCAGCACAGTTGTGCTGCACATTAAGTAAAACTGGTGTTAGGAAAAGTCTGTATTGTTTAAAAAAAAAAGTGAGGGTGATTGTTTCTCTTTGTAAAAGGCTGCTAGCCTCGGTTTCTTTAACAAGCAAGCTCCAAGCACAGTCACAAAGAGTACATGCCTGCAAATGCCAGTCTTCAAACTGAATGTGATTACCTCAGGATGCCTGTACTTTCTTCTTTATATTTTTATATATTATTTAAATTTTATATAATGAGAATGTCTCACACATTCATAAAAATCAAAAAGAAAACAGAAATATATTTTCATTGTGGGACAAACATGGAAAAATAATAGGCTTCCTGGTGACTTTTTTTAAAATCTCCAAATAGATATAAAAAAAAAAAAAGTAGGGCCAAGCATGGTGGCTCACACCTGTAATCTCAGCACTTTGGGAGGCTGAGGTGGGTGGATCACCTGAGGTCGGAGTTCGAGACCAGCCTGACCAACATAGTGAAACCCCGTCTCTACTAAAGATACCAAATTAGTCAGGTGTGGTGGCACATGCCTGTAATCCTAGCTACTAGGAGGCTGAGGCAGGAGAATCACTTGAACCTCAGCCTCTGAGGCAGAGGCTGCAGTGAGCCAAGATCGTGCCATTGCACTCCAGCCTGGGCAACGAGAGTGAAACTCCATCTAATAAAAAAAAAAAAAACCCAAATCCCTTAATCTCTAGGCTCACTAGCAGGAACAAATTGCACATTCGTAGGGCTCTATGCCCAAATGCATTTTAAATCATTCCATTTGAAAACTGTTTCTTTCACTATAACTCTCCAAGAGCCAATGTTTTAGAAACAACGTTAGCCATCCGGACACTATTGTGACACTGAAGATGTACACAAGAAGCAAACTCACAGTCAGGGAGCCTCAAATCCCAATCCACACAGTAAAGTAACTCTCAGCAAGTCAACGGCACTCGCTGAACCTCCACTGCTTTGACCATAATGAGCTAATCTCTGCACCCCCCACAGCTTTCCAGTAACAGGGGAAAAAAGTGAGACAACATATGTACACTTGCTTTAAAAAGTAAAAGACTAGGCTGGGAGCGGGGGCTCACACCTGTAATCCCAGCACTTTGGGAGGCCGAGGTGAGTGGATCATGAGGTCAGGAGATCGAGACCATCCTGGCCAACACAGTGAAACCCCATCTCTACTAAAAATACAAAAAATTAGCCAGACGTGGTGGCGGGCACCTGTAGTCCCAGCTACTTGGGAGACTGAGGCAGGCGAAAGACGTGAACCTGGGAGGCGGAGTTTGCAGTGAGCCGAGATCGCGCCACTGCACTCCAGCCTGGGCGACAGAGCAAGACTCTGTCTCAAAAAAAAAAAAAAAAAAAAAAAAAAGTAAAAGACTAAAGTCACCATGATAACAAGTGGCAGAGGGGTTAGGATTACTAATAATATGCCAGTAGCTGCCATTCCCCTGTCCCTTGCAGTCTCTGCCCCGTCCCTGTGGGTACAGCCATCCCTGTGTGTGGATTCTCCCCTCCCTGCAGGCTGCCCTCCAAATGCTGTCCTCCATCCTCATCAGGCAGGACTGATTCCCAAGCTCTGGTGCTTTCTGCCCATCCCTCCTTCAGGTACCAACCCTGGATGGCACTGAGTTTTTACACTAATGGGCAAAAATCACCAGCTGAACGGGAGCCTGAAACTACATACTCTTTCCTAAACATACATTTGTTTTTTTACTTTTTCATATTATTTTTTAGGGAGGGGTATCTCAAAAATTATTTTAAAGAAGCATTTGATTGCCCAATCTGGAGAATTCTTTTCTTAACAAGTTTTAGGACTTAAAAAGCCACATCATCTATTGGCTTACATCTTCCAATAGAGAGACTAAAAATCACTTTCACCTGTATTAAATCCCATTACATCCCTGCCAGGTGGGAGGCAAATTGTCTCAAATCCATGAGTCTTCTACACCATGAATGATATGGTTTGTCTGTGTCCTCACCCAAATCTCACCTTGAATTGTAGTTCCCATAATCCCCAAGTGTCGTGGGAGGGACGCAGTGGGAAGTAATTGAATCCTGGAGGCGATTACCTCCATGCTGTTCTCGTGATAGTGAGTGAGTTCTCACAAGATCTGATGTTTTTATAACAGGCTTTTCCAAACCCTTTGCTTGGCACTTCTCCTTGCTGCCGCCACGTGAAGAAGGACGTATTTGCTTTCCCTTCCACCGTAATTGTAAGTTTCCTGAAGCCTCCCCAGCTCTGCAGAACTGTGAGTCAATTAAATCTCTTTTTATAAATTACCCAGTCTTGAGTGTGTCTTTACTAGCAGTGTGAGAACAGACGAATACAATGGATTATCAAGTATCTGAGTGAGGGTGGTCAGGCCAGAACTAGAAGCTCCATGCCAGACCTGCTTGGTCCACTGGACCAGGCATTCACTTTTTTTCAGTAGCGAAGAAGATGGCAGGGAACATATCTGTCAATAACAAAGTGAACACTGTCTTTAAGACACTCCCCAGGGCATTTATCCTAAAGAAAGGAAGTTGATATACTGAAGAGATACCTACACCCCCATGTTTATTGCAGCACTATTCACAATAGCCAAGATTTGGAAGCAACCTAAGGGTCCAGCAACAGATGAGTGGATGAAGAAAATGTGGTGCATATACACAATGGAATAGTATTCAGCCATAAAAAAAATTAAATCTTATCATTGGCAGCAATGTGAATAAGCCTGGAGGACGTAATTGTAAGTAAAATAAGTTAGGCATAGAAAAATAAATACCACATTTTTTTTTACTCATATGTGGAAGCTAAAAAAAAAAAAAGATTGAGCTTAGAGAAGCAGAGAGTAGAGTTGTGGAGATTAAGATGGGAATGGTAGTGGGGAAGGGAGAATAGGGAGAGGTTACAACCAGATGGGAGGAATAAATCCTAGTGTTTTGTAGCACTGGGTAGGGTGAATATGGTTAACAATAATTTAGTGTTATTTTCAAAAGCTAGAAGAAAGGATTTTGAATGTTCACAACACAAAGAAATGATAAATGTTTGAGGTGATGGAAACGCTAACTATTCTGATTTGAGTATTGTACACCATATGTTGAAATATCACCTGTACCCCAGAAATTTGTACAATTATTATGTGTCAACTAAAAATAAAAGGAAAAGAAAAAATATATTCCCCCAGGACCTGGCAGCAAATATCCCATTGAAAGAAAACTGGGATTCCCAGTTTTGCTTTTATAAAAACCTCTGATATTCATCTTCTCAAGCAATAATAGCATCTTTGTCTAGGGAAAAAATCTGGTTTATTTATATGGTTTGACTTATATCTGGTAAGGAGAGGAGTAGAGGGTGGTTGGTGTTCATTAGTATCATGAAATCAGTACAGTGGAGCAATTAAGAGCTTAGACTTTAGAGTCTGAAACACTAGGGTCCCTTTCCCAGTTCAGCCACTCATGCATCGTGTGGACATAGACTAGTTACTTATCCTTTTATTGCCAACACCTGACTCAGAGTGTTGGCAATGAAATGACTTCATGAAAGCCAAGTTCAGGATAAAGAACTTCATGCATAGTGAGCATATAAAACATTATCATCATCATCAGCCATCAACAACCAGAAACTTCCAATCACCTGCCACATTCAAAGACCTGCCCAAAGCACTGAGAGTTGTTCACAGTTCTTTTTCAGAAGAATGTTTGAGAGATTTGAGAGGTATTTGTCAAGTATAACAATGGATTTAAAGATATTCAGGAAAAACTATCAGCATAATCACTTTTCTAAACTACAAGCAAACTGCCTAACATAAGCATTATCTTTTAACTATACAAACAATGCAAAGTAACTAGTTTAGAAAGCAAGGAGGTGCAAAGAAGCATCCATTTGCGTGGACATTTGGTCACTGGTTTCTCCTATGCTTAAGTTGGTTGTTTCTTAGGGGCTGGCCACAGTCCCCTTGGATGAGAAGCTTACAACCATCGTAGTCTTGCTTCTGCTACTTTAATTTCCAAGCTCATAGGAGCAACACTATAGCTAAATATCATGACTAGAGATGAATGTTCAACTCCACACACACACACACACACACACACACACACACACACACACACACACACATATCCTCCCCTCCATGACATCCCACGTCCCCATCACCCTCAACTGCAACTTTCTATGGAACTTTTATCCACTTCTCTGGTTCTTTGTTCTGGGACATCCTCCCTTTTACACCAAACATGGAGTCATGCCAGCTACTCTTGTTTATTACCACACAGAATGGCTCGTACCTCGTAATGTAGGAATGTTCTGTGCTATTGCTGCAAACCATTAAACTTTAAAGCACAGAACAGCTTTCGTGTTTCTTCTTCTTTGGAAGAAGACAAAGCACTGACTTCACTGCCATTTGTTTCATAACTTACTCACATTACAGCCCTGAAAACATTCTACTGTTTTGGGTCAAATGACTTCCTTGAGGGAGGACCATAGGTTTCTACAGCAGAACCAGCAGGTTAGCTCTCAGGATCAACCAACGTATGCGATGGACTCTGGCTTCCAAGAGCTGGTGCTTTGGTCCCCAGATTAAGGGCCATTACTATATATAGATCAGCCATCCTCACCACCCATACAGCAATGGACCAATTTGGAAGGAGCCACTGGTCGGCTTTATACTTAGAAGACAATTATAAGAGGAGCAACAGAGGGTAGTGACCTTACTGAATGCTCTTAGTACTTCTACTCATCCAGAGACCTATGAGGCTGTGAGAAGCCGAAACTGATGTGCTGAAAAGTAGAGTGAAATGGAAATAGATCTGTTATGAGACAGAAGGTCTTAGAGCCCAAAATTAACTTACTCCAAACATCCATCTTTGCTCCCAGTCCAAAAGTCATCCAACATAACTCAGCCAATGCCAGCGTCCAGAGAATTAATGAGTAGCTGCCAGTTTCTGCTAGATCATTCTTTATCAGAACATAATTCTGTAAGCCCCCTGTTAAATTTTCAGAACCCTAGAGGGAGGGAGCCTATCTCCTCTATCTTTACATTCCAGTTCTTAGCACAAATGGCTGGCACAGAGCAGGCTCACCATAGATATCTGCAAAGTGAGTTGAGGAAAAGCAAACATCATCTTCCTGAGCTTAGTGTTCTCAGGAATCCCCAAGCTTTTGAGGAATGGAGGAATGACCTTCTAACTCCAGTCACATCATGACTAGTGATGAATGTTCAGCACACACAGACACACACACACACAAACACACACACACACACACACTCCCCTCCGTGACACCCCATTGTTTCCCTAAACCAGAGTCAAGTACTAGGATGCAGGCTTTCTGGAATGTACCTCCCTGGAATTCCCAGCATCTGTTGATTCTATGAGTAACCGTCAGACACTGGCCACCACTATCTGTCATCAGATAATATCCTTTTCCTCCCACTAGCCAACTGGATTCTGAACCTGAAATACCCTTAGAAGGATATTTTCATTTCGGTTTGTAGTCTGGCTGCAGCCTCAGCCAGGCAGGCAGGCAGGATACAAGGGTCACCACACATTCCTGCTGGTTCTGGGAGGCAGAGCCATGGCCTCTCACCCTCAGGGCCTTGCCAGCCAAGATCCACCCATCCCAACAGCATTCTTCTTTCCAAGGGCCTCTCTCTCCAGCCAATGTCCTCTTCACCCTATTATTCTGAGGCACTTGGTTTTCCCTTGTTCCTGTGGGGTGGCCTAAGTGGGTGGCTACTTTCTACATGTCACAAAATTGCACTTGATTTTCTACCGTCTGGCCTTCTCCAATACACTGTCTATATGATCTGGTTTGCTACTCTCTCTCCAGTGTGATTTAAGAATTTCTTTCCCAAATGTGCTTTCCAGATACCAGGCTCCAGTGTTGAGCAACAGGTGTAGACTCCTTGTCAAAACTGTGCCAGAGGCTAACACCGCTGACAGGCAAGGGTCTCCTCACTCCCCAGGGACTCCACATCCTTGGACTGGAACAAGGAGAAAAGCTATAATTGGGTCCCCTAGAGCAGAGACTCAGGACTGGGGCCCATCTCGCTGGGGTTCTGGGGCGACATGAGATTCATACCTCTTCATTAATTTGATTGCCAAGAATTCAAGAGTGTATCCATTACTTCTTTTCAAAAATTGTATCTTCTTTATCTATTACTGCTTTTATGATTGAATTTTTTGTTACCGATTACTTGTTAATATCTGAATATTTCTATGGATTTCCTATGGAAAGGTATGAAAATAATTCTTTCTATGGTGCATTTACAGTTTCATAGGCTGCATTATCAGGTATACACTGGACAAGAGTCAGCTTATGTTTTGACAAGGCATTGATGACAGTTGAATCTTCAGTTTAAAATTTTATATATGTGATGACAGGAAGAATTTGTCACAGAATAGCTTCTGGCCCCTTCCATTTCAAACCTTGATCATCTTCTATTACCCACACATTTCTGGTGCCAGGTCCTTAACTGCCTGTTCACCTCAGCTCAGTCATGGAACTGGTTGAGTCAGCACAATCAGCATTAGAAGCATTTCTGTAAACCACTCCTAAACGAGTGGCTAGAAATAGTTAACTATACACAGAAGCAAATGTGAACCTCATAAATACATACCTCTAATCCAAACTAAATGTCTGCTTGACTCCACTTCCCTTAGTCTGATCCCAAAAATGGCATTGCAGTCACCAATTCAAGAAGGGAGTATATTGGAGAGGAAATTGCACTCGAAAGAGACCATGGTCTTAACCAATTATAGTTCATTTATCTTACTTGTATAAATTTTACAAAAACCTACAAGCATGTGAACAGTTTACTGGACCCTCACATGGCTGAGAAGGTGAAGGGGCCTGAGCCGAGGCTTTGATTGTCTTTATAGAAATCCATTCTGTCAATCAGAACAGATGTAGCTGATGAGCAGTTGGCTCCATTACCGGCACCTACTGGCTGAACGAGCATCCCTGAATGTTGACTGCTAACGTTCATAAACATCTGCACATGTTTATGACTAAAGACTAGGTTCTCACTCTAACTTGTTCCAAGTTCTGTTTTGCCACCCTTTGCTTTCGTTATATGTTATTGCAGCCTTCATCCGTACAGTTAGGCATTTTTAAATATGTGGTATATATTAAGGGGCTTTCTAGGATCACAGAACATATCTCTCTACAAAGGAGGATGTAAGAATAGTTTGGATTAAAGGGCAAAATCCGAGCATCCCTGAATGTTGACTACTGACATTCATAAACATCTATAGGTGTTTATGACTAAATGCGAGGTTCTCACTCTAACGTGTTTCAAGTTGTTTTGCCATTTTTTTCTTTCATTAAACCGTTCCTTCTTGCCTTCCTTTAAACACTCATTTGCTGTAGTCTCAACCTCTTTCATTTTTATGTTACTGAAGCTTTGATCTGCAGACAGTAGGTATTTTTAAATACATGGTGTATACTAAGGGACTTTATAAAGACAGGATTACAGAAGATATCTATCTCCAAAGGAGTATGTAAGAATAGCTTGGATTAAAGGGAAAAACATGTAGATCAGGTAGAGGAAAGTATTAAGCAGTCAACTGATGAGCGAGCCAACCAACCAAGCCACCGGGAGTCCTAGGAAGCATTTCCTGCCCTCAGATCAGGTCAGGAGCCAGACATTGGTGTCTGTGTGTTGACTTCTCCTCTACTGGAATGCACGTGTGTTGACAGGAGGAACTGCATCCTTCATCTCATGTGTCCAGCATGGTACATGTGCAATCAGCTTTATCAAACGAATGAATGAATGACCAAACATGGAGAATGGTCTATTTTGTTGACGGACGGTTAGGATTGTTGATGATTAGGAGTCATTGGAAACCTTGGCAAGTGTGATTCTGGCAAAGGTGAGGCAGAGGAAATCAGATCAGAGAAATTCCGGAAGCATGTTGTTTATGAAGGAAACTCATTGTGGATGCATGCTACAGGATGTAGGGAGTGAGGGGAACCGGAAGTGCAGTTCCGAACAGGGCCAAACATCTGGGTTTTATTTTATAAAAGAAGGTTTCCAAAAAGAGAGGCGGAGACCCAAAGAAAAGAGAGCTGGAGGCCGGGTGCAAGAGGCAGAACAGGGATGTGTCTAGATGAGGGTGACAAAAGGCCTTCCTGAAGCCGGTGACTTAACGGGCTTGTATGGTGCAGGGTCCTGGACCTTGGTCTCCTGTAGGGAAATGCTTACCTCAGGGGCCACAACACCGGCACAAGCAAATGAACTTCCTGGTAAAAAGGAGGGACACCATCACAGAGACATCAGAAGGGAGGCATCAGAGGCACCAGGTAACGGGAGGGGAAGCAACATGCAGCATGGACAGAAGGCAACAGTGGAATGAGAATGCGCCAGAAGGTCCTGGTGGGTGGCAAGCAGCATTCTGCCTCTGCCAACTCATCAACACAACACGGGTTCTTTTCGTTTTTCCTCTAACCACAAATCATTCATTAATTTTCTTTAGTGTCCTCCGGGATTGCCATCCTCCCATTTCCATTGAGGAGATTCCTGAACTTTACAAAAGTGTTCTGTGGGTTACAACCAGACTTGAAAGCAGTGAGGGAGGAGCACAAACACACATTTCATCATGAATTTTCATCATGAATTACATGCACCTGGTAGTCCTTCCTCAGACGGGTGCATATTTTACCTAAGTGAATTACCCTGGAGTTGTGACTTTCTAATTCTGTCTTAATTAAACATGTTTCCTTTCCCAATTAGCCAGGTCTATGTTGAGTTTTAATGTAACCCTCCAAGGTGCCAACATTTCCCCCAACATACTGTCACACACAAATTAAATGTCCACACATTCCACTTATTCAAGTAAAAGAACCAGATGTTCATTCCCATTTTTTTTTTTTTTTTTTTTTTTTTTTTTTTTTTGAGACAGAGGCTCACTCTGCCACCAGGCCAGAGTTGCAGTGGTGTGATCTCGGCTTTCTGCAACCTCCACCTCCTGGGTTCAAGCGATTTTCCTGCCTCAGCCTCCCGAGTAGCTGGGACTACAGGTGTGCACCACCACGCCCAGCTAATTTTTTGTTTTTTTAGTAGAGACAGGGTTTCATCATGTTGGCCAGGATGGTCTCGATCTCTTGACCTTGTGATCCACCCACCTCGGCCTCCCAAAGTGCTGAGATTACAGGTGTGAGCCACTGTGCCCAGCCCATTCCCTCTTTAATTAGCTTTTTCTCCTTTTTTTCCCTATGCCTTTTTGATTTTTTGATCTCAACACAAAGCAAACACAAATCTAGAAAGACAGAGAGAGAACTTCATCTGGAAACAAAAGATAGAACCCTTTTCATTTCATTGGCTGGCAATAAAGACTGAAACTTCATCACCATGTTGCCTGGCAACCCAGGAAATATTGTTGTGATTAAACAAAAACTATCTGGAGTAAATTCACAATGAAACAGCCGAAAAGCATTATATCATCCTGCATTCCACTATGAAGACATGAGCAGCAGACACCCTGGGACAGTTCACCCCCCAAAACACAAAAAACAAATATACAACATCGCCAAGAAGCAGCCTAGAGGCCAGGAAATTCCCTGGACTAGGATCAGAAATCCTGGGCAAGTCTCATAACCTTTGGGGCAGTCAGAGTTTTTTTCATCTGCAGAAAGAACAAGTAGAATTAATAAGCTCTGACATTTCATGTTTCAAAAGAAATAGTAAAGACTGGGAGCATCGTGCCAGTCATCTTTTTGAACAGCAGCATTCATTTAAGAGCCATGAACAGTGATCCACAGGCCTAAAGGGTCAAAGTCGCCGATCTTGCCTTACATAAAATCCACAGCGGGATTGGTTGGGTTCCCATAAGCTGTTGATGCCCCAGTTATTACAAGTAACTCTCCTGGCTTAAAAAAGCAGCAGCTCGGCGTTATGAGAACAGCTCATCTCATTAAGACAAAAACATCTCCTAGAAATTTCTTTAAGGCTATTATAGCGAGCAACCTTGGAATCAAAGGGACCTCGCAAAATTAAAGCAACTTGTTTGTGGAAATCACAAATGAGAAGACTTTAAAAAAAAAAATCCGACAAAAGAAGCTGCAGATGAAACCTAAAAACCGCAGCAACAAAGCTTTGAAGAATATAGTGTGGTGGCTAAAAACATTAAAATCAAAAGACTCTGGGTTCAAATTCTGTCTTTACCACTGATTGGTTGGGGTGTTATTGAAACTCTGCATCTTAGTTTATCCATCTGTATGTGAGTATGATCACTGTAGGAATGAAATGAGTTAATAATATGCTTAGAAGAGTGGCTGACACATAGTTAGCGGCTGCTGTTATTTCAGCATGAGCCCATAATTGTTAATACCAGTGCTAGGGTCAGATGGGCCTGGATTCAAAGCCCAGCACCACTGGTTATTAGCAGCTGACCTTTGTGCAAGCTTCTTAGCCTCCCTTTAAGTCTCGGTTTTTCATCAATAAGATGCGAATAATCATATAATACCTCATAAAGTCGTGAGGATTAAATGAGATAACGCTTGTGAAATGCACAGCACAATGTAGCTATCACAAATAGTACTGTCCAGGATTCATCAAGAAATTTTTCTTCAATTTCCTTATTAATAGTTTCTCACTGTTTTTCCATGCCATAGAAAATAACAATGGGCCAGTCATGGTGCCTCATGCCTGTAATCTCGGTGGGAAGATCACTAGAGCCCAGGAGTTCGAGGGCAGCCTGGGCAACAAAGTGAAACCCCATCTCTACAAAAAATTTTAAAATTACCTGGGCTTGGTGGTGTACACCTGTAGTCCCAGCTACCTGGGAGGCTGAAGTGGGAGAATCACCTGAGCCCAGTAGGTTAAGGCTGCAGTGAGCCGTGATCATGCCACTACACTCCAGCCTGGGCAACAGAGTGAGACCCCATCTCAAAAAAAACAAAAACAAAAAACAAAACCCAAACAATAAATGGTTAAGACGGTAAATTTTATGCTGTACATATTTTACTACAACATCTTTACATTAAAAAAAGAAAACGTCGGCTATCATGACATTTCAATGAGGAAAAAAATAGTCTTTTCAACAAATGATGCTGGGAAAGTTGGATAGCTGCATGCAAAAGAATGAAGTTGGACCCTTTCCTCACACTTACAGAAAAATTACCTCAAAATGAGTCAAAGACCTAAATGTAAAAGCTAAACTATTAAACTCTTAGAAGAAACATAGGCATAAGTATTTGTGGTCTTGGATTAGGCAATAGTGTCTTAGCTATTATGCCAAAATCACAAATATCCACAAAAAATACATAAATTGGACATGATCAAAATTACAACTTTTGCCTTTCAAAGGACACCATCGAGAAGGTTAAAAAAAAAAACCTACAGAATGGGAGAAAATATTAGCAAATCATATATCTGATAAGGGACTTGTATCCAGCATATATAAATAACTTTTACAACTTCTTAATAAAAACACAAATTACCCAATTAATAAATGGGCAAAGGTTTGGACTAGACACTTCTCCAAAAGAGATATACAGATGGTTAATAAGCACATGAATGGATTCTCAACATCATTAACTCTTAGGGAAAGGCAAATCAAAGCCACAATGATATCATTTCATACCCATCAGGATGAATATAATAAAAAAGACAGAAATAACAAGTGTTGGTGAGAATGTGGAGAAATTGGAACACTCATTGACATTGCCAATGGGAATATAGAATGATGCAGCCATTTGTTTGGAAAACAGTCTTGACAGTTCCTCAAAAGGTTAAACATACAGTTACCATATGATCCAGCAATTCAACCCCTAGGTATATACCCAAGAGAACTAAAAACATGTCCATGCAAATATTGTACACAAATCATCATAGCAGCATTATTCATAACAGTCAAAAAGTGTAAACAATTAAAATTTCCACCAACTGATGAATAAATGTACCATATCCAGAAAATGGAATAGTATTCAACAATAAAAAGGAATGAAATGCTAATAAATGCTGCTGTATGAATGAAACTTGAAAACCTTGAAAGAAGCCAGTCACAAAAGACCACAAATACTGTGATTCCACGAAATCATACAGCCCATCAAGATAGCAAATCCATCAGCAGGAGAAAGTAGATCAGTGGTTTCCCAGAGGTGGGTCTATGGGGGATACCAATTATGGGAAATGGGGAAAGACTGCTGATAGGTACAGGGTTTCCTTCCAGAGTGATGAAAATGCTCTAAAACCGATCGTGGCAATGGTTACACAATTGTGAATATATTAACAACAACTGAATTGTACCCTTTAAATGAGTGAATTGTATGGCATGTGAATTATCCTTTAAAAGCAATGCTATACCCAGTAATGGATTGCTGGGTCAAATGATATTTCTGGTTCTAGGTTTTTGAGGAATCATCAACTGTTTTCCATAATGGCTGAACTAATTTACACTCCCACCAACAGTGGAAAAGCGTTCCTGTTTCTCCACAGCCTCGCCAGCATCTGTTGTTTCTTGGCTTTTTAAAATTGCATTCCGACTGGTGTGAGATGGTATCTCATTGTGGTTTGATTTGCATTTCTCTAATGATCGGTGATGTTGAGCTTTTTTTCATGTTTGTTGGCTGCATAAATGTCTTATTTTGAGAAGTGTCTGTTCACATCCTTTACTCACTGTTTAATGGAGTTGTTTGGTTTTTTTCTTACAAATTTGTTTAAGCTTCTTATAGATTCTGAATATTAGCCCTTTGTCAGATGGATAGATTGCAAAAATTTTCTCCCATTCTGTAGGTTGTCTGTTCACTCTGACAATACTTTCTTTTGCTGTGCAGAAGCTCTTCAATTAGATACCATTTGTCAATTTTGGCTTTTGTTGCAATTGCTTTTAAAGTTTTCATCATGAAATCTTTGCCCATGCCTATGTCCTGAATGGTACTGCCTAGATTTTCTTCTAGGGTTTTTTATAGTTTGGGGTTTTACATTTAAGTCTTTAATCCATTTAAAGTTAATTTTTGCATAAGGTGTAAGGAAGGGGTCCAGTTTCCATTTCCTGCATATGGCTAACCTGCATATCCCAGCACCATTTATTAAATAGGGAATCCTTTCCGCATTGCTTATTATTGTCAGGTTTGTTGAAGATCAGATGGTTGTAGATGTGTGGTCTTATTTCTGAGATCTCTGTTCTGTTCCAATGGTCCATAAAGGAATATAAATCATTCTATTATAAATATACATGCACATGTATGTTCATTGCCACACTATTCACAATAGCAAAGATGCGAATTCAACCTTAATGCCCATCAATGATAGACTGGATAAAGAAAATGTAGTAGAAATACACCATGGAATACTATGCAGCCATAAAAAGGAATGACATCATGTCCTTTGCAGGGACGTGAATGAAGCTGGAAACCATTTTCCTCAGCAAACTAACGCAGGAACAGAAAACCAAATGCCACATGTTCTCACTTATAAGTGGGAGTTGAACAATGAGAATACATGGACACAGGGAGGGGAACATTACACACCGGGGCCTGTCCAGGGGCAGGGGGAAGGAAAGCATCAGGAAGGATAGCTAATGGATGCCGGGCTCAATACCTAGGTGAAGGGTTGGTAGGTGCAGCAAACCACCATGGCACACATTTACCTATGTAACAAACCTGCACATCCTGCACATGTATCCAGGAACCTAAAATAAAATAAAATAAAATATTTGCAAAAAGACAAAAAAAAAAGCTGTTATAAATAAAAAATTAACAGTAGAAATACTCAGAAGCCTCTTCAGCTTGGAGGATCAATTCTGTAGACCTTCAGATGGGCCCAGGCCTATCTCCCAGCGTAAGCAGTAGGGGCTGACAATGGGACTGTCTGGAAGGCACCCAAGATGGAGAGAACCTGGGAGAGATTCCAGACCAGTCGCTGAATGTGTGCGAGTTCCCTGCACCCTTTCCCTTCTTCAGTTTCATGGGCGAAAGGTTGTTCAGTTTCACGGGTTAATGAAATTTGGAAACGCAGATAAACTGAGCACCCAGCCCTCTTTCCCCCAGTAAAATAGAACTGGTCACACCGCAAGTAGGCGTTCGTCTTCCTTGCTCAAGCCCCATCCCATGAATCCTGTCTACCTGTAAGAATCTACAGGAGAGCGCCATGAGGTAGACTGTGCTTTGGAGGATAGCATCTCAAGGGAGTTGAAAGTGAGGAAACTAGCAGTGAGCCACTGGTCAACAGTGTGCAAACTGTGAAGAGTTTGCCAGCAGAGGCTGGGGTGTTTGAAGCTTACCTCAAAAAGGAGTCCCAAGGCTTTGTGTAAAACACTGTCTACACATAGTATTACTGCAGATTCCTCCTAAGAACCTACTAGTTAAAATTTTGTGTGTGTGAGGTTGCAGGAAAAGCGTACAATATTAGAGCAGAAAAGACAAGAGACTCAAATAGAAATGCAAAATGTTTAAAAATCTTCTTTCTCACTTTCGATTACTCTTTTCTTTCTTGGCTTTCCTGTCTTCTTTCTTCCTTTGCCTCTCTTTCCCTCTTCTGTCCTGCAATCACCTTCCTCCTTCATGTCTGGTCACAAGATGTTTCAGTAAGCAGCTTGTGAACATCTCAGAAAATGTGTGTCTCTCTGTCTGTGTATGCTGATACCTACCGTGGCACCTCACATGAAATAATTACTCTCGTTTGAATTAAACGCTACTGCACGGTGATCATCGGTTACAGAGCTCGAGCCCAATTTCTGTGGGTTGATGCCATTTCCTTGGGTTTTAAAGCAGAAATCCTCTGAGCGATGTACCTTAGACCGTAGCCCTTACGTTTGGCTGGTTATTTTCCAAACCGCTCCTTGTTCATATGTGTATTCCTATTCTTTCCAAGGCATATTCTGTGAAAACACATCAAAGCATTTCATTCTTCTAAGTCAGAGACTGGGTCAGACTGTATTTTCCAAAGATGGCCACATTTTTGTGGATCCATTCTGACCATGTGAAAAACGTTGTCTACACATAGTATCACTGCAGATTCCTCCTAAGAACTACTAAAATTTTGTGTATGTGAGGTTGGCATCAAGAAATGGGGTCTATGTTCCCTCCCTTTGGACATGAGTGGAACTTTGTAATTCCTCTACCAATAAAGAATGGCTATGAGATCTCTGAGGTTAGGATATCAAAGGTAATACAGATTCCATCTGGGTCTCCTTTTCTTGGGACACATGAACTGGTATTCATTAGCCACGATGTAAGACATTTGACCCTCAAAGCTACTATGAGGGAGAGACAATAGGGAGACAGCACATAGAGAGTGCCAAGGAGCCCCAGCTGTTCCGGCCCCCAGCTGTTTGTGTCTTCCCAGCCCTGTCAGCAGACATATGAGTGAGTAAGCCTTCAGAGGACTCCAAGTTCAGCCTTCAAGTCATCCTATTCAATGCTAAGTGGAACAGCAACAAGCTATCCTTGCCCAGACTGAAGATTTGTGAGCAAAATAAATGTTTTTAAGCCACCAAGTTTTGGAATGAATATTACAGAGCCATACGACTGTAAGAGTGTCCTCCCCTAGACCAGGAGAAAGGAAGCTATTTTCTGAAATATAAACCTTCAGCTCCTCCATCACTCCTTAACAAGTCTCTAATCTGTAAGTCACCATCGTCTGATAGAACCTCCTGCCACAGAATGTGTTACTATGGGGCCTGCTCCCAAGTCACTGTCAGGTAGCAGCTGCTCGTCAGGGCAGGGCTGGAACAGAGAGAAGAAGGTTAAGCTAGTACCTCTGAAATATCTCCCAGGTATCATCCACGGGAGGTGACATCTCCCTCCCTATGTTTTAGTGATACAAACATGTATGGTAAAATTATGAGAAAAAAGCAAGAGAATGGTCAATAAGAAATTCAGTGTAGGGCAGGCGGTGAGGTCAGGCACACAGGTAGTGAATGTTAAATTCAAGGGTGCTCATTTGACGGTTACGCTTCCTAACTTACATATACATTACCTATATTCCTTTGTGTGTATAAAATATTGCATAGCAAAAAAAAATGACTAAAAATAAATGTTAGGTTAATAAACGTTTCTAACTTAAAAAAAAAACAAGAACCACTTGGCCCCATCCAATGAGTTGCCCTGCCCTGCCCTCACTATATATATTCTGTCTCGTGCTGACTTCTCCATTCTTGCCGCATTCACATGGCTCTATCCAGTACTGGTCCCCTCTTGCTGTGGCCTAACTGGTTTCCTGCCCCTATTTCTTCTTCCCATGACACACTTCTGCTGTCCTGTCAGCCTTCCTTTTTTTTTTTTTTTTTTTTTTTGTCTGAGACAGGGTCTTGCTCTGTCGCTCAGGCTGAAGTGCAATGGTGCCATTATTGCTCACTGTAGCTTCAACCTCCTGGGCTCAAGGATCCTCCCACCTCAGCCTCCCATGTAGCTGGGACCACAGGTGTGCACCACCACACCTAGCTAAATTTTAAAAAAAATTTACAGAGACAAAGGTCTCATTTTGTTGCCAGGCTAGACTCGAACTCCTAGGCTCAAGGGATCCTCCCACCTCCATCTCCCAAAGTGCTGTGATTATAGGCATGAGCCACCACACCCCACCCAGTTAGCCTTCTTAAAGCACCACTCTAACCCTGCCTTGCACAGCTCGGTCTCTTTCAGAGCCCCTCATGGGTCCAGCATTAAAATCTAGAGCCCAGGCTGGGCACAATGGCTCATGCCTGTAATCTCAGCACTTTGGGAGGCCAAAGCAGACAGATAACTTGAGGCCAGGAGTTTGAGACCAGCCTGGCCAATGTGGCAGAAAACCCATCTCTATTAAAAATACAAAAAATTAGCTGGGCGTGGTGGTATGTGCTTATAGTCCCAGCTACTCAGGAGGTTGGGCGTGGTGGTATGTGCTTATAGTCCCAGCTACTCAGGAGGTTGGGCGTGGTGGCGTGTGCTTATAGTCCCAGCTACTCAGGAGGTTGAGGACTGAGGCAGGAGAATCGCTGAATCCAAGAGGCAGTGAGCCTGTATCATGCCACTGTACTCCAGCCTGGGGGACTGAGTGAGACTCTTTCTCAAAAATAATAATAATAATAATAATAATAATAATCTAGAGCCTGACTTCCTTAGCCTGGTAGTCAAAGCCCTCACAATCCAGATGCTTCCTGTTCATGACGCTCCAGCCAAGCCATGCCTTTTCCCATTCATGTCTCCTGATCTCCCACACGAGTGTCTTTGTTCTGCGATTCCACTCGTCTCTCTCCTACTTCTCCGCGTTTCCGTCACATCCATCCTTGAAAACCCAGTTCCAGTATCTCCACTTTCTTTTTTTTTTTTTTTTTTTTTTTTTTTTTTTGAGACGGAGTCTCGCTCTGTTGCCGGGCTGGAGTGCAGTGGCCGGATCTCAGCTCACTGCAAGCTCCGCCTCCCGGGTTCACGCCATTCTCCCGCCTCAGCCTCCCGAGTAACTGGGACTACAGGCGCCCACCACCTCGCCCGGCTAGTTTTTTGTATTTTTTAGTAGAGACGGAGTTTCACCATGTTAGCCAGGATGGTCTCGATCTCCTGACCTCGTGATCCACCCGTCTCGGCCTCCCAAAGTGCTGGGATTACAGGCTTGAGCCACCGCGCCCGGCCAGTATCTCCACTTTCATGAGGGCTTTTCTGATCTACCCTAGGGTAGATACACGCACAGCATTCTCACCACTCCTTGCCAGCAGGGCTCCAAGTGTTATGGACAGGGAGCACTCCTCACTTTCTGACCTGCGTATAGGTAGTCCATGCCCGTTCCTTTCCCCTATGAGACTGCAGGTTCATTTAGGGCAGGGGCCATAACTGATTCATTCTGTTTGCCCTTAAAATTTCTTAACACATCAGGCAGGGCGTGGTGGCTCATGCCCATAATCCCAGCACTTTGGGAGGCCAAGGCAGGTGGATCACCTGAGGTTGGGAGTTTGAGGCCAGCCTGACCAACATGGAGAAACCCCGTCTCTACGAAAAATACAAAATTAGCCGGGTGTGGTGGCATATGCCTGTAATCCCAGCTACGTGGGTGGCTGAGGCAGGAGAATCGCTTGAACCTGGGAGGCGGAGGTTGCAGTGAGCCGAGATCGCGCCATTGTACTCCAGCCTGGCGTTAAGAGCTAAACTCCATCAAAAAAAAAAAATTTCTTAACACATCAAACATTCTATATTTTTAGAATGAATGAATGGGACACTAAATAAATGAATTCTACATCAAGATAATGAATGAATTCTACATAAAGAGCTAACCTAGGAACACTATGAAGTGAAGAAAATTTGTCTTTGATGTCTCCAGCCTACCTAGCTAGTTGCCCTCCCTGCTAGGAGTTTATCCCTTCCCATCCTAGGAACTGCATATCTACTCGCCCAAGCAGAACCTGCCTCTGGAAAAATATCTGCTAAATTCATTTACGCTCCTATATAAACCACTGAGAAGGCTTCTGAGGTTATTGCTCTTTCACTGAGAAGCACTTATTTTGTTAGCAGAATACAAGGTTGAAGACTATATCAGTACTGGATTGAATAGTGTAGTCCCAAAATTTGCTTCCCCTCCCGCAACCTCAGAAGGTGACCTTATTTGGAAAGAGGGTCTTTGCAGATCTTAGTTAAGGTGGGATCATACTGGACTGGGGGGACCCTCAGTCCAATGACTGGTATCTTTATAAAAAGATCATGAAAGACACAGAGACAAAGACAGCTGCATGAAGAGACAGAAATTGGAGTGACGCAGCTAAGGAATACTAAGGATTGCCCGCAACCACCAAAAGCTAGGGAGAGACAAAGACGGATACATCCCTGGAGCCTTTAGACACTTTGATTTCAGACTTCTGACCTCCAGAACTGTGAGAGAATGCATTTCTGTTGTTTTAAGCCACCCAGTTTGTTGTACTTTGTTACAGCAGCCCAGGAAACTAATACCATGTCTAAAAATCTGAAATACTGGCTTCTATGGCACAACTGGACCCTTGGGAGAGGTATGTTGGGAGAAGGCTCCTGGTGCCCCAGAAGAGACCCACACCACCTGTTCTACTGTCCCAACCAGGCGGCTTGGCAGATGAGGGGAAGGAGCAAGGCTGAGAGGCGAACAGACCCTCAGCCATCACCATCGACAACTTGTAAAATGTGGGAACCAACAAGCACCCACTAACCTCTTTTTGCACTGAGCTTGTTCAGCTGCCTGCTGAGTGGGCTGAGAACAAAGTCAGGTGCAGTCATGAATACATGAGCCAATGCAGTGGTTATTAATACTTTGGTGTCATTGATCCTCAAAGAACATGGTGTGACCTAGGGACTTTCTCTGCAAGAAACACATGCAGATACTCACTGAAATTTGCATACAGTTTCAGGGGGTTTCACAACCCCCTGAAGCCTCTCCATAGAGGTAAGAACCTTTGATCTCATCAAACAATGATGTGTCCAAATTTAAACTTACAGAAGAGGTACAATTCCAACATTGGCAAGTAGTTTTGTTTCTGTGTATGAGCACTGAGTACAGAGTAGAAGCTCACCAAGTAAAATCCTAGCACTTCCCTTTCACCAAGAAATTTACTTAAACTTCTCAGCCTCAGTTGTCTTGTCTGAAAAAATGAAAAATAGTGATACTGCTTCCCAGAGCCACGGTCAGGATGAAATCAAGTAATGTCAGCTATAGACTCCTGAATCGCCCTGGACTTCCCCTTCCGAACCCTGAGTCCTCTTGTAATCATTCAACTTAAGCAGTTGTTCAGTAGCCATAACCCAGTAAATTGTAAGCTTCAGGAAAGCTTTATTCACAACTGTATTCCCTGGGGCTCTGACTGTCTCGTTCAGTATGGTGCCCGCCTCATGGCTTCTGCTCAGTAAATGGTAGCTCTTACGAATATCCAGTTCAAACTGGTAATGACAAGGAAGCATTGCTAGACAACGAAAGGGTATCTGCTAAAATGTCTGCGTTCAGAAACCTATAGTGGGCTCCATGGAAGAAGAACAAGTGTTGTCTTCTTTCTTTGTTGCTGTCCTCAAACAAAGAAGTGAGGCATTGTTGCAAGACTCAAAGTCTATCACTCCCACAGAGCACCAGGAAATGAACCTCTTCCCTCAGATTCCCCCACCCCAGTTCTGATCCACACAGAGCCTTCTGAGACTCAGCTCGATC
Source organism: Macaca thibetana thibetana (assembly GCF_024542745.1). Taxonomy (NCBI): domain Eukaryota; kingdom Metazoa; phylum Chordata; class Mammalia; order Primates; family Cercopithecidae; genus Macaca; species Macaca thibetana. Next base: position 19,263,570 of record NC_065594.1, read on the forward strand.
TGTGAGTCTAAATGGACAAGACAGCAGCTGCTGAGTGGGAGGCAGCACCATCTCTGGCGAGAGGCCCCAGCCCTTTCCCAAGAAGGTGTTACTTTTGATTTCCTTCAAGTGTGATCAAGGTGGGTGAAGGGTGACTGCTGGAAGTCTAGGCGAGGTGTGGGCTGGCTGAGTCAGGGCTGGCCACGTTCCCCTTGGGAAATTCCCATAGGGAGGGAGCAGGTGGCAGTTGTCAGCTGGGAAATTAACCTGGCGTGACTTTAAGATCAATGGGTAGACTGTAATCTGCCCACGGAAAAACCTGGGTCTAATTAAGGGACAGCACTCTGGGTGGAAGTGAGATCCTGTGTGTGGAATGAAGTCCTTCACCTTGGCCTTCTCTGTCTCCAAGTGGTACTGTTTCCACCTCTCTAGTTCACAGGAATGTTGTTAGAATAAATCAAATGAAATGATAAATATATACATTTGAAAACTGAAAAAGTGCTCACGGAGTAGATTAATAAAATAGTATCTAAAAGAATAAGGCAGATTTTCATATTGTTACTTAAAAAGTTTAATTAAAATGCTATTGAAAAATATTAATGTAATTTATTACTATTAATTTACCTCCACTTAGCATCAGGAAGCAATTTCCCCATTTTAGGGGATGGAGCCCTGGCCAAGGAATCAGCATCTGTGGCTGACTCTTACTTGATTAGCCACATTTGCTTCAGGGCAGCATATCACAAAGGAATAAAAAAAATACCAGAACTGCCCAACAATAAAAAGTTTTCTTGGAGACATTTTAAGCTTCCTCTCAAATCCTCGTGTTTTACATATATTTCAAATTCTTAGCCCAAGTCCAAAAGACGGACTATAAATAAATTTGCAGACAGATATTAAAAGGTAGAAAGTTCAGGGTGACATGGGACCCCATGAACCCTGGGATTCATGGGGGAATGAAATCTAGAGAGAGGGACTTGTTCCTCCCGGACCAAGATAAACTCCCAGGGAAAACTTCTCCTACAACGTGGAGACAAAGCAGGACTATTTCCCAGGAAAGGAGAACAGACAGCTTTCTATCAATAATGACTACCATTGTGTTGGACATCAACTATGCACTAGATACCTTCTCCGCATCACTTCTAACCCTCAAACAAGTCCCAGTTTATAAATGAGATTGAGAGAGCACACAGGAAGTATAAGATCACAGAGGCTAAAGAATGGTGGGCTCCGGGTTTGAACCGAGGCCTACCTGTTCCGTCAGCTCACCCTTCTCAACCATGCTGTGGTTATTCACCATGAGACCCAGAGGAGCTGGCACTGCCCATCTTGGAGAATGGGTGTGATCACATGAGGTCCAGCTGGGCATTTTTGCAGGCTGAGCTGTGCCTCTTCCCTAATCGGGGACAGTTATACTGCCAGAAGTCCAATATTAAGCTAGACAAGCCATTTTCTTAGCTTCCATCCAGGAAATAAAAGTTTTAAAACCAGACATGAAAAAATGTGGGTTTTTTTTTTAACTTTTTATTATAGAAATTTTCAAATACACACCAAAGTTAAGGGAATGGTAAAAGTTAACCTCCCTGTGCCATAACCCACTTTCAACCACCATCAACATTTTACCATTCTTGTTTCATCTGTTCTTCCTATTTTCTGGAATATTTTAAGTAATCCCAGACCTCAAATCATTTCACCTGTAAATATTTCAATATTGATCCTAATACATAATGACTTAAATTTAACATGACCACGAGTCCACTATCACTCTTAAGAAAAGTAATAATTCCTTAATGTGTTTGATTTTTCCCCAATTGTCTCCAAAATGTCTTCTTATAGTTGGTTTGAATCTGGTCCACATATTACAAAATTTGGTTGTTTTAGTCCTATGCAATTTCTTTTATGTAAAAATTCTTTTGTAAATACGGGAACATGATTGCTGGGTGGTCTAAGAGATTTCTTTCACAATCAATGTAAGAAGACAGAACTACCCAAGCAAATCAAACTACATTATCCAAGCAGTGTACTTCATGTTAGTTGAAATTATTTCAGCATTAAGAATTGATTCCTATTCTTGCTGTAGGCACAGAGTGGATTTTCCTTGTAATGAAGAATGTGTGCACCAATGAGGGAAACAATGTGTGTGGAACAGGTGTGAAGTGAACTTGGTGATCACCTTAACAGTCCATGCAGTTGTTCTGAAGTAAAAGAACTGTTTCTTAAAAAATAAAAGCAGTATATGCAGCACCAACAATAATGGCAATCAGTTGAAATTTGCAAATACTTAAAATTATTAGCAATTAGTTTTTACTCTCCCTTCTTTAGAAAATAAGGCGTACGTGTTGTCATTTTTGTGTTTTGTAATTAACACACGAGAAGATGATGCAAGGATAAGCAATATTTGTACACTCCCAGGCCTCAGTTTCTTTTTTTTTAATTAATTTATTTTTTATTATACTTTAAGTTCTAGGGTACATGTGCACAACATGCAGGTTTGTTCTATATGTATACATGTGCCATGTTGGTGTGCTGCACCCACTAACTGATGCAGCTGGAAGCCTCAGTTTCTTTAGCTTCAAAATGGTGGTGTCTGGCATCGAGGTGTTGGTGACGAAGGACTCTTCCAGTTAATCATCAGTAGTGAATACTGATCACATCAGTAGTGAACACATGGTGTGCCACCCAGACACCCCTTCAAGACTGAGACACTCATTTCCCAGGTTGCCTGGAGTCTTGGCAGCTGATGGCTCACAGTTAAGTTTCTCCCCAAGAATGACTCTTGGCCCAAGCACATTCCTTTCCATGACCCACCCACAACCATTGACTAGTTGATGTGGAAGGTGTTAAGGCCAGGCCTCACGTTTCAGTTGAGAAAACTCTAAAAGGCCATCCCTCTTTAGGATGGTCTCGGGCTCTACTGCAACTGTATCAGAGTCCAGTATTCCCCTCTGCCCAGTACTACTTTCCTTACTCCTTACAGGTAATGTTCAAAAGAGCACTCCCCAATGAACTTCTCACCCACAAATCTGAGTTTCAGTTTCCTGGGAACTGACCTACAATAGCTTCTATAATTCCATGATCTGCCTCTGCAGGTCATCAGCCAAGACCCTACCACATTTATCTGATGCCCAAACCCCAACATTTATGGCTCAAGTGCAATGGGCTGGCAGCCAGAAAGAAGATGGCTTCCTTTGGAATACAAGAGTTCTGAGGTCCACAAAGCAGACAGAACCACACCCAGGCCAAACTGTATCCCAAATTCCTCAAGGGTCAGATCATTTTCGTAATCCTGAACAGCTAAAACTGCCATCAGAACTTTTTGCAGAAAAAGAATGTCAGCAAAACTACCCGGAAATGATAAAGGCAACAATATTTCCATGTAATAACTAACACAGCAGCCAGAGTGAGCCTTTTAAAATTAAAGCCAGGTTATTCTTCTCCTCTCACTCATAATATAATCCCACATTTCTACCTTGGACTCCAAAACCTAACACGCGGCTGCTTATCTCTCTGACCTCATAGTCTACTACTCTTTCCCTTATTCAGTCCGCTACAACAACACAGGTCTTCTAACTGTTTCCAGAACATTCCAAGCCCACTCCTGCCTCAGGGTTTTTGCTCTTGAGGTTTCTTCTGCCTGGATTTCTCTTCCCCCAGTAGCTATGTGGTTTCACCTGCATTTCCTTCAGGTCTATTATCAACTGTCATCTTATCAAGGATGCCTTCCTGCCTTTTCCATAGAAGGGTCTTCAAAATACGGTGCTTGCTCCTAGGTTCACAAAATCTTTCCAAGGAGTACCTGGGCACTTAGGTAGTTTAAGGGAAATACTTTTCATGAGCCTCAAGCTTTACCTGCATTCATTCCTAAATTTGAGTATCACCAGGGTCAAGTATCTTACAAGCTCCCATTTCTCACCCCTGCTTTCATAATAGATCCTTTTCCCACTTTACAAAAGAAATATTTACCTGACCCTCATTTCAAATCTTATAATGATGCCTTGTCCATGCAAAACCTCCAGGGTGACCGGCAAAGGTTTATTTGAATGTTGAGGTTGTTTTTGAGAAAGTGCAATGAGTCTGATGACTAATAAAATATCTTTTTGCAGTTCAATTAGTTTCTAACTCATTACTTGCAACAAAATGAAAGGAGTTTCTAATAGAGTTATTCATGATAGATACCTAAAAATGGTTTTGATGAAAGATCACCAAGTGATTTTTGGCGTTTAACTCAGAAGGAATTCAGAGACTTGAGTAACACTGCTCTAACAGAAACTTTCTATGCTTATCTTCTTAGGGATGCAGACAAGATTTCTTTAGGACTTCCATCTATGAAAATCAAGACAGTAATACAATTGATGTTGAGCCTTGTATCACTCGAGCAGTAAGTCATACTCAGCCATGGGTATATGAACTAATTATGATTTAAAAGGGAGACCCAGACTATTTCATAACAAGATGCATTCTCAATGAAATTGTGCTTTTTATGTTATAAGAAATTATTAAGGTTTCTAAGCATAAAAACAAGTTATGTTAAGATAAAAATCTGGGGGAGGAGTAAAATGGAAATACAAGTTCAGGGAGAATATGGGATAATGTTAGGTGTTCTCACCACTAAAAATGGTAAGTATGTGAGATAATGCATATGTTAATTAGCTCAACTGAGCCATTCCACAACGTATACATGTTTCAAAACATCATGTTGTACATGATAAATAGATGCAATTTTATTTGTCAATTTAAAGTAAAATAAAAGAAAACTGAACGATGTAATATTTCCAATAAAGATAACCTTGTTTATGAGCTTTTAAACAGATAAATAGATGATGGTAGATATCAAATTAATATGGCATTTAGATTCCATTAGATACTTTTTTTTTTTTTTTTTGAGATGGCGTCTCGCTTTGTCACTAGGCTGGAGTGCAGTGGTGCGATCTCAGCTCACTGCAACCTCCGCCTCCTGGGTTCAAGTGATTCTCCTGCCTCAGCCTCCTGAGTAGCTGGGACTACAGGCACATGCCACCACGCCCAGCTAATTTTTGTAATTTTAGCAGAGATGGGGTTTCACCATTGGCCAGGATGGTCTAGATTTCCTGACCTTGTGATCTGCTTGTCCTGGCCTCCCAAAGTGCTGGAATTACAGGCATGAGCCACCGCGCCTGGCCCATTAGATACATTTTAAGAAAATATATAATCATTTAATTTTTCAGCAAAAGCAATACATTTTACAATATACAGAAAGTTAATTCTTTACAACTACTTATTATAAAATTTAGAAGTCCATATGAAAATAGTAAGAATTGTCACTATTAACACCATGGAAATTAAAAGGATAATAACAGAATGTTATGAAAAATTTTATGCCCACAAACTTGATAACTTAGATGAAATGTACCAATTCCTTAAGGACACAAACTATCATATTTCACAAAGGAGAAATAGATAATCTAAATAGGCTTGTATCTATAAGATAAATCGAATACATAATTAATAACCTTCTACAAAGAAAGCACTAGGCCCAAATGGTGAATTCTACCAAACATGTCAGGAAGAAATGATATTAACTCTCCACAATCTCTTCCAGAAAAACTGAAGCAGAGAGAACACTTCCTAACTCATTCTAAGAAGTCAACATTACCTTAAGGAGGAATAAGTTCTAGTGTTCTCTACCACTGTAGGATGACTACAGTTAACAATAATATACAGTTTCAAATAGCTAGAGGGAGGATACTGAATGTTCCCAATACAAGGAAATGAACTTTGGGATAATGGAATGCTAATTATCCTGATCTGATCATTATATATTATATGTATTGCAACATCAATATGTAGCCCATAAATATGTATAATTATTATTGTCAATAAAAAAAGTTTAATAAAAAAATATATTACCAGAAAGGAAAACTACAGACCAATATCTCCCATTAACACAGATGCAAAAATCCTCAATAAAACATTAGTAAATTGAATTCAACAATGTACAAAAAGGATTATAAACCATGGCCAAGTGGGACTTCTTCCTCCAGATATGCAAGGCTGGTTCAACATTCAAAACTCAATCAATGTAATTTACCATATCAACAGACTAAAGAAAAAAAATCATAAGATTTTATCAATTGATGGATAAAAGTCATTTGACAAAACCCAACACTCATTTATGGTTTTTAAAACTCTCAGCAAACTCGGAACAGAGAGAAACTACCCCAATTGATTTAAAAAAAAAAAAAAAAAAAAAAAAACCTCAAAACTCCTGCAGCTATTATATTTAATGATGAAAAACTAGACACTTTCCTCTAAGTACCTTGGGAACAAGGTAAGGGTGTCCTTTCTCATTACTCATAATCAGCATTGTACTAGAAGACTTAGCTAGTGCCATAAGACAGGAAAAGGAAAGAAAAGGTATGTAGAATATGAAGGAGGAAATAAAACTGTCTTTGTTCACAGATGATATAATTGTCTATATAGAAAATCCCAAAGAATCACTAAAAATCTCTTAGGACTAACAAGCTAATATAGCAAGTTTGCAGACTTACTATAGAAAAGTCCATTGTTTTTCTATACCAGCAATTAAAAATCATAATTTGAAGTTGAAAAAACAATACAATTTACAATAGCACTAAAAAAAGAAAATTTATGTATAATTCTAACAAAATATGTACATAGTCTGTATGCAGAAAACTATAAAACTGTGATGAAAGAAATCAAAGAAAAATAAATGGAAAGATTCCATGTTCACAGATTGGAAGACTCACTATTGTTAAGATGTCAATTCTTCCAAACATGATCTATAGATTTAATGCCATCCCAATAAAAAATTCCCAGTAAGCTACTTTGTAGATGTTGACATAATGATTCCAAAGTTTACATGTAGATGTTGACATAATGATACCAAAGTTTATATAGAAAGGCAAAGACCTGACTGGGTGAAGTGGCTCATGCCTGTAATTCCACCACTTCAGGAGGCCAAGGCAGGTGAATCACTTGAGCTCAGGAGCTCAAGACCAGCATGGGCAACATGGTGAAACCCCTTCTCTACCAAAAATACAAAAAATTAGCCAGGCGTGATGGCATGCACCTGTGGTCCCAGCTACTTGAGAGGCTGAAGTAGGAGGATTTCTTAAGCCCGGGAGGCAGAGGTTGCAGTGAGCCAAGATCATGCCACTGCACACCAACCTGGGTGACAGAGTGAGACTCTGTCTCAAAATAAAACAAAATATATTTTAAAAAGGCAAAAACTAGAAGGAAGACTAATTGGGAAAACTCACACAACCTGATTTCAACATTACTTTAAAGCTACAGTAATGAAGACAGCATGGTATTGGCAAAAGAGCAGAAACATAGATCAATAGAACAGAACAGAGAGCCCAGAAATAGATTAACACAAACATAATCGACTAATCTTTGATGAAAGAGCAAAGGCAGTTCAGTAGAGAAAGGACAGTCTTTTGCCAAATGGTGCTGGAAAAAAATGAACATCCATATGCAAAAACGTGAACCTAGATCTAATACCTTTCATGAAAATTAACTCAAAATCAATTAGAGACCTATATCTAAATTGAAACTAAAAAAATTCTAGAAGGAAGCATAGAAATAGTCTAGTGATCTTGATTTTGGCAATGAGTTTTTAGATACAGCACTAAAAGCATGATCCCTTGGGAAAAAATAATAAGTTAGACATTTTTAAAGTTCAAACCTGTTCTAGGCCGGCACAGTGGCTCACACCCGTAATCCCAGCACTTTGGGAGGCCGAGGCGGGAGGATCACGAGGACAGGTGTTCAAGACTATCCTGGCCAACATGGTGAAACCCTGTCTCTACTAAAAATACAAAAATTAGCCGGGTGCAGTGGCGCATGCCTGTAATCCCAGCTACTCGGGAGGCTGAGGGAGGAGAATTGCTTGAACCTGGGAGGTGGAGGTTGCAGTGAACCGAGATCACATCACTGCACTCCAGCCTGGGCAACAGACTGAGACTGCGTCTCAAAAACAAAAACAAAAACAAAAAACTTCTGTTCTTCAAAAGACACTGTTAAGACAAGTGAAAGACATGCCACAGACTAGGAAAAAATATTTGTAAAACACATATCTGATAAGACTTATATGCAAACATACAAAGAACTCTTAAAACTGAACAATAAGAAAATAAACAGCCCAAGTTTTTAAATGGCAAAACATCTGAACAGACTCCTCACTGAAGTAAATATATACATGAAAAATAAGCAAGTGAAAATTTTCCAAACATCATTTGTCAGAAGGGCACTGGAAATTAAAACAAGATACTACTATATACTTATTAGAATAGCTAAAATTAGAAAAAAAAAACTGAACTAATGGTTGATGAGCATGTGAGCAACAGGCACTCTCATTCCTTGCTGCTAGGAATGCAAAATGGAACAGACACTTTCAAAGACAGTTTGGCAAGTTCTTAAAAATCCAAACATAGTATCAACCAACAATCCAGCAACTGCACTTCTAGATATTTACCAAACCGATTTGGAAACTTCATATTCACACAATGGCCCATGCCTGTAGTCCCAGCAATTTGGGAGGCAGGGGTGGGGGTGGATCGCCTGAAGCCAGGAGTTCAAGGCCAGCCTGGCTAACATGGTGAAACCCCATCTCTACTAAAAATACAAAAATTAGCCGGGCGTGGTGGCACATGCCTGTAGTCTCAGCTACTCGGGAGGCCGAGGCATGAGAATCACTTGAATCCAGGAGGTGGAAGTTGTAGTGAGCTGAGATCATATCACTGCACTCCAGCCTGGGTGACAGAGTGAGATTCTGTCTCAAAAAAAAAAAAAAAAGACAACTTATATTCACACAAAAATGTGCATGTGAATGTTTATAGCACCTTTATTCATAATCACCATAAACTGGAAACATCCGGTATGTCAATAGTGAGTGTATAAACAAACTTTTGCATATCCATGCAATGGAATATTATTCAACACTGAAAAGAAATGAGATATCAAGCTACAAAAAGACATGGACAAATCTTAACTGCATATTGCCAAGTGAAAGAAACCAGTTTGGAAAAGGAAAATCTATAACTACAATAAAAAGGATCAGTGGTTGGCTGAGCGTGGTGGCTCACACCTATAATCCCAGCACTTTGGGAGGCAGAGGTGGACGGATCACCTGAGGTCAGGAGTTCGAGATCAGCTGGCCAACATGGTGAAACCCCATCTCTACTAATAATAGAAAAATTAGCCAGGTGTGGTGGCGCACACCTGTAATCCCAGCTACTTGGGAGGCTGAGGCAGGAGAATTGCTTGAACTCGGGAAGTGGAGGTTGCAGTGAGCTGAGATTGCACCATTGCACCCCAGCCTGGGCAGCAAGAGCAAAACTCTGTCCATCTCAAAAAAAAAAAAAAAAAAAAGATCAGTGGTTGCCAGAGGTTTAGTGTAGGAAGGGAGGAACTAATAGGTGTTGCACAGGAGATTTTTTTTTTTTGGAGTCATAAAACTACTGTGTATGACACTGTAATTGTGGATACATGACTGCATTTATCAAGACCCATTTAACTTAACAGCATGAAGAAAAAGCCTTAAGGTGTGAAATTTTTAAAGTATCATTTAGGAGCCTGGGGAATTCTCAGATGGAATGCAGAAAGTGACAAAAGAATCTAACTATATTAAAAATGCATGAAATGACCTCACTGAAGTAGATGTGGGAAAAAGTTGTTGTCCTAAAAAACTTTGGAAATGAGTGGAATCTGTAAGACTAACAGCAAAGAAGCTACACATAAGCACTGTATTCTGGCTGATAAAGTTGCTTCCCACAGGCATACTGGTTAACAATTCTGTTAGTGCTATGCAAGTATACTGGAATTGAATAAGCGAATGGATGGCTTGTACAGCGGGAGATTACAGACAAGCAACAGGAGGATGCTGGAGTGATCTGTGTGTGTGGTAATGGACTAGAGTTGGAGATGTCTGCTATGAACCCATGTTTAGCTTAATATGAACACGTGGTTACATAAAGAATTATTTACAGATGTTCTTACATACACTGGTTAGTCTACATATGTATTTCCTTGCTTTGTCAGCTGAGAAAAGTAATGACACACCAGAATCAGTAAGCACACCTATAGCCTAGGTATTGGTTTCTAATACCATTCTCCAATAAATGGAACCAGTGCTCCTTAGAATAATGGCTGATTGTAGAACTGGAGCAGGACATAGATAAGATGAATCTGGACATTTTGTAGTGCCCAGTAAGGAAGTGCTTTAAAAAAAATGACTGGGGTATGCCAAAGGGACATAGAAGCCAAGTAAAAGAGCTCCCAACAGCCAAAGCTGAAATAATTCAAGAAACAAAATAAATAAAATAGTACTGATTATAACCCAAAGTATAAAAGAAATATCCATGAGTCCATTCTAATATAGATAAATGACTAAATTAATAAATGGAGAGAAGAGAGAAATCGCCTGTGTAGAATAATGTAATAATAAATTATGTAGGTATTCCACCCTGAAACACGTGGAGCATCACTCTCCACTCCTTACATGTGGAAGTAGAGTGACCTCCTTCTAAAGAACACAGTATAGAAAATGGGGGCGGGGGGCACTGGGTGCAGTGGCTCATGCCTGTAATCCCAGCACTTTGGGAGGCCAAGGCAGGTGGATCACGAGGTCAGGAAATTGAGACCATCCTGGCTAACACGATGAAACCCCCTCTACTAAAAATACAAAAAATTAGCCAGGCGTGGTGGTGGGCACCTGTGGTCCCAGCTACTCGGGGGGCTGAGGCAGCAGAATGGCGTAAACCCGGGAGGCAGAGCTTGCAGTGAGCCGAGATCGCGCCACTGCTCTCCAGCCTGGGCGACAGAGCGAGACTCCGTCTCAAAAAAAAAAAAAGAAAAAAAAATAGAAAGAAAATGGGGAGTGGGGGAAGAGTAGCTTTACTGTGGAAAAACCTGAAAAACACTATTCTCAGTTAGGTCACCAAGGTGAAAATCAACAGTGATAATTCCTGTTGCCAGTATATACCCTTGATACGATGTGATGAGAATGGCACTTTACTTCTGTGGTTTTCCTCTCCAAACCCGTCCCAGTTTAAACATGAGAAAAACATCAGACAACTCCCAAGTGAGGAACATTTTACAACCCCCAAGTGAGGAACATTTTACAACTTTACTCGTGCTCTTCAAAACTGTCAACATCTTAAAAACAAGGAAAGTCTGAGAAACTGTCACAGTCAAGAGGAGGCTAAGGGGGCAGGGCAACTAAAGGTCATATGAGGCCGGGCACGGTAGCTCATGCCTGTAATCCCAGCACTTTGGGAGGCCGAGGTGGGCGGATCACCTGAGGTCGGAAGTTCAAGACCAGCCTCACCAACATGGAGAAACCCCGTCTCTACTAAAAATACAAAATTAGCCGGGTGTGGTGGCACATGCCTGTAATCCCAGCTACTTGGGAGGCTGAGGCAGGAGAATTGCTTGAACCCGGGAGGCAGAGGTTGCGGTGAGCCGAGATCGAGCCATTGCACTCCAGCCTGGGCAACAAGAGCAAAACTCCATCTCAAAAAAAAATAAAAATAAAAAATAAATATCATATGATATGCTGAAAGGGATCCTGGAACAGAAAACATACTTTAGGTAAAAACTAACAAAATCTGAATAAAGTTTGGACTTCAGCTAATGATATTAATAGTACGTCAATATTAGTTCACTAATTATAACAAATGTGCTACATGAATGTAAGGTGTTAATAACGGGGAAAACAGGGTGTGGGGTATATGGGAGCTCTCTGTACTGTCTTCTCAACCTTGCCCTAGAGGTTCTAACCAGTGTAACGAGGCAAAGAGACAGAGAAGGAGGGAGGGAGGAGGAGAGAAGGGCAGCGAGAAGGGTAGAGAAAGAAAGAAATTAAAGACATGTACACTGGTGAGGAAGAAGTAAAACGGTTTTTTATAGTCAATATATTCCTGTATAGAATTCTAAGGAATACATACACACACACACACACACACCCCTACTAGATTTAATAAACAAGTTCACCAAGGTCAATATACAAAAGGCTGTTGTATTTCTATATACTAGGAACCATCTGAAAATAAAATTAAGAAAATGTATATTCACATCAGCATGAAAAATGAATAAAATAGGAATAAACAGCAAAAAAGTTCAAGGTGTGTACACTAAAACTATGAGATATTGCTGAGAGAAGTTAAAGAAGGTCTGAATAAATGCAGAGGCATTACATGCTCATGGATAGGAAGACTCAATATCGTTAAGATGGCAACACTACCTAAATTCGTCTCAGATTCAGTGCAAACCCTAACAGAAATCCCGGCAGAAATTTTGCAGAAATTGTCAAGCTGATTTTGAAACTTATATGGAAATGCAAAGGATCTAGAGTGCCCAAAACAATACTGAAAAAGAACAAACTTGAAGATTTACATCTCTCAATTTCAAAACTTACTATAAAACTGTAGTAACCAAGATAGGTTGGTGTAAAAATAGACCTAAAGATGAACGAAGGTAAGTTAAGAGTCAAGAAATCATATGTTTATGTTCAATTAATTTTCAATAAAAACGCCAAGGCAATTCCATTGGAAAAAGATGGCCTTTTCAACAAATGGTGCTGGGTGCTTTTGGAGGCAATGGAAATGTTCAAAATCTAATTCTGGTGATGGTTGTACCACTCTATTAAGTTTATTAATAGTTATTTAACTTTAAACTTAAAATGGGGGAATGTATGATATATAAATTATGCCTCAATAAAACTGTTGAACAAAAAAGGCACTTCCTAAAAGTTGAAAGTGAACTAAAGCAAACACTGAAACATTTATCTTTAATGACCTTAAAACTCAGCGTTGTTGCTGGGCATGGTGACACGTGCCTGTAGTCTCAGCTACTTCAGGCTGAGGCAGGAAGATCCCTTGAGCCCAGGAGTTTAAGTCCAGCCTGGGCAACATAGTGAGACCCCATTTCTAAATTTAAAAAACAAACACAAAAAACTTAGTGATGTTATGTACACTCCCTAGTAGAAGATCCTGGGAAAAAAAAAAAAAAAAAAAAACTTTAAAAAGCTTAAACTGTTTTCAATAAGCATATTGTTTGTAGTAGTACTGGTATAGCTTTTCTAAGACCTCTATATGTGCTGATCAAGTAAACAAGTGATCATATTGGTGTGGTTGAAAATGAGAACATTCAGAGTGGAGGACGAGGATACAAATGTAAGATCAATTGGGCTAAATGAAAACTTAAATGGTCCTGAAATGGAGTAGAAAGTAACAGTATAAATGACTGATGTATTTGATCTTAAACATTGTTTTAGCTTTGTCTACTAAAAATCCTAGTGAAAAATGACCTACCCAGTATTTATGAGCCCCCTAGCACCCAAACTGTGGTCTCTAATACAATTTTCCACTGAAAAGAACCGATGTGTCCTGAAGAAGTGATCGATTCTAGATCTGTGATACAAAATGTACCAGATAAGTCTTGAAATGTTTGTCTAACCACAAAGAAAATAAACTACCAAAAACTACTAGCATCATGTCCAGAAGAATTGAGGTGCCACCAACCTGACTGGATTTCCACTGGTCAAAGATGGAACAACTAAGCATCAAAAAGAATAATAACCACAATGGACTGAAACACTTTCAGTATGTTTAAATCTCTGGCTTTGTAATGACACTAAAAAACAAAACAAAACCCACTGGTTGCCTTGGAATGATGCTGGGAAATCAACTCATTATTTTGAAAAATGGTAGAATAAAGCATTCATCTTGCCTTGCATACTCAAATTAAATGTTAGAATAACCGGTTCAAAAGGAGAAGTTTATCTTTAGAGAAATGATCCACATAATAAAGCAAGAAGGAAAGGTGAAATTAGAAAATCACCATTTTGGGCCGGGTGCGGTGGTTCATGCCTGTAATCTTAGCACTTTGGGAGGCCGAGGCAGGTGGATCACAAGGTCAGGAGTTCAAGACCAGTCTGGCCAACATGGCAAAACCCTGTCTCTACTAAACACAAAAAACAAAAACTAGCTAGGCGTGGTGGGGTGCGTCTATAATCCCAGCTACTCGGAGGCTGAGACAGGAGAATCACTTGAAGCCAGGAAGTGGAGGTTGCAGTGAGCTGAGATCGCACCACTGCACTGCAGCCTGGGCAATAGGGCGAGACTCCATCTCAAAAAAAAAAGAAAAAGAAAAAGAAAAGAAAATCACCATTTTACAATTTTACAACCCTAATGAAAAAATGAATTTGGGCAATAATTATCAAAGATTGCTAACATCCAGAAGAGAGAAATAATCACACACCATGGCATCCTATCTGAAGTACACAACACCCTCTATGATGTATGTGCTAAAAAAAATTTAACCTAAATCTGATCAAGCCTCCAAACCCAATTTACAGGAAATACAGGGTAGAGGGACATGTTAAATAGCACTACAATGATTCAGTTGACAGAATCTAGACTTTCGGAAATTCTAAAGACAAAGACACATTTCTAAACTGAAAAAAAAAAAGCATGGAAAAATGAGAGGGCGAACCAATAGATTAAAAGAGACTGAAAAGACAACCAATCACAGCACATGAGCCCTAATAAAATTCCGATGATCTATAAGTGCTCTAACCCGGGCTTGTAGCAATGTTTGCACAACTGTTTAAGTTTACTAACAATAGGCGGGGTGCGGTGACTGATGCCTGTAATTCCAGCACTTTGGGAGGCTGAGGCAGACGGATCACGAGGTCAAGAGATGGAGACCATCCTGGCCAACATGGTGAAATCCTGTCTCTACTAAAAATAGAAAAATTAGCTGGGCTTGGTGGCTGCACACTTGTAGTCCCAGCTACTGGGGAGGCTGAGGCAGGAGAATGACTCAAACCCGGGAGGCGGAGGTTGCAGCGAGCCGAGATTTCGCCACTGCACTCCAGCCTGGAGACAGAGCAAGATTCTGTCTCAAAAAAAAAAAAAAAAAAAAATTACTAACAATCAAACTGTATTTACAATGGATGAAGTTTACAGCTTGTAAATTATACCTCAATAAAACTGTGTCAGGCTATCAGGGAAATATGAAGACTAATGAACAATAAGCAATTATTGTTGATTTTTAAGGCATTATCTTTTTTAAAAATACTTCTTATCTTTTAAAGACAAATATTGAAGTATTTACAAATATTTGCAGATAATTCGAAGCATTTGTGTCCAAACATTCTGGTGTGGAGGTGATGGGGACAAACGGTAGTGAGCACACAGGCATTATTATACTATTCTACATTTGCGCACGTTCAACATGTTCTATAATAAAGTGGAGCAGCTGGGCGCGGGGCTCACAGCTGTAATCCCAGCACTTCAGGAGGCCAAGGCAGGCAGAACATCTGAGGTCAGGAGTTCAAGACCAGCCTGGCCAACATGGTGAAACCCTGTCTCTCATAAAAATACAAAAATTAGCCAGGTGTGGTGGCACGGCCTGTGGTCCCAGCTACTCGGGAGGCTGAGGCAGAAGAATTGCTTCGCTGCACTCCAGCCTGGGTGACAGAGCAAAACTCCGTCTCAAAAATAAATAAATAAATAGGCCGGGCGCGGTGGCTCAAGCCTGTAATCCCAGCACTTTGGGAGGCCGAGACGGGCGGATCACAAGGTCAGGAGATCGAGACCATCCTCGCTAACACGGTGAAACCCCGTCTCTACTAAAAAATGCAAAAAAAAACTAGCCGGGCGGGTTGGCGGGCGCCTGTAGTCCCAGCTACTCGGGAGGCTGAGGTAGGAGAATGGCGTAAACCTGGGAGGCGGAGCTTGCAGTGAGCTGAGATCCGGCCACTGCACCCCAGCCTGGGCGACAGAGCAAGACTCCGTCTCAAAAAAAAAATAATAGGGCCGGGCGCGGTGGCTCAAGCCTGTAATCCCAGCACTTTGGGAGGCCGAGACGGGCGGATCACGAGGTCAGGAGATCGAGACCATCCTGGCTAACACGGTGAAACCCCGTCTCTAATAAAAAATACAAAAAAAAACTAGCCGGGCGAGGTGGCGGGTGCCTGTAGTCCCAGCTACTGGGGAGGCTGAGGCAGGAGAATGGCGTGAACCCGGGAGGCGGAGCTTGCAGTGAGCCGAGATCTGGCCATTGCACTCCAGCCTGGGTGACACAGCAAGACTCCGTCTCAAAAAAAAATAATAATAATAATAATAATAATAATAAATAAATAAAGAGTGGAGTATTAAAAAATAATTTGAAAAAAAGAAAAGAGAAACAGTAAGGAAGAGAGAAAGCCTTTTAATTCATTACTTTGCTCTCTCTTAATGATTTGGCTCTCAACTTTCTACCTTTGCTATTAATGCAATTGATGTGTGGGAATAGATGGCATATAAATAACAATAAATTTTTATAATAATATAAAAACCAAATAACCATAACTTACATCCCATGCCTTCAAACCCATACAGAGTGTGGAACTGCTGCCCGCCATCCCTGGGATGTTGCAAAGGAAATGGAAACCAACCACTAATACAAGGATGTGACCCACAGATGGGAGGTGAAGTGCTGAACGGGGATCTGGAGGTGTTTTCGTCGTGGTTTGCGCGCACTGCGGTGCTGCGCACAGACCGCGCCTGGGCGTCCCACCACCATTTATAATAGTCAACCCAGTGAAATTAGATCCATTAAATGGCTTCTTTCTAAAGAAAATACTTTATGTTGCTGCACACTGCTGGGTGCGGTGGCTCACACCTGTAATCCCAACACTTTGGGAGGCCGAGGCGGGTGGATCACTTGAGGCCAGGAGTTCAAGACCAACCTGGCCAACATGGTGAAACTCCGTCTCTACTAAAAATACAAAAAATTAGCCAGGTGTGGTGGCGCGTGCCTGTAGTCTCAGCTGCTCGAGAGGCTGAGGCAGAAGAATTGCTTGAACCCAGGAGGTCGAGGTTGCAGTGAGCCAAGATCGCGCCACTGCACTCCAGCCTGGGCGACAGAATGAGACTCTGTCTCAAAAATAAATAAATACATAAATAAATTGTTGCATGAACATCAAAGCTTACACATTCACGAGTAATGTTATTTAAGTTTACACTAAAAATGGGTGAATTTATGATATGTAAATTATACCTCAATAAAGCTGGTAAACAAAAAAGGCACTTCCTAAAAATTGAAAGTGACACCTGTCAGGTGAGTAACAGGTTTTTTCACATCTGAGTGTGAACATCAGTCACTTGCTCTGGACACAGAGCCAAAAAAAATGCCGAACATGTTCTCTGGATTTATCTGAGTGATGCAACATAGCATGGTGGTAAAGAACGTGGCCTTGGGGGTTGGACAGATGGGCTCTGTTCAGCAAGCTTCAGTAAATGCTTAACCTTTCCAATCCCAGACTCCTCTTCAGGGAAACAGGAACAAAAACACCTTCCTTGCAGGATAGATGCAGGGATTAAATGAGGTAATGCAGTAAAGCTTGGCATCTAAGATTTCAACCCAAACCAGTGGCTATGATTGTTTCTAACACCAAGGCTTGCACAAGGAGACTGAACAAGAGGGGGACTTGCAGCATGTTTCACTGGCCAAAAAAATTAAAAATAGGCCGGGCACGGTGCCTCACGCCTGTAATCCCAGCACTTTGGGAGGCCAAGGCGGGCGGAGCACGAGATCAGGAGTTCGAGACCAGCCTGACCAACGTGGTGAAACCCCATCTCTACTAAAAATACAAAAATTAGCTGGGCATGGTAGCACGTGCCTGTAGTCCCACGTGCCTCAGGAGGCTGAGGCAGGAGAATCGCTTGAACCCGAGAGGCGGAGGTTGCAGTGAGCCGAGATCATGCCACTGCACTCCAGCCTGGGTGACAGAGCAAGACTCCCTCTCAAAAAAAATGAAAAACAAAAATAAAAAAACAGAGCACTTGAGCTGCCAGATGACCTGGCAGGGCACACATCTGACGAACAGAATTTTCCAGTGATGATTCTGAAATGATGAAGAAGTTTAAAAGAGCTTCAAAGGGCTGCGGCCGTCTCTCGAGCCCACACAGGCCGGTCAGCCCTGTCACCTCCAGAACGGGCCTGGCACCATGGAAAGGGCACGGAGCGGGCTGCCAAGGCCGGCCTCGCGCCCACGCACAGCACCACCAACCCCGCACCCGGGCCCAGCAGCTCCCCTCCATCTCCTCTCTTCAGAATGAAGACCCTAAGCTCTCCCTCGAGGAGATGAGTAGAAGCCCAGCGGCAGAGCTGCGGACACTAAGGCCAGCGCCGAGCTGGGTGCCGACACTCCCTGCTGCTGTTCCGGCCCCACACCATCTGGAAAACAAGGTCGCCTTACCCTGTTTCGTCCATGAGGAAAGAAAGGCTCAGCTCGGGGAGGACATTTGCCCAGGGTTACATAACTGGTGGGTGCACGGGCCAGGCCTGACACCGGGTCCACCCAGATGCCTCAGCCAGCTCCCAGCCTGGGACCCAGAAAGGCCCAGAGCCCGCGCTCATGCCAGCACACGATATTTTAGGTACTAATCCCTGGATTTCATTAATCCTTATCACAGGTCCAAAGAGGAGGGGTCGCTGAGGCTGGGCTAAGCTCCCTCCGAGTTTGACTTCCAACTTTCCATGAAGGCCTTAGCCCTGTTGCATCCCATGGGACCAAGTAAAAACCTTAGGCTCCCAGAAGATCAAGGGGATATTTATCTGGCATCTAGGGATCAACTTCTGGAAGAAAAAAATACAGCAATATATCTAAATCCACTTCTTCAGAAAATTAATGAATGGAAGGGCTGCTCTAGTAAGAGGCTCCAGAACTGAATATGCAGAGGGCTTAAGGGTACCTTTGCTAAGTAAGAGCTGTCTCACTGCTTACTATTTATTTATTTATTTATTTAGAGACAGGGTCTTGCTTTGTCACCCAGGCTGGAGTGGAGTGGCACAGTCATGGCTCACTGTAGCCTGGACCTCCTGGGCTCACACAATCCTCCTGCCTCAGCAACCAAGTAGCTAGGACCACAGGCACATGCCACCACACCTGGCTTTTTTTTTTCTTTTCTTTTCTTTCTTTTCTTTTTTTTTTTTTTTTTATAGAGAAGGGGTTTCGCTATGTTTCCCAGGCTGGTCTCTAATTATTGACCTCAAGTGATCCGCCCACCGTGGCTTCCCAAAGGGCTGGGGTTACAGGCGTGAGGTTACAGGCCGAGCCCTTAAATTATTCAAAGCTAAAGTTCTAGTCCCAAGACCCCTTGTTAAGTCCAAAAGTCCTCCGGTACCTGAAATACCTCACAGCTGCTAGGCTTTATGGCTGTTGTCAGACAGTTCAAACACAAACAGAGCCAAATATCCTGCCAGCCAGCACTGACCTGCTCCCAAGAATCATGTGTTATGGTTTCCATCACACTCAGCCATCAAGTCCTGTTTGAACTTGTCATCCCCGCAAACCATGTGACTGCTGGCACCTACCTGGGTCACATGTGCCTCTTCCCTTGGGACACAGCTTTTTGCAAAAAGGCCACAGCCACTTGCTAAGATGAGTCAGAAGTTCCCCAAATCTCCTGACACAACTCAGGGGCAAAGAGAAAGGGACAGCAAACAGGCCCAGCAGGGGCTGTCTAGCCATGACATAAGAAGCCAGCACATATCTTTAGAGAAGGCTTCAGCTCCGAATCCCAACCTGCTTCACAAACACGTGGGGCAAGCTCCAGAGATGGCATTTCCACTGGTGATGACAGGAACTGGACCAAACACCACAATCCGCCTGGATACTCTTGACGTTCAGTACATTCACAGAAGCTTCCTTGACCACTCCTGGGCCCAGGGACCCTGTCAGGCCAAGGAGCTGGTTCCCAGAAAGGGGAAGATTCTGACAAGCAGAGTATTTTCTCTCTGAGCAGGTGTGGTTCCTCACTGAAACAGGAATCCTCTGTGTTCCACAAGCGAGACACAGAACAAACAGTGCCCCAGGCCAGAGAACTGAGGCCAGACCTGCTTCCCAGGTGACCCCAGTGTCCACACAATAAATGCCCCTGTGGGATGGGGACCATCCGCCTGCCTCTTTGCACACACTAGTCCCCTGGCCATTCTCCTGCGAAGGCCTCAACCTCCCAAAGCCCTTTAAAAGATACCATTTTTTCCATCCCCCTTTAATTGTCTTGAGCCAATGGGGACAGGTTCAGACTCCGTCCCTGATTACTTTGGTGGGTAAATCCCCTGCTGCTCAGCCGAGGAGGGCTCTCAGTAACCTTGGTCCAGCCATCCAGTTCCCCACAGCCCCGGTGCCACGAAGAGCCTGGCTCCCCCACCCCCTGCCAGGCCCTTGACTTTCAGCCAAGCGTACCTGCTCACTCTTTTCCTGTGCTTTCCCACACGCATGCTTTGATTCCAACTTTTAAAAGGCCTGGCTCACGGGCTCACACCTGTAATCCTGGCACTTTGGGAGGCCGAGGCCGGAGGATCTCTTGAGCCCAGGAGTTCGAGACCAGCCTGGCCAACATAGAGAGACTCGCATCTCTACAAAAAAAATTAAAATAAAAAGATTATTGGGGCCGGGCGTGGTGATTCATGCCTGTAATCCTAGCACTTTGGGAGGCTGAGGCGGGCAGATCATCTGAGGTCAGGAGATGGAGACCAGCCTGGCCAACATGAGAAACCCCATTTCTACTAAGAATACAAAAATCATCCAGGTGTGATGGCAGGCACCTGTAGTCCCAGCTACTTGGGAGGCTGAGGCAAGAAAATCGCTTGAACCCGAGAGGCAGAGATTGTAGTGAGTCGAGATCACGCCACTGCACTCCAGCCTGGGCAACAAAGCAAGACTCCCTCTCAAAAAAAAAAAAGATTATTGGGTGTGGTAGTGGGTACCTGTAATGCCAGCTACTTGGGAGGCCGGGGCAAGAGAATTCATTGAGTGCAGGAGTTTGAGGCTGCAGTGAGCCATGACAGTGACACTGCACTCCAGCTGGGGCAACACAGTGAGACTCTGTCTCTTAGAAAAAAAAAAAAGTAGGAAAGAGAGTTTTTACATACCCTTCATCCAGCTTCTCCTAATGTTAATGACTTACATACTCATAGTACAATAATCAAAACCAAGGAATTAACTCTGGAATGATACTATTTCACCAGATTCTCCACTAATGTCTTTTTTTTCTGTTTCAACATTCAATCCAGGATCCCTCGCTGCCTTTATCCTCATGTGTCCTGCAAGCTGAGACAGTTCCTCTGCGTTTTCTTGTCCTTCAGGACCCTGACAATTTGGAAGAGTCCTAGTCAGGTATTTTGTAAGATATCCCTTAACTTGGGTTCGTCTGATGTGTTTTCTTACCGTTAAACTGAGGTTACACATTTCTGGCAAGATTCCCAAAGAGATGACGTGCCCTTCTCAGTGCATCATATAAGAAAGTATATGAGGAAACTGAGGCCCAAGAGCTTAAATAATTTCCTCAAAGGCAAATGGCTAATAATGGACAGAGCTGGTACTCAAGTTTGCACAACTAAAAAGGCATTGGTCTTTTTACCTTTCCCTGTTGCCTTCCAGAGCACAGAAACCATACTTTAAGCAACATACTGGTTATGTAATACATGAAACACAGTATTCTACATTATTGCAGGTACAATATGAATATACAGGCCAGGCGCGGTGGCTCATGTCTGTAATCCCAACACTTTGGGAGGCCAAGTAGGGTGGATCATTTGAGGTCAGGAGTTCAAGACCAGCCTGTCCAACATGATGAAACCCTGTCTCTACTAAAAATACAAAAATTAGCCAGGCATGGTGTCGTGTGCCTATAATCCCAGCTACTAGGGAGGCTGAGGCAGGAGAATCTCTTGAGCCTGGGAGGTGGAGGTTGCAGTGAGCTGAGATGGCATCACTGCACTCCAGCCTGGGCGACAGAGTGAGACCCTGTCTTTAAAAAAAAAAAAAAAAAAAGTACATGATGTTGATTTATCTTACCACTGGTGATGCTAATCTTGATCATTTGGCAAAAGTGATATCTTCCAGGGTTTTCCACTGTAATCTCATTCTTTTCCCCCTTTATAATTAGAAAATATTTGAGGGGAGATGCTTTGACACTATGTAAATATCCTATTTCTCCCTTTTGCCCTCTAACTTACCATTCATCAGCAGATCTTTCTACGGCAATTATTACTGTTATATTTTAAGGGTGATCTTCCATTTCCTTCTTATTCAATAGAAGAAAAGTAACGGGTAACTATTGTGTATAAATAGGGTGTCCACGTGATTTGTCATTCAAACCAGGACACTTTTGAAAGTGAAAGAAGGTACTATTAATAACTAGAGTATGGCAACAAGCATAAGTTTGTCCTGGGAAAACTGGGATGCACAGTCACTCTATGTGTAAAATCGAATCTCCAGCTCAAAACAACAGAAACTGGTCAAAATTTACTGAAAGGATCTGTATCTTCAAGAAAGTCAACAGCAATCTTTGGTGGGGTTTTGTGGGGAAATAGATCACCTTATGGCTGAGTTAAATGTGCAAAGGAATAGAAACTGCTGGCTTGTGGAAGATAATTGTGAAAGACAATCAAGGGCTAGGAAGCAAAAGCCATAAGCAGCCTAATATACAAGAAATAATCCCCCTCTTCCAAACAAGAGAGAATGCAAACCTGCCTGTGAACCAGCTGGACAGTACTTGTCCCTGCGAAAGGGACTATGTCGCATAAACTCATTAGTCTTTCAGACCCTAAACACTTTCTTCTCTCATGTCAAGGCCAATTTTGAGTATTCTGTTTAATAATTTCCTTCACACATCTAGTCACTTAGATCATTTCCTTTTAGAAGACACTAAGCCACGAAGAAGGTAAAATGGGGAATCTCACCAGGGAGGGTGTGTTCCCTGGAAGGTCGTTCTCCTATATTTATTTGGAAAAGGTTTCAGACCCCAGCATCTGCCCAAGCTGTCTCCAGTTGGTCTGTAGTGGGCAACACCTCTTTGGCACAAAGTCATGACCCAGTATTATTTTTTCCCATTCTACCAAGGAGGAAATGGAGCCTTTGTGAGGGGCAAAGGATCTGTTTAAATTCCTGACTTGACGCAGTAAGCGGCCAGAGTGGAGATTACTCATGCTGCAGCTATGGGCCTCCTCTTTCAACTTTAATGGGAATAGTCAACATCCTATTATTTGAATGTTTATCCTGGGTTCATATTATTTCACACAGGGAAAGGCATTTAATGGTAGAAATATTTTCAAACCTAAAAAGCTAAAAGAGAGGAAAATCTTCCACATATCCATACTGGAAACAATGGCCTGGAAGAAACCTGTACAGAGGATGAGAGATTATTTGATAAATCTGTTACCTTATGTGGAAAGCCATAGTGTCTATGAATAATAATTTCCAGCTCAGAGGATCTGACGAGTGCTTCAGTTAGACCCTGCCCGCAGAGTGCTCAACATAATGATTATTTTTCTTGTTGTTGTAAATATTAATAAGCAACAACTGTAGCCTAACACTGTGGAGAAAACTTAAAAACTAGTGATACAAAGCAGAGTAACAACTTCAGAAATGATTCCTTGCTTTCCTGGAGCTATTCAAGATAGAGTCCACAGGGCATCCAAATAGTCATTTCAAGGAATTATAATCATAAAAGCTTCCAGTTAATGAATTTAGAGGAAATGGTAGAATTCGGCCAGGCACAGTGGTTCACGCCTGTAATCCCAGCACTTTGACTGAGGCAGGCAGATCACCTGAGGTCAGGAGTTCAAGACCAGCCTGGCCAGCATGGCAGAAACCCATCTCTCTATTCAAAATACAAAAATTAGCTGGGTGTGGTGGCGTGCGCCTGTAGTCCCAGCTACTTGGGAGGCTAAGGCATGAGAATCACTTGAAGCTTGAACCCAGGAAGCGGAAGTTGCAGTGAGCTGAGATCATGCCAGTGCTCTCCAGCCTGGGAGACCGAGACTCTGTCTCAAACAAAAAAAAAAAAAAAAAAAAAAAAGAAGAAGAAATGGTAGAATTAGAATATCGCCATTATGTAACCCTCATGAAATAATGACAATAACAATGGTCATCAATGGCTGCTAATACACAAAAGGCAAGTGGACATCATGTGCTTCTCACCCTATCTATTCACAGAATACTATAAAGTATTCTTGACAAAGACTGGACCCAGGCTGGGCGCGGTGGCTCAAACCTATAATCCCAGCCCTCGGGAGGCCAAGGCAGGTGGATCGCCTGAGGTCAGGAGTTCGAGACCAATCTGGCCAACATGGTGAAACCCCATCTCTACTAAAAATACAACAGTTAGCTGGGCGTGGTGGCAGGTGCCTGTAATCCCAGCTACTCAGGAGGCTGAGACAGGAAAATTGCTTGAACCGGGAGGCGGAGGTTGCAGTGAACCGAGATCATGCCACTGCACTCCAGCCTGGGGGACAAGAGTAAGACTCCAACTCCAAAAAAGAAAAAAAAAAAAAAAAAGACTGGACCTAAATATGACCGAGCCTCTAGATCTAGTTTTCAGGTTACACAGGGGCAGAGAAATATACTAATGGCACCATGAGGATAAAATCAGCAAAGTCCAAACTATGAGACACATTACAAATGACACAGTTTCTTTAAAACAGTACCAAAAAACAAAACAAACAAAAAAAATAGGGGTGACCGATAGATTAAGAAAGACTCTTAGAATACATATCAAAAAAAGCAATGTATTATCAGGCATGGTGGCTCACGCCTGTAAATCCCAGCACTTTGGGAGGCCGAGGCAGGCAGATCACGAGGTCAGGAGTTCAAGACCAGTCTGGCCAACATGGTGAAACCCTGTCTCTACTAAAAATACAAAAACCTAGCCAGGCGCAGTGGCGGGCACCTGTAATCCCAGCTACTCGGGAGGCTGAGGCAGGAGAATTGCTAAAACCCGGGAGGCGGAGGTTGCCGTGAGCCGAGATCACACCACTGCACTCTAGCCTGGGAGACAGAATGAGACTCCGTCTCAGAAAAAACAAAACAAAACAAAAAAAACAATGTATTATAATATGAATGTTATCAGGATTCTAATTTGAATGAACAAATCATAAGAAAAACCTAAAAAGTAAGTGAGAAAATGTGAACATTGTGCTAACTGGGTATTTGATAATATTAAGAATTTTTATTCTTTATGTATTATGCTGTGTTTTGTGGTTATGCTTTTCTTGTTGTTGCTTTTTTAAGTTTCTGTGCACGTATATAAACACAATGTCATTAGAAGAAAACATAAGAGAATATTAGGGTAAGTAAAGATTTCTTGATGAAGACATAGAAAGCACAAATCACAAAAGAAAAAAGTAATATATTGAACTTCATCAAAATTTAAAATTGTTCATCAAAAGGCACTCAAGAAAATAGGTAACATTGGGAGAAAATACACGCAACACCTGTGTCTGAATATCTATTATATCTAATCTATATCATATACAAAGATATTACATCCTTATATACACATAGATTCCTATATCTTATATGCAGAATATATACAGACCTCCTACAACTCAATAAAAAGACAAAAAATAATAAAATAATAAAAAGACAACCCAATTTAAACATGGATAAAATACTTGAATAGACACTTCACAAGACATACAAATGGTCAATAAGCACATGAAAAAGCATTCACCATCATAATCATCAGGGAAATGCAAGTTAAAATCATAATGAGACACCACTACGAACACTAAAATAGCTAAAATGAAAAAGATGAAAAATACCAGATTTCGGAGAGGACATGAACAATCAGAGCTCTCATGCATTGCTGGTGGGAGTGTAAACTGGTACAGTCACTTTGGAAAACCATTTGGCATTTTCTTAAAAAGTTGAATGTACCTATGATCCTGCAATTACACTCCTAAATATCCCACTCAAGAGAAATGAAAATATATGCCCACAAAAAAACTTTGTACAAGAATGTATATAGCACTTTTATCCATAATAGTCAAAAACTGGAAATAGCCCAGATGTCTATCAACAGAAGAATGGATAAACCAACTGGTATATCTACACATTGCCAATACTACTTAAAAATAAAAAGGACCTGGCTGGGCATGGTGGCTCACACCTGTAATCCCAGCACTTTGGGAGGCTGAGGCGAGTGGATCACTTGAGGTCAGGAGTTTGAGACCAGCCTGGCCAACATAGTGAAACCCCGTCTGTACTAAAAAATGAGAAAATAGCTGGGTGTGGTGGTGCATGCCTGTAATCCCAGCTACTTGGGGGGCTGAGGCAGGAGAATCGCTTGAACCCGAAGGGTGGAGCTTGCAGTGAGCTGAGTTCGCACCATTGTACCCAACCTGGACGACAGAATGAGACTTCATCTCAAAACAATAATAATAAAAATAAATAAAAGGGACCAAATTACCAATACAAGCAACAACATGAATGAATTTCAAAAATAATACTCAAGTGAAAGAAGCCAGGAGCAAAAACATGTATATAGTAAATGATATGATTCCATTTATTTGAAATTCTAGAATAATAACCAAGGATTATTGAGAATGAGGATACAGTCACATACCGCATAACGTTTTGGTCAGAAATGGACCACACATGACAGTGATCTTATAAGATAATAGAGCTGAACATTGTCTATCACCTGGTAACATGGTAGCTGTCCTACTGTGCTAGAGCAATGCATACTTGTGTGTTTGTGGTGATGCTTGTATGAACCAACCTACCACACTGCCAGTCATTCAAAAGTACAGCACATACAATTATGTACAATACATAATCCTTGATAATGATAATAAATGACCATGTTACTATTTTTTACGGTTATTTTAGAGTGTACTCCTTCTACTTATATATATATATATATATACACACATATATATATATATATATTTTTTTTTAATATTAACTGTTAGCCTCAGGCAGGTCCTGCAGGAGGTATCCAGAAGAAGGCCTTGTTATCATAAGAGATGACAGCTCCATGGATGTTATTGCTCCTGAAGACCCTTCAGTGGGACAAGATGTGGAGGTGGAAGACAGTGATATTGATGATCCTGACCCTGTGAAGGCCTAGGCTAATGTGTGTGTTTGTGTCTTAGTTTTTAACAAAAACATTTAAAAAGTAAAAATATAGGCCAGGTACAGGGGCTCACACTTGTAATCCCAACACCTTGGGAGGCCAAGACAGGAGGATTGTTTGAGGCCAGGAGTTCAAGACCAACTTGGGTAATATAGTGAGAACCTGTCTCTACCCCAAAAAAAAAAAAAAAAAAAAGGTAAAAATTTAAAACATTTAAAAATAGAAAAATCCTTATAGAATAAGGATACAAAGAATATTTTAGACAGCTACACAATGTATGTGTTAAGTGTTGTTACAAGAGTCAAAAAGCCAAAAAAATTTAAAGTTAATAAAGGGACAGTAAGCTAAGGTTAATTTATTATTGAAGACGGAAACCATATGGTATAAATATAGTGTAGCCTAAGTGCACAGCATCTGTCAAGTCTCCAGAAGTGCACAGTAATGTCCTAGGCCTTCATATTCACTCACCACATACTCACTCACTCACTCACTCACTCACCGGAGCCACTGCCGGTCCTGCAAGTTCCATGCGTGTTAAGTGCCCTACAGAGGTGTACCATTTTTGTCTTTTATACCATATTTTTACTGTACCTTTTCTATGCTGTGTTTAGATATGTTTAGATAAACAAATACCACTGTGCTATAGTTGCCTACAGTATTCAGTACAGTAATACGCTGTACAGATGTGCAGCCTAGGAGCCACAGGCCATACCATTATAGTCCAGGTGTGTAGCAGGCTATACCATCTAGATTTGTCCAAGGGCACTCTCTGATGTCCACATAACAACAGATTTGCTTAACCATACATTTCTCAGAACACATCCCTGTTGTTAAGCAACACTTGACTGTGTACGAAGCAAGTTTAGTCATGAGCTGATAATTATTCAACCCGAGTAAGGAGAACTCCCAACACTTTGGGAGGCCGAGGCAGGTGGATCACCTGAGGTCAAGAGTTCGAGACCAGCCTGACCAACATGGAGAAACCCCATCTCTACTAAAAATACAAAAAATTAGTCAGGCGTGGTGGCACATGCATGTAATCCCAGCTACTTGGGAGGCTGAGGCAGGAGAATCGCTGGAACCCGGGAGGCGGAGGTTGAAGTGAGCCAAGATCGCACCACTGCACTCCAGCCTCGGCAACAAGAGCAAAACTCTGTCTCAAAAAAAAAAAAAAAAGAAAAAAAGAAAAAGAAAAAAAAGGAGAACTCATGGGGGTTTATTATATTTTTATTTCTCTCTACTTTTTTTATGTTTCCAATTTTCCATGATAAAGAATAAGTAGGGGGTTGGAAGGATTGAGGGAGGAAGAGAGGAAGGAAGGGAGTAAGGGAGGGAAGGATGGGGAGAGAGGAGAGAGAGAAGGGAAGGGAAGCAGGTAGGACAGAGTCCAAAAACAGGACCGACCTCCACAGCCCTGAGGACATGACTGAACACCAACTCTGCGCCATCACAGATGTTCCTAATGACGCCCCTGAGGCATCAGGAAAGGCCAGGTTGTATTGGATATGATCCTTGATTCTTTTTGCAACAGAGATTGATTTATGTCCACTTTGGGGGACACTTTACAAACAGCATAGAAAAAAATCCAGGCATCCTCCTTCAAATGTTCCTCAGCATTTGTGGCATGGAACAGAGCTCGGCCTGAGGACACCACCCAAATGAAGTGTCAAAGTGTTATCATCATGGAGTGTCTGGCCCTGCCCCAGGCGGCTCCGACCTTGGCCGCTGCTCCCTCGCCAGGGGTTTGGAAGTTGCCCTGGAGCTGCCTTTGCCCTGGAGCTAGCCTGAAGCAAGGTGGTGTCCACCCAGCCTGGAGTATGGGAAATTCATCCCAGCACCAACAACTGGGTCTAGCTTATGCTACCTCAAAGATCTTGTAAGAGGAGCTGCTTCTGTTTCACAGCTTTAAGAAAAGAGAGGCCCATTTCCAATGGAAAACAGACCCTCTGCGGGGGCTGGGTTGTTATTTTCCTCAGACCTGGATGCATTTAGCTCAGCCATGTGGTCCCCCCAGATCAAATAAGCCGGTTTCCAGATCTGCCTTTTGGCTCAAACGGTTTCAATGCCACTCCACAGTGTTATTCAGGGATTGATCCTTGTGCTGGCAAGACCAGAGGAGAGGCCAAACCAGGCCCAGATGCACAAGCTCCCAGAGCAGGAGACCAGGCTGTCCAACTCACTTATGCGGCACCCACAGTAGGTTAGGGAGGGAAAAGCCTCTGATGAATGATGGAATTTTCAGTTTCATGGCCTGCTATCAGCCCAGTATTTATTTGATCCAAAGAGCCTATTTTTACAGACTACTTCATGACATCTTTCTGCTAACCCACACTACACACTGAAGAGCAGCAGGAGACTGCAAGCCTCACGAGGAAAGACAGCGCGTCTGTCCCAGTCACCACACAGGATGTCTCTAGCATCTTGCATAGGGCCTGCTACGCAGTGGATACTCAGTAGGTAAATGTAACTATTGAATGAATGAATGAATGAATGAATGAATGAATGAATGAATGACAGAAAATGTTACAGCGTTTCTGTAGTCTAAGAGCAGTCCTCAAATTTCAGTGTTTGTAAAAATCACCCGGAATAATTAAAATACAGATTTCTCCACCATCACAACCCCCATCCAAGATCCTGTTTCTGTTCCTCAGAGGTTCTGGAATTTGCATTTTTTACCAATCTTCCCAAGTAATTCTGTTGCCAACGGTTAGTAGCTCACATTGGAGAAAGTCTCATCTCTGAAGTTCCCTTACAACTTCAGGGTCTTGGGTAACTAAACTCAGGGTTCCCTCAGGGTCTTGGGTAACTAAACTGCCCCCCGCCCGGGGGACTCATTTTTCACTTCTCCATGGTCCCCAGCGAATGGGTTTTTGCTCTACTCTTTTTAATTCAAAGGGAGGCTGAGGAATTAGCGTTGGCAGAAGTGGTTGGTATCCTTGGATGGAAGGTATTATAAATGCAAAGCGCTATTAAAATCACAAAACCTTTTGAATAAAAAGCCTTTCCTAATAATCCATACACTTTTCTTAATCATAGTTTTTTTCTACAAGTCTTAGAAGTGCCCTGGAAAAAAAACAAATCAGCTTATTTTGCATAGAAACAACCAATTCCAACACTTGCTTTATGCTGGTCAATGTCCAGCCTTGCTGCTTCCAAACGTTTCATACATGGGGCCTCTATTCTCTATAGCCTACAAGGTGACAGGCACCTCCCTGTCAGGCGTAAGCCTGCAGCTCTCTTTCTGGATGACACATTTGAGGCAAAGAGCAGCTTGGTTTCAGAATGCTTACTAAGGTCAAAGCAGCACCTTTGGGAGCTGATTCACATGTCTTCTAATCCCAGAGGGGCCATTATTGTCCATAACAAACACTGAATTTTCATTCATTCAATTCATAGCAGTCTCCCCAACACTCACATCCAGCAGCGGGGAACATGGCTGAGATCTGAGCCAACTCTTTGCGCAAGGAAAGGTAACTCAAACGCTGGAAGTATTACATGATAGAATGCCCAGGCCTGGAAACATTCCAAAGTCTTTTTTTAGTTATCCAGAAATGACAAAGGAAATTATTTACTCCAGAAAGGTTTGCAGATTGGTGTGGCTGAGGGATCCAAGAAAGCATTTTTCCTATGTCTTCCTCCCTCTCTTCTACTCCTGCCAGTAACCAAGTGACAACAGTATTGCTAGTCATCTATTTTTTTAATCATGTGATTTTCTTACAAAAGACAAGGACAATTGCTCAGATTGTTGTTTCCAAAAAAAGGCACATGATGGTTAGATGAGATTCCATACAGCTGTTAAATGCTTCCAG
This sequence comes from Macaca thibetana thibetana, assembly GCF_024542745.1. Taxonomy (NCBI): domain Eukaryota; kingdom Metazoa; phylum Chordata; class Mammalia; order Primates; family Cercopithecidae; genus Macaca; species Macaca thibetana. The sequence goes on from NC_065594.1 coordinate 19,294,279, forward strand.
CCAGCCCTATCCAGGGTTTTGAAAATTATAGCCACGTTTTTAATGGAACAACAATTATTGAAGACAGAAAAATGGAGTCAGAGGGGAACTAGAAACTTACAGATAATATTGACTTAAAATATAGCTCATAGGACTCTTAGAACTTTTGAGTCTCAGAAGATGCATTTACAAGTACACATGAAGTTTTCTATTCAGGTTTTTTTGTGGAGAGGTTTTGTTTTTGTTTTTGTTTTGAGATGGAGTCTCGCTCTGTTGCCCAGGCTGGAGTGCAGTGGTACGATCTCAGCTCACTGCAACCTCCGCCTCCCGAGTTCAAGCAATTCTCCTGCCTCAGCCTCCCGAGTAGCTAGGATTACAGGCGTGCAATTAACCATGCCTGGCTAATTTTCGTATTTTTGGTAGAGACGGGGTTTTGCCGTGTTGACCAGGCTGGTCTGGAACTCCTGACCTCAAGTGATTCACCCGCCTCTGCCTCCCAAATTGCTGGGACTACAGGCGTGAGCCACTGTGCCCAACCAATTCAGGGTATGTTTTCTCACAACTTCCCAATTATTTCTAAACAGAATTGCTTGACCTCAGGAGGTCCTCCTTTTCACCAAGACATTGTTTTGGTAGGAGTGGGGAAATAAAACAAGAAAAACTTTTCTGTCTTGCAAAGGAGAATTAATTTCCTTTCAAAATAATATTTAATTCCAAAATATTTCAAAAATATTTGAATATTTCAAGGACTTCAAATTAATTTTTTTTTAAGTCAAAACACGAAATCCACATATTTTATCCAATCCCATTAGGCTGGGGAGAGATGGAGACACGCCCATCACACAACCGAGGCAAAAACTACAAATAACACTGCAATGTCCTTCTCAGGTGAGGTGGCATGAAAACAAATCACATATCTATTTAATTAAGGGTGGCCAGTTGTCTTGTTAAAAAACAACCAACCTCAGAGACTATAACTGTCCCAAGACGAGCACATCCTAGCTCTGCCTATGAACATGCCACCCTTTCTGGGGGAAAGCAGATAAACTGGCATTTCAGTCTTGTTAATGGTAATTTCGGAAGTAGGAACTAAGTGAAAGGGCTGCCTCTGTCCCTGGAGCCCAGAGAAAAACCTCTATGTAAAGAAAGGATTCTGCAGCCCTGGAGATGGCTGGAGGGCAGGCCAATGATCCCTTTTAGACATTTCATCATTGCCCACACCTTTCTCTCTTGCCTTTGTACTTGCCTCGGTTGAAGTAATAGCAGCTCCAGACTTGTCAAAAGACTTGGGGGTTCTTGGTCTGCTTTTAATTTGGTGGAATGTTGGCAGATGTGGGCTGGCTCACCAAAGAAGAATGTCTTTGGCTGTGTCCAGTGGTCAACTGCACTGGCCAGTTGCTTCGGGCTCAGTGGGAGGCTGTTGATGACCCAAAGTCAGGCAGGCCTGGCTCCAAACTTCTTGTTAGGATGGCTACATGGCTGCCTCGGGAGATTGTTAGTATTTAGCCAGGGCTAAACACAGCCACAAGGCTGTATTTGGGAAAGGAGTCTTAAATGGTTCCAGTTCACCTGTGTAACGGCTCTGATACTAGGGGGTGGGGTGGACTTTAATGATAGGGAAAGGCTTTGAGCTGGACTTTGGTAAGGAAGGGAGGAGCAAGACATTCCAGATAAACAGACATTCTGGATAAACACACCTTCCAGCATGCAAAAAGGCCGGAAGCATAAAAGGGAATGGAGTGTGACTGGTGCATATAGTGGAGATGCGAAGGCAAAGGTTGGTTGGGAAGGTCCTTGCATGCTCTCTGAGTACCTTCAGGCTGCTATAATAAAATACCATAATCCAAGTGGCTTAGAAACAACAGAAATTTATTTCCCTGTTTTGGAGGCTGGGAAATCCTAGACCAAGGCCCCTCCCTTTCCTGGTTCACAGATGGCACTTTCTAGGAAGAAGTACCTAGAGACAGGTACCTCTTTCGGGTTTCTTTTGTGAGGGCACTAATCCCATTCATGAGGGCTCCACTCTCATGACCGAATTACCTCCCAAAGGCCCCACCTCCTAACATTTGTCACCACAGGGGTCAGGATTTCAACATTTGCAACATTTGAATGGGGCGGTGGAGGTACACAAACATTCGGATGGTAGTATGTGTCATAGATTCAAGTTTATGCTGAGACACCAGGCTAACATTCCTTTAGAAGAAGAACCCTCCAGCCTGTGACAGATTCTTCCAGGGGGCCTCTGAGTCCTCTCACCCACTGGGTGCTCTTGGTATGTCTACTGTGAGGTGAGCGTTTCAGGAAGTAATTAAAAAGCAGTGATTTGTTGATAGGGTGAACATATAATTAATCACCCAAACCTGAACACTTTCACTAACAAGAAGAACTTACCATAACTGTGCTGGGACACCACCTTTTCCTAAGCAAACCAGAACATTTGATTGCTCTTATTTTGTGAGCCTTTCTATATGCCAATCACTACCATAAAGGCTTGGTTAACTCGGGTTATTTAATTTCCACAGTAACCCCAGTATGCAGGTGTAATTCCTCCCATCAAAAATGACTCTAAAAAGCAGAACTGGCATTCTTTGCATTCCTTTTCCAACTCCAGAATCTTTCTCTTGCACACTCATATTAAAAGCTGGGTCCATGCTTACGGCATCAGCCTAACCTGCTGTGTGTGTGCCCTTCCCAGTCACTGACATCTAGTGGCTACTGGCTCCGCATTTCTCCCCCAAATTAAAGGCACTGGCACTAAATGTGACTCCTCTCCACCCCAAGTCCCTTGGTTAGCTCTGAAATCTAATTTGCATGCTACATTCAATCTTGAGGCCCTATCATCCATCCCCTAACCTCTTCTCTAGGGCCCTGGACTTCACAGCTTCTAAGATACCTGCTGCCATGACCTCACCCCAGACCCTTCCTCAACCTCCTATTCTATCTTTCCCTTACTTCCATTCTGCCTGTTATTCTGGCACCAAAATCATTAGTCCTTTAATGCCTTCATACACCCAGTCGGTGGTGTGTTGGCCAATGTTTAACAACCTGCTCTGTGGGGAAATAGTGTGTGCCTGTATATACGTACATAAATGAAGAATTTCTTGATACAAAAGATGAGTAACAATTTACAAATAATAAAATATACAATACTCTCTACTGTAAATTATATTAGGTCAACTGATTCTCACAGAATTCTCTGATTGATTTTTTTGGTGTACTTTTATCCATAGCCAACATATATGGTGGCAATCCAACCAGGACTTGATGAACGGACTTGTATCCCAAACCATTTTTTTCCTCAGATTTACTTTCTCAATAAACTGATGTGATTTAACTGTTAAACTATTTCTCACTCTCACCCAAATTATATTAGTGAAGCTGAAACTCTGCTTAGTGTCAGCACAGCAGCAGTGTTAACAGTGAAATAGCAAAAGAGCTAACATAACTCACTCCATTTTGGTTTAAGTGGCCCTTACCCATTTCTGCACATAGGCAAGGATAATTTTAGAGTACTATTAATATGCAAAAACAGCAATCATGTAGTTTTAAAAACTAACTCTGGGATTACAGGAGAAATATGTAAACAACTATGTTTTTGTTAAAGATTTATAGGAGCACTGTGACCTGACCAAGGACAAAGAAGTTCCTGAACCCTTGTTGGCACCCAGATGTCGGTGGTTATCTGTTACCTCTTGATCTCAATCCCCTCCTCTTCCTTCTGTCCTTAACATAAAAAAAGCCTAAAATTTGTACTGTCTTAAGATGGTACCTTAGAAGGCTAGTTTCTCATCTTCTTGGTTTGCTGGTTCTCCAATTAATCCTGCTTTTCCTCCCACCAACCCTTGTCTCTCGAATCTAGCTTTCAAGCAGTGAGCCAAGCCACACCTGGGATCAGTTATGGGAGCACACCATTACACAGCATCCTCACCATGCAACACAGTCGCAGCCAACAACCTCGATGGTGGACAAGACTAACATAAATACGATCATTACAAAATGAGGAGTTTTGAGGACTTACTATCTTTGTTTTTAAATATAATAGTTTATCTGACTTGTTGATAATGAAGGTGTTTAAAATTGGCTCACAAAACTTCTGCAAGTTTAACCATTCATTTTTCTGGACCAGGTGACTGGGCTCCAACACACACCACTGTGGCCCCATCGACCTCAGGCTTTTCCTCTCCTCTCCTCTCCTCTCTCCTATCTTACAGATGGAGTCCCACAGAGTGTATTCTAGACTCAGATGAGGTCGAGGTCAAGAAAGCTTAAATGCCTGTAAATTCTCTTAGTACGGGTTCATGTTGGGGAACTTCTTGGGGAATAAATATCAATACTAGTTTTTATTGGGTAGATATAGGTTTACAGTTTTACTACTGATAATACTTTAGAGTTGCTGAAGAAAAACAGGCCCACTCACTCTTGGAAATGGGCCTGTAAACTGTCTACACTCTCCTGCTTAAGAAATGAAACACAGCAAATAGGAATGCAGAAAAACACTGGGGGCTGGGCACGGTGGCTCACGCCTGTAATCCCAGCACTTTGGGAGGCTAAGGCAGGTAGATCACAAGGCCAGGAGTTGGAGACCAGCCTGGCCAACATGGTGAAACATCATCACTATCGCTAATACAAAAATTAGCCGGGTGTGGTGGTGCACACCTGTAGTCCCAGCTACTTGGGAGGCTGGAGCAGGACAATCAACCGAACCCGGGAGGTGGAGGTTGCAGTGAGTGGAGACTACACCACTGCATTCCAGCCTGGGTGACAGAGTGAGACTTTGTCTCAAAACAAAACACAACAAACAAACAAAAACCAGAAAAACATTGGGGATGTACCAAATAGTTCTCACTTATCCTGCAGGGAGACGCTGTCAGAAGCCCCACTACGGAAACATCCCAAGGGCTACTATTACCTAAGATGACACCACTCAGCTGTACAGGCTTTCTCCCTGACACAGGAAACCATTCGCAGACATTACCTCATCCCTCTAATCTCCTATCAAACCTGTGAGGCAGGTAACAGAACGTATCCTCATTTTCCCTGTGGGGAAATTGCTGCCCAAGCATCAGAACTTCCCACTCGGCACACACTCCAAGTGTCCCTGACACCAGCATAGACTAAGAAGTGGGCATCTCTGGCTTATTCTGGGACCAAGTGCTAAAGTGCAAATGGATATCTATCTATCCCAATTCATCACGAGAGAAAAATCTGGTTTAAAATGTGAGCCTTATTCTAGGCAGCTATCTCATCTAAGGTCATCCGACTTGGGCAGCAATTTTAGTACTTTACAAGTCAAGTATGTTTGCAGAAACTCTAGCAACTGCAAGAACCCAGCAGGGCTCCTATGCTGCCACCTGCAATGTGTTTTTGTAGGAATTCTTTCTCAAAGTTGCTTGTTCGGGGATTTAAGCTCACAGAAGTTAATATGTAAAGGACAAATAACAAGCGACCTTCTTCCTGAAGGATGTAAATCTCTACTTTCCACCAGTGGCTTCCAAGAAAACAAGAGAGTCACTTTGGGGAGATACGACATGAGAAAGGTACTAACGGCAAGAAATTTCCTTCAGCCTTGGAGTCCGTGGAAATATGGGTGCCGAGGCCTGGGGGTGGAAGTGTCCTGCCACCAGTCAGGCAGGAAAAGCTGGCCCCAACCGTTTTTTACTTTGCTTCTTCTAACAGGTGAATGCCTTCTCAGTACAGAGTTCCCTCCTCCCACAGCCACATCACCAAAGCCACGTACTTGCACAGAAAGTCCCTTCAAAAGGGCTTTCTGTGCAAAGTCCCTTGCACAGAAAGTTGGCTTCAAAAACTCTCTTTAGCTTTCGGATGCCCCCGCGACACTCCGTAGCTTCCTCCCAAGGCCTACGGCTCCGCTTCACGTCTGGTTTCCTGATGTATTACCCACCACCACCGAGGACTACTTGTTCTTCTCCTTTATCCCTGCATACAGCTACCTCCCTTTCCAGTCCACCAGAAATTCCATTTTTTCTAGTTACTTAAACTAAAAGACACCCCAGAGTCTATGATTTGACAAGTGGACTTGTACCCCAATCCACTTTTTCCCAATAATTTTCTCAATAAATGTAACTGGTGTGATTTAAGTGTTAAACTATTTCTCACCAAAGCAACTTTTACACCAAAACAACAAACTGTAATAAGGAAGCCTACCAGGAATTGACCTTCATACACCTGGGCCCAGAATGAGCACCACCAGATGATACAGGGTTTGATGTGTACGTGATGACGTCTGCTTCAGAGACTGCCACTGTTAAGCATGGTATATCCAGTGGAACAGCCCTCCACCTACCTTACCTAACCCCACCAACCAGCGCAGTGTCCTTGTTATAGGTCACCTGAAACACGGAGAAACAATAGCCAAGGCAAAGGTCTTCCAGTGTGGCCGATTCACAGGTCAAGAAACAAGCCTAGGTACACAGCCTGATTCTACCGTCGGCTCTGGTCACATCAAGGGCCTAGATAACTGTCCAAGGAAGGAAGCCCGTCAGGCTACAAAGGCTAACACCGAGCTCCTCCTGGGAGGCCTCCCAGGGAAACCTTCCTGCTATATGTTGCTTATCAATTGATGTAAAACTTGGAAACTGGCCTCAAGTAATGACACTGGATGTGCAGTTTTGTATATATGTGCAGAGTTATGAAAGGCTAGCTGGTCACAGTTCTGGGGTATAATCAAGGGCTTTTTCCTAATTTGGACTAGATCTGCAGTATTCACACCGAACTGTGCATGAGCCCCAGGGGATGGGGGTAGGTGCTTTCATCTCTTCTATACATTGGGCTTCTGGCTATCGTGTCTTTTAAAGAAAGGGTTTCCACTTCCACATGTGGGTAAATTTTAAAATACTCTGAAAGCGGGATGGACCCTCAGTGTCTACACAGATAAAAAGAATAATCTTCTTCCTTGCTTCTCCAGCTCGTTCACTTGTCCGGTCAGAAACTCAGAAATTAAGAGAAAGTAGGCTTCACAATGATTTTAAAATGCATCTTAACCATCTTAATCTAATCCCGGCTCATTCCTCAGACATCTTCTGAAAAAGGCAAACATAAACTTCCCATCTACAGCTACTTAAAGGAGGGCTGATCCTCCCTCTTCAGCAAGGTGTGCAGTAGAGACTGGAGGAGCACTTATGACCTTAGCCATGGGGTTCAGGCACTCCACCTACCATATCTGCTCTGTGACCTCCTAGCCAGACCCTCCTAACTTGCCCTCAAGGTATTTTTACCTTTAGCAGAGTCTGTTCTAACATAAGACTTAATATGTCTAGTAATTACTGAAATTGATGTAGTTTCAGACATTCCAAAGATGAAGTATTCCAGGATTGTTATCAGGGATTGTACTTGTTCCCCATCTCAGGGGACTACGGTTTGGTCCCAGAGGGGCTGTTCCCCTTTTCTCCAAAGGAAATACCAGATTTGAACCAACCATAACACTGTGGCTGACAAGACTTAACTCAAGTATTTAATAGCTGCACAAAAAAATTCCTAATAAAGAGCTTATTCTGCATAATTAGCAAAGAAAGACACCCAGCCATTTAAACATAATTTATGTACATTTATGGCTTTATACAATTATAGCAAAGATTGTTCTTGTGTCTGTAAGTACATCAACATCATCAGGCACTTCTCAGAGAGTATCGGAGAACAGGAACGTGGAATCTGCACTGTTACTAAACTCGGGTAGCAAAATGCAGGAGGCATGACTACATCCTGATGGGACTTACATGGCCATCCCTGAGGTGCCAGGCTGTGCCCACCTCAAGGAGAGGCCAACTGTAATGCCAGGCTGGTCTGTTCGCATAAACCACAATGCTTTTTTTTTTTAATGAATGATTATTCCCAAACTAAAACCAGAAAAGAAACTTCTCTTTTAAAATTAGTTATAAATTAAGAACTCTTAAGAGCTTGAATGTAAGAATTTTAAGTTGGGGCTGGGGTTAATTGGTAGCATATATCCAGCAGTTGAACAAGTCCAATTTGTATATCGTTGGAGAATGATTTCCATTTTAAGTGTCCTTATCCTCTTCTTGGGATGTTCCATTGATTTACTTCTCACTGGGATACACTTGCTCATTAATTTAGACTTTGTCAGTTTGTCAAAGCAGAACTTTCCAAGTAATACATCTATTACCTAAATATATTCCATACGTCTATATTACGGAAACAATACATCTTTATATTTAAAATATCTGAATAGCTCTATAATACAATATGCTTTTAATAACAGTACAAACCAGAGAAAATAAATCAAACAAGGCTGCATAGGTGATATCATTTGCACATTTCACAAAGCAATCATGTACAATAACTGATATATACTCATTACTCCAGAAAGTCAGTATTCTTACAGGAAAAAAAACTACCAGAGGCCACATAATGTTTGCTTTCCAGACAGACCAGATGCTTTTCCCTGGACCTCACTGTTGTCAGAGAGCTACCCAGGATTCATGTCAGGATTTCAACACACAATGGCGGCTTGGGGGAGGTGTGATTACCCAGACTCAGGAGGAAGAAACATTTTCCTAAGAGCTACTCTATGAAGTAAGATTTTAACAGTGATTTTAAGTGTAGTTGTCTCTTCAATGAACAAATGGGGGCTCTGAGGTTCCTTGTATTATGGTGCAATAATGGCATGGGAGGAAAAGTGACAGTACGTAGTAATAGAAATGAGTACACAAGTACTTTGGCACCAAGTTCAATTACACACCCGGGAGGCCGTGCTTAGAGGAACTCGGGTTTCTAAACCCAGCTATGTCTTGGAGTGCCCAAAAATGAGGATGGTTAGAGTGGTGGTTGTTCAATGAATCTTCAAAAAAAAGATCACAGTGGGAAGCTTACAATCGAGCTGGCTTACTGTAGGTAATCTGATCAGGAACACTTGTGTTCTTGTTAAACATTTAGGAACTACTAAGCCAAAGAAGATGCAATTAACATACAAGACAAAGCAAGTGTGATGTGGACTATATACAGAAAAATTAGATCCTTCTCAAGAACGCAAGAGGAACAGTGCTCTGCACCTGTTCTCTTCATTGTGATGACTTTGGGCTTTCCACATGACTTGAAAATACTGATGGACTGAATAGGACACAAAGCCAATTAATTTGGTCTGTCAGTTACAGGTAATTGGGAAGTAATAAAACCATAATGATAGAAATTACAGTTTAGGTTGCTACAGGCTAAAGACATTTTTGAGTTCTTAAGCCAAGGCTTTTAACATAATCTCAATGCACAACTTACAGCTGGAAGTTTTCAAATAAATCTCCCCAATTTTTAAGTAAGTTCTATTCCATTTGCTACCCATCTGAACTTATGAACACAAACTCTACAAACCACACAAGTCCCATTTTTAAATTCCCTCATTCCACTTGAACTTCCACAGTGTGCTAAGTAACCTAATCTGCAGCAGAAGGGAGAATGGGAAGAAGTGTGAGTGTTGACATAATTCCTCAAGGCAGAACTACAAAACCAACCTCCACCTGGACTGAAATAAGAGCAAAGAATTACGAGGGGAAACTTTTGCTAAAGCTCAACTCAAAATGGTAAAGTGGATCAAAATCCCTTGTTTGACAAAGGACCATTGCTTTAGATGCAGATCTCCCTTTTCTGATCTGCAAACATTATGAGGCCTCCCAGGACTACAGAGGTCTCTAGAGAACACTTGTTGCTATGCAGTGCGCATAGTTCAGTAGAAGCAGATGAAATTTCTTTAAAATACATACATAAAAACATATTAAGTTATCCTAAATATGAAACGCAAAGTGTCCATAACTATACATCACTTTCCTGCCCAAATAGGGCCTGAAACGTTGAGTATGCAAGTACTAATTACAATGATTTAAGATTAGTCAGAAACATCACTAAGTAGCATCCCAAAGTGTACAAACCAGTTAAGCACGTATAAAATTAGTACTAATCCAGTTAGAATACAAAATGAAAATTATGAATGCTGCCCCAAATACCTGTGGTTCCACAAAATTTACAAGCCGACTATGTAACAAAGTAGACTCTAGTTTTAAGAAAACATTATTACAGTTCAATATCTATTCCAAAAATGTTCTTAAGTCCCACCAATAACGTCAAAAATCATTTATCTGGAAATTAGAACCATTTGAATGTTTGTACAAATTTGCAAATAACAAAATAAACAAAAAAAAAAAAAAATAGAAAAGACCTGTACAAAGCTGGCATTTAACCTTTTTTTCCAAAAGTTTAACAAGTCCATTAATTTAGCAGATTGATAACAGGCTACTTGGTTCTCATGTGAATTCTGTGGCAACATGAACAGGTCCAAAGCTGTTCAATGGAGGTGCAGAATGGAGATTCAGTTCTTTGTGATCCGTCAGTTCCGCAGAAAACAGGTAGTACAAACCAAAGTTTAACTTATCAAGACATGAGACCCATCACAGTATTACAAAAAGAGTATAAACTTTCCTTGGACCAAATGGATATTTAAAAAAAACAAAAACAAAAACAAAAACACACACAAATACAATCTGTATCTACTGCTTATATACAAAACGTGAAAGCACACCAGGATCTGAAAATCTTTTCTGCAATTATATGGTGTAGTGAGTTTGGCACTTCATTGTAATGAAATTTCCAATGGCACGGTCCTTATCTACAGCAGCACATAACCTGCACACATTGGGCAAACATCCTGTACAGGAAAAATGTCTTTGCTGCCAAGTCTGACGAAAGGAAAAAAGGAAGGTTTTTTTCGTTTTTTTTTTTTTTTTTCCGTTTTTTTTGTTTTGTTTTGTTTTGTTTTTTAAACCAAGAAAACTAAAAGGGAGTTGGTGAAGGACATCTTTGGACTGCTTCTCTCAGTTCCTGCTGTCAGACAATCTGAAGTACTTTTAAGTGTAACCTAGGAAAAAACACATACACACACACACACATACACACACAATGAAAATATAGCCAAATTAAAATCAATTCAACTTAACATGTTCAGAGTGGCAGACATACTTAGGGGCAAAAAGCTAGAGCTTTCTCAAACAGCTCTAAAATCATTCAATGGGGAAAATTCTACTTTACAAAAAACCCTTCAGCATTTGATTTATATCAAATGTATTCATTTATTGAAGAGCTACTAAAAAGATGCAGCCATCAAACTGTCAAAAAGAAATCTTTAAAGCAGTTAAAGGAAGCTTCCTTCTGTTGAAGCTAGGAAGGAAAATTGATAAGCTGCAAAAAGGACAGAGAATGAATGATAAAAGATCCCTCTCTGCAAGGGGCAGTCAGTTGACATCAAAGATGTGCTAACCATGGCAAGTTACTGTGTTCCTCCCTTTTAAGTTCTATTTTTCAAAAGGTCTTTTGATATTGGGGTGAACTTACCTGCTCACTAATCCTCAGCCTGACACCCAGCTATGTGTCGTCGTCTTGACACTGTGCGGGAAGCTTTGGTTGGGCAACACATTGTCAAAGTTAAAATCCAATGTATCTCCATCCATGAGGTCATTCCGAATGATGGATTCCATGTCACAGTCTAAGCGCTCAATGAACATGCCATCCAAGTCACTTGGGAGCTTCTCCTGGTGGAGAAGGCCCATTCTGCCATAGCCATTGCAGCTGCTCACGGAGGAGTAGCCCGCCAGGGCACTCATCTGCATGGGGTGGGGCACAGGCACTTGTACAGGTGTCTTCACTTGGGTCAGGCGGTTCATTCCCGAGGTGTGGGGCATGGTGCTTACCGTGTGGGACAGGGCACGCCCGTTAACTGCAGATGTCTGCTGAGCGTGTCCAGGGTGGGTATGGGAGCTGGGATTCATCATTTTGTTATGAGATGCCTGGCTGCCATAGGATGACATGACCGAATTAGGGCCCATCATGACGTTCTGGCCCAGAACCCGGCTGTTGGGTTGAGCTACCCCAGGATCAACTGGTGTCATAATGTCATTGTGGGGAGGAGAGTCAGAAGTCAGCAACTCCTTCAAGAGTCCAGGTGCACAGTTATACTGACTCATCCCTCCGTAACTTGACTTATTGTCCTGAAGTGTTTGCATAGGCATCTGGGGTAAAGGGTTCATGCTGGATTGGCCATATGTATATTTTTGGTAGTTTGGGCTGGGTGAATTCAAACTGGTGTTTGGTGGCGCAAACGAGTAGCATGGTGTCTGCTGCATCATGGTGCCAGGTGAGGACTGGGTCGAAACAGTTAATGATGTTGGTGATGAGAGAAGGTTGAGATTATCCAAAAGATTTTCCATGTTTTCGGGATTGCTTATCTCAGACAGACTGGGTAAAGTAGAGGCCATCTTTGCGGCAGATGGCGGGTACACCATAGAATGCACATCCCCTTCTCCAAGATCATCCTGTTCGGTCATAATGGGTGAGAGTCTCCCACTAATAGTACTAGCATTTGAGCTCGTTCGAGGGCGAAATGTACTCCAGTTATCAAAGTCGTCGTTGCTATGAGAGCCAGGGCTTGCAGGCCATTTGGAAAACTGTGACCCAGGGCTGTCCCCAGCACCCTCCTGGCCAGACTGGAGGGATGCTTTCTTCTTGGCAGCCCGGCTTCGGCTCTTAGCAAATTTACTGTTGTTGTCCATGGATGCGGCTCTTCTCCTGGGAGATTTCCCGCTCTTGCCGCCCTCTGGATTGAGCATCCACCAAGAACTTTTTCCAGTTCCTTCATTCTGCACACGAATGAACTTGCTGTGTAGGGACAGATTATGACGAATTGAATTCTGTAAGGCAAAACATCTTATTAGAAGTACAATACTTCTCTGCTTGCAAAACTTACTATTCTACATGTATTACATGGAAAACAAGTAAAAAATCTTAAAGAGTGTGTGGTACAGATTTTCATCTGAACAGTCCTAATGACTCTGAAGTCACTACAAAAGATCTCAAATAGCATAGGAATAAATAGTATCTTATCTTAAAAACAGTATCTGTGGCTGGGCACGGTGGCTTACGCCTGTAATCCTAGCACTTTGGGAGGCCCAGGCGGGCGGATCACGAGGTCAGGAGATCAAGAACATCCTGGCTAAAACAGTGAAACCCCGTCTCCACTAAAAATACAAAAAATTAGCCGGGCGTGGTGGCACACGCCTGTAGTCCCAGCTACTCGGGAGGCTGAGGCAGGGGAATGACGTGAACCTGGGAGGTGGAGCTTGCAGTGAGCCGAGATCGCGCCACTGCACTCCAGCCTGGGCGCCAGAGTGAGACTGGGTCTCAAAAAAAAAAAAAAAAATCTGTATTTTAATTTAATGAAGGGATAAAATTTAATAAAGAGTATTTAAATACCTTCTTTTATACAGCTATATTTTATAGAAAAATCACAGGAACTGGTTTTAATAACCGCTTAAATTTTGCTTAGCTACAATAGTATTCTCTGTATCAAAGTGCTATCAAAAACCCCTTCCATTCTACTATCCTTAAAACTACTGCCAATTCTCTTCAGTTTGAACATGTGCCCTTTACATAAAGAAATTTTATATTACTGGGCCCAAATGCTCATAGAAACAAAAAAGAAAGAATATAGAGAATATAGGCCAGGCATGGTGGTTCACACCTGTAATCCCAGCACTGTGGGAGGCCAAGGCAGGCGTACCACCTGAGGTCAGGAGTTCGAACCAGCCTAGCCAACATGGTGAAACTCCATCTCTACTAAAAATACAAAAATTAGTAGGGTGTAGTGGCCGTCACCAGTAATCCCAGCTACTTGGGAGGCTGAGGCAGGAGAAGGAGACTGTAGTGAGCTGAGATCACTTCAGCCCGGGTGACAAGAGTTCAACACTCTGTCGCAAAAAAAAAAAAAAAAAAAAAAAAAAGAATATAGAGCTGATCAAGAATTAAAGGCCCCCAAATTAGTAAGACTTGGATTCATTCATACTTTTAAAGCCCATTAAGCAAATACAAGTGAATATAAGGAAAACAGTCATTGCTTTTGTATTTGAGAAAGCTGATCTGCCAGAAGAAATTTTTGTTTTATTTCAAGTAGTGCCCCTACCCTCCAGTTCTACCAACAACCAGTAGTATGAGTAGGATGCACCAACTAACTCCATGACACACCTCCACGTAGCCAGATGCTACACTGTCCAGACAGACAACCTGGGATGGGAAGAAATGACAAAGAATGCAAAGAGCTCTAACACTCAAGCTAGCGCAGCTTCATGACTAATCATGCCACGTTTATCATCTGTAGGTCAACTAGGGAAGAAAAACCAACCATTTTTCTTTTGAGTATTTGGGTGGCTCTGCTACTTACTTACCTAGGTGACCTTGGGAAGCTGCCTAGCCCCTAATGTGTCTTAAGTTTCCTCACCTGTAAAGCAGGGATAAATTATAGACCCTTATCAGGGTTGTTACATGTATTAAATGAGATACATAAAAATGCTCAGTGGTGCCTGGCATGTAAGCAGTCACCATGAAGGGAATATTAGACCCCAACTTAGAATAGTGGTATCCTGCGCCCCCAAAGTCCTGCTTCCCTATTCCTATTCAGTGTGGCATGTATAGGAGCTTAGAAGTAGTACAGATACAAACCCACAACTGCAAATATATGGTGAAAGAGGCCAGAGGTGGTCTCTCCAAGTTTCAGCAGAAACACCAGAGCCAGGCTGCAGATGAGAAAGTCACGGTTTGATTTACCTCCTCTATACAACACACGGTAAGACGGTGTTCAGGAGAGTCCATGGGACACGTGGAAAAGGAGACGAGGGAAACGCTGACCATGCCCCCTGCATCTCTGCGGGCCCTCTCCTCAACCACAAAAAGGCTCTGGCTGGATTTGTGGTCACCCAGGGGTGCAGCCACAGCACCCACATCCTCATGCCATTGACATGGGCCGCCCAGGCCCGAGTGCCAACCACTGCGCCTGAGCAGAGCCTCTGCACAGCAGGATGAGGCCTGGCTCCAACACGAACTGAGAGAGAAGTCTTCTCTCATTAAAAGGTGGTAGAAGAGAGAAAATGGAGGGGCCTCACTTTCTAAAGGGAGATGCAAAAGTCAGGGCAAGGCCCGGCAGTCACGGCTGAGAAATCCACATTTCAAAACGCCCTCTGACCTCTGTACTGCATTCCGCCTAAAGATTTCAACACAGCAGCTACACGACAAGCCCTCCTGCCAGAGCATACAGTGAGTGTGAGGTGGGGAAGACACCACCAGAGCCCCAGATTCCCAGCTGGAGCGGAGCAGGTGTGTGACTGCATGGCAGTGACTGTCTCCTGTTCCCAAGACTCCCCGCCTTCCTCCGCACCCAAGGTCTACCCTCACCTTGAGACATGCTGTGAGGAGGGCCAGGGGCTTAAAGTTGGTACAAGAATCCCTAAAAGAGGCCAGGGAGTACATTTCCCTCCCATCCTATTTCATTCCCCTAAGATTCCCAAATTCCTATGGGAAGGCGCTACACACACACATGCATGCTCTCACAGAGCCATAGCCTTGTCTGCTATACTCACCAATCCCAGCAGAACCGAGTTCTTAATTCCTCCTTAATATCAGCAGGCCTGCCCCTGGGGTAGCGCTGGAATGCAGCCCTGCACTCTGACCCTGACGTTTTCTATACGCTGGAAGTCCAGGCATTTGCACAATATTCCATCATGACAGTTTTGTTCTTTGAACACAATAGACACACAGATAAGCTCCCATGAAATCTCCGGAGGAGAGGAAGCTTGACTCCTGTCCCTGTCACATTTAGTTAATGATAAAGGGGGAAGAAAGATCTTCCCAGATAGAAGCTTCCTGGTTGTTGCACTGACTTGGGGAGAGTAGGTGAAGTTCTCTAACATTCATGATAAGCCTGTCAGATCACTGGCAAGCGCAGCTGGGGGTCATATTTAAAAAGACTACAGGAGACATAATAAGGAAATCTTTAAAATAGTCAAGAAGCGTTCACTAACTCAGGTGGGACATATACTAATTTAGACTTTAAAAAAAAAAAGCCACAGCGGTCTCTTACTTATCAAAACATCGTATTACATATTTTTCTAAGAGGACATTTCAGGTCGCTCTTTGAGTAACAGAGTTGTCTCCTAACTTTGCCAACAATTAAAATTTTTTCCGAACAGGAAAAGGTTTGCTGTGCAGGGCTTGTTACATAAATTCCTGTTTTTCACACAGCCAGCAGGACATTAAAGAAGCTACGGTTTCTAGGGGGTGGGGTTTGAAAAGGTAAATCTTGTAAAAATGTGTTGCTATTAACGACGTTGTGTCTGCACTCCTCTACCGGCCACAAGAGAGGCTAGATGAAAGAGCAGTTCACCAGAGGGACTCCGCAGCAGAGCCACGTGGCACTGCTGGGCTCTGAGATATTATGCCCTTGAACTCTCAACAAATATTACCTGAGGACAGAGGCAGGGTGTCAGGACAGAGGCTCATGCCCTGTCAATCACTTGCCCAAATCCAGCGTTTCTACATGACAACAGTAGAGGAACACAAGCCAGCCAATCTCCTCTCCACTAGCTTGTTTCTCTGCAGCCCCACTCACAAGCCTCTGCACACACCCCATCTGCCATCCGCATGCCTGGCCACCCCAAGCCGTGCAGCATGTGCTTCCTGGGAAGCCTGACCCAATGAGCTCCACAAATGGGGGAGATGGGGAACCCCGACATGGTGTACTTGCTTATTCAACCTGCTCTGCTAGCTGTTCTATGTTCAGATTCTGAGCTCCTTAAAGAGCAAAGGGGCTAAAGTTTGTCTTAACTTTCTAATATCATAGCGTCAATAAATGTTTGTTGCTTGAACCTAAAAAAAACATTACAAGGAAGATATGGTATCTTAAACACTACACATCTTTTAACCATCCATTTGAGTACCAATTCATGTCAACTAACATTTACTGGAAACTATTTTGTGCTAGGAGTAGTGAAAGACATGAAGGAAAGAGACACAGAACATGCCCTCCAGAAGCTTTTGATCTACCTGGGGAGAAAATGAGTCCACGTAAAGAGCCACTTAATAGGACAGAAAACAACACAACCCACAGACTGCCCAGAAGCACGGACCTTTTCTTTCCAAAGGCTGCCACCCTGCCCTCCATGCCCCAGTTTCTGTCTCAGCCCATCTGTCCCCTCCAGAAGCATTTCTTGATGACCTCATCCCATCCTACAGCTCTAACATGGGACCTTGCTTACTCACCCCTCTTTATGATTCCACTATGTCGGGTCCCTGGTGGGGGGCATGCCTGGCTCCCCACTACACTGTGAGCTGCTCAAGTGAGCACAGGACCTTTGTCTGTCTTCTTGTACACTGTATCCTCACAGCGCCAACATATGGGCACTCAAGTAACAGTTGAATAGATTAGTATTTCCCACATTCACAGGGTTGTTGCGAAGATTAAATGAGATAGTATGCGTGGAACGGCTTACCTTAATCTCTACTAGCTAATGTTACTGTTATCACTACTGGCATAATAGCAGCCATAAAATAACATATGTCTGTGTTTTACAGACCTATGTATGTCATAAACATTAGTCTTATTTCTTTATAACCACACGTTGCAGCTCTCACTTAACATGAGGCTTTTTGGTATGTTAATTACTGGAAAGATTGACTGGTTTGGGAAAAACAGTTGATTTTTCTCTTCACACTAGATATTGCCTCAGAACTGATTCAAATACTAAGGTAAGTCTGTCAATGCCCTGGTCAGCCAGTGTCACTAGAATACTTAAGTCTTCTCAAGGTGCTGCAGCCAAGCCACATGTGCAGGCATTACATATTGTTGGGGCCAGGGCCCTCCAAGCTCTGGACACAGTCAGCATGTGCAGCGCAGCAGCAGGGGCTGGCAGAGCAGGGACCTCAACAGGCCAGTTGGGAGGCTCCACGAGGGATGGTTCCAACTGAGCACTGCTATTCTATTCCCTCACTGTTCTGCCTCTGTGGCTGGAAGAAGTGAGGTGCTGAGGCTGGTCCCCAGAGATCCCTGAGGACACAATGCCCTCCACAGGATGCTCCCAGCTGTCTAAGGCAATCATCAGATAGCCATTGAAGTGCAGGATGAAATCTTTACAACTTTCATTTACTTTAATTTTTTTTTTTTTTTTTAAAGACAGAGTCTTGCTCTGTTGCCCAGGCTGGAGTGCAGTGGCACAGTCTTGGCTCACTGCAACCTCTGCCTCCCAGGTTCAAGCATTTCTCCTGCCTCAGCCTCCCGAGTAGCTGGGATTACAGGCACCTGTCACAATGCCCAGCTAATTATTTGTATTTTTAGCAGAGGCGGGGTTTCACTATGTTGGCCAGGCTGGTCTCAAACTCCTGACCTCGTGATCTGCCTGCCTTGACCTCCGCAAAGTGCTGGGATTACAGGCGTGAGCCACCGTGCCCGGCCTACTTTAAATTTTTTATCTCAGTCTTTTAAAATTCTTATTTGTGAATGTATCATGTAATACCCACAATATATTTGAAGTGTATAAACAAGTATGTTTTATCAAAAAGGGTATGTGATTTTTTTAATAAAAACCATTTACAGACCACTAGTCAGTCTATCACAGTAGCCTTCTAGGAGCCTGAAGGCCCCAATAAAGATGATCAAACCAGCAGAACTAGCTCTATGTCAAGTCTAGTTGACTTTGCCCCCATCCTTCAAGACTGGGTTGAAAAAAGAGACCTGGTCCCACCCTCTGCTTGCAGCTCTCCACCTCCTCAGAGCTGAGCCTGGCCGCCTTCCCAGCCACTTCTCTTCACCCTGGCCTGGAGACTCACATCCCCAAATCCTGCCTTCCAACCTGAGCTACCAGTTCACATGCATCTAGCTTGTCCCTCAGCCTATATGAAGACCACCACCTGTCAGCCAGTGATCTCCACACCACTGCTACATGCTGCATTTCTTTCTGCTTGGCAGTTCTATGATAACCCTGGTCTTTATATTTAACCAAAAACAATGCAAAACCGCAACTTATGCCTTGCTCATGAAACCCTTAGATGGCCTTCATATCCAGTGTTTTATATTTTTTATTTATTTTACAGTTTATTATATAAACTATGTATTTTACAGTTTACTGCTGTCAATACATCTCATTCCATCCTTGCAACAGCCCTATAAGGCAGGTATTACTGGCCTCACTTTAGAAATGGAAAAGGAAAAATTAAGACTCAGAAAATGATCTGTCCAGTTAGGGCTCAAAGCAAAGTTCTGTGAGTCAACCTGCAACCCCACTGCTGGCTGAAAAAACTATCCCCTTGGCTTCACCACTGTTAAGAGGAATCAAAGGAACATACTTAAGGCTGAGGTTACATGTGTGCACCTTGAGGGAGCAGAAATAATTCTGTTCACTGGTTTACAAAGCTCATTTTCTGCCTTAACACAATGTGGCCAGGTGTGGTGGCTCACACCTGTAATCCCAGCACTTTGGGAGGCTGAAGCGGGCAGATCACAAGATCAGGAGTTCAAGACCAGCCTGGGCAATATGGTGAAACCCCATCTCTACTAAAAATACAAAAATTAGCAGGGCATGGTGGCAGTCGCCTGTAGTCCCAGGTACTCGGGAGGCTGAGGCAGGAGAATCACTTGAACCTGGGAGGCAGAGGCTGCAGTGAGCCAAAATCATGCCACTGCACTCCAGTCTGGGCAACAGAGTGAGACTGTCTTAAAAAAAAAAAAAAAAAAATTACACAATGTGATTTGCTTTTATTCTAGTGGGTTCTTCTTTATGGCAGGAATCCACAGCAGCTGAAGTGTGCATTTCAGATGTGAGCATCGTCCTAGGGAAAGACTGTGGGGACTCACAGACAAAGCAGAAAGGTCCTCAGAGACCCCCAGCTACCTAGAACTGCCTACCACCCTGCGTGAAGGTGTGAGCAACAGCCACCAAATCCAACAAAAATAACTTCACACTCAGAAACCGGAACATATGATTAAATGAACTCATTGTCCCAGAAATTCTAGAAATTCTTTCAAAATGCTAGACGAACTAGATTTTTCCAAAGCATTTTATCTAATTTATGTGAACTTTCTCAATGTGTGCAATTGTTAACGCAGGCTCCCGGCATGGTCTTTATTCCCTCCTCCTCCTTCCTCTCTTTTACACCATCTCTTCCTGCACTTCCACAAGTGAAAACAAACCAAAGTAGGAAAATCTATTCAACAGGGTTCCCATTAAGAGTTACTAATAAAACAACAACTTTTTAAAATAATCCATTTTGTTTGCAAACAGAAGGAAAACATGACCTTTTGCCAACCCTTCTTTTTACAAGAGATGTCAGTAGACACACGTTAGCAACAGACAGTATGTAAATCAATTTTACAAAGTGTTTTACACAAGATCTGCTGAGAATAGCTAATCTACACGCTTACACCCTAGATCCTTCCATAAGGCTGGTTCATTTCCCAGAATCGTTTCCTTCTTGCCTGAATATCCTCAAAGACCACTATAGCCCCCACTACTACCCGCAGTGTGCAGAGGTCTTAAAGTGTCTCCACTGATCCCAGGGCTGTGGACAGAGACTCGCGGCCTGATAAAACCGGAAGGTACTTCCAAGGTCATCTGGTTCAACACTCTTGTTTTATACTAGGGAAACAAAATTCAGAGAGATTGCAATGCAGATGGAAAACTTATGGGTGTTCATTTACAAAAAATAGAACTACATGGAGCTTTCGTACTGAAAGAAATGTAAAGCAAGTACCAAGAACATGCAATATTCCTCCCCTAGCCAAGCCAATCCTTACCTATAGTCTCAAACCATTATAGACACAAATTTAGTTCTACACAGTTTTATCTCTGACTCTAGTCATTCCAAAGGAAGGAAAAATATGACTATCCACTGTAAAAGGAATGTAGGAGATTATGCTTGCATGTCAAACAGTACTAAAAAGACAAATGGAAGAACTCACAGGTGTCAGGAGAAGCTTCATGGACTTGGGAAGTACACTGTGAGGCAGAACCGGAGGTGCCGGCTCTGGAGGCAGAGTTACCTCTGGGCCCTTCTGAGTTAAGCCCTGGATCTCACCACTAAGCCTGTTTTCACATCTGTAAAACAGTCATATGTACAGATGGCATGATATACATGAAGTTGCCTGGTACATCGCCTGACACAAAGACAATAAATGCGGGCTATTTTGTTTTAGGAAGTGAAATAATACATAAACAACAATTTTTTAAGCCATTATGAATGGTTGTAACTTGATTAAAAGTCACTCATCACAAACCTCCTGTTTAAAGGCGGCCAGCCTTCCTCAGGCTTATTTCCATGTCCTCACAACTGAGCTGCAATCCTTCATTTACAAAAAAATCGCATTTTCTCCCTGTTAAGAAAATTTTAAATGAAAGAATTTGAGCATTTAACTAGCATATTTTGAGGTGACCTGTGTCAGAACACGTGTGTCCAGGATGTTGTTCAAGTTAAGGGAGATGCAGCAGTTGTCTGATAATAGATTTTTAATTTTAAACAACTTTTTAAATAGATTGGGTTTTGCTATGCTGCCCATGCTGGTCTCCAACTCCTGGCCTCAACTGATCCTCCCACCTCAGCCTCCCAAAGTGCTGGGATTACAGGCCTGCACCACTGCACCTGACCCGATGACAAATTATATCCAGGATGGCAATTATCAGAATGATGTTCTCTCATCTCTTCGCAAATACTAGTCACCCATGACTATTTACTTTATGGAAAACAAATTCTAAAAGAGTCCCTAGGCCAGGCGCGGTGGCTCACACCTGTAATCACAGCACTTTTGGGAGGCCAAGGCAGGCGGATCACGAGCTGAAGAGATGGAGACCATCCTGGCCAACGTGGTGAAACTCCGCCTCTACTAAAAATACAAAAATTGGCCAGGTGTGGTGGCAGGTGCCTGTAATCCCAGCTATTTGGGAGGCTGAGGCAAGAGAATTCCTTGAACCCGGGAGGTGGAGGTCGCAGTGAGCCAAGATCACGCCACCGCACTCCAGCCCGGCAACAGAGTGAGACTCTGTCTCAAAAAAAAAAAAAAAAAAAAGGCCCTAAGATGTGAGGAGGTCAAGGAGTATGAGAACATACTACAGGACAAAATGTTTGGTAAAAAGGTGCATTACAAGTAAATGGGACTATGGTATTAAGGAACAAAGAAGGAAGAAGGGGGCTACCACTAGCCTACAAGACGGGGGGGCAGAAAGCTTTACGATGGAGGATGCTCTGTGGTTTGTCTGATCTTTATTAGCCAAAGGCCTAAATATTTCAGAGTAACATTGCAGCCAATAACCTCACACATTTAGGATTGAAGAAAAACTCTTCAGGGACAGAACAGAAAATGTACTTAATGATATTACACCATACCAAAGCTTTTGCATTTCAGAAGGTAGTAATTAAAAAGAAGCACTACAAAATTTCACTGTGTCCCACATGAGAACCCTGTAATAAAGGAAGTTACAGTTTTGTGAAAGGAAGGGCAAAGCCCTTTAATTTTCAGGAAGTGAAATGGAAGTCTCCTATGCCATTCAATACTATGGGCTCTATGCACTATCAGAAACAAAGTACCCCAAAAAGACAAACCCCAAAACAATCCAGGTGAGGCGAAAATGAGCAATAACCTTAGACACTAGCTCCAGATCACAAGGCATTCATTTTAATCACTTTCCTTCTATAACCCCTCTGTATCAGGTACTAATGTGGACCCCTGTTTAAGAAAAGCCTGGAAAACAGAAACTATCTCACACTGTCATATGCTTGGGTTTAATGATACCACACAACCCAAACAAGGCCAGCTCTCAAATGAATGTCATCAACCCTAGCTAATAAGGTCCCTGTGGTGGATATATCCAGAGACTAAATTTCATCTAGCTAAAATTCTTCTAAATGACTTGTTTTAAGAGATCTGTAGGTGGATGGGGAACATCACACACTGGGGCCTGTCGTGGGGTAGAGGGAGTGGGGAGGGATAGCATTAGGAGATATACCTAATGTAAATGATGAGTTAATGGGTGCAGCACACCAACATGGCACATGTATACATATGTAACAAACCTGCACGTTGTGCACATGTACCCTAGAACATAAAGTATAATAAAAAATAAAAAAAGAGTTCTGTAGGCTACCAAGGATTTCAAAGTGGAGCCTGCTTCCCCTGGGATTTATTGTTTTGATGCAGTCTGCAGTTACCCCCGGGGACCCTTTAACCCACTCTCCAGCTCCTCCCCAGGGAGGCACAGAAGCCAGGCATTGCCAAATCCACAGCAGACAGCCACAACTCCGCCATTTTGCCCATCAGGGACCTAAAGGGGCCTTCCTGAAACTTCGACTGAATTAACTACTGGAATATCCATGCTTTTTGCTACTTCCACCTAATGGCTGTCTCAGATGCAAAAGGCCCCACCATAGGAGAATATTAAGAGGAAACTCATTTGACGCTGAAGTAATTCTGCTGTTCCTAATGAAAATCTTCGTCTATTTTATAGGCCATGCAATTTTTCTAATCTGCAATGATCCTATAAACGCACAGCATAATAACACAATTAACTACCTTATCTATTTGGATACCAGAAGACTAAGGCACAACAAAGTTAAAACCAAAAACAAAGAACACATTAGCACCTACTCTCTTCTGATGAAGAAATTAAATTAGGCATAAAATAAAGCATAACCATACCAATACTTTGATCCATTTTAAAGCTTTCTAAAATTTTAAAGAACTAAAGTGAATTTTAAAGTATTCTGTCAGCATTATATTGATGAGCCTACTAATCCTGTTCATGTTAGGTATATTCAAGGTATGTTCCGGAATTGTTTACAGAAGCCAGTGAAAAACTTTATGGATACAAATTCAGAAACAAGAACACTGAAACTTTGACAGATTAAAATCCCTAGGACAATATCCCACCCATAGCACGTACTGTGTAGAACTGTTTTTATCCTAAATATGTTTGCTATCTGGAAAATCTAGGGAAGAATTTATCTATTGGATGCATAGTCTGTTTACTAAGAATTCTTAGTAAACAGAGTACAAAGTCTAGATTTATGTGTTTTTTCCTCCTATTTTGGGACCTAGATATGATAATCCAGATTACAAAAACAACAGCAAACTGCAATAAAGTGTAACGCTGAATTACACTACCTGCAATGTTGAGTTTTCCTGCAGGGTTTACACAGAATCTTGACACCATCTTGCCCATTATTCTGTCTAGGAAGCCTAATGCAACAATGACTTGAGACTGCTGAGTATATATCGTTTGGTGGTTACCACTCAAATATTATTCAAAGTTTGTCTCAAATCAAATAGCTTCCCAAATGGGTTGACCCAATAATAGCAAAACTATTTGGACCCAGGTTTATGCTAAAGAGAAACAACTCCCCCGACCACAGAGACTGAGCCCAAGGCAGGGCTGTGGCCCAGTTTCCCACAGACATCAGGGATCCACCTGAGGAGGCAGAGCACAATTACACTCTAAGACACAGTAGGTCAGTTGCGCAACAGCCCTGCTGTCCACACTTTCCTTCTAAATAACACAAAAGATATAGTCCCCTCACAAACTGCTGCTCCCTCAGCACCACCAGAAGCCCAGGCGTGTTTAGGGACTCCAAAAGAAGCTCACATAAATGTTTCAGTAATGCTGCTTTCATTAACATACCTAAAAGCCTCCATGACTCCTCCTGGCCCTCCTCAATGTGCCCACACTAACGCCACACATCCCCATCAGCACACACCTAACATGAATGAAGCCTACATTTTGCTTATTTGTAAGGTCAAATTTCCACCCCCAACGGAAGCACCTGTATGAGAGCCGCATTTTCACGTCTGTTTGAAAACTTGGCACACACTGAGCAGCAAAGAAGCCTGCGGAGCAGCCTTCACCACTGCGCATTCACTGGCACTCCACCAGAAGTGAGCACATCTGTGTCAGGGGTACCCAAGAGGACTTCCAGCTTAAATGCAGTTTCAGGTCAAAGCAAGCCAGCCCAGGAAGAATGTGTTTCCCCAAGATCACGCCTGGGCTAAAGGAATTCTGGAAGGCTCCAAGATGAGTCGGCCTTGGAACCACATTTAGATGACTTGAGGACATCCCACTAGGAATTCTTTGGGCTCCAGAGAGAAGGGAGAATGTCAGGTAGGACAAAAGGGATCCCTGAACCACCTGAGCAAATCTTACCATATGGAGAGTTTTCCTTGTATTAAATATTAAACGTTTTATTCTAATGCTGCAGTTCGAATCATGTCTTTTTTGGAAACACGGACGATATTGTTGTCATAAATTAAGACAAGACTATCTTTATAAACCTCCAAAGACCAAAACAAAAGAAAACAACAACAACAAAAACAAAACAAAAACACCTCACAGTTGCCTTTGGAAGTTATCGATATTATTTTTAGAAAAGTCTTGATCTTTTAAAAGACACTGGCTACACACAATACGCATTTGTTGTTTGAGGATGAAAACACAAAGATAATTATATACAGTTCATTTTAATAACTTTAGACAAATTAGCAAAGGCAGAAGGAATGAATGATTAAATGAACCATTTTTTAGGATGATTCAAACCAACGGAAAATTAGAACCTCCCACACAAGCCAATAATTTGCCATGGTACACCTTAAACTCCTCTTTGGAATTTTAGTCCTCGTTGTTTCAGCGTCTTCACTTTCAATTTCCTCCAAAAGGGAAATGACTATCAACCATTGTGGCTAGAATCTTGCACACAAGTACAACGGTTTTGTATCTCTTCCAAGCTACTATTCAAGGATACTCTGCACATGTATCCCATCACTTGAAGTAAAATAAAAAAAATTTTTTTTTTGTTTTGTTTGTTTGTTTGTTTTTTGAGACGGAGTCTCGCTCTGTCGCCCAGGCTGGAGTGCAGTGGCGCGATCTCGGCTCACTGCAAGCTCCGCCTCCTGGGTTTACGCCATTCTCCTGCCTCAGCCTCCTGAGTAGCTGGGACTACAGGCGCCCGCCACCGCGCCCGGCTAGTTTTTTATATTTTTTAGTAGAGACGGGGTTTCACCGTGGTCTCGATCTCCTGACCTTGTGATCCGCCCGCCTCGGCCTCCCAAAGTGCTGGGATTACAGGCGTGAGCCACCGCGCCCGGCCAAAATAAAAAATTTTTAAAAACGATACCCTGACCTGCTGCTAGTTTTCCACCACAATGTATGTATGAGCACATCTGGAGATGCCTTTTCTCTACTTCTCTTAAAACTACAAAGTTGCCAATATGGTCCAGTAGGAAGAGTACTAGAAGTCAGGCCTTGTATGTCTATATCCAAGTTAGATCATTACTGTGCATGTGAATCTGAGCTGTATGATGGCTGGTGCCTCCGTACCATATAACTCAATGGTGCATTGTGAAGATTAAATGAGAACATGTTTGGAAAACAAAAAACAGACTACACGTATGAAGAATGCTACCAATTTCAAGCATATTAGAGAATTATTCTATAAACTCACGATATTCTAGAACAAAATGCAAGATTTTTAGAAGAAATTATTGGCTCTACTGTCACAGATACTTATATAACAAAGAGAGAAGCAGTAAGGTCAGCCTAACAGATTACTTCAGCATTTCAACTCTCAAAGATCACTCTTCACTGAACTAACATGTAGTCTCTGATATTTCAATTTACTTTCATTTTGATTACTGACAAAACTAATTTAAATTCTGACAGCCTAGTTAAGATTGCAGTGGATGACTTAGAACTGTTGTTGACTGAACAAAGTGTAAAACAATCATTCTTCAGTGGTACCCTATCACCTCCAAAAAGAAAAATTTTACATTTTAAACATTTAAAAAATCTATCACACATAATACATAACCAAACCTAGAAAACTCTTTTAAAGAAATATTTTGTTCGAAAATTGCTTGCTATTCCTAGCTTAATTTATAGCTACTTTGAAGACTAACATGGTTATCCAATATATTGAGGTCTATCTTCATGAAGTCTCTGATAGAAATACATGAATATGACTTTAAAAGGGCCATTTGGGCCAGGCTGTTAGCTCACATCTGTAATTCCAGCACTTTCGGAGGCAAAAGAGGGAGGATTGCTTGAGCATAGGAGTTCAAGACCAGCTGGGCAACACAGTGAGACCATCCTGTCTCTACATTTAAAAAAAAAAAAAATTAAAAAATTAGGTGTGGTGGTGCACATTTGTAGTCCCAGCCACACAGAAGGCAGAGGCAGGAGGATAGCTTGAGCCCAGGAAGTTGAGCCTGGAGTAAGACGAGTTCACAACAATGCACTCCGGCCTGGGTGACAAAAATAAATAAATAAGGGACCATTCAGAGAATCAGGACTCAAACAGAACATGTCCAGTTCATCCTGCCCAAGTCAGTGTTAGAGCACTTGCCAGGGGTGGGGATAGGTGGAGTGAAGGGCACCAAGGAGGAAGGGTCTCAAAGGACCTTGTGTCAGTCATTTTTATTGGGAATACAAAACCAAAGATCAATTTTTATCTTCATTTTTGTCACTGGAAAATCCAGGCAAAATTAATTGGGAACCTGAGCAAGGCCTAGCTAAAGTGGGCCTAGTGTAAACTATTTCAATCCACTGACAATTTCAGAAGTTACTTTATTTCCATTCACATTTCAATAACATAAATTAGGATCTTTTGATTTGGCCAAATCAATACTGATCAATGTAATTTTCATTGAACAATTATTTACTAAGCCCCTACTGTATACTACGTACTGTGGAAATAACAAGTAGGCATTAAGGCTCAAGGCTCTCCCTGCCTCTCATGGTCTTACACTTATGTACAGAAGGCTGACAACACGGAAACGTTAAGGTGCAGCATACGCAAAACAAGAAAGGAAAGGCCCTACGCTGGAATTGGGACGTGAAGCAAAGGACAACTTGGATTGTTGGATAAAAGGGGATGGGAATTCTCAGTGTTGGATAAAAGGGGATGGGAATTCTCAGTGTAGGGCAGAGCATGAACCAATGTTGACAGACAAACTATGTGGTGGTGCAGAACATGTGTGCTAGAACCAGACCAGCCCGATTCAAACCCAGTTACCGCCTGAGTGCTCTTGGATAAGTGGCTTGTGATCTTTGGGCTTGGTTCCCTTGTCTGCAAGAATGAAATACTAACAGTACTTACTGACCACTGTGCAGAATATCCAATAAATATGAACTATTAGTGTTGGTGAGGAAACTTTTTAAAAAACACTAGTAAGGTATCTGGAGAAAACAGAAGAGGTCAGTATGGCCATATATGAGTTTAGACACAGAAAGGGGGAAGAGAGAGAGAAGGTATGGTGGGTGGGGCCTTAACACAGGAGCATGTTTTTTACCCTACATGCAATGCACAGGAGAGCAAGTGGAAGATCAGAGGACAACAGAATAAAGTTATAATGCAGAACCTAGAGCAAAGC
The DNA here is from genome assembly GCF_024542745.1 of Macaca thibetana thibetana. NCBI lineage: Eukaryota > Metazoa > Chordata > Mammalia > Primates > Cercopithecidae > Macaca > Macaca thibetana. The sequence continues at coordinate 19,322,492 of NC_065594.1, forward strand.
ACCAAACCTGTCTTCCCACCTGGATGATAGGAGAGTTCGGGCCCTGCTGGGAAAGCAGAAAGGTATTTCTGATTATCCACAAATGTAACTGTGTGTGGGTGTCTGTATTTTTGCATACATCTACATTGCTCTTGATAAGTAAAAGCACCTCCAGGAGCTGCTCTCCTTGGCTGTGGTTCTTCCCCCACCTAACAGGAGGCTGCTGCAGCTAGTGCTGAGAGAAGGGGCCTCCAGAAACAAGTTACCTTCAGGCCCTCATCTCTGTCTCCCTCGCTGAAAATGACAAGGTTTTAGATTCAAGCTTTGGCTTCTGTCTCATGACTTAAAGGATACTTGATTGTTTTCAAACTTATGGCATAATCTGATATTTTCATAGCCAAAGGAGGGCAGGATGCTGGGGCCAGGACCATTTGTTTTGAAAACAAATTTTAAAAGTCTCCCTCCATGAAGTTGACTGCTTTCATTACATTTTATCCATCACTCACAACATTTGGCATACAAACTTGGTTCTTACATTTTGAAGGTTTATTTTTGTTCCTCGAGGTCATTGTCTAGGCTCAACCATAACATCTTTCAGGTTGTTTTGAACAGCTAAAAGGAAATTAAAGGAAATAATGGCCTACAATGTAACCATGGATTGTTCCACATAAACATGGATAAAGCTGCAACAAAGTACTCAGGCATTAGTCAGTACCCTGGTGGGCACACAGGAGATTCAGGGTCAAGGCTGTGCATGCTGCAGGGGTATGAGGATAAGCTGCAATGGCAGACTCCCCCCACCCACCCACCCCTCCTCCTCAATGTGAAAGGCATGATTACCGCGCCCCCCCCCCCAACCAAATGCATACTAGAAGGCAAGTGGTCCAATTCTTGAAAACTTAACTTTTAAAAGGTTGATGAGCACTTCCCACAACAAAATTCGATTATATACATTTTATGTGATGTTAACCTTACCCTCAACAGATCCCATCCTCCTTTCTTTCTTCTTCCACCAACCAGATGCCTTGACCTCTAACTGCTTCCTTTCCTTCCTGTTACAAACCAGATGTGTGCCATGCAACTTAAGACAAGGTCTAAAAGTCACAGTTACTAGCAAACAAAGGAACCTTAGCAGATAGCTCAAACATTTTGTAGAATGGGTCACAGAGTCTAATACTCTGTCCACTTTATGAAGCACATATAACCACTTTATGGGTGACGGCTAAGAGATACCTGCAGACAGGAGCACCACACCTTAGGTTATTAACTTTTCCTATTTCATAGCACTTCTTCCAGTCACTCCTCCTACCAGGATCATTCTCCTCACCAGCTCAAACTAAGTAAACTAATCACCTCCATTAATCTAAAGTTTTGTTGGGATTTAAAAATATTGTACATGAACTTTTTGATCTATACTCAATGCTCAGAACAGAACAGAGCTGAGCACAACATAAAAGAATGAAACAGAATGGAACAGTAGAGGAGAAAAGATAGATCAAGGGTGATATCCGTGACCAGTTCTTAAGAGGTTAGACTTGCTTCCTTAGTTTCAGATATCAATGCAAAATAATTTATCCTTTCTACTTGGCTGGAACAAACTTACTTCAAAATAAAAGAGTTTTATCAAGTTCTATTTCTGCTAAAAGATAGCAGAAGAGCTGATGAAGGAGACGGATGCAGAATGTGCCTGCTGGCTGGCACCTTCACCACCAACCTCTCTTCCACTCTTCCCTCAATTGCCATCTAGTAAGAGCAAAATTGCAGGCAAAGTTAAACATTAAGTACTAAAGAAAGGGCAGTGGAGGGGGGTTTGATGCAGATGGCCTCACTCAGGGAATGTGCCTTGTCAAACTCCAGGCCAAGATGCAGTAGCATGCTGGCTGTTCTGGGTCCAAATTTCTTAAGTCCATCCTTAAACCAATAAATTCTGCAGCTGTCACTCAGGCTACAGTTCATGGAACTTTACCTAACAAAGCTGACAACTGGTCCTAGAATGCTGATCCTGTAGATTGAGAACTTTTGTGCATTCTGGTTAAATTCCTACTTGGTATGAAATCCTGGAGGCATGGTGCTTACAGTGACATGATGACAAAGATTCCCTGCAGCCAGCCTCCCATCCCCCTCCACCTTCGGGACAGTCTTTAAGCCCAAAGCATCCCCAGCCACTGACTGTGCATCAGCATCCTCTGGACTCTTCCCTGCAGGTTCCCTGAAGATCACATTTTCCTCTAACCATTGAGGTCTCCTGTAGCACCTCCAAAGTAACTCCAGGACAAAGCAGCCTACTAAAGCATTCTTCAGCATGTGCTCCACAAAATAATGGTTCCTTTTAGGGTGATTTGAATTCACTGAACAGGCCGGGCGCGGTGGCTCAAGCCTGTAATCCCAGCACTTTGGGAGGCCAAGACGGGCGGATCGCTAGGTCAGGAGATCGAGACCATCCTGGCTAACACCGTGAAACCCCGTCTCTACTAAAAAATACAAAAAACTAGCCGGGCGAGGTGGCGGGCGCCTGTAGTCCCAGTTACTCAGGAGGCTGAGGCAGGAGAATGGCGTAAACCTGGGAGGCGGAGCTTGCAGTGAGCTGAGATCCAGCCACTGCACTCCAGCCTGGGCCACAGAGCGAGACTCCGTCTCAAAAAAAAAAAAAAAGAAAGAAAAAAAAGAAAAAAAAAATGAATTCACTGAACAAACACCTTTGGGACACTCTGGCCACACAGAATTAAACAGGATTCATTCCTAACTGCACCGTTTTTTAGAGCCTTGAATACACAAAACAACGCAGAACAAACAAGAGCAAAACTGTTCCCTAAGACTTTGTTTTGTTGGTGGGATGACATGCATGCACATGCACACCACTCCACACACACACACATTTCTCTGCCCACGCTTCTTGACAGAATATACCAAGAAACTGATGTTCAGCAGCACACATATCAGAAAATGCTGATCTAATGGCAAGATGGTGGTAATGAGGAAGAAGATCTAAGTCTAGCTCTATCCTTCTGACTGGACAAACTTTATATCCTTTATGTCTCAGCTTTCTTGTATAAAGTGGGAAAACAATGCCTGTCCTAAATGCCCCACAGAGTTGTAATGGTATGTATAACTGCTTCAAAAAGCATAAAGTGCTATGTATTGGTGAGATTTTATGATTATGCCAAGGTAGAAGGAGAGGCTCTCACTGAAAGCCCCAGCACTGCCCAAACTTCCTACCAAATAACGCACCTGCCCTAGGTATCTCAGAAGGCCCAGGTGTTCTGTGGGACTTGCTGCTAGAAGTAATTGAACCATGCCTCACTCTTTGATGGAGGGAGGAGGAGACCAGACAATCCAAGCCAGGTGGGATTATCCCATGTGAAGCAAGACCCAGAGTAGACCTCTTTCTCCTACATCCCACCCCCAAGAGTCAACATCATCTTCAAAAATACACAGGCAGAGTTACGACAGGAGAAGAATGGGCTAAATCTTTTCCACCTCCTTAAATGCTTCTGTAAAAAGACAAGCAAGGTACAGGAAGGAACAAGCAAAGAAGGGGAAAAGAAGACAGGAGAAGAGTGATTCAGAAGTTGATTTGCTGAGAAGGCAGCAGAATGAAAAAAAAAAGTGGGGGTGGGGGTGGGGGTGGGGTGGGAGGGGTGGGGCAGGGAAGGCACAATCCTAAGACTTCTCCCAGGCCAGGAAAACCCTCTAGCCTTGGCTGTGATACTACTCATGCTGTTAGGAGCCATGATGTGAGCACAGAGGCAGTTTCTAGGGTCACCACAATAGAGCTTGGAAGATGAGGAACCTGTACACAGGGTTTCCCCATTAGTGTAATATGTGGTGGGATTAGTGTAGAACCTAACTAGGCAAAAACGCCATCTGGAACTGGAAAGTTTATTTACAACACCTGACAATGAACATCAATCACGACACCTCTGAAACCTATTGCACACTATTTGCAACTAAAATGCAGGGTGCTCTTTATTACCAATTATACAAGCTCTGTATGGTCACAATTACTTCTTTTACAAGACAATTTTGATGAATATAATAATGTTGCTTCCAGGTGGTGAATATAATGGGGCTTTTTACTTTGTAGATTACCTTTGCATGTTGTCTTTTTTGCTGCTGTTGTTAAAGAGCATTTTACCTTTCATAATGTTGCTACATTGGGGAAACCAACAAAAATCCAGGCATTTTCCTTTCTCATATATTCATTCAAAAATAAAGCAGTTCCGGCCGGGTGCGGTGGCTCAAGCCTGTAATCCCAGCACTTTGGGAGGCCGAGACGGGCGGATCACGAGGCCAGGAGATCGAGAGACGATCCCGGCTAACACGGTGAAACCCCGTCTCTACTAAAAAATACAAAAAAACTAGCCGGGCGAGGTGGCGGGCGCCTGTAGTCCCAGCTACTCGGGAGGCTGAGGCAGGAGAACGGCGTAAACCCGGGAGGCGGAGCTTGCAGTGAGCTGAGATCCGGCCACTGCACTCCAGCCTGGGTGACAGAGCAAGACTCCGTCTCAAAAAAAAAAAAAAAAAAAGCAGTTCCTATCAAGTGGAATATATCTGAGTGAAATATACATAATATTTACACACACACACACACACACACCTGCACAACCAAATAATAATTTGTAGTCTGCAAACCATATGCTAACATTTTGGTTTTTCCACGAAACACCCTATCTTTCCTTAAGCAGGAGAAGGGGAAAGAGGGCAACAGTTTTACACAAAACTAGTGCTAAGGAGCATGGGCTTGTTGTCACACAAACCTGGAATCTACATCCAGTACTGGCACTTAGCAAATGTGAAACCTTGGCTGAGTCACTTTACCTCTCCAGGCTTCAATCTCCTCATCTACAAAATGGGGATAAACAACTTCCATTTCAAAGCATTTTTGTAAGGATTAAAATGAGATACTCCTACAAAGCACTTATAAATACTAGATATTATAGGCACAAAATCTCAAGCAAATGTCTAGTCCCTGACTCCAAGCAAGGCGTACCTCATCTGACCTCATGTCACTCCCTGCACACATTCAAAGAAAACCCAGTGCTGGCATGTTCCTTAAGCAAAACACACAGAGGGCACTCGTCCTTAATGTTCACGCAACCACTATTAGCAGTAGCAACAAAAGATGCTGTCATTTGAAGGTGAAAGTCAGCCAGGACACAATCAAGCAAAATAAGTTCAAGTCCCTAACATCTCATGGCCAGAAGCTCAAAGACACTGAAGAACAAGGTGAGGCTCCAGGAAAGTGTCTACAGCACTGCTTAGCCTTCGCCTACACACTTAAATACACGGTGCTTCTGCCAGCTAGATGTGGGCCTTCTTGGGTTATGGTCAGGGCAACAACATTGGAAAGCCCACCAAGAGACGGAGTTAAGATAAGTAAGAAAAACTACAAAAGGAAATGCTTGGGCATTTTCTTGGAGACAGACTTTAGACTTTTCTGGGACACTACAAGTGTCCAGAGAGCATCACTGAAAATCTGGCCAGGTTCTGCGATCCCTTAACACCCTTTTTTGGACAAACCCTGAAGAGACACCGCTTGAAGGCAAAAAAGGAGCGAGCACAAACAGGGCCACAACAGCCTTCACATTTGTTGCTGGAACACATGCCTTCACCTTTGAAAGATACTCATGAGAACTTGCAGAGGGCTGTCTTCATACAATAGTACAAATTGTGTTTAAATTGAGAAACCAGCTGCTCGCTCCTTGATCAGTCATCCTTTTATCATCAACAGAACTTTAATTAGCCCCCATCTGCTTCCTGTTTTATGCTACAAATCTTAACTTTCACCTGTTTGAACCAAACTGCAGTAACTACACCCATAGTAAATTAAAACAATTAACTTTCCATACAACAAGCAATTAATCCCCATTAAGCTGTTATTAGGCTATTCAAAATAATACAGAATTCAAATCAACTAGTTTCCCACAAATGACAATGTTCTATACAAAAATTCAACAGAAACTCTATCCCACCCACTTCTTGCATTTTTTTCCATTAAGAAGGTTTTCAAGCAGTCTGGCTTCAATTTCCTGATTTTACTATTAAGTATGGGGCCATATCTGGTCATGTAAGAACAATACATCTCAAAAAATATAATGGTGACTTTTCTTTAAGAAAACCAAGTTACAGAATGGTGTTTACCTTAAATGATAACATTTATGTAAAGCTTTTTTTTAAAGGGGATCCTACAAAGCGTTTGTGGACCACATCTATCAGCACAGCCGGGGGACGGGCTTCTGGCAGGAAAGGTGCCCTTCAACACACCAACTCCGGAATCAGTGGCTACCTCTGGGACAAGGAGGGGAGGAATTCTATTTACAGCTAAAACAGAGAGGTAGAATATGGGTACTAATTATATTGGCCCCTATGCCTTTCTTCATGTATGAAATACAGGCCTACCTTAGAGATACCTCAAGTTCACTTCCAGAATACCGCAATAAAGCAAGTATCACAGTAAAGCAAGTCACACAAATTTTTTGTTTCCCTGTGCATAAAAGGTATGCAGTATACTGTAGCCTATTAAGTGTGCAATAGCATTATTTTTAAAACACAATGTACACATCTTAATTTAAAACTGTTTTATTGTTAAAATATGCTAATAATCATCTGAGCCTTCAGTAAGTTGTGACTGGTTGCTGGAGGGCCTTGCCTCGATGTTGATGACTGCAATCTTACCAGGGTGGTGGTGGCTGAAAGCTGGGATGGCTGTGGAAATTTCTTAAAACAGCACAATTAAGTTTGCCTCATTGATTGACTCTTTCACGAAAAATTTCTCTGTAGCATGTGATGCTGTTTGATAGCATTTTACCCACAGAAGAACTTCTTTCAAAATTAAAGTCAATCCTCTCAAACCCTGACACCGCTTCATGTAATATCCTAAAGCCTTTATTGTCATTTCAACAATGTTCTTTCACAGCATCTTCACTAGAAGTAGATTCCATCTCAAGAAACCACTTTCTTTGTTCATCCATAAGAAGCAACTCCTCATGAGTTCGAGTTTTATCATGAGATTGCTGCAATTCAATCACACCTTCAGGTTCCACTTCTAATTCTAGTTCTTTTGATGTTTTCACCACATCTGCATCTACTTCCTCTTCTGAAATCTTGAACCCCTCCCCAAGTCATCCATGAGGATTGGAATCAGCTTCTTCCAAATTTGTTAATATTGCTATTAGGACCTCCTCCCATGAACCACAAATTTCTTAATGGCATCTACAATTGCTAAATCCTTTCCTTAAGATTTTTAATTTTACTTTGCCCAGATCCATCAGAGGAATTACTATTTATTAAGGGCCTTAATAAAATATATTTCTTAAATAATAAGACTTGAAAGTCAAAATTATTTCTTGACCTATGGGCTGCAGAATAGATGTTGTGTCAGCAGGCAAGAAAACAACACTAATCTGCTTGCACATCTCCATCAGAGCTCTTGTGTGAGGAGGTACATTATCATGAGCAGTTTAATATTTTGAATCTTTCATCCTGAGCAGTAGGTCTCAACCATGGGCTTAAAATATTCAGTAAGCCACGCTGTAAACAGATGTGCTGTCAGGCTTTGTTGTTCCATTTACAGAGCACGGATAGAGTTGATTTAGCATACTTCTTAAGGGCACTAGAATTTTCTGAATGGTCCATGAGCACTGGCTTCAACTTCAAACCGCCAGCTGCATTACCCCCTAATAAGAGAATCAACCTGTTCTTTGAAGCTTGGCATTAACTTCTCTTCTCTAGCTATGAAAGTCCTAGATGGCACCTTCTTCCAATAGAATGCCACTTCATCTACATTGAAAATCTGTTGTTTAGTGTGGCCACCTTCATCAATTGTCTTATCTACATCTTCTGGATAACTTGCTGCCGCTTCACTTTGTACTTTTATGTTATGGAGATGGCTTCTTTCCTTACACCTCATGAACCAACAACCTCTGCTAGTTTCAAACTTTTCTTCTACAGCTTCCTCACCTCTCTCAACCTTCGTAGAATTTAAGAGTTATGGTCTTGCTCTGAAGGTGGCTTTGGCTTAAAGGAATGTCGTGACTGTTTTGATCTTCTATACAAACCACTAAAACTTTCTCCCAATCAGCAATAAGCTGATGCTGTATATATATATACACACATACACACACACACATATATATATATTATTTGGATGAATCTATAGAGATAATATTTCCTGTCCTGCTATTAATTAGCCCAGTAACCAAGTACATAAATTTCCCTTTCCTGAAGGCAACTGAATAAGTGAGTGGTCATCACTCCAGTCTAATGGTCAGACTCTTCTAGGAAGCTTCGGATGTTATTATTCACTAGGTATGAAGTGGGGCTTGGCAATCTATTAAAACAGTCATGATACTGGAGCCAGGTTTGGGAACACCTGAACTACTTTCATGTCTAAGATTCTTTTCAGTTCTACTATTCTAAGAAAATAAGGTAACCATGTATTCCAGGTAGATTCTGATTTAACAAGAGGAAGATGAAGTCTCAGAATATTCTTAACAAGTATCTTATATGACAGGCAAATATGAGAAACACTATGTTAGCGGTACTTTTGGTTACTAACACCAAATAATAAAAGGCAATTCATTAGATATTTATGAAAGGATGTCTAAAAAACAAAATTGTAATCTTATGGATAAAAAGCCAGTTGGTTCTGGGATCAAATTTTTAAGTCATCATTGTTTTTCAGAAAGAAAAACAGAAGCAAGCATTAAGAGAATAAGGAATGTCAACCTCACCTTCCAATTCCCTGGAATTTTCCTCCCCCACTTTCCGCTTTAGTATGTAAGTGTTTCCTTTGCGCGCGCGCACACACACACACACAGCCAACTTCACAATGGAGTTTTGAAAAGATTACTACTCCATATGCCAACAGGCAAGTCATGGACTCAGTGGGAAGGACACTATTCCAGGGCACAGCCTTCTCCAAGCCAGATCACACCAGCTTCAGCTGTTCCAGCTCTGCAGAGAAAGGATAATCACTTCTTATCAAACATTGGTAACACCTAAAATTCCTTTACAGTTCTGACTTCAGGGTGGACGTGCAATTCGTATTTGCCCTGAAGACATGAAAAGTGGAATGTGCTTTTATGAGATCAAAGCTTCTGCGGAAATAATTGATTCAGGTGAGCCTTACTCAGGTTAATCTCAAAAGAAAGAAGCATGAAACCTCATCCAGGAAAGTGGACCCAGCAGCTGCCCGTTTTCAACGGTTGAACACAAAAGCTAAATGACAAGATGTCCAGATGGGTGAAAAACCCTATCCTAGCTAGTGTGTGCCAGCAGGACTTAAAAACCAAACTGTATCTTTTGGGTCTGTTTGATTAAGTACATAATTTTAACTAGCTCCATGTCTGAGACCAATACAGAGAGGGGCTACTGAAAAACCAGCTCAGCCCAAATCATTGTGTGTTCAAGTGACTGACCTGTGAACTCCCTCCTCATTTCTCATATATGGCCAATTCTCCATATATGGATTCATCTACCTGTTTCCCCTAACTTCAATGCTGCTGCCATGACACAAAGGTCTTGAAAGAATGTGAGAAGGCCCTCAGGCTAAAACTCTGGATCACAATCCATAAAATAGTGAAATCAATTGAGAGGATTGTGGCTAGCATTTCTGTAAAGAATAATAAAACAGAGCAAGCATATCTTACATAAATGGCTAAGTACAGTACTATTTTGTAAAATTCTTCTACCATTGTGTGCACATGTGCACTGAGTCATACTGTAAAATGGATTTCTCACTATGCATCAGGATGGGAAGAAACTGAGAAAGCCACAGAAACAGAAGGAAACATACTACTTCCTACAGGATATGCTTTCTCTCTCTAAGAAGGGCTTAATAACAAAAGCCCAATAAAATGGTAGCACAGTCCCATCCCTGGGTTTCCAGAGAGACCCCAATCCCTTCAAGAACACCTACTCCTCACAGGCAACAGAGGGACCCCTTGTGAAGCTGTTCAGCAGCCTGCACAGAAGATGTGACTCTTGCAGTCTGGGATAAAAAGTACCAAATGGGAAATAATTGTGTAGTATCACTTTTGACAATCTTTGCAACCAAATAACTTTTGAGCAAGTTCCTCATTTCTCATTTTCTTATCAACAGAATGATCATGGAATGCTAAACCTCTACAGGGTACAATTTTAAGGAAATGTTAAACCTTTTACCTGCACAAGACTGCCCCTCTGTCTTTCCTCTCTGATGGGTACAGAAGTTACTGACATGCAAAGTTAGCACAAGGGAACCATGGCTCAGGCAAACAAGGAAAAATGAATTTAGATTATGTTTACAGCCAAGGGAAGGAGACACGTTGAACAATCCTCTACTGGAAACATTGCTAAAGTGTTTTTAAACTGAAGATTATACCACCACTTAAGATATTTTTTGTCTGCTATTTTATCCAGCATATTACAAAACTGCATCTAGGACTGAAATAGCAGATTGCCTCAAGAGCAAATGACAATATTTGTACCAGAAATGTTGGCAACCAGCAGCACAGATGGGTTTCTGCACAGCAATCTTCAAAGTGGGACTCCAAGAATAACTCCACCTACTGCACCAATGTTAAATTGCTGAATCCAAAGTCAGAAGGGCTCATTATTCCATATTTTTCTACCACCTTCTTCCCAAAGGCACGTGTACCTGCCTGACCTCCTCTGCCTGAGAAGGGCTCAGAACAAAGTAAAAAAAAAGTGGGGTGGGCAGGGTGGAGCAAGAGACCACAGTGAGAAGCAATACGAACAGATAGTGAAAGATCGATTATCCGTGAGAGGAAGGAACACAAAAATGACTGGAAAGTCCAGATAAGCCAAACAGCTATTTACATGACTAGTTTTAAACTTCCCCTTCAAATACAAATAAAAAAAAAATAAAGATTTATCTTAATTTCATCTCCTCTCCAAGGCTGGGTACCCTTGCTTGAGGAGTCAAATAAAAACTTATTTTTGCAAAAAGACTCAGGGATAGAGAGAGAAGCTGGCATTAACCATGATGATTACTAGGATGGCCCCAAGACAGTCCTTCTATACCTAGAGCACGGCTCAAGCGCTTGGAGAAAATCTTTGTTGCTTCTTCCACATCTGCTCCTCCTGCCTGCCAACTGAGATGCACTATTCTCCCTCCATTCCTCTGCATTTCTACCGAATGGTCTGGAAAGGCAAATGAAACAGAAGTCTTCACTTAATGAGACATTAACTATTAAGTCCATCCAATTAAAGTGCTGTCTTCAGTGTTCACAGTAGCCTTTCCCCACCTTTTAAGAGGGTCAGAGGGTTGATGCTGGTAATGGGTCTCTGCCCCTGTGCCACCCCAGGTTGACTTACAGGGGTAAACTTTAAGGCCTTTCATGTGAAAGGGAGTCAATGCACTGACATTTTCAGGCTAGAACAGCGCTTTTCAAATTGCATAACACAGAGTACAGAGCACTACTGCATTATGCTCCATATCCTCACATCTCCTATGGTGCGGGAGGAAGCCCAGGATATAAAGGATTCAATTCAATTAACAAAACCTTGGGAGTTCAGGCAAGCTGCATCCTACATTTAAATAAATGCCCATTTAACCCTAAAGAAACTGAGTAGAGGAGGGTTAGGGAGTGCTCATCTTCCACCCTTCCTCTCCAATAATCAAGGTGCTCCTTGCTCAGGCTCTAGTTACAATTCCCTGAACTGCAGAGTCAGGAAGTTTGAGTGTATCTGCACAAGACTTCTCTAGCTTCATAACAAACCTTGAGTCACCTGAATCTGATCAGGCCAACTGATGTTGTAAGTGAACAAAATTCCCTGCCTACCTTTTCTTTTTCCATTTATTGGGCTAAAAACCTAGTGAAAATGTGGGCGGTTAAACCCTCCATAACGGTCACTAACAGAAGCAAACAATGTTCACAGAATCCCAAAGTCCAGGAACAAATATGCTAAGTTTTCATCCTTAAACTGAGTTTAAGATTTTTTGGGGGGGACATTTACTCCAAGCCAAAAAGTAACCCTAAGAAGACCCCTCTCTTACAGCGGCTGGGAAGCACTATAATTATTTCCCCCTTACCCATCTAATCTCCTCAACCAACACTGGCAGAGGCCCCAGCCTAATAAGAACAACCCTCAACCAAATCTTCTTGAAAGAATTCAGAATGAGCAACTATGGAGGCCCCCTTGGTAGAATAAAGGGCCTGTCCCTCATAAAGTCAACATAAAAAGAGTCAAGTACACAAGTGATTTAAAAGTGTCACTGATTGACTGGGAGTGATGGCTCACTCCTGTAATCCCAGCACCTTGAGAGGCCAAGGTGAGCAGATTGCTGGAAGTCAGGAGTTCAAGACCAGCCTGGTCAACATGGTAAAACCCCGTCTCTATTAAAAATGCAAAAATTAGCCAGGCATGATGGTACATGCCTGTAATTCCAGCTACTTGGGAGGCTGAGGCACGAGAATCACTTGAATCCAGCAGGCAGAGGTTGCAGTGAGCCTGAGATCGCACCACTGCAGCCTGGGCAACACAGCGAGACTCTGTCTAAAAATAAATAAGTAAGTAAATAAATAAAAGTGTCACTGATGCCAACTGTCCATCAGACAGTCAAGGTAGACCATCATGAAATGGCTGCAAGAATACTCTACATTCAAAGACATCTCAAAAGTACCTATCTATTCACATAAACAGTTTAATACAACTCAATCCAATTCTTGCCAATTTGAAACAAGACTGGCATAAAATATAAATCTTCTCCCCAATCAAGGCCAACAATGAAATTAAAGGAAAAAACTCTCACATGAGTACAGTCTGTATTATTTATAGAAACAACTTTCATATCCATTTCAAGTTACTTAAATTCAAAACTTGCTAATAATAGAAACAGTATGTAAGTGTCACTAAAACCGGAAGCTGCTGCAAAATAACATAGAATATTTCAGAGTCAAATTCAAGGATCTGTGTTGTAAAATATTTGGTCTTTGTTACTCTCTCAGCATTTAATTTGTAAAAAGTGAAGATGTTCTAGTTTGGTTAATTAACCACTAACGTTAAGTCAAATAATGAATGCTGCTGTCTCCTAAATTAATCAGAATAGATTAACAGAATCCTTTGAGCTTATTGTTTCAGAACAAATTTCAAAGCCACCACAGTAACTTTCTGGAAGTTAAGAAAGAGGAAATGTGCTTCTCATGTCAACAGCAGAACAGTTTTCAGGAGTCTCATTGTTTCAGTGCAGGGAGCTCAGCTGTCCTGGACTGGCCTGAGTCGAGACAGGAAGAGCTATCAGACTTATGGGGCTGGTCACTCAAGCATGACTGGACAAGACCAGAAGCAGCAGATGTTTAAAGGGTGATGGGAAACAACTATGCAAAGAAGCAAACACTAGCAACTTAAAGAGTTACCAAAGCCTTACTCTGTTGACATAATTTGTAATCAATAAATACGTTTTAATAAAAGTCTGCAAGTTTGTACGATGGGAGCCTCTCTCTCCCTGCTGCTGTGGCCCCTACCCAACTCCTCCCAATAACAACAGTATTATTTCACAACCCCTAGAGCAGGTCTTAAAATGTAAGAGAGATTTTAAAACTATCATTTCTGTCCAAGAATGAGTATTCTGGCATAGTGACGCAAAGAGAAGCCATTCAGATAAACAAGAAACCTATTTTCCAAGAACAAAGAATTGGATTAGACTAGTAATATCTAATAACATCTAAGCCCAATGATGCAAACAAAACAACATGAGAGGAATGTGTACTATACTATGGGCCAAACGCCACAAACAGAAATCTTCTCCTTGCTAAGACTCTTCTTACATAAAGACTCCAGGCAATTATTGTCCCCCAAAATAGCTTTCTTTCCAAAATGACCATTAACCAAAAGCCCCTCTCGCAGAGCTGCGGATAGATGTCAAGTGTTCCATCAAGTGGAACAAGAACTAAAATATGGAACCTTGAAACCACAACTGCTGATATACCAAAGATGAATCCAAATAAACCAGAAAATTCACTCAGAAAAAGTTTAGTTTTCCATCTCCACAGCATGGGTTATCACAGCAGTCTCAAAGGCTCACACCTGTTTCACTGGCTCAGCTGTGCCATCAATGGGAGATGTGGAGATATGCTGAAATATCGTTCCAGTCTCAATAACATACCACGCTGAACTAATGCCTTCTGTGTGGCTTTTTTTCTTTTTAAAGAATATCAAAATGCTAGGGGCTTGAGAGAGATTTAGTTTAAACATTTCACCTGGTACAGTAGCATTAGGACTTTCAAAAATACCAAATTGTTCACATCACAATGTTTCACTTAAGTTCCTCTTTACGAGCTGGCCATCAAAATCCTCTTCCACTTCATACCTACTCTCCTCGTTTATCACCTTCTGGTTTCTAAGGTACTGAAGTATTAGAAAAAAACAAAACAAAACACAGTGCTCAGGTTCTGGAAGGCCTCTCGGGGGATGGGCCTGGGGACACATGGAGGACCCCTTTATACCAAAGGCAAGAGGGCTAGCAGTCCCAAGAGGGAGGACTGCTTCAGAGTTCAACAGAGGTCCATCACTTCTGATCTGCAAATCAGCTCAGCAATACAGAGAGACTCTTCCTGCCAAAAAGCACAAAGCAAGAAGGGGAGTAATGAGAAATCCAAGAGAGTCAAACACCTTGAAAGAGGGCAAGCTATAGCTTGCTGCTACTGCTAGGAGGGCAGCAGTGTTGAGTTTCCTAGCTGGGTGGCTCTCACCTTCTGGACACAGCACCAGGAGGAGGTCCAGGCAGAAAGCAGCTCACAGGGAAGAAGCAAGGCTCACAAAAAGAAGGGTCATCAGCAGCGCACTTCAGTCAAAGTTGGTGCAATTGAATTTTGAGCAGCTGAAGGTCCAGAGACCTCTAGGAATGGAGAAGTACAAAGCGGCCAGAGGCCCAGAACAGGAATCCTGGTGCCATACTTACTGGGTGGGCAGGCCAGCCAGGTAGGGTGCCCAAGAGGGATGATGGGAAGGACAGACAGTAGAGTGGAGGCTAGCAGACGATACATTCTGGGTGGCTACAAACTGAGAACGCTTTAGACCATAAAGGCCAATTGCTTTATAATTTTACTAGTCTTGTTACTTTCATAAAACTATAGCAAAAACTACCAAAACTATATATATTTTTTGAGACAGAGTTTCACTCTATCACCCAGGCTGGAGTGCAGTGGCTCGATCTTGGCTCACTGCAACCTCCCCCTCCCAGGTCCAAGCGATTCTCGTACCTCAGCCTCCTGAATAGCTGGGATATTTTTACAGCTGTGTGCCACCAAGCCAGGCTAATTTTTGCATTTTTAGTAGAGTCAGGGTTTCATCAAGTTGGCCAGGCTGGTCTTGAGTTCCGGGCCTCAAGTGATCCACCCACCTTGGCCTCCCAAAGTGCTGGGATTACAGATGTGAGCCACCGCACCCAGCCCTACTAGAAATTTTTTGTTTCTACAGCTCAGTAAGTAAATTAGAGCTCTACAAGTAGATTAAATGAAATAAATTACTACGCTTGCTGAATTCTCACAAACTGTGACATCTGTATCCTCACCCGTCAACACTACCTGTATACTACCTATGCATTACTCTTCCAAACTGGGTAAACCAGAATGTGCAATCCCCATCTTATTCAATCTTCATGCTACTCTGAACTCTTCCAATCTCCAGCACTCTGCTTACTAAATTCCAGACATATTAATTGAGGACCTGTATCCTGACCATGATTTAAAAAAAAACAACTTCATCAAAACTCAGGACAGAGAAAGTTGCTCCCGGCTCACTGTACAATTTGTTTTGTGAACTAGGCCTGCAATATCTTTGAAGGAGTTACCTGAAATTATTAAAAGCAAAAACCAATCTATATCTCAAAGTTCCAGAACAAAGCTTTTCACTTTCTGAATAGTAGTGAAGCAGAAAAGACGACTTAAACCAGAAGGGTGCCCTGATTACTACATTCCTCCCGAACATTTTCTGAATATCTCCAGTTCTCCTCTCCTGCCTCTTGGAGGAACACAACCAAAACTACAGCGTCAGGTTAACCTTGTCTTGAATGTAAGCTCCTGAAGATATAAATCTTTTGTCTCACACTTTGTCTTTCTGCAGTACTTAGCACAGTCAGGAAACCAGACTTTTAATAACTACAAAAGAATTTATATTACTCCCTCACTTTTTCCAGTTTCAATAATCCCAATCCCTATTTTCCAATCCTTTACACTTTATTGCTTCACAGTGATGGCAGGCCCCTACTGTCTTCCCAAGAAATGGTAAAGGTGTGTACAGGAGGCATTTCTGGGTCTCACACAATCAAAAGTAATTAAAAGTATATGGTTTATATTACCAAACCAATCTTATATAGGCAATCACTTTACAGCCTATATAAGATAATCATTATGTTTATACCACCACTAAAACATCGACTATGCCTCAAGAATAGAGGGAAGCATTTTGTTTTGGGGGCTTTTTTGTTTCGTTTCTGAGACAGGGTCTCACTCTTTCACCCACGTTGGAGTGCAGTGGCGTGATCATTGCTCACTGCAGCCTCAAATTCCCAGGCTCAAGTGATGGCCCCAGCTCAGCCTCCTGAGTAGCCGGGACCACAGGCATACGTCACCACGCCTGGCTAATTTTTGTTTTTTTATAGAGACACGGTCTCCCAATGTTGCCCAGGTTGGTCTTGAACTCCTGGGCTCAAGTGATCCGCCCACCATGGACTCCCAAAGTGCCAGAATTACAAGCATGAGCCACCCTGTCTGGCCTAAGGAAACATTTTGAATTAAGACTATTTAAAATCTAAGACTCAAAGGGGAGAAGTACTAAACCTCATGTCACCCTGCAACTGGAAAAATTTCAGGGTGTCAAGCACCAATTTACAATCATTCCAAGATGTCACTGTTTTCTTCCTAGGTAATCTAAAACTGCAGCAAAGAAAAGTTCTTACCGCTGTAGACTGTGCTTTAAAAATATTTCAAGTTCACACTTGAACTATGGTAATATGTAAGTAATACATATTACTTACTCAATACATATTACTTACTGAACATACCAACCTATGGGTTAGTTCTATTTATACCAAAGGTAAGAAAAAAAAATTAGTTTCCTTATTTGCTATTTTTGCAAATGGGAGTTAATTAGATAAAGAATCCTCTGGCTTACAGTAAATCTACCCCAATATAACAAAACAAAAAATCAGGACTTTGGATCCTTCTCTGACATCCTTCTATGCTCCTTAATTAGATATTTCATTGGCTTTCAAGTGCTCAACTTTTGGCTCTGAGATAATTTGCATTCAGTTAGACATTTTAAGCCACCCTGTCACCATTATAGAGAACTGCCTAATGAGGTCCCCTTAGACAAGGTCTGATTTGACAACCACCTGCAATTTTAAGACTAAATTTAATACTAAAATGATCCAAGGTTTCCTAATTTCTCTGAATTTGAAAGGATTTGGTGAATGTCATTCCCTAAAGATGGGGCAGTGGGGAGGTCATATTTCATTAAAGAATATCTTCAGTTTGAAACACTTTCAAGTCAACTATATAATTATCAAGTGAACAGAAAATCAGATAAACTCACAATTTCACCTCTGACTCCTTGAACACAGCATCTCCCTCCTTGAAAAGTTAATGGATAGTGAACAAAAAGACCCACCTGATCACTTCTATGCTCTTCTGGAGTTTAAGGGGGCCCATGGGGGCAGGGGGAGCCAGGTAAAAGTCAGCCAGGATGGAGGAAGAACAGAAGAGCAGGAAGGAGTCTCAGGTCCTCAAGAGCTGGCCAGAGAGCACAGAGCGCTGGAATCTAACTCCTTCATTTCAGGGTTAAGGAAACTGAGGCCCAGGGAGACAAAGTTATTTGCCCAAAGTACAAGGCCAGGAAGTGATGGGAAACAGGCCCAGGATACCTAAATCTAGTTACTGAAAGAGCAGAATTCACCGACATTAATTAACGAAAACAAACGTTCAAACAGCCACAATGGGGGGCACCTTTCTATGCGTTCACCTCATGATTTTCTCCAAGACAGACCACAAGATGAGGGCAGGGGAAAACGTGTCAGGGAGGGAGGGTTCTGAATAATACACACGGGCTGCTCTCCTCCACACCATTTACAGGAGATTCTGTTTTAGAGACAGGGTCTTGCTCTGACACCCAGGCTGGAATGCAATGGTACAATCATGGCTCACCTGCAGCTTCCAACTCCTAGGCTCAAGCTATTCTCCTGCCTCAGCCCCCCAAGTAGCTGGGACTACAGGTACACGCCACCACACTGGCTAATTTATTTTTTCTAGAGACAAGGTCTCACTATGTTGCCCAGACTAGTCTTAAACTTCTGGGCTCAAGCGACCCTCCTACTTTGACGTCCCAAAGTGCTGAGATTATAGGCATGAGCCACTGCACCAGTATACAGTAGATTTTATATGTGTATTTGGTTTTGATTTTTATACTTTTATGAGAACTAAGATGGAATCCGCCCCCCTTTTCCCCAGAAAAGGAATATCCTAATAGCTTCACATTGCAAATGGAATACAACATAAACAGAAAAAACTGAGATGGAGTAATTAGGAGGTTTAATAAGTCAGACTTTGCTAGAAATGGCAAAACACCTCCGATGCTGAACAGGTACACTTGAGATTTTTGTTCTCTAAAGCCTAGCTTTAAAAGAGCTTGAGACACTTTGTAAAGAAGAATAAAGCCTCCATTCTATAAGCGTAACCAGTAAGTTGGAGGGAGACTGAGTACCACAAAAATCAGTGCTTCTCATACTTGAACATACACAGGAATCAACAGGGATCTATCTATCCTGTCAAAATGCACATCCTCATTCAGTATGTCTGGGGGTAGGCTTGAGATTTCCTGGTGATACTGATGTCAATGGTCCATGCTACAATTTTATCTAAATTGACACATAATAATTATACATAATTATGGAGTACTGAGTAACACTATGATACATGTATACAGTGTATAATGATCAAATCAGGGTAAAATGGGGCAGGGGTGGTAATATTTAATAAAGAGACATATTCTGTTTGAAGGGCCTCTAAGACAACTATAAAATTATCAAGTGAACAGTAATAGAAATTCAACTAAATTCACAATTTCCTCTCTGACTCCTTGAACACAGAATCTCCATCCTTGAACAGTTAACAAAATGACCCACCCTGATCACATCTATGCTCTTCTGAGCATATCACCTCGAACATTTGTCATTTCTCTGTGGGCCATAAAATACAGGAGGTATTTTATCACCACATTTCAAAGTATGTTTATTTCACAATTTGGACTGCTAGCTACAAACAGTGACATGTGAGTCTTTTTCCCTCTGGTTAGTGGTAGGCCCTGTAGAAATGTCAGCTTTTTTTTTTTTTTTTTTTTCCCTTTGCGGGAAGGAGATAGGAGTCAAGTCCAATAAATAAGTGTAAAAGCATTTGGTACATGGCATGGTTATTTAATACAACAGAATTTACTCTGAGTTGGAAGGACAGGGGTTTCAGCCTTTGTGTTTGTCATACAACAAAGGGACTTTAGGTAGATAAAGTTATGGAACATGAGACTTCATTCTTCTTATTAAATGGCCAAATGGACCGAATGTTTGCATGAAAGCTAATCTTTCCTTCCATGAAAAGGAAATTAAGCCCACTTTCTCCCAAACGGGATGCTTTTCAGGAGTCCTGAGCTATGTTCTGGCGGAAAGCTGGGGTCTGTGACCATAGAGCAGGACTGCCATCATCCAGGCCATTATCATCAGGAATGCCTAACATCGCTTCTTTCTGCAGTCTCACGTGCCTTGGTTAAGATGTAAGCTTTCTGAAGACTACCTTGCATACAGCCTTTGTGGGCTACTCCATATTTGACAAAAGAAATTTTAAACTAGCTTTAGGAAGAGATGTAGCTTTGGAGATCTTGACTCAAATCCCTGCCAGTTATTTAGTTACATGACCCTGGGCAAATTACATAAGCTTTCTGTTTCTCAACTATAAAAGAAGTACGATAGATACCAGTGAGGTTCCAGTGAGATCCTGTACTTGTGACCAGCCAGTGAGCGTCTAGGGTTAGGATTATCACTGTCGCCATCAGGGCCATCCTTCTGCAACTGTCTTACTGTACTAAATACACGTGTCACTGAGCAGGCTCTGTTCTCAATGAGAACGGAAGTTCCATGCCAGCAACATCTAATTGTTCAAACATCACTGATAACTCTTGATTTCTGCATACTCATCTAAGCACTACAGTATACAGAAAAGACCGTAAATCATATGCACAACCATTCTCTCCACTGTCCCCAATGCCATCTCATCATTGATCCTCCCCTACCTTCCTACCACCTCCTCTCATCCTCATTCTGTCAAAAGACAGCAAGGTACCCCAAAGGGGAGGAAGACAGCACCTAAATTCTCATTCCACCTCCCTACATCAAGAAAAATGTGTCCTTCATGAGCCAGCAGCAACTCATCTCCCCAAGCATGGCGTAATAAGAATGGACTGCTCTTTTGCTGTCAGTTTAGTATTGATCACATGGGGGAGCCTATTTACTAAAAGCAAAAACCTACAAAACCGCTGTTCACAGCTAGTCACACGCGATTAATGCTTTAATATCTAGTCTTTCCTCATACATTCTCAATCAATCACCACAATAACCCCAGAATCTATTAGGACTATTACTATTATTACCAAGATAAAGACAAAGGCTATTGGAGTTTGTTGCCAGAGATGAGTTCCTGGTCACCCAGCCTTGGAGCCTGTTCTCTTACTCTCTAAGGCAGACATCTTCCCAATAAGAGGGTAGTGGGAACACAAAAACATCTTTGTTATCAGAATCACCTATGTAATTCAACTGCGCACATTTCTGACAGAGCCCAAGGCCCATTTTTATCAGTCTGAGCTGCATCCCTAACTGTGATCAGGACCGATAAATGACAGCCCACCACCTGGAGGCCCTTAGTCATAGCTTCAACAAGGTCCCCTGTGTCAAAATGTAAATGACAACGCTGAGTCAAGGTTGGAGCCTAAACCCTACATCTTCCCTCGGTAAACGGTCCTGCCTTAGAAAGAACTTTTCCCTAAGTCTCTTCTGCCAGTTCAGGGCAGAAAGTAATGGTCAGCCTTGGAGTGCTGCTGACTCGCACCCTGGGAACTTCTAAGGGGCCCTGTTCACCAGTGTGAAGGCGCCTCTCTCACTGCCCACACGCTTCTCCAGCTCAAAGGGCCTTTTCAAAGGGATTAGAGGTGTGCTTCAAAATCTTCATGAAGTAATTTAATAATGTATGTGTCCAGTACTTCAGTCCCCAAACAGAAAGGAATGTGCCCAGGAGCCGGCAGGCAGAGCCACATTCTTCCTGTTAACCTGTTATGGTGGGGGCGGTGCTCGGGCCAAGTCCTCAGAGGCTTTCCCCACCTCAGAGCATCAGGCTCTCATTTTCAATTTCCAACTTGGACTTTTCTCAGTTTCAAATCATAGGCTAACAGAGGTTGAAGATCCTGACAGGGCATAATATCCTCTACCAAGTCAAGACTGTGATAGGCAAAAGGGAACAAAGGAAAGAAAGAGGCCCCATTTCAGAGGAGGGAAATGGAAATCTACTCATGTTAAGTGAGAAGACGGAACATCGGTGAAACTGGCTCTTCAGATGGCATATGGCACGGAATAGCAACTTTTGTCAAGTACTATGCATGAAATAAAGTAACAAATGGGCAGGATGGTACTCTTTAGTTCAGTTTTTGGGGCTTTTTTGTTAATGTTGTTACTATTTCTTTAAAGAAGGGGCATTCACACAAATAAATTTCTTTCCCTAAAATTCTGATCAAATTCATGACCATTTCTGATATATTATTTGCAAGAGGGAACAAAAACAAACGAATGAACAAAAAACAAACTAATGAAATCAACCAGTCTTTTCCACTAGCATTAAAAAAAAAAATCACACAACATCAAAACTTTAAAAGACAAGCTGATGCTTTCTTGAATGGATTCTTTCAGGAATATTTACATAAATGTGGTTCACAAGGTCACTACCCACCCAAATTTGTGGGGTGGTTTTTATGAGCTAAGTTCTTGTTTTGCCCTTCATAATGTCCCATCTCTGAACCTGAATACACCCCTAGCTCTGCTCTACTCCCAGTGTGGTTCTGGGGCCAGCAGCACCGGCATCACTAGGAGCTGGTTACAAATGCAGGACCTTGGGCTTCAGCCCAGACCCACTAAATCAGAACTGACAAGATCCCCAGGTGATTAATACATACACGGAAGTTTGCCATCTCGCAAAATGGTTTATTATTTCATTTTCACAGCTCAATTAAGAAAGTCTTCCTTAGTCATATGCCTTCCTAATAAGT
Organism: Macaca thibetana thibetana; assembly: GCF_024542745.1. Taxonomy (NCBI): domain Eukaryota; kingdom Metazoa; phylum Chordata; class Mammalia; order Primates; family Cercopithecidae; genus Macaca; species Macaca thibetana. The sequence continues at coordinate 19,344,767 of NC_065594.1, forward strand.
ACCATTTATGGATGCTTCTCTGGTAACTAGATGACTTGGGAAAATAAATCTTGTTTGTTGTATGAAATACTTTTAAGATAAAGTTCTTTTTTGGTATGTGCAATGTTTTGGGGGAAGGGGGAATTGCTTAATCCATTAACAGCCTTCTACAACACACCCTACTGTCATTATTTCTATTGATCAAAAATGTACACTATAAACAAGAAAAAAAGCAAGTATATCCATATTAAACCAAAAATACCAACTGAGCAAAACATGGCAATAAAAGTCAAGTGAAAAACACACTGGGGAAAAAAAAAAAAAAAAGCTTACAAAGTCTGTTTGCAGAGTTACTCTTGTCAGAGAAGAATATATCTGCCATACAATTCAGAGTGAGAGCAACTGCTTCTGTCTAAAAGAGATGAGATTTCCCCCACATGCCAGGCCTTGCCCTCAGCATTTTATATACTACATTATATAATTTAAGCCTCACCACAGCCTTACATGATGGGCACTGCTTTACTGAGGTCTAATTTACACACAGCCAAATGCTCAAATGGGCTGTGTACAGCTGGATGAAGTTTTATACATGTACCCTGTGAAATCACCACCCACAGGTATTGTCACTTACTAGCACTTACGTTCGTTTTGCTTGTTTATTGAAATTTATACGAATGGAATTGTGTGGCATGTGTCTTTGTGAGCCTGGCTTTTTTCATTGAGTGGTTCTAGATAGGGTGGGTAGGGAAAAGGAATGCCCTGCTAAGGAGCACAGAAAAGTGTAAAATATCTCAAAGGGAGGGAGTGCCCCTCCTCGGGCCTGGGAGGGGTGGTAGAGGAATCTGTAGGAAAGGAAGCTGGAAAGATGGGCCTTTCAGATGGTGAGTGGTCTTGATGCCCAGGAAAAGGATTTAGATTTTATCCTCAAAGTAGCACAGTATCTGAAGATGTTTCAGGAGGTGAAATGTTATAATTAAAGTGATGCGTCATCTTGCCCACAGCAGAGTGAAGGAAGGAACCGGAGGCAGCAAGCCGATGAAAAGACCAGTGTAGTGACCCAAGCATGAAATGATGAAATGGTTCCAGCCAACTAGGGGAAGGGAAAGAGGAAAACTCCAAGAAGCCTCAAGTCCATGCTCCACTGCAGAGGCAAAAGAGTTGAATTGGAGTTTTTCCCACTGATCCAGCACTGAAAGCTATCCTCACCTAAAAAATAATGGTAAGTGCTATTCAAAACCTGATGACCTCAGGAGGAGAAACCCATTTCAAAGAGGAAGACAAGTTCAAAACAACAGCCAGCCATCTGGTCCTCACTGAGGTGACAAATTAGACCAAAGCTCAGGAGAAAAGATGGAGAGATATGGACATGAGAGGTGAAGAACAAGACAGCTGGAACTAAATGGGCCTCCAGAAACCATCTGTGTGTGTGTCAAGGTGACAGGCTGAACCAGTCAGAAGGCACCACCACAGAAGTGCACAGGGGCTTTACCTTGGGGGGCACTCACATAAATTAGTAAAAGGAGTGTGCAATCTGACAGGAAGAGGGTAGGAGTATGATAAAAATCAAAGACTGTAGCATTAGCAAAAATTCCTGCCAATTAGGCATTCAAAATTTAAAGTCGCCTTTTCTCAACTCCAACTACTGCAAATGCTGAGTCAGATTCTCCCAAAAAACACAGTATTTCAGAAGCTTCATTAACTCCTTCCAGCATCTTCAAGGTATTACTTTGCAAATTACTGTCTGGGTATGCTAAACTTAGTAAATTACTGTTTGGGTAGACTAAATAGTAGCTTAGTACTCTGAAAGAGTTAATGGAGCTTCCAAACTGTCTAATTTACTCCTAAGGTGCTTTTGATAGTCAAGACTCTTAACTTAATTTGCATATTACCAATGCAAATTTCAAGGCAATCCAATAAACTGGGAATTCAAATTTATGTCCAAATTGGATCCAATAGACTTTTATTTAGACTTCCTAATCATCATAAATCTTAGATGATTACAACCAATCAACAGGGGTCTTTCCTCAAGCAATCTACTACAAATTAAAGCTAAAAAGTGATGGAAAAACATAAAACTTGAGATCAAGGTTTACAATTAATGTGTGTTTAGAAACATGAGTCTGGGCTATGTCTGGTCTGTCTAAAACCATCCCACAGCCACAGATTATTATACCTCAACACCCCCCACCACCCGTTTTCTCTTCTTTGCAGCTATTTTCCCTTCCATCAGACTATAGTAACTTCTGCCACACGACAAATTTGTTCGTTAAAGTCCAGTCTTTGAAGGATATTAAATAATTCCTAAGATGAGGCATGTATCTCTTCTCTAAAGGAAAACAATAAATAACATAAAAACAAGAATTTAACTTTTGACTTAAAGGTGATTGTTATGTGCTCAAGTCACTTTCCAGTTATGCTGTCAATAATGTTAATAGTATTTTACATTATTCACTGACTGAACTTTGTTAATCAAAAAAGCCGGCAAGCTTTATACATACATTCACCTTCAAAAAGATAATGCATAGAAAACAAAGTAGAAGCACTGCTAAATAAGTAGTGATAATTTTGTTTAATTAAAACAATATGGCTGACTCTTCCCTATTTTTCAAATTTGCTTTAATATTTTTAAATTATATATACAAATTTAAACACGTATTTGTTCTCAAGCCCCCAAGCAAACCTGAATAAATCAATCTTCTGAATTGTCCAATGTACTAAACATTGATTCTCCAACATAATACTTTTTAAAATTTCTGTTAAAATTCTCAGTGACAAAATGGGTTTTTTGGTCAGATTGGCACCTTTTTAGGCACGTTTCTAAAAGATGTTGTTTTTGCCTTGTTATTCTTTTGAAAAATTTAGAGCAATATCTAAGCATCTTTGTACTAGTACTGTTTTACCATTAATGACTTGATTTGATAAATACTTCGAAATGGAAATATCACCAGAGATCACAGTTTAGACCTATTAATTTTAAAAAATAGAATTGTATCTACATTTTCAAATGTTAGCGTTTTAAAAATACGGCAACTAGCACTCTCTAGAGAGGTACCTACGTTATCATTAATAATGAAATTACATATGCATACATTTCAGAGCCAAGAGGCACTAGCTGAAACCACACACATAGAAAGATTCATGTAAACCTTAGTCCCACCATTAAAGCAAAAGACAAGCATCTGGTTTTCTTAATTTATTAATATTTTCAGTTCCATCACAGTGGTTTTTTACTAACTACAAATTAAGTAGCCAACCTATGCCTTGATTGCAGGCATAATATGCTTAATATGCTTTCCCTTTCCCTCACTTTCTGAAGGTGAATCTGAGCAAAAGAAATGTGGCAGGACAACCATGGGACAGTGAATCTAAACATATTCTATGGCATTTAAATTAGTCATTTGCAAGAAACTAACCCTGTTATCCACAGAGAAATTTTCAAAAGGAATAGGTATATAACTAAAAGCGTTCAAAGAAAAATTTTAAAGTCTTTTCTCTTTCTCCCCAGTCTCACTTTTGAGGACAAGAAAATTTTAAAATTCAAAGCATAAAACTCATTAATATCAATCCCTTAGGGGAATAAATGTGGAGGGTGGGAGGAGATGCATAATCAATGTACCTGAAAAACAGAAAGAAATTCACACAAGCAATGTAAAAGATTATTTCAAACATGAAGGGGGAGAGATTGATCTTTACCTGCTAATGTGAAAGCTGCTACAGCTTTCTTAATGCTGGTGTTTTTCTACCCAAGGTCATTTACATTTTTTAAAACGGTTATTTTAATTTCATTCCAACACAATGCATTCTATCTAGATGGCATGATTTACAAAGCCCTGATACAGCACCTTTCAACACTACCTGCCAATCATTTAAGGCTTTTCCAGGTTTTGTGTCAGAGATTTAGGTATAGGTTAGCAGCAAATCCTTCTTAGTTGACACATGTGAAGATGACCCAAATGCAAAACAAAGCAAAACACACTACCAAGCTCACCTACCTGATAAGTCTTCTCCAAGTTACACTACCATAAAATTAGTAAGAGTTCAAGGTCCCAATCCAGAGGCAACTTCATGTGGGATGAGTGATGGATGGATGGGAATGAACACCACACATGCTCTGCTCATGCACTCACTGCCTACATCACTGCACAGCTAGGCCACTAATGAAGATCTCAATCTGATGAAGTCATTTCCTCAGTTGCAATTTAGGGAGTTGGCAATGGTCCTTAAGGTCTCTCCCAGCTTACTATGCCTGTACCGTGTATTTCCATTTTAGGCTTCTCTCAGCACATGTTTAAGATAAATCTTATTTTATTACAGGGTAATGAGGAGAAACAATATGTATCCTTAAAAAAGTAGGTTAGCTATGGCCTTTTGGCAATCAATGCTCTTAATGCTGCTGACTATTAGGTGGAAAGGTGTTATCCAATCCCAATCCAACCCAAACCAGATGGAGACCCTAGTCAGCACATGAATCCAAAAAAAAAAAGGTTGAGTTACAGCAAGGATTTTAAATATATACATATATTATAAATAAAAAAGTATGTATACCTTATATGTGTGTGTGTTTGTGTTGTGCGTGTGTATATGTATATGTATTCCTTAAACATTTGACTTAAAAATATACAGGTAACTGTGCTTGAGGTACAGCAAACCTTTGAATCAAGATACTCTGGTTAGGCTTCCATTCTTTCTTATAAACCCACAGCATATTGTCACCACAGATTTACGATTTGGATTTCTTTCAAGTGGAAGAGGAATCCAACTGAACCCCTTTCATATCAATCCAACTACAGAAGTTCTCCATGGTTTCCCCCAATCTTACAGGGTCTCACTGCAAATAATTTATCAGCAGCTTAAGTCTTTCAAGGGGTTCAACTTAGTTCTTCCTAAAGATAATTATTTTCACATTCATATTTAACAGCTAACTTTTTATTAGGAAAACAAGCACTACTGCACAAACACATCTGAAAAAGCACAACTGAGTTTCAAGAAAACTGTAACTCAACTACTGTACTAGAGCTTAGCTTTAGCAGTCAGAGTGCCATATACAATCACAAAGTGTGTTTTGTCAAGGGAATTAAGAGCTGGGGTTGATGTGGTGTGCTGGGGAAGCAAACGTCAGGTGAGAAAGCTACAGTAGATGATGGTGTCGCCATAGAAATTTACCCCGAACACTTAATGTGCCAAAATGGGGCAAAGACTAGGAAAACTACAGAGCGTCTTTTTAACTGTGTGATTTATACTGAATGTGACAGAATTAGCCTAAATTTTGCAACTTCCACCAAAAAAAAACACACAAAAAAAAGACAAGACATGCCACCTAGAAGCACTATTAACACTTTAAATGTGTGAGTGTCACTTGTTCTTACAAGGCAATCTTTTGAAAAATCTAGTTAGTGATACTGTATATGTATGTGTATGTACCTACATGATATTTAATGTGCACGTATGACTGAGTTCACTCAACTATCTCATAATTAGTCTAATGTCAGATTTTTTTTATTATTATTCTTGCCTCTGGAATAAACCATATGATCTGTACGTGGTTCTCTTGGTATGTTTATCTTCCCGTGTGCTATTTACACTTATATTAGAATTGATTCATGTACATTCAGCCCAGAATCATATTGGCATCAGGCAAGGACACCTACCCACCAGCAACTATGACCAGGCAGACACAAACACATAATCTATACTACAGAGAACTAACTGAAAGGTGATGCTACTTCATCACAAGCCTTTCTCTCCTGGAAGCTTTCTTCTTTAAACATGCCATGACAAAAGGAGTCTAAACCAGACAACTCTATATTTTTTCACCTATTTGTAAATATTACTGTCATCCCTAAAAAGTCTTATGTATAAGAATCACACACTAGATTAAGATGTTAATTTTTTTCCAGACAGAAACCAAAAGTGTATTCATTTAACATTATAGACAGTAAAACAGCTATATGTTAACATCCTTTCTAAAATTCAATTGGTTCCTATTTCACACAAACCCTTTCCTCTAGTTCCCAGCCTCAGGAATGTAGATTTTGCTATGAATAATCATTTGTTAAATGCTATAGAAACCTGGAATCTTTGTTTCCAGAATTTAAAAACTGGTACATATTTGATTTAAGTAAATCAGTAATGATGTTCTTCATCATTTACTTTTTAAAAACCTGATATATATCATATATGTACATGTTGATATATACATAAAATATCATATAAATAAGTATTTTTAGTCAATGGTCATCCAGTCTTCATTTTTAGTCACCAAAACCACACACTGTGTGGGCAACTCAATAATAAAACACAGTTACTAACAAATGTTTATAGCAGTAAAGAAATAGAAAAATAAGCCGGGCGCGGTGGCTCAAGCCTGTAATCCCAGCACTTTGGGAGGCCGAGACGGGTGGATCACGAGGTCAGGAGATCGAGACCATCCTGGCTAACACGGTGAAACGGCGTCTCTACTAAAACATACAAAAAAAAAAACAAAACTAGCCGGGCGAGGTGGCGGGCGCCTGTAGTCCCAGCTACTCCGGAGGCTGAGGCAGGAGAATGGCGTGAACCCGGGAGGTGGAGCTTGCAGTGAGCCGAGATCGCGCCACTGCACTCCAGCCTGGGGTACAGAGCGAGACTCCGTCTCAAAAAAAAAAAAAAAAAAAAAAAAAAGAAATAGAAAAATAAAACTCTTAAAATTCACCGCTCAACCATGTCATTTTTTTTCCTGATCAAGGAAAATTCCAGGATATTTTAAGAGAATTCCAGAGTACCTGCAGATGCTCTGTGACAACACTAAGCATTCCAGTGCTCACAGTTGGTGCTTAAAACTGTAACCTAGCAGCATTACACACACACATTTCCTACTCGATAGCTCCCTACCCTCAAAAAGAAATGATGGGGACATGGCTCCCATTTCTCCAGCCTTAACTCCAATCACACAAATCCAACCACCTGTACTTCTCAATTCCTCCCCACTGTCCAGGCTGCTCCTCCCCGAATCTCCTCTCAATCTGGCCCAAATACAGCCTCAGCCTGTTGAAATTCTATCTATACTACAGTGCTCATCATAGGTGTGCGCTCTATTTTTTCCTGGTTCCAACCCAATGGTGACCTTTTCTAGCCCCTAAACCCCCAAGGTACTCCCTTTTCCACCTCTCTAGTCACTTGCCAGCAGTACATATGTATTAGTAGCTACATAAGCCCTGAACCTGCTCGGAGGTGTGGAAAGCTAGTGTGTGAAAGAAGGCCACAAATTATACCAGTAATGCTGCTGACACTAACCACTAAGAGATACCTCTTGATTATCAGCTGAGAAGTATTGAAAAGTAGTAGGTACGAGCCTAATAATCTAGAAAACATACATCGACCAAGCAATAATAAAAATATCAACAAATTTGGAACAACAAAAAACATATTCTAACAATAACGTAGTGGAATTTACTGAAAGGCATGTTCTACTTAACCAAAATACTGTGGAAAAACAATTTTTCCAAATGTTATCTAGCAAGATAGAGCAAATGTAAAAATTGAAGATCAAAATAACCTCCATCACTTTATTGACCAAGGTGGTTTTAAACCTATCAAGTTGACAGTTTTCCAAACTGAGTTTCTATCACTCTTCAACACAGACTACACCGTATATCTCATCACCCAGAGCTATATAGCCTAAAACTGACTATTTCAAGGACCAGCAACATGGTTGGTTGGTTTCTTTGTTTGTTTGTTTCTTTATTTAGAGACAGAGTCTCGCTCTGTCACCCAGGCTGGAGTGCAGCGGCACAATCTTGGCTCACTGCAACCTCTGCCTCCTGGATTCAACTGATTCTCCTGTCTCAGCCTCCTGAGTAGCTGGGATTACAGGCACGTGCTACCACCACACCTGGCTAATTTTTGTATTTTTAGTAGAGACGGGGTTTCGCCATGTTGGCCAGGCTGGCCTCAAACTCCTGACCTCAAGTGATCTGCCAGCCTCGAATTCCCAAAGTGCTAGGATCACAGGCGTAAGCCACCACGCCTGGCCATGAAAAGGGGATTTTAAGTGACAGCACAGCATGTTATTTTCTATGGTGGGGCTCGGGGAGAGGCAGGGTGCCAAAAGGGACTGAGGAGGACTGTAAGAGTGATTGTCCATAATGGACACTACTTGCCAGATGTCAGCCCAGCTCATGCCCCTCCACTGTCCCTCCATCCTCCCCAAGTCATAGTACAGCCTGCAGGTCCCTGCAGCTCCCACATCCAACTTCCTCACTGCCATTCCTATCTCATCACATCCCTGCCCCTGCTTTAAACTCCTCAGTAACTTCCTTTTTCCATCAGGTAAAGACCAAGGTCATGTCATGCAAGGCTCTCAGATCTAACCCTGTCTGCTTCTGAAGCTTTGTCTCACCCTGCCTTTCCCTTCAGACTTTGTAGTTAGGCCCCCAAAAAATATTGTGCCACTTCACCCTTCCCAGAAAGTTCTCTATAAACCCACAGATCCGCCCAACTTCTCCCCACTCCTCAATCAAGACCAGACCCAGGTTTCTTCCAAGTGAGATCTCCCTATGTCTCCCATGTGGCCCTTCTATGCCTTGGTTGGGCCTCTGGTACAGAAGGCACAGTGCAACTCTGTTTACACATTTGTCTCCCAGACAAAAACCGAAGGGCAGCAACCATGCTTCCTCGTGCTACACCCTGAGCGCCTAGCAAAATGCTGGGGACACAGCATGGGGTCAAATGTCTATGTCAATCTTGTTTGAACACTCCCAGTCCTCTGAAGCAGAAAGCTGTCCATCCTAGGCAATAAATATAACCACCAGAAAACCATCATTCTTCTTGGACACACTTTCAGGCTAGGGAATTGTTTCCCTACTAATTTCCCACTTGGGGTTTCTTCTTTCAACCATTTGTTCCTAGAGTGCTATACTACAAATCAGGCACTGTATTAGGTAGGTAGGTAGGTAGGTAGGTAGGTAGGTAGGTAGGTGGGTGGGTGCGTGGCACGGAGGGAGGGAGGGAAGGAAATAAAGTTATCAGGGAGCTTAAAGCCTATAGGGGAGATTCTATAACCCCAAACACAACATTCAACAGTCATTACTCCACACTATTTAGTATTGTACACATAGGTAGTACATCTCTATACATTCAATGTTTTTAACCCCATTTGTCTACTAAAGTCATTCTGTTGCCTTGAGCCTACACCAACATAAAGGTGGGAATGGAGGTGCCAATAAATGAAACCTGTATCAACAGATAAGAAATCAAATCTCAATTCTAGTAGTAGAAAGAACGAAGAAGATGGGCTAGCCCAGTATCTTCATTTTACAGAACAAGAGGCCCATGGTAGAAAAAGGTTACATGAATTGCCTGGAGTCCCCCAATAGGTACACTGCTGAACCAGATTTTGAATCCAGATCTCTTAAGTCTTGGCTCAATTCATGCACTCTCTTTCTTGTCCCTTACCTAGCTGATAGTAACATGTCTCTCATGGTGTGTTAAATTCAGTCCACGTCCATATGAAAAACTGAACTAGTGTTTCTTGGGGCAGAGGAAATGACAAAAGCCAAACGCAGTAAAACAGCACCATATAATCTCATAACCAAAAGCTACCCTCAGCTGCTAACATTTTTAGCATTTGTGGTAGGACAGAATTATTGGTCCCAATTCTTCACTCTCTGGTAACTGTATTTCTACAGCCTCTTGTGGGTAAAGCACACTTTCCTCCTTCTTGATTCCAGAGATGCTATGGCTAATGGGATGCTAGGGAATCTGATGCTGGCAAAGACTTGAAACATACTCATGCAGTCAGGCTTGCCCTCTTGCACATGACACTACCATGAGAAGAACTTACCCTAGTCACTCACCTTCCAGCCAAGGCCTCAAAGTGAGACACATGGAGTAGGCTGCTGCAGGGAATTTCATACATGTGAGCAATAAATAAATACATACGGTTGCATGCCATTGAGACTTTGGGGGTTGTTATGGAGCAAAAGCTGACTGATAATCACAATGTGTTATCCTTCAAGTCAAAAATGCATATTTCTCCTTATCTGTCACTGCTGTAACCCCTCAGAGTATTAGCTCGCTGTTGAAGTAGCAATCACCTTATTCTTTTTCTATTTTACATTTCTCTAGGCTATCTTTTTTCAGATTCTCTTCAGAAAAGAACAATGTCTACAAATTGAAGTGTCATCTCCAAGGCTTTTCCTGATTCTTAAGGTAGGTATTATATAAGAGGGTGGCAGAAAATGTTATCCTTTCAGTGTCACGTCACAAAATGCCTCCTTTTTCCTTCAAAGCAGTAAAGTAAGATTTGTCATGATCATGGTTAATTTATTAAAGATAATTTTCAACTCATATGATGGATCCTAGAGATGGGTGGGAAGGGGGTACATGTATCTTCCTTCACTGCAAGTACTAAAGATTTTTAAAAGCTGTTTTAAAACCTTCAGCTGAAATAAATGTTAAAATACAATGACTTTTGGTATTTTTAAAGGGCCTCCAAATCAGGGTAACTTTAAACAATGACACTCAATGTAAATGCCCTTCAATTGTGCCATTTTCCCATTCCAGCACACAGCTCAATGTCATTAAAACTACTCAAATTTAATTAATTATCATTATCATTTGTAATTTTTGAAGCTCAGTAGACCTGAAATAAAATTACGTTTGGATGACAAAACACATTATGCAATAAAGTCATCTGGAGGGTAGAATACCAAACTGGGAGCCTACTGCTTCTTTTTCCTTCTGCTTGCCATGACAAGGTTAATTTGTTTGCTTTCTTTTTCTTCCTTCTGTCTTACAAAGGAGATGCATACACTTACTTTGGAAAGGATGTAATTTCTATATATGTATCAGTCTACACTGTATTAATATGCCTAGAGTGTGCATAGAATTATGCATGAGTATTTGTAAATTTAAGTCTGTTTACTCAAAACCACAGAAAATACAGGTTTCAGTGCATCCTCCTTTTGATGCCAAAGGAGTGAGTGATTTTCTCAGGAAAATGAAAGCTAATTTCTTCAATTCTGGACTACAGATAATTAGAACTGACTACAAAAACAAGAAGTAAACATGTCTTCCTGTTTTTGAACCAAAGCTAGTAGAATAGCATTGTCTTCAAGGAAAACTTTATTTGCATATATTCAAATTCATGCCTAAAGAAATTCTTCAGGGTGGGAAAAAAAATTCCTCAAGGCCCAGGATTTTTAACCTGGAGCCCATGGACAGAACTCAAGGGATTCATGACCTTGGATAGGAAAAAACACATTTTTATGAGTCACTCATTAAAATGTAGCATTTCTTCCAATTACGAATGTAGGCAACACATCACAGTATTGGCAGTACCTGTGACTTTGACACCAATAGAAATTGGATGCCTTCACATTACAGTTGCTGTCAAAAACCCGAAATATTGTTTATTCATCTCCACCTCGAAATTATAGTGACCCACCACTAAATAGTATGTAATGTATTGATAAAGAAGCACATCTATTACCCTATGACAATTTTGACAACTGTATTCAATGTAACTGCTTTCCTTTGCAATCGCATGTAATTTAATATTATGTACCCTGCGACACTGAGGACACGCTGCATCCACTTGCCACACTCTCACTCCTCAGCTGCCCGTCTTTATTAACTAAGGACATCCGGGGTGCTTTTTGTGGAAGCATGAGCATACTGTACTGAGGGAAGGGAGAGGAGATAACAACCTATTTATATATATCTATAACAGTGAAATTTTTAAAAATGGTAATTATGATGAGGCATCTGTCTATTTGGCACCATCTAAAACCAGCAAGCAATAATTGTACAACAAGGGGGTGTTTAGTGTGTGAGGTTTAGGACATTGTGCCAGAAAACCTAAAGCATCCAAGTTGTAAAACATTGTAATAAGCAGGTAATCCTAGGCCCAGCGTCCAAGTTTCTGCCCTAACCTGTTCCTTATGATTATGATTTTAAAACATCTCAGTGTCAGCAGGTTCACTGTGAGTCAGACCTGAAATAATAAATGGCTTATTTTCCATCCTGATGGAGGAAATACATCATGGCTCATTGTGGCTCACTTAACTGAGGCTGTTTTTACAGGAAAATATAAAAATAACTAAGCCATTCCGCCTTACCATTTTTATTTTAAATTTTTTTATTAACAAAGCTCTACAATCCATTTTAAAAAGAAAAAGCATGTTTTCAATACAGGCTATAAAAACAATAGCTCACAAACATCTAGAAGGAAAAATAACATAAACTGAGAAAATTATGCTTGTAACCAACAAATACCCTGGTTTGCCAAAATAACCAGTGAAATGCATTCACTACATCAAGATAAAGTGCTGCTTATTTAAATAGTCAACCACGTGGTAATGCTGTTAAAAGACAGCCAAAATCTTCTACCAGTATTCATTAAGGTTGCCACGCCTTAAAAACCACATGTATCTATACACATACGTGTACATAAATTCCAGAATGCAAAGTCTTAGTTGTTGTAACCTCTCAACTGAATGTTACGAGAAAAGTTATATCTTCACCAAAAATAAATGCTTATTCAGTGGCATCAATACTGCACATAGGCTGTAAAACTCATCATGACTGAGGATAAAATGAATGAGCAATATATTCTCAGAACAATGAGTTTTGTTCTCTCCTGTTACATAAACAAGTTCTATGTGACCTCATGGGTTTTAGATATGATTTATGACACCATGTCAGAATGCAATCTTATTCGTTACCCAAAACTGTGCTAGAGTGCTACCACTATGGTGGGTTCAGACATTATTTAAAACAAACAAACTTAAGACAGCATCACTGTAACCAATACTAGGTTACTAGGTACATACGGTGTATAGTTCAGGATATGACCGACCAATAAATTTAGAATCATACATAAGGTTCTCAGTGTGTAATACAAATTTGAAGCTAAAAATATTCATCGTTTCTGCTGATTTCGTACATTAAAAGAGTTAGGCCATAATTGTATCCTATGTCCTTGAAACAGCGATGCAGGGCAAAACCCTGCTAGAGGGGTTCACATGGACTTACCTGCCCATTCCCTCCTCACCTGACTCGTCTTGTGCCCCTAAACATGGATGGCATGATAGGGAAAGAACACATCTAAAACACACGGAAGCTGTGTTTGGGAGAGAGGATGGTGCTCAGCACTCTCTCATGAGCCCTGTTAATTCCCTCCTCCCATCACAGCTACAGTAATGTCAACAGTAAAATATAAAAACTGAGGCTGGGCACGGTAGCTCACACCTATAAATGCCAGCACAGTGGGAGGCCAAGTTGAGTGGGTCACTTGAGCCCAGGAGTTCAAGACTACCCTGGGTAACATGGCAAAACCCCGTCTCTACTGAAAATACAAAAAATGAGCCATGCGTGGTGGTGCATGCCTTTAGTCTCAGTTACTCAGGAGGCTGAGGTGGGAGGACTGTTTGAACCCAGGAGTCGTGGGTTGAGCCAACATCACGCCACTGCACTCCAGCATAGGCAACAGAGTGAGACCCTATCTCAATAAATAAATAAACAAACAAACAAAAATAAAAATAAAAACTCTACTAGAGGGCTAGATTTTGCCCTGCCTTTTTACAGGCCTACTGAAGACAGGGTCAGTAGACTGAGAGGGCCAGCAGAAAATGCACTGACTCAAGGGTTACAGTTATCCATCTTCCATTTATCAGCTGTCATGCTATGGAGACCCTGGATCTCCCCAACAAAATCCAGGCTTCCCCACCTCTCCTACAGGGTTTTAGAAAGCTCAAATGGACAGAGCACAGCAGGCAGACAGCATATCATAGACACAGCTATGAAGAGAAAGTGCCATGTATGATGGAAAAAATGTTGCAGGGTCTCCATGAAATTATCAGGATGACACCTCAGGTTTTCAACCTTAAGGAAGAAAACAGAAGAGACTTATGTGTGTGTTACACATATGTACGTACACAAATGCGTGCAAGCGTGCCTAGGGAGATTTCTTTCAAAAAGAAGGCTGGCCCAACAATTTCAGTGGCCAAGAAATTTTATCATCCTGGGCACAACATTTCTTGTTTCCTTGATGTCAATTCCATGTACAGTGGTCCTTCCCTGAGTTCTCACCTTCCACCTTTTTGTTACCTGCAGTACAATATGGTAAGATATTTTGAGAGAGAAACTGCATTCATCTATCTTTTATTACAGTGTACTGTTATTATTGGTCTGTTTTGTTATTAGTTATTGTTGTTAATCTCTTACTCTGACTAATGTATAAACTATCATAGGTATGTAGGTACAGGGAAAAATGTAGTATACACAGGGTCTGATACTATCCACAGTTTCAGGCACTCATTGTGGGTCCCGGAACTATCTCCCTCTTATAAAGGAGGGCTACTGTGTATCAGCTGATCTACGATTTTAACAGCAACATTTTAAAAGAGGAATGACCCACAAACTGCTCTCCCTGTCTTCGTATTCCTTTCACCAGCAAGATAGAGGTGAAGAACTAAACTTTAATCAGCCACAATTTGAAGGCTGTCAGATGATCTCCAGTATTTAAACCTTGAAATCTGGGTGAAAAAGAACACCTCATGCCTGCAAACCCTATTTCTCCATGAGGATTATCACTTGGTCAATAAGAGATAGCAAAGTCAAAAGTGTCCTCTTTTTGGGGGTGGTGTATGTGTTGGAGGGCAGGATCTCTGTGAGAACGGTTAGAAGTAAAAGAGATATGGTGAAAGGTCAATAGTCTGTCATCTCTCTCTTCCTGAGGCACATAAGATGTGACATAGTTACATGTGGTTTGCAAGAGGCCTTCTCCCTTTACGATCTGCTTCTCCAACATCCCTAATCTAAATCAATTTTTATTTTCAGTTTGGTGTTTAAAAAAAACAAAAAAGTTACCACACAGAAAGGACTGTAAGTCTGAAATGTTAATCACATCAAAGTCTGGAACTTCAAAGTTGCAGTTCCCACACCAAGAGCCGCTCCGGCCCCCATCTGCAGTTTGAGTGTTAATCTAGATGGTGGTCTCTCTGATTTAAGACCTTGTTTTATGTGTACAGGGACTGTGGCCAAGTCACAGGCCCCACGAATTTGAATCTCCTAACTCTCATTTGGTTTAGTGGATGATTACGGCGTCAGCATGTGCATTTGAAACAGGTCCCCAAAGAGGAAGCACATTCAGGTCACTTGAACAAACACGAGCGTGGGCCACACCAGAGCCCTCCAGCTGACTGCCTAGCAGCAGTTACACGGTCTTC
Organism: Macaca thibetana thibetana; assembly: GCF_024542745.1. Lineage (NCBI taxonomy): Eukaryota > Metazoa > Chordata > Mammalia > Primates > Cercopithecidae > Macaca > Macaca thibetana. Next base: position 19,359,955 of record NC_065594.1, read on the forward strand.
CATCAGGACCCTGTGACCAGAACTACCAGGCGGCTTTCATGGAACTGAAGTTGGGTCCTCACAGCTGGTACCATTAAATGGCTTATTTTTCTAAGAGCCTGTAAAGAGCTTTAACAGACAGAAGAAAGTAAATCAGACCTCTCTTTAAAGAGAAAAAATAAAGGGTGAAAAAACTAGCACTCAACCCGGTATTTTAACTACTGGCAGTTGCCTTTCCTCTACCATGCAACACAGTGACTTGCAAAGGTATTTTCCAGCAGTTCTGGTTCCTGATTTCAGTGGCTACTCTATTTCAGGAATAAGGACAAAACTCAATACAGAGACAAATGTTGGAAAAGTCCCAGGGAACTAACCTGGCACCAGCAGTTCTGTGCAAGTCCACCCGGCCAGGCCAGGATGCATCTAAAAGCCAAACAGTTTGCTGTGTGTTGCTTCTCATCATCTTCATCTCCTCTAGCAGCTGGAAATTTTAAAGCTAGATATGTTTAACCATCAGGAAACATGCTGACCATGAGCTCAGTCCTCTTCAGAAAGTCAAGAACACTGCAGGGATTAGGACCTCTTTTCAAAGCATGATTCTGCAACACAATTTAATTCATCTGAATTTTCTACTCAGCAAGAGGGACCTACAGGACTCAAGGTCACTGGAGTTGTAAGCAGCCTGAAAATATGGTCAATGACGTTTCATTTTGTAAAGAGGAAAACTAAGAAACTGAGGGGACAGCAAACCTTCACATAGAAGATTTTGTTACTGAGAACAACGCTAGCAACTTTCTCACACTGCACAGACAGTGGAAGATCTCTTGGCCCTGCAGAGAAGAAAGCACAAGAATAGCGATGCTGCTCCCCTTATCTGGTGGCCAACCTTCCAACCACCTCAGCCTCTGAAACACTCAAGACTATTTAAACAAACGTGAACCAGAAAGTCAGGGCTAAAAGAAAACAATGAAAGCCAAATGCTAATCCACAGAACTACAGAGCACAGAGATCCTCTCAAATCCTCATCCAGGGCCTGGCTGGATTTAAACTGTGTATAAAATAAGACCAGTTATTTAACACACTTTGTTATAAAGCTTCTCCTGAAAGGCTCACCCCTTCCTAGCTTGAAAACCATGCTGAAGTAGCTAGGAGGCAAAGCAATGTACACAGTAAGAGAAGGTCTTTGCCAAGCTCCAGAAGACATGGCATAGGTGGTAAGCAAAAATCCAGAAAATCCCAATGATCACTCCCATCACTCCAGTAAGGCAGAAAAGCACACAGTGAATGCAGAGGTAGGTAAAAAGCACATTCATGCAGCAAACAACTGCTGAGCACCTACTACCATGTGGGTTCAAAAGAATGAAAAACATAGAGGATGTTTGTCCTTGTGGAGCCTGTGCTCTATGGTGGGGGAGATGGACACTGGGGGTAGGTGTCAACAAGTGCTACAAGAAATAAAGCAGAGGGGGCCAGGCGCAGTGGCTCACGCCTATAATCCTAGCACTTTGGGAGGCCAAGGCAGGCAGATCACCTGAGGTCAGGAGTTGGAGACTAGACTGGCCAACATGGTGAAACCCCATCTCTACTAAAAACACAATTTTGCCGGGCATGGTGGTGCGCACCTGTAATCCCAGCTACTCGGGAAGCTGAGGCAGGAGAACCACTTGAACCCAGGAGGGGAAGGTTGCAGTGAGCCAAGATTGCACCACTGCACTCTAGCCTGGGTGAGAGTGAGACTCCGTCATACATAATACATACATTGATAGATAGATCAGATAGATAGATAGATAGATAGATAGACAGACAGACAGACAGACAGACAGACAGTCAGTCAGACAGAGCAGAGCAGAGAAGAGGGGACAGTGCATAGCATATACCGGGCATGCGGGGAGGCTGTGATTATCAACAATGAAGTCAAGGAAAATTGCTTTGAAAAGGTGACATCTGAGTGAGCGAGGTGAGGTGAAGGAAGTAGCCAGGCAGACACCTGGGAACAGTGTTCCAAAGAGAGGCAAGGGATATTGCCAAAGCCCTGAGGCAGAAGGATGCATCGCATGAAAGGAGGCCAAGTGACCAGAGAGACATGAAAGAGAGGAAAATGAGGTCAGGAGGGCTGGGCTATAATAAAGAGGCTTGCAGGCTGCTGCGGGAACCTCAGCTTTCAGGCTGAGGGAGGTAGGCAGCCAGGGGAAGTTTGGAGCAGAGGATCCGTCTGGCCTTGCTGAGTACAGGCTGCAAAAGAAAGGGCAGAAGCAGGAAAAGCAGTTAGGAGACAGAGCAACCAACCTGCAGAGAAACTACAGGGGCTTGAACCAGACACAGAAGTGGAAGCAGTAAGAAGTAAAGGAACTTGGATATATTTTGAAGATAAAGATGACAGCACTGCTGATAAACCAGATGTGGGATAGGAAGGGAAAGGAAAAACACTTTCTTCCTAAATTTGAAAGAGCTTTAGTTACTTGGAATATTTACTCAAAATGAAAAACAAGTATCTTTAGCTGAGACAAGAATATCTGGGAATGATAGTAAGGAGGGTTTTTTTTTTTTAATGAAAAAAAATTAAAACACAAAAAAAGAATATTGAATGCCTTGGCACACAACAGAAAATTAAGTCAGCGCTGCAAAGGGACTAATGTTTAAAGATGTATGAAGGAGAGAGAAAAAATTAAAAAGACAAGAACTAAACCAGGTATTCTGAAAAGTTCTGTAAAGGAAATGAGTCTGAAGGATGAGACGATGCTCATCTAATGAAGCAGACAGGAAAAAGGTCTGAAGAAGAGGGACCGTGGAGGGACAAACGCATGTGGAGAAGAGTGAGAAGTCTATTGGTACACTCACAGGAAGCAGCAGCAGGAGTGGCCTGAAAAGGCCATGATGAGCAATTGTATTTATGCTGGAGGTATCAGAAGCTACTATAGGGCAGAACAAGACTGAAATACAAGAGGGAAACAAAGCTGTGTTTCTCTGCTTAGGACAGAGTTGATCCGTGAGGCTGCGTGCAAGGGGTGTGAAGGGAAGGCGGCACAATAAAATTAAGACCTGAAGCAGACCAAGGAATGAAAAGAAAAATTGGCAGTACATGGCAGTCTAGATTGGGAGCCAGAGCAAAAGGGACAGATGGAGAAAGGAGCAAGGAACCAGGAAACAACGCTCTATTGCAACTCACCTCCTGTGAGCTTCCTGGGGCTCCTTTTTCAGTGGATAGCCCTCATGCTTTAGCATCTTTATGCCAACATGCAAATACAAACAAAACCTCCCCACACCCACCCTGCTGGATACAAGTCACTCGAAATAGAAATAACTGAACAGATATTTTAAAATATGATACGAAAGTATTAATTTCTGCATGAATTTCTAATGGGATAACAGAGAAATGACGGTTTAGGGAACAATCTATCTCTGACCAATAACAAAGGTGAAAGGCCAGGCACGGTGACTCACGCCTGTAATCCCAGCACTCTGGGAGGCCAAGGCGGGCAGATCACCTGAGGTCAGGAGTTTGAGACCAGCCTGACCAACATGGAGAAGCCCCGTCTCTACTAAGAATACAACATTAGCTGGGTGTGGTGGCACATGCCTGTAATTCCAGCTACTCGGGAGGCTGAGGCAGGAGAATCGCTTGAACCCAGGAGGCGGAGGCCGCGTTGAGCTAAGATCGGGCCATTGCACTCCAGCCTGGGCAACAAGAGCAAAACTCCATCTCAAAAAAAAAAAAGAAAGAAAAAGAAAGAAAGGTGAAAAGTTACTAAGAATGTTTACCATTAAAAGAGAGAAGGGTGGGAAATCATCAGAACTCACATTCTTGTGACCAGGTAATATGTCCCCAGCATCTAGGAGCCAGAAAAGGAACTCAGTCTCATCTAATAGAAACACAGAGCCACAGTACACAAGCCTTAATAGGTCAGCACTCCTCTCCTAACTATATTTGGGTGAAGGAACAGCTGGATAGAAAGAATACCAAACATGTTGGGGTGCGGGGGGCGGGGGGCGGACATGACCTGAAAATAGGGAAAAAGATTTAAGTAACAATGTTGAACAATAAATAAGAAGGCAAAAACTAACATGGTATTTCCTTTTTAATTTCAGAGATTCCTAACCAATGAAAGCATTAAGTGTTCTGTACGTTGTTTGTAATACAACAAAGGAGATGTACCACACTGAAAATTCTCTGAAGACAAGGAAAAGCTCCAGAGTGCAAGCCTCAGGTGATCAGAAACAAGAAATGGAGAAGTCCAGATCTCACACATACCTCAGGCCTGATGCATTCACTGGCAAAATAGAAATCAACAGGTGACACACTTGCCAAAATCACATCATCTGCCTTTCTAGATATTTCTTCTACAGTAGTGCAAGACCTGAAAACTTTTATTTTTTATTTTTATTTATTTATTAATTTTTTGAGACGGAGTCTTGCTCTGTCGCCCAGGCTGGAGTGCAGTGGCGCGATCTCGGCTCACTGCTAGCTCCGCCTCCCAGGTTCACGCCATTCTCCTGCCTCAGCCTCCCGAGTAGCTGGGACTACAGGCGCCCGCCGTCACGCCCAGCTAGTTTTCTGTATTTTTAGTAGAGACGGGGTTTCACCATGTTAGCCAGGATGGTCTCGATCTCCTGACCTCGTGATCCGCCCGCCTCAGCCTCCCAAAGTGCTGGGATTACAGGTGTGAGCCACCGCGCCTGGCCTATTTATTTATTTATTTATTTATTTATTTATTTTTAAGGCACGGTCCTGGCTCTGTCACCCAGGCTGGAGTGCAGTGGCGCAATCTCGGCTCACTGCAACCCCGCCTCCCAGGCTCAAGTGATCCTCCCACCTCAGCCTCCAGAGTAGCTGGGACAACAGGCATGTGCCACACATCCTGCTAATTTTTGTAGCAAAGGAGTTTCACCATGTTGTCCAGGCTGGTTTCAAACTCCTGGACTCAAGAGATCCTCCCATCTCACCCTACACTCCCCTCCAAGAGCTGGGATTACAGGCATGAGCCATGACACCTGGCCCTGAAAACTTTAGATGTACATGTGGAATACTATCAATTCATACTAAAATACCCACTCAACTTTCTTCTTCCAAGCTCCCAAGAGCTGTTCCACAGAACAGGATTGTATTCTGGTGGATGACTTGGCTAAGCCGAGTGGTAAGGGCAGAGAGGACAATAATTGCTATTTTACTGAACAGCAGAGTTATGAAACCAAGAACAGTACAGTAGTTAAAACTAAGAACCCTGAAGACCAACAGGCCTGGATTTGAGTTGGGAAGAGATGGGCAGCTCTCAAAAAAGGCACAAACAATTGAAGGATGGATACCATGGCTTATGTTAAAAGAATGTTGAAAGGAAAATAAGCAAGCCAGGAATCTCAGGATGAATCAGTCTAGATCTAGATCAGATGGTGGTGGTGAAGAAACCTTATCTCAAGACTGTAATCATTGTGAAAATAGGAGAAGATGGCAGCAAGAGCATCTCCACAGAGAAAAGGCCTATTAGCAGTTGATTAATTAACTCAATGACGAAGATTATCGGCTTATGAGAGACCATAATCTTTTAGGCTCCCCCAGAGAAATAATTATCAGAAGAACTGCAAAAGCGGTTAGATGGGGTCAACGAACAACTAGTATCTCAGCCTGACTTGAGAAATGGCACAAATTGGCCGGGCGTGGTGGCTCATGCCTGTAATCCCAGCACTTTGGGAGGCTGAGGTGGGTGGATCATGAGGTCAGGAGTTCAAGACCCGCCTGGCCAACATGGTGAAACCCCATCTCTACTAAACAGATACAAAAATTTAGCTGGGTGTGGCGGTGCATGCCTGTAATCCCAGCTACTCGGGAGGCTGAGGCAGGAGAATCGCTTGAATCTGGGGGGTGGAGTTTGCAGTGAGCCGAGATCGTGCCATTGCACTCCAGCCTAGGCAACAAGAGTGAAACTCTGTCTCAAAAAAATAAAATAAAATAAAATAAAAGGAACAAATTACAGAGACTCAGAAGTTCCCGGAGAAAGTTCAAATGAATATTCTCTTCCAGAATAGCTGAACACCTTTCAGGGCACAGGAAATGCAACTCGAAGTGGACAAAATGAGAATCAAAATTGGAGAGCTATGAGTCAAACAAACTTGAACAGTGGAGAGTTTCAGTTTAGTCCACATAAATCAAATCCACATAAATCAAGAAATGTGGATTTATGTGCAAATCCACATAAATCAAGAAAATAAAGGATTTGAAATTCATGGAGATTATACAAACATTCCACTTTCAGATAGTAACAGATATCATACTACAAATAGGCAACAAAAGTCAACTAGTCCTGTGGCTAGGCGAACAAGAAGCCAAATTTCAGTGAATTTCAATGGTGGTAGTTCCAACGTTCTAAGGACTAGTCTTGCTTCAAGGGGGAAAAATTCAGCTGAAGGATTTTTCTCAACATTGGGAAGATTAAGAACCGGAATTGGGGGATCAGCTGGCATTCCCAGAGCTAGTGCTTCATGCACTAATTTCAGTAGTCATACAAACCAGTCAGGTGGTAGCAAACTCAGGCAAAGGGAGGCGCAACGGTTTAAAGCAGCACATGTTTGGGAAAATGGAGCTAGAGGTAATGTTACAGTAAGAAATACAAACCAAAGATTAAGGCCAATAAGATCTACCTTCAGTAGCCAAAGTCGTTCACCAATTCAAGAGACAGAGTGGCACTGTTTATCATAATTCACAAAGGGAAAGTAGACCAATACCAGCAAACCACCAGAAGATCTGTTAGGAGGAGGGGTATAACTCAAGTCTTTTTAGAGCAAGATAGAGAACACAGAGGTACTGCATATACCCCATTCTCTAATTCAAGACTTGTGTCAAGAATAACAGTAGAAGAAGAAGAATCCAGCAGATCCTCAACTGCTGTACCACAACATCCAACAATCACACTAGACCTTCAAGTGAGAAGGATCCATCCTGGAGAAAACAGAGATCGGGATAGTATTGCAGACAGAACTCATCCAGAGTAGGGCTAACAGAAAATACGGTCACTATTCAAAAGCAATAATGGGGGCTTCTGCCAAATCACTTCTTGTTTAGAGCGGTCATGTATTCAAACCTATGTTAGTACCAGAATTCTTCCTAGGATTTCTGAGAATGAGCTTGTTGAGCCATCATCAGTGGCTCGTTGGTCAATTTTAAGGCAGATTATGACTGGGTCTGGAGAACCTAGTACTCTAATGGAGGACTCAACCATTAGAGAGAAACTCTAGTTCTCCAAGTCAGAGCTTCAGAGAAATGGTCAGCATTTACCAGAGATGCACTCCGAACTGAGTAACTTAGCTACAGTTAGACAGCAGCCAGCACAGGGAAGGTTCCTCTCAAGACAGGCAGGCCCAAGGAGATAGCACTGAAATGCATGGTGTAAATGAGACCACTCACCTCATACCTGAAACAGTGACAATAGGGGTAGCATGTAGTTGCAAAATTCAAATGATTTAGTCAAACTGGAACACTACCTATTCTTCCCCTTGCTCTCTCTTTTTTGTTGTTGTTGTTTTTTGGAGATGTGAGTCTCGCTCAGCCACCCAGGCTGGAGTGTGGTGTTGCGATCTCGACTCACTGCAATCACCGTCTCCCGGGTTCAAGCTATTCTCCCACCTCAGCCTCCCTAGTAGCTGGGATTACAGGAACCCGCCATCATGCCTGGCTAATTTTTGTATTTTAGTAGAGATGGGGTTTCACCATGTTGCCCAGGCTGGTCTTGAACTCCTGACCTCAGGTGATCCACCCACCTCAGCCTCCCAAGGTGCTAGGATTACAGGCAAGAGCCATCACGCCTGCCCGAATACATGATTGAACCAAAGAGCAGACTGATAATCTTTCCACCCAGTGCTAGAGCATAACAGTATTGATAGTGAACTACATAAAATCCTTAGTGCTTGTTATCAGTGATTACATAACTGGAAACAAGCTCAGGCAATTACCCTGCATGCATGAATTTCATATTCATTGTACTGACCGATGGCTCTCAGAGAATTTCACTTGCCCGATCTGTCAGCAGCCTGTTTTAGGGTCCAACATAGCAAACAATGGGTAAAGTGATGGGATCTACTCAAATATTGTATTTTAGTAGAACTGAATGTTTAAGCATTGTTTTGCTTAGTTACTTGTGATGAGCTAACTAGGATGAAAAATAACTGATTATATATAGTTGGAACTATTTTTGTGTGCTTTTTAAAATTTGCTATAAAGAGGAAATTTATATAAAATTTAAAAATATAAATGTTAAATTATCCAGAAACACAAAATAATTAACATTGCTAGAACCAAATAACGTCTAAAATGTTTTTATTTTGGTAATTTTGTCATGCTAAGCACTTTTGTCTCTGCACAATCAATAGGTTAAAAACCAATCTTCTTTTTCTTAATAGCACAGCAGACTTTACTTTCAAGTTTCACAGGCTTAGTACTTATGTCTAGACATTTCTATCTAAATAAGCTTTTCATTAACTTTTTAAGAATAATACCTCTTCATGAAAGAGTATTTGGCTGAATGTTTGCTATACATACGTTACTTGAAATGTTAAATTTAATATACAGCATACCATGTATGCATATATAGGTATATAATTTTAAGGTTAAAAGATTCAGTCTACAAGTCTGGTTCTTATTTAAGCTTTTCGGCTAAAACTGCATATGGCACAATGTTTAATATTGGCAAGATCATCTCAGAGAGAAAGGGGATTCAGATATCATTTTAATATAGAGATAATTTACTGAAGCATCTCTGACAATCTGACTTACTAGAAAGCAAGCAATATATAACACTGAACAAGCATCTATTCAGTAATGGAAAATTTAGGACATACAGGTTATTTAACTTGTGTTCAGACTTTTTGTAACTTTTTTGAAAGTGCAAACAATTCTTTGGATTATTAAATAAGGTATACAATATGCATGGTTTCTCAAATTTAGTTTTAAGATCTAAAAAAAAGTCTATAAAGAATCAATTGCATAGATAATATGTTAAGTTCACTTGGAGGCTAAGAATCTCCAATGGAAACAAAAACCTTTAAGAGAATGCAGTTTATATAAACACAAAGAATGCATTGATGATCTATTTCTACCAATAAACATTAAAACAAACAAAAAAATCTCAAATTTCATAACTGTAGGAAAAGCTAGACTTATAGAGGGAGTGTTTATTTAACCACCACCACTACCTTCAGGTGAACTGGCTGCATCTCCACCACATTCTGAGACATCAACTTTGAAGTGCTAGCTCACTGAAGGAGTTTCTTTTCTGGCAAAAGGCAAATCTGTCTTTCCCAAGCCAAAGAAAATCCAAACAAAAATCACCAAGCCTCCTGCCTGCTCGACATAATTCCACCATTGCCTGAGCCTGTGATGAGATAGTACACAGAAAGCACACGGCTCTATGACTGGCATAACATGGTTTTTCAAAGTTAAACTATTTTTTATCATTATTCCTCAGATTCCAATCCCCTAAAAATTATTTTCCAAATTTACTCCTATTTTGCCCATTCCCTAAGGATCACTGTAAGTAAGCATGGAAGAAGAAGAGAGTCCTGCTCTGTAAGAAACAATTCCAGACTAGAGATTTCTTAAAGTACTATCTGCTTCCAGGGTGTGATTCAAAGGTTTAAGCCCATGCCAATCAATTTATGACAGCAAGTCTGCTACAGCAACACTCTTAAACAGTCATATTCTCAGCAGAATCAATTCCTTTTATCAAAGGTACGAATAAATCAAAACAAAACCACCGATTTGCATTTATTCACCTTTCTCTAAGTTCTCCAATGGGAATGTTTTTTTTAAAAAAATGAAATACAGTTAAAGGGGAAAGAAAACAAACTTGGCTTCTGAAAAATAACACAGACATTATATTGAGATGCATTTCTCTCCAGGCCATAAAACATTTATCCCTTGGTAAGGCTGCTCTATGAACAAAGGCTTTTTTCCAAAAGTGACATGGGGGACCATGTGGGGCATTAGTTATTACTGTTGCTGACTACTATGAAAATCAACTTTTTTCCTCTGCATTTACGTCTGTATCACATGACAACCCAGAAGACAGATCGGTAAACTTGCCAACAACAAGAAATAAAATAACCAATAAAATCAACAACAGAATTAAATTACACTGACAAGTTAGAATGCTGGGTTTAAAAATCAACATAAAATTGGAAGTTCAGTAGTTTTTTTTCTTTTTAATGGGGAAATGTGTTTGGAGGCAGGCACAGAAATGTTTGCTGACTGTGTCATATGAACCACTGTAAGTGACAAAAACGTGTGGTAGTCTTAGGTTGCACTAACAAATGTACAATTTCCAGATCACAGGAAATAAAAGTCTCACTACACTCAGAATTGGCCACACTATATCTAGAGAACTAGATGAGTTCTTTATTAACACACTTTAAGAAGAACATTGATAAATTAGAGTGCATCCCATAATGAGAAAGGGGTAAAGTTCCGGGGACCATGGTCAAGAAGTTCCCCAGGCCAGGCATGGTGGCTCATGCCTGTAATCCCAACACTTTGGAAAGCTGAGGCAGGAGGAGTCTGAGACCAGACTGGGCAACAAAGTGAGACACCAGCTCTTTAAAAAAAAAAATTTTTTTTTTTAATTAGCCAGGCATGGTGGCGCACGCCTGTAGTCCCAGGTACTTGGGAAGCTGAGGTGGGAGGATGGCTTGAGCCCAGGAGTTTGAGGCTGTAATGAGCTGTGATCAAACCACTGCTCTTCAGCCTGGGTGACAGTGTGAGATTGTCTCAATAAATAAAAATAAGAAATAAAAGACTCCTAATCTCTGGAGATAAACAAAGCCTAGGGGACCCTCTGCAGAAGAAGCCAAAAGGAGGTATGTGGCCTAGTCCCAATTCTAAGATTTCATGCACCTGGGGACTATTATCATATCATAGCCTGATAGTACCACCAACAGAAAACAGGCCAGGAATGTAATCAAAGCTGTTAAAAACTAATATTGCTTTCAAAAAAAAAAAATCACTCAGGACATTCCTAAGAGCAAAGAGACATATGGTACTACATGAGTTTCATGAAAACTTACCCAGAAATTGCAGCAATGCTTTGCTTTATAATATTTAAAAATTGTGCTTGCCTATCTTACCCAATCACTTATAACATGCATTATAAGTGGTCAGTTCTGATTCATACAATATAAGAACAGCACTCTGACTAAAGGGGGTGGGATGGGAACCCCAGGGCCAGAGTACTCATCTCATCATAAATTAAACGGTGGCTAGGCAGGCAACTTGGCAGAGGGAGGTGACAGATGATACTGTATAGGAATTTAATAATTTTTAAATTTTTTGGAAATTTTGAGAGTATATGGAATCAACCACTCCCCCAACCAGGAATCATTTTTGGTAAGCATGTAATGGAACACAGAATTACAAGTTTCAATGAGAGTATTTCGAGTAATGAAAATAACTATCTCACTAGGAATTATGCATATAGTTTTTTATGCATATAACAGAGTATTTCTGGCAATCCATTAGATAGAAAATTTAACAATATACATTGCAATATTAAAATCTGTTTTCTATAGCTCTTTACGAACCAATCATAAAACATGGTTTTGGATGCTAGGTAAAAGTGACAAAAAGTCTAGTAATATATAAAGTTTTGACTGGATAAATGTAAGTCAGTACAATTGAAAGTACTTTTTATTGTGAGAGATTAAGTGGATTATTAGTGAAGATGAAAGTGCTTAAAGTTTTAATGCAATGGAATGACCACACTGAGTTGAGAAAAACACAAATTAACATGTTATGTTAATCTGGATTCAAAGTGGGGAAAAAAGAGGAAATAAAAGCATTATCTAACTACCACAAATGTGGCATGTTGATAATTTATTTTGACCTAGAATATGACATGCACAAATGTACTAATGATTAAGTACTAAATTCATCATCCAAAAACTCTTAACTCAAGGGTCTCTTTCTCCACCTAAAGAAAATAAAAATAAATATGTGTATCAACGATTTTATACTGCTTACGGCTTCCAATGCTGATGGATTACTTTTCAGCAAATCCAGCAAATTCTAAGTACTGCTCAGTGTAAGTGTCCACAATTTCCCATTGTTAACACTCAAGACAGCAAGAGCAGAAAATTCATGTATGGCCAGGTAGAAAATTCTGCTATAAAACAGAGTTTTTTTCCATTCTCCATTAGCTTAGACTCAATTACAGAGAGAGTCTAGATTGCTCTGCCTTTGGAGTAGCCCTTCTACATTCCCTTATTTTAATAAGCTGCTTTCACTTAAAAAAAAAAAAAAGTTTAATTTTCCACAGGGGGGAATGTGATTATATGATCTTATAATTTTACATAAGGCAATAAGTACTCTAAAATACTTTAGGTATAAGTTAAAGAAAAACATGGCGTATGATAGGTAATGACTTTCCTCTTACCATGTGAAAGCAGGCCCTGGCACATACATTTTCAAAAGCAATCCAAGGCAGTACAGTTTATCAATCCTACTTTATAGATTCTCAAATTGAAGCAAGAGTTTTAAATTATGAACCAGGTCCCTGACCAGGGATGAGGATAAAGTCATCTTTGTCTTCACTACCATTTATTTTACCTTATCTTATTTTATTTATTTTTTGAGTCAAGTTCTTGCTCTGTTGCCCAGGCTGGTCATGAACTCCTGGGATCAAGCCAATCTCCCACCTCAGCCTCCCAAAGTGCTGGGATTACAGGTTGAACCACCATGCCCAGCCTTACTTTTTATTTAAAACCTAAGGCTATTTAAGAAAACATCTAATATATGACATATTCTATTTAAATAGAACAACAGAATAACAAATCCTAGCCAGCAGACATTCTGATAATAGGATATATTTTTAACTAATTCCACTTCTCAAAACATTGTAAAAACTTTAAAGGATTCAATATTTGCAAGTCTCCTGACAAAGCAACCAAGTAAGAGCACTGGTCTCAGGAGGTTGTGATGTTTTAATATAACTGATAAACAGTTTACAACACTGAAAGCCTAATGACTTCTAAAGCTGTACTACTGGTGAGACAACTCATGTCCCACACTGAAATGTTCTCTACTCAGACTTAGTAAAACAAAGTATAAATGCATTTTGCATTCCAGAGGTTACCGCATGTTACTAAACATGCCTAAATTTTCTTTCTTATATAGAAGATTCAGAGGTAACTCCTTGCACTTGATAAAATGTTACACACCTACAGAAATGATAACTAGGCAACATAACAAAGTTGGTAAGTTGTACCAATACCTCTCCTTTCAAAACCCGTCCTTAAAGTGAATGTCTTCATATGCTCTCTCCTTGGGGAAAGATGCCTAGTTTCACTTGCAAAGACATTGGCCCATGAACTTCCCCTAAATTAGGTCCACCACACTCTCAATCCCTTAAAGCTGGAGAACAAACATTCCTCCATCTAAAGCTTTGAACAAGTACCCAAGGGTGACTTTATTGGCAACTGCCCTACATGCACTGAATTTCAATCTGGCCACTGGGTCCCAAACTCCTAAAATTTCACAACCTTTTTTCTAAGTAGTTACCCTCAGGGCTATCACAGTGTGCAGAAAGAAGAAATGTATGCATAACAACTCCTGGACATAAAACAGCCCTTTCCCAGTTTTATCTTTAATCCTCCCTGCTCTTTACTTCTTTAATTTTCCAGAACACAAGCATTAGAACCCTGCCATCACCTCTGCTTCTTTTCCAGGTCCATTCCTATCCAAGCAATTTTACCAACAATTCCCCCAACCACGGCTTCCACCAACCTAAGCCTGTGGGAATCAGAGCACAAGGCCACTGCCTCCAACTTCCTCCCCACCAACTGTATCCACCTCACTCACAACTGTTCATTTTTCCCAAACCCAGATAGATCACATTCACACACTGGCTCAAAACTCAAAACCCTTGGACACTTTAAAAATAGTTGGTCTGGTTTCTTCCAAGGTGTCAATGGCATGAAAGACTCAGAAAGGCTAAGGAAATGTTCAAAGCAAAGGTAACTCAAGAAAGGTAATGCTCAAATGCACTGTACAACCCTGGAATGGATTCTGTACAAGGAGAAAAATGTCCTTGCTATTAAGGAGATTATTAGGAAACTGACAAAACTGGAACATGAAATAAAAAATATTGTATTAACAATAACTTTCCTGGCCGAGCACAGTGGCTCACGCCTGTAATCCCAACACTTTGGGAGGCCAAGGTGGGCAGGTCACCTAAGGTCAGGAGTTCGAGACCAGCCTGGCCAGCATGGTGAAACCCCGTCTCTACTAAAAATACCAAAATTAGTCAGGCATGGTGGCAGGTGCCTGTAATCCCAGCTACTCAGGAAGCTGAGGCAGGAGAATCACTTGAACCCAGGAGGCAGAGGTTGCAGTGAGCCGAGATCACGCCATTGCATTCCAGCCTGGGCAACAGAGCGAGACTCAAAAACAACAACAACAACAACAACAAAAAAAAAAAAACACAACAGTAACTTTCCTGAATGTGATGGCTATACTACAGATCCATAAGAGACTATTCTTGTTCTTTGGAAATACACATTAAAGCATTAATGACTACAGCAGCACCACTCATAAAAGCTACCCCTTGACTGGGTTGGCAGGGGAACCGTGTCTGTGTGCACAAATGTATGTACCTATAAATATAGACATATACACATATATACATATATACATACATAAAGCATGCAAGCAAATTATCAAAATGTCAAAAACTGGTGAATCTGGGTAATGGGGACATAAAAGTTTTTTTTATTCTTCAAACTTACTTGAAAAAATTTCAAAATAAAAATTTTTTTTAAAAGCCCTTCTGGGGGGCAGGAGGAAACTTTTCAGGGTGATGAATAATGTTCTTTCTCGAGTGTGGTGATGTTTCACAAGTATACACATGTCAAAACTTACCAAACTGTACATTCTAAATATGTGCAGATTATACATCAGCTGTTCCTCAATAGAGCTGTTTACACACACACACAGACACACACACACACAGACACACACACACCCCTGTGAGGGTTTCAGTCTTCCCGGGCACTCTCGCAACGTATCTGGACAAACCTTGTCACTGTAGGATCCCCTCATCCCTTTCTGCACTTTTCACCCTTCCCCTCCCCAGTCCCAAAGAACTCACCGTGCTGAGTCTGTCCTCTTCAGCTTTTTTGTTCATGCTACTACCACTTCCTAGAAAATGTACAGTAGAATCAATTCATATGATCTAGACCCAAATCTCAGTTGCACCAAGCCACATGCTCAAAGCCGAGTTTCCTCATCTGTGAAATGGGGACATGGCCAACCTACTGACAGAAGCAGACGAGACCTGGCAGGAGGCAACAATGGTATAGAAGTACTTTGAAATAATACAAAACACTATTGGGAATCATTACCTTCACACATCCAAAGCCCTGCAGGCTCAACCTTCCTCCCCAGGTTGTCCCCCAGGCACCTGGCTCTGAAACAGACTCATCTCTCACTCCCCTGAATTGAGCAGTAACTGTACTACTACAGACAAACTGTGAGACCACCTATAGCCTACCATGTATATTTTTACAAGTGTATCTCATGAATAAAATATACTTATCCAAACTCCCCAAGTTCGGGACCTGTGAGTGCCCCACCTTTATGTGCCAGCCCAAAGCCTTGCTCATTCATCCTAAGACCTCAATACTTGAATTTAACAATGTATTGAACTAGGATTAGATCACAATGGTTGAAGAGGCCCAACCAACAAATGGCAATGAATAGTTAAAACAACATGACTTTTCTTTTTTTTTTTTTTTTTTTGAGACGGAGCTTCACTCTTGTTGCCCACACTGGAGTGCAGTGGCGCAATCTTGGTCCACTGCAACCTCCACCTCCCAGGTTCAAGCTATTCTCCTGCCTCAGCCTCCCAAGTAGCTGGGATTACAGGCATGCACCACCACGCCCAGCTAATTTTGTATTTTTAGCAGAGATGGGTTTTCTCCATGTTGGTCAGGTTGGTCCCAAACTCCCAACGTCAGGTGATCTGCCCACCACGGCCATCCAAGGTGCTGGGATTACAGGTGTGAGCCACTGCACCTGGCCAAACAACATGACTTTTGAACTGCCTAAGATTTCACAACCTCTAGAGATATATCAAGTACAGGCTGACTATCCCTTATCCAAAATGCTTGGAACCAGAAGCATTTCAGACTTGGGATTTTTTTCAGATTCTGGAACATTTGCATTAAGCTTACCAGTTAAGCACCCCTAATCCAAAAATCCAAAATCCTCCACTGAGCGTTTTCTTTGAGCATCATGTTGCCACTCAAGAAGTTTCAGATTTTGGAGCATTTAGGATTTTAGATTTTCAGATTAGGAATATTCAACCCGTATATGGACATAAGACCCATCCACCAGTGACCCTCACTTCACATGCTTGGTGGGTTGTGGGCTTCGGCTAAAACCTGTGAGGAGACCACAGATTCAAAGTTTCCTTGTGGGGCACTGTGCTCTGTAAGAGGAAGCTACAGTTGAGAAGGTTCAAGGCAACTGAATATGTGCTAGTAAAGTGAGCATCAATCATTCTGAAACCAGAGGACCTGCAACAAGTAACCTGGTTTGTGCTTTTCTTGTGCTCAGCACTCAAGTGATAAGAACCTTTACATCTAACATTTTTAATTTACGAAATAATGCCCACCACTTCAAAAAAAATTGATAGTATTATATCTTCTACCTTTCTATGTCCAAAAAATAAGGGAAGGAGGTTTAAAACATAAGTAGCTAAACCAGGAACTCCAGTCCCGCCACAATGCTAGGCATTTTGTTCTAGGAATTCAAGTCCTGCTAATTTAAACAGCAAAGGAAACTGAAACTCTTGAGAATCTCTGATTATACAGAAAATCTGGGTGTAGTTTATACACAGGGCAAGCCAACGGGATCCTTCTAAACAGTATAGGGCTGTTTGCTTTTGTTATTCTTTTTGTTCTCACTGAAAAGCAAAAATCATTTGTCAACATGGAAAAACCAGCCTGGTGCGGTAGCTCACGCCTGTAATCCTAGCTCACTGGGAGGCTGAGGCGGCGGATTACCTGAGGTCAGGAGTTGAAGACCAGCCTGGCCAACATGGTGAAACCCCGTGTCCACTAAAAATACAAAAATGTAGCCTGCTGCAGTGGCACACGCCTGTAATCCCAGCTACTTGGGAGGTTGGGGCAAGAGAATTGCTTGAACCCAGCAGGTGGAGGTTGGGGTGAGCCGAGATCGCGCCACTGCACTCCAGCCTGGCCAGGGAGCAAGACTTCTCAAAAAAAAAAGGAAAAACCAGGAAAAGCCTGTCACTTAATGACTCTCCTGGCAAACAGGAAAAGAGCCTAAAACTATTTTTCCCTTGCCATACTGTGAAGACTACGAGCTTTGCCAACACCACTCCTCAACACCACTCTGTCATTTTTCTTTGTTTAAATCTTTTTCTTAAATGGGAAGGAAGTTGCCTTAAGGTGTAATACCAAGATTCCTGCAGGGTACCACTCTGCAGGAATGTGGTTCAGAAACCAAGAAGCAAGGGGCACCGCCTCCACACAGGTGAGGCTTTTCCCACCCCAAAGAGGCTTACTAAAGTTAGGGGGAATTTTCCAGCTAACATAAATTATGTTGTGGGGTGGGTAAGTGAGAAAGAATAGAGCTGTTATGACCACTGAGAAAAAATGAAACGGATATAAAAACATTATTGCCAAGGTCTTTGTTCCAGAGTTCTCAATCATTCAGGGCCAAGAGAGGCTGGACTTAGGGTCCTGCAGGGTGATGGAGTGGCAGCATTGTGGAGAGGGATCCCCGTGAAAAGCATTTATGCTCCAACTTTTCAGCATAACCAAAGCAGACTAACAACTAGAGCTTAAGTTTAGCACCGCCATTCCATAAACTATGACTGTGACCTCATGGCATATAACAAAAGTAACTCAAAAGAATCAAAGACCTAAATGTAAGAACTAATACATTAAACTCTTAGAAGAAAACATAGGGATATATCTTTGTGATCTTGGATTAGGCAATGGTTTCTTATTAGACAAGACACCAAAAGCACAAACAACAAAAGAAAAAAGATAGATACACTGGACTTCATCAAAATTAAAAATGTTTTTGCTTCAAAGGACACCACCACTGTTTGTACATCCATATTCACAGCAGTACTATTCACAACACCCAAAAGGTGTCCATTGAGGGATGAATAAACAAAATGTGATATATACATAGAATAGAATAGGCCATAAGCTGCAACATGGATGGACCTTGAAGACATTGTGCTAAGTGAAATAAACCAGTCACAAAAGGACAAATACTATATGATTCCACTCATATAAAGGGCCTAAAGTAGTCAAATTAATAGAGACAGAAAGTAGAATGGTGACTGTCAAAAGCCTGAAGAAGGAGGAAATGTGAAGTTATTGTTGAACGGACACAAAAAGTTACAGTTTTGCAAGATGAAAAGAGTTCTGAAGATGAATGGTGATTACAATGGGTTGGCACAACAAAATAAAAGTACTTAATGTCACAGAACGGTACATTTTAAAATGGTTAAGATAGTGTATTTTATGTATATTTTACCACAAATTTTTTAAAAATAAGGACACCACCTCCAAAAAAATGAAAAAAACCCAGCCAGGCACGGTGGCTCATGCCTGTAATCCTAGCACTTTGGGAGGCCGAGACAGGTAGATCACGAGGTCAGGAGATGGAGACCATCCTGGCTAACATGGTGAAACTCCACCTCTACTGAAAATACAAAAAAATTAGCCAGGCATGGTGGCACGTGCCTGTAGTCCCAGCTACTCAAGAGGCTGAGGCAGGAGAATAGCTTGAACCCCGGAAGCAGAGGTGGCAGTGAGCCAATATTGCACCACTCCACTCTAGCCTGGGTGACACAGCAAGATTCCATCTCAAAAATAAAACACAAAAACGGCCGGGCGCGGTGGCTCAAGCCTGTAATCCCAGCACTTCGGGAGGCCGAGACGGGCGGATCACGAGGTCAGGAGATCAAGACCATCCTGGCTAACACGGTGAAACCCCGTCTCTACTAAAAAATACAAAAAACTAGCTGGGCGAGGTGGCGGGCGCCTGTAGTCCCAGCTACTCGGGAGGCTGAGGCAGGAGAATGGCGTAAACTCGGGCGGCGGAGCTTGCAGTGAGCTGAGATCCGGCCACTGCACTCCAGCTTGGGCGACAGAGCGAGACTCCGTCTCAAAAAAAAATAAATAAATAAAATAAAATAAAATAAAACACAAAAACCCCATAGAATGGGAGCGATTATTTGTAAAGCATATATATAAGGCATTAGTACCTAGAATATATGAAGAATTCTTAAAACTCAGTACTAAAAGAACAAATAACGCAATTTAACAATGGGCAAAGGGACCACTTGAGTCCTGAAGTTCAAGACCAGCCTGAGCAACATGGCAAAATCCCATCTCTACTGAAAACACAAAAATTAGCCGGGGGTGGTGGTGGGCACCTGTAATCCTAGCTACTTGGGAGGCTGAGGCACAAATATCTCTTGAGCCTGGGAGGTGGAAGTTGCAATGAGCTGAGATTGTGCCATTTGTACTACAGCCTGAGCGACAGAGCAAGACTCTGTCTCAAAAAAAAGAAAAGAAAAAAAAAGGGCCAGGCACAGTGGCTCATGCCTGTAATCCCAGCACTTTGGGAGACTGAAGCAGGCAGATCACCTGATGTCAGGAGTTCAAGACCAGCCTGGCCAACATGGTGAAACCCTGTCTCTACTACAAATACAAAAAAATTAGCTGGGCATAGTGGTGCATGCCTGTAATCCCAGCTACTTGGGAGGCTGAGGCAGAAGAATCACTTGAACCTGAGCCAAAGTTGCATCATTGCACAAGAGCAAAACTCTGTCTCAAAAAAAAAGGGAAAAGAAACAAAGAAGAAAAAGGGGGCCAAGAATCTGAGTAGATATCTCTTCAAAGATATACAAATAACCAATAAGCATATAAAAAGATGCTTAACATTCATTATTTAGCATCAGAAAAATGGAAAACAAAATTACAATGATATCACTTCACACCCACTAGAATGGCTAAAATAAGACCATAACAAGTGTCATCAAGGATGTAGAGAGATGAGAATACTCATACCTTTCATGGTAGGAATATAAAATGGTGCAGCCACTTTTCAATAGTTTGACATTCCTCAAAAGGTCAAACGTACAGTTCTTACGACCCAGTCATTTCATTCCTAGGTATATACCCAAACCAAGAGAAATGAAATATATATATATATGCACATAGAAAAACTATACATGAATAATCACATTATTAGTAACAGCAATAATTTTGAAATCTGGGGAGGTTTTGAAATTATTCAAAATCAACTGATAAATGGATAAAATGTACTATTTCCATACAATGGCATATTAATTGGTAATAAAAAGGAATGATACTGATACATGCTACCACGGGAATAAAACTCGAAAATGTTATGCTAAGTGAAAGAAGCCTGTCAAAGCAGATCACATATTGTAACATGATACCATTTACACAAAATGTCCAGAACAGGCAAATCTATAAACACAGAAAGCAAATGCAGGTTAGGGAGATACGGGAAGAATGGGGAGTGACTGGTGGTAGATTTCTTTGGGGATGATAAAAATGTTTGAAAATTGTGGTGATAGTTGCCCAAACTCTTGCAAATACACTAAAAACTACTGAATTGTACTCTTTAGTGGGTAAACTGGTATCTGAATTATATCTCAATAAAGCTGTTATTAAATATGTACGAATGTAGATTTCTTTATCCATTTCATACTAAAAGATACATAGTCACAGTAACTTTATAAATGACCAAGGAAAGAATTCTCAAGTCTCCTTATGCTCAAGTATAGAAACTCAACTTTCCTCACCACAGGCACACATCAATAGAAATGCATGATATTTTTATTTTGCCAAGCACCCAGGTTCATCAAAATAAACTTACAAATTACTGTACCCAGTAAAGCATTCACTATCAAGGTTGGAAACTGAATTATGAGAAGTTTCATGCCTATTCTCTGGATGAGGTACTTTACAATCTAATAACTGACAATAGTTCTTCAACATCAAACTGTTAGCCCACATGATAGGTATATGACAGGGTACCAAGGCTGTGTGATTTTATAGTAAAATGTAAAGAAGTTTCCCTTTTCTAATAAAACTGCCCACGACAAAGTCCCTTTAGTTTTTCCCAATGATACCACAAAGCCTTGCTTTGTGTTGGACTAATCTGCAACACAGAACTCAACAATTTAACTGGTTCAGATGCACACCCACACGACTACATACAAGAAAATATAATTATTATACCTTGCTGAATAGGCAATATGAAATCTCACTTAGGCATTAACAAATGAACACTCCCACATTAAATAAACTGAACACAAACCTAAGAAGCTGCAGAATACACACAATTTAAGTCACTCCAAGTGTATTAGTAAGAAAAGTGAGCCAGGGCAATACAGTTAGACCCCACTTCTATGAAAAAATTTACAAATAAGTGCCTGGGAGGCTTAAGGCAGGGCAATCACTTCAGCCTGGGAGGCCAAGGCTGTAGTGAGCCATCATCATGCCACTGCATTCCAGCCTGGGCAGCAGGGCAAGACCCTGTCTCAACAACAACAAAAACAGAAAGCAACAAACGTGGCTTTGACACCTTTTTTTTTTTTTTGGAGACAGAGTTTTGCTCTGTTGCCCAGGCTGGAGCACAGAGGCACAATCTCGGCTTACTGCAACCTCCGCCTCCTGGGCTTAAGTGATTCTCCTTCCTCAGCCTCCTGAGTAGCTGGGATTAAGGTGCCCACCACCCCACCCAGCTAATTTTTGTATTTTTAGTAGAGACAGGGTTTCATCATGTTGGCCAGGCTGGTCTCGAACTCCTGACCTCATGGATCCACCCACCTCAGCCTCCCAAAGTGCTGGGATTACAGACATGAGCCACCATGCCCGGCTCCAATTTTCAAAAACAAAACAAACAACCCTCTACAACTTCAACATTAATTTAGCATCATTCATTCTAAACCTCTAAACCTAACTCATATCATTTATAATTCATAAGCAATCATTTATATAAAAATCTACCTGGTAAGGCATATGGCATTGTTCACTATTGCCTGAAACAAAGTATTAGATATCAGACAAAGAAATTGTAATACCTAATTCTTTATTAACTAATCAAAAAATTTTTTTGAAAAATACTGGTTCCCATTCACTGTTTATTCCTTCTACAAAGAAACACAGGAGTAAATTTAAGATAAATTTTTTTCTGTATACTACTAAGTATACAAGTAATGCTGTAATTCTGCAGCATCACAGAATCATTACAAGCTTCTTTTAACATTTAGGAGAAAAAAAAAACTGCTCCGGATAAAGAACCCTTTAACCCAAGAAGGGCAGCTTTTGAAGGACCTAATTTCCAGTTTAATACTGCATCCATGGGGACCAGGTAGAGGCACTGTTTACATCACTGAGTAAGTTTTCAAAATATCATCATCCTGGTCAGTTTTGCTTTGACTCAGCTTTATAATCTGCTTGTCAAGCAAATATCCTGCTAAGACTACAATGAAAATATTTTCATTACCACGAGCCTGGAAGAGTATTTTTACAGAGGAAAACTGAGATGTCATGTCTGGACAATCCCTTAAGCTAAATTTCTCACCTCTAATCACTGCCCTCTACAGTCAGTAAGGCTGATGCCTTGTGCAGGAAAGGCCTCTGGACTGTCAGGCACACCACTGAGGAGAGTGAATCCTCTCCCCTCCACTGAGGGCCTGCCCTGCCCACTTCTGGGGACGTGACAGAGGTCCCGGCCAACAGGATGAGCTGTACTCTACCTGCTGCCCCTCCCTTGGAACCAGATGCATGCATGTGACAGACCCACAGTAGCACACATCTCTAAAAACCAGTGGGAGTCAGGCACGGTTGCTCACGCCTGTAATCCCAGCACTTTGGGAGGCTGAGGCGGGCAGATCACCTGATGTCGGGAGTTAGAGACCAGCCTGGCCAACATGATGAAACCCTGTCTGTACTAAAAATACAAAAAATTAGCCAGGTGTGGCGTGGTGGCGCACACCTGTAGTCCCATCTACTTGGGAGGCAGAGGCAGAAGAATTGCTTGAACCTGGGAGGCAGAGGTTGCAGTGAACTGAGATCTCACTACCCTACTCCAACCTGGGCCACAAAGCGAGATTCCATCTCAAAAAAAAAAAACAAAAAAAAAAAAACAAAAAAAACCAGTGGGGTCCGTTAAGCTCTACACAACCGTAAGCTCTACACAAGCTCTACAACCTCAAACAAGGTAGGGTCCTCCACCTTTCTGGGTCTCCATTTCCTGACCTGTAAAATGTTGATGATACTTACACCATGAAAGGCTACTATAAGAATGAAATAATGAGATGGGCCCGGTGGCTCATGCCTGTAATCTCAGCACTCTGGAAGGCCAAGATGAGAGGACTGCTTAAAGTGAGGAGTTCAACACCAGCCTGGTCGACATAGCAAGATCCCATTTCTTTTTTTAAAAAATAACTTTTTTTTTTTTTGAGACGGAGTTTCGCTCTTTGTTGCCCAGGGTGGTGTGCAGTGGCACAATCCGGCTCACTGCAACCTCCACCTCCCAGGTTCAAACAATTCTCCCGTCTCAGCCTCCCAAGTAGCTGAGATTACAGGCATGTGCCACCACACCCAGCTAATGTTTGTATTTTTAGTAGAGATGGGGTTTCATCATGTTGGCCAGGCTGGTCTCGAACTCCTGACCTCAGGTGATCCACCCGCCTCGGCCTCCCAAAGTGCTGGGATTACAGGCGTGAGCCACCGCGCCTGGCCAAAAAATAATAATAATGCTTTTTTAAAACAATGAAATAACAAGAAGTCTAGCACAGTACCTGGTGGAGTACAAGTGCTAGGCTGAATAAACTACTGTAATTATAAACAATGACTTTTCCTGAATACTACGTACCAGGTACTGTTCTTT
The DNA here is from genome assembly GCF_024542745.1 of Macaca thibetana thibetana. NCBI lineage: Eukaryota > Metazoa > Chordata > Mammalia > Primates > Cercopithecidae > Macaca > Macaca thibetana. The sequence goes on from NC_065594.1 coordinate 19,383,887, forward strand.
AGGTACCTTGCCATGTATTACTAATTTAAGTAGTTCTCATAACAACCCTTGATCATTATTGCGCCAATTTATAAACGATGAAACTGAGGCATGAAGATTAAGAATTTCATTCACGAGTGGAGGAACGTTGGATTCAAACTTGACAGAAAGATCCCCCAACTCAACACTGTGGCAGCCTTTCTGGTAGCAGTGGCAATTCATCCCATGTAAAAAGCTTATGGCCGGGTGCAGTGGCTCACGTCTGTAATCTCAGCACTTTGGGAGGCCAAGGCAGGCGGATCAGGACGTCAGGAGATCGAGACCATCCTGGGTAACATAGTGAAACCCCGTCTCTACTAAAAATACAAAAAATTAGCCGGGCATGGTGACACCTGCCTGTAGTCCCACCTACTCGGGAGGCTGAGGCAGGAGAATGGCGTGAACCCGGGAGGCGGAGGTTGCAGTGAGCCGAGATCATGCCACTGCACTCCAGCCTGGGCGACAGAGACTCCGTCTCCAAAAAAAAAAAAAAAAAAAAAAAAAAAAGCTTACGGGTTACAATAGGTAATGCTGGGATTTCACCCTTGATCTTAAGTCTTCCTATCTATCAAATTTTAACCAACTCAAAAAATGTCAGTCTTCTATTTTCTACTTTCTATATATAATCTGTACTTCGCCAAAGTAATGATAATAGCTACCATTTATAAAACACTTCCTACACACCAAACACTGCTCTAGAACACATTTTATGTTTTGTTTAATTCTCACAACAACCTATAAGAGTTACTATTTACATTCTTCACACGAGTAAAGAGCAGCACAGTGAGGTCAACTGCCCAACTGATAAAGTTGGTAAGCACTGAAGGCAGGACTCCACCTAGGCAGTGTGACTGGCAGACCGAAGCTCTTAAGCACTCTACTATAATGACTTCCTCAGCACCTACTCACTTTATGGGAATAACTGGGTATTTAGATAAGCAGTACTATACAAAACTGCAGAAAAGGTTCATGTTTATCTGTATTACAGATGAGACTAAAATATTGGAGGCACCACACTTAGGGTCATCTGCAAGTTGCAATACACATTTTACTACCAACAGTCCACTACTGAGTTAACAGTGATATGTCTACCCACTTAAAAGTTTTTGTATTTCAAAAAAACTCTTGCAATTTGGTTTTCTGTCAGTAGACTCCAGTGGCAGAAAGGCTGGAATGTTGTGAGGTTCTTTCCATTTCTAAATTTAGGAACAGCAAGGATTGGTTTAGGGTCAGTTTAGTACAATGGCAGCAGTGAACCAGATCATTTAATTTAAGGACCTAGTAATTTAAAAGGTTGCACTAGAAAAACATGTCAAGCCAGATGAGAACGTCTGGCATCACCATCATCACCATAATGAGATACCTTATAGAGGAATGTTAAAGTGATGTCAGGAAGACATTATATGAAAGAATACATTTTTGCTTCTCCAACAAAAAAAAAGCTATAATTTGTCATTTTTAAAAGTCTGTTTCATTCCCATTGTATGTGAGAAACTATATTAAGATGTTTCCTGGGACCAGAAAGGAAAAGTAAATAGAATTCTGCCCTTAAAAGCTTACAGTCCAATGAGATTTGGGGGCAAGAGACTAACTCACAAAAAGTTCCAAAAGAGAGCACACCTGTTACGGGGGGAATCAAAGGAAACAGAGATATCCCATTCAACTGGGAAGGAAATCAAGACAACAAGCTTCATGAAAAAGGCAGCAAAACAGGCAGTCCAGGACGAGGAGGGGGCCTAAGGTTTCAGAAGGTAGCAATGGTCCTAGGAAAATACATGTCCGCTTATGACAGTGGTGAGAAGCGGTCATCAGAAGGATGGGCACTGTATTCATGCTGTGATGAGGCACTGAAGGCAGCAGAAACTTCAGACCATCACTGGAAGTTCTGAAATGGAAGGAAGGGGGACAGGGCAGCACACCATCACAGTAACTCAAGAACAGTCACTAAGGCCAGGTATGGTGGCTCATGCCTATAATCCCACACTTTGGGAGGCCAAGGCAGGTGGATCACCTGACGTCAGGAGTTCGAGACTAGCCTGGCCAACATGGTAAAACCCTATCTCTACTAAAAATACAAAAATTAGCCAGGTGTGGTGGCGCGTACCTATAATCCCAGCTACTTGGGAGGCTGAGGCAGGAGAATTGCTTGAACCCAGGAGCCAGGGGTTGCAGTGAGCTGAGATCAGATAGAGCCACTGCACTCCAGCCTGGGCAACAAGAGGGAAACTTTTTTTTTTTTTTTTTTAAAAAAAAAAAAAAAAAGAGAGAAGCAGGGATATGGAGAAGGTTCAAGAGCCATCAGAGTGACTCTGTCATCTCTTCAGAGGTCACAAGCCTTAGGGCTGATGGAATAGGAGGTCTGACCTTCTGACAGTCTAACCCTGCTCGGCCCTACCAGAGTGTCGCCTGTCAGTAGTCCAGAGCCCTACACATCGTTCTTCTAGTTTTAGGTGCAGTAAATAAAGACACTAGTAACTAAGTTAGGAATTCTCTCAATTTTTTATTCCAATAGTTTAAAATCACTCAGTAAGGAACAAAGGCATTTTCATGCAGAAAAGAAATAGACAATAATTTTGTCTAGAGCAGGGAGGGTTTCACAACCTCAACACTACTGATATACATAGTGGCCAGCACTACTGGTCAGATAATTCTCTGTTATGGGAGGTGAGTCCTATGAATTGCACAGTGTTGAGCAGCATCCCTGATCTCTAATCACTAGATGCCAGTAGCAACACACCCCCACCCAAGTTGTGACCAAAAAAAATGTTTCTTGAATTGCCAAATGTCAGAGGGACCAGCTGAGAACCGCTAGCCCAGTCTTTAGCAGAGGAAGAATTTAGACCTAAATAGAAGTTTTTTCCTTTCTCCCTTCTATCTGAAAAATCTTCGAAAATAAAACAACTGAGGACAGGGTCAAGAGAGCAACTTTTGCCTTATGTGGCAACCCTAATCCCTCAACCCTCACGGCAATCTCGGCTAGTACTATCCTCATTATACAGGTGAGAAAACCTGTACTTAGATGTTAATTTGTCCAAGGTTAAGTTAAAAAAGCTTGAATGGATTTGGTGACAATACTCAAAGTTCTAAACACTACAGAAACTCTGCCCCCAAAGGGCCATAGATTCCACTCCTTGAATAAAACAAACATTAATAACTCTAGATAATCCTACACTAAAATAGCACAAATCCTGTCCGTCTATTAGGAACTACTTACTCAAGAAAAAGTTAAAGGGCCACACTTCATGCAAGCATCATACGTAAAGGGAATTAAAAGAATTGCTTTTGGGCACTGTGATTTCTTTTAAAGGATAAGGAAAGGGAAAGGGAGGGAGGATGAACATTATTTGGAAGCAGAGTCCTAAGCCAAGCAATGTCTGGCTCTGAAGGCAGCCCTGGCTACCACCGCCTCTGAACCACACACTACACTCTCTCTCTATGTATTGTCCAAAGCAAAACCAAAAGACTTTCTCAATGAGGGCCCTCCTGGGTGCCACTCTGCTCAGCTGATGATCCAGTTAGAAGGGCAGCTTTAGCATCCCCCAAGTCCTGAGTCTCAGACCTCCAGTCTGGAGCCGATCACTTCGCTTCTCTTGGCCTCAGTTTCCTATGCATGCAACAGAGACAGTACTTAATGGGAAGGGCTGACCTGTTCTTAGTAAAATGTGGATGACAGCTTAAGGATTTCATTTTGTTCTAGTCCCTTAACTGAAGGATCAGTAGCCTTCCTGAAGCTTAATCTCACCCCAAGAACAAAGTCTTTTCTGTCCAAACAGGTCAGTGTTTGTTATTTCTTTTGTTGTTGTTGTTGGAGACGGAATTTTTGCTCTGTTTCCCAGGCTGGAGTGCAATGGCACAATCTTGGCTCACTGCAACCTCTGCCTCCTGGGTTCAAGCAATTCTCCTGCCTCACCCTCCCAAGTAGCTGGGATTACAGGTACCTGCCACCATACCCGGCTAATTTTTGTATTTTTAGTAGAGACAAGGTTTCACCATGTTGGCCAGGCTGGTCTTAAACTCTTGACCTCAGGTGATCCACCCACCTCGGCCTCCCAAAGTGCTAGGATTACAGGCATGAGCCACCGTGCCCGGCCAGTGTTTGTTACTTCTATGTGCCAACCCCACAGTATCAACAAGAACAAGTTTCCATTCCCCGTAAAAGGAGGTTCTTTTCCTCCATCTTCTAGGCAGTATGTGCAGGGGGTGACAGAGCCAACTGTGAAGCCAACTAAACAGAGCCCTTCCTATCCATCTGGTGAGGAAACCACAGGCAACTCCTCTTCACCACACCATGAGCCACAACAGGGCTACTTGGTCAACTCCTCCCAACTGCTCATTAATCATCACCACAAACACACCTGAATTTCCCTCCTCAGCGAACAAGAGAATTCACTAATACTTTGATATAAATCTCCTATCTCATTTTATATATACATATATTTTACATAACATATATATATCTATCTTTCATCTTTAAGAGTCTAGTTAACTAGCTGGATGAGCCAGTAAGACTTCTACCATAGGATTGTCAGTATGTGCATTAATTGCTTAGATTCTGTTAATTAACTGATTATTTATCTGTTAATTTTATTTTACTTTATTATTTCCAGTTTCAAATTTAAGTCCTAGTTTTTCTCTCCAAAATTCCAAATTATTCTTTTTGATGTAGCAAACTGAAGTGATTAAGAGTCAGAGACCTAGGTTAAAAACCCATTGGCAGCCGGGTGCGGTGGCTCACACCTGTAATCCCAGCAACTTTGGGAGGCCAAAGCAGGCAGATCACTTGAGGTCAGGAGTTTAAGACCAGCCTGGCCAACATGATGAAACCCTATCTCTACTAAAAATGTAAAAATTAGCCAGGCATGGTGGCACATACTTGTAATCCCAGCTACTTGGGAGGCTGAGGAGAGAGGACCACTTGAACCTGGGAGGCGGAGGTTGCAGCGAACTGAGATCGCACCATTGCACTCCAGTCTGGGAGACAGAGCAATACTCTACCTCAATAAATAAATAAATACCCATTGGCATCTTGAGTCCATTTACTGTGTAACATCCAACAAATTACTCAACTTCGTATCTCAGTTTCCTCATCTACAAACTGGGGATAGTGGGAATATCTACATTATATGTTTATAAGACTAAATAATACATAAAAGGCATTTATAGCAGTGCCTGCTACAGTAAGCACACAATAAATATCAGCTTCTTTTCTGTAGATAGTGTAACTTCACTGCTTTGAAAAACAGGTCTAATTCTACAGATTTTTTTCACATTCTTAAGAATTGCTAGGATGTGTATCAAGTGCAACCAAACCTCAATCTAGACATACAGTCAGCGAATGCCCTCTCAAAATGGATTGTGTACACTGTGTACTTCCCTCAACCAGTCTGTCTTCACTTATGCACTGTCAACTATACTCCAAAAAGGCCTCTCTCATGCCTGTCACCACATATAAATGTAAATTTCAGTTTCAGTGGAAATTTACATCTATACATCCAGACTATCAGATGGCAGATATAAGCTTGGCAAACTTACCCTTTGCAATCCTAACATGATCAGCTCAGTCCTGTCTCACTGTCTATCCCATAAAAGACCCTCAAAAGTTTAATTCCAGCCCTCTGCTCTTCCCTTTAACAACATAAATAGGCTGGGCAGGGTGGCTCATGCCTGTAAACCCAAGACTCTGGACGGCCAAGGCAGGTGGATTGCCGGAGCTCAGGAGATCGAAACCAACCTGGGCAACATGGCAAAACACCCTCTCTACCAAAAATACAAAAAAGTAGTCTGCCATGGTGGCGTGCACCTGTGTTCCAGCTACTTGGGAGGCTGAAGTGGGAGGACTGGCTTGAGCCTAGAAGGTGAAAGTCGCAGTGAGCCGAGACTATGCCACTACACTTCAACCTGGGTGAGACAGAGTGAGATCCTGTCTCAAAAATAAAAAATATAAATAATCTCAAGTTTGACTTCCTTGAATCCAAAATTCTCTAAAGGAGGAGAGTATGAAAACCACAAACAGCATTTTCATTTCAAAATTGTTAATGTTTCTATTAGAAGTGTTTGTTACTTCAAATGTAATACAGGACCGGGCGGGGTGGCTCATGCCTATAATCCTGGCATTTTGGGAGGCCGAGGCAGGTGGATCACTCGAGGTCAGGAATTTGAGACCAGCCTGACCAACATGGTGAAACTCTGTCTCTATTAAAAATAGAAAAATTAGCCAGGTGTGGTGGCAGGCACCTGTAACCCCAGCTACTCCGGATACTGAGGTGGGAGAATTGCTTGAACCCAGGAGGCGGAGAATGCAGTGAGCCAAGACCAATCCACTGTACTCCAGCCTGGGTGACAAAGTGAGACTCCATCTCAAAAAGAAAAAAACAAAAAGAAAAAGAGATACATACATACATACATACATACATACATACATAACTTACCCATATTTACACACTCCAAATACAACCCACTGCAAACTTTGGGTGTATTTCCTCCCAAGTGTAGCTATACAGTAGAGCCTAAGATACTTCACATAATTGAAATCAGTTGATATACAATTTTATATTCCACTTTCTCATGCTGCCAGGTTATTTCCCCATCCCATCAGAAGTTCTTTCAAAGCAGAAAAACAATATAAGTCTGCCAGAGCACCCTTATCAAACTTGCTACACAATTACTAGGAATGCCAGGAAAGATAGGTCTAAAGGTTTTGATTCTTTCTTTGGTTCTGATCTTATGTTTTTATGTAAAAATATTCTATATAATCCTAATGTCTATAAATCTAAAAAAAAAAAAAAATGAAAGCCCCAGAATCTCAGGTTTGCTAAGTTTTAAGTCCAAGTATTTTGGCTAGTGCTAAAATATGTAATACAGCATAATTACACAGCTCCTTCCTTTCAGCACCTCAACTTGTCGTACAAGTACTTCCCAGCAGTATCATTATCCCCATTTTACAGATGACGACGCTAGTACAGCAGTGATGTGACTTGTCTAAATATGAATTATCTGGTTACCAATGTAGAAACAGAACCAAAAACTCCTAATATTTACTGCAAAATTACAGACCTAGGTTAGGCTCATGAGGGCATTATAAAGAGCAAATGCTAGAGGGAATTCCGATAGTTCTGATGTGACCCCAACATGGGTTTTGAAATGCCGTAGTGATCTAAAGACATCCTCCCAGGGCATGCCGGTAAATACATCTAACCAGCACCTTTCATCCAGTGATCTCGAAGCAAGTTTTGCAGACACTAGCACTAGATGGCCCATTATCATGCTCCAAAATTACAGGTGGGGAAACTGAGACAAAAGGAAATTGAAACACACATCCCCAACAATCTGCGATTAGCACAGGACTAGACTCTTCCTCTCACCTCACCACACCCCAAGGGGAGCCAAATAGGCAAAGTTTCCATGTGGACTGACAAGGAAGAGTGAGGGCTTTACTGCCTCTAACAGAAAGGAAAAATTTACTGGGAGAGAAAAGTGGGGTGGGAGAATGAAAGGAGGACCGATTAGAAGCCAGAGATAAGAGTAAAAGCCAAATCTAACCAGAGCCGGAGAAAAAAATCACAACATAAGATCTGCACATGAGTCCAGTGAGATATACCAGGTCACACATACAATGATGGTTCAGGAACTTCTAAAGTGTTTTACAGGAGCTTGGTATTGGACATCCCACTTATACAATGCCCGGTCTGACTGGGTCAAACCTCTATACTCTCAACATATAAAATGTCTTTGGGATTATTCACCCAAACACAGAGAACGGCAGTATTCTCTCCCATCCTCATTCAAGCACAAAAACCAAACCACCCTGAGAATTTTAACTCCTTTTACTAACATTAAGAGACTTCTCCATCCAGTCCATGGTCTCATATTCTCTAAGCTAGAAGTTAAAATTAAGAACTTCAGAATGTGAAGGCAGCCAACACTACTCATCTCAAAGTTACTAATCTTAGCATTCTACACAGATGATGCAGGAAGGTTGCAGAATTTGGTAAACCAGACTACCGCTGGCGACAGAGTCGAGACAACACTGAAAACACAAAGGCATTTAGCTCAATGAGAATAGCCAGTGACATGCACATCTAGAACACTGAAATGGCTATGATTTCTTACCTCACACCTTGGTATTTCTGCATGAGTTTGTAGTTATCTCCTCCCAAAAGTCAAGTGTGAGTTAACAACATGTCACAGTAGGAAAAGGATTGGGTAGGTGCAGTTTCAGTAGAAATTTACATCTATACCTCCAGACTATCAGATGCCAGAAAACCTGTTTCCCTCCCTTTCCTTGCCCATTTTAAAGGTCCTATTTACCAGGACACAATGAAGGTAGTAAAACTACGGTAAGACAAACACATACTTACATATTTTCAGTTTAAACGGTGAAAATACACAGAGGTAACTTCTATTTAGCTCACTCCCCTAAGTCATCCTCCTTGTGGATTTCCTCTTTATGGGCCTTAAGGTGACTTGCATGCCCAGGCTCAAGTGTATCATCACCACCTGCAAATATTTCTAAATGGGATCAGTTCTATTAATAACAATGACTATTTCTAAAGGCAGTAATAAGTAAAATAGGGTTGTTGTAGCAAACTTAAAATTCACACCAGCAACCAGCAATGACTAAAAAAACTTTTCATCTAATTAAAGTTAGAGAAATTTATTCAAGTCAAATATTTTAAATGAGGTGGCTGAAAATGAGAAGGAAAGCAAAGAAGGGATGAAAAACTAGGGAAGGGGAGTAGGAGGTTATCAAAAAGTACTCATTTTTAACATCAGCCATTTAGATGTGCACCCTCAAAAGTCATGGCACTGGCCGGGTGCGGTGGCTCACACCTGTAATCCCAGCACTTTGGGAGGCCGAGGCGGGTGGATCACTTGAGGTCGGGAGTTTGAGACCAGCCTGACCAACATGGAGAAACCCCATTTCTACTGAAAATACAAAACTAGCCAGGCATGGTGGCACATGCCTGTAATCCCAACTACTCGGGAGGCTGAGGCAGGAGAATTATTGAACCCAGGGGGCGGAGGTTGTGATGAACTGAGATCACGCCACTGCACTCAAGCCCGGGCAATAAGAGCGAAACTCTGTATCAAAGAAAAAAAAAAGTCATGGCACTCTTCATTTAGTGAATAATTGAGAAAAGAACAGATAGACTCCCCACAATCTAAATTTTTAACTAGTCTATGATGGATATCAGCCTTAGATGGGAAATGAAAAAATTAATGAACAAAAAGCAAGCCTATTAATTGATTATTTGGGGGGTGTGAGGGAATTATGGTTTTCTTTTTTAAAGCAAAAGTTGACTGCTGTGACTTTTTTTTTTTTGAGACGGAGTCTCGCTCTGTCACCCAGGCTGGAGTGCTAACTTTTGTATTTTTAGTAGAGATGGGGTTTCACCATGTTGGCCAGGCTGGTCTCAAACTCCTAACCTTGTGATCCGCCCACCTCGGCCTCCCAAAGTGCTGAGATTACAAGCGCTGGTGCCATGAGCCGCGGCACCCGGCCAACTACTGTGACTTCTAAAAGGTGAATATTATAAAATTCCAGCTTCAGCAATTTCCCTCTGCTTCATCGAATTCTGGATATTTGAACTTCATAACAATTCATTTTTGTTTTGTTTTGAGACAGTCTCGCTCTGTCGCCAGGCTGGAGTGCCGTGGTGCAATCTCAGGTCACTGCAACCTCCACCTCCCGGGTTAATGCGATTCCCCTGCTTCAGTCTCCCAAGTAGCTGGGATTACAGACATGTGCCACCATGCCCAGCTAATTTTTTGTATTTTAGTAGAGACAGGTTTCACCATGTTGGCTAGTGTGGTCTCGATCTCCTGACCTCAAGTGATCCGCCTGTCTCAGCCTCCCAAAATGCTGGGATCACAGGCGTAAGCCACCGTGCCCGGCCTGAACTTTGTAACAATTCAAAAGGGATGTTGGGACCCAGGACACACTACCCCAAAATATGACTGTAGGAGAGCAGAATATGCCACCCAAAATATACTTCCTTGGCGTATTTTGAGCTGGTTATTCTGAGAAACTGCAGACACCGGAGTAGACAAGAAAAGCTGTCCTTTTGCAAAAGAAATTTGCATCCATAAAGGAAATCTACATTAGTAAAGTATCTGTACCAGGAATAGGGCTGCTCCAGACAACTTTTATTACCTGAGAGACTTTATCCCCAAGAGCAAGACAATTGTTATTCACCATATAATTCTTCCCCTCATCTTCCTATAACTTGTGTGGCCACCACTCCACCAAAAACCTCAAACCCTAATTATTTTCTGCAGCTCAGTATACAATATAAGCTTCAATCAAGGAACCTGCATTATATATTGTGGGACTCTTGTGCAAACATAAGTATAAATAAAATGACATTTTCTCCTGTAAGAGTCTACCTTGTGTCAATCTATTTATTTCTTCCCCTCCCCTGCCCTGAGATGGAATCTTGCTCTGTCACCTAGGCTGGAGTGCAATAGCTTGATCTCAGCTCACTGCAGCCTCCACCTCCTGGGTTCAAGCAAGTCTCATGCCTCAGCCTCCCAAACAGCTGGGATTACAGCCTCCCAAATAGCTGGGATTACAGCCGTGAACCACCACATCTTGGCTAGTTTTTGTATTTTTAGGGAAGATGGAGTTTCGCCATGTTGTTCAGGCTGCTCTCCAACTCCTGAGCTCAAGTGATCCACCTGCCTCGGCGTCCCAAAGTGCTAGGATCACAGGCATGAGCCACCTCGCCCAGCTATCTAGTGTCAATTTAAATCACGGCCCAGCCCAAAGAACTTAGAAGTGTGGGGGGAAGCCATTTTTCCCTAACATATAGCTTCTGGTGCCCAATGTGGAGCATCCTTCACTGGCTGGGACACCACTAGCTCCAGGACTGCTCCAGCTGCAGGATCCTGAGACCCTGACAAACACCAGCTGCAGCTAAAACTTTTTACCACATTGGGCTCCCACATCTCTGCCTGCAGAATCTGGTCAAAGCAAGAGTGGTAAGAGTCTCTTTTTCTTTTTGCCTTTATCTGTATAATCCCCATTAACTTATAGCTGAAGATGCTCTATAAGCTTCAATCATCTGACTCTTCTTCGAGTCACCAATGCATACGAAACTACAATTTTTTTTATCCTGTTAGTCTGCCTTATGTCAATTTAATTATTGGCTCAAAGAACCTAGAGTAGAGGAAAGCCATTTTGTGTTCCCCCACAGGGATAATTATTGATGGAGGTTCTGATTACATTCAGGAAACAGAAGCACACTCATAAACTTTTAGCTGGTAGCAGCAGAACACTCCCTTCCTCAGGTCAAAATACAAACTGGCTAAGAGTTCCTTTTTGTAGCTCTTCCCAACTGTTGATACTTTGTACTGACAATACTAGTAAAAGCATCACAAAAAGTTCTTTCCACCATGTATACTTAGATGCAAAACAGTTCAAAAACACTAAAATGTCAAACTAGTCAAAAAATAAATCCAAATAAAAAACGCAAAACCTAAATATGATTGTTAGCATTTCCTCATTATTGTGCACTATTTTCATAGGCTCAGGCTTCCATAAAAAGCATGTGCATTCAACTATACACAGCAGAAATAAAATCATTAATACTTTCTTAGTGCATTCCAATTTTACTTTTTTCCTGTCTTCCTCTGCTGAAGGAGCCAAAATGTGTATTTCCCCACACTACCACAGGAAACAAAACAAGGGAATTCCACCTAAATTGAAGTATGTCAAATTCCCAGGCATAGCCAAGCAGGATGTCAAAGGTCATACCCCATATCTGGCCAGCCCAAAATACTATTAATATATTTATAGCTAGTATGAATAACCATAAATCTAAAAGCTTTAGCCTGATGAAAGATAGAACAGGCATTAAAAATTAAGTTTTCTAAGCCTACATGGATATGCTGTCCTAGTAACATTCAGGTTCATTTGCACAATAAGTATGACCAAACGAGTCATTATGCTCTAATCAACAGCCTTTCATGTGATGTGCCTTGTGCAGGTCTGCGGAAAAGTGGCTAACTTGTTTCAGGCCAGAGTAACAAGACAGCAAACTGAGGGAGCAGGGATGTCCCCTGGAGAAGTGGGCTTTTGTGCAAAAAGCCCATCACAAACCTTAAGATTTAATATAAGTCAATGTCATTTTAAGTGAGTCTCAGCAAGCCACACAGAAACAAGCTTCATAGGGCACATGACTAAGTGGAAAGGGGGTGTCTTCATTTCAAATCCCAGGAGTGTATTCACACAGTTAAGGATCACAGACAATTCTGTCTTGAAAAGAATCAATCTGATGCATTACCCTAGAATCTTAAGTGTTTCAAGTTCTCATTTTATCTCTCTGACTTAATTACTTCTTCCTCCCAATACACTTTTTAAAATGAATTTTCTAAAACAAAAATGGGGGGGTGGAGAGTGTAAATGAGGCTTAATTGGAGGCCCCCAAGTTGTCAATCATGACAGAATTGATGATGACTTCCGTGGATGAAAGTGTTTTCCTTGTCCCTTCTTGCCGTAAACACAGGCGGAAGTCATGGTTAGTCTAAGAAACATAACCATCAACAGCTTGTCTTTGATTGAAATGTGTCCCTATTTTCATCACAAAGGAAATGATTAAGTAGGGTCCTCCTATATGTTCAGCATTTTATATGACCCAAGATCATCTACATCGTTAAATGAGATCGCAGAGCGTAATTATTTTAATTTTTTTCTTAGAAATATAATGTATAAGGCATACAATCAAATTAGGTAATAAATTCAGAAACTGACTGACTTCAAACATATACCCTTCAATTGTTTGTGAGGAAGCAGAATTCACAATAAATTATAGGCTCCATCTGTACTGATATATTCCCTTCAGTTTATTCCACATCCCTATATTCTCCACCTCTAGTTCAAAATAAAGCAATCACACCAAAGAATGCAATGGCACAAACTTTAACATTCAAACTGTTACAGGAAAGTGGTCCCAATCCAGACTCCAAGTGACAGTTCTTGGATCTCACGCAAGGAAGAATTCTGGACGAGTCCCTAGAGTAAAGTGAAAGCAAGTTTATTAGGAAAGTAAAGTAATAAAAGAATGGCTACTCCATAGACAAAGCAGCCCCGAGGGCTGCTGGTTGCCCGTTTTTATGGCTATTTCTCGATGATACGCTAAACGAGGGTTGGATTATTCATGCCTCCCCTTTTTAGACCATATAGGGTAACTTCCTGACTGCCACAGCACTTGTAAACTGTCATGAGGCTTGTGGGAGCGTGGCAGTGAGGACAACCAGAGGTCACTCTCGTGGCCATCTTTGTTTTGGTGGATTTTAGCTGGCTTCTTTACTGCAACCTGTTTTATCAGCAAGGTCTTTATGACCTGTATCTTGCGCTGACCAACTAACTATCTCATTCGGTGAGTTAGAATGCCTTAACCGTCTGGGAATGCAGCCCAGTAGGTCTCAGCCTCATTTTACCCAGCTCCTATTCAAAATGGAGTTTCTCTGGTTCACATGCTTCTTGACAAAACTACTTTTTAAGAGGTTTGAATCTCAATTAAGCTAAACATATTAAGAATGTTTATTTCTGAGTTAGGCACCACACGAAGAACTATAGGCTAAAAAGAGATCACAAAGAAGGGCAGTGACACCCTGAGGGTCTACTCCTCAAGCACAGGGACAGGTCGATTCCAAACCAAACACTCAAGAGCAGGCAGGTAATTCTTGAAGCCTGTGACAATCATGCTTTTTAAATTGTTATTTTAATAATCTGGATTCTGCTTTTGTTTAGCTTTGGTGGTGGTGGTTGTTTTTGAGATGGAGTCTCACTCTGTCGCCCAGGCTGGAGTGCAGCAGCGCAATCTTGGCTCACTGCAACCTCCGCCTCCTGTATTCAAGCAACTGTCCTGCCTTAGCCTCCGAGCAGCTGGGACTACAGGCGCCCACCACCACGTCCAGTTAATTTTTGTATTTTTAGTAGAGACTGGGTTTCACCACGTTGGCCAGGCTGGTCTCAAACTCCTGACCTCAAGTGATCTGCCGACCTCGGCCTCCCAAAGTGCTGGGATTACAGGTGTGCGCCACTGCGCCTTGCCTAGTTTTGCTTTTTTTTTTTTTTTTTTTTTAGAAGATACATGGTCCCGGTGTGTTGCCCAGCCTGGCCTTTGGGCTCAAGGGATCCTCTGGTCTCAGCCTTGCAAATAGGCAAGACTACAGGCACACACTACTCTCTCTGCCTGGACGGATTCTGCTTTTTTTTAAATATAAAAAGTACATTCTAGGTATAGTTCAGAACACTGAAAGTATCAAAATGGCATTTCAAGAAATACAAAGCACCTTAAAGAAATATCCACAATTGGCCGGGCGCGGTGGCTCAAGCCTGTAATCCCAGCACTTTGGGAGGCCGAGACGGGCGGATCACGAGGTCAGGAGATCGAGACCATCCTGGCTAACACCGTGAAACCCCGTCTCTACTAAAAAATACAAAAAACTAGCCGGGCGAGGTGGCGGGCGCCTCTAGTCCCAGCTACTCGGGAGACTGAGGCAGGAGAATGGCGTAAACCTGGGAGGCGGAGCTTGCAGTGAGCTGAGATCCGGCCACTGCACTCCAGCCCGGGCGACAGAGCGAGACTCCGTCTCAAAAAAAAAAAAAAAAAAAAAAAAAAAAAAGAAATATCCACAATTACTGGAATGTGATTCCCTAGGAGAACCACTACAGGGCACAGAGGTCACAGCAAGGAAAGTATCCACTCCAAAACCAGAAAGGAGGATGTCAGTAACATCAAAACATGCCTAATTACAGGAATCTTTAACCCTGATAAATTTCCTTCGCATGAATTTTTTTTAATTATACCAAATACTTCGAGAGAAAAAAAAGTAAAACATTCTGATAACCTCTAAAATGTAGTCATCAACTGCTAAATGTTTAAAAAGTGTTTTATCATCAGAAAGCCTTCATATTAATACAAATACATGACATATAAATATACATTTACTTATAATATAAACATAATTTATTATAAGTAAATCCAGGTCCTACAAAATTCATTCTATCTCACAAATTTCACAAGTTCAACAAACTGCTCCAGGCACACCGGTAACAGAAGAGACTGGGAGTATGGGAATCTTTCAAATTCAGCGTATGTAAATGTCATAATGGGCCACTGAAGAGAAAATTAAATCCTAAAAGGTTGAAGGGGAGAGACCAATTCAGTCATACAGATTACAGAACTCTCAGGGTAGGATGATCCACAGGAAGCTTTCCCATTCATCACATGTAAATTTCATGATGGCCTACATACCTACCCATCCAGAGAGAAAAGTTTCCAATGCAACCAGCTTGGTGCCAAGTACACAAACAACCCCAGTTGATATTTACAAGTTTTGCAAGTTCCCCTCTCCTCCCTCCTCCCTCCCCGTTTAGGAGGTAGCCCTGCAGAGAGAGAGTTCTGCTGCAAACAGACCAGGTAATTGTAACTCAAGAGAGTCCACTTTCTCCTATATTCAAATCACAGTACAGTATGATGGCAAGGCTGAAAGCTACTGGTGTGACAAACTGGCGATTCTTTTTTTTTTTTTTTTTTTTTGAGATGGAGTCTCTCTCTGTCACTCAGGCTGGAGTGCAGCAGCACAATCTTGGCTCACTGCCTCTGGCTCCTGAGGGCCCGCCAACATGCCTGGCTAATTTTTGTTATTTTTAGTAAAGACAAGGTTTCACCATGTGGTGCAGGCTGGTCTCAAACTCCTGACCTCAGGTTATCCACCTGCCTAGGCCTCCCAAAGTACTGGGATTACAGGCATGAGCCACCGTGCCAGCCCAAACTGCTGATTCTGCAAATTAAACCTCACAGCTCATTAAGGCACATCATCTGTGATACAAAATTATGGTGACCAAACATACTTATGTTGATGTTACTTATGCAACCTTATGCTGAAGGTTAGAAGAGAAAAAAACTTTCTCATGTCAAAATAGAATAAAATCCACATTGTGACTATTACTACCTCAAGAATCTGCCAAAATAAGAGCTTCTAGCTAAACCATATGCAAACCATTTCCTTTGACCTTGCTTCCAAGCAACCAAAATGTCTCAAGTATTTGAAGTTTACTTGTATGGACCACTCCCAAATATTTATGTGGTTATTTTGTTTTCAAGCTTTGAAGGACACAATATTTACACAAGCCTGGGAATTAGGTGATTCAATTATAATTTATCTCTCCAAACTTAATTTGAATCTAAATGCTTCCCCCCGCCCCCAAGACATAGTATTGCTCTGTCACCCAGGCTAGAATGCAGTGGCACAATCTCAGCTCACTGCAACCTCCACCTCCTGGGTTCAAGCCATTCTCCTGCCTCAGCCTCCTGACTAGCTGGGATTACAGGCATGCGCCACCACGCC
Source organism: Macaca thibetana thibetana (assembly GCF_024542745.1). Lineage (NCBI taxonomy): Eukaryota > Metazoa > Chordata > Mammalia > Primates > Cercopithecidae > Macaca > Macaca thibetana. The sequence continues at coordinate 19,400,264 of NC_065594.1, forward strand.
TCGCTAATTTTTGTGGGTTTAGTAGAAGTAGGGTTTCACCATGTTGCCAGGCTAGCCTCGAACTCCTGACCTCATGATCCACCTGCTTCACCTGCTTCAGCCTCCCAAAGTGCTAGGATTACAGGCATGAGCCACCATGCTGAACCTCTAAATGCATTTCTTTTCAGATACAGAAGGCAGGATGCCTTTTCACTCTCACCCTTGCCACTGCTGCAAAAATGAAGACCCTCTCATTCTGTGCTGGGAATTCCTCACTCAAAAGGGGGTTTTTCCCTTAGCCACTCGCATGGCAGGCTTCTGCGCCTGGTACCCGCAGAGGAAATGCACTAATTTTTTAATTAAAAAAGGAAAACCAATATGAAAGGAGAGGGCTGAAACACTGAAGAGACAAAGCCCAGTGCCTCCAGACCTCAGCTAACTCTTCAGAATACCAAACCACTGAAGAAATCTTTATCTTCCCACATAATCCAAACTGGTTTCCCTCTTCCTCCTTTCCTTATTATGCCCAAATAAGACTTAGAAGATTAATCATGCACATTGGCTTTTTTACTGCAGTTACAAAATGCAACCACTGAGCTTCCCTCCCTTTCCTGATGCCAGATTCACTTAGCTACTTTAAGATTTGTAAGTACTTTGTAAGTACTCAGCAGTACTTGCAAAGGCAGTACTCTAACACCTTCAAGATGGGGAAACCATGGTTGTAAACAGAAACATGTATTTTCCACTCAACTTGGATGCTTTATCATATCTCTAACATGGTAAGAGCAGAGATTCACAAAACCATGACCTATATTTTCCAGATTGTTAGAACAGCAATTGAGAAAAACTGTTTATCCAAGAAATATCTTTAATCAAACAAAAAAGAACAAAAGGATACAAGGGAAGGCCTCTCTTCCACCCTCTTTCTCATCACAGGTTCGCTTTAATCAGATACGATGGGTAGGGGCTCCAGGGCTCTTAAGCTCATGGGGTATATCATTAGGACCAGCCCTGTAACTCAACTGCACAAAGAATGAATGACATTGTTATTAAGACAAACATCATCTAGGGAGAAAAATACATCAAGGCAGAAAAAAGATTTTTTTAGGTCTTGAAGATCTGTATACAGATGCTGGAACCAAGTCACACTGAAAAAGTTGACAGCCTGGAAAGTTTTCTATGTGGTTGGCCAGAGATGTATAAAGGATACAGTGGGGCTTGTTGGAAGTAACAGCACTTCCCAGATGAGGGGTGCTGCAGTGTAGACCAAGGGGCCACAACACTTTAGAGGTGGTACTGGGCTCTGAGAAGGCAGAGGTCTCTAAGAATTAAAGAACTCCTATGACTTAAGGTCAGCCGAGATAGGCTATCTTGAAAGAAATGATCTACCTCCCTTCCCTGAGGGAGATAAGACCCTACTACATTTCTTCCCTTCAAAATTAGAACCAAGATGAGAAAGGAGTTGAAGGATGAATATGTTTTACATAATATCTTTACTTACAGAAATTAAAAGACCAAAGATGAGCTGTAATTCTGAACTTCACTGGATCTACAAACATCAATAGTGGTCAGCAGGGCACGGGGGCTCATGCCAGTAATCCTAGCACTTTGGGAGGCTGAGATGGGCGGATCACTTGAGGTCAGGAGTTTGAGACCAGTCTGGCCAACATGGTGAAACTTCATCTCTACTAAAAATACAAAAATTAGCCAGACCTGGTGGTCTCTACTATTACAGGTGTGCCTGTAATCCCAGCTATTTGCGAGGCTGAGGCAGGAGAATCGCTTGAACCTGGGAGGCAGAGGTTGCAGTGAGCCAAGATCAGGCCACTGCACTCCAGCCTGGGTGACAGAGTGAGACCCCACCTCAAAAAAAAAAATTAGACTGGCCAATTCCATATTGTTTCCTGGTTGGTTTTGACTAGTTTTGCCCGGCATCATTAACAATCATACAAGCATGAGATCCTGGTGCGCTTTGAAAGCTATTTTCTCCATGTGGAAGGTAACTTAGACACGTAATAAAACTTCATGGTAGTGGGCTTTCTCATTTACTTTTATTTCACTGTCCCCCCGACCCTCATCAGCAGTGTACCTTTTAAATAAAATGTCTGTTTCTATAGGGATAAACATATTAGTAAAATAATTTTCTACATTTCTTTTTTTTTTTTTTTTTTTTTTAGGCAGAGTCTTGCTGTCACCCAGGCCCTGGCTGGAGTGTCGTGGCACAATCTCAGCTCACTACAGCTTCCACCTCACAGGTTTGAGGGACTCTTGTGCCTCAGCCTCCCAAGCAGCAGGGACCACAGACATGCACCACCACTGACTAATTTTTTGTATTTTTAGTAGAGACAGGATTGCACCATATTGGCCAGGCCAACTCCTGGCTTCCAGTGATCCACCCACCTCAACCTCCCAAAGTGCTGGGATTACAGGTGTGAGCCACCATGCCGAGACAGCTTTCCTAAACACTTGTCATTTCTAAATGGCCGATGAGTGTTATTTAATCTGCATCTGTGCCTTCTGATGTGCCACAATGCCGTTTTTACTGCATAAACCTTTTGGTTCAACATGAGCTAGTCAGACTCACTCCAAGTACACTTAACACTGAATATATTCAGTCCTACTGGACTGCATGGTGTCAATTTTGGGTTTGGCCTATCCCAATTTAACCTCCTCTGGATCTACTGAAATACCCCATTATAATCTTCATTCTTGCATTTGGGTTAGTGAGAAGATAAATATTACAATGAGAAAGCTATCAAGGATATCTAATATTTAGCTAATGTAATATTAGAACTGACATTTACATTTTGAAATATCTTTTCAAGCCAATATAACCTTCTCTCACAATTGCCTTAAATATATTTTGAAATTGCTAACTTCAATTCAGAATTTCTCATTTTTCAAAAAAGCAAGACTTACATTTAACAGTAATCTTTATTTGAATCACTCTGCTACCAGGACACTGGGCCTCACTGAAGTTAATTTTAAAGAAAAGATCAAGCAAAAAGCTAAATACATTATAAATGCCAACTATTCACATTAAGTCAATTACATAATCTGTTCTACATATTGCCAAATTCCGTATGTCAGTTTCAAAATCAACTGCAGTATACTGGCTTTAAACTGCATTCCACAGGACTCCATATTTACACAAGTGTGTTCCCAAGAAGTTGCATTTTAAAATTTTTTTAATGTAATCATATTTTCATAATTTCTTATTTGGCAAAAACAAAGATATCATTTGATAAATTTGGTCTGTAACACAGCGTTATTTTCATAACATGTCCTTCCTACCTATACTTCTCAAACTTTGTGTGTATTTCATATGCCTATCACTCAAGAATTTTTTTTTTTTTTTTTTTTTTTTGAGACGGAGTCTGGTTCTATCGCCCAAGGTAGAGTGCAGTGGCACCATCTCAGCTCACTGCAAGCTCCGCCTCCTGGGTTCACGCCATTATCCTGCCTGGGTCGCCCGAGTAGCTAGGACTACAGGCGCCCGCCACCAGGCCCGGCTAGTATTTTTTGTATTTTTAGTACAGACAGGGTTTTACCGTGTTAGCCAGGATGGTCTCGATCTCCCGACCTCGCACTCAGAGAAATCGATACTTTCCGAATTTTCAGGCCTTTATGAATACCAGTCCACCATCCCAAAAATGTATCTTGAAAATAAGATGAACTAATGGACAGAAAGATGTGCATTTACACAGATATATGATCAAGCAAGCATAATGAAATGTTATTAGTAGAAAAGGTAGCAGAAATTCTTCCAACTTTGCTGAATGCTTGAAAATTTTCATAGCAAAATCATAAGGGAACAATCTCCCATCTCCCCCGCTTTTTTTTTTTTTTTGAGATGGGAGTCTCACCCTGTTGCCCAGGCTGGACTACAGTGGTGGGATCTCGGCTAACCGCAACTTCAGCCCTCCCCAACCCCCTGCCCCAAGTTCAAGCAATTCTCCTGCCTCAGCCTCCCAAGTAGCTGGGACTACAGATGCACGCCACCACACTCACTTAATTTTTTCTATTTTTAGCAGAGATGGGGTTTTGCCATGTTGGCCAGGCTGGTTTCTAACTCCTGACCTCAAATGATCTGCCCACCTTGGCCTCCCAAAGTGCTGGGATTACAGGCGTGACTCCCTATGCCCGGCCCAATCTCCCATTTTCAATGCCTGCTTCAATGGCCAATACAGAACTTCATTTTTCTCTAAGACACTTAACTCTTCCCACTGCATATCATAGTTATTTACACGTTGCATCTAGTCTTCCTACTGGATCTATGTTTTGAGTCATCGCTACCACTCAAAAGTACCTAGCACATCTTGTACACAGTAATCATTCAACAAATAAATGGAAAAAAAGTACTTTGACAATCTGTTGAAAATAAAATAACTGTTCTTTAGTTATATTACTTCTTAAATTATTCTCACATGATACAGACTGATATTCTGAACACACAAGAAGCTGAAATATAAAAGACCCATGTTTCAAGAAAGAATTTTTTTCCTAACAACATATTTACAATATAACTGAGAAGCCAAGACATACAGACATTAAAGTTAAATTATATATAATACACAGCAGCATGAATTAAAAGATAACCAAATATTCACTAAGAGGACAAAAATTCCTCTGGGTAGGAGCCAAGATTGCAAGTTGGTGAACTGACTTGAGCCTTGCAGACTGAGCAAGATCTGCAGAATTTTGGGGCACAAGACGATCTAAGCTCTGGGGACAGGAGAGTCTAGGCCTGAAATACTAAAAGCTAAACTAGGAGAATGGTTAGGGGGTGGGAACTGAAAGTCTCAACAGACCCTGAGAAAGAAGAGTTAACAGACTTGGGAACACTAAACACCAATAGAGTGCTCAGGAGGACATCAAGGTTTGAAAACTACGGAGACCTAACTAGACGATTAACCCAACTGGGGACCTTGAAATGAGCCATCTGAGGGCAGGGGGAAATACAGTATGTTCAGTTTTAGATATACTGGATTTGAGATAAAAGTGGGACATCCAGAGCCTTTAGGTAACTAGATACACAAGGCAACAGAGAGTAAGTTATCTAAGAAAATAACAGAGAAAAAGTCCACAACTAGTCCTGAGGTACACTTATGAATGAGCGTAGGAGAAGGGAAAATAAGTGAACCCACTGGAGAAGCCAAATGGCAGGAGGACCACTGTAATGGAATCCAAGATAAGAAATGATTTCTGAAAGCAAAGTTAAGAAAAGGAAGACTTGGACGGGCACGGTGGCTCACGCCTGTAATTCCAGCACTTTGGGAGGCCGAGGCAGGTGGATCACGAGGTCAGGAGAGCGAGACCATCCTGGCTAACACGGTGAAACCCCATCTCTACTAAAAATACAAAAAAAATTAGCTGGGCGTGGTGGCGGGCACCTGTAGTCCCAGCTACTCGGGAGACTGAGGCAGAAGAATAGCATGAACCCAGGAGGTGGAGCTTGCAGTGAGCCAAGATTACGCTACTGCACTCCAGCCTGGGCAACTGAGCAACACTCCATCTCAAAAAAAAAGAAAAGAAAAAAAAGAAAAAGAAAAGGAAGACTCAGGCTTGGCACGGTGGCTCACGCCTGTAATCCCAGCACTTTAGGCAGGCAGATCACGAGGTTAGGAGTTCGAGACCAGCCTGATCAACATGGTGAAACCCTGTCTCTACTAAAAATACAAAATTATCTGGGTGTGGTGGCGCTAATCCCAGCTACTCGGGAGGCTGAGGCAGGAGAATCACTTGAACCCAGGAGGCAGATGTTGCAGTGGGCCCAGATCACACCACTGCACTCCAGGCCTGGATGACAGAGCAAGACTCTGTCTCAAAAAAAAAAAAAAAAAAAAAAAAAGAAGAAGAAGAAAAGAAAAGGAAGACTTAGACACACATGCCCCCAACTCCCATAAATACTGCAGCTTCACGGATCATCAGAACAAAAACCAGAATTGGGGGCTACATAGGCTAATTCCCTAAACAGCTCTCCCTTGATTTTTTTTTTTCCTGTAATCAATATGGCTTGAAATAAAGGTCACATTTTGAATTTATGCCCTTTTTAAAGTAGTAAGTGAAGGTAAAATTCACTAAATTATATGATAAGGAGCTGCAGATATATCTTTTCAGTTGTATTTGGCTTAATATCAAAACTAACTTGCTTTTTTGTTTTCCTTTTTAGCTTTTATCAAAACTATACAAAAATGGATGAAAGAAAAAAAAAGTAGCCCAAATTCCTGCCAAGTGGCAAGAAAAAGTCAACCCAAGATTCAACTATTGGCGGTACTTAACCTACAAGTTGATAAACCACAGGGAGAAGACTGAGTGGAGTAAACTGGGATGCTAATAAATAAAGCAAGTTTTTTAAAAGGCTGAACCATATAAAATAGTCAACATACAAAAATGTATTTTTCATGTTTCATATGTTCCTTACAAGACTACAAATAAAAAGCAGTAATACCTACAAAGAATTTCTGTGCCACTGACTTAATTTTTGTTCATCCTCATTAGCAACTGGCAAAGAGGAAGATGTCTTCCACAATTTACACTTTAAGTATTTGTACACAGCATATCCCTTAGGCACCAAAATACCTACTTTTTCGAGTACATGTGGTCTTCTGTTTCACAGCTGAGGACCACCACCAGAGGCAACAGAATTCTGTATGCACCAAGAAAAGGTGGTTGGTTATATGACCCCAGGGAGATCCTGGGGGGTTGGGCAAGTCTCTGCAAGTTGTTGCCACAAAGGCAAAGGCAAATCTTGAACTGCAGGGAAGCAGACCAACTCCCACACAATTGAAAATTCTGCCTTCCCCAATCACTATGTGGTATTTACACTGCCTTTCCAAGAGGATCCCCAGAAAGTCCCAAAGCTACAGCACATATAGGACAAAAGAATGGCTGGGTAAATTCCCATGATGCCAGGGAACTGGGTAGTTTCCAAGGGCAGAGTGTTCCAGAAAAATGCAAATTATTCATGCTTCCCCAAAGAAATTCCAGCCAAATACAGTTGCTATCTTAGAAAGTCTAATACAAAATTGCAGTTTAGATGCTTGGATGAAGGGGTTAGAAGCACAAGGACAGGCAACATGTTCAGAGTCTACAAGGGATTCTAACTTGCCACTGAATATTTTTCCCCTTCATCCCCATTTCATATCACCTCTGAGAAGATTCCCTGTGTGTGCGGAGCATGAAATCTATGTGTCTGCTGCCCATGTGACACCTTTTCAGCGATTTTGGGGTCTTGAAGACCTTTACCTTTTTTTAAGTTTACATAAGAATTAAAATGCCTTATTTTCAGTATTTCAGTGTTTGTCACTTAAAAAAAAAAAAAAAAAAAAAAAAAAAAAAAAAACTAGGCCATAAGCATTGGCTCATGCCTGTAATCCCAACTACTCAGGAGGCTGAGGTGGGAAGATCACTTGAGCCAGGGGCAGGCAGAGGTTGCAGTGAGCTGAGATCAAGCCACTGTATTCCAGCCTGAGCAAAAGAGTGAGACCCTATCTCAGAAAAACAACAACAACAACAAAAACTTAGTATCATTCAAAAAGAGGCCACTCTTCTCGCCATCCCCTAAACCACGGACTTGCCACAAAACCATGGTAAAAAGTAAAGTTCTTCGGAGTATGAAACAAAGTATTCCAATTTGGCATCTATTCTGGAATTTCTGAACAAAATCTTTTAGCTGTCAGACATATTCAGGTAACTTTCAGCCTTTAATATGATGCTACATTTAGCTGTATAATCCCCCCATCCATTTTAAATTATTTCCTCATTCTTGCTTCCCCAGGTACATATACAGGATTATCAAGGCTTCCTTTAAGGTAATTTCAGTAACAATCCAGAAGTAGGAAAGATGCCTCAGATCCTCTAACCACTCGGTCTCACCAGGATTCTCTAAGTCAAATGTGACCATGCAACAGAAAAGCAGCCATCCTTCTAACAGGATCTCTGTGGCTGGTTCAATGACTCACCTACAGATTATACCCAAATTACAGAATAAATATTTATTTCAAAATATAAGCAAATCCACTGTCAGTTCATAGGCCAAATAAGAAACATCACTCCCAATTATTTATCTTAAGAATAAAAAGCTTTGGGGCCAGGCATGGTGGCCTATAATCCCAGCACCTCAGGAGGCCAAAGCGGGCAGATCACAAGGCCAGGAGTTCGAGGCCAGTCAAGCCAATATGATGAAACCCCTCTCTACTAAAAACACAAAAATTATCCAGGCGTGGTGGTGCGTGCCAGCAGTCCCAGCTATTTGGAAGGCTGAGGCAGAAGAATTGCTTGAACCTGGGAGGCGGAGGTTTCAGTGAGCCGAGATTGCGCCAGTGTACTCCAGCCTGGGCGACAGAGCGAGACTCCATCTCAAAAAAATAAATAAATAAAATAAATATTTATCTTTAATTAAAATCAAAGAGGATGCCTCTAATAAAACAATCTAAAAATTTATGTAAGAAGAGTTAAGTGGTATAGTCATTCTTTTAATCTAAACTGTTCTAAATAATATCAAAACAGAAGAGTCAACTCAAAACTGCCATTTATTAAAAAAAATCGGAGTTCACAATACCACTTCCCAAGCTTTAGAAGGCTTTCTATGTGAGAAAACAGGTCATGGAAATGAAGTTTCACTATTTATAAATACTGCACTAGATTTAGAAGATCCCGGGTTTTCCAAAAGTCTTAGGTTCCACTTTGTGTGTGACCTTATAGCAATTCTAGGCAATATTAAAACAAGTGTAAGACATTTAACATACCATCCCCACAAACACGAAATGCATATCCTTCAAATATAACCAGCACTTAACTATCTAAAGAATGACATTAAAAGTTTTTGAATTCACTAACAGTTTTCCAACTGGTTTGTCCTATGCAAATGACTCAAACTTTCAGGCAGGCCCCAGGAAGCAGCACACAAGAAACTATTTAATTAAAGATTCAGCCTAATTCCCAGTAGTAAATCACAGGAAATATTTTGTTCCAAAGCAACGTCTCCTCAGTCCTAAAACAGTTAAGTTTTGGTTGATTTGCATTTAAAAACTGGATTTAAGTAAAAAGTCATAGTAAAATTTCTCTTTTATGACTCTTAGAACAGGAGTCTTTCAGATCTGAGAGTGAAACTTGGTTTTAACAAGTAACTCGTTTTTATGAAACTCTAACCAGAAGACTAGTTATGAGTTACAACAGCTCAGGTTGTTTCTTTTCTTCTTAAAATACCCTTTTACTCAAACTGAAAATGTACTTGCTGTAATCCGACTTAAACCAACTGACATTACACCTGAAACATTTACTCATTTGAGAAAAGCAGCCTACTCCAAAGCAAAGCCCCATTAGGCTCCCACTGGGAGCTGCCCAAGGGCCTCCAATTCCAGACAGATAATTTAACAGGTCTCCTAGCTCTGGCAAAGAAATTTAAAAAAAAAAAAAAAAAAAAAAAAAAAAAAAAAACTAAATTATTCTTGCATTTTTCAAAGAATCAGAACAAGAACCTGATAAAATGGTTGTAAAGATGATTTAACATCAGAATCTATTTTTTAAAAACCTAAATCTTAAAAAGTGTAAGTCACATTCCTAGTTTAACACTCTGACAATGCCATTTGAGACGCAAAACTAAAAATAACCCAAAACACTGCCTTTATCTTTAAAGAAAGGCACTCCAGCAAGTTGAAGTAGGTTGTATCCATTTCCAAGGACTGAAGAATGGTGTAAGTACACACTGTACTTTGAATGCAAAAAAAGGGGGGGGAATATTTTTTTTTAAATGGCTAATACTCTGTAACAGTTGAAGTGGAATTGATAGATGAGCAAGTAAGTACTTAAATTCAAATGTTAAGTAAAACAAGATTTAGCAGACAATTTCGATTTTGTGACTTAATAGAATATATGCCGAGCTTAAAGGTAAGAAGGCACTTTACCTTTTTGAAACACTTGGTAAAATTGCATGCAATGCTTCGTAATGAAGCGATAAGTGATACCTTTACTCTAAAACACACTTTGGAAAAAATAAAATGAATCTTGAACTCCTTTCCTTCTCCAGGAACTTCAATATGGTGTGAGTAACTTAACCTCTTTGACACGCATTAACCACAGGGATGACACTGTATGTAAAATAACCTTGGTGTTAACAACTGCGCAGCTAAGACCAATCTTTTATTATGCTGTGGAGTCAATATGAGAGGCGAGGAAAGGTTTGTTTAAAAAGATGTTTAGCTCGGCCGGGCGCAGGGGCTCACGCCTGTAATCCCAGCACTTTGGGAGGCCGAGGCGGGCGGATCACGAGGTCAGGAGATCCAGAACATCCTGGCCAACACGGTGAAACTCCGTCTCTACTAAAAACACCAAAATTAGCTGGGCGTGGTGGCTCTTGCCTGTAATCCCAGCTAGTCGGGAGGCTGAGGCAGGAGAATCGCTTCAACCAGAGAGTCGGAAGTTGCAATGAGCCGAGATCGCGCCACGGTACTCCAGCCTGGCGACAGAACGAGACTCCGTCTCAGAGCGGGGATGAAAAAAAAAAAAAAAAAGGTGTTTAGCTCAACTAGACAGCCTTTACAGCAATTCCGCCACCGGTGACAGTGAGAAACTGTCAGCTTGGGGAGGCCGCGCGGCGACTGGACCCCGCCCCCGGGAAGCCTCCCCGGGGCCGAGGCCACCCCCCCGCCCCGGGCCTTCTCCTCGGAGTCGGGAAATGCCTGCCCCCACGCTAAGTCTCTACTGGCCACTCTCTATAAGGCAAAAATGGCAAAAATCCTCCTTTGAGGCATCGCTCCCTCGACGCCCATCGCCACTCCGACTCCCTCAAAAAATTGGTCGCAAAGCCCCCCGCCTGGTCCCTCATCTGGACCTCCATTCTCAAGAACAGGGTGGCAAGGCAGGAAAAGACGCACACTCCCCAGCCTCCGGCCCCCCAGGGCAGCCTCTGTGTTTCTCAGTAAAAGCCTCCTACCAGGGGCAAGACCAAGTTCGGGCGCTTCCCCTCGTGGAGAAACGCTGGCCCCACGGCTCCCGGCCCGGACGCGCGGGCCCTTTAAAGGCGCGGGCTTCCTGCGCCCGGGGCCCCTCCCACGCCATCGCCACCGCCCGCGCCCGCCCCCGCCGAGGGTCACACTTGAACTTTAGCTCGCCCAGCGCAGCCAGGCGCCGGCGCTCCGCAGGCGGTGGCCGCCCCTTCGCACGTGTCGGAGGCACCACCTCGGGCTCGGGACGCCCGGCCCCCGGCACTCGAGGCCACTCCAGAGAAAACCAAAACAAAGCAAAATGCGCACCGCCTCCAGAAACTGCCCGGCTGGCCCTGCACCGTCCACGGCCGGTCGCGCCCTGCCTGTCCCCTCCACCTGCAGCCCGGTCCCGGGACAGGGAGAGTCCGGGGCCCCTCGCCGCGCCCTCCCCCGCCGCGCCCAGCGGAAACAGCTCCGCAGCGCGGCCGGAGAGGACCTGCCCTCCCCCCGCGGAGGTCCGGGAGGGAAGGGGCAGTCGAAGCAGTCAGCGCGGGCCGGGGGAGTACCCCTCCCAGCGAACCCGTTTCTCCTTTCACTGGCAAACTTTTCGGCCGCTGATATCCACTTCTTGGCGCACTTTCTTTACTTAGTTCCTCGACGAGCCCCTTTTCGCGTCCCACGCGAACTCTTGACTGGCGCGCGCGCACACCTACTGCCGTCCCCGACCGGATCTGGGCGAGGTCACCGCGACCACCGCTTCTCGCCCGCCCTCCTGGGAACGCGCTGCCCTCCTGGCCCGCACCTTCAGGCCGAGCAAACCTGCACAGCTGCGCCCTCGCCTGACCCACCGCGCCCCCAAGGTCCGGCCGCGCGCCGAGACCGCTCACCTTCCAGCCCGCCGAGCTGTTGCTGTCACCCTTATCCTTGAAGTAGGGCACGCTCTTGACCATCCACTCGTAGATCTGCGACAGCGTCAGCCGCTTCTCCGCCGAGCTCTCGATGGCCTTGGTGATGAGGTCAGCGTAGGACAGGTTGCCCCACGCGTTGCGGCGGGACGAGCTGCTCTTGCGCGGCTGCCCCGCGAGAGGCCCAGCGGCGGCGGGGGGCACTGGCGGGTGCTGCGACAGCGGCCCGGGCGGCGGGGGCTGCGGCGGCGCTGGGTGCAGGCAGCCCGCCTCCGGGCCCTGGAAGTCCCCGCACAGTCCCCCGGTGGCGGCCGCGGCGGCCGCCGCCGCCACCGCCGCCGCCACGGAGCCGGGTGCTTGCGGAAAGTCCTCGCTCTCCTCCAGCAAGCTCAGGTTGCTCATGAAGTCGGCGCTGACAGCGGCAGCCGAGGCCGAGGGCAGGCCCGCCGCGGCGTCGGGGTTGGCAGCCGCGCCGCCCGACGGCGCCGGGCTGGAGGTGGCCGAGTTGGACTGGCTAAACTCCGGCCTGGGCAGCGGCCAGGTGCACGAGCGCGGCCGGGGCAGCGGCTCGAAGTCCGGGTCGATCTCCACCACCTGAGGCGCTTCGGCCATGGTGACCCCCGCCCCTCCCCCAGCCGCGGGAGAGCCAAGAAGGGGAGAACGCAGCACCGGGGCCGGAGGGGGAGGGGGCGCGAAGAGACGGTCCGAGATTTGGGGGAACGAAGCCGGTGCGGCGAGCGGACGGAAACTGGGAGGAAAGCGCGGCGGAGTGCAAGCGCGAGCCCAGAACTTAACTTCGCCGGGCCATCCACATCGAGGCTCCTCAGGGTCCGCCGCACGGACTGGACGGCTGGCCAGAGCCGCCGGGCCGGGGCAGAGCCTGCGCCGCGCTCCAGCTGACAGGGCCGCGGACGGAAGGACAGACGGATGCCGCGGGCCGCTCGCTCTCCCCGGCTGCGCGCCCGCTGCGCTGCTGCCTGTTGAATGTGGCGGCGGCAGCAGCGGCTGCTGCGACTACTAGGCCGCCCGACTTACGGGATCTGCCGCCGCCCCCCGCCCGCGCCGGCGCGCGCGCCGGCCCGCCCCTGACCGACAGCCCGCGCGGCCAATGGGCATGCGGCACCGCCGCCCGGGCAGCCAGTGGGCGCCGGGCTGGGCGGGGCCCGGTTTTCCACGGGGAGGCGGCGGTGGGCTGGTGGGGGGTAGTAGGGTGTTTTTCTCTTTCACACACTCATCTCCTTTTTTTTTTTTTTTGGATCTCTATTATTTTCTGGTAATTCTCGAGTGTTTCTGTGATTCTCTCGCCTTCTCAGTGTTTTGATTGCTAGGAAGCAAAGCAGCGTGGAGGCGGCGGCGACACTTTGTTTACTACGGAGGAGCAGAGCCGAGTACTCTGGAAGCCCGGGTGGGAGGAGGCGCTCGCTGCGCCTTGACCTCTGCTGCGGGCCCAGCCCGGCGGGCGGACAGGGCAGGGGGCCGGGGACCCCGGGCGCGGGGTGGGTGGGTGGAGGCGGCCGTGCGGAATTCTACTCAATCGTTCCCTCCTGGCTCCACCCACGATGTCTTTGCTAAACGACGTGGGGAATCGGTGGATTTTGTTTTGGTTTAGTGTTTTCTTTCGCTGCGATCTGTCAAGTCCTCCGGCCCGCTCACGGGCGGCACACGACCACCGCCCCTGGCGCCGCGGCTCCTGCAGTCGAGTCCGCGCTGAGAGACCCTTCTCCGCGCCCGGTGCCCACCTGTCCGCACCCCCAGGCTCAACCTGTGCCATTCGGTCTAGCCAGAGGCGCGTCACCCAGCCGGGCAGCCCCCAACCGGATTCACTGTATTCTTGATCTTTTTTAAAAGGCTAGAAATGAGGAACAGGGGCCCCGGCGCGAGGAGGAGATTCTCCCGCCTCCCCGCACACACGGATCCAAAGGCACCCGCGACCGCATGCCCTCCGTGGGAACCTCTTCCCCTGGGCGGGAATCTCCCGCTTCGTCCTCTGAGTCCAGGGCCGGCAGCGAAGGGCTCAGGAGCGCAGTTAGCGAGAACCAGGTCACTTTATTACTTACCCCTAATTAAATTTAACTGTTTGTTATTTCTTTTTTATTTACAACGGAAGTGATCGGGTGTTAAGTTAAAACGCAAGGGCGGGGGATAGGACCAAAGCCTTGGGGCGCAGCCTGCCCCATCCCCAAGTTCCTTGAGGCTACTTGCTGTGTGCGTCAATCAACCCCCCACCCACACCCCACCTTTCCTCGTCTGAGCTGCAGGTCCAGGACATCCTGTCGAGGATCAGTGGGGCCAAAGGTAGGAAGATAATGGCCCTTGTGTCTCAAGCAGAAGAAACAGTTTTCCAGTTTTGTTTTGTTATGCTTTTGCTTTTTTAGGAAGAATATGGAAGGCATTTCCTTTTAGAAAGATGGGAACACTTAGGATGGAAGATGGACAATAGGGTTTTAAATATCTTGTCCAAAAGGACAGCTTCCAACTCTTTTTTTTAATTCCCCTTTCTTTCTTACAAGTAATTCTGCAATGGAAAAAGTGGCATCTAGAGAAAATTAGTCTGTTGGACAAGAGGTTGTTGAAAAAATAGAAAAGAGGGGAAAAAGGGAAAAATGAGGCCTCTTACAAAAGTTAAAAAGATTTAGAGATCTGTTTCTTCATTTATATTCTAACTATCGTCTCTGTAGTCTGGGCTCCTGTTTCTTCATAATCCATTTATCACAATAGCTTCTTGCTGATACTGGGGATGGGTGGGGTGGGGAGCCTGAGCCGGATGGATTGGGGACGGGCGGAGGCTGGTTCCCACCCTCGTCTTGTGGTCTCTTCACGTTTACTAGCAAATTTGGACAATCTGGGCCTCCTCTGCCAGCCGCTAGGGGACCTCAGTAACCCAGATGATGAGCTCAAAGGCAGGCCCCAAAGTACAGCTGTTGCTTCCCCCATCCTTTCCAATTACACTCTGCAGAAGCAGCCCCTGATCCAGACAGCCGCACCCTAAAAATAGGCGGTGCCCTAGTGGATAATTCTTGGCAAAGGAAGCCAGCTTCAAATTTGGCCTTGCCTTCATTTCTATTCCGGTTTTTCAGGGCGTCAATCAGAGAAGAATATTTATTTGGTTAAAGGAGTCTTCCTACAGACTTTCCCCAAATCCTTGAAATCTTTGAGGCTCTCCTGCCCAATTATTTCTTCAAATGTGATGTAATAGTTTACTTTTATTTGGTCTTTCTTTAAAAAACTTGACGAGGCAGGCACAGAGAACCTATAATACCAATGTCCCTGACACATAGGTCCAAAGGATTAGAAATATATATTGAAGGGTTTTTACAGCTAACCACCACACTGTTGTATCTAAATATCAATTTACTGAACCCCAGGATGTTGTTGAATATTTCACTTGTTTCCAGTCTTTAGCTATCACAGACTATTCTGTAAGAAATAACCTTGCATAACTTCATTTCATGTCTGTAGAAGTATATATACAGGAGGAGTTTCCAGAAATGAAAGTCATTGAGTCAGCAGGTATACCCATTCGTAATTTTGAAAGGCACAGCCAAATTGCCCTCCACAAGGGTTATATCAAGCTAAACTTTCTTTTCCATTAGACCCACAGAATGTTAAACTTGAAAATAAATTTGGAGATCACCTTGGTGACCCCCTTTAACTTAGAAACTAAGAGAGGTGCAGAGAGGCCGATTTGCCCCAGCTCCCATAATAAAAGGGGTGATGCCAGGGCCATAGCTCTAATTTCTGGCTTTCCTATCGGTAACCTTCTCAAAACAGATGGAAAATTATAAATATCCTGTAATCCCACTATAACAATAACCATTATAACTTCGTGGTGTATTTCCTTCCAGTCAACACGCAGATCTTAGTAATCATAGTTAGACGAACTCCACTGAACCAAATCAAAGTTTGAATTAAAAGACCAAATAGACCGGGTGCAGTGGCTCGTGCCTGTAATCCCAACACCCTGGGAGGCCGAGGCAGGCAGATCACCTGAGTTCAGGAGTTCCAGAACAGCCTGGCCAATATGGTGAAACCCCATCTCTACTAAAAATACAAAAATTAGCTGGGCGTGGTAGCGGGTGCCTGTAATCCCAGCCACTCAGGAGGCTGAGGCAGGAGAATCCCTTGTACCCCGGAGGCAGAGGTTTCATTGAGTCAAGATCACACCACTGCTCCAGCCTAGGCTACAGAGTGAGACTCTATCTCAAAAAAATAAAAATAAATAAATAATAAGAGATCAAGAAAACAGAAATAAAACAATGATAGTGATAATAAGATTGAAAGAAGAGATTACAAAAGAAGTTTTTTGGTTTTTTTTTAGTCAAAAACGTAAACGTTGCCGTCTCTGAAGGGTGACAAAGTATTTAGGTCATCCCTGGTTCTGCTTAAGAGAAAAAGTTCTTTTCTCCTTCCTTGTGTTTTGTGGTTGCAGCTTGCTTTGAAGGCATTTTCTACTGATTATCACTCAGCTGCTGCATGTGTCTGAACTGGGAAGAAAATAGGGAAGAAAAATGTCTCATGTCAGGTAAGGACAATTAAAATGAAAAAGGAAATTTATCCTTATAAAGCCCATCTCACAAAACTATGTGATGTTCTTTTCTGGGCCTGGTTTTCAGGGTAACTATTGCCTCGTCCTTAACAGGAAGACTGAGGGATGGTTCCCTTTGATCAATTCCCAAGCAGAAATTTCTACATTTACCCCTCAGTAACACATGATGGATGTCTGGTTTAAATTTTTATTTGTCGAATAGATAATTTAAATTCTATTTAATGAGTAAGTGAAAAACTTAGATGCTGATTTTTCAGTCAGGGCACTTCACTTCGTATTTCACATTCCCTTTCCCCAACAGCTCTCTGTTTCCAAACCTTTGTCTGAATTATTAGGAGGTACTGCTATCAACCTGAAACAGCCTTTCTTCACTTAGCCCATAGAAAGTAATAATCTGAAAAATATATATATATAGCCTCGGGTCTTTAAACCAATGTCCTGAAAGCTGGCATATTAACTGGTCGCTGTAGTAAGATTAGAAGTAACCATTCGTTTCTCTTAAGGGATCATTTCCTTTGGGTTTTGTCACTAATTCCACAAATATCTACAGAGCACCTCCTACATATATGCCAGGTGCTGTGCATCTTAGAGTCCATTGTTTTGATGGAAAATTCCTTGAGATCCAAAATGGTTTATTTTCCCTGATACGATATTTGCTATCAGAGTTAAGAACGCTGTTCTTTTCAAATCAGCAATGCAGAGTGACAATGTTTATTTGGAGAAATTACAAAAAAAATGTTTTCGATAGATAAAAGCTAAGGCTGGAAAAATCGAAATATAGTCACCATTTTGGAGGAAAATAATGAGATGAGGTGGAAAAGATTTAAAAATGCACCATCCACAGGCACTGGGAGTATGAGTTCTGACCACTAAGCCTCAGGGTCGGGATGATCTAATTACAAACAAACAAAAGAGGAGACTACTTCTGGTTATCTGTCTGCTAACCTGTAACAGAAGGGAAGCAGTGAACCACTTCTTTTGTCAATTCTGTTGTGAAGGGCCAGTGTTTGTCAACTTCAATAAACTATTCCTTCACTTTATGTATTAGTGAGAGACTACTTGTGGGTCTCTGTAGGAATACTAACACATATTTGTAGATAACCTAAATGACCAACGATACAGAATGGTTAAATAAATAATGGCATATCTATAAGGTGGAATTTCACACAGCCATTTAAAATAAAATCTTTGGGCTGGGCAGGGTGGCCCACACCTGTAATCCCAGCACTTTGGGAGGCTGAGGCGGGCGGATCACTTGAAGTTAGAAGTTCCAGACCAGCCTGGCCAACAAGGTGAAACCCTGAAACCCTGTCTCTACTCAAAATACAAAAATTAGCCAGGTATAGTGGTGCAAGCCTGTAGTCCCAGCTACTAGGGAGGCTGAGGTGAGAGGATCACTTGAACCCAGGAGACAGAGGTTGCAGCGAACTGATATCATGACACTGCACTCCAGCCTAGGCGACAATAAAATAAAATAGCCTTCCCAAGCCGCAAAGGGGATACACATTCGAATTAAAATTCTTTCTAATTTTGAGAACTCATAGAATTGCCATAACATTAATGATGGTACATGAAATTCCAAATTCTCTGAATGTCACAAATCTGAATCTTACATTCATGTTTGAAATACAATGTGTTTTCACTATTTTATTTCTGTTTCTTGTCATATTAAAGCTCTTAACACACTTCCAAAAAAGGGGGGACATATGTATTAAATAAGAAAATGCTGCCATGTCGAACACAGATGGTAGAACGTTTCTGGCAGAAAGGAAGTTTAACAAGGCATTTAACTTATTTACTTGGAAAACTAATATGCATGAATGTTCAAGTAAAGCAGTAAGAAATTAATTGCTGTTTTACAATAATCAGTTTTTCCAATCTAATCGCCCTATTTCCATACCATGATAGCAGAGAAAGGGAGTCAACTGTGATTGTAAATAAACTACTGACTAAGAGAATCCAGGATAGGAATGAAGGAAGAAACTGTTAGCATTTTATAGTAACTAACCAAGTTGCTTGTCATTCGTTGATAAAAATCAATAACAAGAGGTAATAACTGTGTAGTCAGAGTACATGTGTTTTCCATATGGTACCTACAGTCACTGACTGTCAGCTAGGGTATAAAAACAGGAGGCAAGAGTTTATCACATTTCAGATTTGGCTGACTCACAGGGCCCACCCATATGCAAAGTCTACTCTGGCAGAGAGTCAACATAGATGAATAGTGAGTATTTCCCTGGGATATCAGGTTTCTACTTTGTGGTGAATACAGCCTTTAAAACACACTGAAATATTCTATATTCTAAGGTTTAACATTTAAAAATGGAATTCCTAATTAGCTGATTACTGATATAGTGCTGGAGGAAAGATTAATTTGTCTCGTGTGATGCCATGTGTACTTTAAATAATTTTGTGTTTCAACAACAAACTGAAAACAGAACATTTGACGGCTATGTTGCATGCCTGAGCTCTAGAGCATTCCAACCTGGAAAAATTCTTTCTATAATCCAAGACTAGGCTCCGGAAGCTCTCTTCCTCATTTTTCAGATTTACAGATCATCTGACACAAGATGAGCTATAAGTCAATAAATATACATGTAAGTCTGCTTTCAAGATGTTTTCAGTTATAAACTAAATCGTTTTTCACCCAGAATGAGAATATACACATGAAAGTTTTCTTTATGCTCCAGTGTTAATAAAAACTGCTTTTTTTTCCAACAATAACTATGGACCAAGCACTTTACAGCTATTATCCAAATCAGTCCTCCAAGCCACCCAATAATATAAGAGTTATTATGACTCACATTTTACAGAAATTGAAACTAAGGTACAAAGAGCTAAGAAACTTACCTGAGGTCTTATCTTAGAAGCTTATCTAATTATAATCAGACTTCTTATCCAAATTCAGAGTTCATCTCCTGTTTAACATGACACTTTCTGCCTCTATAAAATGTTGGGTTTTTCTAGAGGACAAGAAATGGAGAGGTTAATTTAAGGTTTCAATTTTTTTTTTCCAGAAAATTGACATTTGGACTTTTTTGGGGGGTAATCTATGTCAGCAATCATCTCTGCCTAAAGCCAATTCAGTTTATGTTAATGATAGAAGCCCAGAGACAGAACATAAATAACAATAATAATGCTGATGTTTGCATGTGTATAAGACAAACCATGTAGGGGATTTCAAGCCATTAGCACTTGCTTATTTAAACAACCAGCCTAAGACCATATACAATAAGAGCAGCCAGCTCTTCCAGAATGGTTGGTTTATCTGGAACTCTTTCCAAATCTCTCCTTATCCTGAATAAAGGCACATCAAACCAAGTTCAACAGCCATATTGAGTTCTATCTCCATCAAAAAAAAAGGGACTAGCATTGGATGTTTATCAAAAAGCCAGTCCTGCCGGGTGCGGTGGCTCAAGCCTGTAATCCCAGCACTTTGGGAGGCCGAGACGGGCGGATCACGAGGTCAGGAGTTCGAGACCATCCTGGGTAACAGTGAAACCCCGTCTCTACTAAAAAATACAAAAAACTAGCCGGGCGAGGTGGCGGGCGCCTGTAGTAGTCCCGGCTACTCGGGAGGCTGAGGCAGGAGAATGGCGTAAAAACCTGGGAGGCAGAGCTTGCAGTGAGCTGAGATCCGGCCACTGCACTCCAGCCTGGGCGACACAGCGAGACTCCGTCTCAAAAAAAAAAAAAAAAAAAAAGCCAGTCCTCAGCTGAGTTTCAGAAGCTTGGAGTTAGATTAGAACAAGTGAACATGTATTTTACAGTTCAGACGGTGGGCCTTATTCCAGTAATATGTAACCCACCCCACTCCCTGGACCTCCTTGGGAATTCGGCAGAGCCATAAGGTTTACTTTCATGAGGCGATAAACTAAAGCAAACAAACAAAGCCCTTATGTTCCTCTCTATTTCAAAGTTGGCTTCAAAGTTGAATTGCAGAGTGTCCCTCTCTCCCACCAAGTGGGCATAAAATATCAGAAATATTTTTAAAGCACCTTTAGAAAAAGTTACTGCATCAGACATGGTGGTGTGCGCCTGTAGTCCCAGCTACTCGGGAGGCTGAGGCAGGAGGATCACTTGAGCCCAGAAGTTCGACATACCAAGACCTTGTCTCAAAAAAGAAAAACTTGGCTGGAGGCTGGGCAAGGTGGCTCACACTCTAATCTCAGCACTTTGGGAGGCGGGGGGCAGGAGGATCACTAGGGTTAGGAGTTCAGACCAGCCTACCCAACATGGTGAAACCCCATCTCTACTAAAAGTACAAAAATTAGCCAACACAAAAAACTCGGGAGGCTGAGGCAGGAGAATTGCTTGAACCTGGGAGGCAGTGAGCCGAGATCGCACCACTGCACTCCAGCCTGGGCAAGAGAGTGAGAATTCAAAAGAAATGGGGTGGAATCAGGTGTCAGTGTACCCAGTTTTCATGAAAAGCATAAGTAAAACTTCCTTCAGCTAAGAGTTGTGGTTGTATTCTCTTTCCTTCAGCCTCACATCACAGAGAAGCATGGAAAGCCCCCATCAATCACAGACAAGAGGCTAGCCCTAGTCAGAAGAGCTTATCTCCGGCTACTTTCCTTTCAGGTGGGAACAGTTGAAATTGCCACTAAATCACAAAAGGAAAATCACTCCTTGGTGTTTTTCCATCTCCAGGAGATGTGCTAGTTTTAATGGCCCATTGGCCATTGGCCTGTGCATCCACTGATGTTGGCATCCGTAGATGCTGAAGATGAACGCCAACCGTTATATGATAACCCAGTAAAACAAAACCAGTTAAGCATCTCAATATATTATCTCTCTTCTTTAATGTCTATGTATTTGACTCATGATTTGATTTTCTCTTTTCATTGTAGACATAGCCAAATTAGGAGCCTGACAGAGGTCTGGGGAAGTAGGGTGGAGAAGGAAAAGAATGCTTCCCCCTCCTGGAGGGCTAGCATTAGGAGATATTCCTAATGTAAATAAGTTAATGGGTGCAGCACACCAACATGGCA
Source organism: Macaca thibetana thibetana (assembly GCF_024542745.1). Taxonomy (NCBI): domain Eukaryota; kingdom Metazoa; phylum Chordata; class Mammalia; order Primates; family Cercopithecidae; genus Macaca; species Macaca thibetana. Next base: position 19,421,616 of record NC_065594.1, read on the forward strand.
CATGTGTACATATGTAACAAACCTGCACGTTGTGCACATGTACCCTAGAACTTAAAGTATAATAATAAAAAAAAAATGCTTCCCACTCCCTGCTGTCCTCTGGACACGACAACACACCCTGAGTCCCTTGGTCATCTCCAGCCATGACTGGGGTGAGGAGAAGGCAATGGGAACACAGGGGCTCTTTACAGATCATAGCAACCCCTCATCAAGTTTGCCATGATGCTGGTCCTATATGCAAAATATGATAAAGTGAAATCACAAACAGATCTTCCAAGAAAAGCAGAAAATCAACAACGCATGATCAACTAGAACCTCTTTTATTCCCTAAGTAGTGTTCCATTTATTTTGTATTTTGAATTTTTATTTTGGTATGACTTGCCACCTACATACCTCAAAGAGGTATTGTAAGGATTAAAATAATGTCTTAAAGCACTTTGAAACAGGGATAAAATGTTTGTTCTCTGACATTAGTACAACCTCGTGGGTAGGTTTTTGTTAGTATACAAATTACTTTAACTCTGGTAAATACGTGATTTCTAAATCACTGATATTTGTTCTAAATTGTACCACAGCTTCTCCACATCCACGTGTTAGGCACATTGGTTGCCAAATCCAACCGGTCCTTTGTGAATTTAGAGAGGATATGTATAAGCATGGCACATCGTAGCAAGAATTTAGGAAAGCCTCTAATCTCAGGGATTGTTACTACCTATTCATGCCCTACAGCTTTGAGGGTTTTTGTTGTTGTTGTTATGGTTGGTTTTTTGGTTTGTTTTTTCTAGAGACAAGGTCTTGCTCTGTCACCCAGGCTGGAGTCACAGTGGTCCGATCATAGCTCACTACAGCCTCAAACTCCTGGGCTCAAGTGATCCTCCCACCTCAGCCTCCCTAGGAGTGAAGACTACAGATGCTTGCCACCACGCCCAACTATTTTTTAAATTTTTTGTAGATATGGGATCTCTCTATGTTGCCCAGGCTGGTCTGGAACTCCTGGCCTTAAGCCCCATGTCAGCCTCCCGAAATACTGGGATTACAGGTGTGAGCCATCGCACCTAGCTGCTAGGAGTTTTACATGGAAGTAAGTTGAGAATTTTGAACCTTTGATCCATCTTTTTATATGATCTGATATGCCAAAACTTTGCTAGAAAAGCTTTAAAAATCCTCATATTATTCTTGATAGTCTCAGCAGGCAATTAAAAAGCAGTTAAAAATAAAATTAGCTGACTCATTTCAGGAGTTTAGCTGACAATGGTACTGGTAGCTTCAGCTTGACAGATAATATTATCATAGAAAGCAGCACAACAACGTTAACAATCATGCAAATTTCTCTAAAACAATTGCAAAAGAGAATTGATACAATGTATCCTTTGATTTTCTGTGGCTCTTCTTTTGGACAAAATTCTCAAAAACTGAACGCACTCAGACACCCCAAGGCTTTTTGTAAGAGTTAGATGTTGCTTTAAGAAATATAAAAACTGGGGCTGGGCTTACTGGCTCACACCTGTAATCCCAGCACTTTGGGAGGCTAGGGTGGGAGGATCATTGAAGCTTGGGAGTTGAATTAAAAAAAAAGAAAGAGGAGGAAGAAGAAGAAAGAGAAACAAATATTGGAGACAAGTGACTGTCTCATAAAAATTTTAAAATCTTAACAAAATTAACTCAAATAAGAAAAGCAAAACATATAGAACAGCAGTAACAACAAAAAGTAGATGACTTGAAGGGAACTGAAATATAATGGCTTCTAAGTCTGGGATCTGTTTTTCTGGGTTTTATTTCTTTTTTTTTTTTTTTTTCTTTTTTTTTTGAGACGGAGTTTCGCTCTTGTTGCCCAGGCTGGAGTGCAATGGCGCTATCTCAGGTCACTGCAAACTCCGCCTCCCCGGTTCAAGCGATTCTCCTGCCTTAGCGTCCCGAGCAGCTGGGATTGCAGGCACCTGCCACCACACGCAGCGAATTTTTTGTATATTTAGTAGAGACGGGGTTTTGCCATGTTGGCCAGGCTGGTCTTGAACTCCTAACCTCAGGTGATCCACCTGCCTCAGCCTCCCAAAATGCTGGGGTTACAGATGTGAGCCACTGCGCCCAGCCGTGATTTCTTTTTTTAAGACTAGTTAAATTCTTATTTAGGAAGAACGCAATAGCCTAATTTTAATGTTCACTTTTAAAATTAAAAAGTACTCATGTCTTTTCATGTAGACGAATTATTTCTAACAAGGCAGATTCTGCAGTTATTCCTAGATTAGTTATTCTTGGCAGTTGTACTGTAAAACCACGTGTCAACTATGTGTACACACGATAATTCTATTAAAAGATATCATAAATGCCACCTTATTTTCACAGCCCAATTAAAACATACAACAAATTTAGTCACTAATAAACAAAAATTGACGAGAACCATGGAAACGTCTTAAATTAGAAACCAGGAAAACCTGAAATTTAAAAACAAAAGAAGCTGCTAAAATTACACAGTCAAGGTAAAAATTTATATTGTAAATGTTACCAAAAAAACATTTAAAGGTGTGAAAGGGTTTTATTTTTTTCTTAATTAGCAAGGACATTCTTAGTTCTACCTTTGGTGATCAATTCTTAAACAGGTCATAATGAAAGCATTATATTTTATTTTTATTTATATTTTTGAGACTGAGTTTCACTCTTGTTGCCAAGGCCAGAGTGCAATGGCATGATCTACACTCACTGCAACCTCTGCCTCCTGGGTTCAGGTAATTCTACTGCCTCAGCTTCTCCTGTAGCTGGGATTACAGGCGCATGCCTCCACGCCCAGCTAATTTTTTTTTTTGTATGTTTAGTAGAGACAGGGTTTCACCATGTTGGCCATGCTAGTCTTAAACTCCTGACCTCAAGTGATCCACCTACCTCGGCCTCCCAAAGTGCTGGGATTACAGGTACGAGCCACCGAGCCTGGCCTGTTTTTTATTTTTTTATTAAAAAAATTTTTTTTGAGATGCATTTCACTCTGTTGCCCGGGCTGGAGTGCAGTGGTGTGGTCTTGCTCCCTGCAACCTCTGCCTCCAGGGTTCAAGTGATTGTCCTGCCTCAGTCTCCAGAGTAGCTGGGATTGCAGGCATATACCACTGCGCCTGGCTATTTTTTTTTTTTTTTTCTTTTTTGAGATGGAGTCTCTATCGCCCAGGCTGGAGTGCAGCAGCGTGATCTCTGCTCACTGCAACCTCTGCTTCCGGGTTCAAGTGATTCTCCTGCCTCAGCCTCCCAAGTAGCTGGGACTACAGGCACATGCCACGACACCCGGCTAATTTTTTGTTTTTAGTAGAGACGGGGTTTCACCATGTTGGCCAGGCTGGTCTAGAACTCCTGACCTCAGGTGATCCGCCTGCCTTGGCCTCCCAAAGTACTGGGATTATAGGCATGAGCCACCGCACCCGGCCATTTTTGTATTGTTAATAGAGACCGGGTTTTGCCATCTAGGCCAGGCTGGTCTAGAACTCCTGACCTCAAGTGATTATCATGCCTCTGCCTCCCAAAGTCCTGGAATTACAGGCATGAGCCACTGTGCCCAGCCTATTTTTTATTTATTTTTATTTATTTATTTGTTTATTTATGTATTTATTTTGAGACAGAGTATTGCTCTATCTCCTAGGCTAGAGTGCAGTGGTACGATCTCGGCTCACTGCAACCTCCGCCTCCTGGGTTCAAGTGATTCTCCTGCCTCAGCCTCCCGAGTAGCTGGGACTACAGGCGCCTGCCACCACACGTGGCTACTTTTTGGATTTTTAGGAGAGACGGCATTTCACTATGTTGACCAGGCTGGTCTCGAACTCCTGACCTCATGATCTGCCGCCCTCGGACTCCCAAAGTGCTGGAATTACAGGTGTGAGCCACCGCGCCAGGCCACTGGGCTAATTTTTTTATGTTTTTATAGATATGAGGTCTCACTGTACTGCCAAGGCTGGCCTAAAACTCCTAGCCTCAGGTGATCCTCCTACCTCGGCCTTCCAAAGTACTGAGATCACAGGCGTGAGCCGCTCTGCCTGGATGAAAAATTATTTTTAAATGGGTCGTGATGGAGATTTTATTAAAATGGTCATAATGGATAAAGTACTTTCTTTTGTCTCCTGGAGCTATTCAAGGGCCTTTCTTGAGCTGGATCACAGAAGACACTTAACTTACCTCCCTCCAGGAGCCCTGTGCCACATTCCCTCTTCTTTTAGCTGGCTGAGAAAAAGAACAAGAAAAAAAGCTAGGGAAATTTTTTTGAATAAGTATTTCTTACTCAATTGAAAACCCGAAGCGTGCTGTGGTTCTCATACATACACATGATCATGAGCTCTGATACCCACCAGTGACCAGGCTGCTCCCAGGCGCTCAACTTCTTCCTTTCAATGATACTTGTCATTCTTTGATTGATGTTAGCACATCGAAATTCTTTTTTTCCTCGAGGAACCTGATTATTCTAGTCTGAATTGTGTTCTTCCTCCCCAAGTTCATATGCTGAACGTCTCACCCCCACTAAGGCAGAATATGACTGTATTTGGAGACAGGCTCTTTGGAAAGGTGACTAAGTGAAAATGAGACCGTTAGGCTGAGGGTTTAACCCAATCAAACCTCTGTCCGCATAAGAAAGGGTGATTTGGAGGCACACACACCAAGGATGCCTGCACGGGGGAAAAACCACGTGAGAACAGGGAGAAGGCAGTCATCTGAAAACCAAGGAGCAAGGCCTCAGGAGAAAGCAAACCTGCTGGCACGTTGATCTTGGACTCCAGACTGTGAGAAAATAAATTCCTGTTGTTTAAGCCACACAGTCTGTAGTATTGTGTTAGGGAAGCCCTCGCAAATTACAATGACTGTATGATCAATTACGTTTTTCCAAACATAGTTAGGTTTTTAACACTCACATGAGGAATGAAAGGACCCTAATTCAGAGAGGCAGTTAAGCAAATAAAGCACTAGTTTTAGAGGCAGTCTCAACCAAACCCACTCTCCTAATGCATGGTTGCTTAACAAAGCGGCACAGTCAGCACCGTACAGGAAAATTGACTATGTGCCAGGTATTGTTCTAAGCTTATTTATTTATTTATTTTTGAGGCGGAGTCTTGCTCTGTCACCCAGTCTGGAGTACAGTGGCACGATCTCAGCTCACTGCAACCTCCACCTCCCAGGTTCAAGCAATTCTCCTGCCTCAGCCTCCCGAGTAGCTGGGATTACAGGCACATGCCACCACGCCCAGCTAACTTTTGTATTTTTAGTAGAGACGGGGTTTCACCATGTTGGCCAGGCTGGTCTCAAACTCCTGACCTCAAGTGATCTGCTGGCCTTGGCTTCCCAAAGTGCTGGGATTACAGGCATGAGCTACCACACCCAGCCTCTAAGCACTTTTCCGTATAAACTCATTTACTCTTCGCAAGACCCTACTGGACAGGTATTATTGGCAGTTGAGGCACAGGGAGGTTGTGTTACTTGCACAGCTGGGATACAAACCCAGGCAGGCTAGAGCCACAGCTTTGCTTCTAACCAGTAATCCATGCTGCTTCCTTAGTTAATAGCTCTAATGCTTATTACCCCTCCCTTACCAACCAAATGCTCAGCAGGACAAAGTGGTAAATTCAAATTCAGGCTGTACTCCTTATTCCTCCAGGCAGTTTCATTATCTGAGTACTTGGCATAATAATATCTTTCTGCTGTGGGGGTCACCTGAGATAATGATACAGGTGCTTGCCTGTCGGATCAGCCCCAGGCGATGCAGGCCTGTGTGCAGTCCCCTCTGTATCTCAAGTTCCATTTGATGATATTCAAAGAAACTCCACCAGGGCCTTAGGTTCCATCAGGGGCTTCTTCCAGATCATCTTGTATCTGTAATGCACAATGATTCAGCCACACTCATCCACAAAAGCTCATTACCTCTTGCTTTCAGTAAACCAGACCGAACACAGGTAAGAAAGGGAGAAAAAAGAGGTCCCAACTCATGCGTCCCTGACCCCTGTTACCTCTTCCCTAGGCTTCTGGAGAGCCTGCCCTAGGCTGCTGGCAGCCCTTAGAACATTAGAAGGGGAGAATCTTTGGATGGAAAGTATTCGTGAGGAGGGCTCATTGAAAGGAAAAGGCAGCCTATTCAAATTCAAGTTAAGCTTAGACCAGATCGTATGGCTAACCCCCATAAGGATATCCTCCCACTATGTCATGTGGGGATAGCCATAGGACCTGGTCTATGCTTGCAGAGCCGTACCACCGTCCTCCCCACACCCGGTTGCCCGTAAATACAATTTGAGCTCCCCACCCGCCATGGTCTGCTGTACAGCTTAATACCAGACCTGCCTTTCCTGGAGCTGGCCTCAGATGGCTTCAGCTGGATCCAGTCCATCCAGATTGTAAGCTCTGGCCCTCCAGATAACCTCTGTGGCTTCCTCCAGGCCTCCCACAGCTGGGGCCTCTTGGAATCACAGCTGATAATGTTAGTTGCAGGCAATCACCCCGATCTCTAAGACTTCATCTCAGTGCTTTCTGTTCCTTTGCCAACCACCTGTTCAGGCTGATGATGACATTTAATGAATCTCCTTCCTAGTCTTGATAACAGCACAGGTCCCTCACTATAAGGAGAGAAACAGTGTTTCAAGAACCTGCTTTGGAAATTGGCACTCTCGACATACAATGCATTCCTTTCAGCTCATATTACTGCAGCTGCTCCAATGCCAGCATCTAAACCATCTCATCTTGCGCCCGGTGCAGTGAAATCACCTTGTGGGGAGAGCAGTTAATGTGTTGGTAGGGACTGAGGGCCAAGCCTACCCCACTGGGAACTGGCTGAGCTGGGCCCTGTGTTTGATAGAAATCCTAACATATTCAGAACCATAGCAATTTTCTTTTTTTGTGTGTTGATAGTTTACTTCCATACTACTAAAATTTGCAAAACACAATGCCACAGTCAAGGCTAAATACAGTGCACATTCTTGCTCTCTCTTTTTTATTTTTACATTTTTTTTGAGACAGAGTTTCACTTTTGTCGCCCAGGCTGGAGTGCAGTGGCGCGATCTTGGCTCACTGCAACCTCCACCTCCCAGGTTCAAGCAATTCTCCTGCCTCAAGTCTCCCGAGTAGCTGGGATTACAGGCACCCGCCCCCACCATGCCCGGATAATTTTTTGTGTGTTTTTAGTAGAGATGGGGTTTCACCATGTTGCCCAGGCTGGTCTCGAACTCCTGATCTCAGGTAATCCACCTGCCTTGGCTCCCAAAGTGCTGAGATTACAGGCGTGAGCCACCGCGCCAGCCGCAGTGCACATTCTCTAGCTGTGCTGCATGGCCACAGGGAAAGACATAAGCTTTCTTGTCCCCCTCTGTCTGATGGAAATAAACCAAGAAACAGAGCATTTACTTTTTCAGGAGCAGATTTATTCATGGTATTGGCTGCCCTTCTGGTAAATGAGCTGGGCCTCCAGGAATCAAGCCTGCCTATGTAAACATGGCACCCCGACCCCTGAGAATGTTAACTGGCCACTCCTCACCATATACTCCTGCCACGCCACGAGTGGATGGCTAAATGGTTCACGCCCAAACTGTCTATCTAGAAGCTATTGCGATCTAGATTTTTAAAATTACATATTCTAGATCCACAAAAGGTATAGCAGACTAGGTGCACTTAAGTTTTGCAATTTGTTTCAGCTTGAAGGATTTCCATACATAATTGCCCACAGTTGTTATGCAGTGTCAGCGAGCTAGCACAAAAGATTGTCTGCCTGAGACATAAACCGATCTAAACAGAGCTGTCATGATAGTTTTTACATAGATGATGATTCTCTCTTCTGCAAATTTAGGTCATGGTAATCTGTCTGTTACTTTTGATCTTCCAATTGAACTATGTTTCTCCATCTTGTCAGTGTCTTCGATCGTTTTCTTTTGTGAAGGGGCAAAAGAAAAGTTATCCAAAAATTTTTTTTCCACTCTGGTTTTAAGATAATACTTAAAAGTAATGTTTTATCGCCCTCTACTGGTATATGACATTAATAGCCATTTGCAAAAAAGTTAACAGAGAAAAGGTAATAAAACTCAGAAAAGTCAAAAAAAAAAAGAGAAAGAGAGAGAGAGAGAGAAGATTCTTTTATGTTCCTTTAAAAATTGTTTCATTTTTGCTTTTTTTTTTTGAGATGGAATCTCACTCTGTAGCCCAGGCTGGAGTGCAGTGGCATGACCTTGGCTCACTGCAACCTCCACCTCCCGGGTTCGGTTCAAGCAATTCTCCTGCCTCAGCCTCCAGAGTAGCTGGGATTACAGGCGCCTGACACCACGTCTGGTTACTTTTCGCATTTTTAGTAGAGACGGGGTTTCACCATGTTGGCCAGGCTGGTCTTGAACTTCTGACCTTGTGATCCACCCACCTCGGTCTCCCAAAGTGGTGGGATTACAGACGTGACCCACCTCGCCCAGCCAAAAGTTGTTTCTTTTTCTTTCTTTTCTTTTTTTTTTTTTGAGATGGAGTCTCACTCTGTCACCCAGGCTGGAGTGCCCTGGCTTGATCCCGTCTCACTGCAACCTCCGCCTCCTGGGTTCAAGCGATTCTCCTGCCTCAGCATCCTGAGTAGCTGGGATTACAGGCGCACACCGCTATGCCAGACTAATTTTTTGTACTTTAGTAGAGATGGGATTTCACTGTGTTTCCCAGGCTGGTAGCGAACTCCTGAGCTCAGGCAGTCCTCCTGCCTCAGCCTCCCAAAGTGCTGGGATTACAGGCATGAGCCACCACACCCAGTCATTTGCTTTATTTTAAAAAATGTTTATTTATTTTAATATTTTTAGTAGAGATGGGGTTTCATCATGTTGGCTAGGCTGGTCTCGAACTCCTGGCCTCAAGTGATCTGCCTGCCTCAGCCTCCCAAGGTGCTAGGATTACAGGAGTGAGCCACTGTGCCTGGCCACTATTTTCATTATTGATCATTGTACAGGCATCTTTTAATATTAGATATCTGACTTGTCTGCATCTTTTGTTCTAATATTGAGCTTTGCTGGGGGAAAAAAAGTTTATCAGTTGCATAATTTAGGGAAACTTTCTGAAGATACTTTTTAAGAAAGAATTTCTCTTAGATATTCTCATTCTCACTGAAGCATCTTTCTTTTTATTATTATTATTATTATTTTTTAGACAAGGTCTCCCTGTGTTGCCCAGGCTGGAGTGCAGTGGCAAAATCAGGCTCACTGCTACCTTGACCTCCCGGTCTCAAGTGACCCTCCCACTTCCTCCTCCCAAGTACCTGGGACTGTAGGTGTGTTGCACCATGCCGGGCTAATTTTTTTAAAACTTCCTGGGCTGGTTGAAGCTTCTTTTCTTTTCTTTTTTTTTTCTTTCTTTCTCTCTCTCTCTCTCTCTCTCTCTTTCTTTCTTTCCTTCTTCTTTCTTTTTGTGACAGAATTGCCCAGACTGCCTGTTCCCCAGACTGGAGTGCAGTGGTGCAATCTCGACTCACTGCAACCTCTGCCTCCCGGGTTCAAATGATTCTCTTGCCTCAGCCTCCCAAGTAGCTTGGATTACAGGCTCCTGCCACCACACCCAGCTAATTTTTGTATTTTTAGTAGTGACGGGGTTTCACCATGTTGGCCAGGCTGGTCTCGAACTCCTGACCTTGTGATCCACCTGCCTCAGCTTCCCAAAGTGCTGGGATTATAGGCTTGAGCCACCACACCCGGCCTAAAACTATCTTTTTTGTTTTTTGCTCCTGGGTTCAAGAGATTCTTCTGTCTCAGGTACCCGAGTAGCTGGGACTATAGGCACGTGCCACCACGCCTGGCCAAAATTTTTTTTTTTTTTTTTTGAGACAGAGTCTCACTCTGTTGCCCAGGCTGGAGAGCAGTGTCGCGATCTCGGCTCACTGCAAGCGCCGCCTTCCAGGTTCAAGCCATTCTGCTGCCTCAGCCTCCTAAGTAGCTGGGACTACAAGCGCCCGCCACCACGCTCAGCTAATTTTTTGTGTTGGTTTTTTTCAGTAGAGATGGGGTTTCACCGTGTTAGCCAGGATGATCTTGATCTCCCGAGCTTGTGATCTGCCCGCCTCGGCCTCCCAAAGTGCTGGGATTACAAGTGTGAGCCACCACGCCCAGCCCTAATTTTTGTATTTTTAGTAGAGACAGGGTTTCACCATGTTGGCCAGGATGGTCTTGATCTCTTGACCTCATGATCCACCTGCCGCAGCCTCCCAAAGTGCTGGGCTTACAGGTGTGAACCACCGCGCACCTGGCGCATTTTTCTTATTAGTCTAAAACTAGAATCTTTGTTTCACTTGAGATAAAGGAAAGAAGTAGGCACTGGGAATGGATCAATCTTTAAAGAAATATTATGCTTTGAATTTTCGTGAAAAATTAGAGTAACAATGGAAGGTGACTGATGAATAGCTATTATGATAAAACCCAAAATTTCTGTAAGGATAACAGAAAAACGTATCATGCCACATGAGATCAGTGGATGGAAGGGAACTAAGGCAAGCAGGGCCAGTGGTAAGGAAGAGTGTAAGAATTGGGACTCGAATGATTATGGACTAAATGGAAACAAAAATTGTCCCAAATAAAGCAACCCCTGCTTTAAGCAGCAGTATAATTTTTCGACATCAATTTGCACATAGTAACACTTTTTAAATTGTATTTAAGTTTTAAATATTTATTTATTTATTTGAGACCAGGTTCTGAGGTCAGGAGCTCGAGACTAGCATGGCCAACATGGTGAAACCCCATCTCTACTAAAAATACAAAAATTAGCTGGGCGTGGTGGTATGCGCCAGGAATCCTAGCCTACTGGGGAGGTTGAGGCAGGAGAATCACTTGAACCTGGGAGGCAGAGGTTGTAGTGAGCCGAGATTGTGCCATGGCACTCCAGCCTGGGCAACAAGAGTGAAACCCCGTCTCAAAGAAAAAAAAAAAAAAGTATATTATTCTTCCTGTGCCTTCCCTTTCCCTAGAACACAAGCTGAGATTTGAAGTTTTTCAAATTTACACTATGCTTCTGACCTTTGGAGAAATAAACCATGGAGACGAGCGCAGTTTTCAAGTTGTCTAGTTCCTCTGAAATTATAATGGGTAGGTTTGGTTCTAGAAGAACTGTCAGTTGAGACATCCTTTTTTTTTTTTCCTGCAGCATGACTAATAATGGCAGTTTATTAGCCGTGGCTAATTTTTGTATTTTTGGTAGAGACGGGGTTTCACCATGTTGGCCAGGCTGGTCTCAAACTCCTGACCTCAGGTGATCCACTGACCTCAGCCTCCCAAAGTGCTGGGATTACAGGCATGAGCCACCGTGCCGGCCTCATCCTTTTTTTAAATCCTAATTTTGCTTTTAAAATTCACTGAAGGAGAAGCATTTGAAGTACATTTGTCATATAACTTTGATTTCTATCATTTATTTCCACCTCTTGCTTTTAAAATCTGTTAAGTGAGAAGTGAACATTTAATCAAGGCATATAGTTAAAATGTTCAAAACCATGGAATGTCTCAGTGTGTTCTGCCAAAATCTTAATTCTAGGTGTTTTAGCTTCAATTTTAAAAACTGCCATTATTAGTCATGCTGCAGGAAAAAAAAAAAAAAAAAAAAAGGATGTCTCAACTGACAGTTCTTCTAGAACCAAACCTACCCATTATAATTTCAGAGGAACTAGACAACTTGAAAACTGCGCTCGTCTCCATGGTTTATTTCTCCAAAGGTCAGAAGCATAGTGTAAATTTGAATAACTTCAAATCTCAGCTTGTGTTCTAGGGAAAGGGAAGGCACAGGAAGAATAATACTTTTTTTTTTTTTTTCTTTGAGACGGGGTTTCACTCTTGTTGCCCAGGCTGGAGTGCCATGGCACAATCTCGGCTCACTACAACCTCTGCCTCCCAGGTTCAAGTGATTCTCCTGCCTCAGCCTCCCCAGTAGGCTAGGATTCCTGGCGCATACCACCACGCCCAGCTAATTTTTGTATTTTTAGTAGAGATGGGGTTTCACCATGTTGGCCATGCTAGTCTCGAGCTCCTGACCTCAGGTGATCTGCCCACCTCGGCCTCCCAAAGGTCTGGGATTACAGGCATGAGCCACCACGCCCAGCCAGAAGAATACTTTTTATGACCAAGCCTATTAAAATGCAAATAATTCTTACTGCATCCCATAGTTTTACTAAAATACCTGTCTCAAAAAAAAGAATAACGAGAGACTGACACCTACAAGCACTGCATTAGGGCCTTTGCCGTCTTGTTGAATGGAAGGTAGGGTCTCCTTCTGCTAAAAGCACAATTCCTACCGCTGGGAAAAGTTGGAAACCCTGATTTAAAAAGCAGTTGCCCTGGGTTTGTTTCTGTTTTTGTTTTCTGAGTTCCACCACTAACTTACTTAGAGAAAACCTATGATTACATAGTTATTCCAGAAGAAATTCCATGACGCTTGCTTATCCTATGTTAGAAGCTATGATAGAGATACTCCAATGAGAGCTACCATTTAGTCCATGCTTACTGTGTGCCAGGCACCATTCTAAGTACTTTGTTCATATAATCCACCATATCACAAGTTCTACATCGCTATCAAATAAGGCAACCAAGGCACAAAGGTGTTAAATAATTTATGCAGAGTAACATGGCGAGTCAACCATGGGACCAGACCTGCCATCTTGCTGATCAACAGTAGGGCCCTGTGGTGATGCTGTGCCCGAAGGTACAAAAGGAACATCATGGGCCGGTGCAGTGGCTCACGCCTGTAATCCCAGCACTTTGGGAGGCTGAAATGGGTGGATCGCTTGAGCCCAGGAGTTTGAGACCAGCCTGGGCAACATGGTGAGACCCCATCTCAATTAAAAACAACAACAACAAAAGGAACACCAGGGCCAGTCCTTCCTGGAGAGCCTAGGAAGGAAGCCCAGAACAGCCAGCTGAGTATTGGAGGAGACAGGATGGTAAGAAGTTTCCCAGTCAGAGAAGGAAGGTGGTACTCTACCACGTGGAAAGGTACAAAAGTGTGAAGTTTGCCATTTAATCAATGCAGGGCCACCAAAGCCTATTTTATTTTATTTTATTTTATTTATTTTATTTTATTTTTTCATATTTTTTGAGACAGAGTTTTGTTCTTCTTGACCAGGCTGGAGTGCAATGGTGCCATCTCGGCTCCCTGCAACCTCCGCCTCCCGGGTTCAAGTGATTCTCCTGCCTCAGCTTCCCAAGTAGCTGGGATTATAGGTGCCCACCACCAGGCACAGCAAATTTTGTATTTTTAGTGGAGACGGGGTTTCTCCATGTTGGTCAGGCTGGTCTCGAACTCCCGACCTCAGGCGATCCACCCACCTCGGCCTCCCAAGGTGCTGGGATTAGAGGTGTGAGCCACTGCACCCGGCATTTTTTCTTCTTTTTTTGAAATAGTTTCCCTCTATTGCCCAGGCTGGAGTACAGAGGCATAATCATAGCTCACTGTAACCTTGATGTCCTGGGCTCAAGTCATCCTCCTGCGTCAGCATCTCTCAGCGCTGGGATTAGAGGCCTGAGCCACTGTGCCTGGCGCTGAAAGCCTTTTTAAATAAAAGGTTATCATTATCAACACTGTATTGTTACAGATGACTGTGGAGAAACTGTGATTTCTTTTGGGTTCTTTCATCTCTACCATTCTTGGGGAAGATATGAAGGTGATGCTTCGGAAGGAGATGCAACGTGCTCCACATTATCTTCCTGCAGAACCATGCTCCAGTAGGTTATGTTTCCATTAGGGAGCTCGCTTACCCCAGTTCTGGATTTCACTGGCTCTAGGCTAATAGATGCAGGATGATTTTACGGACTTGAGTGTGTTGAGCAGGTATGTGCAGATGTGAGGACAGAGAAGGATCTGGGCTTTGATCCTTTCTCTACCTCTACCTGTGCTGAGGGCAAGACGAGGAAAATGGGATGGGCAGCCCCGGGCTGAGCTATCAGTGGCTCTCAAGTGGGGAACTGAAGAAAACAGAATGGAAATGAGGAAGATTTTTCAGAACAAGGAAGTAGGCGGAGGTTTTCACCTACTTAGTCTATCGTGTTATGATCGATTAATAAAGCCTTATTGTTTTGTTCTGTTTTCATCAAACATTTATTGGCTGTCAATTCTGCCAGCCAGCATGCTAGCCGCTGAAAATGAATAAGATGCATTTTAAGACTTTGGGACCTTTGCTTTAAAAATAAAAGAAAGCAAGCTCTTGGTTCTATTCTTCAGGCCACTGATTTGGTGGAGTCAAAAAGCATCACCCCAAGTATTGTTGATTGGAAACTATAACCATAGGTGATGGGTGGAAAACCCAGAAAACTTAAAGAAAAAACAAAAGATGCTGAGAAAGGAGTACCATGACATAATTTTTATTTCTTTCTTCTTCCTTTCCTTCCTTCCTTCCATCCTTCCTTCCTTCCTTCCATCCTTCCTTCCTTCCATCCTTCCTTCCTTCCTTCTTTCCTTCCTTCCTTCCTCCCTCCCTTTCTTTCTTTACTTTCTTTCTTTATTTTTCTTTTTTTGACAGAGTCTTGCTCAGTCGCCCAGGCTGGAGTGCAATGGCACAATCTTAGCTCACCGCAACCTCCACCTCCCGGGCTTAAGTGAGTCTCCTGCCTCAGCCTCCCCAGTAGCTGGGACTATAGGCATGAGCCACCATGCCCGGCTAATTTTTGCATTTTTAGTAGAGGCAAGGTTTCCCTATGTTGGCCAGGCTGGTCTTGAACTCCTGACCTCAAGTGATCTACCTGCCTCGGCCTCCCAAAGTTCTGGGATTACAGGCATGAGCCACCACACCTGGCTCCATGACATAATTTTCTGTCTTAAAAAATATATCGTGAACCTGTCTGTCAGGTAGATACAGGACTTTCCACACCAACTTCCCCTTCTACATGAAGCCAACCTGCCTACAGACCCTGCTCTGGGAAGCTGCACTGGACTGAGTTGGACAGGGTTGACCATAATCAGAGAAGAGGGACCACAGGATCTGATCCAGGGCAGGACCTGGAGGTGGCCTGAAAGGATGGTTCTGGTCAATAGGGACTATGGTCATTACTAAGCCAGCCAACCCAGCTGGCTCCTTCCATGTTGAAGTTTACAAGGATGAGACAACGCTGGGTCAGGCATGGTGGCACATGCCTTTGGTCTCAGATACTTGGGAGGTCCAGTGAGCTATGATTGCACCACGTTCTCCAGCCTGGGCAACAGGAGTGAGACCATTTCAAAAAAAGAAAGAAAGAAAGAAAGAAAGACAACATTGTCCATTGGGTAGAGGGAGGAGGCCAGGGTACTGTAGTGGGAGCATGAAGACTGTGGGATCCAGACAGAAGAGCTGGCCCTAGACCAGCCTTAGATCCAGGTCCAGTCCATGTGAACTTGCCACAAAATCTTTTTCTCTTAAAAAGGTTTGAGTGAGTGAGTATTTGCTTCTGATACAACTAGCACCTAGCAACCATTCCAGAAACAGTGTGGAGGATGGGTTTGCAGAAAGGCAGATTTTTGGCAACTCTGCATTTGATAAAAATACTTTATTGAACTCTTTCCAAATTATTACTGATTTGCATTAGACACTGTCACATCTCCTATAAACTCTAAAATTTCAGGCACTTTCTCTTCACTTTGCACTCTGAGTGACTGAGGTGATTTTTTTTTTTTTCCGAGACAGAGTCTCGCTCTGTCGCCAAGGCTAGAGTGCAGTGGCACGATCTCAGCTCACTGCCACCTCTGCCTCCCAGGTTCAAGCAATTCTCCTGCCTTAGCCTCCCAAGTAGGTGGGATTACAGGCACGCACCACCATGCCTGGCTAATTTTTGTATTTTTGTAGAGATGGGATCTTGTCATGTTGGCTAGGCTGGTCTCGAACTCATGACCTCAGGTGATCCACCGCCTTGGCCTCCCAAAGTGCTGGGATTACAGGCGTGAGCCACCATGCCCGGCCTCATGTTCTTTAAACTTTGCATGTAGTGGGTCTTCCATAAATCTTTATTAAATTAGAAAATCCTAAACACTGTCAAAAGGCTCCTGGGACTGATACATGACTTCAGTAATGTTTCAGAACACAAAATCAATGTATAAAAATCAGCAACATTTTTGTTTTCTTTCTTTTTTTCTTTTTTGAGATGGAGTCTTGCTCTGTCACCCAGGCTGGAGTGCAGTGGCACAATCTCGGCTCACTGCAACCTCCGCCTCCTGGGTTCACACCATTCTCCTGCCTCAGCCTCCTGAGTAGCTGGGACTATAGGCGCTCGCCACTACGCCTGGCTAATTTTTTTTATTCTTTAGTAGAGATGGGGTTTCACTGTGTTAGCCAGGATGGTCTCAATCTCCTGACCTCAGGATCCACCCGCCTCAGCCTCCCAAAGTGCTGGGATTACAGGCATGAGCCACCGCGCCCAGCTAAAATCAGCAACATTTTTCTACACCAATAATGTTCAAGCTGAAAGCCAAATCAAGAATGCAATTTCATTTACAATAGCCACAAAAAATACATTAGTAAAATACTTAGGAATACATCTAACCAAGGAGGTGAAAGACTTCTACAAGGAAAACTACAAAACACTGCTGAAAGAAATCATAGATGACACAAACAAATGGAAAAACATCCCATATTCATGGATTGGAAGAATCAATATCATTAAGATGGCCATATTGCCCAAAGCAATTTACAGATTCAGTGCTATTCTTAACAAGCTACCAATGCCATTTTTCACAGAATTAGAAAAAAAAAAAAAAAACTTCCTAAAATTTATATCAAACCAAAGGGCCCAAATAGCCAAAGTAATTCTAAGTAAAAAGAACAAAGTTATAGGCATCACATTACCTGACTTTAAATTATACTATAGGGCTACAGTAACCAAAACAGCATGGTACTGGTACAAAAACAGACACATAGACCAAAGGAACAGAATGGAGAACCCAGAAATAAAGCTGCACACCTACATCTGGTCTTTGCTAAAGCTGACAAAATTAAGCAATGGGGAAAGGACTCCCTATTCAATAAATGGTGCTGGATGTAATAGCTGACTAGCCATATGCAGAAGAATGAAACTGAACCCCTGTATTTCACCATATAAAAAATTAACCAACGATGGATTAAAGGTCTAAATGTAAGACCTCAAACTATAAGAATCCCAGACCAGGCTGGGTGCAGTAGGTCACGCCTGTAATCCGAGTACTTTGGGAGACTAAAGCAGGAGGATAACTTGAGCCCAGGAGGTTGAGACAGCCTGGGCAACATAAGACCCTGTCTCTACAAAAAAAAAAAAAAAAATTTTTTTTTAATTAGCCAATGTGGTGGCATGCACCTGTAGTCTCAGCTATTTGGGAGGCTGAGATGGGAGGATCACTTGAGCCCAGGAGGTCAAGGCTGCAGTGAGCCCAAATCACACCACTGCTTTCCAGCATGGGTGACAGAGCAAGACCCTGTCTAAAAAAAAGAAGGGAAGGAAAAGGGAGGGGAGGGGAGGGTAAGGAAGGCTAGGAAACACTATTCTGTACATCACCCTTCAGAAATAATTTATAACTAAGTTCTCAACAGCAATTACAGCCTGGGTACAGTGGCTCATGCCTGTAATCCCAGCACTTTGGGATGCCAAGGTGGGAGGATTGCTTAAGCTCAGAAGTACAAGCTGGGGCAACATAGGGATACTCCATCTCTATAAAAACATTTTTTAAATTAGCTGGGTATAGTGGCACATACCTGTGGTCCCGCTACTCAGAAGGAGGCTGAGTTGGGAGGATCACTTGAGCCCAGGAGGTCAAGGCTGCATTGAGCCATGATCATGCCAGGAGTTCGAGCAAACCTGACCAACATGGAGAAATCCGTCTCTACTAAAAATACAAAATTAGCCAGACATTGTGGTGCATGCCTATAATCCCAACGACTTGGGAAGCTGAGGCAGGAGAATTGCTTGAACCTGGGAGGTGGAGGTTGCAGTGAGCCGAGATAGCGCCATTGCGCTCCAGCCTGGGTAACAAGAGCAAAATTCCGTCTCCAAAAAAAAAAAAAAAAAAGAAGAAACTATCAATAGAGTATGCAGACAACCTACAGAATGGGAGAAAATGTTTGCAAAGTATGCATCGGACAAACAACCCCATTAAAAAGTGGACAAAAAGCCAGGCGCGGTGGATCATGCCTGAAATCCCAGCATGTTGGGAGGCCGAGGCAGGCGGATCACAATGTCAGGAGTTCGAGACCAACCTGGCCAACATGGCGAAACCTCATCTCTAACTAAAAATACAAACATTGGCAGGAAGTGGTGGCACATGCCTGTAATCCCAGCTCCTCAGGAGGCTGAGGCAGGAGAATCGCTTGAACCCAGGAGGTGGAGGTTGCAGTGAGACGGGATCAAGGCACTGCACTCCAGCCTGGGCAACAAGAGTGAAACTGTCTCAAAAAGAAAAGAAAAGAAAAAAGGAAAGGAAAGGAAGGGGAGTGGAGGGGAAGGGAGGGAAATCATGTCATTTGCAGCAACATAAGCAAATTAATGCAGAAACAAAAAAACCAAATACTGCATGTTCTTGCTTATAAGTGGGGGCTAAACGTTGGGTGCTTATGGACATAAAGATGGCAACAATAGACACTGGGGACTACTGAGGTAGGGCAAGGGTTGAGAAATGAACTATATTGGGTACTATATTCAGTACCTGGGTAACGAGATAAATCATACCTTAAACCTCAGCATCATACAATATAGCCAGGTAACAAATCTGCACATGCACCCTATTAACCTAAAATAAGTTGAGATTATTTTATAAAAAGGAGTAAGTATGGTGTGTTTAAAGACAAAACTCTACTTCATTCCTCATCCGTAAGCTTTTTGGCCAACAGGAAATTCAGATTTCAGAACCACAGTGGAACTCTTGCTTGGAGAATTGAGATGATAAAATGTACATGAAGTACTCAGCATTGCGTCTGAATGTTAGCTGTGGCTGCTGTTCTTCACTGAGCACCTGCCATGTGCAGGCTCAATGTTCTGCTCACTCCTTTTACCTCCTTTTCTCCTCACAGCAAACTGTGAGGTATGCCATGAGGATTCGCACACCCATTTTACAGATAAGGGAACTGAAGATTTCTTTTTTTTTTTTTTTTTTTTTTTTTTTTTGTCTGAGACGGAGTCTCTCTCTGTTGCCCAGGCTGAAGTGCACTGACACAATCTCAGCTCATTGCAACCTCAACCTCCTGGGTTCAGGTGATTCTCCTGCCTCAGCCTCTCCTATAGCTGGGACTACAGGCACATGCTACCACATCTGGCTAATTTTTGTATTTTTAGTAGAGACTGGGATCTCGCCATTTTGGCCAGGCTAGTCTCGAACTCCTGACCTCAAGTGATCTGCCAGCCTTGGCCTACCAAAGTGCTAGGATTACCAGCGTGAGCCACCATGCCCGGCCTGAAGCTGAACAATATTGAGTGAACACACAAAGTCTCTCGGGTAGAAGGTGTGGAAGTTAAGGCTGTGAATTGAATATGTCTGCTAATTTTTCTGTTACGCCCAACTTTTAATTTAACTGTCCTATCACAGCTTTCAAAGGGGCAGCCTAGCATGCCAATTACTCTTTACTCCACATATGCTCCTACAATAGCTAATTAGTCTGAGAGAGGGCACCTTACCCCAGGGGACCAATCCACAGGGTGACCAGTGGCCCAGGATGTGAATTAAGATAGAGGTTCTGCCCCAATGGAGACAAGATGGGCCAATTACATTTTGACTTTTTCAAGAATTTAAACTATGAGACAACAACATAATTATGAGCTGAAGGCGGATCGTCAAGCTAAGAGGTTGTGATGTAGACGTGAGAAGCCACAGTAAATGCAAGACAGAAGCAGCGATAAAAACAATTAGAGGCTGGGTGCATTGGCTCATGCCTGTAATCCCAGCACTTTGGGAGGCTGAGGCAGGAGGATCACCTGAGCCCAGGAGTTCGAGACCAGCCTGGACTGCATAGTGAGACCTCATCTCTACTAAAAATTAAAAAATTAGTTGGGCATGGTGGCATACACCTGTAGTCCCAGCTACTTGGGAGGCTGAACCTGGAGTTTGAGGTTGCAGCAGGCTATGATCATGCCACTGCACTCCAGCCTGGTGACAGAATAAGACCCCGAGACCCTATCTTTAAAAAAAAAAAAAGCAATTGGAATTTCTCCAATATGATCCCTCTCTCATTCTCTCTCTCTCTCTCTCTCTCTCTCTCTCACACACACACACACACACACACACACACACACACAAAAATTCACTATCCATCCTTTCTCTCTATCTGGGATAGGTGGATGGATGGATATTGTGAGAGTAATGTGAGAGGTAAGTAGAACAGACCAGAAACACAGCTTTTTGGACAAAAAGTCAACAACTGTATTCATGACACTATGCTACCTTGAAACAAAGTGCATCCACTTATATGGCAAGATCTTTATAATACTGGAGGCCTTCCAAACTTGTGTTGTGCACAATTAATTTTCAAATCATACTCATTTGAGGCTATAGAGCCAACATTCCCCCTCTCCCCTTTTACACTGTGAGATGTTGTATTGTAGATGATACATTTTACAACACAAAGGCTTTGTTACTAGGAGGAGGAGATTAGAAACCCTGACACAAATCATCCTGCGAGCCAAAGGGGTTGTTAATGAAAGGACCACACTCACCTCTAAGTTCAAACAGCAGGTAGATGTGGTTAACCTCACACTCTACATTTGTCCTTCAAATTCCTGAGAAACCTCCCAGGAATCTTTTCTCTAATTCTCAGATGTGTATAATAAGGCACTTATATGCTTACTTTACTAAACAGTAAAGCTCAAGACAAGCCTTTTGGGTATCTCTTCTACACTTCACCTGTGACCTCACTCTAAAAATACAGTATTTATGCCTTTTTATTTTTTGTTTTTTGAGACAAGGTCTTGCTCTGTTGCCCAGGCTGGAGTGCAGTGGCTCGAACATGGCTCACTGCAGCCTCCACCTCCTGGCTCAAGTGATCCTCCTGCCTCAGCCTCCCAAATAGCTGGTAGTACAGGCACATACCACCATGACTGGCTAATTTTTTTTTTTTGTAGAGACAGCGGTCTCCCTATGTTGCCCAGGCTGGTCTCAAGCTCATAAACTCAAGCAATCCTCCTGCCTCGGCCTCACAAAGTGCTGAGATTACAGGCATGAGCCACTGCACCCAGCCAAAAGGAATTTTTATAAAAAGGCATAGCCAAGGCCGTGGCTCAAGTCTGTAATCCCAGCACTTTGGGAGGCTAAGGCCGGTGAATCACTTGAGGTCAGGAGTTCAAGACCAGTTTGACTAACATGGTGAAACCCCATCTCTACTAAAAATATAAAAATTAGCCGGGCTTGGTGGCGCACACCTGTGGTCCCAGCTACTCAGGAGGTTGTGAACCCAGGAGACAGAGATGCACTGAGCCAAGATCGCAACACTGCCCTTCAGCCTGGGTGACAGAGCGAGATTCTGTTAAAAAAAAAATCATTTTATTGTTATTTTACTGGGGCTCCAGGAAGGAAAGTAGATGGCATGTGTTCAATCTGTTATCTTCTGTCTGGTGTAGATTGCAATCACGACATACGTCAAAACTTTTTATTATGGAAAGTTTCGAATATATACAAAATACAGAGAATGTTCATGAAACGCTCCCCCCAACACACACACATTACCCACCACCCAGCTTTAGCAATTACCAACTCATGAGCAATCCTGTTTCATCCATATTCCTCCCCATTTGCCCCTCCTCCTGGATTATTTTGAAACAAATCCCAAACATCATATCATTTCATTTGTAAAACAATAATGGATTTCGAGTGCTTATGTAGCTCCCTCTAGGAAAAGAATTTCTAATTAGGGTACTTCAAATACTAAGTAATCTTCCTAGAGTGTGGGTTCCTAATTAGGGCACTCCAGATGTGAATAGCATCTAGAGTATAGATTAAAGTTAATCTACACACACACACATCACACTGGTAATTCTAAAGTACTTTAAAGGAAATTGTCATACAGACAATCTACCACTGTGAAACTCAAAGGTAGAGGAGAATTAGTGGGTCTTGTTGTCTGAGTAGCAGAAGCTTGAGAGACAAGGCGCTCGGGGTTGATGATTGTGTTTTGCTCTTGCGAGAATGGGAGAAGAAAGGTATCAGGAAAAAGAGGTAATTTGTGAAGAAAGATGAAGACCTTGAGATAATGGTGGACACAACAAGAAACAGACCACTGTGAATACATGATTGGGGCTCGGAGAGAGGTCAGGCTGAGTATTCGCATGTAAGAGTCATTCTTATGGAAATAAGAATTGAAGCAGAAGCACAAGTGGTTTCTCCAACTGAGAGTGGGAAGAGAATAGAATAACCAGAGTTTATTTAGGTTAGGGAGAGGAAAAGGTGCTGCTTATCTGACAGAAAGGGAGTTGGGCCATGACACCTACAATTTACATTACCTCCTTTATGAGGCTGGGTGCTGTGGCTCACAACTGTAATCCCAGCACTTTGGGAGGCCGAGGTGGGCAGATCACCTGAGGTCGGGAGTTCGAGACCAGCCTGATCAACATGGAGAAACCCTGTCTCTACTAAAAATACAAAATCAGCCGGGCATGGTGGCACATGCCTGTAATCCCAGCTACTCTGGAGGCTGAGGGAGGAGAATCGCTTGAACCCAGGAGGCGGAGGTTGCGGTGAACCGAGATCGTACCACTGCACTCAAGCCTGGGCAACAAGAGCGAAACTCCGCCTCAAAAAATAAAAAAAATAAAAATAAAAATAAAAAACCATCACCTCCTTCACCACAGAGAGAGTGGTAGAAAGGGTTGTATATGACACTTTTGGGCAAGGTTCTTAGCCCCTTGCACAAGGACTCCCTTGATAGTTGGGAGAAACCTGTGGACTCCCTCTCAGAACAGTGTTCTGAAATGCATAAAATAAAATACATAGGATTACAAAGGATGCCAATTATGTTGAAATACAGTTATCAAAATATTTTAACATGTGATATAATAATAAATGTTATTCTTTTATTGACACATTAAATAAGATCTAGTGGCAGGTGTGATAATTACTGTAATTTTGAAGTAGTAATGAGCATAAATTATATTTTGAGATACGTGCAACAACTCTAATGTGAGATGAAAATAACTGTGACTTCTAGGGGTGACAGAGTCATAGGTACTGCTAATACTACTGTGTTTTGTTGTGTAAATTCATAATGGAAAGAAGTGCTAATTTTCAGTTAGAGGTGAATGGAAATAAGAAAGCTTTTTTTTTCCTATTCAATTTTACCAACCATCCCCCAACCCCCAACCCCCCAGCCATCATGGGACCTTCAACCCCGGGTTAAGATTTCTTTTCCAGGGTTAGTCGGTCAAATTATTTCATTCATTTAACAACTATGTTTTGAATGTCAGTCAGGACTAGACATGGAGATACCAGAATAAGCAAGCTGCAAGGAGCTCATGGTGAAGTTAGGGAGACCAGCACATAAATAGATGCTCCTTCTTAAGGAGCATCTGAAGCTCCTCTTCATTCTTAAGCTCTCTTCCTCTCCCTCCTTCCTAATATCCAAGTCTTGAACACACCATCTTCTTGCCTCAGGGCCACCCTATGTACCATAGCTTGCCTTGGATGTTCTCTCCTCACCCCAACACACATACACAATTCACAGAGCTTGTTCCTACTCATCTTTTAGTTATTTCACCACTTAAACATCACTTCTTCTAGGAAAACTTCCACGACTCTCCCCCAGCTGCGTGATACAGTGGTTCAAAGTACTTAACTAGTCCTTCTTGACGGACAGTTCAATTATCTCGTTTTTAATCATTACCAGCAATGTAGTCACACACACACACAAACACATACCCCATTATATACTTGTACTTCTATTTCTGATGGAAACGTTTTTAGAAGTGGAATTGTTAAGACAAAATAAATGCACATTTTACATGTCCATCAATACTACCAATTGCTCTCAAATAGGTGCTGTAGAGGATTTGCTTTCTCACACTCTTAGTATTTTTTTTTTTTTTTTTTTTGAGACAGAGTCTTGCTGTGTCACCCAGGCTAGAGTGCAGTGGCTGTGATCTTGGCTCACTGCAACCTCTGCCCCCTGGGTTCAAGCAATTCTCCTGCCTCAGCCTCCCAAGTAGCTGGGATTACAGGCGTTCACCACCACTCCCAGCTAATTTTTATATTTTTAGTAGAGGCGGGGTTTCACTATGTTGGCTAGGCTGGTCTCAAACTCCTGGCCTCAAGTGATCCACCCACCTTGGCCTTCCAAAGTGTTGGGATTACAGGCATGAGCCACTGTGCCTGGCCTACTCTTAACAATATTATCAATCTTTTAAACATTTGTTAATATTTTCATAAGATGGCAGCAATCTCATTAAGTTTACTTTTTTTTCTTTTTGTTTTGAGACAGAGTCTCACTCTGTCACTCAGGCTGGAGTATACAGTGGCGTGATCTCGGCTCACTGCAACCTCCACCTCCTGGGTTCAAGCGATTCTCCTGCCTCAGCCTCCTGAGTAGCTGGGACTACAGGTACGCACCACCACGCCCAGCTAATTTTTTGTATTTTTAGTAGAGACAGGGTTTCACCATGTTGGCCAGGATGGTCTCGATCTCCTGACCTTGTGGTCCACCGACCTCGGCCTCCCAAAGTGCTGGGATTACAGGCATGAGCCACTGTGCCTGGCCAAGATTTTTGATTATCAATGAGATTCAACATTTTGTCATTCTATTATTTAAAATATGAGATGTAATTAGTTTGACATTATGCATAGAAGAATGTGAGACACAAAATGAAATAAAATTAATATTCCTGCTTAAAAATAAAGGAGCATTTTAGGAAGGAAAGCACTTTCCTGACTTTGATATAAATGGCATTTGTACCTAAAGCATTTTTTGGAGTAAACAAAACATTTTCAAGTGTGCTTAAAGCTGACCATATATAATGGCTGTTTTGCTTCAGATTATTACTGAAGATGCTGCATCATCCTATATTGGTAAATCTTCTGATATACAAGCTTTATAATCGTCAAGGAACAAGCTTTCACCTAGTACCCATGTCTTGGTTTCTAAATGTTATTCTTTGACAACAACAAACAAAATCTAGGCTGGAAGCGGTGGCTCACGCCTGTAATGCCAGCACTTTAGAAGGCCGAGGTGGGTGGATCATTTGAGGTCAGGAGTTCAAGACCAGCCTGGCCAATATGGTGAAACCACACTCCTACTAAAAATATAAAAATTAGCTGGGTGTGGTGGCGGGTGCCAGCAGTCCCAGCTACTCGGGAGGCTGAGACAGGAGAATCATTTGAACCTGGGAGGTGGAGGTTGTAGTGAGCCGAAATTGCACCATTGCACTCCAGCCTGGATGACAGAGCAAGACTCTGTCTCAAAAAAAAAAAAAAAAAAAAAAAAATCTAAGGGGCCAGGTGCAGTGGCTCACTCCTGTAATCCCAGCACTTTGGGAGGCTGAGGTGGGGGGATCACTTGAGGTCAGGAGTTCGAGACCAGCCTGACCAATATAGTCAAACCTCATCTCTACTAAAAATACAAAAATTGCGAGAGCCATGGTGGCTTATGCCTCTGATCCCAGCACTTTGGGAGGCCGAGGTGGGCAGATCACCTGAGGTCAGGAGTTCGAGACCAGCCTGACCAACATGGCAAAACCCCTTCTCTACTAAAAATACAAAAATTAGCTGGGCATAGTGGTGGGTGCCTGTAATCCCAATTACTCGGGAGGCTGAACAGAAGAATTGCTTGAACCCGGGAGGTGGAGGTTGCAGGGAGGCAGAGGTTGCAGTGAGCCGAGATGGTGCCATTGCACTCCAGCCTGGGCAACAGAGCGAGACACTGTCTCAAAAAAAAATTTTTTTTTAATTAATTAATTAATTAAAATACAAAAGTTAGCCAGGCATGGTGGCGGGCAACTGTAATCCCAGCTACCTCAGGAGGTTGAGGCAGGAGAATCACTTGAACTTGGGAGGCAGAGGCTGCAGTGAGCTGAGATCACACCACTGCACTCCAGCCTGGGCAACAGAGCAAGACTCCGTCTCAAAAAAAAAAAAAAATTCCAAGTGTTCCCAGAGAAGTGATTGATTCCAGGACTAGGGTAGGGACAAGAAGGGCCTGGAGCTGGCCACATGCGATGGCTCACACTTGTAATTCCAACACTTTGTGAGGCTGAGGTGGGAGGATTGCAAGGTCAGGAGTTTGAGACCAGCCTGACCAACATAGTGAAACCCTGTTTCTACTAAAAATACAAAAATTAGCTGGGTGTGGTGGCACATGCCTGTAGTCCCAGCTACTTGAGAGGCTGAAGCAGGAGAATTGCTTGAACCGGGGAGGTGGAAGTTGCAGTGAGCCAAAACCACACCATTGCACTCCAGCCCAGGTAACAGCGTGAAACTCTGTCTCCAAAACAAACAAACAAACAAAAGAAGGGCCTGGACTGTTTTGTGGCACCAGACAATAGGAAAGTGCTCCAAAAAGATGGGGATATGTCAAAAGGTCACAGGAACCACCACAAAAAAGCTCTCAATGGACAAACCTGGAAGAACTTGAGCAAGAAAATAATGATAATACTAGATTATATCACCTAGTAGAGCTATGGGAAGGGGACTGCCGCCCTCTTGATCCAAGAATGGTAGAGCCAGCAGCAGCTTGCATCCTGATCCCAGAAAAGCCGCAGGCACTGGATTCCAGTCCATCAGAGCAGCCGAGTGGGCTACATCCAGCAAAGCCACAGGGGAGGAGTTGCCCAAGGCCTTTGGAGCCCTGTGTGCCCTGGATGGCAGACATGGAGTCAAAGGAGATTAGTTTGGAGCTTTTAGATTTAATGACTGCCTTGCTGGATTTCAGACTTGTGTGGGGCCTATTGCCTGCTTCTTTTGGCTAATTTCTCCCCTTTGGAATGAGAATGTCTACCTAGTGCCTGTATCAAAATTGTATCTTGGGAGTAAATAACTTGTTTTTGATCTTACAGGCTCATGGGTGAAAGGGACTCATCTCCAAATGAGACTTTGGACTTGGGACTTTTGAGTTAATGCTGGAGTTAAAGCTTTGAGGAACTAGTGCAAAGGCATCTTTTTTGTTTTTTGTTTTTTTTTTGAGATGGAGTTTTTGCTCTATTGCACAGGCTGGAGTGCAACGGCGCAATCTCGGCTCACTGCAACTTCTGCCTCCCGGGTTCAAGTGATTCTCCTGCCTCAGCCTCCGGAGTAGCTGGGATTACAGATGCTCGCCACCACACCCATCTAATTTTTTTTGTGTTTTTAGCAGAGACGAGGTTTCACCATGCTGGCCAGGCTGGTCTCGAACTCTTGACCTCAGGTGATCCACCTGCCTCGGCCTCCCAAAGTGCTAGGATTACAGGCGTGAGCCACTGTACCCAGCCCATAATTGTATTTTGAAATGTAAGGACATGAGATTTGGGGGGCCAGAGGCAGAATGATATGGTTTGGATGTTTGTCCCCTCCAAATCTCATGTTGAAATGTAATTCCCAGTGTTGAAGGTGGGGCCTGGTGGGAGGCGATTGGAATGGGAGGCGATTGGATCATCATTTGGTGATGAGTGGGTTCTTGCTCAGTTCACGGAAGATCTAGTTGTTTAAAGCAGTCTGGGACCTCCCCTGACTCTTGTTCCCTCTCTTGCCATGTAACTCACTGGCTCCTCTTTACCTTCCACCATGATTGGAAGCTTCTTGAGGCCATGAGTCAAAAATCTCTTTTCTTCTTTTTTTTTTTTTTTTTTGAGATGGAGTCTCACTCTGTTACCCAGGCTGGAGCACAATGGCGCAATCTCGGCTCACTGCAACCTCCACCTCCCAGGTTCAAGCAATTCTCCTGCCTCAGCCTCCCCAATAGCTGGGATTACAGGTGTGTACCACCAAGCCCAGCTAATTTTTATATTTTTAGTAGAGACGGAGTTTCACCATGTTGGCCAGGCTGGTCTCGAACTCCTGACCTCAAATGATCCACCCGCCTCAGCCTCCCAAAGTGCTGGGATTACAGGCATGAGCCACTGCGCCCGGCCAATCTCTTTTCTTCATAAATTACACAGTGTCAGGTGCTCCTTTATAGCAAGGCAAGAACTGACTTAACACAATCCCATAGGACTAAATAAATATCCATAAATCCATATGGACATAAATAAATAATTCAATAAATAAATGTTTAAGAGAAGGGACAACTCTTCCTTATAGAATTCCAATTAATAAATGTAGAAGGAATGAGTAAAATACAAAATCCCCACTATAACGCCACAGTAATAATTGTTGACAAGATCCACCAATGAATGTGAAAATCAACAGGCAAAAGTTTGAGAAGAAACAGGATGCTAGCAGTCTCAAAGCATCTCTCCAAGATGTTTATCATTTACAAAGGGAGAAAAGTAACTTTACAGCGATGAAACCTGGGAGATTCCACCTTAACCAAGTGATCGCGGTAAATATCACTAATAAACCACGCTGGCATCCCGTACCCCTGATAGGAAATAACAAGAGCATTTCACCTTGTGATCTTCTTCCCCAAACCCATCACCTTAGTCTAATCATGAGGAAAACGTAGACAAACCCAAACTGAGGATCATTCTACAAAACACCTGGCCAGTACTCATCAAGAGTCCATGAAAGACAAGGAAATACAGAGCAACTGTCACAGATAGGAGGAAACTGAGGCAACATAGATGGTAGGGGGTGGCAGGAGATGGTGAAAATCAAAGGGCTGTAGTTTAATTCATAGTATTGTATCAAAGTTAATTTCCTCATTTTGATTATTGAACTGTGGTTATATAGTTTTTGTTGTTGTTGTTTTAATTTGAGACGGAGTCTCTGTTGCCAAGGCTAGAGTGCAGTGGCGCGATCTCGGCTCACTGCAACCCCCGCCTCCCAGGTTGAATCAATTCTCATGCTTCAGCCTTTGGAATAGCTGGGATTACAAGCACGTGCCACCATGTCCTGCTAATTTTTGTATTTTTTTAGTAGAGATGGGGTTTCACTATGTTGGCCAGGCTGGTCTTGAACTCCTAACCTCAAGTGATCTGCCCGCCTCGGCCTCCCAAAGTGTTAGGATTACAGGCGTGAGTCACCATGCCCAGCTTATGGTTATATAAGTTTTTAACATTAGGGGAAGCAAAGTGGTAGGTATATGTGAACTCTGTATTATTTCTGCAACTTTTCTGTAAGTCTAAAATTATTTCAGAAATAGGCCGGGCGCGGTGGCTCAAGCCTGTAATCCCAGCACTTTGGGAGGCCGAGATGGGCGGATCACAAGGTCAGGAGATTGAGACCATCCTGGCTAACCTGGTGAAACCCCGTCTCTACTAAGAAATACAAAAAACTAGCCGGGCGAGGCGGCGGGCGCCTGTAGTCCCAGCTACTCGGGAGGCTGAGGCAGGAGAATGGCGTAAACCCGGGAAGCGGAGCTTGCAGTGAGCTGAGACCCAGCCACTGCACTCCAGCCTGGGCGACAGAGCAAGACTCCGTCTCAAAAAAAAAAAAAAAAAAAAAGAAAGAAATACATGCGCATCCACAAAATGGTAACTATGGAGAAGTGATAATGTTAATTAGCTTGATTGTGATGCTCATTTCACAACGTATATGTGTATCTACCATCAAGTTGTACACCATATATATAATTTTTATGTCAATAAATCTATGAAAATATATAAAAATAAATGAATGAATCCAATAAAAAAATAAATTAAGAATAAGCACCATCTGAAGCACTACTTTCATAGTGAGCATTAAAAACCACATCCTGGCTGGGCGCAGTGACTCACGCCTGTAATCCCAGCACTTTGGGAGGCCGAGGTGGGCGGATCATGAGGTCAGGAGATCGAGACCATCCTGGCTAACATGGTGAAACCCCGTCTCCACTAAAAATACAAAAAATTAGCCGGGCATGGTGACACGTGCCTGTAGTCCCAGCTACTCGGGAGGCTGAGGCAGGAGAATAGCTTGAACCCAGGAGGCAGAGGTGGCAGTGAGCCAATATTGCACCACTGCACTCCAGCCTGGGTGACACAGCAAGACTCCGTCTCAAAAATAAAACACAAAAACCCCACATAATGGGAGCTATTATTTGTAAATCATATATATAAGGGATTAGTACCAAGAATATATGAAGAATTCTTAAAACTCAGTACTAAAAGGACAGAGTGAGACTCCGTCTCAAAAAAAAAAAAACAAAAAAAAAAAAACAAACCCACATCCTGCTGCTGCTGGCTGTGCTAAGGACTTGAACACTGTTCAGAATTTCCCCTAGCAGCTCTTCATCTAGAACCATGTGCTTTCGCAAACTGCTGAAACTTTTTAAAAACAGTGTGCATTCCACTTTTCTTCTTCTTTTATTATTATTATACTTTAAGTTCTGGAGTGCATGTGCAGAACATGCAGGTTTGTTACATAGGTATACACGTGCCATGGTGGTTTGCTGCACCCATCAACCCGTCATCTACATTAGGTATTTCTCCTAATGCTATTCCCCCCAGACCCCCTCCTCGACAGACCCCGGTGTGTGATCTTCCCCGCCCTGTGTCCATGTGTTTTCATTGTTCAACTCCCACTTATGAGCGAGAACATGTGGTGTTTGGTTTTCTGTTCCTGTGTTAGTTTGCTGAGAATGATGGTGTCCAGCTTCATCCATGTCCCTGCAAAGGACATTAACGCATCCTTTTTGGTGGCTGCATAGTATTCCATGGTGTACATGTGCCACATTTTCTTTATCCAGTCTATCATTGATGGGCATTTGGGTTGGTTCCAAGACTTTGCTATTGTCAGTAGTGCTGCAATAAACATACGTGTGCATGTGTCTTTATAGTAGAATGACTTATAATCCTTTGGGTATATACCTAGTAATGGGATTGCTGGGTCTAATGGTATTTCTGGTTCTAGATCCTTGAGGAATCACCACACTGTCTTCCACAATGGTTGAACTAATTTACACTCCCAACGACAGTGTAAAAGTGTTCCTATTTCTCCACATCCTCTCCAACATCTGTTGTTTCCTGACTTTTTAATGACTGCCATTCTAACTGGCGTGAGATGGTATCTTATTGTAGTTTTGATTTGCATTTCTCTAATGACCAGTGATGATGAGCTTTTTTTCATATGTTTGTGGGATGCATAAATGTCTTCTTTTGAGAAGTGTCTGTTCATAAACTTTGCCCACTTTTTGATGGGGTTGTTTTTTTTTCTTGTAAATTTGTTTAAGTTTCTTACAGATTCTGGATATTAGCTCTTTGCCAGATGGATAGATTGCAAAAATTTTCTCCTATTCTGTAGGTTGACTGTTCACTCTGATGATAGTTTCTTTTGCTGTGCAGAAGCTCTTTAGTTTAATTAGATCCCATTTGTAAATTTTGGCTTTTGTTGCCATTGCTTTTGGTGTTTTAGTCATGAAGTCTTTGCCCATGCCAATGTCCTGAATGGTATTTAGCCTAGGTTTTCTTCTAGGGTTTTTATGGTTTTAGGTCTTACATTTAAGTCTTTAATCCATCTTGAGTTAATTTTTGTGTAAGGTGTAAGGAAGGGGTTTAATTTCAGTTTTCTGCATATGGCTAGTCAGTTTTCCCAACACCATTTATTAAATAGGGAATCCTTTCCCCATTGCTTGTTTTTGTCAGGTTTATCAAACATCAAATGGTTGTAGATGTGTGGCATTATTTCTGAGGCCTCTATTCTGTTTCATTGGTCTATCTACCTGTTTTGGTACCAGTACCATGCTGTTTTGGTTACTGTAACCTTGTAATATAGTTTGAAGTCAGGTAGCATGATGCCTCCAGCTTTGTTCTTTTTGCTTAGGATTGTCTTGGCTATATGGGCTCTTTTTAGGTTTCATCTGAAATTTAAAGTAGTTTTTTTCTAATTCTGTGAAGAAAGTTAGTGGTAGCTTGATGGGGATAGCGTTGAATCTATAAATTACTTGGGCAGTATGGCCATTTTCATGATATTGATTCTTCCTATTCATGAGCATGGAATGTTTTTCCACTTGTTTGTGTCTTCTCTTATTTCCTTGAGCAGTGGTTTGTAGTTCTCCTTGAAGAGGTCCTTCACATCCCTTGAAAGTTGTATTCCTAGGTATTTTATTCTCTTTGTAGCAATTATGAATGGGAGTTCACTCATGATTTGGCTCTCTGTTTGTCTATTATTGGTGTGTATGAATGCTTGTGATTTTTGCAAACTGATTTTGTGTCCTGAGACTTTGCTGAAGTTGCTTATCAGCTTAAGGTGATTTTGAGCTGAGAAAATGGAGTTTTCTAAATATACAATCATGTCATCTGCAAACAGACAATTTGACTTCCTCTCTTTCTATCTGGATACCTTTTATTTCTTTCTCCTGTCTGATTGCCCTGGCCAGAACTTGCGATACTAGGTTGAATAGGAGTGGTGAGAGGGCATCCTTGTCTTGTGCCCGTTTTCAAAGGGAATGCTTCCAGCTTTTGCCCATTCAGTATGATATTGGCTGTGGCTTTGTCATAAATAACTTATTATTTTGAGATATGTTCCATCAATACATAGTTTATTGAGTTTTTAGCATGTATAGGTGTTGAATTTTATTGAAGGCCTTTTCTGCTTCTATTGAGATAATCATGTGGTTTTTGTCATTGGTTCTGTTTATGTGATGGGTTACGTTTATTGATTTGCAAATGTTGAACCAGCCTTGCATCCCAGGAATGAAGCTGACTTGATCGTGGTGGATAAGCTTTTTGATGTGCTGCTGGATTTGGTTTGCCAGTATTTTACTGAGATTTTCACATCGATGTTCTTCAGGGATATTGGCCTGAAATATTCTGTTTTTGTTTTGTCTCTGCCAGGTTTTGGTATCAGGATGATGCTGGCCTCATAAAATGAGTTAGAGAGGAATCCCTCTTTTTCTATTGTTTGGAATAATTTCAGAAGGAATGCTACCAGCTCCTCTTTGTACCTCTGGTAGAATTAGGCTGTGAAACCGTCTGGTCCTGTGCTTTTTTTGGTTGGTAGGCTATTAATTACTGCCTCAATTTCAGAACTTGTTATTGGTCTATTGAGGGATTCGATGTCTTCCTGGTTTAGTCTTGGGAGGGTGTATGTGTCCAGGAATTTATCCATTTCTTCTGGATTTTCTAGTTTATTTACATAGAGGTGTTTATAGTATTTTCTGATGGTAGTCTGTATTTCTGTGGGATCAGTGGTGATATTCCCTTCATCATTTTTTATTGTGTCTATTTGATTCTTCTCTCTTTTCTTCTTTATTAATCTGGCTAGCGATCTATCTATTTTGTTAATCGTTTCAAAAAACCGGCTCCTGGATTTCATTGATTTTTTGAAGGGTTTTTCATGTCTCTATCTCCTTCAGTTCTGCTCTGATCTTAGTTATTTCTTGTCTTCTGCTAGCTTTTGAATTTGTTTACTCTTGCTTCTCTAGTTCTTTAATTGAGGTGTTAGGTGATGATTTTAGATCTTTCCCACTTTCTCCTGTTATTTCTGCCTTGATTTCATTATTTACCCAGTAGTCATTCAGGAGCCGGTTGTTCAGTTTCCCTGTAGTTGTGCGGTTTTGAGTGAGTTTCTTTTTTTTTTGAGACGGAGTCTCGCTCTGTCACCCAGGCTGGAGTGCAGTGGCCGGATCTCAGCTCACTGCAAGCTCCGCCCCCCGGGTTTACGCCATTCTCCTGCCTCAGCCTCCCGAGTAGCTGGGACTACAGGCGCCTGCCACCTCGCCCGGCTAGTTTTTTGTATTTTTTAGTAGAGACGGGGTTTCACTGTGTTAGCCAGGATGGTCTTGATCTCCTGACCTCGTGATCCGCCCGTCTCGGCCTCCCAAAGTGCTGGGATTACAGGCTTGAGCCACTGCGCCCGGCCTTGAGTGAGTTTCTTAATCCTGAGTAATTTGATTGCACTGTGGTCTGACAGACTGTTTGTTATGATTTCCATTCTTTTGCATTGGCAAAGGAGTGTTTTACTTCCAATCATGTGGCCAATCTTAGAATAAGTGCAGTGTGGTGCTGAGAAGAATGTATATTCTGTTGATTTGGGGTGGAGATGTTTCTATACATGTCTATTAGGTCTGCTTGGTCCAGAGCTGAGTTCAAGTCCTGAATATCCTTGTTAATTTTCTGTCTCATTGATCTAATATTGACAGTAGGGTGTTAAAGTCTTCCACTATTATTGTGTGGGAATCTAAGTCTCTTTGTAGGTCTCTAAGAACTTGCTTTATGAATCTGGGTGCTCCTGTATTGGGTGGATATATATTTAGGATAGTTAGCTCTTCTTGTTGTATTGATACCTTTACCATTA
Organism: Macaca thibetana thibetana; assembly: GCF_024542745.1. Lineage (NCBI taxonomy): Eukaryota > Metazoa > Chordata > Mammalia > Primates > Cercopithecidae > Macaca > Macaca thibetana. Next base: position 19,455,792 of record NC_065594.1, read on the forward strand.
TGTAATGCCCTTCTTTGTCTTTTTTGATCTTTGTTGGTTTAAAGTCTGTTTTATCAGAGGCTAGGATTGCAACCCCTGCTTTTTTTTGCTTTCCATTTGCTTGGTAAATATTCCTCTACCCCTTTATTTTGAGCCTATGAGTCTGTTTACATTTAAGGTTAATATCGTTATGTGTGAATTTGATTCTGTCATTTTGATGCTAGCTGGTTATTTTTCCCATTTGTTGATGCAGTTTCTTCATGGTGTCAATGGTCTTTACAATTTGGTATGTTTTTGCAGTGTCTGGTATCAGTTTTTCATTTCCATATTTAGTGCTTCCTTCAGGAGCTCTTGTAAGGCAGGCCTGGTGGTGACAAAATCAGCATATGCTTTTCTGTAAAGGATTTTCTTTCTTTTTTGCTTATGGAGCCTAGTTTGGCTAGATATGAAATTCTGGGTTGAAAATTCTTTTCTTGAGGCCGGGCGCGGTGACTCACGCCTGAAATCCTAGCACTTTGGGAGGCTGAGGTGAGCAGATCACAAGGTCAGGAGTTCAAGACCAGCCTGGCTAACATGATGAGACCCCGTCTCTACTAAAAATACAAAAATTAGCTGGGCATGGTGGCACGTTCCTGTAATCCCAGCTACTCAGGAGGCTGAGGCAGGAGAATTGCTTGAACCAGGACCTGGGAGGCAGAGGTTGCAGTGAGCCAAGATTGCGCCACTGCACTCCAGCCTGGGCTACAAAGCGAGACTCCATCTCAAAAAAAAAAGAAAAAGAAAAAAGAAGTAAAAGAAAAAAGAAAATTCTTTTCTTTAAGAATGTTGATTGAATATTGGCCCCCACTCCCTTCTGGCTTGTAGGGTTTCTGCAGAGAGATCCACTGTTAGTCTGATGGGGTCCCCTTTATGGGTAACCTGACCTTTCTCTCTGGCTGCCTTTAACATTTTTTCTTCATTTCAACCTTCGTGAATCTGACAATATGTGTCTTGGGGTTGCTCTTCTCGAGGAGTATCTTTGTGGCGTTCTCTGTATTTCCTGAATTTGAATGTTGGCCTGTCTTGCTAGGTTGGGGAAATTCTCCTAGATAATATCCTGAAAAGTGTTTTCCAACTTGGTTCTATTCTCCTCGTCACTTTCAGGTACACCAACCGAACGTAGGTTTGGTCTTTTCACATAGCCCCAAAATTCCTGGAGGCTTTGTTCGTTCCTTTTCATTCGTTTTTCTCTAATCTTGTCTTCACACATTGTTTCATTAAGTTGATCTTTAATCTCTGATATCCTTTCTTCTGCTTGATGGATTCGACTATTGATACTTGTGTATTTTTCACGAAGTTCTCATGCTGTGTTTTTCAGCTCCATCGGGTCATTTATGTTCTTCTCTAAACTGGTTATTCTAGTTAGCAATTCCTCTAACCTTTTTTCAAGGTTCTTAGCTTCCTTTCATTGGGTTAGAACATGCTCCTTTAGCTTGGAGTAGTTTGTTTTTACCCACCTTCTCAAGCCTACTTCTGTCAATTCGTCAATCTCATTCTCCGTCCAGTTTTGTTCCCTTGCTGGCGAGGAGTTATGATCCTTTGGAGAAGAGGCATTCTGGTTTTTGGAATTTTTAGTTTTTTTATGCTGGTTTTTACTCATCCTCATGGATTTATCTACCTTTGGTCTTTGATGTTGGTGACCTTCAGATGGGGTTTTTGTGTGGATGTCGATTTTGTTGATGTTGATGTTACTCCTTTTTTTTGGTTAGTTTTCCTTCTAACAGTCAGGTCCCTCAGCTGCAAGTCTGCTGGAGTTTGCTGGAGGTCCACTCCAGACCCTGTTTGCCTGGGTATCACCAGTGGAGGCTGCAGAATAGCAAAGATTGCTGCCTGTTCCTTCCTCCGGAAGCTTCATCCCAGAGGGGCACACTCCAGATGCCAGCTAGAGCTCTTCTGTATGAGGTGTTCTGTTGACCCTGCTAGGAGATGTCTCCCAGTCAGGAGGCATGGGGGTCTGGGACCCACTTGAGAAGGCAGTCTGTCTCTTAGCAGAGCAACAGCACTGTGCTAGGAGATCTGCTGCTCTCCTCAGAGCTGGCAGGCAGGAACGTTTAAGTCTGCTGAAGCTGTCCCCACAGCCACCCCTTCCCCCAGATGTTCTGTCCCAGGGAGATGGGAGTTTTATCTGTAAGCCCCTTACTGGGTCTGCTGCCTTTCTTTCAGAGATGCCCTGCCCAGAGAGGAGGAATCTGGAGAGGCGGTCTGGCTACAGTGGCTTTATGGTGCTGCAGTGGGCTCCACCCAGTTTGAACTTCCCAGTGGGTTTGTTTACACTGTGAGGGGAAAACTGCCTACTTAAGCCTCAGTAATGGTGGACGCCCCTTCCCCCACCAAGCTCGAGCATACCAGGTCAACTTCAGACTGCTGTGCTGGCAGCAAGAATTTCAAGCCAGTGGATCTTAGCTTGCTGGGATCTGTGGGAGTGGGATCTGCTGAGCTAGACCACTTGGCTCCCTGGCTTCAGCCCCCTTTCCAGAGAGTGAACAGTTCTTACTGGCATTCCAGGAGCCACTGGGGTATGGGGGAAAAAAAAAAAAAAAAAAAAACCTCCTGCAGCTAGCTCAATTTCTGCCCAAACGGCCACCTAGTTTTGTGCTTGAAACCCAGGGCCCTGGTGGTATAGACACCCAAGGGAATCTCCTGGTCTGAAGGTTGTGAAGACCATGGGAAAAGCATAGTATCTAGCCCGGAGTGCACCATTGCTCATGGCACAGTCCGTCACGGCTTCCCTTGGCTAAGGGAGGGAGTTCCCCGACCCCTTGCACTTTCCGGGTGAGGTGACTCCCCACCCTGCTTCTGCTCACCCTCCATGGGCTGCACCCACTGTCTAACCAGTCTGAATGAGATGAGCCAGGTACCTCAGTTGGAAATGCTGAAATCACCTGCCTTCTGCGTTGATCTTGCTGGGAGCTGCAGACCAGAACTGTTCCTATTCGGCCATCTTGCCAGCCACCCTCTTCTTTTATCTTATGTGTTAATTGAATTCACTGTTGTTCATTCAGAGAATAATTCTTACCTGCTTAAGCTACTGGTTTATGTAAAGAGCAATATGATAAAATGGAAGGGCTCTGATCTGAGATCTGGGGTCCCATCTCAGTTCTGCCATGAATTAACTACAAAATTGCTGGCAAGATACTCTCCCTGGGCCTCAACTTTCCACACCTATAAAATGAAAGTGTTTGGGAAAAAGATATTTTTCTTAGTTTTCAGATTCTAGGCTCCATGCTTCATAATTCCAGACTCTTCTTGGCCTTCACTGTCAGGTTAGGGTAACAGCTTTGGTGTAGAAGTGACCAGAGATTATATATGCCGGTTTGGGGCTCAGTATGTCAGCACGTTAACCAAAGTCAATGTATGCGGCAGAGGTAATTGGTTCTTAGTTTTCTTTTCCTTTTTGTTTTTGAGGTGGAGTCTCACTCTGTCGCCCAGGCTGGAGTGCAGTGGCACAGTCTTGGCTCACTGCAACCTCCACCTCACAGGTTTAAGCAATTCTCCTGCCTCAGCCTCCTGAGTAGCTGGGATTACAGGCGTCTGCTATCAAGCCCAGCCAATTTTTTGTATTTTTAGTAGAGACGGGGTTTCACCATGTTGGGCAGGCTGGTCTCGAACTCCTTACCTCAAGTGATCCACCCACCTTGGCCTCCCAAAGTGCTGAGATAACAGGTGTGAGCCACCACACTCGGCCCTGGTTCTTAGTTTTCAATATCTCAGAAAGCTAATCAAAGATCTTAATCTCATTTAAATCTTTATTTTATACACAGTAATAACAGTGAACACATGGTGAAATTCGGCTCATCTAACTCAGAAACTTCATTTTAGGACAATATTTCAAACTCCTTTCCCATCTAGGCATTTTTCAGTAGCAGACATGTGGCACACCTGACTCCCTTCACCTCCCTCTTAGTGAAGGTTTAGGGATTAGAGATGTACTCAGAGCCAGAACTCAGTGGCCTAAATCACCAGTCCTTGCATTACTACAAACTCACCTTGAGTATAAAAGATCAATTCTCTTTATGCCCATTGTGATGCTGGAAACATTACTTCTCTCCTCAGTTGCTGTTTTTCACTTAGCATCTCATTTTGAAAATCTTTGTTTCTCTGTGGCCACTATGACATTTGCTCCACTGAGCTTTCTGGCTTTAATTTTTGTCCCCTCAATCAGTTCCAAACAGCCCTACTGAAATAGCCCCAGAAACTTGCATTGCGATTCCACTCTTTAATGATTTCTCATCTAAATATTAATTACCATCCAACATTCCTGCATTTGTGGTCATCTTGTCAGCATATCTCGCTGACCTAAATGAAGAAGTTCCTATTCCATTTACTCCAGATTATCCATATAATTCTTCTTGAAAGCTATTCTTGGGATGTGCTAAAGAAAGTACTTGACTTTTGGTGTCTGATGATGTAGGGTTTAAGTTCTGGCTGCACCACTTACTTAGGAAATTTCAGAAAGGTATTAAATTCTTATAAATGGGAATAATGTCTACTTTATAAGGTGTTTCAAAAATTCAGTGATAATATATGTGATATTCACAGCACAAGGTCAGTCTGTTGAGAAAGACCCTGCCGGTGGTGATTATGAAGATGATGATAAGTACCCATGGGATGCCATGAACAGAGCAGTCACCTTTGCTGACCTCAGCCACCAAACACCGGTCCTTCCAGCTTTCCTGGATCCTGTGCTTTTTTTCTGGGATAATATGTAGTTCTCTATGTGGCTTGAGAACAAAACACTCCTTCAAATGGTTGAAGTATCTTTATTATATACATGGTCTGTGCTTTATCATACTAATTTTCTTTTTTTTCAAGATAGGGTCTTTCTCTGTTGTCCAGGCTGGAGTGCAGTGGCATAATCACAGCTCACTGCAGCCTTGAACTCCCAGGCTAAAGCAATCCTCCCACCTCAGCCTCCTGAGTAGCTGGGACCACAGGCACACACCGCTGGGTAATTTTTTAAAAATCTGTAGAGGTGGGGTCTCACTATATTGCCCAGGTTGGTCTCAAACTCCTGGGCTCAAATGATCCTTCCACCTTGGTCTTCCAATGTGTTGGGATTACAGGTGTGAGCCACCTTGCCCAGCCCTAAATTTTTTTTCTTATGGTAAAATACACAAAAATGTACCATCCTAACCATGTTTAAGTGTGCAATTCAGTGGTGTGAAGTACATTCACATTGTTATGTAGCCATCACCACTATCCATCCCCTGAACTTTAAAAAAATCATCCCAACAGAAAGTCTATACCCATTAAACATTAACTCTCTATTTCCCGCTACCCCCAGCCCCTGGAAACTACTTTCTGTCTCTATGAATTTGCCTATTCTAGGTTCCTCACATAAGTGGAATCATATTTGTCCTTCTGTGACTGGCTTATTTCACTTAGTATAATGTCCTTCCTCAAGGTTCATCTTTGTTGTAGCATATATAAGAATTGCACTTCTTTTTTTTTTTCTTTTTTTTTTTTTGAGATGGGAGTCTCACTCTGTCGCCAGGCTGGAATATAGTAGCACGATCTTGGCTCACTGCAAGCTCTGCCTCCCAGGTGTTAAGCAACTCTCCTGCCTCAGCCTCCCCAGCAGCTGGGACTACAGGTGTGCACCACCATGCCCAGCTAAGTTTTGTATTTTTAGTAGAGGCAGGGTTCCACCATATTGGCCAGGCTGGTCTTGAACTACTGACCTCATAATCCGCCCACCTCGGCCTCCCAAAGTGTTGGGATTACAGGCGTGAGCCACTATGCCCAGCCAAGAATTGCACTTCTTTTTAAGGCTGAATCATAGTCCATTGTAAATATATCTCATTTTGTTGATCCATTCATCCATGGATGACATTTGGGTTGTTTCTACATTTTGGCTAGTATGACTTTATCCTATTGTACGTTCTGCAGCAATTTACATCTTTATTTTCGGAACTATTAAGTTTCCTCATACTGATAATATTAGGAAGAGAGTCATGAAAGACTTTTTTCATTTTTTGGCCATTTATTATTATTATTATTATTTTGGGCAGCCACAAAGACTGGGATTTCTAATTCTATGCTATGATAAGTGGACAATTTAAGCCATTTAAAATTTTTTTTCTTAAATTAAGCTATTTATCTTTTTTTTCCATTTCCTTTTCCAAAAAAAATGTATTTTTCTAAAATATGATCATGTCAGTTTGGTCTATTTTATATGTGTTAAGGAGAGCAATAACAGACAAAAGAATAACCTAACAATTAGGTATTCAGTTAAAAAAAAAAAAGTTGGCCGGGCACAGTGGCTCATGCTTGTAATCTCAGCACTTTGGGAGGCTGAGGCGGGTGGATCACCTGAGGTCAGTAGTTCAAGACCAGCCTGGCCAACATGGTGAGACCCCATCTCTATTAAAAATACAAAAAATTAGCCAGGCATGGTGGCAGATGCCTGTAATCCCAGTTACTCCAGAGGCTGAGGCAGGAGAATCACTTGAACCCAGGAGGCGGAGGTTGTGGTGAGCCGAAATAGCGCCACTTCACTCCAGCCTGGGCTAGAGTGAGACTCCGTCTCAAAATAAAACCAAAAAAAAGTAGAGGATGGGGCAATAGATAGCCTACCTCTTCTTGAACCAAGTTGTGAACTGTTTAAGAAATAGCTAATAGGCTGGGCGTGGTGGCTCACACCTGTAATCCCAGCACTTTGGGATGCCAAGGCAGGCGGATCACCTGAGGTCAGGAGTTGGAGACCAGCCTGGCCAACACAGTGAGACCCTGCCTCTACTAAAAATGCAGAAATTAGCTGGGCATGGTCGCACATGCCTGTAATCCCAGCTACTTGGGAGGTTGAGGTAGGAGAATCACTGGAAACCAGGAGGCAGATATTGCAGTGAGCCGAGATCATGCCATTGCACTCCAGCCTGGAGCCACAGACAAGACTCTGTCTCGGAAAAAAAAAAAAAAAAAAAAAAAAAAGAGAGAGGAGAGAGAGAGAGAGAGAGAGAGAGAGAGAGAGAGAGAGAGAGAGAGAGAGAGAGAGAGAGAGAGAGAGAGAGAGAGAGAGTATGGTATAAGGAGGCCAGAATATTACTTTTATTATGAACAAAGCTGATTTGGGAGAATGCAGTTTATTTCTACTTACAGGCAGACGGCCATCTTAATTCTATACCCCAGAATTAAACAGGTCTCCCAGCCACTCACAGACAGGTCTCCTGCAGGGAAGGAAAAATTATCAACTGACATATAGTCTGATTAAACGCTTGTCTTTTATACCTGCTATTGTTTGAGTGTGTCTCCTCCAAAATTTAGGTATTGCTAAAGTGATTTATGGTATTAAGAGGTGGGGCCTTTAAAAGGTGATCGGGCCACAAGGGCTCCTATCTTGTGAATGGGATTAGATGTCCTTATAAAAGGGCTTGAAAGAGGGAGTTCATCCCCTTTTGTCCTTCTGCCTTCTAGTATATGAGCACACAGCATTCTTCCCCCACTCCTCAAGATGCAACAGTCAAGCCGCCATCTTGGAAGTAAAAAGACCAGACCCTCACCAGGTAACTGAACCAGCCAGTGCCTTCATCTTGGACTTTCTGACTTCCAGACCTGTGAGGGAACAAATTCCTGTTCTTTATAAATTACCCAGTCTCTGGTATTCTGGTATAACAGCTTAAAACAGACTAACACAATGCCCTCAACCCACCTCTCTGCCTTGGCACCCATCACACTGTATAGCAATGAATCTTGGCCCATCTCTTCCCTATGAGCATGTTGCCTTCATCCATTCTTCCAATCACTCAACTGGTTTTATTGAGTTCCTATTTTGGGCCTAGCAATAGCTAGGTCTTACATTCAGGACCTCAAGAAAGGACAGAAACTGACACAACCCCTACCCTTAAGGAGATCAGCACAGAAAATATCATAAAGGAGACAGAGTGTGGTATTAGACAATAAGAAGGGCGGAGTGACTTCACAAAGCAGGAGGAGAAGGTTTCTTGGGAAGTCACATTTTTTATGACACCTCAAGGTCAAGGAGTACTTCAGTATACTATACTCTGGTGTCTAGTAAAGGCAAAGCATGTAACAGAGCTCAGTAAATGCTTAACAAATTAATGAATGAGTGATACATGTGAAAACACTTCATAAGCAAAGTACCACACAGGTGTTAACCATTATCATATAGTTAATATGGAGAGATCTACTTTTATTCAGTTCTCTGGAACACTCAAAAAGATATTACAGCATACAACAGAGAAAACTCATTAAGGATGTCTACTCATTTAGATATACCCAGAGTCCTGTCTTCCTAGGAGAGAGCTTGAAGCTATTAGGTGTAGGACTGAATACAGAGAAATTAGAGAACCAATCATCCCATTTCAATGTTTGATCAATCCCATTTTCCTCCATGCAAAAGCAAGAGTTCACAAAACTGATTTTTAAAATAGTGATAAAATGACTTAAAAGATATAGGAAAATGAGGGAAATACATAATAAAGATTAAGTATTCTATTTCACTGATGGAAGGTAATGTTAACTAGATCTGAAAATGTAAAAGCAGCAACCTGCCATTCTCAAATTGATAGTGGACAGTGAAGAAAATGATTCACTCTGTATCCATCATGGCACTGGAGTTCTGACAACCATGTGGAAAGAGACGGATAGTATTTTTGAAGCACGTAGTATGTATTAATACATTACCTCACTCAATTCTAACACAAATCCTGTGGGATGGAAATTATACCCATCATTTACGAAGGAGGAAACAGGCTGAAAGATTGTTATGTTGACATGGCAGGGATTTGAACTGAAGTTTCTGACTCCAAAGCAGAGAACAGAAAAAAAGCAGATAAAAAATACAGGAAGGCCACTGTAATATGGTTTTTATCTGTTGTTTTTTTTTTTTTTTTTTTTTCTGAGCCAGAGTCTTGCTCTGTCACCAGGCTGGAGTGCAGTGGCGCAATCTCAGCTCACTGCAACCTATGCCTCCCAGGTTTGAGAGATTCTCCTCAGCCTCTCGAGTAGCTGAGACTACAGGTGTACACCACCACGCCCAGCTAATTTTTGTATTTTTTGTATTTTTAGTAGAGAGAGGGTTTCACCATGTTGGCCAGGATGGTCTCAATCTCCTGACCTCATAATTTGCCTATCTTGGGCTCCCAAAATGCTGGGATTACAGGCGTGAGTCACTGCTCCCGGCCAGAATTTTTTTTTTTTTTTTGCAACCTAAGAATATTTACTTATTAAAACTATATTAATACTTTAAGATAAACTATACAAAAAAGGTAATGAGGCAAACATGTGCATTTATGGAACTGCAAGTCAATCAGGCCAGTTCCCTGCAGAGGGAATTCCTAGCAGGACCTAGTTCATCTGTGAGGACACAGAGCAGTCCTTGTTTAGACATAGACATTCATCTACTGCTCCAACATGGCCAGCCTTCCACTTCTTGATGGTTTCCTTCGCTATGAATGCGCATGTCCAGTTGTCTGCTTCTTAGAGTGGACATTTACCTTCCTCATCCACCAGCCACTGGAGGAGGACTGGGGCCATGCAGATGATTGATTCTACCCATTCTTTGAGGAGGGTTTCCCGGCGGCCCTCTTCCATCATTGTATCTGGAATCAGATGAGTTTCCATAGCTTCTTTTTTTCACATCTTGCTGAAGCAGAGTTTTGAAAAACAAAACCTCAAACTCAGCTATTCCCCAGAAGAAATCTGTTATCAAAGATAATCTCCATGGAGACTGACTCTGGCTGTCCAACACTTGTCCGTTTGAGACGTAAACCATCTTGCCCCACTTCCCTGCTTCGGAGTGGTGTAGAATTGTTAAGAATTCAGGAGCTAGCAAGCAAAGACACACTCAGAGCGTTTCTCTTTGCTTCCTTGCCCTCTGAACTGTTCAATAAATAGTGAAGAACACAAAGCTAACTTCGGTATTTATCTGGGATCTGCTGTTGCTCTCCAATTTAAAAGCAAGACAGGAACATTAAATTTGTCACAGTTTAAATTGGTAAAGGTAGACCTCTATCAGATACAGGTGCTTCCTGACTTACGATGCGTTTATTGGGAAGGGAAAACATCCTAAGTCCTTTTAATACACCTAACCTACATCAGAGCTTAGCCTAGCCTACCTTAAACACACTCAGAACACTTACATCAGCCTACAGTTGGGCAAAGTCATCTAATACAAATCCTGTTTTATTAGAAAGTGTTGAATAGCTCATGTAATTTATGGGAACAACATTCTGAACATGAAAAACAGAATAGTTGTATGGAGACTTGAAGTACGGTTTCTACTGAATGTGCATCACCTTTGGAACTATTATAATGTTGAAAACTTTTAAGTCAAAGCATCGTAAGCCCCCGATTGTCTGTATATGCAACGCTCCCTAAGGGGCACTATGTCAGATACCATGCCTAAGTGTTTTCTAACTTTCTGTACTACATTCAAAAGGAGCATCTTCATAAAGATGTTACTGAAATCGTGGAAAATATTAGTCCTTCCTTTCTTTTGCAGCTAACAGGATTTTTGAAAGAAGCTCTAAACCACAAGCATATTCTAGCAACTGTTTGTTCTTCCAAGTATGAGCTACTTCCTTCCTCTGCCACCATCGCTCATATTCTAGTTTGAGGAAATACTAAGAAGCACAGTAAATCAGTCTGTTTTCAGAAACTGCTTAGTCCTTGAATTAATGTATCTTCTAAAGCTCCTTAAGATTTGGTCACTTAGAATAAAGTCTGTTCAATTTGTAGCCAATTTGCATACATGTATAAATGCATGAATTTTAAAAGCACCTTTAGGATTAAGAGAGATTTGTTGTCTGTATTTACATAATTTAAACCTGATTACTTAAGCAAGTTTTACAGCAATTTTAAGAATAGTAATGAGACAAGAATCTTTTTTTTTTTTTTTTTTTTTTTTTTTTTTTTTTTTTTTTTTTTTTTGAGACGGAGTCTCGCTCTGCCGCCCAGGCTGGAGTGCAGTGGCCAGATCTCGGCTCACTGCAAGCTCTGCCTCCCGGGTTCACGCCATTCTCCTGCCTCAGCCTCCTGAGTAGCTGGGACTACAGGCGCCCGCCACCTCGCCCGGCTAGTTTTTTGTATTTTTTAGTAGAGACGGGGTTTCACCGTGTCAGCCAGGATGGTCTCGATCTCCTGACCTCGTGATCCGCCCGTCTCGGCCTCCCAAAGTGCTGGGATTACAGGCTTGAGCCACCGCGCCCGGCCAAGAGACAAGAATCTTAAGATAATACATTCTTGCCAGGCACTGTGGCTGATGCCTGCAATCTCAGGACTTTGGGAGGCCAAGACGGGCGTTATCACTTGAGGTCAGGAGTTCGAGACCAGCCTGGCCAACATGGTGAAACCCTGTCTGTACAAAAAATATAGAAATTAGCCGGGCGTGGTGGCAGGTGCCTGTAATCCCAGCTACTTGAGAGGCTGAGGCAGGAGAATCGCCGGAACTCAGGAGGCAGAGGTTGCAGTGAGCTGAGATTGCAGACTACACTCCAGCGTGGGCCACAGAGTGAGACTCCTTCTTGCAAAAAAAAAAAAAAGATAATACATTCTTTAGAACCAAGAATCTAAGGCCAATGCATTCTTTAGAACCAAATGTGTAAATGGTCAAACAAAGGATGTTTTTAACAACATAGTCCCAACTGTGGCGGTATCATCATCTTTCAAAGCTATCTGCAAAAAAGGGACAATGTCATCATTGGCTAGTGAAAATTAGAAAAATTTAAGGAATTCTCAGCAAATGTCGTATCTTTTAAAATACCAATGACCATCCCCTAACAGGGTAAATGCACCTGTCTTTTCTAAAAATAAAGCAAAACCAAAACAAAATTCTACAGAAAGATATTATAAAATCAAGGATTAAATTTAGATTGATTAATAAGTGATTGAGGTTACAAGTAATACTACCTCCAGGATTTTAATTTTTATTTATTTCTTTCTCACTCTGTTGCCCAGGTTGGAGTGCAGTGGTGTGATCTCAGCTCACTGCAACCTCCACCTACCGAGTTCAAGTGATTCTCCTGCCTCACCCTCTCGAGTAGCTGGGACTACAGATGCCTGCCCTCATGCCCAGCTAATTTTCGTATTTTTACTAGAGACAGAGTTTCACTATGTTGGCCAGGCTGGTCTCGAACTCCTGGCCTCAAGTGATCTGCCTGCCTTGGCCTCCCAAAGTGCTGGGATTACAGGCATGAGCCACCGCGGCTGGCCTACCTCCAGGATTTTTAATTTCTCAGCAGGGATAATATGACATTAAAAACAAGCTTATATTTTATTAATAAGGAGAAGATAGGCCGGGCGCGGTGGCTCAAGCCTGTAATCCCAGCACTTTGGGAGGCCGAGACGGGCGGATCACGAAGTCAGGAGATCGAGACCATCCTGGCTAACACAGTGAAACCCCGTCTCCACTAAAAATATACAAAAAACTAGCCGGGCGAGGTGGCGGGCGCCTGTAGTCCCAGCTACTCGGGAGGCTGAGGCAGGAGAATGGCATAAACCCGGGAGGCGGAGCTTGCAGTGAGCTGAGATCCGGCCACTGCACTCCAGCCTGGGAGACAGAGCGAGACTCCGTCTCAAAAAAAAAAAAAAAAAAAAGGAGAAGATTTATTCACAACTAATTTCTGATTCAAAACACTTCCAAGCATATAACAAATGCTATTCTTAAAAGAGGGATTCCCTATTTGATTGTCTCAGTTTATTAGAATATGGATGGTCTTTTCATTCTAGATAACATGCCCTTTGCTTGTTTTTGTATAGGAGTTATCTTGGAATCTGATAATTCTGAGACTCTACTGATGGCTAAGCACTACGTATCTTCATTATGTGCCCATTTCCATTCATTCCTTAAAATATTATGAAACACTGTTACATACAAAATATGTATAATGTATAATATGCATAACATATATTGTAGTATAATTATATTCATCATATAATAACATAAAAGCATGATGAAATGACCACCTGCAAAACTGTCATTCAACTTGAGAAACAGAATCATAGTACTATTGAAGCTCCTGTGTGTCCCTCATCAATCACCGTGTTATATTGATCATTCCTGTGCTTTTCTTTATAGTTTTATCACATTTATAGCTAAGAAAGTGTATTCATAATTTGGCTTTTGAATTTCATAAAATACTACTATATTGCATGCATTCTGCTGCAACTTACTTTTTCACTCAGCATTGTTTCTGAAATTCATGTATGATGATGTGTATAGCTCTATTTCAATCATTTTCACTTCCATATAGTGTTCCATTGCATGGATAAACAACAAACTATTATCAGTTCTCCAGGTCTTGGGCACATTCTCCCTTGATTTGTACTGTTCTGATCATTTCTGTACTTGCTTCCCAGCCATTATCTGCAAGAGGTTTTTTTTTTGGGGTATGTTCTCCAGGAACAGGATTGATTGTTCATAAATTATGTAATTACATATATATATAGATATAAATATATAATACATACACATAATTATATATATTCATATACTTGTTTAATATGAATATGAAATAAATGTTATATAATTATATATTATATAGAACATATACTATAAATGTAACTGTGTAATTCCAAAAAGGGGTTGCCACCAACAGTGTAAAAGTGGTATCACCTAATTTTTTGACCATCTAAGGGGTATACAAATGGTTTCAATATGGTTTTAATTTGCATTTCCCTGAGCATTCTTTTATATCTTTATTAGCCACTGATAGTTTTTCTTCTATGAAATGTATGAAATGCTATGGAATTTGCCCACTATGTTTTTGGGTTGTTTGTCTTCTACTTTCTTTTTTTGTTTGTTTCTTGAGACTGAGTTTTGCTCTTGTCACCTCAGCCTCCCAAAGTGCTGGGATTACAGGCGTGAGCCACCACGCCCAGCCCTTCTACTTGATTTTTAGGAGTTTGTTTGTTTTGGACCAAAGCCTTTTAATGCACTATTTTTTTCTCCAGGCAAAGGACCTTCAGAAAAGATCCATCCATAGATTTATAAATGGTACTTTTTTTGAGATTCATTCTCCCTCTGTTGCCCAGGCTGGAGTGCAGTGGTGTGATCTTGGCTCACTGCAACCTCCACCTCCCAGGTTCAAGTGATTCTCCTGCCTCAGCCTCCTGAATAACCGGGATTACAGATGCACAGCACCATGCCTGGCTAATTTTTTGTATTTTTAGTAGAGACAGGGTTTCACCATGTTGGCTAGGCTGGTCTTGAACTCCTGACCTCAAATGATCCACCCACCTCGGCCTCCCAAAGTGCTGGGATTACAGGTGTGAGCCACTGCACCCAGCCTGCTTCAACCATTTTAAATTTTCTCATTTAAATCATAAATCCAAAGAACTGGATTTTTTTGTACGTATGGTATGAAGCAGAGAATCCATTTTCCCCCTCCATGTGGATAACCAATTGTCTTTGCACCATTTATTGAATAGCCACCCTTTTCCCATTGATCTACAATGCCAACTATCTTAGTCCATTTTCTGTTGCTTGTAACAGAATACCTGAAACTGGGTAATTTATAAAGAAAAGGAATTTATTTCTTAGTTATGGAAGCTGAGATGTCAAGGTCAAGGAGCCATGTCTGGTGAGAGCCTTCTTGCTGGTGGGGACTCTCTACAAAGTTCTGAAGTAGCTGAGCATGCTCACATGCTATGCTAAAGATTCTCCCTCTTATAAAGCCACTGGTGCCCTCCCATGATAGCCCATTAATCCATTAATCCATGAGTGGATTAATCCATTGAGGGCAGAGCCCTCATGATTCTATCAACTCTTAAAGGCCCCACCTCTCAATGCTGCCACATTGGGGATGAAGGGTCAACATGAGTTTTGGAGGGCATATTCAAACCTGATATGGTCTGGCTGTGTCCCCATCTAAATCTCACCTTGAATTGTAGCTCCCATTATCTCCACATGTCATGTGAGGGACCCAGTGGAAGGTAACTGAATCAAGGGGGTGGGATTTTCCCATGCTATTCTTGTGATAGTGAATAAGACTTACGAGATCTGATGGTTTTATAAAGGGCAGTTCCCTACGCATGCTCTCTTGCCTGCTACCATGTAAGATGTGCCTTTGCTTCTCCTTCGCCTTCTACCATGATTGTGAGGCCTCCCCAGCCATGTGGAACTGTGAGTCCATTAAACCTCTTTTTCTTTATAAATTACCCAGTTTTGGATATTTCTTCATAGCAGTATGAAAAGGGACTAATACAAAACCATAGGACTGATTTTGTCACGTCAAATTTCCATATACTAATGTTCTATTTCTGTGTTCTCTATTCTGTTCCATCAGTCCATTTAATTATCTGTGTGTATTGTGTCTAATTATTATAGCTTTATAATAAGTCTTGATAGCTTACAAGTTAGGGTAACTCCCTCACCTTGTCTTCTTTTTTCAAGAGTATTTTGGCTCTTCTTGGTTCTTTGCTTCTCCCTATGATGATTTTATAATACATTTATGAAGTTCCATGACAAATCCTATTGGGGCTGGGTATGGTGGCTCACGCTTGTAATCCCAGGACTTTGGGAAGCCAAGGTGGATGGATCACCTGAGATCAGGAGTTCAAGACCAGCCTGACCAACATGGTGAAACCCTGCCTCTACTAAAAGTACAAAATTAGCCAGGCATGGTGGCATGTGTCTGTAATCCCAGCTACTTGGGAGGCTGAGGCAGAAGAATCACTTCAACTCAGGAGGCGTAGGTTGCATTGAGACGAGCTCGTGCTACTGCACTCCAGCCTGGGCAACAAGAGCAAAACGCCATCTCAAAAAAGAAAAAAACATCCTGTGAAATTTTGTATGGAACTGCATTAAATCTAGAGATTAATATGGAAAGAAGTAATATCTTCATGATATTGAGCCTGTACTCTAGAACTTATCTACCCAATTAAATCTCTTTTGAGATAGAGTCTTCCTGTCACCCAGGCTGCAACGCAGTGGCATAATCTCAGCTCACTGCAACCTCAACCTCCCAGGTTCATGTGATCCTCCCACCTCAGCCTCTCAAGTAGCTGGGACTACAGGTGTGTGCCACTACACCCAACTAACTTTTGTATTTTTAGTAGAAATGGGGTTTTGCCATGTTAACCAGTCTGGTCTTTAACTCCTGACCTCAGGTGATCTGCGGGCCTTGGCTTCCCAAAGTGCTGGGATTACAGGCATGAGCCACCGTGCCCAGCCTAATCTCATTATTTTTATTACTAACCTATGTTTCATTAAAGTTTTAAAACTTCTTCACAATGTTCTTGTGTGTATATATATACACACATATATATACACACACATATATATACATATACATACACACACACACACACATATATCTTTTTTTTTAGACAGAGTCTTGCTCTGTCGCCAGGCTGGAGTGCAGTGGCACCATCTTGGCTCACTGCAACCTCTGTCTCCTGGGTTCAAGCGATTCCCCTGCCTCAGCCTTCCGAGTAGCTGGGACTACAGGCACATGCCACCATCCCTGGCTAATTTTTTGTATTTTAGTAGAGACAGGGTTTCACCATGTTGGCCAGGATGGTCTCAATCTCTTGCCCTGATGATCCGCCCACCTCGGCCTCCCAAAGTGCTGGGATTACAGGTGTGAGCCACTGCACCCAGCCTGTTCTTGCATATATTTTATTAAGATTTTATTTATTTATATTTTTGATGCTACTGTAAATGTTAACTTTTTCTTTTTTTTTTTTTTTTTTTTTTTTTTTTTTTGAGACGGAGTCTCGCTCTGCCGCCCAGCCTGGAGTGCAGTGGCCGGATCTCAGCTCACTGCAAGCTCCGCCTCCCAGGTTCACACCATTCTCCTGCCTCAGCCTCCCAAGTAGCTGGGACTACAGGCGCCCGCCACCTCGCCCGGCTAGTTTTTTGTATTTTTTAGTAGAGACGGGGTTTCACTGTGTTAGCCAGGATGGTCTCGATCTCCTGACCTCGTGATCCGCCCGTCTCGGCCTCCCAAAGTGCTGGGATTACAGGCTTGAGCCACCGCGCCCGGCCATGTTAACTTTTTCTAAATTGTATTTTTACCTGTTTGTTGCTGGCATATAGAAATGCAACTGTAGAAGTGCCAAATAAATGGTTAATTCTTATGAGTCAGTCATAGATATTCTTTTGTTTTCTATGTAATCTAGTCTCTAATCAGGTTTGTCTCTTCCTTTATTAGCTATCTACTGGTGCATAATGAATTACCTCACACTTAGTGGCTTAAAACATGTACTTACTATCTCATAGTTTCTGTTGGTCTCCTGCTCAGGGTCTCACAAGGCTGTAATCAAGGTGACAGCCAGTCTGTGGTCCTTTTTAAAACTTAGTGTCCTCTTCTAAGTTCAGATGGTTGTTGGCAGGATTCAGCTGAGGCTGTAGGATGGAGTCCCTGTCTTGTTCTGGCTGTCAGCTGGGGGTTTCCATCAGCTCCTAGTGGTCCCCAAGGTTTCTTGCCAGGTGGCTCATTCACAGGCCTTCTTACAACATGATAGTGCACTCTGGGCCGCTAACAAGGATCTTCTGTAACATCACATAATCGCAAGAGTAATTATTCCATTACTTTTGCCATATAACATGAACCAGTCAAAGCAGTGACTATCCCCATCACCTTAGCCATATTCTGTCGTTGGAAGCAAGTCTCAGGTCTCATCCACACTCAAAGAGAGGTTGTGATTTACTTGGCATTACTATAGGGTGGATTTCCAATCCTAATCACTTTTTTTCCTGCTATTCTGCATACACTAGGCCCCCAGCACAATGTTGAAATCATGATAGTGATTATCCCGCTCTTGTTTATAATCTTAAAGGAAATCATTTAGTAATTCAGCATAAAATAAGATACGTGCTGTAGGCTTTTTGTAAATATCACTTATTAAGTTAAAAGAGTTCTCTACTCCAAGCTTTCTAAAATGTATTTTTAAAAAAATTACAAATGGCTGCCAAGGTTTACCAAACCTTTTTTCCTGCATCTTTTCAGATGTGATCTTTTTCCTCCATTGTTAAACCACCCTGACATTCTGGAACAAACTCAGCTTGATAATGATTTCTAGTTATTGCTGAATTTGCTTTACTATCTTGCTTTGGATTTTTCAAATTTTGTCTTCATGATTGAGATTAATTGGGGAGTGCTTCCTCTTTTTCTATGTTCTGGAATAATTTACATAAAATTGGAATTATTTTTTTCCTGAATGTTCAGTAGAACGTTTCTGAAAACCTCTCTGGGTTTAGTGTTTGTGATCTGGGAAGATTTTAAAATATCAATCAAATTTCTTTAATGATTATTCCATTTTTCCTTTAAAATTATTTTGATAACATAGTTTTGAGTAATTTGTCCATGAAATTTTGAAATTTGTTGCCATGAAATTATTCATAATAGCTTCTTGAAAAATAAATATCTTAATTTTTACAACATGAATAGTTTATATTTCTTCAGCTATGGGGTCTTGCTCTGTCACTCAGGATGGAGTATAGTGGCACGATCATAGCTCACGCAGCCTCCAACTCCTGGGCTTAGTTAGGCGATCCTCCCATTTCCCTCCCAAGTCACAGCAATTACAGATGTGAGCAACTGCACCCAGCTTTTTAAAAAAATAAATCTGGACAGAAATGTATTCTTTTTTAAAAAATGAATCTAGGCCGGGCGCGGTGGCTCAAGCCTGTAATCCCAGCACTTTGGGAGGCCGAGACGGGCGGATCACGAGGTCAGGAGTTCGAGACCATCCTGGCTAACACGGTGAAACCCCGTCTCTACTAAAAAATACAAAAAACTAGCCGGGCGAGGTGGTGGGCGCCTGTAGTCCTGGCTACTCGGGAGGCTGAGGCAGGAGAATGG
This sequence comes from Macaca thibetana thibetana, assembly GCF_024542745.1. Lineage (NCBI taxonomy): Eukaryota > Metazoa > Chordata > Mammalia > Primates > Cercopithecidae > Macaca > Macaca thibetana. The sequence goes on from NC_065594.1 coordinate 19,474,577, forward strand.
CATAAAAACCCGGGAGGCGGAGCTTGCAGTGAGCTGAGATCCGGCCACTGCACTCCACCCTGGGCGACATAGCGAGACTCCGTCTCAAAAAAAAAAAAAAAAAAAAAAAAATGAATCTGTGTTTGACTTTATGGATCCTATTATACTAATTATACTATTTCTATTAACTTCTGCCTTTACCTTATACATTTCATTCTATTTCCCTTTAAGATTTATTCTTATTAAATCTCCTAATCACCCCGTTTTCTCTATTTACATTGTGTTAATATTCCAGTTGTAATGTGAAGCTAGTAGGATGTTCCTTTTTGGAGGGTAATGGGGGTTCATCTTGGCATCATAAAAGTGTAAAAATCAAAACCAAATAAGCATATGTTTCATGTAGGCCAGGCATGGTGGCTCACACCTGTAATCCCAACACTTTGTGGGGCTGACCAGGAGGATAGCTTAAACCCAGGAGTTCAAGGCCAGCCTGGACAACATGGTGAGACCCTGTCTCTACAAATGAAAACATTAGCTACGCATGGTGGTGTGAGCCAGTGGTCCCAGCTACATGGGAGGCTGCAGTGGGAGGATCACTTGAGCCCAGGTCAAGGCGGTAGTGAGCCATGTGCCGCACTCCAGCCTGGGCGAGACTCTGTCTCAAACAACAACAACAACAACAAAACAGATAGAAAAAAAAAAAAAACCACTTGTTCCTTTTCTCGTATCTTAAGATTATAACCTTACTTCACTGATTTTCATTCTTTTTTTTTTGGAGATGGAGTCTCATTCTGTTGCCCTGGCTGGAGTGTAGTGGCACGATCTTGGCTCACTGCAACCTCCACCTCCGAGGTTGAAGTGATTGTCCTGCCTCAGCCTCCCAAGTAGCTGGGACTACAGGCATGCGCCACCACGCCCGGGTAATTTTGTATTTTTTAGTAGAGACAAAGTTTCACCATGTTGGCCAGGCTGGTCTTGAACTCCTGACTTCAGGTGATCTGCCTGCCTCAGCCTGCCAAAGTACTGGGATTACAGGCATGAGCCACTGTGCCTGGCCTGAATATTTTTTTCATTAGCCTATGAGTAAGTTAAAAGGGTTTCAAAATTTCTGAACATATGGAGTTTTTCTGGTTAGCATTCAGTTACTGGTCTCTAACTTAATTGCAATGTAGTTAGGAAACATGTTCTACATTCCATTGAAATGTGTTTAGATGTGCTTTATGGCTAAGTTTATGATTGATTTATAAATGTATGTGCTTGAAATAAATGTATTTGCAGCTATTTAGATCACTGTGTAATGATCTAAAAATTTCCATTAGGTCAAGATAATTAGGTATAGCAAAGCTTCTGTTTGCTGAGTTCATCAATTATTACGTTAAAATATTTCGTCATAATAGTAGATTTGTATTTCTATCAGCTTTTGCCTTGTATATTTTGAGTCCATGTTATTAGGTACATACAACTTTGTATTGCTCTGATAAATAGAATTTTTTTAAGTCTCTAATGTCTTTTCAGACTTTTTCCTGATATTAATATAGCTATACCAGCTTTCTTTAAACATTTGTCTGGTATATTTTTTCCTTTTTACTTTCAACATTTCTTTTTTTTTTTTTTTTTTTTTTGAGACAGAGTCTCGCTCTGCCGCCCAGGCTGGAGTGCAGTGGCGTGATCTTGGCTCACTGCAAGCTCCGCCTCCCGGGTTCACGCCATTCTCCTGCCTCAGCCTCCCGAGTAGCTGGGACTACAGGCGCCCACCACCGCGCCCGGCTAGTTTTTTTGTATTTTTTAGTAGAGACAGGGTTTCACTGTGTCAGCCAGGATGGTCTCGATCTCCTGACCTCGTGATCCGCCCGTCTCGGCCTCCCAAAGTGCTGGGATTACAGGCTTGAGCCACCGCGCCCGGCCTACTTTCAACCTTTCTGTATTCTTGCTTTATATGTACTTCTAGTAAATAGTGTTATCACTTGACATTTACAAAAATCCGGCCAGGCGCAGTGGCTCACGCCTGTAATCCCAGCACTTTGGGAGGGGGAGGTGGGTGGATTACTGGAGGTCAGGAGTTCATGATTAACCTGGCCAACATGGTGAAACCCCGTCTCTACTAAAAATAAAAAATTAGCCAGGCGTGGTGGCGTGTGCCTGTAATCCCAGCTACTTGGGAGGCTGAGGCAGATTTGCTTGAACCCGAGAGGCAGAGGTTGTGGTGAGCCAAGATCACACCACTGCACTCTGGCCTGGGCAAAAAGAGCGGAAGCTGTCTCAAAAACTGACTAACTAACTAAATAAATAATCCACTTGGACATATCCTACTGTCATATATTTTAATTAATCCCATATGGTATGACTGTTTTATTACTGCTTAGAATTAACATATACATTCACTACTTTTTTTTTTTTTTCTTAATAGCAGACAGCTTATTCAAGGGCAATAGAGAGCAGAGAGTTTATAGAGAAGACATTACACTCTGAACAATGAGACAGAGGAGGCTGCTGAAAGAGAGTGAGCCAGCAGCATATTCACTACTTTATTCATCCACCATTTCTTCTTGCATCTCAGGCCTTAAATTTAAAATCACTTCTCTTCTGCCTGAGGTGCAACTTTAGGAGTCTTTTAACGAGAGTCTGCTGGTAGCCAACTGTTTTTGTTTGACAAATGCATTTAGCCCTCATTTCTGAAAGACATTCCAAATATATCAATAACTGTGATAAATATAAACAAACTAAATACCCAAATAAAAATAAAATAAAAAATTTTCAGTGTCCCATATGTACTGGAAAAAAAAAGTATTGGGAGCAGTTTCTATACATGACCAACAGATTGTTGGTTTCTTTTCCTTTTCTTTTTGAGACAGAGTCTCACTCTGTCACCCAGGCTGGAGTGCAGTGGGGCGATCTTGGCTCACTGCAACCTCCGCCTCCTGGGTTCAAGCAATTCTCATGCCTCAGCCTCCCAAGTAGCTGGGATTACAAGCATGTACCGCCACGCCTGGCTAATTTTTATATTTTTAGTAGACATGAAGTTTCAACATGTTGGTCAGGCTGGTCTCAAATTCCTGGCCTCAAGTGATCTGCCCACCTTTGCCTCCCAAAATGCTGGGATTACAGGCATGAGCCACCACACCTGGCCAAGGGATTGTTGATTAACTGTGAATTAATATCTTTCATGAATTGTAAAAAATTCTCACCCATTAACTATTTAGAGGCCGGGTGCGGTGGCTCACGCCTGTAATCCTAGCAGTTTGGGAGGCTGAGGTTGGTGGATCACCTGAGGTCAGTTCAAGACCAGCCTGGCCAACATGGCAAAACCCCATCTCTACTAAAAAATACAAAAATTAGCCGGGTATGGTGGCACGTGCCTGTAATCCCAGCTACTAGGGGTGCTGAGGCAAGAGGATCGCTTGAACCTGGGAGGTGGAGGTTGCAGTGAGCTGAGATCGTGCCACTGCACTCCAGCCTGGGCAACAGAGCGAGACTCTGTATCAATAAAAAAAAAAAAAAAAAACTATTTAGAGTTAGCCTCTGACCTATTTTCTCTTTTCTTTCCTACTGGCAATATGATTGTACAAATGTTACTCTTTTACTTCCCTTTCCTACTTCTTTCCTCTTTGCTTCTCTCTGCTGCATATGGATACTTCTTTACTACTGTTTAACTCCACTAATTTTTTTTTTTTTCATCCTCTCAACCCAGCTTTTCTCAACTTTGGGAAGAACTGGGAAGAGAAGGGCAAATATTTTAATGTTTTTCAAATCTGCTTGGTCACTTTCAAAGCATCCTGCTCAGTATTCATTCTATCTTACACATATTTTATATTCTGACTCTGATAAGCCCAATATTCAGAGGCTTTATGAGTCTGAATCTGTTCTCGTTTCTGTTGGTACACATTCATGGTTCTGCTTCCTTGTGTGCTTTGTCATTTGAAGCCTGCGGTTATGGTGGATTCCTTCACATGGTTCCTGTTGACCTGGAACACTATTAGCTTGGGACTGCTGTCAACTAAATCTTGTTTTGAGGTTTTTTAGAATCCTTAAACCTTAAAAAAATTTAGGCCAGGCACTGTGGCTCACATCTGTAATCCTAGCACTTGGGGAGGCTGAGGCAGGCAGATCACTTGAGGTCAAGAGTTCAAAACCAGCCTGGCCAACATGGTGAAACCCCGTCTCTAATGAAAATACAAAAAAATTAGCTAGGCGTGGTGGTGGGCACCTGTAATACCAGCTACTTGGGAGGCTGAGGCAGGAGAATTGCTTGAACCCTGGAGGTGAAGGTTGCAGTGAGCCGAGATCACACTGCTACACTCCAGCCTGGGTAACAGAGTATGACTCTGCCTCAAAAAAAAAAAAAATTTTTTTTAAATTTAAAAAACATTTTCTTGAGACAGAGTCTTGCTCTATCACTCAGGCTAGACTGCAGTGGTGCAATCAGGCTCACTGAAGCCTTAACCCCCTAGGCTCAAGGGATCCTCCCACCTCAGGCCCCTGAACAGCTGTGACTACAGGTGCATGCTACCACGCCTGGCTAATTTTTAAATTGTTTGTAAAGACAGGCTCTCCTCTCCCTATGTTGCCCAGGCTGGTCTCAAACTCGTGGGTTTAAGTGATCTTCCTGCCTCAGCCTCTCAAAGTGCTGGGATTATACGCATGAGCCACTGTGCCCGGCCCTCAATCCTTTGAATTGTATGAAAGTTGAGTCACACTGCTCAGCAGCATACTGGAAAAGAAATAATTCTAACTTTGGCATGAAGACCTAAAGTACTGGAATGGATTAGAATAAGCCCTTTATTTCTACAAGATTAATTTCTCTATAGTGACCCAGACTTAGGTGAGGGTAGTTAATTTAGTGTAAAATATAAGTATGTACAAATGTAAACAAATAAAAATATGTACATACATATCTGTCTATAAATCATCTCAACTGTTATAACATAGTACTGTGATATCATCCAGTAATTCTACTGTATTTCAAAGAAGTACGGTCACTGAGTGAAAAGAAAAAGGTCAGGAGGATTTGTCTTAAATGCATTGCTAATTCTCAGATATTCTTTTGAACCTATGAATACTGATGATTTTTCTCCAGGCAAGAATATTTTTCGGTTACCGACATATTTTTTAAAACAATGTAACATTTATACCAGCCAAATCAAATGTAATAATCAACATAACATATACAAACTCTAGTAAAATTATTTTATTTAGTTGTAATATCCATCTCTAATTGTTTGAAATAAAAATTTCCATGGTCTTAATTGAACTGTATGTTACTTTCTTGAAGAATGTCCTTTTTTTCATTAAAGTAATTTCTAAACCACTCTATGTGCTCAACCTTCTGTTTAACACTAAGATACGGGTTTTTGGAAAGGCCACAAGTCACCAGCTCCATGAAGTGGCGAATTGGTCCTTGTTTTGGAAAGCTCTCCAGGTGTTTCTCCAGAAATATATGTTCATGAAATTCTGAACCATCATCATCAAAACCTAGGAAATGAGACAAAATACATTACATTATAATTTTAAATATAAAACCTACATCATAAAAATAATATTAATGAGGTAATATAATATCACGGTTTAAGGCATGAACTTTGGAGTTAGAACCTAGATTGTATTTTTTTTTGAGATGTAGACTTGCTCTGTTGCCCAGGATGAAGTGGAGTGGCGTGATCTCAGCTCACTGCAACCTCTGCCTTCTGGGTTTCATATGATTCTCCTGCCTCAGCCTCCCGAGTAGCTGGGACTACAAGCATGTACCACCACGCCCAGCTAATTTTTTAATTTTTAGTAGAGATAGTGTTTCACCATGTTGGCCAGGTTGGTCTCAAACTCCTGACCTCAAGTTATCTGCCTGCCTCGGCCTCTCAAAATGCTGGGATTACAGGCGTGAGCCACAGCGCCTGGCCTGGAGTTAGACCTAGCTTTGCCCACCAATTTAACAACAGTGACTTTGGACCAATTAATTAACTTCTCTGAGCAGCAGATTCCTCAGGCACGATACTGAGAACTAAAACAGTACCTTGCTGGCATTTTTGTAAAGATCAAATAGACACAAACTATATATAAAGTTCATTTATAATGCCTAGCATGCCGTAAATGTTAAAAATGTGGTGGCAAGACCAGGCGTGGTGGCTCACGCCTATAATCCCAGCACTTCAGGAGGCCAAGGCAGGCGGCTCACTCGAGGTCAGGAGTTCAAGACAAGCTTGGCCAACATGGTGAAACCCTGCCTCCACTAAAAACACCAAAAATATTAGCCAGGCGTGATGGCATGTGCCTGTAATCCCAACTACTTGGGAGGCTGAGGTATGAGAATTGTTTGAACCTGAGAGGCAAAGGTTGTAGGGAGCCAAGATTGAGCCACTACATTCCAGCCTGAACAACAGAGTAACACTCTGTCTCAAAAAACAAACAAACAAACAAACAAACAAATAAATAAAAATAAATAGGATAGGAATTATTTCTAACGATTATTTTTTTCTTTTGAGATGGAGCTTCGCTCTTGTTGCCCAGGCTGGAGTGTAGTGGCACAATCTCGGCTGCCTGCAACCTCCACCTCCCAGGTTCAAGTGATCCTCCTGCCTCAGCCTCCCCAGTAGCTGTGATTACAGGTGCCCGCCACCATGCCCAGCTGATTTTTGTATTTTTAGTAGAGACAGGGTTTCACCATGTTGGTCAGGCTGGCTTGAACTCCTGACCTCAGGTCATCCACCTGCCTCGGCCTCCCAAAGTGCTGGGATCACAGGTGTGAGCCACTGCACCCAGTTGCTAATGAATATTTTCATAAACAATGGCAACCATCAAGAACACTTTAAAAACATTTTAAAATATATAAATAAAACAAGATGGAATTGTGAAAAATGTTCAGGCAGCTCATAAGAAGCTAAGAGATCAGGCACCGTGGCTCACACCTATAATCCCAGTACTTTGGGAGGCTGAGGCAGGGGGATTGCTTGAGCCCAGGAGTTCAAGACCAGACTGGGAAACATGGTAAAACCCTGTCTCTACAAAAAATACAAAAAAGTAGACAGGTGTGATGGCACATGCCTGTAGTCCCAGCTACTTGAAAGGCTGAGGTGGGAGGATCACCTGAGCCTGGGAGGTCAAGGCTGTAGTGAGCTGTGATCACACCACTGCACTCTAGCCTGGGCAACAGAGTGAGACTCTGTCTCCAAAAAAAAAAAAAGCCAAGAAAAGACAGAGCAGGCCGGGAGTGATTGCTCATGCCTGTAATCCCAACACTTTGGGAGGCTGGGTGGTGGTGGTGGGGTGGGGGGCAGGTCACAACGTCAGGAGTTCGAGAACAGCCCGGCCAACGTGGTGAAACCCCATCTACTAAAAATACAAAAATTAGCTGGGCATGATGGCATGCGCCTATAGTCCCAGCTACTCGGGAGGCTGAGGCAGGAGAACTGCTTGAACCCGGGAGGCGGAGCTTGCAGTGAGCTGAGATTGTGCCACTGCACTCCAGCCTGGACAAGAAAGTGAGACTCTGTCTAAAAAAGAAAAAAGAAAGAAAGAAAAAGACAAGACAGAGGAACGAGAAATAGAGAAAACGAACAGAAAATAATACTTTAAATGTAAATAATCTAAGTATATGAATTAAGACAGAGATTGGCACAGTGGATATAAAAACATAAACCAACTATATGTTGTTCATAAGAAATTCACCTTAAACACCACATAGGTAGATTGAAAGTAAAAAGGATGGTTAATGTTATCTTGGTAACATTAATTTTTTTCAAAAGTATGATTGGCTATATGAATAGAAGATAACGTAGATCAACAGTCTTTTTAACTTAGAATGCTCCAGGAGGGCAGAATGAATAGATCCTTCCTGAATGAATCAATGAATGAATGACAGTCAAATGGTACTAGCACATATAATGCAAAGGAAAAAAAAGAGAGCAATAAAGTGGGTATACTATATACAAAAATAAGTTCTAGATAAATAGGAAAAGGCTCCAGAGCTATATACAAACTAAATCTCTATTCACTAAAGACATTCTAAACATTCTAAATTATCTTACTAAAGATAAGCAGCAAGGTCAGCCACAGTGGCTCATGCCTGTAATTCCAGCACTTTGGGAGACCAAGGCAGGTAGACTGCTTGAGCCCAGGAGCTCGAGACTAGCCTGGGCAACCTGACGAAACTCCACCTCTGTCAAAAATACAAAAAAATTAACCAGGCATGGTGGCATGTGCCTGTCACCCCAGCTGTCATACTTCTTTTTTTTCTGAGACAGAGTTTCACCTCTTCACCCAGGCTGGAGTACAGCGGCACGATCTCTGCTCACTGCAACCTCCGCCTTCTGATTTCAAGCGATTCTCCTGCCTCAGCCTCCAGAGTAGCTGGGATTACAGGCACCTACCACCACGTCCGGTTACTTTTCGTATTTTTAGTAGAGACAAGGTTTTACCATGTTGGCCAGGCTGGTCTCAAACTCCTGACCCTCGTGACCCGCCCCCCCTCGGCCTCCCAAAGTGCTGGGATTACAGATGTGAGCCACTGTGCCCCGCCCCAGCTATCATACTTAAGAGACTGAGGTGGGAGGATCACCTAAGCCCAGAGGTCAAGGCTGCAGTGAGCTGTGACTGCGCGACTGCACTCCACCCTGGGCAACAGTGTTGAGAGACTGTCTCAAAAACAAAAAAACAAAACACACACACACACACACACACACACACACACACACACACAAAAGATAAGCAGCAAGGACGTAAACTGTGGCAAACTGAACCCATGCTTAAATCTCTGCTCCCTTGTGACACCTACCAAATGGCCATAAAAAGAGTAAAAAGTACAAAAGCACAAAGACGAAAAGAAAAAGAAACAATAATAGACAAGAGATGGCAGTAAAACTGTAGAAGATGCAAAGTGTACACATTAGTAACTGACTTAGCAGAGGAGAAGATACCAAAACTATCTGTAAAAGAGGAAGACAAGAAGCAAAAACACTTCAAAAAGACTTCAAGAACAGAGGAATCGGGTACCACTGAAGTTATGAGTAGGGATAAGGAACAAAAACCAGGAAGATTAATTGAAAATGGGTTTAGGGAACAGTTAGATTTCCAGTGTCCCATCTCCCACATGCACCTCTAGCGGCGTATCCTCCTCCACTCCTGAAGAAGATGAGCAGTTTACTTTTTGAGAAATTAAAATGGAAAGAGAATATAAGTTGTTGGATTGATAAGAGGAGAATTAAGTGAAAGTCTATATGCTGAATGGTGAGACACTCCCCTCATCCCCAATCCTTTTCCCCTACCCAAAGGAAAAAAAGAGCAATAAAGAGCATACATTATATACAAAAATAAGTTCTAGATAAATAGAAAAAGGCTACAGAGCTATGTACAAATTAAATCTCTATTCGCTAAAGACATTCTAAACATTCTAAATTATCTCACAGCCAATGCCTGTAGCCTCAAGTCAAGTGGTTGGAAGATTTCTCATTGGAGAAACTCAGTGAGAAGAATTATAAATATGGAGTTACAAAAGTCCTTAAATGAAGAGGTTCCTTCCCAATTCCTCTCAAGTGAAGCCACCAGTTAACTAGTCCCATCCATTCACACGCATCTAACAAACAGCTTTTCACGGCTTCCTTTCAAGTATAAAAAAACATTCAAAGAACAGTAGACATTTTAAGAAAGTGTCTAACATAAGTGACAGACACCTTGGCAGGAACGGATACCTATCTATCAAATCCATTCTGGCTTTTTATCTTGGTAAAAGAACTAAACATGTGCATGGGCAGGGGATGGTGACTCATGTCTGTAATCTCAGCACTTTGGGAGGCCGAGGCAGGAGGACACCTTGAAGTCAGGAGTTTAAGACCAGCCTGAGCAACCAAGTGAGACCCCATCTCTACAGAACATTTAAAAATCAGCCAGGCGTGGTGGTGCGCACCTGTAGTCCTAGTACCTGGAATGTTGGGGACAGGAGGATCAATCACTTGAGTCTAGGAGTTTGAGGCTGCAGTAAGCTGTGATCACACCGCTGCACTCCAGAATGAGTGACAGAGTGACACTACACCTCTTAAAAGAAAGAAAAAAACCTGTACATGGCTGTTCGGCAACATTACATTTCCCAGCCCCTTCTGGGTTAGGCACAGGCATATGTTTAAATTATTACCAGCAGAACCTAAACAGAAGTGATGTGTGACATTTACAGCCCAGAGCCTTCAAGAGAATGAAACTGGGTCAGGCACAGTGGCTCATGCCTGTAATCTCAACACTTTTGGGGAAAAAATCTAATACTAAAAAGAAGAACAATAATGCATTTAGTTTTTTTTTTTTTTTGAGAGGGAGTTTCACTCTTGTTACCCAGGCTGGAGTGCAATGGTGCAATCTCAGCTTACTGCAACCTCTGCCTCCTGGGTTCAAGCGGTTCTCCTGCCTCAGCCTCCTGAGTAGCTGGGATTACAGGTGCTCACCACCATGCCCAGCTAATTTTTGTATTTTTAGTAGAGATGGGTTTTCGCCATATTGGCCAGGCTGGTCTCGAACTCCTGACCTCAGGTGATCCGCCTGCTTCGGCCTCCCAAAGTGCTGGGATTACAGGTGTGAGCCACCACATCCAGCCCAATGAAGCATTTGGAAGTTAAAAATATGGCATCAGAAACAAAAATCCAATGGAGAGATTGCAAGATAACAGTTAAGGAATGTTCCCAAAGCATAGAACAAAAGGAGAAAAAGAAAAATATTGGGAGGCTGAAATTATCAAATAAAACAAGAAAATTTACCCAGAATTGAAAAACGAAGTTACTGGATTAAAATTATCTAATAATGTCTAGAACAATGATTGTAAACAAATATAATCCCTTTCCAAGGATAACCGTCCTGAAACTTATGACTATTATGAAGAGAAGATGCTAAAAGTTACCCAAAAAATAAATAAAAGAGATCATATACAATGAATCTAGGAGAAGAATGGAAAAAATGGCAAAAGCATTCTCAACAACATAAGACGGTGGAGTGGCCGGGCACGTGGATCACGGCTGTAATCCCAGCACTCTGGGAGGATGAGGCGAGTGGACTGCTTATTAAGTCCAGCAGTTCAAGACCAGCCTGGGCAACAGAGTGAAACCCTGTCCCTAATAAAAATATAAAAAACTAGCCAGGCATGGTGGTGAGCGCCTGTACGGGAGGCTGAGGTGGGAAATAACCTGAGCCTGGGAGGTCAAGGCTTCAGTGAGCCAAGAACACGCCACTGCACTCTAGCTTGGACAACCAGAGTGAAACTCTGTCTCAAAAAAAAAAAAAAAAAAAAAGGCCAGGAGTAGTGGCTCATGTCTGTAATCCCAGCTACTCGGGAGGCTGAGGCAGGAGAATTGCTTGAACTTGAGAGGTGGAGGTTGTAGTAAGCTAAGATCGCGCCACTGCACTCCAGCCTGGGTGACAGAGCAGGAAAGACAATGGAGCAAAGGTTTATTGTGAAATAAAACTATTTCCAATCTTTAATTTCATCCTCAAGTAAACAATTTAAAAAGTACCAAGATAGAGGAAAGGCATTTTATAGATCAAGTGTCTCAAAGCATGCGCTTCAACAAAATGAGACAGAGAAGAAAACATGTGGTCCAAAAAGAAAGGGTATCCAACATAGAAGAGACAGGAGCCCCAGGAGGAGGGCAAAATGATAGGAAGACAGCTGTGCCAGAAGAGCTAGGTATAGATGACAGCTACAGACAAAGAGCTCCAGGTACCCATGGACAAAAACCAAAATTAACAGGAAATCCAATATTTTTGTGCATGTGAATTTGAGAGGCTGTATGAAATGTAGAAAAACCTAGCTAGAGACTCAAGGAAAAACAAAGCAAATATGAAGAAAAATAAAGCAATTGTTAACTTTGAGTGGGAACAGGAAAAAAAACATAGTACATTTTTTGTCTTACCATTAAACAGTTTTCCAGGCTGGGAACAGTGGCTCACACCTGTAATCCCAGCACTTTGGGAGGCCAAGGCAAGAGGATCACTTCAGCCCAGGAGTTTGAGGCCAGCCTGGGCAACATAGTGAGACCTCATCTTTAGAAAAAAAAAAATTATCCAGGCATAGTGGTGTGCCTGTGGTCCTCCTTACTAGAAAGGCTGAGATGGGAGGATCACTTGAGCCCAGGAATGCGAGGCTGCAGTGAGCCATGATCCTATCACTGCACTCCAGCCTGGGTGACAGAGTGAGACCCTTTCTCAAAAAACCCCAGATAACAAAACAACACCCCACACAACTGTCCGTAGTCATATTAGTGTAAACAATGAATTCAGGTCTTACAAAAAATTGTAATATATCTACACTGGAAACATGAGGAGAAGATACATACACTAGATGACATCTAAAGTAGATAGAAGTAAGCATATAACTTAGAAATATAAAAAATAAAACACAGCTAAAAGATTAAAAACTGTTGGCTCTGAGAACAGGCCTAATAGATGATAAAAAGAACTGCTTTATAAGACTTGTGCTTTGCTTACTATGATTTTTAAAGTCAAATTATTTTAAAAGAAGGCAAAGAGACAAACTGGGAAACATATTTCCAACACATGTAAGAGTTTAAGAATTAAAGTCCGTAATATATTGAGTTCCTACAAACGCTATTAACAAAGAGCCCAACAGAAACAGTCAAAGGATATAAAAACGTAAGTCACAGAGGAAGTACAAATAGCCAATAAACATATGAAAAGATGTGTAATCTGGTTATCAATCAGGGAAATGCAAATAAAAACACCAGTGATGTCATTTTTTAACCAGAACATTTGAAAGATTAACAATATCCAGTATTAGGCTGCGGAGAAATAGGATTTTTGCATAGTTGGTTGACTGGCTATCATTTCAGAAGAGACTTTGTAAGTATTTATTGCCATTTAAAATATACCTATTCTGAATTGAAAGTACTCAAACATGTACACAAGAACATGTGTAAAAGGATCTACTATAGCTCCACCATTCAAAAGGAAAATGGCAAAAGAAATTATAGTCTGCATTCATAACAATCGGACATATAGAACTATAAAATGAATAAGGTCTATCTCTATGTACTGACAAGGAAATGTTTTCAAGACATACTGCTAATAAAAAAAAATACATACACACACACACTGCAGGACAATATATGTATGGTATGTTCCCATACAAGTCAAAAAAACCAGTAGATAAATGTGTAACTGCCATTTAATGTTGATTGAGAGGACACATATCAAACTATTGACAATGGTTATTCCAGGAAAAGGAGAACCGAGGGGTAAAGTACATATTCTTTCACACGATTTGACTTTTTTGCAAGTAAACTTTCATTATTATTTACGTAATTTAAAATATTTTAAATAAACCAAAGTAGCACAATACAGTAAAGAAAACATAAGAGACAGTGAAACATTAAACATAAGGAAATCCTGTATGATGCACAATCAAGGTGACAGGTTCATTATGTCTAATTCTGCTTTAAATATTGAATACACTTTTAAAATATGATACAACAAATAAAGAGTGAATTCCAGTTAATAGCAATGACCAATTATTTTTGAGAAGGCCACAGTAGAGCACTGAACCAAACTCAGTCATTTTCACTTTGAATTGTTGTTTCCACCTCTATGTATTATCACAACTATTATTTATTTTCCTGTCAGTACTTTAAGGCTCCTGTTCACAGGCCATAATCTCATCTAAAACAACAAACAGATCCTGCTACCTTTCAGTTAGCACATACCTAATAATCTTTATACTTCCCCTAATTTTCTCCACACTATACTTGCCCAAATAACAGAGCCCTTCTTTAGGGTTTTATGGTAATTAGAACTTTTCTCACTGTTCTTGTTGGATCATATTACAGCACATATTCCAGATACCCTAGAGGACACATAAGAAGTGAAAAAGTTTAAGCCAACTAAAGAATAGAAACCAAAGTGTGATTAACTTTCATCCTGACCTTCTTTGCCCACTGAAGCCTCTAAATTGAGAATTACTCTAAGAAAGCATATCAAAAATTAGCCTTAGACTAGCCATATGCAGAAGACTGAAACTGGACCCCTCACCTTTGACCATATACAAAAATCAACTCAAGATGGATTAAAGGCTTAAATGTGAAATCTAAAAGTATAAAAACCCTACAAGAAGACCTAGGAAATACCATTCTAGACAACAGCCCAGGCAAGGACTTCATGACTACGTCAAAAAGCAACTGTAGACCCGGCGCAGTGACTCACTACTGTAATCACAGCACTTTGGGAAGCTGAGGCGGGCAGATCACCTGAGGTCAGGAGTTCAAGACCAGCCTGGCCAACATGGTGAAACCCTGACTCTACTAAAAATACAAAAAGAATTAGCTGGGCATGGTGGCAGACACCTGTAACCCCAGCTAATTGGAAGGCTGAGGCAGGAGAATCACTTGAACCCAGGAAGCAGAGGTTGCAGTGAGCTGAATCGCGCCAATGCACTCCAGCCTGGGCAACAAGAGTGAAAACTCTGTCTCAAAAAAAAAAAGCAACTGTAACACAAACGAAAATTGAGAAGTGGGACCTAATTAAAGAGCTTCTGCACAGCAAAAAAAATTTCAATAAACAGAAAACCTACAGAATGACAGAAAATATCTGCAAACCATGCATCCGACAAAAGTCTAATATCCAGAATCTATAAGGAACTCAAACAATTGAAGAAGCAAAAAACAATCAACTCTATTAAAAAATGGGCAAAGGACATGAACAGACACTTCTCAAAAGAAGACATATACATGGCCAGCAAACATATGAAAAATGCTCATTATCACGAATCATCCAGGCAATGCAAATCAAAACCCAACGAGATACCATCTCACACCAGTCTGAATGGCTATTAAAATGTTGCAAACAACAGATGCTCGTAAGGTTGCAGAGGAAAGGGAACGCTTATACACTGTTGGTGGGAATGTAAATTAGTTTAGCCACTGTGGAAAGCAGTCTGGAGATTTCTCAAAGAACTTAAAACAGAACTACCATTCAACTTAGCAATCCGATTACTGGGAATATGCCCAAAGGAATATACATTATTCTCTCATAAAGACACATGCATATGTATGTTCATTGCAGCACTATTCACAATAGCAAAGACATGGAATCAACCTAGGTGCCCATGAATGGTGGACTGGATAAAGAAAATGGGGTACATACACACCATGGGATACTATGCAGCTATAAAAATAATGAGGTCATGGCCTTTGCTGCAACATGGATGGAGCTGGGGGCCATTGTCCTAAGTGAATTAATGAAGAAACAGAAAACCAAATACTGCATGTCCTCACTTATAAGTGGAAGCTAAATACTGAGTACATATGACACAAAGAAGGGAACAACAGACACTGGGGCCTATTTGAGGGTGGAGAGTGGGAGGAGAATGAAGATTGGGAAACCACCTTTCAGGTATTATGCTGATTACTTGGGTGACAAAATTATCTGTACAACAAACCCCCATGATACTCCATTTACCCACGTAACAAACTTGCACATGTACCCCTGAACCTAAAAGCTGGAAATAAAAAAATAGGAAGAAAACACAAATTAGAGACACAAATAAATGAGAGTTTTAAAAACGAGACATAAATTAAAAAGGAGACATAAATCAAATAGCTAAACATTTAGCTATTTGAAAAAAATAACTTACAATTCCCTAACAACATATGATGTTTCCTTTTTTTTTGAGACAGAATCTCACTCTGTCGCCCAGGCTGGAGTGCAGGGGTGTGATCTCAGCTCACTGCAAGCTCCGCCTCCCGGGTTCACGCCGTTCTCCTGCCTCAGGACTGCAGGCGCCCCCCACCACGCCTGGCTAATTTTTTGTATTTTTTAGTAGAGACAGGGTTTCACTGTGTTAGCCAGGATGGTCTCGATCTCCTGACCTCGTGATCCCCCCGCCGTGGCCTCCCAAAGTGCTGGGATTACAGGCGTGAGCCACCATGCCTGGCTCATATGATGTTTTCATATGCCATCCTTATATGTTCTTTGGTAAGGTGAACAGATATTTTGCCATTTTATTTTTATTTATTTATTTATTCATTTATTTTTGAGATAGAGTTGTGCTCTGTCACCCAGGCTGCAGTGCAGTGGCGCGATCTCCGCCTCCCAGGTTCGAGCAATGTATGTTCATTGCAGCACTGTTCACAATAGCAAAGCAATTAGCATGCCTCAGCCTCCCAAGTAGCTGGGATTACAGGCCCCGCCATCACGCCTGGCTAATTATTGCATTTTAGTAGAGGCCAGGTTTCGCCATTTTGGCCAGGCTAGTCTCAAACTCCTTATCTGAGGTGATCTGCCCACCTCGGCCTCCCAAAGTGCTGGGATTTCAGGCATGAGCCACCGCACCCAGCCCATTTTATTTTTATTTATTTATTTTTGAGATGGAGTCTTGCTCTGTTTCCTAGACTGGAGTGCAGTGGCGAGATCGCAGCTCACTGCAACCTCCCTGTCCTGAGTTCAAGAGATTCTCATGCCTCAGCCTCCTGAGTAGTTGGGATTACAGGCGTGCACCACCAAGCCTGGCTAACTTTTGTATTTTTAGAGGAGATTTTTAGAGGACATGGGGTTTCACCATGTTGGCCAGTCTGTTCTCAAACTCCTAACCTCAAGTGATCCACCTACCTCGGCCTCCTAAAGTGCTGGGATTACAGGCATGAGCCACTGCACCGGCCATATTTTGCATTTTATTTTATTTTATTTTTATCTTATTTTATTTTAGTTGAGACGGAGTTTCACTCTTGTTGCCCAGGCTGGAGTACAATGGTGCAATCTCAGCTCACCACAGCCTCCGCCTCCTGGCTTCAAGTGATTCTCCTGCTTCAGCCTCCCGAGTAGCTGGAATTACAGGCATGCGCCACCACACCCGGCTAATTTTGTATTTTTAGTAGAGATAGGGTTTCACCATGTTGGCCAGGCTGGTCTTGAACTCGTGACCTCAGGTGATACACCTGCCTCGGCCTCCCAAAGTTCTGGGATTACAGGTGTGAGCCACCGTACCCAGCCAAGAATTTTTAAAATGTATTTTGTATACCTGTCTTTTATCACAGATACGTGTTTTGCAAATACTTTCTCCTACTCTGTGGCTTGTCTTTTTATATTTTAACAGTGTCTTTCACAATGCAAACGTCTTATTTTTAATATAGTTCAACTTACCACTTTCTTCTTTCATGGATCATGCTTTTATGCTGTATGAAAGAACAATCCCCTCAACAAATCCCCTCTCCCCCATAAAAACTAGCCTTAGAAACACTCTGTTACTAGGTAAGCATAAATGTGATTAAATTTAGTTAAAATCAAAGTAGAGGCTAAAATAAAAACAGATCATTAACAATCCAACATATAAACTAGTGCCAAGTCTAAGTGAGAACAATTCCATCTAATAGCGCTTGTAAATCTCCATGAAGGCAAAGCACAAAGGACTAACAAGCTCTTAAAACAGAAACAGAAAAAAAAGCTATTCTCAATTGGAAAAATAATTTATATGCATTAAGTGGCAAAACAACAAACCTTAATTTTTTATATAATGGAAAAACACCACACCGCGAACTAAACTGTAAACACATGACATGTCACTTTGTCATTTTCAATATTATGTTCCAACACTACTAAAAACAAAACAAAACATCCTTCCACAAAAGAATCCAAATAAATCTTCATAAAGCTAATTATTAGTAGGGAAAGAAAGGTATTTCATTCATTTCAACATTTAAGTATAAGAAATATAAAAGAAAGTTATTGAATTGTTGAGGTGTCAGGTTACAACGCCAGTTTCTCAAAGTACAAGTTTCTAAGTGTGCACCCAGGGCAGTGATCAAAGTGAGAGTTTCCATAGTCCTTTCCTGTTTTTACTTCAGATAACAATGCCTTAAGGAGCTGAAAATGAGTTACCTACCACCTCCTTTTCCAGCCCTGAAATATCAATAATATGAAGTGTCATGTGGATAGTTGTCACATTTATCTCCCCAACATGACCAAAAAAAACATGTTTCTCTCCTTTTTTAGAAATTAAATTTTCTCAGAAACCAGGTCAAACTTAAGATAAATTCCGTTGGAGTTTGATCACATTTTGATGCACTTAAGTGTTTCACTGCTGATGACAATATACTATGAGTTCGTGCTTTCCTAACACCCTACTCGGTGGTTCCCAGATAATACATACTATCCTTATTAATATTTAAGATTTAAAATGTTCCAGTATAAAGTAAAATTTCGAAAAATAAAATGTTACAGTATACAATGGAAAACAGTTACAGAAGCAAACCCCCTCACAATATTGTTGCTGTAGGCCGGGCACGGTGGCTCAAGCCTGTAATCCCAGCACTTTGGGAGGCCGAGATGGGCGGATCACGAGGTCAGGAGATCGAGACCATCCTGGCTAACATGGTGAAACCCCGTCTCTATTAAGAAATATAAAAAAACTAGCCGGGCGAGGCGGCGGGCGCCTGTAGTCCCAGCTACTCGGGAGGCTGAGGCTGGAGAATGGCATGAACCCGGGAGGCAGAGCTTGCAGTGAGCTGAGATCTGGCCACTGCACTCCAGCCTGGGTGACAGAGCGAGACTCCGTCTCAAAAAAAAAAAAAAAAAAAAAAAAATATTGTTGCTGTAGAAACAGGGGTGATGATGATGATGATGCTTTACTTGTTTAACCTCACTTACTCCTCACACCAATCTTGTATAATGAGTCCTATTATTATTCCCATCATTTTAGAGATGAAGGAAGTGAGGCTTGGGGAGATCAAGTCTGTAACTTACTCTGGATCTTGAACTTCTAAAACCACTATGCTTCACTAACTCTCCTGAATAAAGTCACATTATTATACCTCAATACTGTTTTTTTTAATTCTTTCTCTCTCCTTCCTTCCTTTCCTTCCTTCCTTCCTTCCTTCCTTCCTTCCTTCCTTCCTTCCTCCCTTCCTCCCTTCCTCCCTTCCTCCCTTCCTCCCTTTCTCTCTTTCTCTCTTTCTTTCTTTTTTTGAGACAGAGTTTCACTCTGTCACCCAGGCTGGAGTACCGCGGCACAATCTTGGCTCACTGCAACCTCTACCTCCTGGGTTCAAGTGATTCTCCTGCCTCAGCCTCCCAAGTGGCTATGATTACAGGCATGAGCCACTGTGCCCGGCCTAATACTGGGTTTTTAAATCAGGTTTTTAACCGTGAGGACTTGGAACACCCAAGTTTCTTCAAATAATGAAATCTAAACATGTTGTAAGAGTAAACCAAATCTTTCATTAAATCAGATATTATTTTACAGAAGAGGATACTGAGTCTCAGGAGCTTAAATAATTTCCTCAAAGGCAAATGGCTAAAATGGATAGAGCTGGTACTCAGGTTTGCACAACTAAAAAGGCGTTGGTGTTTTTACCTTACCCTGATACTTTCCAGAACACAGAAACCATACTTTAAGCAACACACAGGTTATGTAATACATGAAACACAGTATTCTATATTATTGCAGGTATAATATGAATATACGGGCCAGGCGCGGTGGCTCACGCCTGTAATCCCAGCACTTTGGGAGACCAAGGTGGGCAGATCACCTGAGGTCAGGAGTTTGAGACCAGCCTGGCCAACACTGCAAAACCCTGTCTCTACTAAAAAATACAAAAATTAGCTGGGTGTGGTGGTGCATGCCTCTAATCCCAGCTACTTGGGAGGCTGAGGCATGAGAACTGCTTGAAGCCGGGAGGTGGAGGTTGCAGTGAGCTGAGATAGCGCCACTGCACTCCAGTCTGGGCGACAGAGAGAGATTCTGTCTCAAAAAGCAAAAACAATATGAATATACAAAATATTAAGAATTTGCTAAAAGAATCTGTAAGTCTCTAAAGTTTTCCTATAAAAAGTAACACTTTATGCTAATTATTTACAATAAGACTAAATATTTCTGATACTTAAGCTTCCATTCCACCTATTAATCCAACAAATAAAAGATGATCAAAAATTAAGATATTACAATGATACCATAACATTATGAAGGTTAAAATACGGACTACATTTTCCTAAGACTTATTTAGGCTTTTCCAACTTCTAGCTAATCTTAGCCTAAAAGCAAACGAATCTTTTCTCTTTTTTTTTGTTTTTTGAGATGAAGTTTCACTCTTGTTGCCCAGGCTGGAGTGCAATAGCACAATCTTGGCTCACTGCAACCTCCGCCTCCCAGGTTCAAACAATTCTCCTGCCTCAATCTCCTGAGTAGCTGGGATTACAGGCATGTGCCATTACACCCGGCTGATTTTGCATTTTTAGTAGAGACGGGGTTTCACCATGGTGGTCAGGCTGATCTCGATCTCCTGATCTCAGGTGATCCACCGGCCTCAGCCTCCCCAAAGTGCTGGGAATATAGGCGTGAGCTGCACCCAGCCATGAATCTTTTCCAATTCAAAATACATCTATAAACTCAATTAAAATGTTTAACTGATGACAACATGGGTATCATAAAAAATAAATAGCATAGGCCGGGCGCGGTGGCTCAAGCCTGTAATCCCAGCACTTTGGGAGGCCGAGATGGGCGGATCACGAGGTCAGGAGATCGAGACCATCCTGGCTAACACGGTGAAACCCCGTCTCTACTAAGAAATACAAAAAAAAAATAGCCGGGCGAGGTGGCAGCGCCTGTAGTCCCAGCTACTCGGGAGGCTGAGGCCGGAGAATGGCGTGAACCCGGGAGGCGGAGCTTGCAGTGAGCTGAGATCCGGCCACTGCACTCCAGCCTGGGCTACAGAGCGAGACTCCGTCTCAAAAAAAATAAATAAATAAAATAAATAAATAAATAGCATAGCAATACTGTTTTTCTTTTGCTTTAGGAAGAGGTAACATCTCCAAAAAATACCCAGTAAAGTAGATATTCTGTTGCCAGTTCAAAGCGTCTGTATTATGTGGGCAAAGACTTCCAAAGCCTACTAAGGTTTTTGCTTTGAGTGGCTCATACAAGTTCCTTGTAGCTCATTAATGCAATGGTTTTATGACTAAAGGACACCAGCGTGAGACTTTAAGAGTTGTAATGTTCTCCAAATTTTAAGTATAATCTCATACGCCTTATGTAATTTCTTGAAGATTCACCAAGTAATATCCTGTGTAGCAATTAGAAAACTGGTATCATTTGTAGTTCTCAGTCCTTTTATGTCATAGAAATTCATGCTGGATTTTTGCCATATAGTTTTACTTCTTCATTTTCCTTATCGAATATCTAAAAATAAGTGAAATTCTAACATCTTTTTTAAAAAACCTTGTCACATTTATTTTAGTACACCATGAAGATATCCACAAAAGGTTTTAAAATTCATGTAAGTATCTACACTCCAAAAGTAAGTATCTGGCAGAAATAAACTCAATACATTTTATAACCCCCTGAAATTAACATATACCTGCTTCATTGTTAATTGGGAACTCCCACAGTTTCCCCTCTTTTGTCCACTGGATCAGCTCTTCAAACCCATTCTGAAGGAGTTGTCCATCTACTGTGGCTAACTGCTTAGCAAATTCCACATCCCACAGTGAAGGTGATGCGTCTGTACAACAAAGACATTTTAAATAAGAACAAGTCAATATAAGTGTCTTTTTTAAAAAGTTACAACCAATCTTGAATAGATAATGTATTTTTCAGACCCTGACACTCATAATTAAATAGTATATAAGTTACTGAGAGATAACTGCAAAAATTATATTAAAAATTGTAACTACAATAATGGCAAGCTTAGCTTTTGTTTTACAATGCCAGGTAATCACTGCCCCCTCTACTGGAAAGAAAAAATAAATTTGTGTTTTGTTTAAGGGTATTTTTATGAATGTGAATGTTTTTTGTAGAATATGTGACTTTGATTTTTAAAGTCTAGCCTGTTATCTTTAGTCTATCAAAATTAGTTACAAACGTACTACTGTTAACAACCAAAGAAGTTATATTAACAGAATAACAAAACTGATAATGAATACTGATTACTTCCTCTGTGCTTAAATGCATTTATTTTATGCATTAGTGCATGTAATTCTCACAACCAACCCTATGAGTAACGTATTATCATGTTGGCTAATTACCACTATCATATTACATGTTTCAATAACTTATTTACTTCTGAAACTTCAGATCATCTTTTGAAAATGAGCCATATTCCCACCAGTTACTGCTGCTAGGAACATAAAATGGTACAACCACCTTAGAAAACAGTTTGATGGCTTCTTAAAAAGTTAAAAATATATCTATTATTCAACATAGTAGTTTCATCCCTGGATATTCACCCAAGAGATAATACATGTCCACACAAAGACTTGTACACAAAAGTTAATGGCAGCTTTCTTTGTAATAGCCAAATGTGGGTTGTAATTTGGGAAACAACCCAAATGTCCACTAACAGGTGAACAGGTACAAAAATGTGAAACATCCACACAACTGTATACTACTCAGTAATAAAAATGCGTTACTAGTACATATAACAGCATACGGATGAATCGCAAATCATTATGCTGAGTCAAAGAAGCCAAATGCAAAGGAGTACATACTATGTGATTTCAGTTATGTACAGTTCTAAAAGATACAAACTAACCTATTGTAACAGAAAGCAGATCAAAGGTTGCCTACGTACTGTGTGTGGGTGTGTGTGTCTGCATTTACTGCAGAAGGACACGAGGAAACTTTGTAGGTTCATGAAAATGTTCAGAATTATAACTGATATTTTCATGGATGTATACATTTGTTAAAATTAGTCAAGTTATATACTTTAAATATATGCAGTTTGTTGCACACAAATTATACCTTAATAAAGATGTAAAAAGAAAATGAATATCAGTATCTATCCCTTGGCTACCTTTTTTCCTATATTTTTATTCTTTAGTTATTTTTACCAATATCTTCTATCTTTCTTATTTTTTTCTGTGTGATATCACTTTTTAAAATAAATGAGGATCGTATAGTTTGGTAATGTACTTTTTTCACAATTAATCCCCTACTACTGAATATTTTGATCATTTATATATTTTCTCTTTTAAATACTATAGTGACAAATGTCCTTGTATTCTATGCATATCTGTAATATTCCCTCAGAACAAATTCCTAGGAACACAATTTCCGGTTTAGAGGCATAGACTGCATATGATCTATCCTCCAGCTTACCTCTTTACCCACTTTTGCCAAGTCCACTAAAGCATATCAACAAATAGCTCAATTACTCTTCTACCTGGGTAAGCCTTATTTTATCTATTTTGCTTCTTCTGAATCTATTTCTATAAGCCTTTATGTGCAGAAATGTGTGTAGATATTAAGTATTTTGGCCTAGATCATCTAATACTGGGAAACAATCAGTTGTTAGCCTCCAGTAGCCACATTTACAGAGCAATCACACCAGTAAAATAACTTAATTGTCTCAGTTATCTTTTACTTGGTGGTCACTGACTGACCTACGTCTTTTCCATCATCATTAGGATCATCACTATATTTTTACACTTGCTAATATTTGTAAGCATTTATTAAATATGCACTATGTTCCAGGCACTGTGCCTGACACTTTTCTCAGATTACCTCATTTAATCTTTGAGATATATGTAGTAACCCTCATTTTATAGGTGGGGAAAGGTTAGTGCGGCAGAATCTGAATTGGAATCCAGTTCTACACAACACCAACACTCTTTCTGTTAAACTATACTGCCTGTGGACTCTAGGATAACCAGTAGGGCCTATGACTATATCCTTTGTAGCAGTGGTAAGAACTTAGTGGGGAACAAGACATGGGAATCATGGAACAGAATAACTCATTCAATCAGTCAATAAAAAAATTACTGAATGCCAACTATATTTCCAGCATTATTTCAGGTGGTGGGAAAACAACAGTGAACAATTGCTAAATTTTACGTTTCTACATTTTGCTATTCTTGTATTTAATTGGGAACAAACACCATTCTTTAGACTCATGCAAGTATAGCACATTCACAGAGTACCTTCATTAAAGTAAATTATTACATAAATTTGTGTGCTATTGTCCTCACTAGAGTATAATCATTTGATACTGTTTTATCAAATACATAAAACTTTGGTGCTACCTTGCCAACTAACTTCAGTTTTAGAAATAAGATTTTTTCATTTTAAAAAGTAAGCTGGTTCCTTCAAGAATCTCAAGAATCTTCAAGTGTCTCTCTTGGCTGGACAATAGCAGCTGCCCTGACAACCAACTTTTTTTTTTTTTTTCTTTTTGAGACAGAATTTTGCTCGTCACACAGGCTAGACAGGCAATCTTGGCTCACTGCAACCTCCGCCTCCTGGGTGCAAGTGATTCTCCTGCCTCAACCTCCCGAGTAGCTGGGATTACAGGCACCCGCCACCGTGCCCAGCTAATTTTTGTATTTTTAGAGAGAGGGGGTTTCACCATGTTGGCCAGGCTGGTATCGAACTCCTGACCTCAGGTGATCCACCCACCTTGGCCTTCCAAAGTGCTGGGATTACAGGCGTGAACCACTGTGCCCTGCCAACAAATTCCTTTCTGATGCACGCTTAACCATTTGAGCAGGGGAGAGGCGATTCCTTGTCCCTATGCATTTTGCACTTCCTTTTCATCATACACAAGAGAATGCAGTTTTTGTAATACAAGAAGGGGGTTGTTCTTTTAGCTTCACCTTCAGTTCAAATGAACAAACACTGAATTAACTTCTTTCCTCTATAGATACATATTTTACAGTACAGTTTGTTCAAAAAAGAATTTAAGATTTAAGATAACTAGGCCGGGCGCGGTGGCTCAAGCCTGTAATCCCAGCACTTTGGGAGGCCGAGACGGGGGGATCACGAGGTCAGGAGATCGAGACCATCCTGGCTAACATGGTGAAACCCCGTCTCTACTAAAAATACAAAAACTTAGCCGGGCGAGGTGGCAGGCGCCTGTAGTCCCAGCTACTCGGGAGACTGAGGCAGGAGAATGGCGTGAACCCGGGAGGCGGAGCTTGCAGTGAGCTGAGATCCGGCCACTGCACTCCAGCCTGGGTGACAGAGCGAGACTCCGTCTCAAAAAAAAAAAAAAAAAAAAAAAAAAAAAAAGATTTAAGATAACTAGTTCCTATTATCTGTAAGCCACATGAGTAGGTATACATGAATGAGATCCAGCCCCTAACAGTCTATTAAATAGAGGGAAAATCAAAAGTTCATATAAGTAGCTGTAGAAACATTAAATGAGCCCTTGGAGGCCCGCCTAGGAACTTATCTATCATATACAACATTCTTTTTTTTCCCCCCTTCGAGATGGAGTTTCACTCTGATTCTTAGGAAGGAGTGTTATAGCACAATCATAGCTCACTGCAGCCTCGAATTCTGGGCTCCAGTGATCCTGCCACTTCAACTTCCCAAGTTACTAGGATTATAGGCATGCACCACCACGCTTGGATAATTTTTTTCTATTTTTTAGAGAAACGGGCTCAATATGTTGCCCAGGCTGGTCCTGAACTCCTAGTCACAAGCCATCCTGTTGTCTCAGCCTCCCGAGTTCATATACAACATTATTTCTACCAAGATCCAAAAAACTAACTTCTTTTCTTTAGAAATGCTCCTCACTTATATGCTACAGACCATTTGTATTAAGTTTCTTCATTTATTTTACTAGTAAACTAAATGTAATGTCAAGCAAGAGGACACTCTTATTTCTCTTTTAGACTTAAAATGGCAAATTTCTTACCCAAAAAAAACACTACAGGTCTGTTAAATATATTCCTTGAATGTTCTTCCCATCTCCGGAACAATCACTAAGTCACTTCAGGAAGTTATTTTGTACTATCTCCTCTTCTAAGCTGCCTAAGGGCAGGAACCAGTATATCTTTATGTAATAGCATAGAGATACACTGTAAATGGTAGCTGATTATTAATGTTCTAACCCAAATTAGTAGCTAATCTGGACCTCTGGATTTGGTAATTGGTAGTACTTTACCTCCCACTGTCTCAAAGAATGCAACATTTCAAGGGGGAAACCTGACCAAAACTAGCAGTGTTGGCAACTGTAGTGTGATGTGTCCCCCACCAGGTTACTTAAGAGCGTTATGCATGTTGCTTGGATCCTGAAGCCTGGGCAGGGAGCCAAGGCCATGGTGCCTAGCTGAGAAGCAGGTGTCCCTGAGAACCCAAACAACCCTGGGCATACCTGGGAACATATCAGATAACACTGTCATCGCACACACAGAGTAGGCAAACAGCCAGAACATTAGCTGAAAGGCAGCTTAGAAATGGGAGACAGGGTGACTCTAGAGCTGCTCAGGAATGTCCAGTATGTAAATTCTAGTAAACTCATCTATTTGCCAAGCTGGACTTGCCCAAATTATACTTTGGTCTCTCAACTCCTTCCCAGCTTGGGGGGACATTACAGTCCCAAGTTTTCCTTATAACAACTGCCACATTCGTAAGCAGGATCCAGACCAATGACAGAATGGAATATGAAAATATCCAACTATTACACCATTAGAACACTAAGGACATCTTGGAAAGCTGGAATGTTTCTCCCCCGGAGAAAGAGTGTTATTCTTAACAAACCTGTTTCAGGTGCTTCTTTAGTAACTGCTGTCATGTCAAAAATATGAAGTCTTTTCCCCGAGAATATGTTTTTCCTAAGTCTAAAAAAAGAAAACAACATTTTAATGAATATATTTTAAACTGTCAACAAAAATTATGAGAAAATACCTTAAGTGAAATATTCTATGTAGAAATTAAAAATAATTCCACTGACCCACATCAAAAATCTTAGCTAAATTGCCACATTTTTAGGACCGATAAACTAAAAACAGAAATGTGCACTTGAAGTTTTGCTTCATATACAACAAATCAGTTACAGCAATTTAATTTCCAAAATACCTAATTGAAAAGATTAGCTTAATTTGCCATAATTTTTATTTTTTCGCTTTTATATTAAGGTTTTAAAAACTCCATGTTGTGAAAAACTATGAAACTATGCTAAAATAGAAGCTGTTAAAGTCAACATTTGTCTTTAAGGGCAGAAAACACTGCAATGTTTAATTATAAATTATAATTGTAAAAGATTGCATTGGTAAATCACAACATTCACTTTCATAAAGCAATCATTCTGCATTTTAAAATAATTATTAACTTTCTTTACGTGACTATTTTTAATTAACTATTGAAATTAATATCAGAGAGTTAATAGGTAACATTTTCTTACACACTTGATAATCAACTGCTTTATGCATCAATTCACATATTTACTTGAATAAATTTACTGGCAGATTAAAATCCAGTTTATAAACTGGAGGGTTGGCCAGGTGAGGTGGCTCACGCCTGTAATCCCAGCACTTTCGGAGGCCGAGGCAGGTGGATTACCTGAGGTCAGGAGTTTGAGACCAGGCTGGCCAATATGGTGAAACCCCGTCTCTACTAAAAATACAAAAAAAATTAGCCAGGTGTGATGGCAGGTGCCTGTAATCTCCGCTACTTGAGAGGCTAAGGCAGGAGAATCCCCTGAACCCAGGAGGCAGAGGTTGCAGTGGCCGAGATTGTGCCACTGCACTCCAGGCTGGGCGATAAGAGTGAGACTCCGTCTCAAAGAAAAATAAAAAAATAATAAAATAAACTGGAAGGTTAGTTTTAAAAATAATTTTGAATTCTTGTTTTTTTAATAAACTAAATTACTTCTCTCTACTAAATACAAATAACTGGAAAAAATGCAAATACCATATGAACGTTAAATAATGTGATCTCAAATCATAAAATCTTCCATCTAGTAGTTCCAAGTTATTTGTAAACAAAGGATTTTATGCTCCAGAACTCTCTTCAGTGCCTTGCATTCTTCCCCCTCAACCACACGTCTGGTAAACAGGATGGTGGATTAAAGCAAGTCAGAGCAGGGGGCGAATGCCTTGGTAAAGTACTGAATTTCAAAAGAGGAATGTACTACAAAGAGAGGGAATGGACATTTGCTGAGCACCTACCATGTACCAAATACTTTACACGTGTTTCTTTTCTATTCCTTAAGAAAGTCATTTAAGCCAGGTTTCACTTTCAGCATTTTATAGGTGGGGAAACAGGCTGATAGAGGCTATAAAAGGTGCTCCTGTCACAGAATTAGTCAGTGGCAGTGCCAACATTCTGAGGCAGGCCAGTGTGAACTATCAATCTCCAACAGAAGAAGTCAGTCCAGGCCTGGGTTGTCTGGGGTTGATACCCCAGATCCTGCCCCAGTCACAGCAGGGTGAACAACCCGGCATCTCATCATTGCTTCCCCTTACTCACCTCTAGCTGGCTTGTTAACACATTGAAGGCACAGAAACCCCTTTCCTACTTTAGTTTCTAAGTTTTAAAATATTAAATATCAAATCTAATATTAAAAATCAAATTATAATATACCATCCTAATGTAGTTGCACAGAATCGTTTAAGATGAATGATTCAGTTAAATATTCTCGAGGATTAACTGATTCAATTAAATATTCTTAAGTAAAACTCCAAGTACACCTTCTCCTGTATTCAATAACATGTAACAGATACTAAATCACTTTAAATTAGTAATTCAAATAATCTTCCAAAGTCACCATAACCTCTTGAACTTCCTGTGTTAACTGCTGACCACCTTTTCCAACTTTCCTGTATAAATTAGTAATTTAACACCCGGAAGGAGTTAACTCAAGTTCCTGATTTTTTTTTTTTTTTTTTTTTTGAGACGGAGTCTTGCTCTGTCACCCAGGCTGGAGTGCAGTGGCCGGATCTCAGCTCACTGCAAGCTCCGCCTCCCGGGTTTACGCCATTCTCCTGCCTCAGTCTCCCGAGTAGCTGGGACTACAGGCGCCCGCCACCTCGCCCGGCTATTTTTTTGTATTTTTTAGTAGAGACGGGGTTTCACCGTGTTAGCCGGGATCGTCTCTCGATCTCCTGACCTCGTGATCCGCCCGTCTCGGCCTCCCAAAGTGCTGGGATTACAGGCTTGAGCCACCGCGCCCGGCCCCTGATTTTACTTAAAACAAATCCACAGAATACACAATGCATTGAAAACACTCCAATTGTGAGCATATCCTGCTATAAAGACAAGTTAATTTTTGTCAGACCATGCCAAATATCTGGTTCCTCCTTCCCATCTATCACTTTCAGGGTTTAAAGAAGAAAAAGAACAGAAACGTTATGCAAATACAGAACAACTTTAAATTCTAAAATAACTATGTAAGGCATAGCTCAGCATCTTTAAGAACTTCAAATCAGTAAATTCAAGTGGCCACAAATAATCTACCATTTTAAAGTATTATATAAACTTTTTTCCTCTCGCCTTTCCTTCTTTTTGTTGATGATGGGTTATTTCTCTAAACTATGCCAACAGATAAGCATGTATTGAGATATAAAGGCTATATGAATACACAGTATTAGACACATATTTAAAATGAAAAATAATGTTTCTCACAAAATACTTATTTGCTCAGAATTCAGTCAGCTCCTCTTATTCTAAATCAAAGGACCCCTATTCATTGTGGGTAGATGTGAAGCATGGCCCATTTTGATTTCAGGTATGGAAAACCACAGGACTGGCTAAATCCAGCACATGGTTCCCTCTCTAGGAAGTGGTATACAGAGAGTAAGAACACAGATGTAAATGCATTCATAATGTTCAAACATCCAACAGCAATAATAAACACACATAATAAGATAAATCTACAGTGAAGGTAAAAACAAACTACACAAACGAAACCCAGCAGATTACAAAGCCTGATACCTTTTTCTAAGATCAGTGGTCTGCTGGTCAGGAGAACTGTCATAGCCATCATCAAATTGAATCTGATGCTCCGGTCTTGAACGAACTCTAGCTGCAGAACGTCTGGCAACTTTCATATCTGATATTATGTTACTGAAACTGAAATAATAAAAAGGTCAAGTGTATTAGAAATCTTAGCTACAGAACAATAATAAACTTCCTTAAACACAAGACTGAGATCGTTTAATTCTTATTTCATTTTTATGCACTAATTACATAGCATAAAAATGTTTAAAAAATGTCACCTATTAACAGTCACATAACATGGAATATTACAATTTGTTTAGTGTCATCTTTTAAAGATGTTCTTCAGAAATCTTCATTTAAAACATGTCGTATGAAAAATTATTCAGAGAAAATGATAGGAAAGTAAAATCAGTATCTGTTATACCTATCACCTACATCCAATAACTAAATTAAAACCAAGAGTTAGCCATATTTATTTGTTGCTTTTTATTTGTTCAAACACAAATAAAATGAGTCACTGAACTAACAGTCCAGATATCTATGTCTTCCTTTTTTTTTTTTTTTTGAGATGGAGTTTCGCTCTGTTGCCTAGGTTGGAGTGCAGTGGCGTGATCTCGGCTCACTGCAACCTCTGCCTCCCGGGTTCAAGCAATTCTCCTGCCTCAGCCTTCCGAGTAGCTGGGACTACAGGCACATGCCACGACGCCAGGCTAATTTTTTGTGTTTTTAGTAGAGACAGGGTTTCACTGTGTTAGCCAGGATGGTCTTGATCTCCTGACCTGGTGATCCACCTACCTCAGCCACTCACAGTGCTGGGATTACAGGCGTAAGCCAACACACCTGGCCTTTTTTTTTTTTTTTTAATCACAGTTTCTTGTCTCACTCTATCGCCCAGGCTGAAGTGCAGTAGTGAGATCATAGCTCAATGCAACTTCAAACCCTGAACTTAAGTGATCCTCCTGAGGCTGGGGGCAGTGGCTCATACGTGTAATCCCAGCACTTTGGGAGGCTGAGGCAGGTGGATCACAAGGTCAGGAGATCAAGACCATCCTGGCTAACACAGTGAAACCCCATCACTACTAAAAAATACAAAAAAATTAGCCGGGCGTGGTGGGGGGCGCCTATAGTCTCAGTACTCGGGAAGCTGAGGCAGAAGAATAGCATGACCCCGGAAGGCAGAGCTTGTAGTGAGCCGAGATCGCGCCACTGCACTCCAGTCTGGGTGACAGAGCGAGACTATGTCTCAAAAAAAAAAAAAAGTGATCCTCCTGCCTCAGCCTCCAAAGTAGCTAGACTACAGGCACACGCCGCCATGCTCACCTAATTTTTTTATGTTTTGTAGAGATGGGGTCTTGCTTTTTTGCCCACGCTGGTCTCAAATTCCTGGCCTCAAGTGATCCTCTTGCCTTAGCCTCCCGAAGTGCTGGGATCATGGGCATGAGTCAGCACACATGGCCATTTCTTTTAATTTCTTGAAATAAATCTGGTATGCACACTGAGAACAACTGATTTAGATCACTCTCCAAAAGGAGGCAGTGTTACTGCTTACTATACTTACTACTTACTATAATGTAGGCAGCAAGTAGTATAACATGGTATAAAACAATGATAGATGAAGAGAACGAGTGGAAAGATGTCAGATGAAATATAGAAGAGGAAAAAGAGAAGGAAACAGACCTGAAGATGATCATAAAACCGGCAAGGTATTTAACTGGAAGAAATTACTTTTCTCAGAGAAGCTACCTGTTATTTATTTTTAATAACATTACTGAATTTACCATTTCTTTTTTCATGGACAAGAAACTGTAACTTCCTAAAAGAAAACTTTATTCAACTGTTTTTTTAAAAACTATAATCACAATTAAGACATAAGTTTTTTTAAAAAGTTGAATTGCTAAAATTATGTGGTATATTTTATATACAAATTCCACTTACGTGGTATCTATTATGTGTATTAATCACTAGCCACATGAAAATGGCCCAGTTTGAGATATAAACATTACTGACTTAAGGTTTGATTCACTCACCTAATTTTAGATCGCTCTGCATCTCTCTGTGCCCTTGACTCTTCCTCATGCTGCTGGAGCTGCCTCAGCAGCTCTGACTTTGTTGTTTGCTTGTCAAAAGGGAGAGAATCTGCCACAGCAGATGCAGCTGCCACCAACTCAGGACTCAGGGGCTCAGTTCTGAAAAAGAAAATGAAAAGCAAATGAGAAAGAAAAAAAGAGAGATTGGCCAGGTGCGGTGGCTCATGCCTGTAATTCCAGCACTTTGGGAAGCCGAGGCAGACGGATCACTTGAGGTCAGGAGTTCGAGACCAGCCTGGCCAACATGGTGAAACCCCATTTCTACCAAAAATACAAAAATTAGCTGGGCGTGGTGGTACGTGCCTGTAGTGCCAGCTACTCAGGAGGCTGAGGCAAGAGAATTGCTTGAACTGGGAGGTGGAGGTTGCAGTGAACCAAGATCACACCACTGCATTCTAGCCTGGGAGACAGAGTGAGACTCCATCTCAAAAACAAAACAAAACAAAACAAACAAACAAAAAAGAGAGATTGCTTATTGTACCATTTAGTGAAAAGAAAAATGATTTTTGGAGAAAACTTTGGTGTTCAAAAAAGTATTCAATTCAGTTTCTGACAAAGGCAAGAATTCTCAACCATTAGGTACCGGTTTTATATAAACTTTGAAATGTTAAATGTTAAAATTAATGGATATTTGCTGAAGCACAACACTAACTCAGAACAATATATTAAGGTGGAGGGGCGAAGGACAGAACAGCCTCAAAAAATATAAATTACTGGAATTTTTAATTAGACGCTATTGTATTTTGGAAACAATATACATTGTAAGCAAATATTAAGGCAGGTTAACCACTTCACAGAAACTTTACTGGAACCAACCTAAAGGTCTATCATCAGAATAGAAAAATAAATTGTGATACATGCATACAATGGAAGAGTACTCAGCTCATGACAACATGAATGACTTCCATAGACATTAGATCAAGTGAAAGAAGTTGGACACAAAGAATATAAAATACAAAAATTAGCCAGGCATGGCAGCGCGTGCTTGTAAATCCCAGCGACTCTGGAGGCTGAGGCGTAAGAATCGCTTGAACCTGGGAGGTGGAGGTCGCAGTGAGCCAAGATAGCACCACTGCACTCCAGCCTGGCTGTCAGAGCTAGACTCTGTCTTAAACAAAACAAACAAACAAAAAAAATCTGTATGATTCCATTTATATCAAGTTCCAGAACAGGGAACACTAATCTGAGGTGAAAAAAAAAAAAATCAAAACAGCAATTGCCTCAGGACTGATGGCTACTGACTGGGAAGGTGAAAATGAAACACATAGTGTCTTGGTAAGTGTGTGGGTCACAGGGGCTTATCTGTTTGTCAAAATCCTACAGCTAACATTTCTACACTTTAATATCTGTAAATTTTACCTGAAAATAAAGAGCCATAAATCATCATCAAGTAGGAGATGGAAAGTGGGTGAAGGCATAGATGACACAAGAATGGCAAAATGTTGATCACTGTTGAAGCTGGGCAATGGTAGAAAGGGGTTATACCATTTTATGTTTTCATAGACATCTTTTCATATGTTTTAAGTTTTTCATAAGAAAAAGCTTTTAAAAGCTTCCTAAATTAGAGGAAGTTAATAGAAAAACATTCTATTATAGAAAGAAAATAAATTATTTATAACATTTTTTTCTTTTTTTTTTTTTAAGAGACAGGGTCTCAATATGTCATCAAGTCTGGCCTCGAAGTCCTGGGTTCAAGCAATCGTCCCATTTCATCCTCCTGAGTAGCTGTGACTACAGCCATCTGCCACCATGCCTGGCTATTTGCAACATTTTTTAACTCACTGAGAACTGACATCTCAATGAGTGGGATCCAAATTAATGTTTTTTTATACCTGGCTTTCTATATTATGATCTGTTACCTAATACGAAAGTTAAACTTCCCAAATTCCTGAAGTTCCTGGAGAAAGATTTTAAGGACTTAACTAAGGTATGAAAGATCTAACATCTGATAGGAATAGAAGAAAAACAGAAGACTGAAACAAGGGGTCGGGCACGGTGGCTCATGCCTGTAATTCCAGCACTTTGGGAGGCTGAGGTGGGAGGATCGCTTGAGCCCAGGAGTTTGAGACCAGCCAGGGATAGAGAAAAAAGAAAAGAAAAGGAAAAAAAAAAAAAATTAGCCAGGTGTGGTGGCACATGCCTATAGTCCCAGCTACTGGTGAGGCTGAGTGGGAGGATCACTTGAGCGCAGGAGGTTGAGGCTGCAGTGAGCCATGATTTTTCCACTGCACTCCGGCCTAAGCCACAGAGTGAGAGTCTGCCTCAACAAAAAAAAAAAAAAAAAAAAAAAAAAAAAAGGGGGGGGGGAAATATAACAGTTAAAATAAAATGTGCTTTCAAAACTGTTACCTGTGAATAAAGCTTTAATCTTATTCCAAAGTCACTGTATTTCTTTCATAAACTACTTGTGAACTTCACTTTCAAATTTTTATGTATTTGATCACAGTATACACAGAACACAGATGAATATTCATTTTCTAGAATCATACATTTCATAACAATAGTTTCATATATAGTTATACTCTCTAGCTTTATAATCGGGAATGTTCTAATTAATAAAAATTGTGGGGGAGCCTCTGTCATTGAATAATTTTTACATACAGGGATCTTTCTTCATATATTTTAACAATGTAAGGAGAACTTTTTAAAGTATCTTTGAACAATCTATTCTATCCTGTAATTAAAAGTATTTCATGAATACATACTTTACCCCTTGATAACATTCTGTACTTTTAAAATTTCTTTAAAATAAACTGTATAACATAAGATTTCAGAAAAGAATTCTGATGAGGGAAAGAAACTACTAAGTGGATACTTAAATTGGCACCGCTTTTGGCAGGAAACTTGGTGACATAGGCAACTTGGTGACAAAGGCAAAAGAAAAAAACGCACATCTTTTGACATAGCAATTCCACTTCTAAGAATATGTGTTTAAAGAAAATAAACAGAAAAAAAGAAAAAGAAAGAAAATAAACGGCTGGGCGTGGTAGCTCACTTCTGTAATCCCACACTTTGGGAGGCCAAGGTAGGCAGATTACTTGAGTTCAGGAGTTCATGACCAGCCTGGACAACACAGTGAAACATTGTCTCTACAAAAAGAAAAAAAAAATTAGCCAGGTGTGATGGTGCATGTCTGTAGTCCTAGCTACTCGGGAGGCTGAGGTGGGAGGACTGCTTGAGCCCAGACGTGGAGGTTGTAGTGAGCTGAGATTGTGCCAGTGAACTCCAGCCTGGGGAACAGAGCAAGACTCTGTATCAAAAAAAAGAAAAGAAAAGAAAAGAAAAGAAACAGATTTGCGAAATTTGAAGGATACTGCATACTCCAGCCTCAAGGCCTAAGCAGTTCTATCCTCTATGCCTGAAAAGGAATTCATCTTTCAGATATCTGCATGGCTTTATCCCTAATTTGATTCTAATCTTTGCTCAAATGTTACCTTATCAGAGTTCTTCCCTGATTATTCTTAAAAAATAGCACCTCTCCAGCACCCCTATTCTTTTTTTTTTTTTTTTCCACCCAGGCTGGAGTACAGTGACACAATGACAGCTCACTGCAGCCTCAACCTCCTCAGCTCAAGCAATCCTCCTGCCTCAGCTTCCAGAGGAGCTGGGACTACAGGTGCATGCAACCATACCCAGCTTTTTTTTTTCATTTTTTGTAAAGACCGGGTCTCACTATGTTGGCCGGGCTGCTCTTGAACTCCTAAACTCAAGCAATCCTCCTGCCTCACCCTCCCAAAGTGCTAGGATTATAGGCTGTGCCTGGCCCAACTCCATTACTCTTATTTTTCTTCATGTTTCACCACCTGACATAGTATAGACACTGTGTGTGTGTGTGGGGGGGGGTGTGTGTGTGTGTGTGTGTGTGTGTGTTATACATTTATCTCCTCTCCTACATCCCTCCCCCCATTTTAATGTAGGAAGCAGAGACTTTGTTTTGTTCAATGTCCAATCTCTAGCACTTCGGATGGTGTGTGAAATATAATGAATTCCCAGCAGGGATCAATTAAGGGAGTAATAGTTAGCTGATGCCTCCCAAATAAATCAGGTTAAGAGGAAGTTAAAGCAGATCTAGAAACTTTGGTTATTGCTGCACCACCAGGGATATTCTTAGGTTTCACTAAACATTCAGACCCAAAGGACCGCTACAGGTGACACATGGTCCAGTCCATTCAGGAAGATGAAAGGCAGAACTACAGCAGGCCAGCAGGGCAGCCTTGGGTGTCCTTCTCAGTAGGAGTTTTTGCAGTGTTCGTGCAGGTGACACTTCACATAGTCATTCATCTTGGAATAAGGACATGAGATCTGCAAGCTGCCTGGCTTACTGCCCCACAGGAGCCAGTATCTCTTGTAACAAGGCCACATGCAGTTTCCAGGGTCCCTGCAAAGGACATGCAGTAAGAAGAATCACTGCATTTATGTCCTAAATATGGTATCCCCATCAGGTACCCATAGTTCTCCCAGGCCAGATGCAATCTATGAATTAGGGGTCAATTTTGTCATGACAATGTTGCCTATAATATAGCTGAAATTCTACGTTATTAGGTACCAGATGTATAATCAAAGCAGATTATACTTCGAGAAAATAGTGACAGCATCACTTCTGGTTCCACATGCTCTTCCAAAACATTGCCACATATCCATCAAGAGAATCTATCTTCCCTCCCTGAAAACCAGGGGAAACTTTGTGACTGTCCTGATGAACAGAACAAGATAGAAGTAACATGCTGTGACTTCTGAGGCTAGATCAAATAATGTGATACAGCTTTCACTTCCATCTCTCACGACATTTGTCTGTGGAACCCAGTTACCAGGCAAGAAACCCAGGCCACATGGAAAGGCCATGGGTTAAGTGTACTGGCCAGGAGCCCTAGCTAAAGCCTCAGCCAACAGCCAGTATCAACTACTGGAAAAGGGCCCTCAGACAATTCCAGATTCCAGCCTGGAATCTACCTCAGCTAAAGATGAATGGAGAAGACACAAGCTCTCCACTTGGGACCCTGGCTCCCAAACTGTGCCTTAAGGCACTCTGGGGCACCACAGGAAAACACAACCACGTCAATAATGATGTAAACTAGGCAGTTCACAGTAACATTACAGCAGTCCCTTCATATCTGCAGAGGAGGTGGGACCGTGGGATACGGGCATTGTTTCCAGGAACAGCTCTAGCCCCCACCAGGATGGATGCAAAAGCCCCTTATATAAAATGGCAGAGTACCTGTGTATAAGTAACGCATATCCTCCAAATACTTTAAAATCATCTCTAGATTACTTATAATACCTAATTATGTAAGTAGTTGTTATACTGTGTTTTTTTTATATACATATTTCAATCAGAAGTTGGTTGAATCTGTGAATGCAGAACCTGCACATACAGAGGGCCACCTGTATATTGCTCCATTCCTATCAATGACATTCTATCTTTGTTAAGATTGTTTCTCAGGAGTGGTTGTACTAAAAACAAATATCCCAGGAAAATCAATGTGGAACAAGGGTGAACATGGTAGTGTCCAATCTTATTACAAGGCTAGGTCATTAAAAAGAAAATATAACTTTCTCTTGGCTCACTTTCTCTTAAGACACCCGCCCTGGAACTCAGCCACCACGCAGTGATAAAGCCCAGGCCACAAAGAAAGCCACAGGTAGGTGTTTCTGCTAACACCCTCAGCTAAGGTCTCAGCTGACAGCCAGCATCAACTGCCAGACCTATGAGTGAGCAAACTTCAGATGATTCCAGCCTCAGACTTCCAAGTCTTCCAATTGAGGCCCCTGACATCACAGAGCACAGACTGGCCTTCCCCACTGTGTTCTAGTCAAATCGCTAACCCACAGAATCTGTGAGCATAATGAATGAATGTTTTACGCCATTAAGTTTGGGAGGTAGTGTAGCCATGGTAACCATATCAATGAAGGTTCAATATATAATACAAAGAAAGAAAAGCAGGCTATGTGTGAAGCAATCATGACAGTGCCACATGAAGCAAAGATCATGATTAACCTAATCCCGTGCACCTTGGAGTCCTTGAAAAAGGGGGAGGGGAGGAAAAAAATAATTAAAAGACACCTTTTAAAAACTCAAAACAAATGTACCTCATTCACCAGTCTTTTGATGTGGGACCAAAGCCTCTTCTTTGAACACAGGACCATGATAGAGGTTCTAAGGCACATCTTTTATATACATCACATCCATCCTCCAAGATTCTCAATTTTAGTTTAAGTGGAAAAGTGGAGCAAGAATGTAAGAAAGCTTACAAAGCAATCTAAGTGTATGATCTACCCACATATGTATGTTTGCCTCACTCATACCTAATTGGAAAGAAAATTTTTAAATGACCTGTACTGACTTTTTTGTTGTTGTTGTTGTTGTTGAGACGGAGTCTCGCTCTGTCGCCCAGGCTGGAGTGCAGTGGCCGGATCTCAGCTCACTGCAAGCTCTGCCTCCTGGGTTTACGCCATTCTCCTGCCTCAGCCTCCCGAGTAGCTGGGACTACAGGCGCCCGCCACCTCGCCCGGCTAGTTTTTTGTATTTTTTTAGTAGAGACGGGGTTTCACCGTGTTAGCCAGGATGGTCTCGATCTCCTGACCTTGTGATCTGCCCGTCTCGGCCTCCCAAAGTGCTGGGATTACAGGCTTGAGCCACCGCGCCCGGCCTGCTGACTCTTTCCAAAGCATTCAACTCACTTTACCATTTCTGTAATAGTTAATTCAATTATAATTATAATAAACAACATAATGGGTCACAAATAGGTCTAGGAGCTTTAAAAATGCCACTCTTGATAAGTATTTATATATGTTTGTATTATTTTTTCCATATATTTTTATATAACCATTTTGTTTCTAAAAGCAGGAGGAGGAGGAGAAGTACCTATTATGGGTACTGATCATCTGAATTAGCTTACTCTACCACCCAGTCATACTTTCTAGAGGTATTTTTGATATAATGTAGAAAACAAGAAGTTCCATTAAAATGTTAAATCAGTCTGGGAAACAGAAGACTCTATTAAAATCTGTTTGTTCTGGTAACAGAAGTCAGTGATGACTATCCTAAAGCCACATACCTTACTACTTGAGTTAATGACATCATTGAAATACATCATTACACAGCACTAAAAAAAATACTGCCATTTAACCTACTGCACAATGCCAAGATATCACTGATTGCACTTAGAATTAAATATAATACTCTTTTGACAAACACAAGTAATTATAATACTCTGAGGAAACTACCAAGAAAGCTGAAAGCACTGATAGGTATTGATCAAGGGAAGTCATATAAAGCAGTTGTAATCAACATGCTCAAACTTTATTCCAGAATCTTTAAAATGGAAAATTTTAAATAAGCAAGTCCTTTACAGACATTAAGCTACCTTCAAATCAAGATGTACATGATATTGTTAATGAACAGCTTAAAGAGGCAATTACATGGCAGTTAACACTGATAAATACATAAGAGAGTGAAATTCTCAATGAGATCACTTCTCTTTTCCTTTCTCTGGATTGTGTACAGATATCCTCTTATTATTTAAATATAATACAATCACAGCATTTCTCAAGTAATTATTTTGGTGGTGGTGTTGCTTAAGACAGAGTCTCACTCTGTCCTCCAGGCTGGAGTGCAGTGGCACAATTCTCGGCTCACTGAAACCTCTGCCTCCTGGGTTCAAGCGGTCCTCCTGCCTCAGCCTCCCAAGTTGCTGGGATTACAAGCATACACCACCATGCTCAGCTGATTTTTGTATTTTTAGTAGAGATGGGGTTTCACAATGTTAGCCAGGCTGGTCTCAAACTGCTGACCTCAAGTGATCCACCCGCCTCAGCCTCCCAAAGTGCCGGGATTACAGGTGTGAGCCACCACGCTCAGCCTCGAGTAATTATTAGAGTCCCTGTCTTTACAAGCTGATATTTATTCTTCATTAATTCAACATTTCCCAAGTACTTGTATTAAAAATATTTTTTACCAAAAGAAAAACTTACTGGAGTTTCAAACAACATTTGAATTACAATTAAATTTACCTCTTCTTTGGAGTATATTCTGTAGCTCTTTGAAGCCTGCCAAGTGTAGCTTCCAAACTTTTAAGTGGTCTTCTGTTGGGGGGCTTTGTTGTTTGTACATTTACTGTGCTTAATTCAACTTTCATGCCCTTAATAATGTCTAACAAGTCTTTTTTCGTATTTTCCTTTGCACTGGCTTGGCTCTCTGAAGTCTCCTTGGAAGTCTCATCAGTTCGAACAGACTGCTCATCTTTCTTGCTACAGATCACGCTGTTAGTGCCAAAATATCTTTGGATATTTTTCATCCTGGAAAGATGTATTAAAGAAAAAAATGAAAAATACAACGCAGTCTAATAAAGTAAAACACTATGTATCTAAAATTTTTTTCAATTCAAGCCCTTTCCATTTGCTTTTTTTTTTTTTCTTTTTTGAGATGGATTTTCACTCTTGTTGCCCAGGCTGGAGTGCAATGGTGCGATCTCGGCTCACTGCAACCTCTGCTTCCCAGGTTCAAGCGATTCTCCTGCCTCAACCTCCCGAGTAGCTGGGATTACAGGCATGTGCCACCACGCCTGGCTAATTTTGTATTTTTAGTAAAGATGGGGTTTCTCCATGTTGGTCAGGCTGGTCTCCTTTTATAATTATTGTTAACAACCGTAACAGCAGCAACTTAACATTTATTGGCATATACTACATGCCTCATCTTGTGTAATATACTTTATGTACATTTCTCATACCCACATTAACTCCCTAAGGTCTCTATTTTGCAGATAAGGAAACTGAAAATCAGAGAAGTCCCAAAGTCATGTAGCTCACAGCTCACTAAGAACTAAGACACACTGTGTGCCACAAATACGTAGAGGTGTGCTGAGCTATTGATCACTTGGTCCTTCTGGTGGCCAGGGGAGGTCTGGGGGTGCTGGTGCTCCCAAGTCTGTTCCCTCCCTCTATTTACCCCAGGGTTCGGTAGTAAAACACTGACATGGTTAATAAATGACAACTTATTATTCAAACTCAAATGTGACTGACTGCAAGTCCTTGCTCTTAACATAATACCTCTTTAAAAAGTTATAATTAAACAATACAAAAATAAATTTCTATCAATAAAAAAGATTATTTCAAAAAAACTTTCTGAGTGGGTGTTACCTAATCTGATCAACATTTTCATCGAGCTACATGCCACTTAACCCATAACCATTTGTAAGGTAAGCTAGAATGGAACAGAAAAGAGAATAATCAATGGCTAGAAATGTCACTTTTGCTTTCTTCACCGGATACATTTATGAAAAAGAACAACACAAATGATTACATCTATATTAGACTCACGTAAAACATTTCCTAATTCTAAGTAACCCAAATATCCAATTTTATTCTGTGGGGTTAAAAACTTGTTTTGGTATTTGATTACTGAAGAACTTTCAAAACTCTGAATATGTTAGTTTCAGTAAGAGGGTATATTAAAAAGTCATTCATTAAATATAGTGAATATCTACTCTGTGGTGGGCACTATCCTAGGTACTGACAATATATTAGTAAATAGGAATTTCATGGTCCCTGCCTTTATGAAGCTGACGTGCTACAGCACTGCTTCTCAAACATTAATATGCACAGAATTTTTTTTTTTTTTTTTTTTTTTTTTTTTTAGACAGGGCCTCACTCTGTCAGATAGGCTGGAGTGCAGTGGCGTGATCTCAGCTCACTGCAGCCTCGACCTCCCTGAGCTCAGGTGATCCTCCCATCTCAGCCTCCTGGTACCTGGTACTAATTTTTTGTAGAGACACGGTTTCGCCATGTTGCCCAGGCTCGAATTCCTAGCCTCAACAGATCTGCTCGCCTCCCAAAGTGCTGGGATTTCAGGCGTGAGCCACCACACCTGGCCCATAGAAATTATCTATGCTCCTTGCTAAAACACACTTTGGTCCCACCAAAGAATTCTGATTCAACAGCTTTGTCCAGGAGACACTTGAGAATTCACATTTCTAACAAACTCCCAGGTGATGCTAACGCTGCTGGTCAGAGGACCACATTACAGTAGCTATGTACGTTACTTAATCCTTACAATTTTACAGAACAGGTTTTATTATTCTCACTTTACAGAACAAACTGTTGCCCACAGAAGTTAAAGCAGTAGTTATGAATCTTAAGAGGTTATACAAATCACACAGAGAGCTGACTTAAAACACAGTTCTTAGTTTGAAATTTAACATTTTTAACTAAGACCCCAGGTGATTCTCATGCGGGTGAGCTCAAGAGCCTGTATCAGACACTGGGTTAAATATTTTATCAAGTTCAGCTGGTGCGGTGGCTCATGCCTGTAATTCCAGCAGTTTGGGAGGCGGAGGTGGGAGGATCATGAGGTCAGGAGTTCGAGATCAGCCTGGCCAATATGGTGAAATCCCGTCTCTACTAAAAATGCAAAAATTAGCCAGGTGTGGTGGTGGGTGCCTGTAGTTCCAGCTACTTGGGAGGCTGGGGCAGAAGAATCGCTTGAACCTGGGAGGCGGAGGTTGCAGTGAGCCGAGATCGCGCACTGCACTCCAGCCTCAGCAACAGAGTGAGACTCTGTCCCAAAATAAATAAATAAATATATATATACACACACACATACATAGTATCAAGTTCTCAAAGGCAGAAAATGGCAGCTGCAGG
The DNA here is from genome assembly GCF_024542745.1 of Macaca thibetana thibetana. Classification (NCBI taxonomy): domain Eukaryota; kingdom Metazoa; phylum Chordata; class Mammalia; order Primates; family Cercopithecidae; genus Macaca; species Macaca thibetana. The sequence goes on from NC_065594.1 coordinate 19,516,901, forward strand.
TTAAGGATACTTACATGAAAGAGAAATGGCAATTTCCAAAAATGCTGAAACAAACTATTTGATCTGCTAATGAAAACGTCAGAGGCTATCAAATCAGGCACTTTAAAATTAGAAAAAAACCAACTGCATAACTACTATCCTCATAATCAGTACACAGGACTCTCATTATAACATTCAATATATGGTACAATCCATTTAAGAAAATGGTCTATTATTTTACATTTAAAATTAACATTCAAGGTATTTTAATAGAAAGGTGGTAATCAGGGGAATGAATCTCACATATAATCTTTACTACAATGTTTTCTTTCAAGAGCTATCGTACCACAGAAAGGAACCCATATGATAGGAAAATCACATCTAAGTAACCCCCTAGCACTACAAATAATAAAACTCTAGATTTAACCTCCCACCTAAGTTTGTTTCCACTGACAGCATCTCATTAGTACTTCAAATGCAACACCTTCAAAACCACATTCAAGACTCCTCTTTCAGACTGACTTTCCATTTTTCACACTTTCTATATTAAAAGGCCCCCTAATGTAAACAGGTATTTTTTGTCTTCTAAAAATTATAACATATGTACAAATCTTTCTCAAGCCTGGCTCCGCATTCTTCCGTTAACATTAAGGATACCCTAATACTCCAACGCAGCCAGTTGAAATCTTAGCTACCTCTGACCACCTTACCATTATCCCATGATGTCACATCCCTTTAATTCTACCTGTGCAATTTTTCTCCTCCATTCAGCTGGTCCTTCCCATCTTCACTGCTACTAACCTGCTTCAGCACTGTACTTAACCAAACTGTCTTCTGAGTGTTACGCATGGAATTTATGCAGTGGAATTAGGTTTTCATAATAAAGTTCTCAGAGGATAAATACCAAAACCAAGTATGCCGCAATTCCCTTTTTTTCCTGGCTAACTTCAACCAGTGGTCCTCCTTCAGATTGCATCAGACTTTTTCCAGAAACGATATCCTGAGTCTCCCCTACAATGGTTAGGTGTCCCTATTTGCTATCCCAGCAAATATTCACTCATGTTGGCTGAACAGTGTACTCTGTGCTTACCTACACTATCTCAGCTATTACTTCACTACATAGCACTTGAATTGTCTACTTGCTGGAACTACATGCTCCGTGATGGCAGGACTGTCTCACTTGGGGTTTACAACCAGTACTGGCACGCTGTTTTTCAAGTTTTTCAGTAATGAACTAAGGAATAAATGAAGGAAAACAAATGAGACTATCAAATAAATCTTGGGAGGCAAAAGGTAAAAACAACTTTGCTTTTGGAACCTGAGTAAACTGACAGATGATAAGAGGAATGAGGCGCGGCGTGTAGTACTAAGAGCACAGCGACCAAGCTTGTAGTCGTAGCTCTATTTTCCATGCACACTATGACCTTCGGCAAGTCATCTTTTCTTTCTGGGATTTCTCTTTCCTCAGATTTAAAGCAATAGCTTCTAAGATCCAGCAGGTAATAATATCGACTCCAGGAAGTCGGAGGATAACTGAAATGTACAGGACCAGGCACCGGGTTGCCTGAGGACCTGCGGAGCCAAAAGCGCTGAACTGCGATACCTGACCGTTCCGTGCCGAGCAGCGAGTAGCATAATCGCAGCCGCTGATGTCTCAGGGCTTCCAGAGGACAAAGGGTGGCGGGAAAGGAGGCGAAGAGGTAGGAACGTCGAGACTCTAGGAAACATCGCCGAGACACAAAATGAACCAAGAACGCAACCGAAATGGTGTGTACCGCTGCCAAACACGTCCCCGCCCTCTCTTCCGTTTCCACCCTGGCGCCTTCCTCTCTCTTTGCGTTCCGGTGGGCAACAGGAGCCGGTAACTGTGTTCCGGACTCGCCCGCGGCCGGGCGGAGCCAGCTGCCTCCAAGCGACCCCACCCACCCCGCGAGTCTTAGAGGCGGACGCTCGTCAGAGTTCAGGAACGGTTCGCCGGCCGAGGCGGGTTCCAGACCCGCAAACCGGACAGTGGAGGGCGTAATCAGTTGTGCGAAAACTACAGATGGGGCCAGTGAGATCAGTCTCTTATTTAACGGACAATATTTTGCAATGTTTGGAGGGAAAGGGTCTACAGGGTTCACCACGTTCTCAAAATGCTCTATGGCCACCAAAGAGGTTTAAAAAAATTACTAAAAGACCTGCTGCCCTATGAATTAGCGTTTCCTTTCAGTCTTTATTCTTGATGTAGAGGCAGAATGAGACATGGGTTTCATTTTTCAAAAATGGCTTTAATGGCCGGGCACGGTGGCTCACGCCTGTGATCCCAGCACTTCGGGAGGCCGAGGCGGGTGGATCACTTGAGGTTCGAGACCAGCCTGGCCAACATGGTGAAACCCCATCTCTATTTAAAAAAAAAAAAAAAAAAAAAAAAAACACACAAAAAAATTAGCCAGGCGTGGTGGCGGGCGCCTGTAATCCCAGCTACTGGGGAGGCTGAGGCAGGAGAATCGCTTGAACTCGGGAGATGGGGGCTGCAGTGAGCCGAGATCGCGCCATTGCACTCCAGCCTGGGCTACAGAGCGAGACTCTTGTCTCAAAAAAAAAAAAAAAAAAAAAAAAGGATTTACGCTGGGTGCCAGGGGCGCAGTGGCTCATACCTGTAATCCCAGCACTTTGGGAAGCCGAGGCGGGTGGATCACTTGAGGCCAGGGGTTCAAGACCAGCCTGGCCAACATGGTGAAACCTTGACTCTACTAAAAATGCAAAAATTAGCCTGGCGTGATGGCGAGTGCCTATAATCCCAGCTACTCGGGAGGCTGACACAGGAGAATAGCTTGAACCCGGAAGGCGGAGGCTGCAGTGAGCCAAGATTGTGCCACTGCACTCCAGCCTGGGGAACAGAGACTCTGTCTCAAAAAATAATAATAATAATAATAAAAGAAAAAAAAAGATTAAAAAATGCAAGAGAGAGACTTGGCTTTTACCTGTCCGTCATGAAACAGGGAACTGTGACCCCAGAAATGATGTGGGGTTCCCAAACTTGGAAGGGCATGAGAATAAATCTAGTGGGAAATGTTGGCTAATAGGACACATGGGAACCACTAGCCTAAAATCCATAAAGGCATTCCAAAGTTTACATCAACATTTTCCCTGTCCTCTCAAAAAATAATCAAGGTGGGGAGGAGAGTTTTTGTGATGCTCAAACAGAGCTTACATTGAGCAGATCTTCCTGAGATCCACTAACACTAACAGAACCTTTGTCACTGAATGCTCTACACAGTACACTTGGGGATGCTTACTTTGTCTGATTTGTAAAAAACCAAACTTAAAAAAAATTGAAGCATAACTTTGTCAAAAAACAAAATTATGGCAAATTTAGTGTAATTGGCTTTTATTTGTGATTCTAGAACAGGGTGACATCTCATTCTATAAAATAGTGTGAGTGTTCCAGTGAGTTGAGCAGAGGGGTTTGGCTTTATAAGCACAAAAGGGTTAAAGAAAATAGAAACAGGGAATAAAAATCAGATTGGACATTTCAAAGCTGCCTTCCTTATTAAAGGGTTAAAACAGAGGGATTTCCTTATCAAGCTGGCTCAGGTAAATTAGGCCCCCTCTGATTGGTGCTGTGAATCTCCTGCTTTTGGAAAACTGGCCCTGATTTCAAAGTTCAGTTTGATTACTTGGCACTTAGCACAAGTGACTATTCTGGTTTAGTCTGGTGTGCTGGGGGCTAGTACAGGAAGCTTGTCCAAAACTACAGCCTCCTATAAACTTTAGCAACTTCAATTCAGAAAAGTATATGAATTATAAATATGTTGATGACAATGTATTTTTGTTATTGTTGAGATGGAGTCTTGCTCTGTCACCCAGGCTGGAGTGCAGTGGTGTTATCTCAGCTCACTGCAACCTCACCTCCCAGGTTCAAGCAATTCTCCTGCCCTAGCCTCCTGAGTAGCTGGGAGTACAGCCGTGCGCCACCACCCCCAGTGAATTTTGGCATTTTTAGTAGAGACAGGGTTTCACTATGTTGGCCAGGCTGGTCTCAAACTCTTGATTTCAGGTGATCTTCCCATCTCGGCCTCCCAAAGTGCCGAGATTACAAGCATGAGCCACCGCGCCTAACCAAAAATGTGTTTAAGGAATGATCACAGAGTTAATACACCCACATAAACCTCCACCTAGATCAAGAAATAGAATATTAGCAGTATGGCATACTTTTCTTGATATCACTTGATACCCAGTGGAAAATCCATTCTCGAGTGTAATAAGCAGTCCATGTGGATCACATTTAATAGTTACTTCATCTTTTTTCTCTCCTTCCTTCCTTCCTTCCTTCTTTCTTTCCTTCCTTCTTTCTTTCTTTTTTTTTTTTTTTTTTTTTTTTTTTTTTTTTGAGACGGAGTCTCGCTCTGTCGCCCAGGCTGGAGTGCAGTGGCCGGATCTCAGCTCACTGCAAGCTCCGCCTCCCGGGTTCACGCCATTCTCCTGCCTCAGCCTCCTAAGTAGCTGGGACTACAGGCGCCCGCCACCACACCCGGCTAATTTTTTTTGTATTTTTTTAGTAGAGACGGGGTTTCACCGTAACACGCCTGCGCCTGGCCGCTGCGCCTGGCCTCGATTTCTTATAATATCCTTCAAATGGGTTTTTTAAAACCCTAAAAACTCTTGACAAAGGAGATGAAAACTTCCATCTCAATTTCACAGCTTCTCTGGGGGAAGATCTTGTTCCATTTACCCTGTTCTTAATCTACTCTAAGGTAGTGCAGACACAGTAAATTACCTCCCTGCCGCATACAGGCAGATAGGCTGTGACTATGTGAAAGTGCCTGGCTGAGGGTCACAAGCCAGAATTGAAATTTAGTATTCTTTACCATTTGGTTCCTTCCACTATCACTTTCTTACAAAAGAGGCTTTCTTTGACCACCGTGGTTAATGTAGTCTCCTGCCCCATCCAGTCGCACTCTGGCAGGGATTGCTGTTGTCCACCTATAGCTATTCTCTTCTTCTGGAACTTAAGCTGAACTCATGACCCTGTCTCTACAAAAAAATAAAAAAATTAGCTGGGCATGGTGCACCTGTGGCCCCAGCTACTTGGGAGGCTGAAGTGGGAGGACCGCTTGAGCTCAGAAGGTGGAGGCTGCGGTGAGCAGTGACTGAGCCACTGCACTCCAGCCTAGATGACAGAGAGAAACCCTATCTCTAAATAAATAAATAAAATTCACTTTAATAAAAAAGAGAATTAATAGGATAGTTCTACTTGGCCATAAATTAAACCATAAAGAGAGTTTCAATAAATTCCCCCCAAATTTCAAGTCTGTCCTTTGAAAAACTAATATAACTTGTGTAATTTTTTTTCCAGAGCAATCATTTATGAGAGTGACAAAAATAAAGCCGAAAGTAGAAAATGTTTTTCCTCCCCTAACTTTCTATTATGGTATTTGATTCACCAGTCATTTTCTTCCCAGGGCCCCTTGGAAATGTACTTGTTAGAAACAAGGCAAGAAATAGAAAATCAACTGAAATTGCTCCTGATACAGAGCGGTGACTTTGTCCTAGCTATCTCATAAAATTCTATACGAATTAACTCAACAAGCCTTACAAGAAAATGAAGAAACAAAATCACCCTATATTCCAGTTATCCATTGCTGCACAACAAACCATCCTAACACTTAGTATCTTAAAACAACAATTTATTATCTATCCTGGTTCTGTGGTGGACGGGGCTCAGCTGGGTGGTCCCCACTTTGATCCCTCATGTGGTTGCCATCAGATAAGACTGAATGTCCAAGATGGTTTCTTCACCCACACATCTGATGCCTCAGCTGGAATAGCTGGAAGAAACAGGGGCTGGCTGGGCCTCTCTCCACACCGTGCCAGGCCTAAAGCAAGCTAACTCTTACAAAGTTACAAAACCACAGTGAAGATATTAAAGTAGCAGGTTAATTAATGGTACAAGCAATTTCACTTCATTGCAATGAACTTCTTTCCCATAATATTTAATGTATCCCAGATTCATTTCTACCATTACTTAATTACTATACTAATTCTTAGAAACACTTTAAATCTAGTAAATAATACATCTTGGAAAGATCTAAGTAAATTAATAATACATCTAGAAAGATTCAGAACAATTTAGAATGTTCTGCCAATATGCATGAACTAGCCACTAGTTCATGCTAGTGGATCACAAAAGGGTAAAAACAATGAAGCTCCTTCTCCCAAGTGGCAGGATGGCAGAACACGAATGTCATAGCACAAGTGAGGTTTACAAGCTCTGTGGCTACTTTGCCTGTGCATTAAAATGTATCATATTCTGCTGTTTGTTTTATGCTATTTTTCCATCATACTTACTTTGTCTATGCACTTCATAGGCAATAAAATGTAATTGATTCTATTAATTGCTTTTTAGTCACTAGAATTGTCCATACATGTAACTTCATTTCCCAATGAATATGTCTATAAAGCTGTATATTTTATGTCCAAAGTAATCTTTTTCCCTAAAATCAACTCTGAATTAACTTTCAATGCCTCTGTGTAAAAAAGCATGTAAGACTTTTTCCAATAAAATCAGGAGGCAGCATAAACATGCACAATATGGTAATGAGAATAATAACACCACTAACTGCCATTGTTGCATACTAAACCATTTACATTCTTATCTCATTTAATTTTCTCATTGGCATCAGAATTATCCAACAAGACCAGTCCTGTGTCACAGCAGATGTATGACACCCTGTAGCAAGGAGTCCAGGAATGGTCAATATTTGAAAATCCAACTATCCAGGTCAGCAATGTCCCCAGTCTTCTGAGGTTTGCTCTTTGTGAAATAAGCCTGCAGAATAAACCCAGTTGTCCAGCAGTTTCAGCTACCTACTTCAATTTACTTGTGGCTCCACTAGCAAAAGTATTAAAGGATTATGAACATCTTTCCAAAGGCGGTGTACTAGCTGAAGGCACAGAAAGAAGGAGAAAATGAGGCTGGATGGGCTCACTGGAGACATAACTTGTCATGAGGTTTCCTGATTTGGGTGATGGATGATGTGTGTGGTACTATACTGGCTGTGGTATTTCCCTTCTTTTTTCCTAGGTGGATTAAGAGCGTTTTTGTCTCTGCATCTTCCAAGTTGAGAAATTCTTTTCTTTCTTTCTGGAATATATATATATATATATATATATCTCCAGCTGGTCTATCTTATAAACCAGATCAAACTACAGTATCAAACACAGCCTAAAACAGCACTTTAGGAGGCCGAGGCAAGTGGATTGCTTGAGCCCAGGAGTTAGAGACCAGCTGGGCGACATGGGGAAATCCCATCTCCACAAAACATACCAAAAAAAATTAGCCAGGTGTGGTGGCGTGCACTTGCAGTCCTAACTACTTGGGAGGCTGAGGTGGCAGGATTGCTTGTACCCAGGAGGTGGAGGCTGCAGTGAGCCGTGATCATACCACTGCACTCGGACCTGGGTGACAGAGCAAGATCCTGTGTCAAAAAAAAAAAAAGCAATAGATGAACATACATGCATGTTTATATAATATATAGATAGATGATATTAGTGTAAATGTATAACATTGTGTGAAAAATGTAGCTTTAGTCTCCTTGGAACACAGGGATGAGTATGACTTGCTCCCTGCTTCAAGGGGCTGGTGATCCAGCAGGGATCACAGATGTGGAACAAGATGTGTAATGCAACAGGTGCCAGGCCTGTGGGGGCCCAGAGAGGTTGCACCTAGATGGATGAGTCTCCTAGAGCCCATTACCTTCTTCACAAGATCTTTAGTGCCCAAAGTCAAAAGACAAAGTAAGGGGGAGGGGCACAGAGAGGCCCACAGCAGCAGAACTTACGGGAGACGGGACGGAAGAGGAAGTGGTTTCGTGCCCTTCAAATTAGATTGTCTAGATACTTGTCTTTCCCCTCCACGTAAGATGACTCATTCTTAGTATATTCATGTTTAAAATTGCTTTGGATTTTAAGTTCATGGAAGACCAGGATCATGTCACGCTAATGTGTATTGCACAGCTTATGACATAGAACTATGCTGAAATCGTGCTTAGCACATAATTTTTGGAGATGACAGAAATATGACCAGGCAGAACTGTCCTCAGGTCAATTTCTAAAGTACATCAAAGTACTCTGGTTCCCCCCACCCATCCTCTTGATTTCTTGTACTCATTTTCTCTGTCCCTTGGCCCGTCTCTATGTTGCCTTCTAGCTTCTCAGAGCCTCCTTGCTTTGGGTCTCACCCAGGCCTGACACCCTTGCCAAGATCTCTCTAAATTAGCTTTTCGTCTCCCCTTCTACATGTCAAACTCCTCTGTCATCTCTCCACCAGGGGCAGGGCTATATTATTCAACTAATACTACTGTACGAACACCCACATTGAGCTTATTGTACTAACTATCTCAAGAAAATTTAATTTTTAAAAGAAATGCTTTCAAATTTCAATAAGCAAAAGCCTCAGCTGAGATTATTTTCTTTTTGCATTCCTGGCCCCTCAAGTTATGCCTTCGGGAAACTGCTTCTCTAAGTGCTGACCCAAGCTGGCCCTTAGATAACATTTGTTATGTTCAAGTGCCCTCTGGAGGCAGAAACAGTCTCCTGTTAGATAAAAGACAGGCCTGCCAATGACCCACAAATGATTGGTCCCTGTGCTGTGAGGTCCGTTCATTCCTTTCCATCTTTCTTTGTGCAGGTCTAGCACAGCCCTGCCTCGGGGCCTTCAGCTTAGGCACAGAATCTTCTTTGGCCTGGAATAGCCATTCCAAATACTGTCCCACGAATTGTTTCCTTCACATCATCCACTTTAGCTCAGCAGGGCTTTCTCAGGAGTGCACCATGTCTAGCCAAGCCGACCTTCCCACTCTGTCATGTCGTGCTGTTTCCTTGTCTTCCTACATGCAGCACTATCTGAAATAATCTTCCATTCATTCAACACGTTCATTGAGTGCCTGATCATATGCCCTGTCTTATGCACTTGAGACAGATCAAGGTACAAATGCAACACATTCTCTCTCCTAGTGGAATTTACAGGCCTTATGAATTACATGGTTTCCTTTTTCATCATCAGCCTCCCGGCTAGAATGTAAGCTCTAGGAGAGCAGGGACCTCTGTCAGCCTTGTTCACTACTTTATCCCAAGAGCCTAGAACTGTGCCTGGTACATCCTTCATGGTCAATCAGTATTTGTGGAAAGAAAAAACAAATGTTTATATTAGCCAGGCACAATTGCCGTTACAAGAGGATACTTTGATGCCAGGAGTTCAATACCAGCGTGAGCAACATAGCAAGACCCCAGTCTCTAAAAAAAAATTTTTTTAAGTCTATATTTTCTATCAGGATACACAACTAACATTTTAAACTTCTTTTGCTGTGAAAAAGTTAATTCAGAGACTTTTCTGACTCATCCAGCTGGAAGCAGAGAGGCTAGGATTTTCCTTTCAGGTGTCTGACCCAGAGCTTGCATGCTAAGTGCTAAGGTGATGGCGTCTCAACTGTGCTGGGACTTTATTTGTGTGTCCTTTCAATGGTTGTATCTGCCTATGTTTGACCAGAATAATTAATTTAATGAAAGTACTTTAAAAACATTTATAAACAGCTAAGTATCTAGTGATGGGTGCCATATAAATATTTAGATATAAAGGGTCTAAATTCAGATTATTTTTACTGGGGGAACCATTATAAATGTAATTATAAATAGTACATTGCAGATATGTGCACACGAGAGAGAGAGAGAGAGAGAAGCTGTGTACACTTGCTACTTCACAACAATGATGCAATTCAACAGATTTATGATAATGATCCCTTTAGACAGATACTAAAACTCACTAGGGGCAGAGCCCTGGGCCAGGCAAGGAGTAAGTCACAGCTCCTAGGCCTCAGCAGGGCCTAAGATACAAGTACTTGCCCTTCCTGGGTGGAGTAGCTCACACCTGTAATCCTAGTGCGGCCAAGGCAGGAGGATCACTTGAAACCAGGAGTTCAAGACCAGCCTGGGCAATATGGCAAACCCCATCTTTACAGAAAAATACAAAAATTATGTGGGGGTGGCGGCGCACACCTGTAGTACTCAGGAGACTGAGGTGGGAGGATTGCCTGAGCCCAGGAGTTCGAGGCTGTGGTGAGCTGTGATCATGCCACTGCACTCCAGCCTCGGTGACAGAAAAAAATTTCTGTTCGCCCCCCCGACAAAAAAAAAAAAAAAAAAAAAAAAATAGGTAGTTGCCCTTGTGGTTGGAGCCACAGGGGCCATGAGTTCAGCAGGGACTCCTGCCGGCTGCTCCAAGTCACTCTCCAGTCACTCTCCCGGCACTCCCTGCTCTACTCTTCTGCAGAACCAAACTGCTTACCGTTCCCCAAACGTGCTCTGCTGGTTCACACCTCCGTGCCTTTGCATGTTTTCTCGGACTGGAATGCTCGGTCCGTGTAGAGTGGACACGTGTCATGTTTTCTGGCTGCTTAGCAGGGTTTCAAAACCCTGCCTATGTTCTGGGAATTTCCTAACACAAGAATGAGTCCTGCCTCCCCAAGGCAGATGCCAGAGATCACACGCAGCCAGGCTTCTTTGCAGAGCAGGGTACAGGCACATGACCCAGCCTCCCTCCGTCAGCTTCGTCTACACAAGATACCAACTTAGAGATGAGCAATCCAAGGCAGTGGGCGTGGTGTAGAAGTGATGTATCAGGCGATGCTGGTAACGCAGGCGCCAGGCTTTGGAGAAGCAATAGTTACCAGCGTGTGGCCCTGGCACAAGAAGGGGCAGCATCACAAACCATCAAATCCAGAGCCCTAGAGGGGCAGCGGCAGTGGCTTCCGCCGCAGACCAGATCTGCAGTGGATGTAGGGCCTTGTTTCAGGAAGCTCTTCATGGCACTTTATGTCCCCATCCATCAAGCAGAAGAGTCACTCTATATCCTTGTAATCCTTTTAATCAATCCTTTTTGTGCTTTTGTTGATTACACCTAAGAGCCTGGCCTAGTTGCAAGTCTTCCAGCCCCTGTGGTAGGTCATACACCAGCCTACATTAATCCTCTTAACGAAAGGCGACTTGCTTTGCAAAATCCATGTTGGCATGGAGGTCTCCTGTGGCCCTCCCCTGAAACCTTCTATCCCATTCCTCGTTCATGCCCTCCTGGGATGCCCTCACTACCCACAAGCCTCTCGCCGCATGCCCCCCGGATTATAATTGCTTGTTTCTTCCTCCTCTGCTTGGACCATGATTTCTTTGAGGCTAGCCGTTGGCTCTTCCACTTCTGCATTTCCAGCAGTTAGTTTGGGTTGACAGCATCCAACACAGGATGGGTACTAAAGGGAAGTTTGTTACTGATAGGAAGGAATGCTCCGATTTGCTTTCTGAGAACCAGAAACAGATGCTATGAGGTGGCTGCGTCTAACATAGATCTCGGTGAATGGCAGGGATTTCAACAGGTGGAACTGGTGGGGATCATCCTGCACATGACATGTAATCTGCTTTTTAAAAATTATTATATCCCTCAGCATTTTCCCGTATCCTTAATATGCTGTATGGGACATTCTCAGTTGCCCAACAACCCTTCCCTTACCCTTCTTTTTTTCAAGTTTGGATGGTGATATCTCCAGGAAGGTGGACCCTCCCACAGCCCCAAGGGGATGAGTCCTCATTGCTCCAAACCAGGGGTTGACCAACCGCAGCCTGCTAGCCAAATCTGGCCTGCCACCTGTTTTTGTATGGCTTCACACCATACAAAATGCTTTTTATAGTTTCAAATGGTTGGGGAAAAAAAGAAAAAAGAAAAAAATTATTTGTGCCAGATAAAAAATATATAAAATTCAACTTTCAGTGTCCACAGGGACACTGGAACACAGGCATAAGGATTTGTTTCCGGTGTCTCTAGCTGCTTTGACTCTACAATGGCAGAGTTGAATATATGTGACAAGGACCACATGCCCTGCAAAGCCTGACATATTTACTGGCTGGTTCTCTTCAGAAGCAGCTTGCTGACCCTGTTCTCAAGCAATCATGCTAATGCCAATCTCCTCCAAGTGTTGATTTTTGGGAGGAGCATGAGACCTATTTCTCGGCCAATGAAACACACAAGGAAGCCTGACAGAGGGCTGCTGGGAAAGATTGTTTTCTCTGATGAGAGGGAGATATGTGAGCGTGCTTCCTTTTTGCCTTTGGATGTTGCATGTGAGGATGTGATAGGCGGAGCTGTGGCAGCCATCTTGTAGTCATGAGGGAAAAGCTAAGAGAACCAAAGAGAAGCTGCCCCAGATATTGTTGAGCTGTTAAATTAACCAGCTCTGGAACCTGCTACCTCTAGAATTGTTTAATATTCAAAGTAAATATACTAGGCAGGGCACAGTGGCTCATCCTGTAATCCCAGGACTTTGGGAAGATGAGGTGGGAGGATCACTTGAGCCCAGCAGTTTGAGACCAGCCTGGGCAATATAGTGAGACCCCTGTCTCTACAAAAAAAAAAAAAAATTAGCTGGGCATAGTGGCACACACCTATAGTCCTAGTTACTGGGGAGGCTGAGGTGGGAGGATGACTTGAACCCAGGAGTTCAAGGCTTCAGTGAGCTATGCTCACACCACTGCATTCTAGCCTGGGCAACAGAGCCAGATCCTGTCTCTAAACAAACATAAACTGACAGGCATTCTGTTCATTGTGGCCAAATTCATCCTAAAGCATATGACGTGAGAAAAGTATTTCCTCTTATTGATGAACCATAAAATGTTAACCATTTATGAGCATTTTCCCTTAATTATTTGTTATTATAAGTTTTACATTTTTAAAAATATATACCTTACAAATTCAAATTTAAGGATTATTAACTATCAGAGGGAACACAGAGAAATAAAATAAAATAAAAACAAATTTAAGTCTCATAAAATATGTGCCTCAGTTAGTGCCTTCTCCCTCTCCCTCTTCGGCTTCCTTCTCCTCCCACTTCTGTTCCCCATTTCTTTCCCTGTACCATTAAAACGTTGCCAAGGAAAAGACAAATGAAAAAAATTGCCCATCCCCAAAACACTGTTCTAACAAGTCTTTTACTGGATGCAGATCGCCCTCTTATTCTATGTAGATTGACAGAAATCCAAATCCATGTTTATCTATTTAAAATACAAATTCCATTATGGTTATTAGAGCCTGGGAAAGGCAGAGGGAGGAAAAGATAGGGAGAGACCGGTCAACAGAGATGAAATTTAAGCTAGATAAGAGGAACAAATTCAAGTGCTCTATAGCACTGTAGGGTGAATATAGTTAACAATAATTTATTGTGTATGTTCAAAGAGCTGGAAAAGAGGATTTTGAATGTTCCCAACACAAAGAATGAGAAATGTTTGAGGTGAGGCCTATGTTAATTGCCCTGATTTGACCATTACACATTGTATACATGTATTAATATATCACTCTGTACCCAAAAAATACGTGCGATTAGTATATGTCAACTAGAAATAAAAGGAACAAATAAAATAACACATAAATTCTACCTGACTCCAAAAAAGACTTATGGGAGTTTTCAATAAAAGTTACATCAGCAGCCAGGAGTATTTAATGGGTACTAAAATTGCATAATCAAAAGCAAATTTTCTTCTTCTTCTTTCTTTTTTTTGACAGTCTTGCTCTGTCACCCAGGCTGGAGTGCAATGACGCGATCTCAGCTCACTGCACTGCAACCTCCGTCTCCTGGGTTCAAGCAATTCACCAGCCTCAGCCTCCTGAGTAGCTGGGATTACAGGCACCTGCCACCACAGCCAGGTAATTTTTGTATTTTTAGTAGATACGGGGTTTCTCCATGTTGGCCAAGCTGGTCTCAAACTCCTGACCTCAGGTGATCTGCCCGCCTCGGCCTCCCATCTTCTTTCTTATTAACTATAAATACATTTGAGTCAGAGATGTTTTATGCTGTTGATCTGTTTGCAACTCCAATGAACTCACTTTGTTAAAACATGTCCCGTGTGGTATAGGAACCAGGGATCCATTTTCTGAAATGATTTCTCCTTTTAGTGTCATGAACCAGTGCATTGTGAAATTCTGTTGAAATAGCAAACGCTTGCTTTTCCATGCAGACATTCCATGTCTGTCCTCTCACCTCTGACCTGCGTCACACCTGCCACCCATCACAAAGCCAGCTGCTTTGAAATCTCCGAATCGTGCAATTCCAAGTGCAGCAAACAGTTACCTGGAGCAAGAGGTCAGTGTGCTGACGTGTTTCCTATTTGGAACCTAGGTCTGAAATACTATTGAGTTAAGATACCTCTACAGAGAGCGGTGATCCACGTCTTTAAAATGTTGTTCTCAAAAGGCCATAGGATTCCTAGGATTTTTTTGTTGTTGTTGTTTTGTTTTGTTTTGTTGAGACAGAGTCTCACTCTGTCACCCAGGCTGCAGTACAGTGGCACAATCTTGGCTCACTGCAACCTCCACCTCCCAGGTTCAAGCGATTCTCCTGCCTCAGCCTCCTGAGTAGCTGGGATTACAGGCACGTGCCACCAAGCCCGGCTAACTTGTATTTTTAGTAGAGACAGGGTTTCACCATGTTGGTCAGGCTGGTCTCAAACTCCGGACCTCAGGTGATGCACTCCCATTAACCTCCCAAAATGCTGGGATTACAGGCATGAGCCACTGCGCCCAGCCAGGATTCCTAGGAAATTACACTCAGAACAAAGTTTGCATGGACACTTTCTTTTTTTTTTTTTTTTTTTGAGACGGAGTCTCGCTGTGTCTCCCAGGCTGGAGTGCAGTGGCGTGATCTCGGCTCACTGCAAGCTCCGCCTCCCGGGTTCACGCCATTCTCCCGCCTCAGCCTCCCAAGTAGCTGAGACTACAGGCGCCCGCCACCACACCCGGCTAGTGTTTTTTGTATTTTTAGTAGAGACGGGGTTTCACCATGTTAGCCAGGATAGTCTCGATCTCCTGACCTCGTGATCCACCCGCCTCGGCCTCCCAAAGTGCTGGGATTACAGGCTTGAGCCACCGCGCCCGGCCACATGGACACTTTCTTAATTTAGTGCCAACCAGATGATTTTACAATCACTTCTCTGGGCATCTGAGAGATACGAAGCATTTTAACATCTATGTATTTCTTTCTTTCTTCCTAAAATAAAGATAGCAGACTAAGAGCCACTGTTGTGGGGGATTTTAAGCTGCTGAGGCGACTTTTATAAAATATTATAGAAGGAGATGTATTTCAGAAGAAAAAACTTCCAGTTCCTGCAGCCCTCTTGCCATTTTATTTGAGATGGAGTCTCGCTCTGATGCCCAGGCCAGAGTACAGTGGCCCAATCTCAGTTCACTGCAACCTCCGCCTCCTGGGTTCAAGCAATTCTCTGCCTCAGCCTCCTGAGTAGCTGGGATTATAGGCACCTGCCACCATGTCCGGCTAATTTTTTTGAATTTTTAGTGGAGACGGGGTTTCATCATATTGGCCAGGGTGGTCTTGAACTCCTGACTTTGTGATCCACCCGCCTCAGCCTCCCAAAGTGCTGGGATTACAGGCGTGAGCCACCGCGTCTGGTGCCTCTTGCTTTTAATAAGAAGCCTCGGCTGGGCTCGGTGGCTCACGCCTGTAATCCCAGCACTTTGGGAGGCTAAGGTGGGCGAATCGCTTGAGGTCAGGAGATCGAGACCATCCTGGCTAACATGGTGAAACCCCGTCTCTACTAAAAAATACAAAAAACTAGCCGGGCGCGGTTGCGGGCGCCTGTAGTCCCGGCTACTCGGGAGGCCGAGGCAGGAGAATCGCTTGAACCCGGGAGGCAGAGCTTGCAGTGAACTGAGATCTGGCCACTGCACTCCGACCTGGGCGACAGAGAGAGACTCCGTCTCAAAAAAACAAAAACAAAAACAAAAAAATCAGCCGGGCATGATGGCGGGCGCCTGTAACCCCAGCTACTCAGGAGGCTGAGACAGGATAATTGCTTGAACCCGGGAGGCAGAGGTTGCAGTGAGCCGAGATTGCGCCATTGCACTCCAGCCTGGGCGACAGAGCGAGACTCCGTCTCAAAAAAAAAAAAAAGCCTCTGGAAGAGAGCACTGCACAGTGTGGCAGCTGAGCACCTGACCTTTGGAGTTGGACAGAACTTTGCTGAGTCCCTGCTTTTCTCTTAGCACCTGTGTAATGTGGCCTCTCAACGCCTTGGTTTCTTCTCCAACCTCATTCTTACCAGCCATTGGGCTAGGCAAGGGGACACAGCAACTAAGTTGGACAGAAGACAAATGGATGAGAGTTTGTGCAAAAAAACCAAAAAAGATAACTTTGTAGATTATGGATTAAAAATCTGAGCAAAATTCCGATCATTTCTCATAGAACAAATTGGGAGGCGTGGAGAGGAGAAATGTGGAAGGCTTGGGAGTGATGAGAGTTTGGAACAGCCTTTGTCAGGACAGGAGAGGAAGGGGCTCAAGGAAGACATGACAAAGCACTAGGGGCCAATGGCTAGAGGAGAACACCATGCGCCCTGCATGGTGGACTGTTCCAACAGGCTGATGGACAGAGGGCTCAAAGGAACCGGTGATGCAGTCATGCTGTGGCTGGGGTTTACAAAAGGCTAAGTGACTCAGTAAAGGTCACACACGGACATTTACACAAACATCCTGGCCCCGAGTCCAGTGCTCTTTCTAATCTAGAACAGGGTCCTTCCTTTTTTTTTTTTTTGAGACAGGGTCTTGGTCACAGTTGCCCAGGCTGGACTGCAGTGGCGTGAACACGGCTCACTGCAGCTTCAACCTCCCAGGCTCAAGAGATCCTGCCGCAGTTTCCCCAGTAGCTGGGACTACAGGCATGCACCACCACACCAGGTTTAAACAAATTTTTTGTTGTTGTTCTGATTTTTAGTACGGACAGGGGCTCACTGAAACTGCCTTTGCAAAAATCATAACAGAAAATTATGATGGTGAAAGAGATCTGACCTAACTGACTCCATCTTGCTTCTAACCTCCAAACTGTCCTTGTTCTGGGTGTAGGCCCAACTAACTTTGGGAGGAGCTTAGTTTACAGTTTAGTGTTGAAACAAAGACAATAACAGCCCTTTCCCAAAACAAATACCCTTCCTGCCTGGGGACGAGGCTGCCTTGGTAGGACTAACAAATTAGCCACAAGTTTACAAATTATGGTTTAGGAGTCAGGCAGCTGGAGGCTGCAAGATTCTAAACCTCCCCAAATTGCTCCTCAGGATGACATCACTATTGTAAAACCTAAGATCAGAGATAAGATTGAGATATTTTGCAGACCCTGTACTAGACGGATTGATCAGCTGGCACTACCCAGATTGATAAACTGACTCATCTGGTTTTGTGGCTCCCACTCAGGAACCAACACAGCTCAAGAGGACAGTTTAGACTCCCTATGATTTCACCTCCAACCTGACCAATCAGTACTCCCACTCACTGGCCCCCGACCCACCAAATTATCCCTAAAAACTCCAAACCCCGAATTCTTGGGGAGATTGATTTGAGTAATAATAAAACTCTGGTCTCCTGTACAGCTGGCTCTGCATGAATTAAACTGTTTCTCTATTGCAATTCCCCCATCTTGATAAATTGGCTTAGTTGAGGCAGCGGGTGAGAAGAACCCATTGGGCAGTTACATCACTATGTTGCCCAGGTTCGACTCGAATTCCTGAGCTTGAGCAATCCTCCTGCCTCAGCCTCCCAACATGTTGGGATTACAGGCATGAGTCACTGCACCCGGCCAAGTCTGTCCTTAATCAGGGTTCTTTTGGGTCTCATTTTCCTAAGCTGCAAAAGCCATTGGACCAGGTGATGTTGCCAACCCCTTTAAGCTGCTGTAACCGTAGTTTCGGCTCCTGGGTCTGCTTTCAATTAGTTATGTTCCCCATCACTTTGGACAAGTCATCCCAACTCCCTGGCTTGTTTCTGTAACTCGATTATGGTCCAGAAGCCCGAGTTCTAAAGTGCTGATTCTGATGAGGGCCCACTTACCAGGCACTCTGATCCCATCATAGCATCTACTACAGCCTGGGAGGTGTATTCAAGTGTGCATTCATGTTAAGCAGAAACACCAATCAAATCACTTAAATAACGTAGGTAATAATCCAATAGCACAGCCAGACATGGTGGCTCACACATGTAATCCCAGCACTTTGGGAGGCCGAGGTAGGCAGATCACCTGGGGTCAGGAGTTCGAGACCAGCCTGGCCAAGGTGGTGAAACCCTGACTCTAAAAAAATACAAAATTGCCGGGCGCGGTGGCTCAAGCCTGTAATCCCAGCACTCTGGGAGGCCGAGACGGGCGGATCACGAGGTCAGGAGATCGAGACCATCCTGGATAACATGGTGAAACCCCGTCTCTACTAAAAAATACAAAAAACTAGCCGGGCGAGGTGGCGGGCGCCTGTAGTCCCAGCTACTCAGGAGGCTGAGGCAGGACAACGGCATAAACCCGGGAGGCGGAGCTTGCAGTGAGCTGAGATCTGGCCACTGCACTCCAGCCTGGGCAACAGAGCGAGACTCCGTCTCAGAAAAACAAAAACAAAAACAAAATTAGCTGGGCGTGGTGGCGCATGCCTGTAATGCCAGCTACTTGGGAGGCTAAGGCAGGAGAATCGCTTGAACCCGGGAGGGGGAGGTTGCAGTGAGCTGAGATTGCGCCATTGCACTCCAGCTTGGATGAGAGAGTCTAAAAAAAAAAAAGAAAAAGAAAATAATAATAATCCAACAGCACATCCAAACAAGGCTGAAAGTTGTAAAATAAAATTACACTGTGTGGAGGGTGTGCGTGTGTGTTAGAGACGAGGTCTCTGTCATCCAGCCTGGAGTGCAACAGTGCCATCATAGCTCACTGTGGCCTCCAATTCCTGGCCTCAAGCAATAATCCCGCCTTGGCCTCCCAAATAGCTGAGACTAGAGGCACATGTCACCACACCTTGTTTTTTGTTGTTGTTGTGTGTTTTTATGAGACGGAGTCTCGCTCTGCGCCCAGGATGGAGTGCAGTGGTAAGATCTAGGCTCACTGTAACCTTCACCTCCCAAGTTCAAGCGATTCTCCTGCCTCAGCCTCCCTAGTAGCTGGGAGGCTACGCACCACCACGCTGGGCTAATTTTTGTAATTTTTTTTTTTTTTTTTTGAGGCGGAGTCTCGCTCTGTCGCCCAGGCTGGAGTGCAGTGGCGCGATCTCGGCTCACTGCAAGCTCCGCCTCCCGGGTTCCCGCCATTCTCCTGCCTCAGCCTCCCGAGTAGCTGGGACTACAGGCGCCGCCACCACGCCCGGCTAATTTTTTTGTATTTTTAGTGGAGACGGGGTTTCATTGTGTTAGCCAGGATGGTCTCGATCTCCTGACCTCGTGATCCGCCCGTCTCGGCCTCCCAAAGTGCTGGGACTACAGGCTTGAGCCACCGCGCCCGGCCTAATTTTTGTAATTTTAGTAGACGGGGTTTCACCATGTTGGCCAGGCTGGTCTTGAACTCCTGACCTCAGGGGATCCGCCCACCTCGGCCTCCCACAGTGCTGGGATTACAGGCGTGAGCCACCATGCCCGGCTAATTCCTGTATTTTCATACTCAGTTGTAGCTCCTATTAGGGCCTTGAATCCCGAGTATAATTTTGTACTCAAATATAATTTATAAATATGGCCTTAGCCTCCCAACAACGTCAAAGCAGCTAAAAAGTCAGTCCTCCCAACCACTGACATTCCCAGCCCCCAGCCCTCAGTCCCAGCCCAGCAGGCTAACTAGGGTCCGGTCGCAGAGAGGGTCTCAGGGATCCCAGAGGCGGGAAAGTCTCCGGAGGCGCAGGCCCCGGTCTCCAGCTTCACCAGGGTCGGCCGCAGCGCCACACCGGGTCGCTGGCTGGGCTGTGCGCGCCGCGGCCCCACGCCCACTTCCGCTTCCCGTGCTGGGGGCTGTGGCAGGGCCGGTAGGCGGTGGCGGCTCCGGGTCCCGGCCTGGGCGCGGCCCTGCGCAGCCCGTCCCCCAGCCGCAGGGGCGCTCCTGAGCTGAGCGGGGCCGCCGCCCGGGCTGCCCGCGCGGAGGGCGGGGCGGAGGGCCGGCCGTGGCCGACGTGGGTGTTAAGTGGCCGCCCCAGCCGGCGACCCGGAGCCGAGAGCGGCGGCAGAGCCTGAGCGGGACGCGGCCACGCCGGCGCGGCGGTGAGCGCAGCCCGGCCTGGCGCCTGCAGCTGCAGGGAGCGCGCCAGGCGGAGGGAGCGGGGCGCGGGGCGGGCCTCGGTGTCCGGGCGGCGTGACCTTCCCGGGCGGCGGGGGAAGCAGCCAGCGTAGCCGCACACGTGCCGTGGAACCCAGAGAATCTCGGGGTCGTCGGCCTCCTTCCCGCAGTGCCCACCTAGTGGGAACTTTTGTCCTTCTTTGCCCGCAAGTCGTGTCATTTGGCTGCGGGGCTCCGCACCCCCGGGGCGCCAGTGCTGGGCAGCACAGAGCCGCTTCTGAATGGAGACTTGCAGGCTGTCCAGGAGTGGGCGGCTGGGCAGCGGCGGCGAGCGTTTAGGGCCGGGCAGAGAAAGTTGGAAGTCGTCTCCCTGACCTGTTCCTTGCGAGGCCCGGGAAGACACGCGCCTGGCTGGGTCCTTGGCGGCAAAACTGATTGGCATCTCCACGCTTTACCTAAAGCCCGGGCTCTGGGGACTGGATGGCGAGCTGGCCAGCGGCTCATGCCGCCCCAGCTTTAGCGAGAAGCCAGGATCTTCCCGCAGCGGTTCATGTTCGCTCGTGGAAAATGCAGCCTCATCTACTGACTCTCCCTCCCATCCAAAAACAAAACAAAACAAAACAAAAAGTTAATTTCCCCAAGGGTGGAGAAAAACGGGTGGTTGGCACTGTTGTTCCTCAGTCGCACCCTGTTGTAATTTGAGAGAGGGGTCAAAGGCGCTGAAAAGATTCTTTTTTCTATTCCAAGTGCTACAGCAAGCTCATAAATCAATTTTAATTCATGGTGAACAGTCTTGCCTTCTCCAAGCCCTGTGTCTTCTCCAAGCCAGAGCTACACATAATGTGAATTAGTTGCCCCCTCCTTCTGAGTGAATCTGTTAGTACCCGTCATCGTTTTCTATCCTAATAATTCTAGTGGCTATTTGTAGAATTTATTTATTTGTTTATTTTTTTGAGATGGAGTTTCGCTCTTGTTGCCCAGCCTGGAGTGCAATGGGGGCGATCTGGGCTCACTGCAACCTCCGCCTCCTGGGTTCAAGCTATTCTCCTCCCTCAGCCTCCCTAGTAGCTGGGATTATAGGCATGGCCCAGTACGCCAAGCTAATTTTGTATTTTTAATAGAGACGGGGTTTCTCCGTGTGATCAGGCTGGTCTCGAACTCCCGACCTCAGGTGATCCGCCCGCTTTGGCCTCCCAAAGTGCTGGGATTACAGGTGTGAGCCACTGTGCCCGGCCTATTTGTAGAATTTAATGTGTTTAAGTTTGGCCCACCTAACAGGGTTTAATTCATATGGACAGACAGAGTGTGATGTGATGTGACTTTCCTTCAAAGTTAAGAGAGAAGTGTCTGTGCCAAAAGAAATAAGCGCATTGAGGTTTATCTGGGAGGCCACATTGGATTTGCCTCTGTCTGTCTTCTCAGTTGCCCCGGTTTTTTTCTTTCCCTAAAATACAGGGTTGGGTGTTTTGTGTTGCCTTTGGCCAGGTTGAAATACTCAGATTAAGTGTTGGTTTGTAGGCACAGGCCTGAAAGGACAGGACTTTGAACTGAATCCTCTGTCACTGACAGTTGGGTGGCTTTGGTTGACCTTGCCTTGCTCCAGGCCTTAGTTTGCCTTCTGGGAAGGGATTAGGACCCTGATAAACTTTTTAAAAAATGTTTTTTTGAGATGGAATCTCGCTCTGTTGCCCAGGCTGAAGTGCAGTGCCACAATCTCAGCTCACTGCAACCTCCGCCTCCCGAGTTCAAGTGATTCTTCTGCCTCAGCCTCCCGAGTAGCTGGAACTACAGGTGTGCACCACCATGCCGGGGTCATTTTTATATTTTAAGTAGAGAGGGGGTTTCACCATATTCGTCAGGCTGGTCTCAAACTCCTGACGTCGTGATCCGCCCACCTCGGCTGGCCCAAAGTGCTGGGATTACAGGCGTGAGCCACCGCGCCTGGCCAGGACCCTGATAAAGTTTTTTAGGAAGATACCAGATGGCCGCCACCTTTTCAGCCTAGTAAATGGTCCTGTCTCTTCAGATCTATCAACAGCGTATAATCAGTGTCTTGCACTTCTTAGTTGCTTTATTAAGTAATGTGCTGTTGTTGCCACTGGTTTTAAATTTTTTGTAAATAAAGGAAAATTATTGAAGTCTGGTCATTGGCAAAATGCTTCAAGAGGTTTAAACAACTTCTCCGCAGCCAGTGTTTCCTGTTGACGTTCAGGGTGACATTGGTGTTAGGAGGGCACTTGGTGTTCATCTCTGATCCAGCACGATGGGTCATACGGCTCCTCAATGTGATGAGGAATAAGTTGTTCCTTATTATTTGCAAATAAGTTACTGGCACGGTTTGAAAGTTATACAGGATTGGTTGTTGAGTTGGATATTTTAGTCAACGTTTATTAAGCCCACGCCTCAACAGTGGTTGACTTTTGTCTTAAGGGAGAGAAAGAAATTCTCTTTTTCCCAAATATCCAAGGCTCCAACCCAAACATACTGAATCAAGATTTCCAGAAGAAAGTCCTGGCAATTTGGATATTTAATAAGTACTCCAGGTGATCAAGCGGATTTGGACACAACGGGCCAGGTGTTGTATCTCAAAGTGTGAGTTTGTGGACTGGCATTGTCCGCCTCACTTGGGAGCTCATCAAAACAGGCAGAATCTCTGGTCCTGGCCGAGGCTACTGAAACAGAAGCTGCGTTTTATTTAGCAAGGCCCCCCAGGCGACTCTTGCGCACGTTTACATTTGAAGGGCTAGTGGACTGTGGTGACAGGAAGATGTGTGTGACAGGAAGGTGCTTGTGCAGGGCCTTGTTCTAAGAGCACGTGACGCTTGTGCACAGTGGGGCGTCCCATCAGTCTGATGTGGCGATTTGTGACTACCTTTGTTTTACAATATTTTTATTATTCACCTTGTACAGATGAGGACTCCCAGCTGTAGAGGCTGAAGGAGCCACGCTGCAGGTAGAGCAGGCATTCACCGAGGCGTATGTGATCCAGGGTGCAGCTCCCAGCCTTGGCCACCTGCGTGTTCCTTTCCAGACCTACTGTCTTGTGAGATCCCCTTAGGCACCCAGCACAGGCTGCTGTCGGAATTTAGAACTGAGCCTGTTCAACTGCTGGCTCAACGTAGGCCTCTAAAAAAACGAGTCGGATGCGGTTTGGTACTGTGATTGGCTTACTTATTTGGTGTTCATTTTTTCAGTTTTCAGAAAGGTCACTTGAAGTGCTGCTGGTGGCTGTAGCATTGATACGCAGGGGAGGTTTTTGATCTGTGAGTTTTCCAGGGGGCAGTTGCTAAGCGGCACTGATACCTTGAGCCCCTTTCCTTTGGAACGATGTGGAGCCCAGTTCATGGTTCCCAGAAGTTTGGGTTCCGTCATTTGGCTGCAGGCCTAGAGAACAGGATGCTGCAGACTTGGACTAATGGTGAACTCTTGCCTCCCTGCAGGGATATGTGGTGCCTGTCATAAGCTCCAGAGAGTTGCCTTCCACAAGACCAGCAGAAGAGTGGGCAAACATGAAGTCCAATCCGGCTATCCAGGCTGCTATTGACCTCACGGCGGGGGCTGCAGGTACAGTCATGTGCCTTATCACATGTTTCTGTCGGTGATGGACGGCGTAGCTGGTGGTGGTCCCATGAGATTATACTACCGTATTTTTGCTATACCTTTTCTGTGTTTAGGTACATTTAGATGCACAAATGCCACTGTGTTATAGTTGCCTACAGCATCCCGTACAGTAACATGCTGTACAGGTGTGTGGCCTAGGAGCCACAGGCCATACGGTCTAGCCTAGGTGTGGAGTAGGCTATGCCATCTCGAGTCGGGTGTGTATGCTCAGTGATAGCACAATGATGAAGCTGTGTGATGACACGTATTTCAGAACGTGTCCCAGTCATTAGCAATGCCTAACTGTAGTCCCAGAGAAAACCCAGTTCTCTGTATTCCTCAGCTACCCTGTAAATGAGATCAGATGAAAGTGGTATGAAAATATTACCTCTCTCCCTCCAGAAGCGACGTGCTTTACCTTTGGGATGAATCCATTTGATGGAAGTATAGTATTGGTCAGAGCGTGGCAGAAGGTAGAGGAGTGTCCATTATTGTTAACACCTTGTGAGTCAGGGTGAGGGGTGGAATGTGCCCAGTACAGCTGGAAAACAGCTCAGAGGTGAAGCCGCTTGTCCATTGTCACCTGGCTGGGATATGCAGGTGACATGGTTCTTCACTTCAAGCCTGACAGTCTTCAGAGCCCTTGTAGTGCAAAAATAACACCATAGCATCTCCTGGGAAATACCACTTACTGTCCCTGCTAGTGTTGGGAAAGAAAGGAGGACACTTTTAGAAATGTCTTTAAAAGGCTGGGCGCAGTGGCTCATGCCTGTGATCCTAGCATTTTAGGAGGCCGAGGCAGGCAGATCATCTGAGGTCAGGAGTTCAAGACCAGCCTGACCAACATGGAGAAACCACATCTCTTCTAAAAATACAAAATTAGCCAGGTGTGGTGGTGGGTGCCTGTAATCCCAGCTACCTGGGAGGCTGAGGCAGGAGAATCGCTTGAACCCGGGAGGCGGAGGTTGTGGTGAGCCGAGATCACACCATTGCACTCCAGCCTGGGCAATGAGAGGGAAACTCCGTCTCAAAAAAAAAAAGACATGTCTTTGAAAATGAGATTGATAACGGACTGTGTCTCAGAGCCGTGAAAGAAGTTGTGGGATTTGCTGGGAATGTCAGCTAACCTGAGCCCAGGGACCTAAACCCAAGAGCCTGAGGCTCCCCCGGCACGGGGAGGTGCTGCCTGTGATAAGGGGGTAGTGCTGGCATCGTGCAGGCTACTCCTTAGAAAGATCAGCTTGAACCTGCAAGAAGAGCAGGACCCTCAGGCTGAGGCACAGGCAGAATGGGAAGGGCGTGGTGGTAATTTGGTTCTCCGGAGTCCAGCAGTAGGAGGAGCAGCTGGAATGCCGATTGTCCAAAGGGAAACCCCGGACTACCCTGGCCTCCCACAGGATTCTCGTAGTAGTTGCAGCTCCCTGGAGTGGGGAGGCCAGAGGGCGTGTTGTCCAGTGCCGTCCTTCTCCAGCACACCCCACCCCACCACCAGCAGATGAGTATAGTCATGAGTGTGGCCACCTCATCAGTCATTTGCTCCATTGTGAAAAAGAAATTGTTCAGGGAAGAGCAAACTGTTTTCCCATGAGCCAAAGGTCGGCCAAGGTATGCTAATGAGGAGGACTGGAGAGAGCGCGCCACTGACACTAATGAGGAGCACTGGGCAAGGGTACTTCTCCCAGGGCAGAACCCACAAGGCGCGTCCCGGCCCCAGATGCCCGGGGAACTGAAGGCTGG
Source organism: Macaca thibetana thibetana (assembly GCF_024542745.1). Lineage (NCBI taxonomy): Eukaryota > Metazoa > Chordata > Mammalia > Primates > Cercopithecidae > Macaca > Macaca thibetana. Next base: position 19,542,307 of record NC_065594.1, read on the forward strand.
TGGGGGTCTGCCCAGTAGTCTCTTGCCCACTGTGTGCCTTTAGGCTACAGCCTCCTGGGTCCCGGGCCCCCTCCCCTCCCCCATGGCACACTGGGGAGGATGCTGACCCTGAGAATGGTGCAACCATCTGCCTGCCCCTGGCCGCCTGTCACCAGCAAGTGAATGCTCCTGGGCTCAGTTCTGTGTCTGCAGTAGGAGGGTGTTTAGCCACATGTAGTCTCAGCTTTTGACATTTTATGTCTTTCAGTCAATCTGTCAAAGATCTAGAACCTATGGTGATAGAATTTAAAAGTCTACCTTTTCCTATTTATGTGCATACAGGTATTTGGGTACCATATTTATAATTTACCGTTAGTTTGAAAGATAGAAATTGCAACAGTATGGTTGGGAGGCTGGTATGTAAGGCATCTGCTGGTGGACATGTTTTGAACACGTATTGGTCCCTTATGTGTACTGACACACTGTCCCCATCACTGTTGGACAGGTATTTCTCCCTGTGCTGGCGACACAGAGATGCCCGTCACTGAGGTAGAGCTGCGATGGGTAGTCTAATTTCTGAGGACAACGGAACCCATTCCTGGGGGGATGGGATGGGGAAGAGGAGGGAGACTTGGTCTTTAGGTTGGGGCCTGGGCAGAGGAGGTGCCCATCAGTGACACAAAAACCTCTGTTCTGCTGTGAGGCCCATGGGATGCAAATGGAAAGCAGATTCCCACTTTAGAGGATCGTGGAGTCTTTGAGTGCTGGAGCTACAGCGACCTTTAGACATTGTTGGCTCCAGTGCTCGTTGAGTATGTAGAAAAAAGCCCACGAGGAGCAGTAGATTTGTTCAAGGTTATGCAACAAGATGGTGCGAAGACAGGGCAGGCCCGAGGTCCCTGGGTCCGTTGTCTGGCGGTGGTGCCGTCTCTGTTTTAGTACTCCGTAATGCGTCTGCAAAACACTGGAGGGGAGGGTGAGTTTGGAGCCTTTGGGCCCTGACTTTCTGGATGTGGAACTTGCTGGGCTTTGGGATTTTTCTGCCAGCCATTGGATAGGAGCAGAGGACCTGTAGTGTTTTGTGGCAGAGGTCACCCATGGAAGCGATCTGACTGTAAGCACACAGCCAGCTGCTGCCCGAGGTGATGTGGATAGAGCTTAAATGTGTTGTGGTGTGTATTTCTTCTTTTCCTTTTAAACAAAGTTTTCCCCGCCACACAGGTTTTCAGCCAGCTCATCTAGTCTAAAGTGCTGGGAAGTTCTCATTTCCCTATCTGCAATGGCTGTAAGAGATCTAGGTCCCTGATCAGCTAGGACGAAGGAGGATTTCAAGAACTTAGTTAGGTAATCAGACAATTATTGAAATGGGGGCACGTGGATCCCAAAAGTTAAATAGTCTTGGAGGGAAACTTGGTACCACTTTAAGAGTTAGTCATTCAGCAGCTCTAAAACAATGCAGTCACTACTTTGACTACTGTTGCAGTGTAGCTTGTTTGGCGTAGTTGGGGAATGTGGCATTTCAGATCATTGACGTTTATCTTCTCAAATGCCAAAATTAAAAACAACCCCAAACCTGTTTTGATTGGAGTTTCTTGAAAATGATATACCTCCCTGCCCTGTTAAACCTTTACGGATGGCCTCCAGAGGGGATTGAGGGCCTCACCTCTGCTCGGGTGGACCTGTCCTGTGGTGTGAGTCTGCTTCTCTCTTCTCACCTCTCTGCCTTCTTCAGAGCTGTCCCTTCCCTGAGACACTGCCCCTGCCCGGATAGATTTCCTCTGTATCTCAAGATTTAGTGATTCTATGTCAAGGACTGAAAATCCAAACCACCACCCTTGGTAAAGTGTTAGGTACGACATAGTCTGAGTGCCTTTCCTGCGGAATAAGGTGCTTGGCTGGCCACCACACCGCCTAAAGAATGTTGTTATTTGTCTTTTAAGGAGAATAAGATCAGAAGTCTGACTTCTAGGCAAGTGGAGAAATATAATATTTATTCATGGCTTTATGGACTTGATAGATCTTTAAGAACCTACTAGGTGTCAGGCTCCGTGGTTGGTACTGGTGTTAGAACAGTCTTCTCTCACTTGAGGGCACCGTGAGCGCCATGACCGTGTCATTTGCGGTAAATTACACAGGAAGTTAGCTTACCCTCGCAGAGGACGGGAGACAGTTGTCCTAGCATTTGTACATTCATTAGCCTCCCCCTTCTCCCTGTTGGAAATGTAACTATCCCAGCTATACAGCAAATGTGTATTCTAGTAACCTGTGATGCCTGAACTGTTCAAGATGATCAACTTCAAAGATGAATGTGCTGAATTAAATGCTTTATGGCTAGATGCAGCTTATCTGCATCTAGGCTCTCTGAATTACACTCCCACTTAAAACATTCTGTCACCTCTTCTCTTGGAATAATTAAATTATTTTAATGTCATTCAGATATCTTTTTATCCTAGCCCAGCAGTACCTGGGAGAGAATGACTCAGGATTAATCATGGTAAAATCATATTAACTTATATTCCACTAATTCAGAATTGGGGATTATTTGGCAGTTAAAGGCAGAAGTGTGTCATTCCTCTCCTGGAAGAAATGAACAGTAACGATGGGCTCACACAGATCATATTGCTTGTTGTTTAAAAAAGAGATCAAAAGCCGGGCGCGGTGGCTCACACCTGTAATCCCAGCACTTTGGGAGGCCGAGGCGGGCAGATCACGAGGTCAGGAGATCGAGACCATCCTGGCAAACACAGTGAAACCCCGTCTCTACTGAAAATACAAAAAAATTAGCTGGGCATGGTAGCGGGCGTCTGTAGTCCCAGCTTCTCGGGAGGCTGAGGCAGGAGAATGACATGAACCCAGGAGGCGGCGGAGCTTGCAGTGAGCAGAAATTGTGCCACTGCACTCCAGCCTGGGCGACAGAGCGAGACTCCGTCTCCACTTTCCAGAGTTTAGGTGGAATAACTATGTATAATGTCAAAGTCAGGAAGTTGCATTTGTCAGATATTTTCTGTAAGCCTTCTTTTGCATTTTGATGAAGGTTTAAGAGCTCCTCTCAGGTCCAGGAGGAGATGGTAAATGCTAACCACTGGGAGTTCCCACGACACCAACCCTGCTACAGGGTGTGGGGATGTGGTAGGGTGGTTACAGTTCATTCCTTTTCTGCTGTTTAGAATTTTTATTAAAATGATTTCACGTGGCTGGGCATGGTGGCTCATGCCTCCCAGCATTTTGGGAGGCCGAGGCAGGAGGATCATTTGAGGCCAGGAGTTCGAGACCAACCTTGGCAACATGGTGAAACCCCCATCTCTATGAAAAGTACAAAAATTAGTCAGGTGTGGTGGCGGGCACCTATAATCCCAGCTACTCGGGAAGCTGAGGCACAGGAATTCCTTGAACCTGGGAGGTGGAGGTTGCAGTGAGCTGAGATTGCACCACTGCACTCCAGCCTGGGTGACAGAGCAAGATACCATCTCAAAAAAAAAAAAAAAAATTATTTTGTGCAGTGTAGACTTTGCTGTATTTAATATTCTTATAAAAGTATATAAATAAAGGATTTAAGCTAAGCATAAATAAATTTCAGTCCATTCTCTAAATACACGTTATTAATCGGTAGAGCTCAAATTAAAGAGGTTTTTCTATAGAATGAAATATTTAGCTCTTTGGGGATTAATTAGCCAGACTCCTTGTTTCCTTTCTGTGGTGCCGGGTCTGATCAGTCCCACTGGGCGTTAGGCAAAGTGAGTGAGGAAGTCTTCCCACGTTTCCCCTCCCTTTCTGGGGTTTCCGTTTCACACACACACAGTAGCCACTGGTTACTAACCACTTACGTAACTGGTGCTGTGCTAAGCCTGTCTCCTCCATTTTTATTTAATCCTCATGCTAACCCTATGAGGTGGCATGGATGAGGAGCTGAGGCTCAGAAGTTACGTGGCTTGTCCAGGATCTCGCAGCAAAGCCGTAGTCCCTCTGACCCTATTGCTCAGGCTCCTACATGCTCACTGCACTGCTGCATCCTCTGCCTGCCACTGTTGAGCACATGTCTGTCTCTCTCCCCTGCCTGGCATGAGCTCCTTCAGGGTGCGACTTAGATGCCAGGCACATCAAGGGCCTGCTATAAATCGTTTGCTGGACATGGCTGGAAGGTTTTGGAGGAAAAGAGGTTGAAATGAACTGAAGCAGGGGTAAGTTCTGGGGTAGGCTGCCTGTGCCTTCTTTCCATAGATAATGGAAATGTAGCCTCATACTAGAGCAGTCATCTGTCCTGATTCCAGGGGGCACAGCGTGTGTACTGACCGGGCAGCCCTTTGACACGATGAAAGTGAAGATGCAGACGTTCCCTGACCTGTACCGGGGCCTCACGGACTGCTGCCTGAAGACTTACTCCCAGGTGGGCTTCCGTGGCTTCTACAAGGGGACCAGCCCAGCACTAATCGCCAACATCGCTGAGAACTCAGTCCTGTTCATGTGCTATGGCTTCTGCCAGCAGGTGGTGCGGAAAGTGGCTGGACTGGACAAGCAGGCAAAGCTGAGGTGAGTCAAGGACACACGCTTTGTTTTATTTTTAAAAACCCCACAAAACTGGGAAGGCATGGTGGCTCATGCCTGTAATCCCAGCACTTTGGGAGGCAAAGGCAGGAAAATGGCTTGAGGCTAAGACTTCAAAACCAGCCTGGGCAACATAGCAAGATCCCCATCTCTACAAAAAATAAAAATTAAAAAACATCTACTGTTGTAGGGTCACAATTTTACTGATGCCTTATGTGGAAGAACATTTCTTTTTAAAAAAATAACTGCTTTCCTTTTATTTATGAAGTTATACATTGTCATCATATAAAACTTTGATTTATGATTGTCATCATGTAAAACTTGGAAACCACATATGCACGTCACAGAGGAGACCTGCTCGTCATCCACCACTGAGAACGAACCGCCCTGCGGTTTCAGTTTTCTCCAGTAGAATGCTGTTCAAATGCAGCTGGCGGTGCTACCTGTCGTCAGCAGACATGCTGCACTAAAACTGTAGATGCCGCTTATGATCCACGTTTTAGCTTTTCTTTCATTAGCAAAAAGCAGAGTATTGGAAGAGGTTGTCTGAGCCAGATGAGTTGGAGGAGTTTTGGGAAGGGTCGGAAATGTTTGCAAAGATGCAAGGGAGCCCACCTTTCACTGTCCGGATCTTCCCAAAACATCAGACTTCGCCTCGTTCTTGGTCTTGCCTTGGGTATTTATTATATAGAGGCTAAAGAGAATTCGGAAACCACTGGGATGTTTAGCTAGCCCTGCTTTGAACGTTGATTTCATTTTATACCACTTAAAATTATTATATAAGCTTCGAGATTGCAAAGGGCAGTCTTAGTTATTTCAGTAGGAGTTTGAAACCTGATTGCAGCTGCAGGTCCCACACAACTGAATTCGGTTCCTTGTGCACAGCAGTGTTCTCTGGAGGTGCCTGGAGGTCTGAAGGTATGCCCTTTTCTAGGCAGGAATTCCACCATGATGAGTAGAGCTCGAGGCTTGGGACTGGATACGATCGCCCAAGAAGACAGTGTAGACAGCGAGGAGGGCTGAGCATGAATGAGATGAGCCTCCAGCACAGAAAGGGCAGGCAGGAGGGCAGTAAAGAAACAAGCAGGGCACAGACCAGGAGAGTGTGGCGTGCCACGATGGAGACTGAACAGAAGCAAAAACCACAGACGACTGTAGTTTTGTTCCCTGTTGAGGGAGAGACACTCTATTAGAGAAGACCTGGACTTCAGTTCAGTTCAGTTTCCTTAGCAAAGGACAAAATGGGGAGGGAAGACAGGGAAACAGTAAGCAGCCACGTGAGATTCTGGAGAAGACCTGTGTCTTCTGAGCAAAGCAGCCCCTCCAGCCGCAGGACAGACAGTGACTCCTGTCTTGCATGAGCGAAACCACTGGGGATCTGGCCCTGCCTGCCCCTCCACTTTCTTGCTTCCTTAGCCTGTGAACAAAGTGAAGGACAGGTAAGAGCGTATTGCTTTTCTGCTGAGAACAATCTAATACCTTACAGCTGCATTTCCCCACACTGCTTTCAGAACATTGAATTGCTGGGTGTCCTTAAGAAAGAGTTGGGAAATTACGTCACAGTGTCTCTCTCATGAAGAATCACTCTGGGTACATTTATTTCATGTAGTGTATGTGTTATTTAGTTCATTAAAGATGCTTAAAGCTGGGCATAGTGGCTCACGCCTGTAGTCCCAGCACTTTGAGAGGCTTAGGTGGGCAGATTACTTGAGCCCAGGAGTTTGAGACCAACCTGAGCAACATGGCAAAACCCCATCTCTACAAAAAATACAAAACTTAGCTGAGTGTGGTAGCACACGTCTGTGGTCCCAGCTACTGGGGAGGCTGAGGTGGGAGGATTGCTTGAGCTCAGGAGGCAGAGGTTGCAGTGAGATGACACCACCGCACTCCAGCCTGGGCAACAGAGCGAGACCCTGTCTATCAAAAAAACAAAAGATGCTTAGTTGTTTTGCAGTAAAGAAACCATCCTGATGAACGTCGTCTAATCCAGTGCTCATCTTTTTTGAGCTTGGGCCTTTTTTTTCTTTTTCCATTCTGAGGAACAGTGTTTGCTGGTTACCTGTTGGGGAAATGCTCTCTTAGAGTCTGCAAAGCTCTGCCATGTGTATCATGTCTCCATAGCCCTCACCGTGATCCTGTGAGAAGAGCAAGGCAGATGTTCTCTCTGTTAGGGATGGAGGAACTAAGGTGCCAATATTGACATGCGCAAGGTCACCCCGCTAAGGCCTTGGACTTGTGTCCTCTGAGCTCCTGCCCAGTCTCCTTTCCATCAGACCACGGTTGGGGATCTGGAATGTTTTATAAGGGTCAGTTCTAGAGAGAAGATTAATCAGGAGCAGTGAAAGGAAAGAACTGCTTGTGAGAGCCTGTGGTGAATTTCTGCAATCACACTGTAAATATTTGTCTGTTCCCGGTTTCAGCATGACCCAGAGCGTTGTTCCGCTTTGACGTTTTGCTGGACAGGGTCTTACACAGCAGGAGGGCTCAGGTCCATGTTTGTTGAATATATGACAAACGGATGATTCTTACAAAATCCCATCCTATACTTACTACCATTTCAATTCCAGTTCTGCACATTCGTACTCCATGCAGAACCAGGGGCCCGTGCACCTCCTCCTGTGCACTAGTCGATGAAAGTATATATCGGAAAGCCAAAGTCCACTGCATATCTGATTTGACCGTGTCCTTGCACTATAAGAATGTGCTTGGTGTTCCTTCAGATGCCTGAGCCATTATTATATCTTCAACTCAATAGACTTCTACATTTATTGACAGCCACCTTTGTCCTGGCAAACTTGGCAGACCCTGGTTAATGCTCCTAATTGACTATTGCCTGTCAGCAGGTTAACAGAGAGTCCCTGAGGGAGGCCAACTGTGGATCTGCAGGCTGACTGAAAGACAGCAGAAACCATTTTAAGCTTTGGTTCTAACAAGCTGCTAAGGAGTGAAGTGGGGGAAAGGAGTGGACAGAACAGCACTGGATGGTTTCCACAAGCCATAAAAGCATGTGCAAGTACATTTGCGTACCTGGTTCTTCTTTGTTAATGGTTTTAGGCTTAATTCTCTAACATCAAAAGGAAGTCTGCACTGCAAGCAGTGTCTTCCTACTGAAAGAAAGCCCCACTCCAGGCCAAGTCTTCTGAAAGATTTGGGTGTATCAAAGGCCAGCTCAGCCTCTGGGAACCCCCCCTTGCATCTGGCCATGGCACAGAAGCTAGACCGCCAGGGACTAGCAAACCAGGGCCAAGACTAGCGCAGCCTTGATTTTATATTAATCTTTAACACTGGAAAAACTTTAGTGCCCCTGAATATGGTAGGTCCCTCTGTGCTTTTTTTTTTTTTTTTTTTTTTTTTTGAGAATGGAGTCTCACTCTGTTGCCAGGCTGGAGTGCAGTGGTATGATCTTGACTCACTGCAACCTCTGCCTCCCGGGTTCAAGCAATTCTCCTGCCTCAGCCTCCCAAGTAGCTGGGACTACAGGTGCGCACTACCATGCCCACCTAATTTTTGTATTTTAGTAGAGATGAGGTTTCACCATGTTGGCCAGGATGGTCTTGATCTCTTGACCTCATGATCTGCCCACCTCGGCCTCCCAAAGTGCTGGGATTACAGGTGTGAGCCCCCGTGCCCGGCTCCGTCTGCGCTTTTGCTCACAGTTTGGAGAAAAATTGTTAGGGGATTCTCTCTCTACCTGGGTAGTTAGCTGAGGAGATTCCCACCCACCCTTGGGGGTTTTTGGAAATCTGTGAGGGCGATCTTGGCTGTCCAGTGAGAGCGCGATGCCAGCATTGAATGGGTGTCAGGGAACCAGTTCAGTCCTTCCTCCCCAATGAAGGATTGTCCCACCCCAAATGCCAGTCATGATCCTATGACGCAGCACTCTTCCGGGGCTGGAAGGGACCTTCTATCCCGACTCCCGTGAACCATGAACTCGCAGAGAAGCCTTTCTTTTGAAACACTTCTCAGACTTTTCCCCATATTCATTTTTTTTTTTTTTTTTTTTTTTTTGAAAGCGTCTCACTGTGTCGCCCAGGCTGGAGTGCAGTGGCATGATCTCGGCTCACTGCAACCTCCGTCTCCCTGGTTTAAGCGCTTCTTGTGCCTCAGCCACTGGGGTAGCTGGGATTACAGGCGTGCACCACCAGGCATGGCTAATTTTTAGTAGAGACAGGGTTTTGCCATGTTGGCCAGGCCTCAAGTGATCTGCCTGCCTTGGCCTCCCAAAGTGCTGGGGTTATAGGTGTGAGCCACACGCCTGGCCTCCCATATTCTTGAACTCTTAATGGATTCCAGTTTCACAACCCTGCTAGTGACCTTTGGCTGCTGGTACTAAATCCATACAGGAGGCGAATGTTTCTGTTTTTGTATTTGTGCATTCATCGCGCTGCCTAGTTTAGATTTCCAGTTCAGCCATTTCACCTAATACCATTGAGCTTGCAGACTTGTACTGGCTTCACCCACTCCCGTGGCACCATTTTACCCTCTTCTGTGTTGCTGAGGTGGTAGGTCATCCGCTGAACTGGAAAATCTTTTTGTGATGCAGCAACTTTTGGTTAAAATTTTTTCTGGCTTTTCATCTGTGGCAGTTACATTGCACATCTGGCTGCTCCAGGTTGGATTGTGGGCGTGTGGGGATAGTCTTAGAGCCTAGCTTTGTTTAAAACTTAGGGCAAATACACTGAAGTATTAATAGTGCGTGTTTTTCAGTGGGGGACTATGGGTAATGTTTTTCTCCTTGCCTTTGGGTTTTTTTGTGGAGTTTTATTTTGTTATGTTGCAATGTATCTTGGCTTTGGCTGCTGTAACAGAATACTACAGACTGAGTGACTAAAACAAACATTTCTCATAGTTCTAGGGGCTGAAAAGTCTAAGATCAAGGTTCCAGCAGATCTGGTGTCTGACGAGGGCTTGTTCTTAATTTGAACATAGCCATCTTCTCACTGTGTCCTCGTATGGCAGAGAGTGAGCGATCTCTCTGGCCTGTTCTTCTAAGGGACTAATCCCATCACAGTGGCCCTATCTTCATGACCTCATCTATACCTGACTATTCCCAAAGGCCCCATCTCCTAACACCATCACCTTGGGGGGATCAAATTCAGTCCATAGCGCTGTGTGTAATCAAAAGAATATGGGTGTTGCAGTCAGGAAGACCTGGGTTCACATCTTAGCAAATAGTAGCTGTGTGACTGGCCACATTATCTCATCTCTAAGTGTCACTTCCCATAGGGAATTGGGGTGCTGCTATCTGCCTTACAGGGTTGTGGGATCCTTAGATGAAACAGCACATGCAAGTTTCCTTCCTTTCATCATTTTTTTAGACATGGAGGTCTCTCTTTGTTGCCCAAGCTGGAATGCAGTGGCTATTCACAGATGCAGTCATACCACTGTAGCCTAGAACACATGGACTCAAGTGCTCTTCCCACCTCAGTCTCCTGAGTAGCTGAAATCACAGGTTCATGCCCTCACAGCTGGCTCCTTACCCTGCTTTATCACCAGAGTGCCCTCCGTGTGGTGGGTGCCGAAGGAATGAAGAAGCTGAGGGGTAACTGTCTGCTTGTGTGCTTTCAGTGATCTGCAGAATGCAGCTGCCGGTTCCTTCGCCTCTGCCTTTGCTGCACTGGTGCTCTGCCCCACGGAGCTCGTGAAGTGCCGGCTGCAGACCATGTATGAGATGGAGACATCAGGAAAGATAGCCAAAAGCCAGAAGTAAGCACCACTTGGGCACAAACGTCAGGTCTCTATGGCCCTAGTGAATTGGATGATTTCTCATTTTATATTGTACTAAAGTGGCAGATGTGGAAGCCGATTTATCTACTCAAAATATTGTTTCTAGAATGCTTTCCCCTATCAGTCAGAGATTTTCTGAAAGGATTGGCTGTGATTAGACCCACCACCCACTGCATAGAAAGTCTTAGACAGATATTTAATACCCCAGAACTGGAGAAACCAGGAGCTTAACACCCTTTTTGGGCTCTTGGAAACGTAAGGCGTGATCTTCAACCATTTTTGGAGGTACATAGTGGGTGGCTTCTGAACTTTGCCTTAGACCTGAGCCTTCATAAGTGCCAATTTGGATTCTGAGATGAATATTTGATGCCCACTTCCAGGTTTCACATGGGTATTCAGGCTGATTGCCCCAGTTCCTAGAGGTAACTTTCCTTACCCCACTTATCCCCAGTCCTTCAAGTGTACCTGCAAATGGTCCAAGTTCTGAGAACATTAATCAGTACTTTTGTAAGCATAGCTACTCTTCAATGATTAAATCACTCTCTAGCTCACTCTTGAAAACACATTCCCATTATCCTCGGAGAGTGCTGTGTCATACACAATTTGATTTACTTGAATTGGAAAGCAATTTATTATCCTTATTAACTGCAAAACTTGCCTACTTATCTTGACATCTGGCCGAGTTCTGACCAAGGATATTGCTGTGGTTAACTCAAAGCCTATAAATCTGCTGGGAAAAAGCAGTAGATAAATTGACCATTTTCAGGGATCAGTCCCTACTCAGTGAGAATGGGGTTTGGAAGAGTGCCCTGTTTTCTACACCCCTGAGACACATTACAACCAATTTGAATCTAATATTCATTGCGTAGAAGTCCAAGAGTGTAAGTCTTTAAAACTTTTTATTCAGATATACACATAGTATCATGAATGCACATGTAAGTCACAAGTATGCAGTTCTATATTTAGTGACACAATTTATGTGCCTTTGTAACCTGTGTCCAGATTAACAAATAGAACATTAACACCACCCAGGAAGCTGCCCTCATGTCCCTTGGAAGTAATTCAAGGTAATTAAAAGATAGTAATAGTTATATCCAAAGGACTTAGGCAGATCGACACCTTGAATTATCAGCTGACTTTGTATTTGAGGTCTAGCAGTGTTCACAGAAAGCATATGGTATGGTAACTTGGGGCTAAGCCTCGGATTGGAAGGGAGGTTAATTGTGTTGAGCTGGATTACTTTTATTAAATTCCATGTAGCAGTGCCTTCTGAAGCTCTCAGAAGGAAAATAGTTATTAAACGTCTGTGGCCTTTATTACCTTGGGACTTGATCCTTTATCTATCCAAGCCAAGTCCCCTTCTTGCTGAGAACAAAGTATGGAGAGAGGGATTCACTGAGTTGCACTGAGTGTGTGATTTCTTGGCCTGTTCTTAGCAGGGATAAACCCGCCCTGGTAGCCCCCCAGTATGAAGGGGAGTCAGACAAAAAGTGTTCTGTGTTCTGGCTGCTACAGGAGCAGGGCTGTGATCTGCTTAGAAGAAATTCTCCTGCATCCCTGGTGCTCTGAGAAATAAATTCTTGGTGCTTCTGCATAACAGGAGCTATAACTTGTTCTCAGAATTTGTCTTGCCTTCAAACAACATTTACTCCTTCACTCATTTCTCTGCACTAAAACAAAACAAATCCTATAAGCACCTGAACAGATTTCCCAAAAACACACCAGAAAGATTGAGGAAATAGGAATCACGGCGATAAAGGACCGGGCAATAAAATGCCATTTTATGCTTGCTGAGTTTAGATAATTCCTTCCTGTAAATAAATTTCCTTCCCACAGAAGGATGCCTTTTAGTCTCAGTTCCTGGCTCTTCATTCAGAAAATCAGCTTCTTCCTTGCTAGTGCTTGACCAGATCTGTTAACTGGTTGCAAATGCCCTTGTCCTTTCTTCCTTCCCACCTGCCATAACCATGCTCTTTGTGTTTCCTCCCAGTACAGTGTGGTCTGTCATCAAAAGTATCCTTAGGAAGGATGGCCCCTTGGGCTTCTACCATGGACTCTCAAGCACTTTACTTCGAGAAGTACCGGGCTATTTCTTCTTCTTTGGTGGCTATGAACTGAGCCGGTCCTTTTTTGCATCAGGGAGATCAAAAGATGAACTAGGTAAATGTGTTTGCGTTGACAGCAGTGGGGTGTGATGGTGTTTGCTCCTTACAGGTGTGGTTTCTGTGGATTCTCTGCCCTTTGTGCTCTCCTCCCCACATTGGTGGCTGCATCTGGCACAGGGAAGCTTCTGGATGCCAGAAGGTAACATGGTGGCAGGCAGTTGATAGCACCCACCCTCCAGGCCTGATAATTTCCTTAGGACAGGGCCTGAAGCAGTACATCCCAAACTTTCTTACTGGAATAAAGTTTGTTAATTTTTCTGGATCTATATTAGGGGAGAAGAAATCCAGAAATGACTTTCCCAATTGGGGAATCACCTATAAATAATCTTGAAATAAGCTTAAAACTTGGTCATCTTAATAGTGTTTTGAGAGCAGCGGAAACCATAGTTCTTTGTAGCTTATCATGTTTAGCTGGTTGGTTTAACTACACGCGATGTTTGGCTCACATAAGTGAGTTGTTCTTACCATCTCTCTCAGTGTGTGTTGAATCTATTCTGTGGTTAGTCAAGCTCCCAGACTTAACTGCTATGTTTAATAAAAACAATTTTGGCGTTTAATGGTAAAGGAAGAATCAGGGCTATTAAAATACTTAAGAGTGAGAAAGTTGAAAAAAGACGTAGATTGTGTTTGGCCTGTCTTCTCCCCACTGTAGGGGGTTGCCACTCAGCTGGAGGCCTGCTGGTTCATGTGGGCCAGCCCTCGATACCTCAGTGACCAAACTAAATATAACCCTCACTAGGGCTTCTTGTACTTGGCACGACCCAGGGGTAGACCTGGGCTACCAAACAAAACCTTGTGTTCTTAGAGCTTGGTAACAAGAGCTTTGACCGTTTCCTCAAAGAATTGTATTCTGCCGCATTAGCATTTTTATTTTCATCTACCTGCAGCCATTGCTACATTGACTTCTGGAAATGCCACATCAGCTGTTCTTGAGACAAAATTCCATTTGCTATTTTTTTTTTCTCTAGGCCCTGTCCCTTTGATGTTAAGTGGTGGAGTTGGTGGGATTTGCCTCTGGCTTGCGGTATACCCAGTGGATTGTATCAAATCCAGAATTCAAGTTCTTTCCATGTCTGGAAAACAGGCAGGATTTATGAGAACCTTTATAAATGTTGTGAAAAATGAAGGTGAGTAAATACCTGTTTCTCAAGCATCCATATACATGTTAAAATCTGAGATATGGGCCAGACGCGGTGGCTCATGCCTGTGATCCCAGCACTTTGGGAGGCCGAGGTGGGCAGATCACGAGGTCAGGAGATTGAGACCATCCTGGCTAACACGGTGAAACCCCATCTCTACTAAAAATACAAAAAAGATTAGCCGGGCGTGGTGGTGGGCACTTGTAATCCCAGCTACTAGGGAGGCTGAGGCAGAAGAATAGCGTGAACCCGGGAGGCGGAACTTGCAGTGAGCCGAGATCGCACCACTGCACGCCAGCCTGGGCGACAGAGCGAGACTCCGTCTCAAAAAAAAAAAAGAAAAAAAAAATCTGAGATATGAACTTCTCTGTTTTGATTGGAGAAAGAAAGAGGACAGTAACACAGAAACTCTGTGTCCCAAATAGAGCACAGATACCTTGTCTATTACTCATGGTAATCCTCCCTTAAATCTGTATAACAGGTAAAGTTTTACAAAGTATTTACACCTTCCTTCCTTATCTAATTCAATCTTCATAACCACCCTGGGCAGTACTAATAGTATAAACAGGTCTCCAGCTTCAAGGTTGGTGCTCCTGCCACTGCCCAGGTGAAGCTGCAGAGCTGCTGCCACCTCTCTCTCCATGGTTGCCTCTGTCTGGCCATCTCAGGCCTTAGCTCTGCCGCATCCATATACTAAGAGTGAACCAAGCATGGATTTGGGGTATGTTACCTGAGCATCAGTCAGTTTTGCCAGGAGACCTGATACTTGTCCTTGTTTCTGTTAGTCTATTTAGGGAAAGCTGGGAATGCATCCTTCCATGACTTGTGCTAGCACTGTTGTCTGGGTTTGCATATGTAAATACACCGGTGCTATGCAGCTGCGTGGGTGTCCCCAAAGGAGGGATTGTTGCAGTCTTTGATCGCCCTTTTATTTGCTAGGAATAACGGCCTTATATTCTGGACTGAAACCTACTATGATTCGAGCATTCCCTGCCAATGGAGCACTCTTTTTGGCCTATGAATATAGCAGGAAGTTGATGATGAACCAGTTGGAAGCATACTGAAGTGTCTTGGTGAGCCTGAGCCAAGCACAGGTGTTTGAGGACTACAGTTCATCTCAGGGTTTCTTGGAGTACAAGACCAGTGTGAAGTTATTCTGATTTCTTGGGAATTTTGCTTTTTGTCTTCCTTTCTACCCTACATCTTAAACTTTATGGAAGAACCTCTATTTTGCATCATATTGTTTCTGCCCATAATCGTACTGAAATAGAAAAGTCACCTCACTTGCTCTTGGTAAAATATAGAGTGGTCAGTAGCCTTATGCGCCTAATTCAAAAGGCAGAATATAGTTCCTACAACCTCCACTTGTACATGCAATTTGGACATTATGTGTTGAGGGAAACACAGTTTGGTTCCATGTTTATTTCAAATATCAGAAAAACCCAGAGGTGATCATTTCTCATGAAGATGCTTATAAATGGTTGCTTAACCCATTCTAGATGTAGGGTCTGCTTAATGGGTATACTTTTCTAAGTGGTTGATTATTATTATTATTTTTTTGATATGGAGTCTCACTCTGTCACCCAGGCTGGAGTGCATTGGCATGATCTCAGTTCACTGCAACCTCTGCCTCCTGGGTTCAAGCAATTCTCTCACCTCAGCCTCCCGAGTAGCTGGGATTACAGGTGCACGCCACCATGCCCAGCTAATTTTTTTTGGTATTTTTTGTAGAGACGAGGTTTCATGTTGTCCAGGCTGGTCTCGAACTCTTTACCTCAAGTGATTTGCCCACCTCGGCCTCCCAAAGTGCTAGGATTACTGGTGTGAGCCACCATGCCTAGCCAGTGGTTGAATTTTTAAAAAAGTGTTCATGGGGTACTTGAAAACGAAAATATTCTTCTAGATTTGTAAGACAGTATACCTGCATACTGGTGTGGCTTCCACACTTGAGTAAAAGCTTCAGAGTAGGCATCCTAGATTTCCCCAAGATGCTGTACTCTTAAAAGAGTGCCATTCATTTTCTTGGTGGGATCATATTCCACACTGACTATATTGCTGGGGGTGGCCCAGAGGGTCAGGCCTTTGGGAAATAGCACAGCCTTTACCAGCTTCCCTTCTCTCCCCAAGAACTTCCCCTCTTGGACTTTAGATTGAGGAAGGGGCTGAGTGGTAGGCAGTGCCGCTGTGCTTTGATGAAGACCCACGTGGCTGGCAACAGCTCTTACCTTTTGTCTCTGGGTCCTGGCCTGGGTAGGATTCCTGGGTGTTCTGTTGGCTCATTTGGGGCCATCAGTCCACTTTGGACCACTCACTGTCTGCTCTGCCTCCACCAATCGGAAACCCTTCCAAGGAACAGTGAGAGCCAAAGCCAAGAGAAGCCTTCCTCCCTATTTGGTGATTGTGTGACCGTGGGTGAAATCCTCTCTCAGAACTAGAAAGAACTCAGTGCTTTTACTCTATAGTGAGTAATGTCAGGGCTGACCCATCCTGAAGTCTATCTTGCCATGCTTTTACAGCGTTGGAGGCTTCTCCATTTGGTACTGGCAGTCAGCAAGTCTTAATGATGACTGTATATGGGATATGAGTTTATAAAGCAATGCAACATAAGCAATTGTAGGCCAGGCGCGGTGGCTCACGCCTATAATCTTAGCACTTTGGGAGGCTGAGGTGGGTGGATCACAAGGTCAGGAGTTCGAGAACAGCCTGACCAACATGGCGAAACCCCATCTCTACTAAAAATACAAAAATTAGCTGGGCGTGGTGGCGTGCGCCTGTAATCCCAGCTACTCAGGAGACTGAGGCAGGAGAATCACTTGAACCCGGGAGGCAGAGGTTGCAGTGAACTGAGATTGTACCACTGCACTGCAGCCTGGGTGACACAGCGAGACTTTGTCTCAAAAAAAAAAGAAAAAGAAAAGCAATTATACTTAACCATGCCACATATATGTGTTCACTGACCACAAATTCACTGACCAACCAACCAAACTCCACACTTCATCTGATCCCCCACAGACTTGGGGATGGACAGCTGTTCTTTGGCCATATGGTATAAGAGGGTCATTCTTGTCACTACTAAAGTTAACCTCATCATTTTGTGCTGCTCCAAGACCAGCAGGGTATCTTCCAATAAAGTGTTCCTAAGCAGCCTGTATACTGAGTGCAAGCAGGCTAACAATTTGAGTAAGAGTCCATACCATGTATGTGTTTCTGTCAGCAGAATGTACATGTTGTACAAAACCTCCAGGTTCCTTAAGCTTTTTGCTGTCCATGAATCCTCTGTGGCAACTGTCGTCATAGAGCCAGAAGCCAGAGGGTCAGGGATATGAGGGACTGACAAACAGCAGGGGACATCTGGGGAGATCATCCCTGTCATGTCTCTTGTGCCACAGGGCTATTATGGCTGGTCTTCCATTTGCTTTTTCTTTCTTTAAGTAAAAACCATTTTTCTACTTTGCTTTTCTCTCCATACTTAAATGGTCAGTAGCTACTGAGTGATGCTTTATCTGAATAGGCCTGGATTGAAGCAAAATATAAATGGGACTGGCTTTCCACAGGAAGTAAACTGCTTCAGAGCCCACAGTCCCCTGCTCAGTGCCCAGAAACAAGTCAGTCATCCCTGTTGGCAGTAAATCTTCCCACAGGCTGTCCATTGGAGATTTAACTATAGATCTTCAATAGAAAGAGTCTGAGGCAAGTGGGAGTGAGGAATGGAAGCTTAGGTTGGGAGAATTTTTTTTCATTCTGTTTGCTTAATTCAGAGTCCCGTTTGTGGTATTTCATATCTGTACTCCAGGCAGAAATATAACTTGAAAATACTGTGTCTAAAGACATTTCAGTGTTCTATCATTAAATTATTTACTTAATATTTGAGTCTGATGAATTTCATTGAAGTTCTTTACATCCATGTTAGGAACCAACTGTCAGGAATGTTAAAGAGTTATGTGTAGTAGTGTTTCAAGGCAGCGGTTTTACTGCAACAAGCATTGTATTCAGTCAGCAAGACACCTGATGTAATTTCACTATAGGTGACAACAGTATTTCCATGCACTGAAGTTATGGAACTTGGCTCACCAGAATTACTTTCTCCCTCCACCTCTTTTTATCCCTCTATTTTAAAAAATAGTTAAACTGTCTCCTCTTAAGTTTTGGATGATTCCATTCCAAGTTACTAAATTCTACTTAAGAAAACACGTATCTGAAGTGCCAAGATGGCTGACTAGAAGCAGCTAGTGTGCGCAGCTCTCACAAGAGGAGACAGAGTGGTGAGTGAACACGAGCTCTTCAGGTTGGTCATCCAGCAGGTTGTGTTGGGATTCAAGGAAGCAGTGGTGAGTCATGGAGAGCAGAGGGGAATAAGGCAGGACAGCCACCCACCTGGGATTGGTGCAGAGCAAGGGGAGGCTCCCTACAGCAGGGAAAGGGTGAGCGAGTGAAGGCTCCTGGGGACTCACACTTCTGCCATGGACCTTTGCAATCCCCGGGCACAGGAGATCATCCATGACTCCACTTACCCTCCCCCCGCCACACACACACCCTGGGGCTCTAGACTGACACAGAGAGCTGCTTGGAGTCTGGGCAGAGCCACTGCTCAAACCAGTGTGGATCCCTGAGCTGCTATGGCCCCAGCTGCCATAGTCCGGCCAAGGTAGGCCAGGCTCTCTCGTGTGCCCCTAGGATAGGGGCCATCTCCATGGTGCTGAGGAGTGGACAGACTGCAGGCCTCACCTCTGCTGCACCTTGCCAGGCAAGGCCCACTGGCCTGGGCCTTCATCGCAGCCATCCTGCCCCCTGCCTGTACACTCCAACTGGTCACAGCCCTCATTTCTCTGGGATGGAGTGCCCAGAAGTAACCAACAGACCCTCTGCCCTGCCGTAGCCTGTGCCCCTGCTGCCCCCAGGCTGGAGAGGGAGCAAAAAGCCCAACAGCTGTCATGGGCCTCCAGCCTGCCACACCTGGCATATGGAAAGGCAACCCAGACCGTTTTCCACACGAGTCCCTGGTCCTGCTGCTACTCACTGGGCAGGATGGCTCCTGGCTTGGGCCCCCAGCATAGCTCCTGCCTGATCACCAGTTGGTGGTGGCTCTGTGTTTCTCTGGGATGGAGCTTCCAGAGACAACTGACAGGCGTCTGCAGTTGCTGCCACCACAGTACCCACTCTTGCTTCCCCCAGGCTAGGGAGGGAACAAAGAGCCTGACTACTTTCTCAGCATCCTACAGAGAGGAGGCCAGACTGTCTTCTGGGTCGGGTTGCCTGACCTCCCTGCTCTTCAGGCAGGGCCCCCAGCTTGGGCCCAGCCGCACAGCTGCCCCAACCCTGGCTGATAACAATTGGCTGTGGTTTTGCATTTGTCTGGGGTAGAGTCCCCAGAGGCAACTGATAGGCCCTCTGCCATTGCCACTGCCCGGGTCTACACTCCTGTTGTCTCTAAGCTGAGGAGGGAACAAAAAGCCTGAGCTTGCCCTGGGGCTGCAGCGTGGCAGCTTGGGAGTGCCAAGGCGAGATCTGTAGCAGGCACTAGAGCAGGAGAGGAGCCCACACTCTCAGAGTACTGAGAGGGCTGTTACATGAACCTGTGGGCTACCACAGCAGTGGGTGTGCCTCCCTATGCAGGGCCAGCTGGCTGGGAAAAGGGTGGCCTATTTCCCTACCTCAGCCTCTGCCTGAGGGAGCACACCTGACAAAAGAAACACGGGCACAGTGCCATTGGTTGGAAGGGGCTCCCCCAGGGCCCAAGAGCGGACCTGATGAGGTGGTCACCTCTCTTCCCACTGTACCGCAGAGCACAGCCAGAAACACCAGGAAATACAAAGGAGCCAAGTGGCTAAGATCTATCTACCGACCATTACTCCTAAGTGCCATCTACTGGAATTCAGCCCAAACTACAAAAATAGTTTGCTAATATACCTTCCTGTAAAACCAAGGTAAGAATTCAAGCACAAATAAAGACCCTGCATGGAGTCTTGGCCCTCGGAAAACATGAAGAAATGCAGCCAACTGACTATGCTCAACTTACACCACAGTTAAAGGAATACCAACCCTCTCAGATGAGAAAGAATCAGCGAAAGAACTCTGGCCATTCAAAGAGCCAGAGTGTCCCCTTACCTCGAAATGAGTCCGCTAGCTCCCTAGCAATGGTTCTTAACCAGTTGGAAATGGCTGAAATGACAGATGTAGAATACAGAATCTGGATGCCAAGGAAGCTCATCAAGATTCAGAAGAAAGCTGAAAATGAATCCAAGGTTTCCAGTAAAGTGATCCAAGAGCTGAAAGATGAAATAGCCATTTTAAGAAAGAACCAAACTGAATTTCCATAGCTGAGAAATTCACTGTAAGAATTTTATAATACAATTGGAAGTATTAACAGCAGAACAGACCAAGCTGAGGAATCTCAGAGCTTTTCTAACCAACTCAGACAAAAATAAAAAAAGAATTTAAAAAAATGAGCAAAACTTCTGAGAAATACTGGATTATGTAAAGAGACCAAGTCTGTCACTCATTGGCATTCCTGAGAGAAAAGGAGAGAGAATAAACACTTGGAAAATATATTTGAGGATACAGTTTATGTAACTTTCCCTAATCTTGTTAGAAAGGTTGACATGCAAATCCAAGAAATACAGAGAACCCAAGCTAAATACTATATAAGATGGTCATCCTCAAGGCACATAGTCATCAGATTCACCAAGGTCAATGGAAAAGGATAAAGTCTTAAAGGAAGCAGAAGAGAAGGGCCAGGTTATGTATATGGGGAAGCCCATCAGGCTAACAGCAGACTTTTTAGCAGAAACCTTACAAGCCAGAAGAGATTGGGGATCTGCTTTCAGTGTCCTTAAAGAAAATAAATTCCAATGAAGAATTTCATATCCCACCAAAAAGCTTCATAAGTGATGGAGAAATAAAATGCTCAGAGAAACAAGCACTTAGGGAATTCATTTTAACTAGACCAGCCTTATAAGAGATCTTTTAGAAAGTGCTAAACGTGGAATTGAAAGAACCTGCTACCACAAAACACATTTAAGCACATAGCTCATAGGCAATACAGAACAACCACACAAACAAGTCTATACAACAACCAGCTAACAACATGATGACAGGATGAAAATCTCACATATCAGTACTAACCCTGAATGTAAATGGGCTAAACTCCTCACTTAAAAGGCAAAAAGTGACAGGCTGGATCAAAAGACAAGACTCAATCATCTGCTGTCTTCAAGAAACCTACCTCACTCCTGATGACATCCACAGGGTGAAAGTAAAGGGATGAAGAAAGATCTATCATGCAAATGGAAAACAAGAAAGAGCAGGAGTCGCTATTCTTATGTTAGATAAAACATGTTTTTAACCAATAAAAAGGACAAAAGAAGGGCATTATAGAATGTTGAAGGGTATTATAGAATGTTAAAGGGCAAAATCCAACCAGAAGACCTAGCCTAAATATGTACATAACCAATACTGGAGCGCCCAGATTCATAAAACAAGTTTTTCTTGGCCTACAAAAAGATTAAGACAACCACACAATAATTCAACACCCCACTGACAGCAATAGACAGATCACTGAGGTAGAAAACTAACTCTGTGCTTAAACTTGACAGTTGACCAATTGGAGCTGATAGACATCTACAGAACACTTTACCCAATAAACACAGAAGATACATTCTCATGTGCTCACAGAACATAATGTAAGATCAACCACATGCTTGGCCATAAAGCAAGCCTCATTAAATTCAAAAAGTTTGAAATCACACCAAGCACACACTCTGACCACAGTGCAACAAAAATAGAAATCAGTATCAAGATCTTTCAAAAATACATAAATACATAGAAATTAAATAACTTGCTCCTGAATCACTCCTGGGGTGAACATTTAAATTAAGGGAGAAATAAAAAAATTCTTTCAAATTAATGAAAATAGGGACAAAACATATCAAAATCTCTGGGATGCAGCTAAAGCAATGTTAAGAGGAAAGTTTACAGCACTGAAGGCCTTTGCCAAGAAGTTAGAAATATCTGAAATTAATATTCCTACTTTGCACTTAAGGGAACTAGGAAAAAAAAAGAATAAATGAACCCCAAAGCTGGCAGAAGAGAAACAACTAAAATTAGAGAAGCACGAAATGAAGTGTTTTTTGAGGTGCTGTTTTTTTTGGGTTTTTTTGTTTTTGTTTTTTTTTTTTTGAGACTAGATGCAAAAATCCACACAAAAGATCAATTAAACCAATAATTAGTTTTTTTTAAATAAACAAGATTGATAGGCTGATAGCTAAACAAAGAAAAAGAAGAACCAAATAAGTACAATCAGAAATGACAAAGATGACATTACAACCAATCCCACAGAAATACAAAAGATCCTCAGAGAATACTATAAACAACTCCATGCAAACAAATTATGTCATCTAGAGGAAATGGATAGGCCAGGCACGGTGGCTCACGCCTGTAATCCCAGCACTTTGGGAGGCCAAGGCGGGTGGATCACGAGGTCAGGGGTTCAAGACCAGCCTGGCCAACATAGTGAAACCCTGTCTCTACTAAAAATACAAAAAATTAGCCGGGTGTGGTGGCAGGCACCTGTAATATCAGTTACTCTGGAGGCTGAGGCAGGAGAATCACTTGAACCTGGGAGGCAGAGGTTGCAGTAAGCCAAGATTGTGCCACTGTACTCCAGCCTGGGCAACAGTGCGAGACTCTGTCTCAAAAAAAAAAAAAAAAAAAAAAAAAAAAAGGAAATGGATAAATTCCTGGAAACATAAAATCTCCCAAGATTGAATCAGAAAGAGATTGAAACCTTAAATAGACAAATATCGAGTTCTGAGATCAAATCATTAATTAAAAAATCTACCAACAAAGAAAAGCCCAGATGGAGCCACAGCTGAATTCTACCAGATGTAGAAATAACTGGTACTGGTTCTAGTGAAACTATTCCAAAGAATTGAGAATGAGGGGCTCCTCCCTAATTCACTCTATGAAGCCAGTATCAGCCTAATACCAAAATCTGGCAAAGACACACACAGAAATAAAACTTCAGGCCAATTACTCTGATGAACACAGACACAAAACTTCTTAATACTAGGAAACAGAATCCAGCACATCAGTAAGTTAACACACCACAATCAAGAAGGCTTCAGTCCAGGGATGCAAGGCTGGTTCAACATATGCAAATAGGCTGGGCACGGTGGCTCAGACCTGTAATCCAAGCACTCTGGGAGGCCGAGGCGGGCAGATCATGAGGTCAGGAGATCGAGACCATCCTGGCTAACACAACGAAACCCCATCTCTACCAAATATACAAAAAAAAAAAAAAATTAGCCAGGCGTGGTGGCGGGCACCTGTAGTCCCAGCTACTCGGGAGGCTGAGACAGGAGAATGGCGTGGACCCAGGAGGCGGAGCTTGCAGTGAGCCGAGATCACACTACTGCACTCCAGCCTGGGTGACAGAGCGAGACTCCGTGTCAAAAAAAAAAACCAACAAAAAAACAAAAACAAAAAAAAACAAACATGCAAATAAATGTGATTCACCACATAAACAGGACTAAAAGCCGAAACCACATGATCATCTCGATAGATGCGGAAACAGCTTTTGATAAAATCCAACATCCCTTCACATTAAAAACCTCAACAAATTAGGTATCAAAGGAACATACCTCAAAATAGTAAGAGCCATCTATGACAAAGCCACAGCCACCAACCTACTGAATGAGCAAAAGCTGGAACCAATCCCCATGGGAAATGAAACAAGACAATGATGCCCACTCTCACCACTCCTATTCAACATAGTACTGGAAGTCCTACCCAGAGCACTCAGTCAGGAGAAAGAAAGAAAGGCATCCAAATAGCAAAAAGAAAAAGTCAAACTCTCTCTTTGCTGATGATATTATTCTATATTCAGAAAACCCTGAAGACTGCCAAAAGGCTACTAGAACTGGTAAACAACTTTAGCAAAGTTTCAAGATAAAAAAAATCAATGTACAAAAATCAACAGCATTTCTATACACCAATAATGTCCAGGCTGAGAGTCAAATCAAGAACAGAATCCCATTTACAGTAGCCACAAAGAAAACGAAATACCTAGGAATACAGCTAACAAAGGATGTGAAAGATCTCTACAAGAACCACAAAACACTGCTGAAAGAAATCAGAGATAACAATTAAATGGAAAAACATTCCATGCTCATGGACTGGAAGAATCAGTATCACTCAAATGGCCATACTGCCCAAAGCAGTTTACAGATTCAGTGCTATTTCTATCAAACTACCAATGTCATTCTTCACAGAATTAGAAAAATGTATTCTAAAATTCATATGAAAGCAAAAGAGAGCCTGAATAGCCAAAGCAAATCTGAGCAAAAAGGGCAAAGCCAGAGGCTTCAAACTATAACGCTATAGTAGCCCAAACAGCATGGTATTGGTACAAAAGCAGACACAGACCAATGGAACAGAATAGAAAACCCAGAATCAAGCCTTACACTTAACAACCATCTGATCTTTGACAAGGCTGACAAAAACAAGCAATGGGGGAAGGACTCCCTAGTCAATAAATGGTGCTGGGGTAACTGGCTGGCTATATGCAGAATAATGATACTGGACCCATACCTTTCATCATATACAGAAATAAACTGGAGATAGATTTAAATGTAAGACCTCAAATGATAAAAATCCTAGAAGAAAACCTCAGAAATACCCTTCTTGACATTGGCCTTGGCAAAGAATTTTTAAGTCCCCAAAAGCCATTGCAATAAAAACAGATTGACAAGTGGGACCTAATAAAACTAAAGATTTTCTGCACAGCAAGATAAATGATTGACAGAGTAAACAGACAACCTACAGAACAGGAGAAAACATTTGCAAACTATGCATCCAACAAAGGTCTAATATCCATATAAGGAACTTACAGAAAATCAACACGCAGAAAGCAAATAACTCCATTAAAAAAATGGGTAAAGAACATGAACACATACTTCCCAAAAGAAGACCTACAAGTGACCAATGAACATATGAAAAAATGCTTCATGTCACTAATCGTCAGAGAAGTGCAAATCAAAACCACAATGAGATACCCTCTCACACTAGTCAGAATGGCTATTAATAAAAAGTCAAAAACAACAAATGCTGGCAAGGCTACAGAGAAAAGGGAATGTTTATGCATTGTTGGTGGGCATCTAAATTAGTTCAGCCACTGTAGAAAGCAGTCTGGAGACTTCTCAAAGAACTTAACAGAGCTACCATTTGACCCAGTAATCCCATTATTGGGTATATACCCAATGGAAAAAAGATCATTCTACCGAAAGACACGCACACTGATATGTTCATTGCTGTGCTATTTACAATAGCAAAGATGTGGAAGCTGTGCTATTCACAATAGCAAAGATAAGGAATCAACCTACGTGCCCATCAGTGGTGGACTGGATAAAGAAAATGTGGTACATATACACGATGGAATTCTACGCAGCCACAAAAATGAGCAAAATCATGTCTTTTGCAGCAGCATAGCTGGAGCTGGAGGCCATTATCCTAAGCAAATTAATAAAGGGACAGAAAACCACATAACACATGTTCTCGCTCATAAGAGCTAAACAACAGGTACTCTTGGACATAAATATGGGAACAATAGACACTGTGGACTACTCGAGGGGGATGGAGAGGAGTGCAGGTTGAAAAACTACCTATTGGGTACTATGCTTACTACCAGGGTATGATATACTGATGTGACAAACTTGCACACATACCCCCATGTTTAAAATTAAAGTCTTAAAACATGAGTATCATTCTGATATGTTTCTTGAGTTGTTCAAATAATCATTCATTTTGCATTCTAAGAAAGCAATACCCAGAGAGGTCTTAAACAAGTTTTCTTTGAATAAGCAAAAGCAGAATAGTGTAACAACTCATGATTTCCAGAAATTTTGGTGAGTCTTGGAGGTTTGGGGAAGAGAAACCTTAATGGTAATCTTATTTCAGAAAGTGAAATTCTTAAAATAAAAAAGGGGGTTTCTTTTCTTCCTGTATTGCTAGTATTGAAAAAGACAGATCTTACTCTTCCCTGAGCCAGCTAAGTATTTTCCTCCATATTCACCTAAATCCAGGACATAATCTGCCCTCTGTAGATTACTGCTGTGTGAATTTTAAATGAAATAGTCCTATGTTGTGCCTACACATGTTTCTGTAATATGAATGGCAGGGTATAATAATAATAATAACATGAAAGGAATTTGAAAGCATGTTATATGATTTTTTTTTTTTTCCCTCAAAGTGGGAACCAGATTAGCGGGAGTAAGAACATAAGCCTTTAGTTGGGCTGCTGCCCTGGCAGTTGGAACCTTTCTTGGAATATTTAGAGGAGGAAAAATCACCTGCAGCTAGGCTGCGCACCAGCCTCATGGGGCTCTTGGCTCCTGGCAGGTTGCTGCCTTCCATGCCCACCATGGCTCGGGGCTCTACTCTCATCTGCGCCACTCTGGTACCCGCAGCCCTTATATATTCTATTTCCACTCAAAAATAAAAAAGCTCCTATGGCAAACTCCAGATATTGAGCTGCTGAGGTGGGTGGTCCGAATGGTTAGTGTGTTGGTTACAAAGTTGTTATGCTGGAGTGGTTTGCCTTGAACTCTCAAACCCTATATTTTCGTGAACTGCTTCTTTTTTTAGTGCCTTCTGTAGAGTGCAAAGTTTTTCAGGAATGAGTATATCGTGTTTTAGCAGTGACCCTTGTCTTATTAGTTGCTACCTTTCATTTCCTGATGAATTCATCTTGGTCTAGATTGTTGAGAGCCTTGTCCATAAAAGGAAAATCATTCAAATAAGATTAATTTCAATAAAGCCAAAATAGAACTTTTTCAAGGACAATCATGGCCTGAAGATACAGTGGCAATGAAGGTACTTTGAATAAAGTAACACCCACAGGCTGGGCATGGTGGTTCATGCCTGTAATCCCAACACTTTGGGAGACTGAGGCAGGCAGATTGCTTGAGTTCAGGAATTCGAGACCAGCCTGGGCAACATGACGAAACTTCATCTCTACTAAAAATACAAAAATTAGCCAGGTGTGGTGATGTGTGCCTATAGTCCCAGCTACTCGGGAGGCTGGAGGTGGGAGAATCACCTGAGCCTGGGAGGTCGAGGCTGCAGTGAACCAAGATCACACCACTGCACTCCAATCTTGACAACCAGAGTGAGACCCTGTCTCAAAAATAAAAAATAAAAATAAAAAATGTGTTTTAAAAAAGTAGCACCCAGCACCAAAGAGGAAATAATAATGATTTCCCATAGACATAAGGCTAACCAGTGTTTATAATGAAAAGATTACCTCCCTTCAGAGTTCCCCCAGTCCCCCAAGCTCAGGTGAAGTTAGTTGTGAGCAGGAGTAGTGGATTTCAAAATAATACGCCTAGATTACTCTAAGAACAAATATTTCTTTTGATTCACTTACAATTTTATACAAAAACAGAAGTTACTGAAGATTATTTATCCTTCATATTTTTTACCACGATCTTCTTACCCCAACCCCCATGTCTGTGTGTAATTAAAGGAAGCTTGTTAAGTAAGCTACTCATTTCGTGCTTGGAATGAGAGAAAAGAGTGTGTGCTGGGAGTTGGGGGACTGCCTGTGTGAAACATTTCTCTCTTCTGGATTTAAAACTTAGTCTTTGCTGCCAATCTGTTAACAGACAGTTTGTAAATGAAGTAGAAGAAAAAAATATAAATTAGCTTTCTAATAAATGTGAAATTACAAATGTGAAACAAAGCAGGGAATAAATACTTGACCAAAAGTATGTAAGTGGGTGTTGGGGAATCACAATTTTTAAATATCTCAATTATTTTGATATGAAAGTTCTATTTCAACGTTCTTCAGAATGATGCCTAATGTTCCTGCATACTGTGTTCCAGATTTATATAAATACAAGATAGAAACTGTGAAGTACATACCTTCAAAAAAGAAAAAAAAAAAGACATTTTATCTATATATATTTAATAGCTTTATCAAGAACATATGTAAACCTATATAAATATAGATATACCATCAAGGAAGATTTAGAACATGTAACTATGTGGCAGGGGTTGGAAAGAACATAATTCTTTCCCAGAAGGGGAAGGGGGAACTACACTTAATCAGATACCAGCTACAACTTAACTATAAGTCATTTCTAATAAAAAAAAAATCTCTACTGCAAATTCTGGTGGGTAAATTTTCCATGTCTTTTGTTCATGTGGATTATCCAATTCCTTTCTTCGTGGTTTAAGCCTAAGAATAGAAAAAAAAATTATTACATTTTTATATTGGGGCTAACTGAAAAGCCATGCAGTTGGGTGCTCTTGTTAGAGCTTGAAGAAGTAAGAAAAGAACCTTACCATGAATAGAACCTCAGCCCCTTTTTTGTGTCTCATTTGGCTCCAGCAACACATCAGTAACTGATTCTTTTTTTTTCTTTTGAGACCGAGTCTTGCTTTCTTGCCAGGCTGGAGTGCAGTGGCCTGATCTCAGCTCACTGCAACCTCCTACTCCCTGGTTCAAGAGATTCTGCCTCAGCCTCCTGAGTAGCTGGGAGTACAGGCACTCGCCACCACACCCAGCTAATTTTTGTATTTTTTAGTAGAGACAGGATTTCACCATGTTGGCCAGGATGGTCTTGATCTCCTGACCTCATGATCCACCTGCCTCAGCCTCCCAAAGTGCTGGGACTACAGGCGTGAGTCACCGTGCCCGGCCGCTGATTTTTTTTTTTTTTTTTTGAGACGGAGTCTCCCTCTGTTGCCCAGGCTGGAGTGCAGTGCTGTGATCTCGGCTCACTGCAAGCTCCGCCTCCCGGGTTCAGGCCATTCTCCTGCCTCAGCCTCCTGAGTAGCTGGGACTACAGGTGCCCGCCACCACGCCCAGCTAATTTTGTTTTTGCATTTTTACTAGAGACGGGGTTTCACCATGTTAGCCAGGATGGTCTCGATCTCCTGACCTCGTGATCTGCCTGCCTTGGACTCCCAAAGTGCTGGGATTACAGGTGTGAGCCACCGCGCCTGGCCGCCTGGTCTCTGATTCTTTTAACATTGCTTTTTATGGAATTAATGACATTCAGGTTTAATAAAATATCTAAATTTCAGAAATCAGTCAGGCTAGGTATGAATGAAAACCCAGTAATAAAATACTATATCCCTTTAAATTTATGTGTGAGGTTGCAATTTTTTGAATTTTTACGATCAGACCTTGGAGATGACCTTGAGCAGTAGTATATAACTCCCACACGCTTAACGTTCCAATAATAGAACACTAGGCATAAATTTGTTAACCCATTTATGCCTAATATTCTAAATGATAGAAGTTGGCATTTTTGGCTATAACAATCTCATAACAAAAACAGCTTTGCCAAGTAGTATGTAAATTTAAACGTTACAGAAATCTTTAGAAATTTATATAAAAGTGAGAATAAAAGTGATCTAACTTATTGCTGCTTCAAAATGAAAATGGTGTTTTAAAGGAAAAAAACTATCCTTTAGCAAGAACCACTTTTGAGGAACAGCATCAAATGAAGCTCCACCCAGCTCTCCAGCATCAAACGAAGCTCCATCCAGCTCTCATTATTTGAGAGACTTTGCTCATGTTAGAAGAAAAAGTTTATTGTTTGTATACATTCAAGAAAAAAAAATTGTAAAAAATTTCCATCAAATCCAAAGTTCACTCTATCAAAATCCATTAAATGTATACACATTACAGGTGTGTAGACCACAGGTTTAATTTACCGTTGCCTTGCTGGACTTAAGGAGTTATTAGATCCAGTCCACATCTGAAGAAAAGATTAGGACTGGATGTAACAATAACTATCAATTCATGCCGCATATAATCATAGCCACTTCTTCAACTCTCACCTAAATCATTTAAAAAATATTTTCTCCTTTTGTATTGAAGAGTATGGTTGATTAGAAAAAAATCTCAATTTTTCACCACCACAGAACAAATGCTACTTATAGTGGATAACTTCTAGACTGAAAAATGAGTTTCCAAATATGGCAGAAGGTTTTTTTGGAACAATAATCTCCAAATCCAATTAATAATTTTTCAGAAAGTTTTCCCAATTCAGTTATTAGAAAGCCACATTTAAATGGGAGGTTATTACTTAATGATATTTTTTTAGCTGTAGTCCTTAATACTTATTGTGTCTTATAACTTCTCCTAGATATAAGTGTGTCAGTCAGCTTTTCAGCTAGCTGAAGCCTCCCTAGGTCCTGCCTTACTTTAGCACAAAATTTGGTGGTGGTTTGTCATTGGTAAATCAGCACCTACTGAGGACCTGACATATTGAAAGTACTGAGCAGACTCATATTGAACTTCTCTGGGAAGAATTTGCTATCACACTTAAGATCTGGTTATAATATTTTTGAACTCATAACACAGTCCTATGGCATGGACCTTGAGGATACTGCAACAGTGGGTCTCAAGAACAACTAACTGTATTTTTAAAATAACCAAATTAAGAGGAGTAAGGCAATGGTCAATGGTGGCTTGAGGAGTTTTTGCTTTCTATAAAGTTCTTGACAACCAGGAAAAGACTTGCCATTACACCTTATACATAGACATTGAAGATTAGGCTGTTTCTATAGGTTTACATTATATCCATATCTGTTATTTTGTATAAAAGATGTGTTAAACCAGAAGAAAAAAGGACAGTTGTCATAGTATTTAGGAAGATCCTAAAAAGAAAAAAAAATTTTTTTTTTCAAAGTAAAACTGATACCAAGAACTAATCATTCCAAAGAAATTAAACTTCATTCCTTTATATATTTACCAAACAATTATAACCATTAAACACATAGCACTCTGCAGTCTACAACAATAAACTCAAGACACAAAGGAGGAGGCTTAAGAAAATGCTATTGCATTCTCTTGCTGTTTCTATCAAAATTTTCAATGCTAGATATTTAATTTAATATTAAATTAAAATGTAAATGCTGATATTTGAATCTAGTTTAGATAGTGCTAAACAGAATCTACTAAGGACCTATGCCTAAGGACCCAAGTATATTGTAGTGAATTCTTACAATTTTTTTGTTGCCTCAGCATCCCTTTTAAATATAAATTGGACTTTCTGATATCGGAAGCAGGGTTCAGTCACCCTCAGCAGTTTCCAGTTCACCTCCTCCCAGTTTCTCAATGTGACTGATCCTGTTAGCTACCTTATTCAACCTTCTCCTGGGGACTACTTCATTATGGGACAGCTAGATATAACCTACTTGACTTACCCCACAGACCCCCATACTCCACATGAACCATGTGGATATAACAGTGACCACCTCTCAGTTACAACAGAGACTCATGGCTGCTTGCTTAAACCAAATTGGACCTCCCTGTAGGAAACCTGCTCAGATAGCACCTTACATCCCAATAAAGAATTCCACTCCCAGGCCCCTTCCTCTCTCTCGCTATTGATCCCCATTGAGCACAGGTCTCCTGGATGACTCTCCCTTCCAGTTAGCCCTGCGAAGTGTGCTGCCCTCTTCTCTCTGGAATAAAAAAAACTGCTTCAGTTATTTGATGTGTTTTATTGTGCTGCCTTCTCTGTGTTTCACCCAACGGAGTCACCCAAACTTAACTCTCTTTCCAGTCAGTGCTCCGAGCTACTTGGGAGGCTGAAGTGGGAAGACTGCTTGAGTCCAGGAGGTTAAAGCTGCAGTTAGCTATGATCACGCCACTGCACTCCAGCCTGGGTGATAGAGTGAGACCCTGTCTCATTTTTTTTTTTTTTTTTTTTGGAGACAGGGTCTCACTCTTGTTGCCCAGGCTGGAGTGCAGTGCTGCAATCTCAGCTCACTGCAACCTCCGCCTCCCAGGTTCAAGCGATTCTCCTGCCTCCGCCTCCCGAGTAGCTGAGATTACAGGCATGCGCCACCATGCCCAGCTGCTTTTGTATTTTTAGTAGAGACAGGGTTTCTCCATGTTGGTCAGGCTGGTCTTGAACCCCCAACCTCATGTGATCTGCCCGCCTCGGCCTCCCAAATTGCTGGGATTACAGGCATGATTACTTCTTTAATTTAAAAAAAGATGCAAAACAAAATGTAATCATTGCTATGCAGTAAAACATAACTTGGTTTTTTTTTAGCATCTTGGCTTTTTGTGTGTGTATTTTGTATTTTTTGTATTTGATAATTAACATATGTAAATTTAGACAAATTTAGAAAATTTACAATTTAGAAAAAACAAGTGAACAAAAATTATTCAAATTACATATGTTCTTTTAAAAAAATTTATTATAAATCTGATTTATTGTTTTTCTCCCCCTCCCTCTGTGGGATGACATCTATCATCTCCCTTTTTGGGAATTGTAGTAAAGCAAATCTTAAATAAAATCATTCAAAAGACCAGACAAGAACAATGGCAGAGGCTGTTTCTTGATTACTCACCAAAGAGAAAAACTGCACTTTCACATCATCATGCAGAGGCGGATAGTTGAATACATCAATTACTGCTCTATTTCAGTGTCATGAAATACCTGTGAATGAACACATGGAATTTAGAACTATAAACCTAACTAACGATAACAATGAAGTTTCTTTTCACTTATTATGACTTCCAATATTTATCAAGTACTTTTGGTCTCACAGCCCAATCACTACATGTATAAATAATTATTAATCTTTTCTAGTTGTAATACTGTTGTTTATGTGTGTGTGTGTGTTTGAGATAGAGTCTTACTGTCACCCAGGCTGAAGTGCAGGGGCATGATCTCAGCTCATTGCAACCTCTGCCTCCCAGGTTCGAGTGATTCCTGTGCCTCAGCTTCCTGAGTAGCTGGGACTATAGGCACATGCCACCACACCCGGCTAATTTTTGTATTTTTAGTAGACATGGGGTTTCACTATATTGGCCAGGCTGGTCTTGAACTCCTGGCCTCAAGTGATTTGCCCACCTGGGCCTCCCAAAGTGCTGGGATTACAGGCATAAGCCACTGCACTGGGCCTGTTGTTCACGTTTTTTAAATGCCAACATGTTTGAGGGTTATCATGAGGCACTTTTCTTTTTTTTTTTTTTTGGAGACAGAGTCTCGCTCTATCACCATGCTGAGTGCAATGGTGGGATCTCGGCTCACTGCAACCTCCGCCTCCCGGGTTCAAGCGACTTTCCTGCCTCCACTTCCCGAGTAGCTGGGACTACAGGCATGCACCACCAGGCCGAACTAATTTTTGTATTTTAAGTAGAGACCAGGTTTCACCATGTTGGCCAGGATGGTCTCGATCTCTTGACCTTGTGATCTGCCCATCTCGGCCTCCCAAAGTGCTGGGATTAGAGGCATGAGCCACCATGCTTGCCCATGAGGCACTGTTAAAAAGTGCCTCACTTTTAAAAAATATTGAATTTTCTATTAGACTTTAATCAATTAATTATTATAATTTAATGTGTGTCATTTGATGTTCATGCGTTAGGGCCTCTTTTGAGAATACATTAAGAAGCTCAACTTTAAAGCTAGCATTGACATTCAAAAAGCAATGTGTAACTCACCAAGGTTTTTTATTTTCTAAATTTAAAAAATAACAACAGGGGCCTGTAACACTTGGGTGGTAGGTCCACCCGCCCCTCCCGAGGGAGGGGGAGAGCGGGGTCCCCCTACTCATCATGTTTTATCAGAACTCTTGTGTTTGTCAATGGGATCTTTGGACTTGACCATTGCAGGTTGGTAGATGAAGTGACCAAAGATAGGTCAAGTTTTGGAATGAATGACTTCGAAGCTATACTATTTCTTTGACTCACTCTCCTGTACATAATGGCACCCACAATAAGAAAGGTCGAGGTCCTGTGAAAAACACAAAAGGAGGTACAGACTCCGTAGGTTTCTTCAGGGAGCTGTACACATAAGAAACAATAGTAGAATGGTATATAACTCAATCTGTATAATGAAGACTGGGTGTGCTGTTATGCACTATTGGGGGCTAGTTAACACGAGGTGCAGAATGCAAAAATTTCACTGAGGAGGTAAAAATTGAATTGGACATGAAACAGTTTAGATAGAGGAAGAAGGGCTCTGAAAATAGAATCTAGTCCATACAGAGGGGAAAAGACCAGCAATAATGCGAAATAGAAATTAGAAAAATAGGCTGGGCATGGTGGCTCACGTCTATAATCCCAACACTTTGGGAGGCCAAGACGGGCAGATCACCTGAGGTCGGCAGTTCGAGATCAGCCTGACCAACATGGAGAAACCCTGTCTCTACTAAAAATACAAAAATGAGCCAGGCGTGGTGGCGCATGCCTGTAATCCCAGCTACTTGGGAGGCTGAGGCAGGAGAATCACTTGAACCCACGAGGTGGAGGTTGCAGTGAGCCGAGATTGCACCATTGTTCTCCAGCCTGGGCAACAAGAGTGAAACTTCATCTCAAAAAAAGAAAAAGAAAAAAAGAAATCAGAAAAACAACAACAAAAAAGGTCAGGCAGTGTGGCTCATGCCTATAATCCTGGCACGTTGCGAGGCTGAGGTGGAAAGGCTGCTTGAGCCCAGGAGTTTGAGACCAGCCTGGGCAACATAGCAAGATCTGGGCTCTATAAAAAATAAAAAGAATTGGGGGATTGCTTGAGTTTAGGAGGTCGAGGCTGCAGTGAGCCATGATCACGCCACTGTGCTACAGCCTGGGTGACAGAATGAGACCCTGACTCAAGAAAAGAAAAAGAAAAGGAAGAAAGGAAGGAAAGAAAGAAATAACCAACTAACTAACTAAATAAATTAGAGTTGTGTTCCAAGAGCCAAAGAGGATGACCCAGTTTATTTGGAATGAAGTCTGTTGGTCAAACTACTGATGGAAAAAGCTCAGGTATTACATTAGGGCTATTACATCTTAAGAGCTCAAGAGTCAAAGAAATAAGAGTGAAGTTGTTGAAGAATATGGTGGGGCATTTCCTATGTGACAAAGATGCCTGATAATTATCACATATAACACTTATTTAGTGATTTATAGTTTACAAAGAAACTTCATATATATTATCTAATTTAATTCCCATAACACTTGAGATATGATATTTATTTTACAGATAAGGATGCTGGGCAAAAGGTGTGAACTGGCTCTGATCACGGGCACACAGTGTGTCTTCTGCTCTACCTACAACTTTTCACAATGAGAGAATATTCCAGGATGCATATTTGAGGATTCTATACATTGCATTATATAAGGAGAAAGAAAAGGTAAGGAGACCATTGTAGAAATCTAAGCATGAGCAAATGAGGTTCTGGACAGTTAGTGGCAGTGAGAACAGAAAGGAAGGAGAACACAGAAAAATTTCAAAGGCATAATCAGCAGGGATTGATAACTAACTGGATTTAGGGAGCCGAGGCAAAGAGAATCAAAGCACAAGGCCTGAGTTGGAGAATGCTGGTGCCATTTGCAGAAGCAGAGAAAGTTCATTGACAATTCAGACTGGCTAATGCATTTGAGTTGGAGTGGAAACTGTTCATGTTGTAGCTCCTGCATCTACAACTCAGTGGGTTCTCATAAACATCTGACCAGTAAATGAACAAATAATAGTTTAAGTAAGGGGAATGGGTCATTCTTCAACCAAGAATGAAGCATTTGCTAAGAACAGAAAGCCAAGGGTCAGGCCTGGGTGAATGCCCTCAGTTGAGAGAGGCCAAAAAAAGAGCAGGAGAGAGGGGGCGATGCAGAGAGGGAAGGAATAGGGTAACAGGAGAATCTGAGACAAAGGCCTGGGTAGGAAAAGTTTATGGTTATTAGACCCATGAAGGAAGCTTTCTTATTGTTTCAGAAAAGGTATATAGTTTTAGGCATTTCTTCATTGCAGCAAAACATTGACTACCAGGTCCTTTTTGCTTTGGATAAAGAGACTCCTCCCCAGTTCATTCACTCTTGCATTATTTCTCATAGGGTCATCCCACAGAACGTCTGACTTAGAATCACCTGGGACATTGCTAAGTCTGTAGATTCCTGGCCCCCATTCCAGATTTCCCGAATCACACTTTGGGGGTACAACCTAAGAATGTAAATCTTTACAAGCTCCTTGGTGGTTTTCATGCACACTAAAATTTTAGAATCAGTACTATATAATTA
Organism: Macaca thibetana thibetana; assembly: GCF_024542745.1. Lineage (NCBI taxonomy): Eukaryota > Metazoa > Chordata > Mammalia > Primates > Cercopithecidae > Macaca > Macaca thibetana. The sequence goes on from NC_065594.1 coordinate 19,577,883, forward strand.
AAGATAAAATGAACAACAAGAGAATATGGCTGTAAAGACCAGATATGTAAATTAAAATCCTTAACACATTCCTGGGAACATGCTCAGCATTTATGGAAAAGTGAAAGGCAAAGCAACACTGAACAGAAATAAATTCTGGAAAGGACCCTGAAAAAACTGTTTTGAACAAACAGGTTAATTTATCTCTGGTTTGCAACCAAACCCAGTGACACCAAGTTGGATGGTAACCAGAAAGCGTTATGGACTCTCTATGGTGAGTGATAGTTTAGGGAGGTGAATATTGCTGCTTTGACATTCAGCCTTAAAACAAACATCAGATTTTTTTCAATTCACATGCTTTCTCTTACCTAACAATTTCTTAAATAAGTACAGGAAAAGACAACCTTTTTCTCTATTACTATTTTGACTTTTAGATCATATCCATCACCTGCTCCAACACCTAAATGAAATTTAAAAGTTAGGTTGGTTAGCACGAAGATCAAAATGTCTCACCAATTAACATCATGGATGAAAAAGAGAAAAAGTTATCCAAGCTAACAATGTATCAGTAGTTACTATTTGGTCTTGCATGGATTTTGTCCTTGAAAGACAAGGCTTCAAGCCCAGTTCTGTCTCCTAAAGCAGATTTTGTAAGTCTAGAGAGGAGAAAAAAATTTACATATAGTTCAGCTTTAAAGACTTAGAATCCCATCACTATATCTTTCCAGAAAAAATATCTGGGGAAGGTGGGCCGGGCACGGTGGCTCACACCACCATAATCCCAGTACTTTGGGAGGCCGAGGTGGATGGATTAGTTGAGGTCAGGAGTTCGAGACCAGCCTGGTCAACATGGTGAAACCCCATCTCTACTAAAAATAACAAAAATTAGCTGGGCGTGGTGGCACGTGCCTGTAATCCCAGCTACTCAGGAGGCTGAGATAGGAGAATCACTTCAACCTAGGAGGTGGAGGTTGCAGTGAACCAAGACCGCACCAAGGTGACTTGCAACCTTTCTTGCTAATATGTTGCTTTCTTCAGACTTCTAATCATGATTCTTAATAATAAATACTGTAGTCTAAACTACTTTGGCCCTACTTTAAGTCTAGTTCCTATTGTAATCCCTATAAAAATATATGATAGTTATATCCAAAAATTCCTGTGGTGTTCAGCATATATTTACAGAAAAAGGCTCTTTTGCCCTTCTTTTCAATTCAAATGACTCACTTCCTTTAGCATTTCCTCAAAGACTTGGTTTCTCAGCCAATTAACTCTTTATTGCTTTACTCTCAATTCTACATTTTTAATTTAAATATGCACAAAATTAAAGGTAGAGAATTAAAACAAATAAACTAGTGTATTAATTATTCTTGATTGCTCATATTGTATGCTGTTTGTTTTCTTTTCATTTAATTTTGTTTTCATTAACACTATGCTATTAATTTGTCATTAGAAATCACAGTTTCTTGCCTCAGTTCCCTCTTTCCCATTCCAGCTGCAGAACTTCTTTCTATTGATGTCTACCAGAAATCAGTGAAATGTAGAACTAAATTCAGAAAGCTAAAAATACTAGGCTGTCTGTGTGGAAACCAGCATCCTGGCACCATGGCACCTATAACACCCAGCACTGGCACCACCTCAGGTCCACTAGCTGGCTGCTAGAAGAGGTTTGTTTTAGGGGTTCAGAAGCATCGCCTCCTCCCTGCTACCTCTCTGGCAGTAGGAGTGGTGAGACCCCATCCCTTCCACACAGATACATCCTGCTTTTCCACCTCCCCTGAGTGTAAGCTGGGAGTGAGAGGGTTACAGATGGACGAGACAGGGGAAAGGGAGAGCCCAGGGTGATAAGAAAAAAATATGCCTCTGAAAGAAGGTGAGAAAATGATATGGTATGGAGACACCTGCACCAAGACAAGCTCTGAACTAGAGGTGGTTATGAGAAATAACTAGTCTTGAGGGCACATGGGTCCTCCTCCTCCCTCATCAGAGGCTCACTCTGCCCTGAAAAGTCCACCCTGGGTTGAGACCAGAGGAGCAACAAGAACAGGAGAGATGGGAAGGGGATGAAGTCCCCCAAAAGAAAAAGTGAAGAACATCTAAGGGCTGGCAATCAATGGACAATTGCAGGAGGAGGGGCATACATAAGGAGTTCATGTGTGAGGATATGTAAAAAGACAGATATGAGTTAGGATCATCTGTATATGTAACTATGAGCAAAAGCCTCCCAGAGCGGGAACATTGGCCCTTCTGCCCAATTCTCCAATTATACATAAAGCACTTACCATGAATTGAATAAATAATGAATGCTTTTATAAAAAGTATCCTTCTTGGAGGGAGATTCCAGTTGTAGATATGTTTCACTTGTGCAAAATATCCAACATATCTATTCTGAAAAGCAACAGAAGCCTCACTTGAAGTGGAGATGAAAAGTCTAAAGTCAGCGTTCCTATATATATATATATATTTATTTTATTTTGCATAAAGCTTTTTAAGGGAAGTAAGTAATTAAGGAAACATTTAATGGATGACATTATATAACTAGACATTTTGAGGGATGCTGCCTCACAACTAATACCTTGGGGGTAAAATACTGAATTAAGTGCTATGGGGAATTAAGAAGGATGGAGCCAGGTCTTGTTTATAGGCTGCTTACAGTTGAGAGGGCAACTAATCAGAACCAACAACAAAACAGTTACAGCATTATCAGTGTACAGATAGAAGCTTGGTTGTGACTGAGTTAGAGGAAGGTTTGTGGTTTGGTGAAGAGCAGCTTGCTGGGCATGAGAGAATGGTATATGTGAAAACTCAAGAGGAATACCTCCATATCTCAGTAGCAGATTTCGTGTCATTCTCTTGTTCCTGACAGCTACAACTTCTTCACTTTCCATTTCCCCAATTCTGTTTTCACAAGTAAGCCCTAGAATTCTCTTAGCCTGGTCCTTTCCCTGGGGCAGGCCATTCACAACTGCTCTCCTTGAATCTTTCTTCAAGGTGTTGAAGAGCTCTGGTACTGAATCAACTGGTTCAGAATTCAAAAGTTGGCTGGGTGCTGTGGCTCACGCCTGTAATTCCAATACTTTGGGAGGCTGACACGGGTAGATCACTTGAGGACAGGAGTTTGAGACCAGCCTGGCCAACAGGGTGAGACCCTATCTATACTAAAAATACAAAAATTAGCTGTGCGTGGTGATGGGCACCTGTAATCCCAACCACTTGGGAGGCTGAGGCAGGAGAATCGCTTAAACCCAAGAGGTCGAGATTGCAGTGAGCTGAGATTGCACCACTGCACACCAGTCTGGGCGACAGAGCAAGACTCTGTCTCAAAAAAAAGAAAAAAAAAGTTCACAGACTATTCCTTACCCATTGGGAAATGCTCATTAAAGTAACTAACTGACATACTTTCCTTTAGAAAGGGCCAGTCATGAGGAAGGCTCATGAAAGTTCTTAAGAGTAGATGTAAGGCTGGGCACGGTGGCTCATGCCTGTAATCCCAGCACTTTGGGAGGCTGAGGCGGGCGGATAACAAGGTCAGGAGATCGAGACCACGGTGAAACCCCGTCTCTACTAAAAATACAAAAAATTAGCCGGGCACAGTGGTGGACGCCTGTAGTCCCAGCTACTCAGGAGGCTGAGGCAAGAGAATGGCGTGAACCCGGGAGGCGGAGCTTACAGTGAGCCGAGATCGCGCCACTGCACTCCAGCCTGGGGGACAGAGCGAGACTCCATGTCAAAAAAAAAAAAGAGTAGATATAGTCAGTAGAATAGCCCCCAGTGCAGGATCAGAATGTGATGGTGTCTGAGAATCACCAGCAGACACACAGGTTACTCTGTCCTGAGGTCTTGCCAACACAGCTCTCAAACATGCAGCTGAGTCCCTGTGTTGCTTTCTCAGTGATTCAGAAGAGATTCAGTTGCAGCCTTTGGTGTGCTAGTTCTGGACTAAAGTTTGGGAAACTATGCATGACTGCAGAAGAAATGGGGATGGGGAGATGTGTGGGGAGAGGTGTTGAAGGAGCTCCATCTAGCATCCCCTTAGCTCCTGCCACCAGATTCTCCACCTTCCCCTAAAGGCTGTAGCCTACCAGGGCCCCCAAGCTGCTTGTGCTCCCATGCTTCCTTCTCCTAAACTTAAAACAACATGGACGTGTAGTAGAAATTAATACAATCAACACATAGGAGCCACTCACTAACAAACAAAGAAGATATTATGAGAAAAAGGTGGAAAGATGGGTAAGCCATGGACTTTGCCTTTAAAGGCGATACAGAAGTCACCACTTCAAATACCTAGAGAATAATGAAAAGTAATGTAGTCCCTAAGAGAAACACAAAGGGCTTAAAGAATTGAAAAAGCAAGACTACTTCAGGTTGAGAAGGGAAAGAGACTCCAGGAAAAGGGGCATGAGCAATGGCACAAGGAAATCACGTGTCCACAGGCTGGGAAACAGCACACAGCCTAAATGTGTTCAAGTGTGGGATGTGTGCATGCACACAGCGGAAGAAAAGGTTGGAAAAGTCAAACTGCGGCTTCTGAGTGCCAGGTTGAAACATTTAGCTTATTGCCATTGGCAGTGGGGACATAGTATGGATTCTGAGCATGGAAGTGGCATGATTAGGGCTGCACTTCAGTAAATTCACCTATTACTTTTAGCTTAGGGTCTATGACTGTCTTTGTTTTGTTTTGTTTTTGGCTGGGGTGTGGGAGAAAAGTATCAGTGGATAAGGCTGAGTTCTTTTGACCCAAACTAAGGGTTTAGGGCCAGTAGTTACAGTGTTCTTCTAACGGGGCCAAGAGTACTTACTCAGCTCCCACCACCTAAAGAAAAACTCATTTACAGCCACATCCAAATCTATTTAAGAATTCCCAACCCACTCTCACTTCGGTTTTAGGGGCAATACAGAAAAGGCACTATAAATGAGAAGCAGTGCACAGCAATGGCTTCAGGGTCTGACATCTAGATTTCAGTCCTTGGTTCAAAAGTTACTTTCTCTGAACCTCAGTTTTCTAATTTATAAGATGAGAATCATAGTAGTGGCTACTCATAGAGTTACTGAGAATACTAAACGAGCTGATGAATATGTAACTCTTAGAATAGCTCAGCAAAGTCTAGAATGTTGTAAATGCTATAGGATAAACATCCTGGTTTCTTCAATAAACAAATTACAAGTAATAAAAAATGGTGAGAAATCCATGAACTTAGATTCTTAAAAGAGACTTAGGAGACAGAGCAACCAAATGAAATGTGTGGGCCTTGTTTGAATTCTGGTTGAAACAAACTAAATTTTTAAAGATTTTAAGACAATTTTGGAAACAAACATGGACTACAAATTTGATATTAAGGATTTTTAAGGTGTAATATTTTTATATATGATAAAGAGTATTCAGGGTTTTTTGTTGTTGTTGTTAAGAGTCCTTAAATGTCATACTGAAATACCTGTGGGATAAAATGATCTGAGGACTGAAATTTCCTTTAAAACAACCCAGGTTTAGGGAAAGCAAGAGTAGAGAGTGGGGTTAGGGGTGTGAGTAGAGTGGGAAAAGAATGGATGAAATGTGGCTGGTTGCAGGCTGAAATGACTTGCAGCAATGTGATGACTACATGGGGATATATTGTATGCTTCTCTGGACTTTTGTATATGATTAAACTTTTCCATAACAAATGTTTTTCTTTTTTCTTTTTTTTTTAAAGGAGTTTCACTCTGTCACCAAGGGTTGGAGTGCAGTGGCGCTATCTCAGCTCACTGCAACCTCTGCCTCCTGGGTTCAAGGGATTCTCCTGCCTCAGCCTCCTGAGTAGCTGGGATTACAGGCACCCACCACTACGCCCAGCTAATTTTTGTATTTTCAGTAGAGACAGGGTTTCACCATGTTGGCCAGGATGGTCTCAACTCCTGACCTCGTGATTCGCCCCACCTCGGCCTCCCAAACTGTTGGGATTACAGGCATGAGCCACTGTGCCCAGCCAACAAATGTTTTCAAAAAATAGAGTAACAGTGTATATTTCACATAGGTGTTATGGGTATTAAATGAGATATGTAAAGGTGCAATACTGTCTGATATATAAAGAGTTTTTGTAAAGTTTATTTCCCCTTTACTTTCTCTTTTAACATACACCTCCCCTACAACACACAGAAAAGACACACACACACACACACACACACACACACACACACACAGGAGTCACCCAAAACAGTCTTTGTGATGTTCTGCAGGGTTGAATTGCCCAAGTAAGGGTTTGTGAAAGACTTGGATCTTTTTTATATTGAAATCAAAGGCTGGTGATTTTAGATAAACTTCAGGGTCCTGGAGCCTTAGGTATTGGACCTTCCTACTTTGGGAAAATAATCACCTCCTGAGCTCTGTAAACAATAACCAGTATAGCATAGAATTCAGGATGCTCTGAGAAGCCAGAGCCCCCAGCCTGGGAACCATGGCCCTCAGCCTCAGGGAGGGACAGAGGCCTGTCACAAGGTGCCCAAATGCTGCTGCCTGATCACCAAAGGAGAAGAGTCTAAAATGAAATCAAATAACAGGTGGCAATCTTAACCCACTGCCCTAAAAACACTCCCCTTTTAAAAAGGAAAACTTACCTGAGAAGGAGTTTCTACTCCCTGAAATTCAGTGCTGTTGGTTTTATCTGTTCGCCTTTCTCCAAAATAACACAGGCTTTCCTACAAAAAAGGGTCTAATCCAACCATGGTTCATTTCTACACTCTTTCCTTGCATATATTAGGTACCCTTAGTGTTTCTATGGCCACCTTCTTTCCTAAAGTCAGTGATTTTTTTTTTTTTGGTAGATTCTTGCTCTGTCACCCAGGCTGGAATGCGGTGGTAGGATCTTAGCTCACTACAACCTCTGCCTCCCAGGTTCAAGTGATTTTACTGCCTCAGTCTCCTGAGTAGCTGGGACTACCACCATGCCCAGTTAATTTTTTGTATTTTTAATAGAGATAGAGATTTTGCCGTGTTGGCCAGGCTGCTCTCGAACTTCTGACCTCAAGAGATCCGCCTGCCTCAGCCTCCCAAAGTGCTGTGATTACAGGCATGAGCCACCGTTCCCAGCTGCAGTGATCTTTGGGCAGAGGCTACCCAAAATAACAAATTTAACAAAGCCACATCAAGGACTTATCTCATTCAAGGATTCATAAATTCATAAAATTTTAGAGCTGGAAAGACCTTAGAAATCACTTGGTCCAACCCTTCTTTCCATATTACAAATGAGAACACTGAGACCAAAAGAAAACCAAGCAATCTGCCATGGAGATGCTGCAGCCAGTTAGAGGCAGGTCCCTGGTTCTCACTCTAGGGCTCTGGATCAATGGCTGTCAATGACTTTCAAAACCTTTGTTTTTTAAGCTGCAATCCACATTAATAAACCTAGGAGACACACACACACACACACACACACACACACACACACACACACCCCCAATACTTAAACCTTTTGATATTTTCCATTCTGCTCTATTTACTTTTATTTTTAAAAGATGTTAGTCACAACCCAGTCACTTTATTTTACAACTCACTGATAAGTCATGATCCATAGCTTAAAAAACACCATCCTAGAACATCCATTTTCTAAATCTGTGTGTCTCAAATTAGAAAAACCAAAGATGGTGGAATTGGAGTGCTGGGCATTGTGCATAACCACCACTTCTTCCCTAGACTGTAGGCCAAACAACTCGAGCGGAGCTGCTGGAATGGTAGCATCTCAGCAAGAAAATGACAGAAAGAAAAATGACCGAGAACTCAACTCTAAGTGGAAACAGCCCACCTTGTCTTATCTGAAATTTCTAGAGGTCAGACTCCACATGTATTGACTAAGCAAAGATATTTACATTCAGGGGATGCTTTGAGTTGCAAAATGTTGCTTTTATCTATCTAAGAGTTGTGAGGATGGCCAAGGCTCTTTGGAGAATTTATCTAATTAAGCCTGATAATATTCTCACCAGGAAGGAAGAAGTCATGGTGAGAGACACGACTAGCTGGATTTCCTAAGTTGACTAAGAATTCCTAAGCGTAGCTGGGGAAGGTGACAGCGCCCACCTTTAAACATGGGGCTGGTAACTCAGCTCACACCCAACCCATCAGGTAGTAAAGGGAGCTCACTAAAATACCAATTAGACTAAAAGCAGGAGGTAAAGAAATAGTCAATCATCTATCCCCTGAGAGCACAGCGGGAGGGACAATGATCGGGCTATAAACCAGGCATTCGAGCCAGCAGTGGCAACCCACTTTGGTTCCCCTCCCATTGTATGGGAGCTCTGTTTTCACTCTATTAAATCTTGCAACTGCACACTCTTCTGGTTTGTGTTTGTTCCGGCTTGAGCTGAGCTTTCACTCACCATCTACCACTGCTGATCGCCCCCGTCCCAGACCCATTGCTGACTTCCACCCCTCTGGATCTGGCAGGGTGTCCTCTGCACTTCTGATCCATCCAGGCGCCTATTGCTGCTCCTGATTGGGCTAGAGGCTCGCCATTGTTCCTGCGCAGCTAAGTGCCCGGGTTCGTCCTAATCGAGCGGAACACTAGTCACTGGGTTCCATGGTTCTCTGTGACCCACGGATTCTATAGCTATAACACTCACTGCATAGCCCAAGGTTCCATTACTTGGAATCCGTGAGGCCAAGAACCCCAGGTCAGAGAACAAAAGGCTTGCTGCCATCTTGGGAGTGGCCCGCCACCATCTTGGGAGTGGGCTGCCACCATCTTGGGAGCTCTAAGAACAAAGACCCACTGGTAACAATGGTACTAGCAGGAGTAAGAGCAGGGCCAGGTGAGGTGAGGGAAGCACTATGATTACTGAATGTTTTTGTATCTGTGTAACATGGCTTTACTCCCTTCACCTTAATCCGGCCCCATCAGGTCTTGTCTTTATTTAAAATGTTGATATTATATACATCACAGATTTTAGCATTAATTTTTATTGTTAAAATATTGCATTAAAAATTATTTATTTTAATGCAATTTTTAGCATTCCCTTAAATTTTGCACTTCATTGACCTTACTCTAGTCTTGGCCCAAAGAGATTCTTAAGTCAGCTACTAACTACTGCATGTTAAATAAGAAAGTATCAAAAACAGGCTTTCTAAAAACTACTTCTCCAATTAGTTTCACTAAGCACCATGACTAAATCATCTTAACATCCTACCAGTGATGTTTCAGAACCAGCAAACTCAGTCATCATTAAGACAAAGTTTGTAGTAACATCTTTCATACCTTTGCAGTTAAAACTAGTTCAGAGGCAATAAGGAAGGCACAAACCACAGTTCCAGTTCTTCCTAGAAAAGAAGTTAGTTCAAGGAACATACGTGGTATAAAAACACACTCAAAAATATTCAAGGAGTTCATTTTAAATTGATTTTCTTTCTTTTTTTGAGACAGAGTCTTGCTGTGTCACCCAGGCCGAAGTGCAGTGGCACAATCTTGGTTCACTGCAACCTCCACCTCACAGGTTAAAAATACGCAAATTACATTTACAGTAAAAATATTTCTCACCACCTCTCTACAAAAAGACATGATGAAGTTTTTACTAAATCTATAAGAAAGCAATAATTCATGTGTTTATAAATTTTTTTGGATAATAGTAAAAAAGAAAAATTCCTTTAGTCAACTTGTTTAGTACACTAATATAACTGATTCCAAACTTGTACAAATATAGAAGAAGAAAAGATAACTTTATACCAGTCTATACACATGAATGTAGATTTTAAAATATACATATTTTCAAAATGAATTCAGCAATGTAGAAACACCATGTATCAACACCAAGTGCCATTTCTCTTAAGAATGCAAGGATTTTTTTTTCCCAGATGGCAAATTACAGGCTTTTAGCATGCCTCAGTCATTTGGAAATAGCAAGCTAGTACATAAAGATAAACTCTGTGAACTTTAATTCAAGAAAGAAAATGGCAATTCCCTGGAATTATGAAGGACACCCCAGATCCTGGGGAGGACAATGCAGCCCAAACAGCCCTCATTACAGCATTCGACTGATAAAAGAGAGTGAAGCCTCAGTATGTGAGAAAGGCAGACAACATCCTTCTGTCTTACCTTTCCACTGGGGATTCAAGCAACCTGGGGATTCAAGCAACCTGGGGCTTCTCCCAAGCCCTGGAACTAATTTGAGGAGAGAGTGGGAGACTTTGTGAGGGAAAGACACACGGAAAAGCTGCAGGCATTTTCCCAAATCTGAACTGAGAGAAGGGCAATATTGGGGGACTTTCCCCATCTGGCTCCACCCATGTTGTACCCCCAACACCCCTACCCCTAAAGCTGAGGAGGGAGCTCAGATTAATGTATACTCTGGGAATCAGTCCATTGCCTGAGGCAACAGAAAGCTCCTCTCCATAAACAAGGATCAAGTATATAGCCAGCAGCACTGGCCACAGCCAGCTCTTACCCATGGTGCCATCTACTGGCTTGTAGGTCAAACCACACACCCAATATAAAACTTTCTGACCGAAGTGCATAGGGCTACAGAAGCAAAGCCAAAAGATGCCATCTAGCATGCTCTACAGTCACACCCCCTAGGGAAGAGGGAAAGGGAAAGAAGAAGAAAGAAGAAAGAAGGAGAAGGAGGAGGAGGAGGAGGAAGAGGAAGAAGAAGAAGAAATATAATAATAATAATAATATCATCATAGGAAAGGAAAGGAAAAAAAAATCTACTCAAAGAAAAATAATTACAAAAACTAGAAGTGCTAGCATCTCCAGATGAGAAGGACCAGTGCAAGAATTCTGGCACCATGAGAAATCTGAATGTAGTGACACCACCAAAGGATCACACTAGCTCTCTGGCAATGCTTTCTACCAAAATGAAAACTCAGAAATGACAAAGAATTCAAAGCATGGGTTGCAAGAAAGCGCAATGAGATTCAAGGTTTTAATCAACAAAAAGAAACTTCTAAATCAACCCAGGAAATGAAGGAAAAGATAAACATCTTAATAAGAAATTAATCAGAACTTCTGGAATTAAAAAAACTCACTTAAGGAATTTCAAAATACAATTGAAAGCTTTTATCAATAGACTGGACCAAGTAGAAAACATAATTTCAGAGCTTGAAAACTGATCTATTGAATTAATGCAGTCAGACAAAAATAAAGAAAAAGATTTTTTAAAAGTGAAGAAAGGCTTTCAGAGATATGAGATTATGTAAAGTGATCAAACCTACAAATTACTGGCATTCCATAGAGAAAAGGAGAAAAAGAAAACAACCTGGAAAACATATTTGATGGAATAATTCAAGAAAATTTATTGACTCTTGCTAGAAAGGTAGACATCTAGGTACAATAAAGCCAGAGAGCACCTGCAAGATACTATAAAAAAATGAACATTACCAAGGCATATACTCACCAGACTGTCCAAGGTCACCATTAAAGAAAAAATCCTAAAAGGCACTAGAGAAAAAGGCCAGTTCACATACAAAGGGAGCCCCATCAGGATAAGAGCAGACTTCTCAGCAGAAACCTTACAAGCCAGGAGAGATTGGGGGGTCTATTTTCAGAATTCTTAAAGAAAATAAATTATAATCAAAAGATTCATATCCTTCCAAACTAGCTTCAGGAGTGAAGGAGAAAAAAAAAACAAAAACATTTTTCCAGAGAGGCAAGTGCCAAGAGAATTCATTACCACTAGACCACTCTTACAAGAGATGCCTAAGGGAGTTCTAAACATGGAAATGAAGGAATGATACCTGCTATATAACATACTTAAGTACATAGCACACAGACCCTATAAAACAACCACACAATAGAAAGTACAAAATACCAGCTAACAATTTCACAATAGGGTGAAAAGCTCACAGGTCAATATTAGCCTTAAATGGCAAATGGTTTAAAGACACCACTTAAAAGTCACAGAGTGGCAAGTTGGATTACAAAAACAAAAAAAATTAAAAAACAAAACCCATCTGTCTGCTGTCTTCAAGAGACCCATTTCACATGTAACACCATTACATTCAAAGTAAAGGGTTGAAGAAAGATCTATCACACAAACAAAACACAAAAAAGAGCAGGGGTCACTATTCCTAAAACCGATAAAACAGGCTTTAAGCCAACAATAGTAAAAAAGGACAAAAAAGGGCATTACATAATGATAAGGAATTCAATTCAACAAGAAGCCTTAACTATCCTAAATATATATGCACCCAACATTGGCTCACCCAGGTTAATAAAACAGACACTTCTAGACCTGTGAAAACACTTAGCCACACAACAATAGTTAGGAAACTTCAACACCTACTGATAACATTACACAGATCATTAAGGCAGAAAACTAAAAAAGAAATTAACTTTGGACTTAAATTCAATACTTGACCAATTGTACCTAATAGAAACCTAAAGAACACTCCACCCATCAACCACAGAATATACATTCTTCTCATTTGCATACCAAACGTATTTCAAGATCAACCACATGTTCCACCATGAAGCAGGACTCAATAAATTTAAAAAAAAAAAATTGAAATCATACCGATCATTCTTTTGGACCACAGTTGAATAAAAATAGAAACCAATACCAAGAAGATCTCTAAAAACCACACAATTACATGGAAATTAAACAACTTGCTCCTGAATGACTTTTGGGTAAACAATAAGATTAAGGCAGAAATAAAAAAATTCTTTGAGGAAGTTGGTTCTAAGATGGCCGAACAGGAACAGCTCCACTCTGCAGCTCCCAGCGTGACTGATACAGCAGACAGGTGAATTCTGCATTTCCAACTGAGGTACCTGGTTCATCTCACTAGGACTTGTCAGACAGTGAGTGCAGCCCACAGAGGGTGAGCCGAAACAGGGTTGGACATCACCTCACCTGGAAAGCACAAGGGGTCGGGGGATTTCCCTTTCCTAGCCAAGGGAAGCCGTGACAGACTGTACTGGGAAAATCGGGACACTGCCACCTAAATACTGCTTGCACTTTTCCAGTGGTTTTAGCAAACGGCACACCAGAAGATTATATCCTGCGTCTAGCAGGTCCCATGCCCATGGAGACTTGCTCACTGCTAGCGCAGCAGTCTGAGACTGAACTGTGAGGCGGTATGCCTGGCCGAGGGAGGGGCGTCCACCATTGCTAAGGATTGAGTAGGTAAACAAAGCAGGTGGGAAACTCGAACTGGGTGGAACCCACCGCAGCTCAAGGAGGACCACCTGCCTCTGTAGACTTGACCTCTGGGGGAAGGGCATAGCTGAACAAAAGGCAGCAGAAGCTTCTGCAGACTTAAATGTCCCTATCTGACAGCTCTGAAGACAGCAGTGGTTCTCCCAGAATAGTGTTTGAGCTCTGAGAATGAACAGACTGCCTCCTCAAGTGGGTCCCTGACCCCTGTGTAGCCTAATTTGGAGACAACTCCCAGTAGGGGCGAACTGACACCTCATACAGCTGGGTGCCCCTCCGAGATGAAGCTTCCAGAGGAAGGATGAGGCAGCAATATTTGCTGTTCTGCAATATTTGCTGTTCTGCAGCCTCCACTGGTGATACCCAGGCAAACAGGGTCTGGAGTGGACCTCCAGCAAACTCCAACAGACCTGCAGCTGAGGGACCTGACTGTTAGGAGGAAAACTAACAAACAGAAAGGAATAGCATCAATATCAACAAAAAGGGCATCCACACCAAAACCCCATCTGTAGGTCACCATCATCAAAGACCAAAGGTAGCTAAAACCACAAAGATGAGGAGAATCCAGAGCAGAAAAGCTGAAAATTCTAAAAACCAGAGCACTCCTTCTCCTCCAAAGGATTGCAGCTCCTCACCAGCAACGGAACAAAGCTGGACGGAAAATGACTTTGATGAATTGACAGAAGTAGGCTTCAGAACGTTGGTAATAACAAAGTTCTCCAAAGTAAAGGAAGATGTTCACACCCATCGCAAGGAAGCTAAAAACCTTAAAAAAAGATTAGATGAATGGCTAACTAGAATAAACAGTGTAGCGAAGACCTTAAATGACCTGATGGAGCTGAAAACCATGGCACGAGAACTATGTGACGCATGCACAAGCTTCAGCAGCCAATTCAATCAAGTGGAAGAAAGGGTATCAGTGATTGAAGATCAAATGAATGAAGAGAAGTTTAAAGAAAAAAAGAGTAAAAAGAAATGAACAAAGCCTCCAAGAAATATGGGACTATGTGAAAAGACACGTTTGATTGGTGTACCTGAAAGTGAAAGGGAGAATGGAACCAAGTAAGAAAACACTTCAGGATATTATCCAGGAGAACTTCCCCAACTAGCAAGGCAGGCCAACATTCAAATTCAGGAAATACAGAGAACACCACAAAGATACTCCTTGAGAAGAGCAACCCCAAGAAACATAATTGTCAGATTCACCAAGGTTGAAATGAAGGAAAAAATGTTAAGGGCAGCCAGAGAGAAAGGTCAGGTTACCCACAAAGGGAAGCCCATCAGACTAGCAGCAGATTGCTTGGCGGAAACTCTATAAGTCAGAAGACAGTGGGGGCCAATATTCAACATTCTTAAAGAAAAGAATTTTCAACCCAGAATTTCACATCCAGCCAAACTAAGCTTCATAAGTGAAGGACAGATAAAATCCTTTACAGATAAGCAAATGCTGACAGATTTTGTCACCACCAGGCCTGACTTACAAGAGCTCCTGGAGGAAGCACTAAACACAGAAAGGAACAACTGGTACCAGCCACTACAAAAACATGCCAAAGTGTAAAGACCATCAATACTAGGAAGAAACTGCATCAACTAATGGGCAAAATAATCAGCTAACGTCATAATGACAGGATAAAATTCACACATAACAGTATTAACCTTAAATGTAAATGGGTTAAATGCCCCAGTTAAAAGACACAGATTGACAAACTGGATAAAGAGTCAAGACCCATCAGTGTGCTGTATTCAGGAGACCCATCTCACATGCAGAGACACACATAGGCTCAAAATAAAGGGGTGAAGGAAGATCTACCAAGCAAATGGAAAACAAAAAAAAAGCAGGGGTTGCAATCCTAGTCTCTAATAAAACAGACTTTAAACTAACAAAGATCAAAAGAGACAAAGAAGGGCATTACATAATGGTAAAGGGATCAATTCAACAAGAAAAGCTAACTATCCTAAATATATATGCACTCAATATAGGAGCACCCAGATTAATAAAGCAAGTCCTTAGAGATCTACAAAGAGACTTAGACTTCCACACAATAATAATAGGAAAATTTAACATCCCACTGTCAATATTAGACACATCAGTGAGACAGAAGGTTAACAAGGATATCCAGGACTTGAACTCAGCTCTGAACCAAGCAGACTTAATAGACATCTACAGAACTCTCCACCCCATATCAACAGAATATACATTATTCTCAGCACAACATTGCATTTATTCCAAACTTGACCACATAGTTGCAAGTAAAGCACTCCTCAGCAAACGTAAAAGAACAGAAATCACAACGAACTGTCTCTCAGACCACAGTGCAATCAAATTAGAATGCAGGGTTAAGAAACTCACTCAAAACTGCACAACTACATGGAAACTGAACAACCTGCTTCTGAATGGCTACTGGGTAAATAACGAAATGAAGGCAGAAATACCAATGGTCTTTGAAACCAATGAGAACAAAGATACAACATACCAGAATCTCTGGCACATATTTAAAGCAGCATGTAGAGGGAAATTTATAGGACTAAATGCCCACAAGAGAAAGCAGGAAAGATATAAAATTGATACCCTAACATCACAATTAAAAGAACTAGAGAAGCAAGAGCAAACACATTCAAAAGCTAGCAGAAGGGAAGAAATAACTAAGATCAGAGCAAAACTGAAGGAGATAGAGACACAAAAAACCCTTCAAAAAATCAGTGAATCCAGGAGCTGGTTTTTTGAAAAGATCAACAAAATTGATAGACCACTAGCAAGACTAATAAAGAAGAAAAGAGAGAAGAATCAAATAGACGCAATAAAAAATGATTATCAAGGGGTTATCACCACCTCTCCCACAGAACTACAAATTACCATCAGAAAATACTATAAATACCTCTATGCAAATAAACTAGAAGATCTAGAAGAAATGGATAAATTCCTGGACACATACACCCTCCAAGACTAAACAGGAAGATGTCGAATTCCTGAATAGACCGATAACAGGCACTGAAATTGAGGCAATAATTAATAGCTTACCAACCAAAAAAAGTTCAGGACCAGACGGATTCACAGCCGAATTCTCAAGAGGTACAAAGAGGAGCTGGTACCATTCTTTCTGAAATTATTCCAATCAACAAAAAAAGAGGGAATCCTCCCTAACTCATTTTATGAGGCCAGCATCATACTGATACCAAAGCCTGGCAGAGACACACACACACAAAAAAGAGAATTTTAGACCAATATCCCGGATGAACATCGATGAGAAAATCCTCAATAAAATACTGGCAAACCGAATCCAGCAGCACATCAAAAAGCTTATCCACCATGATCAAGTGGGCTTCATCCCTGGGATGCAAGGCTGGTTCAACATACACAAATCAATAAACATAATCCATCATATAAACAGAATCAAAGACAAAAACCACATGATTATCTCAATAGATGCAGGAAATGCCTTCGACAAAATTCAACAGCCCTTCATGCTAAAAACTCTCTATAAACTAGGTATTGATGGACCTTATCTTAAAATAACAAAAGTTATTTATGACAAACCCACAGCCAATATCGCACTGAATGGGCAAAAACTGGAAGCATTCCCTTTGAAAACTGGCACAAGACAGGGATGCCCTCTCTCACCACTCCTATTCAACACAGTGTTGGAAGTTCTGACCAGGGCAATCAGGCAGGAGAAAGAAATAAAGGGTATTCAATTAGGAAAAGAGGAAGTCAAATTGTCCCTGTTCGCAGATGACATGATTGTATATTTAGAAAACCCCATCGTCTCAGCCCAAAATCTCCTTAAGCTGATAAGCAACTTCAGCAAAGTCTCAGGATACAAAATCAATGTGCAAAAATCACAAGCATTCTTATACACCAGTAACAGACAAACAGAGAGCCAAATCATGAGTGAACTCCCATTCACAATAGCTTCAAAGAGAATAAAATACCTAGGAATCCAACTTACAAGGGATGTAAAGGACCTCTTCAAGGAGAACTACAAACCACTGCCCAGTGAAATAAAAGAGGACACAAACAAATGGAAGAATATACCATGCTCATGGATAGGAAGAATCAATATTGTGAAAATGGCCATACTGCCCAAGGTAATTTATAGATTCAATGCCATCTCCATTAAGCTACCAAGGACTTTCTTCACAGAATTGGAAAAAACTGCTTTAAAGTTCATATGGAACCAAAAAAGACCCCGCATTGCCAAGACAATCCTAAGCCAAAAGAACAAAGCTGGAGGCATCACGCTACCTGACTTCAAACTATACTACAAGGCCACAGTAACCAAAACAGCATGGTACTGGTACCAAAACAAAGATATAGACCAACGGAACAGAACAGAGCCCTCAGAAATCATACCACACATCTACAACCATCTGATCTTTGACAAACCTGACAAAAACAAGAAATGGGGGAAGGATTCCCTATTTAATAAATGGTGCTGGGTAAGTTGGCTAGCCATAAGTAGAAAGCTGAAACTGGATCCTTTCCTTACTCCTAATACAAAAATTAATTCAAGATGGATTAGAGACTTAAATATTAGACTTAAAACCATAAAAACCCTAGAAGAAAACCTAGGTAATACCATTCAGGACTTAGGCATGGGCAAGAACTTCATGTCTAAAACACCAAAAGCAATGGCAACAAAAGCCAAAATTGACAAATGGGATCTAATTAAACTAAAGAGCTTCTGCACAGCAAAAGAAACTACCATCAGAGTAAACAGGCAACCTACAGAATGGGAGAAAATTTTTGCAATCTGCTCATCTGACAAAGGGCTAATATCCAGAACCTACAAAGAACTTAAACAAATTTACAAGAAAAAAACAAACAACCCCATCAAAAAGTGGGCAAAGGATATGAACAGACACTTCTCAAAAGAAGACATTCATACAGCCAACAGACACATGAAAAAATGCTCATCATCACTCGCCATCAGAGAAATGCAAATCAAAACCACAATGAGATACCATCTCACACCAGTTAGAATGGCAATCATTAAAAAATCAGGAAACGACAGGTGCTGGAGAGGATGTGGAGAAATAGGAACACTTTTACACTGTTGGTGGGACTGTAAACTAGTTCAACCATTGTGGAAAACAGTGTGGCGATTCCTCAAGGATCTAGAACTAGAAATACCATTTGACCCAGGCATCCCATTACTGGGTATATACCCAAAGGATTATAAACCATGCTGCTATAAGGACACATGCACACGTATGTTTATTGCAGTACTATTCACAATAGCAAAGACTTGGAATCAACCCAAATGTCCATCAGTGACAGACTGGATTAGGAAAACGTGGCACACGTTTCCACACCATGGAATACTATGCAGCCATAAAAAAGGGATGAGTTTGTGTCCTCTGTAGGGACATGGATGCAGCTGGAAACCATCATTCTCAGCAAACTATCTCAAGAACAAAAAACCAAATACCACATGTTCTCACTCATAGGTGGGAATTGAACAATGAGATCACTTGGACACAGGAAGGGGAACATCACACACCAGGGCCTATTGTGGTGGGGGGGAGGGATAGCATTAGGAGATATACCTAATGTAAATGATGAGTTAATGGGTGCAGCACTCCAACATGGCACATGTATACATATGTAACAAACCTGCACGTTGTGCACATGTACCCTAGAACTTAAAGTGTAATAATAATTTAAAAAATCCTCAACAAAATACTAACCAATTGAATCCAAAAGCATATCAAAAAGATATGATAGCAGGATCAAGTGGGATTTGTCCCAGAAATGCAAAGGTAGTTCAACATACACAAATCCACGAAGAGGACACATCACATCAACCGAATGAAGGACAAAAACCATATCATCATTTCAAGAGATCTAGAAAAAGCATTTGATAAAATTCAAAGCCTCTTCATGATAAAAACTCTCAACAAACTAGGTACTGAAGGAGCATATTAATACCTCAACATAATAAAGGCTACATATGACAAACCCACAGTTAACATCATACTATCATAGCGTTCAGCTTTTCCTCTAGGAACTGGAACAAGGCAAGGATGTCTATTTTCACCACTCATATTCAACACAGTACTGGAAGTCTTAGCCAGAGCAATCAGGCAATAGAAACAAGTAAAAGACATCCAAATTGGAAGAGAGGAAGTAGAACTGTCCCTCTTTGCAGATGACATGATCTTGTATCTAGAAAAACCTAAAGACTCCACAAAAAACTCCTAGATCTGATAAATAAGTTCAGTAAAGTTGTAGGATACAGCCGGGTGTGGTGGTTCACGCCTGTAATCCCAGCACTTTGGGAGTCCTAGGCAGGAAGATCACCTAAGGTCAGGAGTTCAAGACCAGCCTGACCAATACAGTGAAACCCTGTCTTAACTAAAAACATAAAAATTAGCCAGGCATGGTAGCATGCGTTTGTAGTCCCAGCTACTCAGGAGGCTGAGGTAGGAGAAGCACTTGAACCCAGGAGGCGGAGGTTGCAATGAGCCAAGACTGCTCCACTGCACTCCAGCCTGGGCTACAGAGCAAGACTCTGTCTCAAAAAAAAAAAAAAAAAAAAAAAAAAAAAGAAAAGAAAAAAGAAAAAAGTTGTAGTATGCAAAATCAACATACAAAAATCAGTCGCATTTCTATACACCAATAATAAACTAGCTGAGAAAGAAATCAAGAAGGAAATCCCACTTATAAGAGCTAAAAGAAAATAAAATACGTAGGAAATAAATTTAACCAAGTAGGTGAAAACCTCTACAAGGAAAACTACAGAACATTGATGAAAGAAATTAAAAAAGACTTAAAGAAATGGAAAGACAATCCATGCTCATGGATCAGGAAAAATTAATGCTGTTAAAATGACCATACAACCCAAAGCAATCTACAGATTCAATAAAATCTCTATCAAAATATCAACGTCATTTTTCACAGAAGTAGAAAAAATAATCCTAAAATTCATATGGAACCAAAAAAAAATAGCTCAAATAGCCAAAGCAATCCTAAGTAAAAAGAAAGCTGGAGACATTATACTATCTGGCTTCAACATATATTACAATGCTCTAGTGATCAAAATAGCATGGTATTGGTATAAAAACAGGTATAACATGAAACAGAATAGAAAACTCAGAAATAGATCCATACATTTACAGCCAATTGATTTTCAACAAAGGTGTCAAGGACATTCATTGGGGAAAGGATATCTTCTTCAATAAATGGTGCTGGGAAAATTGGATGTCCATATGCAAAAGAACATGACTAACCTCCTACCTTTCACTATATACAAAAATCAACTCAAGATGGATTAAAGACTTAAACACAAGGCCTGAAATCATAAAACTACTAGAAAAAAACAGGGGAAGCACTTAAGGACACTGGTCTAGGAAAAGATTTTATGGCTAAGACTTCAAAAGCACAGGCAACAAAAACAAAAGTAGACAAACTGAACTATATTAAACTAAAAAGCTTCTGCACATCAGAGGAAACAACACAGTGAAGAGACAACCTGTTGAATGGGAGAAAATACTTGCAAACTATTCATCCAACAAGGAATTAACATCCAGAATATACAAGGAACTCAAACACCTCGACAGTAAAAAATAATAATTCCATTTAAAAGTGGGCAAAGGGTCAGGCATGATGACTCTTTGGGAGGCTGATGCATGTGGACCGCTTGAGCCCAGGAATTTGAGACCAGCCTGGGCAACATAGCGAAACTCCATCTCTACCAAAAAAAAAAAAAAAAAAATTAGGCTGGGACTGGTGGTTCATGCCTGTAATCTCAGCCCTTGGGGAGGCCAAGATGGTATGATCGCTTGAGCCCAAGAGTTCAAGACCAGCCTGGGCAACATAGTGAGACCTCATCTCTACAAAAAATCAAAAAATGAGGTGAGAGGATCACTTGAGCCGAGGAGGTTGAGGCTACAATGAGCAGTGATTGTACCACTACACTCCCATCCCCTGTCTCAAACACACACACACACACACACACAAATAAATAAAAACTTAGCTGGGCATAGTGGCACATGCCTGTGGTCTCAACTACTCTGGAGTTGAGGCAGGAGAATCATCTGAGCCCAGGAAGTGAAGGCTGCAATGACTTGTGATTGCACCACTGCACTCCAGCCTGGGCAACAGAGCAAAACCCTGACTCCAATAAATAAATATATAAATAGTGGGCAAAGGACATAAATAGATATTTCTCCAAAGAAGACATACAGGTATATGAAAACATGCTCAATGTCATTAATCATAAGGGAAATGCACAATAAGGTATCATCTTCACCCAGTGAGAATGGCTATGATTAAAAAGACAAAATAATAATGGATGTGGGTAAGGATGCAGAGAAAAGGGAACTCTTATGCACTGTTGGGTGGGAATGTAAATTAGTACAGTCACTGTGGAAAACAGTATGGAGATTTCTCAGGAAAATGAAAATAGAACTACCATACATTCCAGCAATGCCACTACTGGGTGTTTATCCAAAGGAAAGAAAACTAGTATATCGAAGGGATACCTGTACTTCCATGTTTACCACAGCACTATTCACAATAGCAAAAATATAGAATCAACTTAATGTCCATCAACAGACAAATAAATAAAGAAAATGTGGGCTGGGTGTGGTGGCTTACCCCTGCAATCCCAGCACTTTGGGTACTCAGGAGGCTGAGGCAGAGAATTGCTTGAACCTGGGAGGCAGAGATTGCCATGAGCCGAGATCGCACCACTGCACTCCAGCCTGGCCAACAGAGCGAGTGAGACTCTGTCTTTAAAAAAAAAAAAAAAAAAAAAAAAAAAAAGGAAAATAAAACAAAATGCGGTATGTACACACACACACACACAATCAAGTACTATTCAGCCATACATAAAAAAGAATGCAATCACGTCATTTGCAACAACGTGGATGGAACTGGAAGTCATTGTTACATGAAGTAAGCCTGGCACAGACAGACAAATATTGCATGTTATCACATATGTAGGAGCTAAAAAAGTTGATGATGGATACAGAGATACCAGAGGCTGGGAAGGGTGTGTGGGTTGGTATGGAAAAGTGGTTGGTTAATGCGGTTAGATAGAAAGAATAAGTTCTAATGTTCTATAGTAGACTAGGGTGCCTACAGTTAACAATGTATTGTGTATTTCAAAATGGCTATAAGACTTGAAATGTTCCCAACATATAGAAATGACAAACACTTAAAGTGACAGATACATTAAATACCTTGACTGATCATTACACATTCTATGCATGTAACAATATATCATGTGTACCCCATAAATACGTACAAATATTTGTTGTGTACCAATTAAAAATAAACAAAATTTAAAAAATAAAAATATGGTATCTCTACACAATGGAATATTATTCAGCATTAATACACTGCAAGTTGGATGAATCTTGAAAACATGCTACATGAAAGAAACAGTGCATAAAAGATCACAAATCGGGCTGAGCATGGTGGCTCACACCTGTAATCTCAGCACTTTGGCAGATCGAGGCAGGCACATTGCTTGAGCTCAGGAGTTCCAGACCAGCCTGGGCAACTTGATGAAACCTGTCTCTAAAAAAAATAATTAGGCAGGCGTGGCGGTGCACGCCTGTGGTCCCAGCTACTGGCTACTTACGAGGCTGATATAGGAGGATCACTTGAGCCTCTCCTGCTTGCTTCACTGAAGGCATCAGGCAGTTTCATGTCTGGGAAAAACTTCTTGAAGCAGCTCCTAGTAGGACTGGGTGTCCACATCCAGGATATGGCTCCTGTAGAGAGTTTGGAATACTTACCCCTCAATCTTGGGGGAGGAGCAGGGGCTGGCGCCATGAGGACTTACTGCCCTTCTGACCAGTCCTGATGTTTCCAAGGTATTGGGGTTTTCAGGACAGGATAAGACTGTTCTAAGGCCACAGTGTGGCAACTGCAGCAAGTCACAGGCCAAATCCTCAACTCTGGCACTGTCTAAAGCACCTTTCTTGAGCGGGTGCAGCGTCTCATGCCTGTAATCCCAGCACTTTGGGTGGCTGCGGTGGGTGAATTACTGGAGGTTAGGAGTTCAAGAGTAGCCTGGCCAACATGGTGAAACCCTGTCTCTACTAAAAACACAAAAATTAGCTGAGTGTGTTGGCATATGCTTGTAATCCCAGGTACTTGAGAGGTTGATGCAGGAGAATAGCTTGAAACTGGGAGGCAGAGGTTGTAGTGAGCCAAGATTGCACCAGTACACTCCAGCCTAGGCGACACAGCAAGACTCCATCTCAAAAATAATAACAATAGTAATTTTAAAAATAAATAAATAAAAATAAAGTGCCTTTCTTGCCCATTCCACGTCTCACCACAACTCTATTAGGCAAGTATTAATGGCTCTCCATGGCTATAATAGAGGAAATCTGGGCCTTAGATTCCACCCTTCGCCCAAGTGCCTAGTGGAGGTTCAATATAACAGTAGTCAGTATTATTACTATCTTATTACCACTCTCTCTGTGAAATTCCAGCAAGGAGGGTTTCCGCATCTTGTTGGGGGCCAGTTCCTGAGCAGGGCTTTGAGCACCCACTCGAGGCAGTGGCGCAAGGGCCCGCGGGGGCTCTGAGGCTCTTCCTGGGTCTTGTGGGCCCTCACAAAAATGGCAGGGCATTGGAGCAAGCTCCTCAGGCTGTGCAGGCTGAAAGGTCCCTCGGGCATCCAGAAAGCTCACCTGACCCTCACCAGTGAGGTTGGACCCCTACTCATATCTTGGGGAAACCATGGAGGTGGAATTCAGTTTCAACCAGTGAAGTCAACCAAAACGGCCATGCTGAAGCCTGAGCAGAGCTCCCGCCAGGCCCTGCTCTTGGTGCCAGGCTCACTGGGCAGCGCCTCCTCCCAGAAGTCTCTCCTGTGGTTCCTTCATTCTGCTAAATGGTTAGTGAGCATCAAGCACATGCTGAACTGGGGACAGACAGTGAGCTGATACACATGGACTCTGACCTCCAAGAAGACAGATAAGCTAGCGAAAGTCACTATACAGTGTGAAAACTGCTAGAATGAAGAAAGGAAAGGACAAGGAGAGTCTCCTAGAGAGACACCTCTTTCAAAATAAAAGGGAGGGGCTGGGCACAATGTCTCACGCCTGTATTCCAGCGGTGGCGAGATTACTTGAGGTCAGGAGTTCGAAACCAGCCTGGCCAACATGGTGAAATACCGTCTCTACTAAAAATACAAAAATTGGGCATGGTGGCATGTGCCTGTAGTACCAGCTACTCAGAAGACTGACGCAGGAGAATCGCTTGAACCCAGAGGCAGAAGTTGCAGTGAGCAGAGATCATGCTATTGTACTTCAGCCTGGGTGACAAGAGTGAAACTCTGTCTCAGATAAAAAGCTTTTTAAAAAACTAGTTTTAAAACATAAATCATTTTTATTGAAGTATATTATATCATGCCCATAGTATTTAATTATTAAATTTGACTTTTATTAAAAAAAAAAGTATCACACTTAGATAAGCATATGTAAGTAGAACATACATGGAGCTTATATTGTTGCAGGAATCAGGAGGATGAGAGACCTCAGGGAAAAGCAGGAGGATCTTTATTGAGTGCACTCAGACCCAGTGGATTAACATCCAAAAACTGGGCCTAAAACAAAGACAGGTCTTGGCTTTTATATACACTTCAAAAAGGGGGTGTGCTAGCTTGAACCAGGCTTACAGTGGCATGAAAGTAAGGATAGAGAGGCAGAACAACAGCAGTTAATCAAATTGTAACAGGTGAATCACTCAGGATTACACATGACCATTGCCAAGCAACCCACATGGCCGTTACCTAGGTTTTGCTCAAGAGCCTTGCACTGATTTCTCTCATGATCTTCGCTGTGGTGCCCAGACGGCTGTAGTTCAGGCCTGCTCAGGCTTCTCATGACCTTCACTCCCCTGATTAGATAAAACAATACTTGAAGTCACTAGTTGCAGAGAACAGGAATCTATAAACTCATACCATAAGAGAAAGGAAAATTTGTTTTTCTTCTCCCTATGTTAAGGGAGTGCTGGGAGAGTCTCCAGACTCCAGACAAACATTCCTTTGTGTCCTGGCTTCTTAGATAGTATTATCAAGACTTTTCCTGGGTCTGGGCTGTGCCTGTTGCTGCCTCTGGGATAAGTCAGCCTAATACAGGAAAGGTTATTTCTTTTTCTTTTTAATTTTATTTTTCTTTCTATAATTTCCCACCTTAATATAGTAATTATATTTCTTTTTCTCTTTTTTCTTACACATTCTTAAATACAAGTCCTTTGTTTCTATAGGAGATATTCTCAAAGTGGGATGTGCATCTACGTTATGAAGCATAACAATTAAATAACATCCATACACCCATCACCTCATGCATAATGAAATATTTCTAGTCCTGTCAAAGCTACAGGACTGCTGGAATTTCTTCTCTGATTCGGTCCCCTTGCTTCACCACAGAGGTGACTACTCTTCTGAAGGTTATATTCATAACCCCTGTGCTTTTCTTTATAGTCTACATATATATCTATGTATAGAGAGGGGAGGTGTAGGTATAAATATACACATATCTAAAAATATATTATTTTGTCATATTTATTTTTAAGCTTTATAAAAATGGGTATCATGCTGAAGTGGTATTTACCTTGAAGCACACTGTGATCAAAAAAAAAAAAAAAAAAAAAAAAAAAACAAACCACCATCACGCCCAGTGGTATAAGCATGGCTCACATAGCTCATTCTGGCATTTTGGGAGGCCGTGGCAGGAAGAGTTCAAGACTAGCTCTACAAAAAATGGGACCAGGAGTTCAAGACAAGCTCTACAAAAAATGAGACCCAGTCCCTACAAAAAAATTTAAAAATTAGCCAGGCATAATAGCATATGCCTGTAGTCCCAGCTACTCAGGAGGCTAGGGGAGGATAATTGTGTGAGTACAGGAATTCAAGGCTGCAGTGAGTTGTGATCAGACTACTTCACTCCAGCCGAAGTGACAGAACGAGACCCTATCTTAAAGGACAGAAAAAGGGAGAGAGGCAAAGATGGCTGATTCAGAGCTGCTGCGGTCCATGGCTCTTATGGAAAAGAATGAAAACAGTGAGTGAATTCAGCACCTTCAACTGAAATATCCAGGTTCTCACATTGGGACTGACTAGGGAGATGGCTTGACCCACAGAGAATGAAGAAAAGCAGGGTGGGGTGATGGCCCACCTGGGAGCAGCATGGAGTCAAAGGAATCCTATCATGGTTAATACTGACTGTCTACTTTATTGGATTGAGGGATACAAAGTATTAATCCTGGGTGTGTCTGTGTGCATGTTGCCAAAAGAGATTAACATTTGAGTCAGTGGGCTGGGGAAGTCAGATCCACCCTTAATCTTGTGGTCACAATCTAATCAGCTTCCAGCAAATATAAAGCAGGCAGAAAAACATGAAAAAGACGAGATTAGCCTAGCCTCCCAGCCTACATCTTTCTCCCATGCTGGATGCTTCCTGCCGTTGAAGGTTAGACTCCAAGTTCTTCAGTTTTGAGACTTGGACTGGCTCTCCTTGCTCCTCAGCTTGCAGACAGCCTAATATAGGACCTTGTGATTGTGTAAGTTAATACTTAATAAACTCATATATATATATATATATAGTGAAACTTTCTATTCTGTTTTGTCTTAATTACTGATGCATGCAGCCCCAGCCTGTACCCCATGCTTGCTCAATTGATCACAACCCTTTCAGGTAGACCCCCTTAGAATTGTAAGGCCTTAAAAGGGACAGGAATTTCTCTCTTGGAGAGCTTGGTTTTTGAGAGGCAAGTCTGCTGACACTCCTGGCCAAATAAATCTACTTCCTTCCTCAACCTGGTGTCTGAGAGGTTTTGTCCATGGCTCATCCTGCTACAGATCCAACTCTATGTTCCTTCCGCCACTATCCCATACCCTTAATATCCATTCCCATGCCTGTTCTCCAGATTGCTGTTTATATAAATTAGAGAACTCAAACAGTTCAAGTATAGCACACCTCCTCATGGGTCACTCTCAATCTCATCCTTAGGGGCCCACCAGGACTTTAGTTATAGGTTTAGATGCAAACGGAGGTGTTGAGGGTGGCCTCTGAGGAGACTCAACATTATCTTGCCTGGCAACTGGCTCAGGGGAGGCCGTCACTGTTGCTGCAGGCAGCATAGGGTTCTATTATATATATAATAGAAAATATATATATTTTCTATTCTGTCCCTCTAAGAGAACCCTAATACAGATTAGATTCTGGTACTGGGAGTATGGTTCTAGAGGAACAGAATATAAAGGATGGAGTTCTTTTGTTGGTTTGGGGGTCTCCGGGGTTGGCTGATTAATATAATTAGACCCAAAAATGCTAAGGTCTCTACTTCTAATAGTATGGAGGACACTGATTGTTTTTGGCGGAAACTGTTTAGAGAGTTATACAAAATAAATGCATTTAATTCTCCTGATTTACCACTCGTGAGAGGCAAGGAGTTTAGTGACTCTATACATATCTTTGACCATATGTGGAGAATCAAGGAACATAATGAAGCTAGTTGGTTGCTCCTAAGTTCAGCGGACAAAGTGACAAAAGACAATGATTAACTCAAGGATTCTGTCTCCTGGGTTCAGAAGCAGATAGGGAGCCTCAAATCTGCTAAGACTGCCCTGAATGAGAGTCTTATCTCCTGTAGAGAAAGAGCTGAAATTGTGGAAAAACAGACCCAAGCTCTTACACAAGTGGCTGACCAGCAATGAAAGATGCATGCACAGCCTCACCAAGTGTCTACTGTTAAAGTGAGGGCGTTGATCAGAAAAGAATGGGACCCGGCAACTTGGAATTGGGACATGTGGAAGGACCCTGATGAAGTTGGGGACACTGAGTTTATAAACTCTGATAAACCTTTTTTGCCAGAAGGAACAGCTTCCCCATCCCCAGTAGTGGCAACAAAGCCTCCCTGACCTATGCTGCTATCAGCCTTTCCACCTTTGTCCGAGGAGAAGAACCCTATGCTGCCTGCAGCAACAGTGACGGCCTCCCCTGAGCCAGTTGCCAGGCAAGATAATGTTGAGTCTCCTCAGAGGCCACCCTCAACACCTCCGTTTGCATCTAAACCTATAACTAAAGTCCTGGTGGGCCCCTAAGGATGAGATTGAGAGTGACCCATGAGGAGGTGTGCTATACTTGAACTGTTTGAGTTCTCTAATTTATATAAACAGCAATCTGGAGAACAGGCATGGGAATGGATATTAAGGGTATGGGATAGTGGCGGAAGGAACATAGAGTTGGATCTGTAGCAGGATGAGCCATGGACAAAACCCCTCAGATACCAGGTTGAGGAAGGAAGTAGATTTATTTGGCCAGGAGTGTCAGCAGACTTGCCTCTCAAAAACCAAGCTCCCCAAGAGAGAAATTCCTGTCCCTTTTAAGGCCTTACAATTCTAAGGGGGTCTACCTGAAAGGGTTGTGATCAATTGAGCAAGCATGGGGTACAGGCTGGGGCTGCATGCATCAGTAATTAAGACAAAACAGAACAGAAAGTTTCACAATGCTTCCTCATACAATGTCTAGAATCTATATATAATACAAGCAGTTAGGTCAGAGGTTGAAATTTAACTACCAGACCAGGCCTGGTGTGCGGGGCCAGGCTGCCTATTGATCTCATTTTTCCTTTCTTCAACTTTTATTTCCTCTTTCTTTTTCTGAGGTATGAGACAATAAGAGGTGGTCTCCTTCCTCATTCCCCTCTTTGAGAATCTCACTTATTAGTGGGAGTTCTCACTTTCATCTTCACTACCCAGGTCTTCCTGCAAGATAGACTGATAATGATTCATGTAATACATTTGAGCCTTATCTGTACTTGCTAGTTTCACATTCCTTGAGGCTCAGCAAGTTCCTCCTTCACCTCCCTAGTGCAGCTGCAAAGTTACAAGGTTTATACAGAAACATGGTTTCCCAAGGATGTGGAATATGTAGTATAGATAAATGTAAAAGACTGATCAACTGCCTTTGTTCTTGCTTCTGTAAGTACGCTTCCTGTATCATGTAGCTTCCAGCCACTGACTGCTTAAAAGGTGGCTGCTTTCTTTGTCTGGGGCTCAGACTTTCCTGGACACTAGTCCTACTGAGTTAGGTGATCACCTTTTAATAAAGACCTTTCCTGAACTCACTCTGTTCGGTCTCTCCCATCTTTGATTGTCCCGCAACAATAATAATTATAAAACAGAAAGACTGCTTTAACTTGTTGCCCTATCCCAGTGACCTGATGAATACACTGGGAACAGTCCTCCATGCAGGGAAAATCAGTGAAAGTCCTTATTATATAAGACCAAATTTTAAGGAGAATAAGTCCCATGATAAGTTTCCTCATGCTTCAGCCATGCGTAGATGAGTCAGCTTCTGGGTGTAACAGGAGCAGGGCTTGTCGTCCTTCTCAGAGTCACTTTGCAGGGGTTATCTGGGCTTGCACTCTCACCTCCCAGGTCTCAGAGGCTGCAGGTTTCACATGGCTGTGGTGGATCCAGGCTGGGATTCCTTCTATCTTTACAGCTGTGGGGGTGATCAAGATGACGGTCTGGGGTCCTTCCACCATGGTTGCAAGGGGACTACATTCCAATCCTTGATCCACACTTGATCCCCTGGGGAGAAAGGGTGAACTGGGGAGAATAAGCTGATGGGGCACCTCTCATTTACCCAGGATGAAATTGTTTGAGCAATTTCTCCTCAGGCCTGTAGCTGTCATTGTAACTCAATTTCACCTAGCTCTTGTGGAGTGTCTGGGAGTCCCTGTAGTATGGGAGGGGGTCTATGATACAATATTTTATAAGGGGAATATCCTATCCTTTTAGAAGGGGTACAGCTTATTTCAAACAATACCATCGGGAGAGCCTGTATCTATTTTAATCCTGTTTCCTGACACACTTTCCCTAAGCTATTCTTGATAGTCCGATTCATTTGTTCCACCTTTCCAGAACTTTTAGGTCAGGAGGCAGCATGCAGTTTCCATGTGATCCCTAATACCTTTGCTGTCTTCTGTACCAAGTCAGCCACAAATGCCTGCCCATTATCTGAGCCAATTCCTAAGAGCAGTCCAAATCTAGGAATAAGATCTCGAAGAAGCATACAGGTTGCTTCACAAGCTTTCTCAGTTCGTGTTGGATAAGCCTCCACTCACCCAGAGTAGATACACATGAGAACCGGTAAATACTTGTTACCTCCACACTTGGGCATTTCTGTGAAGTCCACCTGGAGATCTTCAACGGGAGCTGCTCCATAAACTTGTATGCTGGGCAGAATGGCTGGACCCTGCCTCGCATTGAACTGTCGGCAGGTTACACACCACTGCGCCACTATTTTGGCAAGGGCTGACAAATGCGAGATGTAGAAGTACTGGCCTATCAACTTTTCAAGTGACTCCTGACCTAGACAGGTGGTTTCATGCACAGCCAGTACAACTGCTGCTCCCAGCAGCTATGGCACAGCTACTTTCCTATCTGGTAACCAGGTCCATCCTTCTTCCATCACCTGTCCTCCCTCTGCCTGTAGAAAGTCCTTTTCTTCTTTAGAATAAGTAGGTACAAAGTCAGGTGCTTGAGGGGGACTATGACTGATGCCCAGTAGGGGGCAGATGCTGCTTTTTGAGCCTCTGAGTCACCTTGGGAGTTTCCCAAGGCAACTGAGGAGGAAGCTGGCTGGTGTCCTCTGCAGTGCATGACTGCCACCTTTTGAGGTTTCCACACTGCTTCTAATAATTCCAAGATTTCTTGCTGATATTTTATGTCCTTTCCCCTAGAGTTCAACAGGCCCTTTTCTTTATATAATGCTCCATGTACTTGGAGGATTAAAAAGGCATACCGGAAGTCAGTGTAAATGTTTACAGCCTTACCTTCACTGAGTGCTAAGGCCGGAATTAAAGCAATGAGCTCGGCTTTCTGGGCTGAGGTACCTTGAGGCAATGAGTCGGCCTGAATGACAGCGTCCAGGGTTACCACTGCCTATCCCGCACACCTTTCTCCTTGTGCTTTGACGAAGCTGCTCCCGTCCATGTACGGCTCCCAGTCCATTGATGCCCAAGGTGGGCCCCGGAGGTCAAGTCTGCTCGAGTAAACTGAGCCTAACACCTCTACATAGTTATGCTCAACAGGGCTCTCTGATACCGGGAGCAAGGTGGCGGGGTTCAGGGTGTTACAAACTTCAATGGTTATGCAGGGATTTTCACAGAGCAAGCTTTGGTACTTTGTTAGTCTAGCATTCATTAGCCAATGATGCCCTTTGGTATTCATTAAAGTCACCACAGCATGGGGGGCCTTCATGTTCAGGTATTGCCCAAGAGTTAGTTTATCTGCTTCTTGTGCTAGCAGGGCAGTTGCCATTAAGGCCCTCAAACCCGGGGGTCAACCTTTAGAAACCCTGTCTAGTTGTTTAGAGAGGTGAGCCACTGGCCTTGGCCAGGGCCCCACAGTCTTGGTCAAAACCCTAACTGCCATTTTTTCTCTCTCTGACACATATAGTGTAAATGGCTTTGTCAGGTCAGGCAGACCCAGGGCTGGGGTTGACACAAGTTTTTCTTTTAACTCATGAAAAGCCTATTGCTGTTGGGACCCCCGTTCAAAAGGTTCCGTGTCACCCCGCTTTGTAACTTGGTACAGAGGTTTGGCCAGTACTGCAAAATTTGGGATCCATAACCTGCAGAACCCCACACAGCTCCTAAGAATTCTCTCACCTGCCTTCTGGTCTTAGGCTCTGGTAGGTTGCAAATGACCTGCTTTCTTTCTGATCCTAGGCTATGCTCCCCATGTTGGATAGTAAATCCTAGGTAGCATACCTGCTGTCTGCAGATCTGAGCTTTCTTCTTGGACACCTTATACTCACAGTCCTCCAGGTGCCAGAGCAGGGCGTCTGTTCCTTTGGCGCACCCAGCTGCTGTGGGGTGTTCCAGCAGGAGGTCGTCGACATACTGGAGCAACACACAGCCTAGGTCTCTGGTGGGAAACTTTTGCAGGTCTCAAGCCAGGGTCTCCCTGAAGATAGTGAGGGAGTTCCCGAACCCTTGGGAAGCCGGGTCCAAGTGTACTAAGTGGTAACACCTGATCCCAGATCTTCCCACTGAAGCAAACAGTTTCTGGCTCTCAGGAGCTAGTCTGGTGCTAAAGAAAGTGTCCTTCAAGTCCAGGCAGGTGAACCAGCTGTCCTCAGCTGGTAGTAACCCTAACAACATGTATGGGTGAGGTACCATTGGGTGCAAAGTCATTGTAGCTTGGTTAACCAAGTGCAAGTCCAGTACTGGTCTGTAATCCTTGGTTTCTGGATAGAAAACAGGCACAAGAGGCGTGCTGCAGGGAGACTTGACAGGGGGCTATAATTCCATAGGTCTTCAGGCGCTGGAGATGGATCTGGATACCTTCAAGAGCTTCTCTGGGTACTGGGTACTGTTTCTGCCTGACTGGCTGGGCCCCAGGCTTAACTTCTATGAGTATAGGGGCTTGATTGACTGCTAGCCCCAGAGAATTATCTTCCACCCACACCCTTGGCCACTGCTTAGCTGGTACTTCAGGCATGTGCTACTATGCCCTGCTAATTTTTGTATTTGTGGTAGAGATGGGGTTTGACCATGTTGGCCAGGCTGGTCTTGAACTCTTTACCTCAAGTGATTGGCCCGCTTTGGCCTCCCAAAGTGCTAGGATTACAAGAGTCAGCCACCATGCCTGGCCCTCTTTTCTTTATGAATTACCCAGTGTCAGGTATTCCTTTACAGCAAGGCAAGAACACACACAATCCCACAGGACAAAATAAATACCCATAAATCCATATGGACATAAATAAATAATTCAATAAATAAATGTATGAGAGAAGAGACACTTCTTCCTTACAGAATTCCAGTTAATCAATGTAGAAGGAATGAGTAAAATAAAAAATCCCCACTAGAACACCACAGTAGTAACTGTTGACAAGATCCACCAATGAATGCGAAAATCAGCAGGCAAAAGTTTGAGAAGAAACAGGATGCTAGCACAGTCTCAAAGCATCACTCCAAGATGTCTGTCATTTACAGAGGGAGAAAAGTAACTTTACAGTAATGAAACGTGGGAGAGTCCACCTTAACCAAGTGATCGTGGTAAATATCACTAATAAGCCACGTTGTCATCCTGTACCCCTGATAGGAAATAACAAGAGCATTTCACCTTGTGATCTTCTTCCCTAAACCCCATCACTGTAGTCTAATCATGAGGAAAACATGGACAAACCCAAACTGAGGATCATTCTACAAAACACCTGGCCAGTACTCATCAAGAGTCCATGAAAGACAAGGAAATACAGAGCAACTGTCACAGATAGGAGGAAACTGAGGGGACATAGAAACAAATGCAACATGGGATCTTAGATTATATCCTGGAATATTAAAAAGGCATGGTAGGGGGTGGGAGGGGATGGTGAAAATCAAAGGGCTATAGTTTAATTCATAGTATTGTATCATAGTTTAATTCATAGTATCGTATCAAAGTTAATTTCTTCATTTTGATTATTGAACTACAGTTATATAAGTTTTTAACATCAGCGGAAACAAAGTGCTCTGTAGTATTTCTTCAAATTTTCTGTAAGTCTAAAATTATTTCAAAAATAAAATAAATACACACGCATCCACAAAATACTAACTATGGAGAGGTGATAATGTGTTGATTAGCTTGATTTTGATGGTCATTTCACAATGCATGTGTGTATCAACCATCGAATTGTACACCATATATAATTTTTATGTCAATAAATCTGTTAAAATATATAAACATAAATGAATAAAATAAAAAATAAATTAAAAATAAGAATAAGCTCCACCTGAAGCGCTACTTGCATAGTGCACATGGAAAACCACATCCTGCTGCTGCTGGCTGGAGGACTTGAACACCGTTCAGAATTTCCCCTAGCCCTGTGCAGCTCTTCATCTAAAATCATAACTACAAAATTGCTGGCAAGGTACTCTCCTTGGTCCTCAATTTTCCACACCTATGAAATGAAAATGTTAGGAAAAAAGATATTATTCTTTCTCAGTTTTTTTTTTTTTTTTTTGAGATGGAGTCTCACTCTGTTGCCCAGGCTGAAGTACAGTGGCACAATCTCAGCTCACTGTAAGCTCTGCCTCCCAGGTTCACGCCATTCTCCTGCCTCAGCCTCCTGAGTAGCTGGGACTACAGGTGTCCACCACCATGCCTGGCTAAGTTTTTGGTAGTTTTTGTAGAGACAGGGTTTCACTGTGTTAGCCAGAATGGTCTCGATGTCCCGACTTCATGATCTGCCTGCCTCGGCCTCCCAAAGTGCTGGGATTACAGATGTGAGCCACCGTGCCTGGCCTTTTTCTCAGTTTTGAAATTCTGTGCTTCATGCTTCATAATTCTCAACTCTTCTTAGCTTGGCCTTCATTGGCAAGTTAAGCTAACAGCTTTGGTGTAGAAGTGACAGAGATTATATATACCAGTTTGGGGCTTAGTATGTCACCACATTAACCAAGGACAGTCAATGTATGTGGCAGAGGTAATTTGGTTCTTAGTTTTCTTTTTTGTTTTCCTTTTTTCTTTTTGAGACACAGTCTCACTCTGCACCCAGGCTGGAGTGCAGTGGCACGATCTTGGCTCACTGCATCCTCCGCCTCTGCTTCAAGTGATTCTCCTGCCTCAGCCTCCCAAGTAGCTGGGATTACAGGCATGCGCCACCACGCCTGGCTAATTTTTATATTTTTGGTAGAGACAGAGTTTCACCATGTTAGCCAGGCTGGTCTCGAACTCCTGACCTCAGGTGATCCACCCGCCTCAGCCTCCCAAAGTGCTGAGATTACAAGTGTGAGCCACCGCACCTGGCCAGGTTCTTAGGTTTCAATATCTCAGAAAGCTAATTAACGATCTTAATCTCATTTAAATCTCTTGATTTTATACACAGTAATAACAGTGAACACATGGTGAATTTCAGCTCATCTAACTCAGAAACTTCATTTTAGGACAATATTTCAAACGCCTTTCCCATCTAGGCATTTTTCAGTAGCAGACATGTGGCACACCTGACTCCCTTCACTTCCCTCTTAGTGAAGGTTTAGGGATTAGAGATGTACTCAGAGCCAGAACTCAGTGGCCTAAATCACCAGTCCTTGCATTACTACAAGCTCATCTAGAGCATAAAAGATCAATTCTCTTTATGCCCATTGTGATGCTGGAAACATTACTTCTCTCCTCAGTTGCTGTTTTTCACTTAGCATCTCATTTTGAAAATCTTTGTTTCTCTGTGGCCACTATGACATTTGCTCCACTGAGCTTTCTGGCTTTAATTTTTGTCCCCTCAATCAGTTCCAAACGCCCTACTGAAGTAGCCCCAGAAACTTGCATTGCGATTCCACTCTTCAATGATTTCTCATCGAAATATTAACCAGCATCCAACATTCCTGCATTTGTGGTCATCTTGTCAGTACATCTCGCTGACCTACATGAAGAAATTCCTATTCCTTTTACTCCAGATTATCCATATAATTCTTCTTCAAAGCTACTCTTGGGATATACTGAGGAAAGTACTTCACTTTTGGAGTCTGCTGATCTAGGGTTTAAGTGCTGGCTGCACCACTGAGCAAATTTCAGAAAGGTATTAAATTCCTATAAATGGGAATAATGTCTACTTTATAAGATGTCTCAAAAATTCAGTGATAATGTATGTGATATTCACAGCACAGGGTCAGTCTGTCCAGCAGGACCCTGCTACTGGTGGCTAAGAAGATGATGATAAGTACCTATGGGGTGCCATGAACAGAGCAGTCACCTCTACTGACCTCAGCCACAAAACACTAGCCCTTCTAGCTTCCCTGGATCCTTTGTTAACTGTGCTTTTTTCTGGGATAGTATGTGTTTCTCTATTTGGCTTGAGAACTGAACAATCCTTCAAAGGGTTGAAATATCGTTATTATATGTATGGTCTGTGCTTTATCATACTAATTTTTTTTGGAGGCAGGGTCTCCCTCTCTTGTCCAGGCTGGAATGCAGTGGCATGATCACAGATCACCGTAGCCTTGAACTCATGGGCTCAAGTGATCCTCCTGTCTCAGCCTCCTGAGTAGCTGGGACTATAGGCACACACCACCAGGTCTGGCTAATTTTTTTTTTAGAGATGGGGTCTCACTATGTTGCCCAGGCTGGTCTCAAACTCCTGGGCTCAAGTGATCCTCCCATCTCGGCCTCTCAATGTGTTGAGATTACAGATGTAAGCCACCTTGCCCAGCCCTAAATTTTTTTTTCTTATGGTAAAATACACAAAAATGTACCATCCTAACCATGTTTAAGTGTGCAATTCAGTGGTGTGAAGTACATTCACATTGTTATGTAGCCATCACTACTATCCATCCCCTGAACTTTTAAAAAATCATCCCAACAGAAAGTCTATACCCATTAAACACTAACTCTCTATTCTCCCCTACCCGCAGCCCCTGGAAACTACTTTCTGTCTCTATGAATTTGCCTATTCTAGGTTCCTCACATATGTGGAATCATGTATTTGTCCTTTTGTGACTGGCTTATTTCACTTAGTATAATGTTCTCAAGGTTTACCTATGTTGTAGCATATATAAGAATTGCACTTCTTTTTAAAGCTGAATCATAGTCCATTGTAAACATATACCTCATTTTGTTTATCCATTCATCCACAGATGAACATTTGGGTTGTTTCCACATTTTGGCTATTGTGACTTTATCCTATTTTACATTCTGCAGCAATTTACATCTTTATTTTCAGAACTATTAAGTTTCCTCATATTAACAGTCACAGGAAGAGAGTCATGAAAGACTTTTATTTGATTTCATTTTTTGGCCATTTATTCTTTTTTTTTTCTTTTGGCAGTCACAAAGACTGGGATTTCTAATTCTAGTTATGATAAGTAGACAATTTAAGCCATTTATTCTTTTTTCTGTTTCCTTTTCAAAAGAAGAAAATAGTATTTTTATAAAATATGATGTCAGTTTGGTCTATTTTTATGTGTGTTAAGGAGAGCAACAATAGACAAAAGAACAACAATATAACGATTAGGTATTTCGTTTTTTTTTTAAAGTAGAAGATGGGGCAATAGATAGCCTGCCTCTTCTCTAACCAATTTGTTAACTGTTTAAGAAATTGACAACAAAGAATATGGCATATGGAGGCCAGAATGTTATTATTATTATGAACAAAGCTGATTTGGGAGAATGCAGCTTATCTCTACTTGCAGGCAGACGGCCATCTTAATTCTACACCCCAGAATTAAACAGGTCTCCCAGCCACTCACAGACAGGTCTCCTGCAGGGAAGGAAAGATTATCAACTGACAAACAGTCTGATTAAATTGCTTGTCTTTTATACCTGCTATGGTTTGAATGTGTCTCCTCCAAAACTTAGGTGTTGCTAATGTGATGGTATTAAGAGGTGGGGCCTTTAAAAGGTGATTAGGCGACGAGGGCTCCTATCTTGTGAATGGGATTAGATGTCCTTATAAAAGGGCTTGAAAGAGGGAGTTCATCCCTTTTTGTCTTTCTGCCTTCTGTTATGAGGACACAGCATTCTTCCCCCTCCTCAAGATGCAACAGTCAAGCCGCCATCTTGGAAGTAAAAAGACCAGACCCTCACCAGGTAACTGAACCTGCCAGTGCCTTCATCTTGGACTTTCTGACTTCCAGACCTGTGAGGAAACAAATTCCTGTTCTTTATAAATTACCCAGTCTCTGGTATTCTGGTATAACAGCTTAAAACAGACTAACACTTGCCCTCAACCCACCTCTCTGCCTTGGCACCCATCACACTGTGTAGCAATGAATCTTGGCCTGTCTCTTCCCTATGAGCATGTTGCCTTCATCCATTCTTCCACTCCCTCAACTGGTTTTATTGAGTGCCTATTTTGGGCCTAGCAATATGCTAGGTCTTGCATTCAAGACCTCACAGAGGTGACAGAAACTGACACAACCCCTACCCTTGAGGAAAGCAGCATAGAAAAAAATATCATAAAGGAGACAGAGTGCGGCATTAGACAATAAGAAGGGCAGAGTGACTTCACAAAGTGGGGGAAGGCTTTTCTTGGGAAGTCACATTTTTGATGATGCCTCAAGGTTAAGGAGTACTTCACCAATATATTATACTCTGGTGTCCAGTAGAGGCATTGTATGTAGCAGGGCTCAGTAAATGCTTAACAAATGCATGAATGAGTGATATATGTGAAAACACTTTATATGCAGTCAAAGTACCACACAGATGTTAACCATTATCAAATAGTTAATATGGAGAGATCTACTTTTATTCAGCTTCTCTGGAACACCCAAAAAGATATATGGCAGTGTCTGGAGACATTGTGAGTTGTCACAACTGGAGTTGAGGGGAGATGTGGTAATGGCATCTAGTGAGTAGAGACCATAGTTGCTACTAAACATCCTACAATATACACAGCAATCCCTCAAAATGTCAATAATGCCACTATTAAGAAATCTGATTCTAAAATAATTACTGCATTTACATGTGCATTCATCTGTTTTACAGTGGAGAAACATTTCACTGTATAAACATAATACAATGAATGCTAACATTTTTGTATTCATTCATTCAACAAATAATTACTAAACACCTACTATAAGATGTCATAGTCCTCAAGACTGTGGCGGATTTTTATTTTATTTGTAGAGAAAAGGGGCTTGCTCTGTCTCCCAGGTTGGAGGGCGGTGGAAGGATCATAGCTCACTGCAGCCTTGAACTTCTAGGCTCAAGTGATTCTCTGGTCTCAGCTTCCCAAGTAGCTGGGACTACAGACATGTGCCACCACTCCCAGCTAATTTTTCTAATTTTTGTAGAGACAGGGTCTCACTATGTTGCCCATGCTGGTCTGAAAGTCCTGGCCTCAAGCCATTCTCCCACCTCGGCCTCCCAAAGTGCTAGGATTACAGGCATGAGCCACCACATGGATTTTTAAAATATTAAAGACACATCCTCGACCATCTGGAAGTATGTGAGATACTTTAAGAAAGTTACTAAGGTTCTAAATAAATAAATGTGCTAAAAGCTCAGGAGAGACCACACCTGACTGTGAAGAGGAAAGGCTTTACACATCCCTAAGGGCTTTGGAGAGTAGAAGCATTTACAAGAGTGAAGGGGTGGGTCTCCAGAGGCACAGGGAATGGCAGAACTGGAGCACTGGGGTATGAAAAGACACTGCATCAGGGAGTATGGAGAAGCCCAATTTGCCTCACGTCCAGGACTTGACTTGAAAATAAAATCAACGCAGTGAAAAATACAGATAAAAATCAAGCAGAGCTGGGCACAGTGGCACGCCTGTAATCCTAACACTTTGGGAGGCCGAGGTGGGCTGATCACCTGAGGTTGGGAGTTCGAGACCAGCCTGACCAACATGGAGAAACCCCATCTCTATTAAAAATACAAAATTAGCTGGGCGTGGTGGCGCATGCCTGTAATCCTAGCTACTCAGGAGGCTGAGGCAGGAGAATCACTTGAACCCGGGAGGTGGAGGTTGCGGTGAGCCAAGATCTTGCCATTGCACTCCAGCCTGGGGCAACAAGAGCAAAACACTGTCTCAAAAAAAAAAAAAAAAAAAAAAAAGAAGAAGAAGAAGAAGTTAAGAACTTCCAAATGCTAGACTAAGTTCACTTATTAAAATTAAAAATTAATAGTATCCTAATAGCATCTTTTACTCTCTAATCAAGGCTAGTCCCCTGAGTCTATCCTTACCCCTATACACACAATCACATAGCATTTATATCTCCCTTTTGTTTTCTTTATTCAAATAATGCTCTCACCTCTATTTTTTAAGTGGCTAAAATCAGCATTTTTAATGCAAATATTAAAGTAAGCACCGTAACATTATATAAAACAGTTTAAGTGAATAATTGAATTAGAATGTTATATTCTAGTTTTTTCTATGAAAAGGATCATTAGTTTTGCAAAAAGAATTTAAAAAGCAAAAAGCAGACTTAACAAAAAGAGAAGCCCATTTACCCCTAGGTTCTTTAACTTCTTTTTATCAGATGATTATACCATCTGCCTTTAGCAAAAAAAAACTTTCAAAATTTGCACCTTAAAATACGCTAACAAAGTGCTAACATAGGGAAAACTGCCAACATTTTTAATCAGATATCAAGTGATGGTATATGTACATGGGGTACGTGGTCTCGAGTGTTTATTTTCTTTAGGAGCAAAGAAATGTAATTAACAATTGTTTTCATAATAAGAAAAATATGAAACCATGTCACTGGTATAAGGGTGGAGTATAGCATCTTTAGTGTAACTTACATGTTTAAACTCTACAAAACAAATATTTCATAAGAATCTCTAGAATTCCCTAATTATGATTTTTTTTTTTTTTTTTTTTGAGACAGAGTCTCTGTCACCCAGGCTGGAGGGCAGTGGTGTGATCTCGGCTTACTGCAACCTCTGCCTCCCGGGTTCAAGTGATTCTCCTGCCTCAGCCTCCTGAGTAGCTAGGATTACAGGCATGAGCCACTATGCCCAGCTAATTTTTTATAAAATAATATACCACCAATATATTCTCATACACGGTATTAAGTGATAGTACTCTGGTTACTTTGAAGTGTCACTTCTGGTATATTCATCAAAAGAAGACAGAAATCCAACAGCTGGCAATAACACAGCAACAGTTACTGAAAAGGACTGTTAATGTTATCTGAAAGATTAAAATTGCATCTTGCTCCTTTAATTTTCAACTCATCTAAAAGATGAGGGCCTGGAAAGTACTGTGTTCATCACCACACTAAACCTGGCCGCAGGGCACCCTATATTCACCCTTCATATTCCTGTAACTATGTACACATTGTCTATAAAAAGTTCCTTGTTTCACCTGAAAAGCTGTACAGACTAGCATTCACATCTACTGAGAGCCTTCCTGACCTATGTAATTGTGTAGTATGAACAAAGACGCCTTTATAAAGCCAAAGGCCAAGCTAACAACAACCTGTTTCAGCCGAGACAAGCTGACCTCCGCTTCTGAAATTATACTTAATCATTCACCAAAATAGCTGCATGTAATAAACCACTTAAAGCAGCTTTTTTTAAAAAAGGTAAAGGGGGCTGGGTGCAGTGGCTCACACCTGTAATCCTGGCACTTTGGGAGGCTGAAGTGGAAGGATCACTTGAGCCCAGGCAGTTGAGACTGCAGTGAGCCATGACAGTGCCACTGTACTCCAGCATAGGCAACAGAGTAAGACCTCCAGCAAAAAAAAAAAAAAAAAAAAAAAAAAAATTGGAGGGGCTAATTTTCTATTAATTCCCTTTTACACTTAATTCACGTTCACTGCTTGTACTTTCAAATGTTTCAATGTTTTTAAAAATGAAATTTTAAGTCTTGATTCTGGCAGATAGTTCTAGAATTGGCACTAGTACAATTCAGAGGATTTTATTGCAACCATTAAGAAACGATCTTATTTTCATTTAAGTCAAACACTTTAAAAGTTAACTTAAGGCCGGGCGCGGTGGCTCAAGCCTGTAATCCCAGCACTTTGGGAGGCCGAGACGGGCGGATCACGAGGTCAGGAGATCGAGACCATCCTGGCTAACACGGTGAAACCCCGTCTCTACTAAGAAATACAAAAAACTAGCCGGGCGAGGTGGCGGGCGCCTGTAGTCCCAGCTACTCGGGAGGCTGAGGCCGGAGAATGGCGTGAACCCGGGAGGCGGAGCTTGCAGTGAGCTGAGATCCGGCCACTGCACTCCAGCCTGGGCTACAGAGCGAGACTCCGTCTCAAAAAAAAAAAAAAAAAAAAAAAAAAAAAAAAAAAAAAAAAAAAAGTTAACTTAAAACTTTGGTAGTTTGCTTGAATATTGTTCTCATATGTACCGGGAAGGCTCTCAAGATGTTAATATCCCAAAAGAGGATTCACAGGTTATCAGTAAGAATCCCTACTGTGGGGTCATTAGTTCCCAACATCATATGTATTACCATCCACCTCTAAAGTCTCCTCTGCATAGCACAGTTTACTTTTTTCCAATGAAAGAAACTTCAAAATTAAAGAGATGTCATTACTCTTAAGCAATAATGATATCCAGACACCACCATCTTAAATGGTAAGTAAGATCTCACTTACCACTACAGGCTAACATGAAGGATCTTTCCCAGAGACTAAAGAGCTGGGGCAATTTATCGGCAAACTTTTGAGAACCATATACTTCAAGACTGTACTCATTAAATAATTGCTTCCCTGATCTTCAGAATGCAACCTTCCCAACATACCCTTACTGAGCTCTTTGCACATTTAATTGTTACATCAAATTCCTTTGTCTGATAATAGCTCAGTCTTCCTGAGCTCAACTGAATACATCTACCTTTGTTTTTAAAGTAAAATATTTTTATAATCATTTTTTAAACGCAAAAAATGGCAATGAAAGGAGAAGACCTCAGAAGTCTTCTCCCAAGTTTCTAACAGCTCATTTCAAATGCTTGTTGAGTACCTACTCTGAGCCAGAAACAGTGCTGGTACATAAGGACACAGCCTCTGTTCTTCTTAAAGAAATTAATCAGAAGAGACATTCCCAAAAGTAAAAACACTCCAATATGTGTCATGTGTAGTGATTGACCTGTGTATCAGGAAATAATTAGTTATCCTGAGGGAAATACGCTAAAATGTCATCAGTGGTGAGTCTGAGTGATTACTTCCTAAGCTCCTTTAACTCTTCCAGATTTTCTATGATATGTTATAATATGCATTTACTGCTTTTACAGCCTGAATAAAAATCTAAATAACCAAAAT
Source organism: Macaca thibetana thibetana (assembly GCF_024542745.1). NCBI lineage: Eukaryota > Metazoa > Chordata > Mammalia > Primates > Cercopithecidae > Macaca > Macaca thibetana. The sequence continues at coordinate 19,620,649 of NC_065594.1, forward strand.
AAAACAACAGGAATAGTACTAGTAACATTTATCGACTTTTATTATATACCCTGTGTGCTACATGCTTCACATACATTATCTCACTTAATAGAATCACCCTATTAAAAAGACTATTATTGATATTTTAGAGAAGAGGGAGCCAAAATATGAAATAATTTGCTGGAAATGTCTTTTCAGCTAGAATTTTTACTTATTTCCTCAGAAATAAGCAGGGGTTGAGACAAAAACAATCAGTTGCATAAACAGAAAGAGTCGGAAATAGGTGCCATTTGTTGGATGTATAACCATAAGCAAGCAACTTAATCTTAGTGAGCCTCAGTTTCTCCTACTGTATTGTATTGTAAATGATTTAGTAGGCCCTAACTCATTTAGGGTTCTCAAGAATAAATGATATTATGTATAAAAAAAATCAAGAACCCTGTCTGGCAAATAACTGACGAGAGAATGCTAGTATCAGTATCTTCATCAGTATAATCAGCCAAAAAACTTGGGCAAATTATTTAACATCTCTGGGTTCAGTTTCTCTACCTGAAAACTGGGGATAAAAATACCTACACCATGCAGTAACTATGAGAATTACATGAGATAATACACAGTACAGTGAAAAATTATGTAGAGTAAAATTCTTCTTTTAAAAATATATGAATATATATTACAAAATATATGAAAAGTAACAAGAATACATTCCAAGATCTACAATTTGTGGATCTTTATTTTTAACTAACCCAGTTAAAAAAAAATAAACAATTCTCACTGTTATCACCACCACTGTATGAAGCAAGACATTAAGACAACAATTTTGGCCGGGCGCAGTGGCTCACGCCTGTAATCCCAGCACTTTGGGAGGCCGAGGCGGGCGGATCACAAGGTCAGGAGATCAAGACCATCCTGGCTAACACGGTGAAACCCCGTCTCTACTAAAAATACAAAAAATTAGCCAGGCATGGTGGCAGGTGCCTGTAGACCCAGCTACTTGGGAGGCTGAGGCAAAAGAATGGCATGAACCTGGGAGGTGGAGCTTGCAGTGAGCTGAGATCGCGCCACTGCACTCCAGTCTAGGAGACAGAGCAAGACTCCATCTCAAAAAAAAAAAAAAAAAAAACCAGGAGCATCATGCTCAGATACCCCATTCCATTCCATTATCACCAGGATTCTCTAACATATATATATTCTTCTCTGAACATTAAAAAAAGGGATCCACTTTCAAACTTCAAAGTGAAGAGAAAAGGAGGCTATTTTGTTTCTGAGACACATATTTTATTTCCCACAATTCCAGGCTTTCACATTTTGTATTGTTTAATACAGAAAAATTATTCTGACTGAAAATAGGAATACAACAACATTTCCACAAGGGCAAATTCACCCCAAAAGACTGAGAATTCTAATTCTTAAAGGGAATAAAAATTAATGCCAGGCACGGTGGCTCACGCCTGTAATCCCAAAATTTTGGGAGGCTGAGGCAGGTGGATCATGAGGTCAGGAGTTCGAGACCAGCCTGGTCAGCATGGTGAAACTCCATCTCTACTAAAAATATAAAAAATTAGCCAGGCATGGTGGCGGGCACCTGTAGTCCCAGCTACTCAGGAGGCTAAGGCAGGAGAATTGCTTGAACCCAGCAGGCAGAGGTTGCAGTGAGTCAAGATCACGCCACTGCACTCCAGCCTGGAAAACAGAGTGTGACTCCGTCTCAAAAAAAATTTAATTTTTAAAATGACTATTTCACAATATAGGTGACACTAAAGTCACAATTCTGAGACTGTGACCAGAGAATAGTGTCATTAAATTAACAAAATGAAATAAAAATATTATAGTTTCTTAATTTCTAAAAAATTAATAGGCTAACATGAAAGGTGATATTCAGTAAAAGGTAGAAATAACTATCAGAGATACTGAAAAAATAATGAATCCTGGCCTGGAAAAAGCATATTAAATATTATATTGTAAAATAGTTAAGAAATGCTATTTCATTAATTTCAAGGTTTTACCTCTTTCTCTTCCTACTTTCATTGCAAATTATATATCACTCAAATTAATAACACTTAACCACTGACTACACATGGATATGCAACATTCATTCAACCTTGAAGGTGGGAAAGAAGAGAATTCTCAAAAGCATAGAAATCACCCTTAATCACCCTTGTAGCTTAAAAGCTGCAAATTTTACAGAATCTCTAATACTAAGCAGATTCTCCCCAGCAAAATGCATCTTCTCTCAATTTACAAAGATTCAAGATATCTGAACAGTGAAATACAATCAAGATATCTGAATACATGCAAAACAAAATATTTTAGTACTGTTCTCTCTTAGTGTCCACAAAGTAAGCCTCAGTAACTCACAGATTTTATTTTCAGTATTCTAATACTGTCTCCCTCTACTGTATTAAAAAGGAAATTGAAAGATTTTTATCATTTATTTCCCTTAAGACATAATTAAGAAAAACTTCTTTCAATTTTTTCCCCAAATAGTTTTTAGAGTTAGTAATCTAACAAGAATATATTTGTGTGTGTGTGTGTATGTGTGTGTGTATATATATCTATAGATATATAGATATATATATGGAGATTCCAGGGTCAAGACAAGAAAAATAATCATCCTTTAGAACAAATCCTTAGAATCTAAGTTCTTCGATTCAAAACTTAGAAAAAACTAAGCAAAGATGCACTAGTTTGGTTGGGAGTCAGAAATATATGTATGTCTCCTGGGCCAGGCTGAGCAATTTAGTTAACTAGGTAAACTTGGGGAAAGATTTAGAGTCCGTTAACTTCAGATTTTTTCCACCTGCAAAACTAGGACTAAAAATACTCTGCCAATGTCTAACAGGACTAAAACTAGAACCCAATTTTGATTCATTCACTGAACTAAGCACCCGCTGCACAATACACACGGCAAGGGCTACCAAGTTTAGCAAACAAAAATACAATACAGAACATACTTATAAAATAAAAAATTAGGCCAGGTGTAATGGCTCATGCCCATAATCCCAACACTTTAGGAGGCCAAAGCGGGCAGATCACTTGAGGTCAGGAGTTCGAGTCCAGCCTGGCCAACATAGTGAAAACCCATCTCTACTAAAAATACAAAAATTAGCTGGGTGTGGTAGCGCATGCCTGTAATCCCAACTACTCAGGAGGCTGAGACAGGAGAATCGCTTGAACCAGAGAGGCAGAGGTTGCAGTGAGCCAAGATTGGGCCACTGCACTCCAGCCTGGGCGACATAGTGAGACTCTGTTTCAAAAAAAAATAAAATAAAATAAAATAAACATTCATTGTTTATCAGAAATACAAACTTAATTGAGCATGCTGTACTTTATCTGGGAACCCTAACTGGGGCACATACAAAAATACAAATAAGACATGCTTCTTATCCTCAAAGACTTACATAGGCATGAGGGATATGAAATGTACACATGAACTGCTATACAAGGAAGAAAAGTAGTTACTTAGCATTTAAAGAGGAAAGGAGAAGAAAAGACAAATTGAGAACATAGTAAGTAGGATTGAAGAATGGTTAAAATCAACAAATGCAAGATTCAAAACAGAAAAAACAATGGGAGATGAGAGTGCTTAATTACATCCTCAATTCTAGCGACACAGACCTGTGTATTTACCGCACATGCTATTCTTCCACCAGTATATGAGATGGCTCAGTAATACAAGTTCTTAAGTCATTTATCATTTATTCACACTCAATGTGAATTACTTCAAATGGACCTGCATTAGCAATCTCTTGACAGACATACACCAAAAAAATCAAATTCATAATTTTCAGAACTACATCCCTTTCAAATCTACCTAGAGTTTTGTGCTTGATTACTCAAAAGTATTTTATTAAGCAAATTTTACACTATGTGGATAGGACCAGAGACAGACCAAAATCCTGATAAGGGCTGGGCATGGTGGCTCACGCCTATCATCTCAGCACTTTGGGAGGCCAAGGTGGGTGGATCACCTGAGGTCAGGACTTCGAGACCAGCTTGGCCAACATGGAGAAACCCCATCTCTACTAAAAATACAAAAATTAGCCAGGCGTGGTGGCATGTACCTATAACCCCAGCTACTCAGGAGGCTGAGGCAAGAGAATTACTTGAACCCAGGAGGTGGAGGTTGCAGTGAGCTGAGATCGTGCCACTGCACTCTAGCTTGGGCAACAAGAACGAAACTCGGTCTCAAAACAAACAAACAAACAAACAAAAATCTTGACAAGATTTCATCCCTTTTCTCACTTTCTATTGTCCCAAGCAGCTTTTCATAAATCTGCCTCATAATTAAACAGCTCTGTTCCTGACAATCTTTAAATAAATAAATAGGCAGATCCTTTTTAGCTAGATGCAAAAAACTACTTCACTTTACACTTCCTGCTCCAACCCTCTGAACCTGTCTCCTTTCTGAAGTCCCAGTTACCATTCTCCACGACACAGGCCAACCCTGATCCTATTCCACAATAGGAAACTTCACATGTCCTTAGAACTTCAAGTTAATAAATAGTAGTAACACAGTATGCTACAGGACTTTGTATAAAAAAGGTGTAGTGGCCAAGCCTGTAATCCCAGTGCTTTGGGAGGCCAAGGCAGGCAGATCACTTAAGGTCAGGAGTTTGAGACCAGTCCGGCCAACAATGGTGAAATCCCATCTCTGCTGAAAATATATAAATCAGCCGGGCATGGTGGTGGGCTCCGGTAGTCCCAGCTACTCAGAAGGCTGAGGCAGGAGAATCACTTGAACCCAGGAGGTGAAGGTTGCAGTGAGCTGGGGTTGCACCACTGTACTCCAGCCTGGACAACAGAGCAAGACTCTGTCTCAAAAATAAATAAATAAATAAAATATAAAAAAGGAGTAGTAATGGAAAAAGCCTATCTATATCATGTATTCGCATTAACTCATTTATCATTATACCTTCATATAATTTTACAGCTGAAAGGGTTCCAGAGCTCATTTGGTCCACGGACTTCCTTTCAAAGGTACTGAAAATTTAGTCATAGTCATTTTGTGCCTAGACTAAATTCACAGGGCAAGCAAAGATCCAGAGTCAGATTTCTTGATTTTCAGTTCACTACTTTTCTTACTAAACCACACTATTATCTCTATATATATTTTTTTTAACTGAGGCAGAGTCTCACTCTGTTACCCAGGCTGGAGTGCACTGGCATGATCTCGGCTAGCTGCAACCTCTGTCTCCCGGGCTCAAGTGATTCTTCTGCTTCAGCCTCCCGAGTAGCTGGGATTACAGGTACGCACCACCACACCCGGCTAATTCTTGTATTTTTAGTAGAGATGCGGTTTCACCATGTTGGCCAGGCTGGTCTCTAGCTCCTGACCTCAGGTGATCCGCGCAACTGGGCCTCCCAAAGTGCTGGGATTGCAGGCATGAGCTACCGCGCCTGGCTATTATCTACATATTTTGAGTAACGGTTAAATATTATCTGAATATTAATTCTATTGTATATCTTTCTTTTTGAAAATATAAAGGAATCTAAAACTTAGTTACTTAAACTGTAATTTAAATTATTCACTGTTCCCTCATAATAGAGTAACACAAAATTCAGCTTAATTAAAAAACAAAACAAAAAAGCAGATTCATCTTAATAGTAGTTTGTACTTTTTTTTTTTTTTTTTTTGAGATGGAGTCTCACTGTGTCGCCCAGACTGGAGTGCAGTGGCATGATTTTGGGTCACTGCAACCTCCACCTCCCAGGCTCCAGGGATTCTCCCACCTCAGCTTCGTGAGTAGCTGGGATTGCAGGCACCCACCACCACACCTGGCTAGTTTTTGTATTTTTAGTAGAGACAGGGTTTCACTATGTTGCCCAGCCTGGTCTTGAACTCCTGACCTCAACTGATCCTCCTGCGTCAGCCTCCCAAAGTGCTGGGATTACAGGTTTAAGTCACTGCACCCAGCCTAAAAAGCGTTTTAAAGAAATAGAACATATATTAGTAGGCTTGGTGCGGTGACAAGCACCTGTAGTCCCAGCTACTTGGGAGGCAGAGATAGGAAAACTGCTTGAGCCCAGGAGTTCGAGGCTGCAGTGAGCTATGATGGCGCCACTGCACTCCAGCCTGCATAACAGAGCAAGACCCTGCCTTTAAAAAAAAAAAAAACCATTAAAAGTTACTCTATTCAATTCCACCGTAATTTTTAATAATTGAAAAGACTTGAAGGCCTTCATGTCCAAAACAATAAATATTACACTGAATTACAGATAAACATTTCCAATTTTCCTTAACTTTTGTCTTAGCCTATCATAAAAAGCCCTACAAGTGATTCAAACTGTTGGACCTAAATCAATGTAATAAGGTTTTAGTAAGGAACAGATAAAATAATCATTTTGTTCATACTAAAATATACCAAATCAATTTTAACCACACAATAAATTCATTGAAATAGCCCAATAAATTTCATGACTAGAAACTTCTATATCTATCAAAAATGATTTTATTTCACTTCCTAGAGGAACCAGTGCTTAAATGGAATTGCTTAATATTTAACTGACAGAGAGCTCATCCTGAGTCCTGACTTAAGTATATTTGGTACTTGAAATTTAATATAAGTAAATAAAAACATGAAGAATGAAAACTCTGGACGTACCATCTCAGATTCTGAGCCTATTAAAACATAAAAAGGAAGCATTTTCAGGTGACAGTACATTTATAGGCAAAGGTATTCATATGATTTTTATTGCACAAACATACTGATGAAGCAAGCCAATTCTCCATACCTTTCAACTGAAGAAAAGTAGTTTCATTTTGCCTCCTGAATTCATTTTAGACTCCTTAGTCATTTCTTTTTTTGAGCTGGAGTCTCGTTCTGTCACCCAGGCTGCAGTGCAGTGGCATGATCTCAGCTCACTGCAGCCTCCGCCTCCCAGGTTCAAGCCATTCTCCTGCCTCAGCCTCCCGTGTACCTGGGACTATAGGCAGGCACCACCACGCCCAGCTAATTTTTGTATTTTTTTTAGTAGAGATGGGGTTTTACGATGTTGGCCAGGATGGTCTTGACCTCCTGACCTCGTGATCCACCTGCTTCAACCTCCCAAAGTGCTGGGATTACAGGTGTGAGCCACCATGCCCAACCTAGACTCCTTAGTAATTTCTTACTAAGAATATTAATTCTATTGTATATCTTTCTTTTTGAAAATATAAAGGAATCTAAAACTTAGTTACTTAAACTGTAATTTAAATTATTTACTGTTCCCTCATAATAAAGTAACATAAAATTTAGCTTAATTAAAAAACAAAACAAAAAAGCAGATTCATCTTAATAGTAGTTTGTACTTTTTTTTTTTTTTTGAGATAGAGTCTCGCTCTGTCGCCCATACAAGTAAATCCACCCAAATCTCCTTTTCAACATAAGAAGCTAGGCAAAACCAGTGTAATTTTGGAAGTCTATATTTAAGGAAACATGTATTATTTTAAATAAATTATAAATGTAAAAACAAATTTGTTTAAACCAAAAAATTTCAAATGTTTACTTCTTTTTAAATTGAAATACCACGGGAGACCTACATACCATTCTGAGCTTCTCAACACCTTTTAATTCAGTCACTGACATTAAAATCTGCACCTAGAAAGAAAAAAACTATCACATCACTCATCTCCACAACCTATTAATCAGCAAATAATTATTAAATACTTACTGCATCCCATGCACTGTTCTTGGCACTGGGGAGTCAGCAGTGAATAAAACCTGTCTTAACAGAATTTAATGGCAAACTGTTATAGCTATAAATATACCCATAGTTTAATATTTAGCTGTTCGTCCTGAAACATTGATTTTTTAAATTAATTTTAACTATGGTCAACCTAATTTCACAGATAAAAATAATGTACATTTCCCTCAACCACTCTGCCCTTAGAGAAGTTTCCTCATACACACAACAAAGTCAGAACTAAATCAGACTCCTAATATGCCATTAGTTAGGTTGGGGAGGAGGCTTGGTAACTGGGAGCTGAGTTGAAGCCCATAAGCCTTTACCAGCCCCAGCTTGCTCTTCAATGCAGCTACCTCTTCAGTCTACTATTCTCTCAGTGGCTTTATCTGTTACCATGCCTTTCCTACCAACAACGAGAAGCATCTTGAAATTCCGTAAAGTTTTGTCATATCTCCAAGCTACATGGCAGTCGAGAGGCTACAGGTGATAAATTATATACTTACAGATAATAGTGTAAATATTACAACTTTTTCATCTCTGGGGACACAGAACAATGATTACATTTAAACACAGTGCATAGTAAAATAAGTTAAAAATATTGAAAGTACTCTAAATAAAAGCTTACTAATTCAAGATAACTGTAGGCAAGAGCAATCTGGAAATTTTAAATTAAAAATTTCTTAAAACAAAATTTCCCAATTTACTAATTTATAAAATAAATACAACTACATGGGCCTTAATAAAAATTTTAAATACACTGTCACACACACACTATATTCTAGAAAAGAACTATTCCATCAAAATCCTAGCTTTGAATAACTTATTATTTTAAATAATCAGTAACTAAAACCAAGCAATCTATCACACAGAGAGGGGAAAGGGTAATACTCTGAGTTATAAATTTTTTACCCTGTCTCATAAAAATAGAAGCATAAAAGCTTAACTTAAATTTTTCCTGGATTTAAATTTATAGATAAATTTGCTTTTCAGTGAAATATCCTCAATAGCAATTTTACCAAGGAGGCCTTCTTCTGAAGGCCACCTCTGAAATAATTAGAGAATTAATGTCAATGGCATGATATTAAGATGTTATTCAGCTGGGCGCAGTGGCTCATGTCTGTAATCCCAGCACTCTGGGAGCTAAGGCGGGCAGATCATGAGGTCAGGAGTTTGAGACCAGCCTGGCTAACATGGTAAAACTCCGTCTCTACTAAAGATACAAAAAATTAGCCGGGTATGGCGCTGTGCGCCTGTAATCCCAGTTACTCAGGAGGCTGAGGCAAGAGGATCACTTGAACCCAAGAGGCAGAGGTTGCAGTGAGCCGAGATTGTGCCATTGCACTCCAGCCTGGGTGACAGGGTGAGATTCCATGGAGAAAGAAAGAAAAGAAAGGAAAGAAAAGAAAAGAAAGAGAAAGAAAGAAAAGAAGAGAAAAGAAAAGGAAAGAAAAGAAAAGAAAAAAGAAAAAGAAAAAAAAAGACAAGACAAGACAAGACAGATTATTCAAGAAAAGCATTTCGGGGCCAGGTGCAGTGGCTCATGTCTGTAATGCCAGCACTTTGGGAGGCCAAGGCAGTAGGATCACTTGAGGCCAGGAGTTCAGAGGCCAGTCTGGGCAGTGTAGCAAGACCTCGTCTCTACAAAAAAATGTTTAACGAATTAGCTCAGTGTGGTGGCAGGTGCCTGTAGTCCCGGCTACTCAGGAGGCAGAGGCAGAAGGATGGCTTGAGCCCTGGAATTCAAGGCTGCAGTGAACTATGACGGTGCCATTGCACTCAAGCCTGGGTGACAGAGCAAGACTCTGCGCCCCCAGCCCCCAAAAAAAGAAAAACAGGAAAGGAATTTAGGTAGGAAATTTTTCTATTGCTCTTAAAAGTAATAGGACCTAGAAAGGTAGAGGATGAGGCCAGGCACAACGGTTCACACCTGTAACCCCAACACTTTGGGAGGCCGAGGCAGGCGGATCACTTGAGCTCAGGAGTTCAAGACCAGCCTTTTCAACATGGCAAAACCCTGTCTCTGAAAAAAAAAAAAAAGCAAAAATTAGTCAGATGTGGTGGCATGTACTTGTAGCCCCAGTTACTTGGGAGGCTGGAGTGGGTGGATCACTTGAGCCCAGGAGGAGGAGGGTGCAATGGCCCAAGACCGCACTATTGTACTCCAGCCTGGGCAACAGAGTAAGACCTTGTCTCAAAAAAAAGAAAATGTAGAGGACGGTATGACTCATGTTTTTTCAGGATTTTCACATATGTATCAAGGCACTAGATAACTTGACTCTAGAATTTGCTAGGAGTATAGATATCTTGCTGACTGAATAGCCCTATTACTCACATGCCAAAACTGAAACTGGGATAAGCACATTTGAGAATAAGCCCTATCACCCAGACCTTTCCTTTCCTAATTTGTAGCTTCCATTTGTGTAATCAGGCCGAAAGTCCTTTTTTTGAACAGATATACAGCAGAAAAGCAAACATTTAAAGCAGGACAGAGTAAGAATTTAACATATAATATGTAAGAGCAGAGTTTCTTAACTCAGCACTACTGACATTTTGAACCAGATACTTCTGTGTTGGGCAGGACTGTCCTGGGCATTAGAGGATATTTAGTAGCACCCCTGGTTTATATTCATTACATGTCAGTAGCTCATCCCCTATCCAACATTCATGATAACCAAAAATCTCTTCAAACATTGCCTAAAGTTTCCTGGGAAACAAAATATTTCCAGTTAAGAACCACTGCTTTAGAGAATTGTGATAAAATTCTATCATAACATAAAGATAAAATAATAGTACAAGTAGGATTATGTAGTCTACAATTTTCTGGGATCACTCACAACCTCTTAGTATTTTTCTGACTTTAAAATTCTTGCTCTCACAATTTCTATATATGTCTAGATATCCACACTGCTGTGATAATTTTCATATATTCCCCTAAAAAATACAACATTAAAAACTCACAATACTCTCAAAACTGTGTTTCTTCTGTACCCTCTCATAATTTATCGAAATATACACTTCATTCCTCTATAAAAACCTTATTGTTAAGATTTCCCATCTCAGCATTCTGGTTAACTTAAAATGAACAGACTTCTGACCAAGAAAGCAAATTAAACTTTCATTTCTCCATTAGAAAAAAACAAAGCCAGACTAAGTTGAGAGAGCATGTTAAGTGTTTCCATATAGTTTTTTTTACTTCTAATGGTAAGTTTATCTGTGGTTTAAATGCTAAAAGACTGATTTAACCAATTTTAAGTGATCTCATATCTGCAAACAATATGAAATGTAATTAAGATGAGAAAAATAGGTATTGGGTTTCTGTAATTAAGTTGAGATTAACATTAACAAAATTCAGCTTTGCTATTTAAGACAGAAATGGATATGTTTATAAAATTATAATTTAATACTTACTATCTAATTTTTGTCCTTCTATAAAAGTTTCTAGAGCAGCAGCATAGTTTTTTTAATGGTATTCACATATCCTGCATGAACATATTTAAAACAAATTAACACACACACAAGATCTGGAAAATAGCCTTCTTTCTAAATAGAAACATCTTAGTATTTTCTATTGTTGAAAGAAAAAATTTATTTTAAGTATATGTTAGTATGCCAAGACACTTTCTAAAATACTATTAACATCTAGTACCATTTCCAGTAAAATTCAATTTTAGAACTTACTTCAGAAGGAATTTCACTTTAATTGTACATACTTGCTTGTTCCAAAATATCATTATACCAAGGAATTAAAGCAGTTTCTTACTTAAAGAATAAAGTTACACTTATCAACAGAAACAAGATGGGATATAAAGCTAATAGATATAGAGCTTTCATAGCGTTAAATGTAGCCTATTCAGCTTGATTGAAGAACAGGATGTTCTCTAGTCAGTTAAATAGAGTAAATTCCAAATGATAAACAAAAAAGGAATGTGAAATCCATCAGTTTCATCTATACCTTGCAGTTATTTCAATCATCACTATATTAAAATTAAGTATAGATCTCCTATCACATACTAGGTTAACAAAATAATAGAACTATAACTTTATATTTAAAGTTGAATCATACCTGCTATAAATACATACATACAGCATCAAGCTTACGTTGCCCTCTCTTATCCTCTATCAATAGCACACAACTCTAATAAAATGCAATTAAACATTCTGTTCAAAGCCAGATACAATCTAATAGATGGCTATAGCAACTGATCAAGAGTTAACATTAGAGAGATTAAAACTTTTTCACCCTGTGCAGTCACAACATGTAGGTGTGGTAGCTGGAAAAATAATTATGTAAGAGATTACACAACTAGGGAGATCAAGGACAAGTGCAGGAACACAGGAGCACTTTTATTTTCTGCCAACTGCCTACAAACGCTAGGGATTTTTCCAGTTTTCTTAAATCGTAAAATTATTTCAATAGCCACATGTGTCACTGACTTTGCTTTAACCTAGTAGCATAATTCTCACAAAGCAATGAATACAGATGCCCCTCAACTCACCTGGGGTTACATTCGATCAACAGAAAGAAAGTGTGGCTCCAACTAAGAGAGCAAAGAAGCTATAAGATGCTGCTTCAATGGCCTCACTTTGTACCTTGCAGGATGTTATAAGAAATTTGGACCTTAGGTGCGATGGAAAGCCATGGAAAGTTCGTTGTTAGTAGGAGAGAGACATGGTCCAATTTACTCTTTTTAAATGTCATTCTGGTTGCTGTATGGTGAATACATAATAACAAATCAGGACTGGAAACGGAAACTTCTTAGGAAACTTCTACCTTAAGTCTAGGCTAGAAAAGGATGTTAGCCACACAGGTGATGAAGAGAAATATAATGAGCTGGAATATATTAGAACCAGCAAGACTTGCCAATGCAGGATAAGATAAACTGAAGATCAATCCAGGGTTTTGGGCTTACTTAGATCTATACCTAGCACCCACTAAGCACTCAATGAAAAGTATTGATTTCTCTCCTTGCAGACATTTTTCTGCCTTTTCCCCAATCTCTAATTTGACCACATCTCCTTTGCCACAAAATACAAAAACGTTTGCCTCTCTAGTCTCAATCTTCTCAAAGCTACTAGTAACCCCTTATCAAATCCAGCAAGCTGAAAGGTAAGTTCTTTCAGCTTACCATTCTGTTTGCTTCTTAAAAACTAATGTTTTCTGGGTTGGGCGCGGTGGTTCACACCTGTAATCCCAGCACTTTAGTATCCCGGCCCGCGGGATCGTGGAAGCAGGCCCTGGAGGAGGGAGTGGGAATTTGGGGGACAAGAGACACGAGAAATGGAGACAAGACAGTGCTCTGATCAAGTCTCGTTTAATGGCGGTAATGCAGTGCCTTATATACACTTGGAGGGGAAGGGGTTGGGCCAGAGGCGGAGATGATCTCATCGCAGAGGGCGTGACCAAGTAGGTATTGGTTTCTCTGGTCGAACGTCATGTTGCACCTGCGCTGTCAGTTGGTAATTTTCCCGGGCACGGGATGGTGCCTGTGCTACAAAGTAACAATTTTCGCCGCCGCGGGGGAAAAACAAGTGAAGAAGAAGCAGGAAGAGCGCCATCTATTATGAGGTATTGATACAAAAGAGAAACAACAAATCTAGGGAGGAGGTAGAAGGTGGAAAGGAATAGAGCTCGGGCGTTTAATCATTAATTATTATTTGCTATGGCCGGGGCGCGCAGCTCCGGACACTTTAGGTGGCCCAGATGGGTGGATCACCTGAGGTCAGAAGTTCAAGACCAGCCTGGCCAACATGGCAAAACCCCATCTCTACTAAAAACACAAAATTAGCCAGGCATGGTGTGCATGCCTGTAATCCCAGCTACTCAGGAGGCTGAGGCAGGAGAATCGCTTGAACCCAGGAGGCAGAGGTTGCAGTGAGCCGAGACTGTGCCATTGCATTTCAGCCTGAGTGACAAGAGCAAAACTCTGTCTCAAAAAAAAAAAAAAAATAAATAAATAAATAAAAATTAAAAATCTGATGTTTTCCTTGGGCTCAGTACTTAGACTTCCTCCCCTTTAGAAACATTCTTTGACTCTCTAAGTGGTGTCGGGGCTTCACATATGTCTTGAATCACCCTGATGACTCAAGTCTATCTTGAGAGCCTGAACAGTGCTCCCGTGCAATATCAGCATTGTTTTCTCTAGACTTCACCCGAAATGTCCCAGAGGCAATTCAAAGACAAATATTCAAAATCTAAAACTACTTCCTGTCTTCAAACCTATTCCCTCATGCTGAATGCAGTCTTTAAGTGCTATCATCCTAGGTGCCATTTAAGTGAAAGGCACCAATTCCTACTACATTCCGCCAGCCAGAAACTCAGGAGTCATCCCTTATATTCCAATCATCAAGTCCAGTGCATTTTACATAAAACAACTCCCCTCCATGCCCTCAATCACTGCCCTACATGCAGATATTCATCTTTGACCGGGTCTGCACCACCATCTTCCTGCGATCCACTATCCCTTGTGACTCCTCCAATTCATTATCTACTCTGCTTTTAAAGTAGGTGTTGTAATTCAGAAAATTTCATTTCTTTCCTCCAAATTCTTCACAGATCTCCATGATCATATGATAAAATGAAAACCATCTGCTGAGCTTTAATGCCTTTGATGGCCTGACCTCTCTCCACTTGTTTAGCCTTTATCTCCTGGCACTTGCCTCCTCACATTTTATGTTCTAATACTACTAACAACTTGTATTATTCCCAAAACAGAACAGTTATGTAGTCTTTGCCATGTGCCTGGCACTGTACTAAGCATACAATACAGGGTACCTCACTTATCCTCATAATAACCCTTTCAAGTAGGTCCTATTTGTTCCCATTTGGCAGATGAGAAGTCTGCTCTGGAGTGATGACAGGAACCTTACCAAAGTTACACAGTTATCATGAAACCAGAATTTTGACCCAAGAGTCTCTGACTCCAGAGCCTGGACTCTTCACCACCACACACACTGGGCCTTGAACGATTCTCAAAATTCACATGTTTTCCCTCCCTACTGAATTTTGCAACCTCCTCTGTAAAGTTTTTTAACTCCCTCAGTCAGATTCTATTCTGCTATGCTCTTTTATACACAACACCATTACAGTAGTTATCTTATATTTTAATGATCTGTTGACTTGTCTTTCCACTAGACTGAAAACTCACTTATTGAAGTTTTTTCATCCTGAGAGTCCTGATTTCCACTACAACATTCACCACTTAATGTTCATTCTTTGTTGAACGAATGAAAAATGTGAAACAGCATATGTGATAAGAACAATTCCCCTTTATTCCTAATTGGATGACCTTATATAAAATGTACACATTTTAACTCACATGATACCAAGTGACCTGAATCCCAAATGGCTGTTAAAGCAGCCCTTGGGAAAATCCAGGATAAATACCCTCACATTCATCATCAAGGTTTCAGCCCTACTTATCACTACCAATTATTTAATAATTTACATTGATCTGTTCATTTTTGTGAGGTCATCTCACAGTTTAAAAAGAACATTTCTTCTTAACACAGCTGGTTCTTATCATGATCATCCTCCCCATACCCAAGGTTTCTGATTAGGGGTCTGTGGTGGGTCCTGAGAATTTGCATTTCTAGGGCCAGGCACAGTGGCTCACACCTGTAATCCCAGCACTTTGGGAGGCTGAGGGTAGTGGATCATTTGAGGCTAAGAGTTTGAGACCAGCCTGGCCAACACAGTGAAACCCCGTCTCTACTAAATCTATAAAAATCAGCTGGGTGTGGTTACACATGCCTGTAATCCCAGCTAATTGGGAAGCAGACGCAGGAGAATTGCTTGAACCTGGGAGGTGGAGGTTGCAGTGAGCTGAGATTGCACCACTGCATTCCAGCCTGGGTGACAGAGCAAGACTCTGTCTCAAATAAATAAATAAATAAATAAATTGCATTTCTAATATGTTGATGCTGCAGCTCAACTGGAGCCCATACCTTTGAGGACCACTGTTCTATAGCACTAGACTAAAATTTGGGAAACCTGTGTCCTGAGGTCCCCCTTCTGCCGTAACTGGTGTGTCTCTATGACAGATCATTTGGATTTACTTGGGTCTCAGTTTTCTTTTTAAGAAATGGGGTATCTTTATGTTGCCTAGGCTGGTCTTGAACTCCTGATCTCAAACTCCTAGTCTCATGTGATCCTCCCACCTCAGCCTCCCAAAGGGGTAAGATTACAGGCATGAGCCACCACACTCAGCCAGGTCTGCTTTCTTATGTACACTGTGAAAAGGAAGAGTAAGAAGTACTGGACTACATGAGTCATAAGGACATTTTTTAAAAAAACGAAATCTCACTCTCTCACCCAGGCTGGAGTGCAATGGTGTGATCTCCGCTCACTGCAACCTCCACCTCCCAGGTTCAAGCAATTCTCCTGCCTCAGCCTCCCAAGTAGCTGGGATTTCAGGCACCTGCCACCAGGGCCCAGCTAATTTTTTGTATTTTTAATAGAGACGGGGTTTCATTATGTTGGCCAGGCTGGTCTTAAACTTCTGATCTCAGGTGATCCATCCGCCTCGGCCTCCCAAAGTGCTGGGATTACAGGCGTGAGCCACCACACCTGGCCCATAAGGATTTTCAATGACAATTTGCACTTCTGATGAACTGCCAGGTGATCCTGATACTGCTGGTCCAAGAGCCACACATTAAAAACCAAGGTACTAGTGCTATCCACATGACTATTCTATGCAATTCTACTCCTAGGTATATATAATCAAAAGAAAGAAATGCATGTGTTCACCAGAATACACACAAGAGTACTCACAGAAGCTTTATTTATGCTAGCTAATAACTAGAAATAAACCAGATGTCCAATTAGAATAAACTGTGCTATACTTACATTCATACAACATATATTTATACAATTATGCAACGGAATACTACACAGCAATGCAAAAGAACTACTGCTTCACACAATATGGATGTATACTCATGTAATGATTAAAGCAAAAACAGACTGCCTACATTGAATAAAGCACCTACTATATAATTCTGTTTATGAGTCAATATCAAGCAAAACGAACTGATGGTGATGGAGGTGAAAACAGGAGTCAGCAGGACAGTAAGAAGAATTGCTGGCTGGGAAGGAGCATGAAGGAACTTTATGAATGGAGTCGCTCTATATCTTGATCTGGGTGGTGTACACATAGGTAAAAACTCATCAAACTGTAGAACTTAAAATTTGTGTTATTTACACGTATCATATATGCCTCAATAAAAAATTTGAAGCCAGGTGCAGTCACACCTGTAATCCCAGCACTTTAGGAGGCTGAGGCGGGCGGATCACCTGAGATCAGGAGTTTGAGACTAGCCTGGCCAACATGGCCAAACTCCATCTCTACTAAAAAGTACAAAAATTAGCCAGGTGTGGTGGTGTGCGCCTGTAATCCCAGCTACTTGGGAGGCTGAGGCAGGAGAATCACTTGAACCTGGGAGGTGGAGGTTGCAGTGAGCCGAGATT
This sequence comes from Macaca thibetana thibetana, assembly GCF_024542745.1. NCBI lineage: Eukaryota > Metazoa > Chordata > Mammalia > Primates > Cercopithecidae > Macaca > Macaca thibetana. The sequence continues at coordinate 19,637,762 of NC_065594.1, forward strand.
GTGCCATTGTACTCCAGCCTGGGTGACAGAGTGAGACCCTGTCTCAAAAATAATAAGTAAAATAAGATGGAAAGTGACAATGAAGTTCATTATATTAATATTCTTTAAAAGCAACTTTTTTTTTTTTTTTTGAGACAGAGTCTCACTCTGTCACCCAGGCTGGAGTGCAGTGTCATGATCTCAGCTCACTGCAACCTCCGCTTCCCAGGTTCAAGCGATTCTCCTGCCTCAGCCTCCCAAGTAGCTGCGATTTCAGGCACCTGCCACCATGGCCCAGCTAATTTTACAGACATGGGCCACTGCGCCCAGCCTAAAAGCAACTTTTATATAAACTGGATTTCCAAAGGAAGCACTAGGCCTAACATGACAATTAAGAAATGTAATTCAAAGTAATAGCTATCTAATATAAAAAATTATGGAGAAAAATTCTCACTGCTTCCTGTAACATTATCCCAAAACTGATCCCAGAAGCCTTATTGCTGGTGTCTAAAGGTCTATATATTTAGATTCGAAAAACATACCTGGACCCTAAAAGGCCTTACAGGACCTGGCTCCTAGTTTCCTGTCCAACCTTATCTCCTAATCAAATGGGCTCTCTAACAAAAAGGGCCTTTTTGCTGCTCCATATACAGACCCACTTCATTCCTACTTCAGGGTCTCTGCACCGGCTCTTGGTCCTGCCTGGAATGTTCTTTCCCAGAGCTTCCAAGCTCATTCTCTTATTCCTTCAGGTCTCTGCTCAACTATCACCTTAACAGAGGCTCTAGTACCCTGTGGCACATTTCTTATAAAAGCCATAGCTAGAAAAGATGCTGTCTTGCCTGAAATTGTTAACCTTACTTATGTTAGATCATAACAACAAAACAGGGTTTCCTTTTTTTTCTGTGCTTTAAAGCAAAAAGAAACAGAACAAAAACCAAAAAAGATCTCCTGTTAAAATTCTGTGACCCACAGCATCATTTATGTTTAGGCTCTTCTTTAACTCTTATTAACTCTTGCTCTTTTACATTCCTTTACAGCTTTATAGTTTGTCTTCACTACACACCTACGAGAAGTGATTTCTAGGTTAGCTAAGTATATAACTAAGACTAACCCATAGCAATCAGCGCCTTTGCACACAGCAACTCCTAAAAAATTTTTGATAAACAAATGAGTGAATAAAGAACTATGACAAGACATCTAGAAAGTTTCAGGGACGTGAGGGAGAAGGTTTTTGTTCCAGTAGACTGACATCATACCGACACTTTTATATAAGAATGGCAACAATGATTATCAAACGAAAAAATTAATTTTCATCGAGCCCAGAGTCCACTTTTCTCTTCTAGTCATAAACGCCATTAAAAAAAAAAATCCTTTCAGCCCAACTACAGATGCCAACCATGCTCCCAATAAATAGAGGAGGTTTTTCTCAGAAGCTTCAGGAATGCAGGAGTCTGGAAGTGGAAAGGGCAAGACAGGAGGAGTCTGAGGTAACGCGGCTACCGGGAGACAGAGAATCTCAACACTGGGGCTGAGACGCAGCATCCCTAGAGCCTGGGTGCCAATCAGGCGGTGCTGGCAGGAGGCGGGTCAGCCGGGAGTGGAGGCAGCAGAAAAGGCTCTCTCACCTCTAACGCCGCCTGGGGGTCCCGGTCGATTAGAGCATCTGAGAAGCTCTGGAAAAATCTGTCAGAAAAACGACTCCAGCAGAGCCCACTGGCCAAGGAAAGGGGGATAAAATAAATAGCAAAGGGAAGGAAAAACACGCACCTCTGGGATGCTGCAGGTCCTGCTGCAGCCGCCGCCATCCCTCGTAGTCACTGTTGCTGCCGCCGGAGCTGCTACTACCGCGCTCAGAAATTCCGCCACTGCCCAAGGAGGAAACTTCTGCAGAAACACCAACCGAGCTTCCGTCCTAAGTAGCCAACGAGCAGCCACGCAGCGTGCTGCTAGCGGGACGGGGAGGCGACCCGCGGGCGCGTGGCCGGCTGGGTCAGTGGAGGACCGAGTTCTCCCAGCCTGCACCCGGGCCCGGGACCCGCGCTCACAGTCCCCGCCCCCTCGCAGCTATGGTTACGGAGGCCTGGGCCCACGGGTTCTCCCTCTTTTCCTCCGCGCCCACGCCCGCGGGCACTCCGACAGAGCCTCCCGGAGAAGTAGCTCAGAGGCACTTTTGTAACACACCGTTATCCTTCAGGAACGTGTACGGGCAGGGGCGTTTGCTTGTCCGTTAATAACGGAAGCTACAGGCCGGGCGTCGTGGCTCACGCCTATAATCCCAGCACTTTGGGAGGCCGAGACGGGTGGATCACGAGGTCAGGAGTTCAAGACCAGCCTGGCCAAGATGCTGAAACCCTGTCTACTAAAACTATAAAAACTAGCCGGGCGTAGTGGCACGCGCCTGTAATCCCAGCTATTCGGGAGGCTGAGGCAAGAGAATCCCTTGAACCCGGGCAGCAGAGGTTGCAGTGGGTCAAGATTGTGCCACTGCACTCCTGCCTGGGCGACAGAGCGAGACTCCGTTTCAAAAATATAATAATAATAATAATAATAATAATAACACAAGCTACTTCAAGCTCCGTTTTCCCTAGGTTTTATCATGGCTTTCGTCTCCGTGATGTCACTGGCGGCTGCGCGGTCTTTTCAGGGGACAGAGGGGCCTGGATGGCGCCTGGATTCCCGCGATCATTGCGCTGGGAATGGAAAAGGGCTGGGACTCGCTGGAAATCGTTCTGACCTAATAGCTTTCTGGTTCCGGGGAGACGCGCCCGGCGCCCGCGTGCTATTCATTCCCTTCCTCGTAACTCCACAGCTCAGGATTTCTTCTTAGTGGGTTTCCCAGATCAAGAAGGAAAACCTTTTCTATCCGAAAGCACTGAGGGGCGGAAGGTGGTCTGAAGTGATCTCAGGGCCGCTTTGTTTCCCACTCCAGTCGGTCAGGCCCTCCCTCAGCGCCCTTTGACCCATGCTGAGCGGATGGGGAAAGGTGCTAGCACGTTCCAGGGATGGGGGCAGATTGGGGAGCTGGAGGGAGTGGTCTTTATCTACCTTTCTACCACTACCAAACTGTGTTAATTAATGTCGCTTTATAATAAGTCTCGAAGTCCTGTGACTTTATTCTCCCAAGATTGCTTTGGCTTATTCTAAGGCCATTGTATTTCTAGGTGAATTTTGGAATTAGTTTGTCAGTTTTAAAAAAAACAAAACTGCTGGAATTTGTACTGGGCTTGCATTGGATCTATAGATCTGTTTGGGGATAACTAGTATATTAACAATATTAAGTCCTTCAGTTCATTTAAGAGGCCGTTTATTTAAGGGCCTCTAATTTCTCCTGGCAATGTTTTGTAGATTGTACGCGTATTTATACTTTAATGCAGCTGTGCTTGGATAGATTGCAGTATAGAGATCACACATATCTTTCATTAGATTTCCTCTTGAGTAGTGTTTTGAATGCGATGTTAAATAGCATTTGTAAAATATTCTCATTTGTTGTAAGACTACAGGAACGCTATTGATTTTTACATATTGATGTTATATTCAAGCATCTTGCTAAGTTCCCCTATTATTTGTAATACTGTGTAGAGTCTTTTGGAATTTATGTGATCACAATCTTGGAATCTGTGAATAAAGGTGGTTTAACTTCTCTGTTATCCTTATACCTTTTAGTTTTGTTACTGGCTAGTATGTCCACTATTGAATAGAAATAGTGATAATGGACTTCCTTGTCTTGGTTATAACATCAAGAGGAAAGCATTCAATATCAAGTGCTTTTTCTGCCTTTATTGAAATGTTCATATGTATTTTTTAATAATAATATGTTACTGTTATATAATAATTTAAAAATAATATTTTAAATAATGTTACAATGTAACCAATGACATTGGTTAATTTTCACATGTTATCTAAATGGCCAGTTGTCCTTCCAGATCCCCATTGATTCCAATTGCGATGGCACTATAGGAGAGGCAGAGCCCGCGAAGGAGATATAAGGTTTATTCAGGACTTACATACAGGGGTGGTCCAGTGGTGGTGGGCTGGCCAGGAGAACTGCTACTGTTCATAAAAAAGGCATGTAGTCTATACAGCATTTTCACTTAGCACCCTCCTTCTAGCAACATCCATTTAACCCAAAACAAAGGGCCCTGATCCACTGTACAGCCTGTGTTCCAAGAGATGGGGCACGGGTGTGGATGTCCCTCATAGATAAAGAGTGAATCTTAGTGTTGGCTACTCCTGGATTCCTTAGGCTAGGACTCCAAACACACTTAGAATAGGGTTATTTTCAGGTATGCTCCAGTTATGGCTCAGCCATACACCAAGGTGTGTATACTAGCCCCTGCCATGCATCAATATGCATATAAATATGAATAGTCTCTGAAAGGGCGAATTCCAAGATTGACCTATAGGCCCAATGTGAAAAGTTCTATATTAATAGCTATGTCATGGCCGGGCGCGGTGGCTCACGCCTGTAATCCCAGCATTTTGGGAGGTTGAGGTAGGTGGATCCCTTGAGGCCCGGAGTTGGAGACCAGCCTGGGCAACATGACAAAACCCCATCTCTACTAAAAACATAAAAATTAACTGGGCAGCTGTGGTGAGCACCTGTAATCCCAGCTACTAGGGAGTCTGAGGCACAAAATCGCTCTAACCTGGGAGGCGGAAGTTGCAGTGAGCAAGATGGCACCACTGCACTCCAACCTGGGCAACAGAGTCAGACTCTGTCTCAAAAAAAAAAATATATATATATATACATATATATATATGTATATATATATAGCTGTATCATGGACATTGAAATTATAACAAGATTCCAAAACTACCACCAGAATGACTTAAATTAAAAGGACTTCCAATACCAAGCATTGACAAGAATATGGAGCAACTATATGTTTCACCCATTGTTGGTGAGTGTTTAAATTGGTTAATCATTTTGGAAAACTGTGTGTCACTGTATTAGTCTGTTCTTGCATTGCTATAAAGAAATACCTGAGACTGGGTAATTTATGAAGAAAAAATGTTTAATTGGCTCATGCTTCTGCAGACTGCACAAGAAGCATAGCAGCTTCTGCTTTTGGGGAGGCCTCAGGAAGCTTCCAATCATAGCAGAAGGCAAAGGTAGAGACGGTATCTTACATGGCAGGAGCAAGAGCAAGTAGGGTGGGGGGAGGTGCCACACACTTTTAAACAACCAGATCTCCCAAGAACTCACTCACTGTTGCAAAGACAGTATTAAGGGGGATGGTACTTAATCATTCATAAGAAACCCACTCCCATGATCCAATTACCTCCCATCAGGCCCAACCTCCAACATTGGGGATTATAATTTGACATGAGGTTTGGGTGAGGACACATACCCAAACTATATCAGACACTATCTACTAAAGCTAGTTATACACAAACCATACTACCCAATAATTCTACCACTGGGCATATACCCGAGTATTTATGATCATATACAAGAATATTCATCGCAGCATTATCCACAGTAGCAAAAACTGGAAATAATCTAAATGTCCTCAAATTGGATAAAAAAATTACATAGCAATGAATAAGAATGTACTACTACTATACACAACAATATGGATGCATCTTATATACATAAGTTGAGGTAAAGAGGCCAGAGTACATCATGATTCATTCCATTTATATGAAGATAAAAAACTGTAGTGAGAGGAATCATAAGGGAATCTCCTGGTTGTCAGGGAGGGTGGGGAGCACGGGCATGAAGAAACCTTCTTCTTGGATGCAGGAAATGTTACATATCTTGATCTGGCTGGTAATCACAGAAGTGTATTGAGACATAAAATTTTATCAAGTTATATACAAGATTTGTGCAGCCTGGGTGCAGTAGCTCATGCCTGTAATCTCAGCACTTTGGGAGGCCAAGCAGAAAAATTGAGCCCAGGAGTTCAAGACCAGCCTGGGCGAGATGGGGAGAACTTGTCTGTACAAAAAATAAATAGAAAGCATTAGCCAAGCACAGTGGCGTGTGCCTCAGCTATTTGGGAGGCTGAGGCAGGAGGATCGCTTGAGCCCAGGAGGTTGAGGCTATGATCGTGCCACTGCACTCCAGCCTGGGCAACAGTGCGAGCCTCTTTCTCTTTAAAAAAACAACAGCAGCAACAACAACAACAACAAAAATTGTTCACTTTATTTTGATTTTGCAGACTAGTTTGGGGAGAAATGATATTTTTCCCTTGTATTGCCTTTTCCTGTCCATGAATACAATTGCTTGCTTCATTCATTCAGTTTCTCATATCTTTTAGTAAACTTTTATAATTTTCTCCATAAATTCTTGGCATCCGTTTATTGAAACCTTGGGAGGAAGGAGAGACAAATACTTAAGAAGTCATTGATGAAATATGTTTTCATATGCAAATGACACAACTAAATATGCCAATGTACTTCGCTTGGGTAATTTAAAGAAGGTGATGAATAACCATGCTGGATTAGGGGACGTTTCTTGAAGGATAATTGGTCTTCAACTCGAAGAGTGAAAATATTTAGTCACTTATACTGTTACCTAACATCTACCTAACATCTATGAGAGGGATTATTTTCATTCATTTGAAAGAGAAAATCTTCCCAATCTAATGTTGAGGCCGTCCTTAAGTAAGTGTATTACACTTGATAATTTCCTTTCGAACTGAATCTAACAAGAATATCTTATTTGTATCTTTTTCACAATAAAGCTTTCCCAAAGAGAGGTTTATGAATATGTGCACTTTACAAAGTTATATATATGGATTTGTGCACTTTACAAAGTTATACTTTAATAAAATAGAAAAAAGATTTAAAGCAAAATCACTAATAATCAAAAATTAAAATGTAAAAAGCCATGACATTTACAGTAACATAAAAAATATTAAATACTGAAAAGTAAATCTGACAAGACGTATGCAAGACATGTGCACTGGAAACTATAAATCATTGCTGAAAGGAATGAAAGAAGACTTGGGAGGCCGAGACGGGCGAATCATCTGAGGTCGGAAGTTCAAGACCAGCCTGACGAACATGGAGAAACCATGTCTCTACTAAAAATACAAAATTAGTCGGGCGTGGTGGCACATGCCTGTAATCCCAGCTATGCAGGAGGCTGAAGCAGGAGAATCACTTGAACCCGGTAGGCAGTGGTTGCGGTGAGCCAAGATCATTCCATTGCACTCCAGCCTGGGCAACAAGAGTGAAACTCCATCTCAAAAAAAGAAAAAAAAAAAAAGAAAGAAAGAAAGAAAAGAAATTGACCGGGCGCGGTGGCTCATGCCCATAATCCCAGCACTTTGGGAGGCCAAGGAGGGAGGATCCTGAGGTCAGGAGATCGAGACTATCCTGGCTAACACGGTGAAACTCTGTCTCTACTAAAAAAACAAAAAATACAAAAAAATTAGCCGGGCGTGGTGGCGGGCGCCTGTAATTCCAGCTACCCGGGAGGCTGAGGCAGGAGGATGCCGTGAACCTGGGAAGTGGAGCTGGCAGTGAGCCGAGATCGTACCACTGCAGTCCAGCCTGGACTGTTGTCGGAGGAAGACTCCGTCTCAAAAAGAAAATTAAAGAAGACTGAAAAATGGAGAGCTCCTCCATTAGTCAAAAAGACCCGGTATTGTTGAGATCTTCCCAGACTGACCTATAGACTCAACATGATCCTAATCAAAATCCCAAGTGGGGCATGGTCATGCCTGTAATCTCAGCTACTGGGGGGTGAGGCAGGAGGCCAGAAGTTCGCTTGAGGCCAGGAGTCTGAGATCAGCCTAGGCAATATAATAAGACCCCTTCTCTGAAATAAAATAAAACTAAAAATCCCAGAGGCTTTTGCCTTTTAGAAGTTGACAAACTGATTGTAAAATTCAAATAGGGGCCAGGCACGATGGCTCATGCTTGTAATCCCAGCATTTTGAGAGGCTGAGGTGGGCGGATCACCTGAGGTCAGGAGTTTGAGACCAACCTGGGCAACATGGTGAAACCCCATCTCTACTCAAAATACAAAAATTAGCTGGCCGTAGTGGCAGGCACCTGTAATCCAGCTACTTGGGAGGCTAAGCCGGGAGAATCACTTGAACCCAGGAGGCAGAGGCTGCAGTGAGCTGAGATCATGCCATTGCACTCCAGCCTGGGCGATGGAGTGAGACTCTGTCTAAAAAAAGAAAAGAAAAGAAAAGAAAAAGAAAGAAAGGGCCGGGCGCGGTGGCTCACACCTGTTATCCCAGCACTTTGGGAGGCCGAGGCAGGCGGATCATGAGGTCAGGAGATCAAGACCATCCTGGCTAACACAGTGAAATCCCATCTCTACTAAAAATACAAAAAAAATAGCCGGGCACGGTGGCGGGTGCCTGTAGTCCCAGCTACTCGGGAGGCTGAGGCAGGAGAATGGCGTAAACCCGGGAGGGGGAGCTTGCAGTGAGCAGAGATCGCACCACTGCACTCCAGCCTGGGCAACAGTGAGATCCATCTCAAAAAAAAAAAAAAAAAAAAAGGAAGAAAGAAATGTACTCTAAGGCCCGGCGCAGTGACTCAAGCCTGTAATCAGCACCTTGGGAGGCTGAGGTGGGTGGATCACCTGAGGTTAGGAGTTTGAGACCAGCCTGGCCAATATGGTGAAACCCTGTCCCTACTAAAAATACAAAAATTAGCCGGGCGTGGTGGCGTGCACCTGTCTTCTCAGCTACTCGGGAGGCTAAGGCAGGAGAATCGCTTGAACCTAGGAGGTGGAGGTTGCAGTGGGCTGAGATGGTGCCACTGCACTCCAGCCTGGGCAACAGAGCAAAACTCTGTCTCAAAAAATAATAAAGAAAGAAGGAAGGGAAGGGGAAGGGGAAGGGGAAGGGGAAGGGGAAGGGGAAGGGCAAGGGCAAGGGGAGCAGCCTTAAGATAAGAGCATTCTTCCCAGGGCTCATATCAGATGTGGCTGTTGAGGACAACACCAGGGAGCCACAGCCACCAGTTGACAAAGAAGGCTGCATATCATACCAGAGATCTTAGACATGAAGCTGGATAAGAGTATCCGGATGACACTCTGGCTGATTCTCTTTGGGAAATAAATACATTTTTCATATAAACATGAGCATGTTTTAGTGTATGTGTAGGAAGATGGACTTACATACATAACAGTAGGATACCCATTCTTCCCTTCTTCCTTGCTGTGGAGCGCCAATTTTGATTCTCCAGCACATGACTAAGTGATTTGTGGTAATCCCACATGGCTGGCCAGCAGTATGGTTTAGGAAGGGGTATATGACTCATGTAGTCAATGAGCCATGTGTGAGATGTCTGCTCAGGGCTTCCAGGAAAGGTCTCCTTATTGAAAAACAGAAATACAGAATAAACTACTGCAGCTACCTTTAGCAAGAGCCATCCTGGAAGACCAAACCAATATCCCAAGGAAAGTGAAAGCAGAAGGATGGAGAAACCTGGTACCTCAATGTCACCACTGAGCTCCTGAATTAACCAACCCAGAAGCCTCTAAACTGCAGACTTTTTGTTTTGTATTATTTAATAATTTTGAGTTGGGTTTTTCTGTTTGTTTCTTGCAATTGAAAGCATCCTTATTCTAATCGATGTGATGTCTTGGAGAGTAGAACTTGATGATCAGGCTGGTGAGATAAAGAAAAGGTGAGACCACACAGGGCCTCAACTCCGTCTGAGATGAAAGAACCACTGAAGGACTGACATAATTAAATTGACGCTCCTATTGCACTGGGGAGAACAGATTGGAAAGGGATAAGGTGAAAACAGAACATAAGAACAGTGACCTTTCGATAAAACTTGGGGGAACTCCAATCTTTGAAAAAGTTTCTGGAACAACCCAAGGGGAACATTAGGAAATTATTATTCACATGGTAAAATGGGGAAATATTACAGAAGCAGAACGATAGGGGAGGTGAGCACTTCAGATTGGGCAAAACTGAAGGCAATAGAGAGTTTAAAGGAAATGTGGGTTACAAAAGGTTATCAATTGCTGGAGAGGTCCACGAATGGAAGGATCATGGAATTCGGCAATATAGAGATTGGTTACTCTTAGTGACCTCTGTAACAATGATTTCAGGGTAATGAGGCAAACGCAATACTACAGAGGGTTACAGCATAAATGGAAAGTGAAGAAGGCAGTAAGTTTATAGGTTAAGGACAGTGACAGTAGTATCCCAGGTCCTTCCTTAATAAACAATGTCGAGTCAATGATTTGGCGTGGAGAGGCCTAGCACAGACAGCCATGTCCTGTTCAGGAGTTGGTGACTAGGTTTTGTTAGGGCTAGAGAGAGTCAAGACATAATATAGTGACTGAGCCAATAGAAGTGGATGAGATTGTCAAAGAAGCATGTGCAGTGGGAAGAGAGCCAAGAATGAAATCTTAAGAAATACTAGCACATAAGGGAGAGCTCCCTAGCTAATGTACCATGAATGGGTTATGGGTGTGCCCAAAATATTGATCCCTTTATTCTAAGTGGATGGTGAGAGCCACTGGCTGGTCACGCGCAGCAGTATGCCGCTTCATTCATTAATCCCAGTGTGTCTCTGGAGCGTGGACATCATACTTTTTCAACTTTGTACAACGAGTTCCATGACTATGTAAAGCCATGCTTGATACCCTACCCAATAGGTGTTGGTTGAATGAATAAATGTAGAGCAACATCAAGGGATAAGCTTAAAAGAATACGTTGGGGCTAGATCAGTGGTTCTTAAACTTCCAAGAGTACATTAAGATTACCTAGTACTTTTCAAACTTGAATGTCTATATTATTCTGATTCATTAGGTCTGGAGCAGGGCCTGGAGTTCTGTATTTCTAAAATGTTTCCAGATGATGTTGCTGCTAATTTAGGGCTACTCTGTGTAGCAAGGAATATACAATACTAGTTAAAAATGCAAACTGTGCTGGGCACGGTGACTCACACCTGTAATCGCAGCACTTTGGGAGGTCGAGGCGGGTGGATCACCTGAGGTCAGGAGTTCGAGACCAGCCTGACCAATATGGTGAAACCCCGTCTCTACTAAAAATACAAAAATCAGCAGGGCATGGTGGCAGGCACCTGTAGTCCCAGCTACTTGGGAGGCTGAGACAGGAAAATTGCTTGAACCTGGGAGGCAGAGGTTGCAGTGAGCCGAGATTGTGCCACTGCACTCCAGCCTGGGTGACAGAACGAGACTGTCTCAGAAAAAAACAAAAAATGCAAATTGTACAGCTTTCCCATGAGATGCAAATTCAGTAAGTATGGAGTGGAACCAAAAATTTGCATTTTAAGGAAAACATCGGCAGGGTACAAGGGCTCACTCCTGTAATCTCAGCACTTTGGGAGGCTAAGGGGGGTGCGGATCCCTTGAGCCCAGGAGTTGGAGACCAGCCTAGGCAACATGGCAAAAAACCCTTTCTACAAAAATACAAGAAAAATTAGCCTGGCACTGTACGCACCTGTGGTCCCAGCTACTCAGGAGGCTGAGGATCGCTTGAGCCCCAGGAGGCGGTGATTGCAGTAAGCCAAGATTGTGCCACTGCACTCCAGACTTAGTGACAGAGTGAGACACTGTCTCAAAGGAAAAAAAAAAAAAGGGTAACACTGAAATAGTTGGCCTAAGAACCCAGTTTGATGGAGGAATTTGAATGTTAAGCTAAGGATTTTGGACTTTATCCTACAACTAGAAAGGTATTGAGGGTTTCCATATATGAACATTATGCATTCCCGAGATATATTTTTATTTGATTTTTTTGAGACAGGGTCTCATGTTACCCAGGCTGGAGTGCAGTGCTGTAATCACAGCTCACTACAGCCTCAGCCTCCCAGGCTCAAGAGATCTCCCACTTCAGCCTCCTAAAGAGCTGGGACTACAGGCTCTTGCCACCATGCACTGTGAATATTTTTACTTTTTCTGGAGATGGGGTCTCACTATGTTGCCCAAACTGCCAAGGGATATTTTAGAAAGACTATTCCGGGCCGGGCGCGGTGGCTCAAGCCTGTAATCCCAGCACTTTGGGAGGCCGAGATGGGCGGATCACAAGGTCAGCAGATCGAGACCATCCTGGCTAACATGGTGAGACCCCGTCTCTACTAAAAATACAAAAAACTAGCCGGGCGAGGTGGCGGGCGCCTGTAGTCCCAGCTACTCCGGAGGCTGAGGCAGGAGAATGGCGTGAACCCGGGAGGCGGAGCTTGCAGTGAGCTGAGTTCCGGCCACTGCACTCCAGCCTGGGCGACAGAGCGAGACTCCGTCTCAAAAAAAAAAAAAAAAAAAAAAAAAAAAAAAAAAGACTATTCCGTAAGTAGGTGCATGATTGTGATACAATAAAAACATCTTATTTGGCTTTTATCCCTAGTTCCTGACACCCTAGCTTCTGAAACCCTTGGCATTTAGAAGGGATACGAGCATATTTTGTTATTCGTAACAAGCCCTTTTCAACCATACCTGAGTTTATGCTAATAAGGTGGATACTTCATGGGTCCCCAGATAGTTTCAGGATGGGAAATGATTTCCAGAGGAACCAACCATGTAATTAGAGTTGGAACTTTCAGTCCCATCCCCTGGGAGGGGAAAGGGTGTAGCAATTGAGTTCAATCACCAATGGCCAGTGATTTAATCAGGCATGCCTATGTAATAAAAGCTTCATTAAAAAACTCTTAAAATGTTGGTGTCTGGAGAACATCTAGGTTGGTAAACACTCTGAGGTGCTGGGTAGGTGGCACACCATGAGATGGGAGAGCAGCTCTGTTCACTTCCTCCCATTCATTGCTTTATGCATCTTTCATTTGGCTGTTCATGAGTTGTTATTTTTTATAATAAACTGACATCAATGTAAACCAGTAAATTGGCTCCCTGAGTTTTGTGTGCTCTTTTAGTAAATTATCCAACCTAAGCAGGTGGGGGTCATGGGAACCACTGATTTATAGCCAGCTGGTCAGAAGTACAAGTGGAAACCTGGGACTTGCAATGGGCATCGGAAGGAGGGGCGGTTTTGAGAGACTAAGCCCCTTAACCTGTGGGGTCTGTGCTAACTCCAAGTGGTTAGGGTCAGAATTGAACTGAATTGTAGGACAAAGACACCCAGTTGGTATCAGAACTGGGAGTGGGTGTGAAAAAATCCCAAGCTTTTGTGTTAGAAGTGTGAATAAAAACAGTTCATGTTGACAAACTAAGAGTTCACAAGCAGGAAGTCACTTGGGAGGCTCTTGTTCACTGACCTATCTCCAGCACAGAGAATACTGCCTGCCACAAAATACACACTCATATATTAAGTGAATAAACTGTGGCAAGAATAACATAGAAAAGACTACAACTAGGATGGTAGCTATAGATACAAAAAAGGAATATATGGATACATAAGACATTCTAATGGGGGAAACACAGGTTCCTTAGTAGCTGATACTTAGTTCAAACCAAAAGACTAAGCTTTTGAAGTTTTAAGGTTCTTACTACATGACTTTCTTCTCCTTTTTTTTTTGAACACAGGGTCTCCCTCTGTCACCTAAGCTGGAGTGCAGTGGCATGATCATGGCTCACTACAGCCTCCATCTCCCTGCCTCAAGTGATCCTCCTACCTTGGCCTCCCAAGTAGCTGGGACCACAGGAGTGCATCACTGCACCTGGCTAATTTTTTGAATTTTTGTAGAGATGATATCTCACTATGTTGCCCATGCTGGTCTTAAAACTCCTGGGCTCAAGTGATCCTCCCACCTTGGCCTCCCAAAGTGCTGAGATGACAGGCGACAGCCACCACATCTGGGCTTCTTTTCCCATCTTTAAAATTTCAGTGTTCATGGTAATTGTACACTATTCCAATAACCTTAAATAATAGTGTCTCTAAAAATTCTTATACTATACCTTTTAAACTTAAAAAAAATACACAATTTAAATGGTGTTACTATTATAAATAAAGAGAGTTTATCTGGTATCTCCTTTAAGGATAACTGACTCAAAAATAGTGCAAGATCCTTAATTTTCAAAAAATCATTATGTACTGTCTGCTATGGCTGGAATGTTTGTTCCCTCCAAAACTCATGTTGAAATTTAATTGCCAAAGTAAAGGTATTGGGAGGTGGAGCCTTTAAGCAGTGATTAGACCAGGAGGGCTCCACCTTCATGGATGGGTTTAATGCCTTCATAAAAAGGCTCACGCCTGTAATCCCAGCGCTTTGGGAGGCCGAGGTGGGCAGATCACCTGAGGTTGTGAGTTCGAGACCAGACTGACCAACATGGAGAAACCCCTGCCTCGACTAAAAATAGAAAATTAGCTGGGTGTGGTGGTGCATGCCTGTAATCGCAGCTACTTGGGAGGCTGAGGTAGGAGAATCACTTGAAACCAGGAGACGGAAGTTGAGGTGAGCCGAGATCACGCCATTGCACCCCAGCCTGGGCATCAAGAGCAAAACTCTGTCTCAAAAAATAAATAAATAAAAAGTCTTTTGGAAGTGGAAGTGGGCTCTTTGCTTTTCTCTTTGCCATTTGAAGATGAAGCCTTCTTTCCCTCCAGAGAGCACGGTGTTCAGGCACTGTTTGGGATGAGAACTGCCAAACCTGCAGTGCATTAATATTGGACTTCCCAGACTCCAGAACTGTGGGCAAATAAATTTCTGTTCATTATAAATTACCCAGTCCCAGGTATTATGTTATAGCAGCAACGAAGACGACAAACGAAGACACTGATATTCACTATGTGGTGAAAAACTATAAAACTAACTTATCTAGTTAAAAAGGTTTTATTTAACTGGATTTTGGTATACTAATATAATATTACACGGCCTTTAAAATCACATTTTGGAAGAACATTCACAAACATGAAAAAATGAATAAGTGAAAGTTACTTCTTATTGGATTACAGAGACTTTAATTTTCATAAGAAAATTTTTCGATGTTTTCCAAGTTTAACTATTAACTGACCTAGTTTCTAACTAGAAAACTTATTTTCAAAAGTGTGTTTAGGTGGGGCGTGGTGGCTTACACCTACAATCCCAGCACTTTGGGAGGCCAAGGCGAGCAGATCACCTGAGATCAGTTCAAGACCAGCCTGGCCAACATGGTGAAACCCCGTATCTACTAAAAATACAAAAAATTAGCTGGATGTGGTGGTGGGCACCTGTAATCCCAGCTACTTGAGAGGCTAAGGCAGGAAAATAGCTAGAACCTGGGAGGTGGAGGTTGCAGTGAGCCGAGATCATGCCACTATTCTCCAGCCTGGGCAACAGAGCTGAGACTCTGTCTCAAAAACAAAACAAAATGAAACAAAAGTGTGTTTAATATTTTTGCTGGGAATATTTTATTGTTGTCTAATTTTTACAACTTGGTAATCCATTGTGTGATGTTTAGAAACTGCCATTTGGCCTGCTATAAAGGAAAAGTGAAAGGATGATATCCTACAATTCTGACTAATGGAGTTTGTTTATTTATAAACATTAAGTAATGCTAATGTTCTAGCAATATTCTTTGTACACTTATTCTTTAAGAAACTTTTGCCTGAAAACAGAAACACTGAGAATTTTTATATGATTTATTTAATAATAAACCAATTAAAGATACAAAATTGTTTAGAGGATTCCAAAATTTAAATTTTTGTTTAAATACAAATTCACTCTGTAATATGAAAACATAACATTAGACCTCTAAACATAATGATTTCATCTACAAAAATTTCTGTTATACTAGAAAATTTGCAGAAGACAATTTTTTTGTGACATTAAATGTACATTATTTACAGTTGAAAAGTAATCTAAAAACATTTCATTTCAGAAACTTGGATATATATGTTATCTTTGTATGCAACCCCCCAAGTCCACCCCCAATAAAAAATGATCCAAAATATAAAGCAATTACGCTTTTATAACTGACTACTCAGCCAGATTAGCCCAAGGCTCAAGTTGCTTTCTTGGCCCTTAAGAAAGAGTCTTGACTCTCTCAAAATAGCAGTATTCTGTTTAGCACTTAGCAACACAAGTTTACTAATGGACTGCAAAGCACAGTGGCCTAAAGAGTTAGTAAACAAATTATTTAGGAAGAATTTATGGCAAATCTTACCCATCACAGATGAATAAATTTTGTTGGGTCACTTATTTCTCTGCAACATTTCAGCTATTCTTACATTAGGAAATAACCTGATAATGATTTAATTGACATAACTTGAAAATACAGGTATTAGAATTAAAAAGATTAGAACTAGAAGAGACAGTGGTGATCATCTAGTCTAGTCCAACACATCTCTTCCTTTTATGAGAAGAACTAAAGCCCAAAGAGGTCAAGATTACATAGCGAGTTAGTGGGAGTGCCATTCTTAGGCTGATGCTTTTACACTATCCTGTTTCTGAAACAGGGTCAGCCACACTACCAGCACCTCCAATTTTTCATGTTATTTTACATATTCATAGTTCTATATTATATAGTACAGCCAGCTAAAGTCAATCTAAGTGACACCATAATTTTAACAAAGCATAAAATAGGTTTTTTGCATTTGAAAGAGTCAAGACTTAACTTATACAAGTGGAATGAAAATAGTTCCTATATAAATTTCCTGTTGCCTTCTATTTAAGTTCTGTATTTACAAAAGAATCAGAAAATCTAATACAATGTAAAATTAGAAAAGGAACTTTAAAAATGCTTATGATATAGCAACTGAAAAAAGAATCTCAAAAGCATGTCTTCATAGTGTAAAATGCCTGTTCCTTCACGACTGAATTCTGAAACATTTAGATAACAAAGAGAAACAGTTGAGTTTTCCTCCCTCATCTAACAAAATCAAAATTAACTCTATCTTTAACAATTACAAAATTAGAAACCTCCTTAGACTTTATCTTAGAATCAATCAGTTTGCATATAATTGAAAATGTTCAATTAACAAACAATCATCCATAAGCTTTGGTATATTAACTAAAAAGAGTTGGGTTCCAGCAGTTCGTTTTGTTTCATAGCTACCTGAGAAGTAAATCCATTGGAACTGGACACTACCATCACATAAGGCTGTGGCTGCTGCTCCGTTTTCTCAGTGTTCTCTTTCAAATGATCTTCAGATTCCTTTTTCTCTACTTCCTGTGTAAGAGTTTTTGTTTCTTGAGTTTTGATAACTGAAGTGATTACAGTGCCAGGTGGGTGAGCAACCAGCTGTGAACTGCGAGGAGAAAAGGTCACCACAGGTGCAGTAGCATTGAAGGATGGAGAGGAAGCCACACTGACGGTTCCATTGCAAATGGTCTGAACATTGCTAGTAAGGACCTGCTGAACCTGGGCAGGGCCCAAGACAATTGAAGGAGGAGAGCCTGCCTTTTGTGACTGTAGCATGACATTTTCTTTCAGTACTGTCATGGGCTGTGATGATGGAATGGCTTGCAAAATAAACTTCTGAGATCCAGTACCTGCCGATGGATCTGTGCTGGCTATAACTGTTGTGAGTGGCACTGTTTGGAGTGTTACTGTATGCAACTGCTGATTCCTAGGAGACACAACCACTGGAACTTGGGTTGGAGCCTGTATAGTCCTATTGAGATGATGAAATTAAAGTGAGACAATTAGCATATTCTACATCATTTAACACTTTAATACTTGAGAAGTCATTTTACAAAATACCAGTTGTATGTTTCAAAATGCTACTTCCCATATTTTCAACACAGCATGACCAACATCATGCCAGACTTTGTATTAAACACTACATACAGAGATGCCTAACACAAAACTCTCAGGCCATTAACTATGATACCAGCTGCTGAGTGCTACGGAAGAAAGGTCTGTACATAGGGTCACATTAACACAAATGAGGAGCTAATTTTGTTGGGGAAGGAGGAGGATGTTAAAATGCTTAGCAAGGGCTGGGTGTGTTGGCTCACGCCTGTAATCCCAGCACTTTGGGAGTCCGAGGCCGGTGGATCACGAGGTCAGGAGCTTGAGACCATCCTGGCTACATGGTGAAACTCCATCTCTACTAAAAATACAAAAAACTAGCCGGGCATGGTGGCGGGCGCCTGTAGTCCCAGCTACTTGGGAGGCTGAGGCAGGAGAATGGCGTGAACCCGGGAGGCGGAGCTTGCAGTGAGCGGAGTTCGCGCCACTGACTCCAGCCGGGGGAACAGAGCGAGACTCTGTCTTTAAAAAAAAAAAAAAAATGCTTAGCAAGAAGTTTGCTTGAGCTTCTTAAAATTAGGAATTTAAAAGCAAATCTGTTTGATTCATTCCTGCTATTTTTTTTGAGATGGAGTTTCACTCTTGTTGCCCAGGCTAGAGTACAGTGGTGTGATCTTGGTTCACTGTAACCTCCAACTCCTGGGTTCAAGCCATTCTCCTGTCAGCCTCCCGAGTAGCTGGGATTATAGTCATGTACTACCACGTCCGGCTAATTTTTGTATTTTTAATTGAGACCAGGTTTTCTGTGTTGGTCAGGCTGGTCTCAAAGTCCTGACCTCAGGTGACCCACCCGCCTTGGCCTCCCAAAGTGCTGGGCTTATAGGCATGAGCCACTGAGCCCGGCCTGCTATTTTAATACTTGAGAGATAATGTTATCAACATGCTCATCCACAATAATTACAAAAATTCATATAATTGTACTCAACCTGTTTTTATATATAAAGGGGGAAGTGCTTAATTAACCTAAACAAAAAACCCACCTCAGTCTTAACCATATGACAGAATTCTTAGAATTTTAATAGCTCACATTTCATGTCATATTTAGATGAAACAAGCCATGATTATAATTAACCTGTCAGGGCTCTTGGACTGGCAGAGAAAATATGGCTAAGCTTTGGAAAAATACATAGAAGCATGTTTTAGCAGTTTTCCACGTTCAAATTTTCACAAATTTTGGTCATAACGCTACAGTTTAACATAAAATCCTTTAATGAAAAATCTAGTTTGTGTAGGTTGTTAATCCCATTCATTGAAGAGAAAGTTACATAAATGATATTATGAGCCAATCTAATTTAAAAAGTTCACCGCTCTAAAATTTATAGTTATGGTTATTAATACAGTATAAAACAAATGTCATTGAAAAATCTCAGCATCTGGATGTCAACTGTTTCTCTGAATTCTGTAAAGTTATTTAATGAAAGATACTTGCTATTTCAAACAACTAACAGCTAGATTAGTCTCCATAAACCAAGCGTTACATATTACCACTAGATTATTAAAGCTACATTTTGAAAGTTAGTTATGCAGTCTGTTTCCCACATATGAGAAATAAAATAGTGGAGGAGAAAAACAAGTTGGCTTGGTGGAAAGATGAAACAAAGACCCAGAGCAATTCAGCACAGGTTCAAAAGAAGTGGGAATCAAGGCACAGGATGACTAGAGCCGCCCATTCACACAGGATATGGATTACCAAACTTAGATGGCCACCCAAGCTCTCTTGCCCATTTGATTCAGGGAAATCTGGGGTGAGATGGGAGTCTGGGTATAGTACTTGACGCTATAGCCAGATACCGTTTTTTGTTTGTTTGTTTGTTTTTGAGATGGAGTCTCGCTCTGTCGCCCAGGCTGGAGTGCAATGGTGTGATCTCAGCTCACTGCAACCTCCACCTCCCAGGTTCAAGCAATTCTCTGCCTCAGCCTCCCGAGTAGCTGGGATTACAGGCACCCGCCACCATGCCCAGCTAATTTTTTTGTATTTTTAGTAGGGACAGGGTTTCACCACATTGGCCAGGCTGGTCTTAAATTCCTGACCTCATGATCCACCCACCTCGGCCTCCCAAAGTGCTGGGATTCTGGGCGTGAGCCACCATGCCGAGCCCAGATACCATTTTAAATAAAAAAGTCCCAAGGGCTTCCCATGACAAGAGTTTACATAACATACGCATAGATATTTGGCATATATAGCACACAGATTACATCAATATGCATAACCTTATGATATGTATAACCTTGTCACCCTACAAATATTATTATCCTCATCTTACGTATGAAAACACTGATGCACAAACAGGTTGTAACAGCTTGAATAAGGTGACCAATTAGAGAAGAAGAGAGGCCATCTGACTGCAGAGCCGATGTGCTGCCGAACCATTACAACAGACTGCCGCCACTTAAGTCCTGAGCAACTTCATCTTTAGTAAGTACTAAAGATGAGTATTTACTATTCTATCCTTAAACAACAGGCAGTTACAACTCTTCAATATATGCCTCTCTCATTCTTCTTTCCTTCTCTAAGGTATGACACAAGCAATAATGTACTTGGAAATTTTCCATATTGCTAATCAGGGCTACCACTAGGACTTCGATGCTTCTGTTTAAATTAGAAAAAGATGTCATTTTCTTGGCCGGGCGTGGTGGCTCACGCCTGTAATTCCAGCACTTTGGGAGTCCAAGGTGGGTGGATCACGAGGTCCGGAGTTCAAGACCAGCCTGGCTAACATGATGAAACCCCATCTCTACTAAAAATACAAACATTAGCTGGGCATGGTGGCGCGTGCCTATAATCCCAGCTACTCGGGAGGCTGAAGCAGGAGTATTGCTTGAACCGGGACCTGGGAGGCGAAGGTGGCAGTGAGCAAGATCGCGCCACTGCACTCCAGCCTGGGTTACACAGCAAGACTCAGTTTCAAAAAAAAAAAAAAGTCCTTTTCTTTTAGACATCTGACTGCCATCGTCACAAAATACATATACTTATCTATACTATCTACAATGCAAATATATTGGCTTATTGGAACAAATTCTAAAACAATTTTCAATAATACAAATTCAGAGATTAAATAAAATATTATGAAGTATTTGCTAACCACAGAATTTTAAAATTACTTTTTTCTTAGTTAATGATTAAACTGTCTGGTTATATTATGTAATACAGATTCTGTTATAGCTGACTATTTTTAAAAAATCTCCTAAGCTGCTTGTAAACAACTGGAAAAATATTGGTAATTTACAATTTACCAAAATTTCTGAAACTAACACAGACCATACAACATTTAGCTTTTGTTGAGGATCTACTCAGGTGTCATAGATGCATGCAATCACATGAAATAAAAATAGATGAGTGAAGGACAAAATTAAGATGTTGCTGCTTTACTGTAAATAACTGACAATTCCTGTGATTTATGTAAATCAGTAGACAGTGTAGCAAGTCATTAACTTCACTGCTTGCAGCTAAACAACTTACATTAAAATACTATCTCACCATCTACTAGATGTGACCAAGTTCCCTGGTCTCTCCTTGCTTCAGTTTCCACATTTATAAAACGGGGATATTATCTATTCTTCACTGAGCTATGAGGATTCTATACCTCACTATACGTAAAGTGTATGAAATACAAAGATTGCTCTATAAGTGTCAGCTCTTGTTGTTATATTAATAATTTATCTAATTATATATATAATCATATATATTCCATCTTCTCTCAACCACAGGGAAAAAAGTTAAAAGCCTCTGATTTTATTAATAAGTCATCAAAAATCAAGAAAGATATAGCAAAGAGAAAAAAGAGTATAAATAAACAGAAAACAAATAATGCAAAATGCTATCAATTTGTGAATTTAGGTGGATAGTAAATACGTGTTCATAGTACTAGCTGAATTTTTCCATACTTTGAAATTTTTCATAGTAAAAGGTTGGGTAATTACAAAAATTCAAACAAAAAAATATAAGAAATAACAAAACCAGAACTTGTCCTAATAAAAAACCATTCTAAGCCAGGTGCAGTGGCTCACACTTACAATCTCAGCACTTCAGGAGGCCGAGGTGGTAGGATTGCTTGGCTGGACTTGGTTCAAGACCAACTTGGGCAACAAAGTAAAACCCCATTTCTACAAAAAATTAAAAAATTAGCTGGACATGCCTGTAGTCCCAGTTATAAGGAAGGCTGAGGTGGGAGGATTGCTTGACTCCTGGCAGAAGGACGCAGTGAGCTACAATGGTATCATTACACTCCAGCCTAGGCAACAAAGCTAGCTAGACTTTGTCTCAAAAACAAAAAAACAACAAAACAAAACAAAACAAAAACCTGCTCTAAAATATCTATAATTTAGTATCTTTCAAAGGAAGAGTTTGGGCCGGGCGCGGTGGCTCAAGCCTGTAATCCCAGCACTTTGGGAGGCCGAGACGGGCGGATCACGAGGTCAGGAGATCGAGACCATCCTGGCTAACACAATGAAACCCCGTCTCCACTAAAAATACAAAAAAAATTAGCCGGGCGTGGTGGCGGCGCCTGTAGTCCCAGCTACTCGGGAGGCTGAGGCAGGAGAATGGCGGGAACCCGGGAGGCGGAGCTTGCAGTGAGCCGAGATCGCGCCACTGCACTCCAGCCTGGGCGACAGAGCGAGACTCCGCCTCAAAAAAAAAAAAAAACAAAAAACAAAAAAAAAAAACAAAGGAAGAGTTTTTGTTTTGGTTTTATTCTCACAGTCTGAAAAGAATATTTTGAATACAGGTGCTAAAAAATTCCATGGAATCAGCTGTGGCCATTATAGGTCTCCTATCAACACAAATGCAAACAACAAACAGCCTAGCAACCAATGGGAGGAACCACACACTCCCAACTAGACACCCAGTCATCACGTGTAACCCACAGGGCCTAAGGAAATATAAAACATTAAGGGAAGAACACAGACAGTAAGAGTTAAATAAGCACCCACTAAGCATTCCAAATCTGAAAATCTGAAATCCAAAACGTTCCAAAATATGAAACTTTTTGAGTGCCAATATGACGCTCAAAGGAAATGCTCACTGGAGCATTTTGGATCTCAGATTTTTGGATGTGGGATGATGTGCTGGATAAGTATAATGCAACGATTTAAAATCTGAAACAGTTCAAAATCCAAAATATTCCTGGTCCCAGGCATTTCGGATAAGGGTACTCAAGATATACTCCTTTAAAAACAGTTAAAAGATGTAGCAGCAACCAATTAAAAATTTAAAGGTCATCTTTGCACTCCTCGCAAATCAACTGAAGATTTAAGAGAATATTTTCACAAGGTCAAACATTTTAAATTGTCTATACAAAGAAGACTGAATCATCGAAGTCTGCCTTGATTCTAGGTAATGTTACCTTACTTCAAGATCAATTGAGCAAAACCTCCACATTTATATTCTGGAATAGAAAAATGTAAGACTGAAGTTTGCTAATAAAAGTAATCAAATAGTAGTTTGTATTGGCTTTGAAAGGGCTGCTAGATTTTATTATAATTCATGTTCTAGAAATTCATGACAGTATAAACAGAAAAATGCTACAAATATCCATATAATTTTCTGCCTTCCTCCCATACCCCCATTCTAAATCAGCTGAAACTAGTCCCAAATTTCTGCTGAAGATCAGTCCAAGGCAGACAGGTTCTCTCAGTCAATTTGTTTAGCATCTTTTCCTGGGGCTCTGAGGCAAATCTGATTTAACCGAAAAGGAAAAAACCAAAAAACAAAACAAACCCTACTTTTCTGACTTCTGCCACTCTAAAGGCCTGAAAAAGAGGATCTTAGATTCTTGGCCTCCCCTCCTATTTGAACTTTAGAATTGTTCCAAGATAGGATCTTCCAAGGAACAACATTTATTGCTTGGAACTCCATGCACACTCAATGTCCTAATATGTCAATTTACGTTGAATTTTTGAAGCTTCTGACTTGGCCTGAATAAAGATTTGAAACCATTCCCTGGATTTTCTCACATCTAGATAACTTCTTATATGGATCAATCCAGTTATACAAAGGTATAGTGAACTGTACTTAAACTGACAGAATGTCAACAATGTCAAAATGTAAATAAAGGGACCAGTGGCATAATTAGAGGACTGACGTAATATATACTGCTCCTGAAAAATCTGGTAACCAAGAGTTCTAGCTTGAAATCTATATACTTTTATTTTCATTTCTGAATCCTGACCCACTTAACAAATAATGTCTCTGGTCAGAAACATATTGAAGTGATAAGCATCAGTAGTTTGGTTTTCTCACCTAATACTCTGAACAGAAGAATTTAATGTTTCATCCTGCATGGTACTGGTTCTAGCTGCTTCTCCCTCTGGGACA
Source organism: Macaca thibetana thibetana (assembly GCF_024542745.1). Classification (NCBI taxonomy): domain Eukaryota; kingdom Metazoa; phylum Chordata; class Mammalia; order Primates; family Cercopithecidae; genus Macaca; species Macaca thibetana. The sequence goes on from NC_065594.1 coordinate 19,661,635, forward strand.
GCCTGTACTGGCTGTACTACATGAACAGTCCGGAAGAGCTGGGTAGGATATGGAGACTGCGTGGGCTGCACTGTCCTCAAAACTTCCGACGGCTGTGCAACTTCCACAGGATCTTTGGGTTTTGCAGCTTTAGAATTCCCTGGTTTTAGAACTGTAGTGGCTCCTCCTTTTACCCCTGGACTTGAAGAGACTCTCGACCGGCTGGCTTGATTCCTATTTGAAGTGGCTGATGAAGATAGTGATGGATCTGAAGACTCTATGCTGGAACTTGGATCCTCATCATTTATATATATAAGATCTTTTGGCATTTCTTTAAACTGATACACCAGGCGCTGACCTTCCACTTTTGCCAGAATACCCCTTTGGTAATAGTACCTATTCAAAGCAGACAATTTCATCAATATTTTATTCAATCAAACATCAATTAAAATATTCAACAAAATCAAATTTCCCTAATCATAAACAAAACTTTAAAGTTGGAATCAAACTAATGAGAAAAGAATTTCTAAATAAAGGGCAGTTATTTCATATAAGATAAACATACATTTATGCACATATAGAGATAAGTTCTTATTACCAACTAAATCTAAAACTAATGCTGATTGGGGGACTGTTGATAGAGTATGTGAAATCTTCTGGTCTTTCATTTTTCTTCCTCTCTCTTTCTGCTAATTTATTTACTTATTTATTTAGAGACAGAGTCTTGCTCTGTTGCCCAGGCTGGAGTGCAGTGGCATGATCACAGCTCACTGCAGCCTTGAACTCCTGGCCTTAAGCAATCTTCCCACCTCAGCCTCCCAAGTAGCTGGGACCACAGGCGCATGCTACCACACTCAGCTAATTTTTGCATTTGCAGAGACTGGGTTTTGCCACGTTGCCCAGGTTGGTCTGGAACTCCCAGGCTGAAACGATGCTTCTTTCTCAGCCTCCCAAAATGCTGGGATTATAGAAGCGAGCCACCACACTCGGCCCCTTTCTGACAGCTTGCCAAGATCATCAAAACTACGAAAAGCCTCAATAAATTGTTTCTCCTCCGCAGCTTTCTAGAAATGTTCCTACTAGGCAAACTGTATCAGTTTAAATTTGATTCAGTAAATGTAATTGACTTTTGTGTATAAAACTTAATGATATGCAATAGAAGTGATCCAACTTTTTGTCATCTATTTTAATAAAATCAAGAACCTAAAAAATGTATGTTAAAAAATCCAAAAACTGTAATTAAAGGATTATAGTTTAAGATTGCCAAATTTAATATCTATATCTATCCCCTAAGTCATTCAGATCATTCTTATTTTCAATAAATCTGTCTCAAATACATGCATATCTTGAAAAATAAATGACAGAGTCACCAAAAAATGAACTAAAAGTGAGCTTAAGAATAAAATGTTACGCTTGTTCAAAGTTCTCATGATGTCTAGTAGTACTCTTGAAGCACTAATTTATTCTACCATAATAACTAACATATCATACCTGCAATTCATGTTTGAGAATGCACCCTCTTTTTTTTTTGAGACAGGGTCTCACTCCGGTTGCCCAAGCTGGAGTTCAGTGGTGCAATCTCGATCACTGCAGCCTCAACCTCCCGGGCTCAGGTGATTCTCCCACCTCAGCCTGCCGAATAGGTGGGACCACAGGAGCACATCACCATGTCTGGCTAATTTTTTGTATTTTTTAAGAGAGACAGGGTTTTGCCACGTTGCCCAGGCTGGTCTTAAACTCCTGAACTCAAGCAATCCACCAGCCTCAGCCTCCCAAAGTGTAGGGATTACAGGCATGAGCTACCGCACCCGACTGAAAATGTACCCTCTTATTATGTACTTGCATTACCACTGTTGGTGCTTTGCTGAATTTAAGCTTGATATTTTTTTTTAGGATTCAGGAAATGATATTCTTAACAATAAAATACCAAAACTTCGCATACCTGAGTGCTCTTCCCATGGTCTCATAATTCATGTCAGGTTTGTTTTTGTGCTTCCCCCACAACCTGGACACTGCTTTAGAATCCACCAATTTAAAAATGCCTTTCTCTCGCTGGGTCCACTTGATGTATTTAGGACAAGTAGCCTTGTCCTGGAGCAGTGCCAGTAAAAACTCCCAAAGATAAATTGTGTTTCCTGAAACAAAAACAATTTCTTTCTAAATGACCAAAATTTCATGTAAAAGACCATCATAAAAGACAACTAAAAGTCTTGGAAGTGCCATTCATATTTATACAAAAACATTACATAATTCAGTTAGTATTGGTGACATAATTTAGTTAGTATGGGTGGTATAATGGTCATACTTTTCAGCATCTATAAAGATCTTTTTATTAGTCCCATATAAAATATGTGAACAAAGCAATCTTGTCATAAGATTTGTGATGAATTAGGAGAAAGTACTTTGAGATAATTTTTTTCTGCCTCTTTGTGAACTCTCTCCTTTCAACAGTTGTTCTCTTTAGATTAGAGCCAGCAGGTCAGCCATAACAGTTTTCTTCAAATTTGGGCAACAGTTATAAAAATGCTTGAATTTCAAGACAACATGTTAAAGGGCCTATGAACTGAAAATCTAACCTGGTTAAATTCTTCCAAGAGTCTCATTATTACATGAAAAGAATAGATTATTTGGACAGGTAAGTGAAAATCACTCAAATGAGTTTCTTGGTCTACTTTATTATCAGTTTTCCTTTAAGAATTTGGCAAATGTATCTAATACGCATGTGGCAGCAATAAGATCCATTGCAGTATATCAAGAGAGCTGGTGGTTTCTAGTTGTAACAGGCAGGCGCTATAAAGCAATCTGAGTGTTACTTGACCTATAAGTATTACACGGAAATTACAGTAGTACCCTTTCCATCTTTGTTTTTCTTCTTTACAGATATGTTTGGCGTAGTGGCTGGGGAATCTGGTCGTGGTGGTTTCGTTTTTCTCCCTGAAATAAAAACAGCTCTGCATAAATATTTGCCTTCAAAAGTGACAAAAAATGGACAATTCAGCTATTTGGTCAAGTGCCAAATGTTTTTATACATGGGTCACATATACTGGTCTCTTAAAATGCTGTTTGCTAAAAGGAAAACAACTTTAATAAAACTTGGACATTAATGCAGGTTAAACCATAAACACACTTATGTAAGAAATGATACCTCTGACACCTCAGTTTATATCTGTAAAAATGAAGTTAATTAAAAATACTATAGCTTGCCTTTGAAGTACCCATACTGGTAGCACTTTCTTAAACTTTTGGAGAATGCTTTTGACATTGGTAGAACATGGGCTCCAAAAATAAGCCACATAGCTCTGTCTGTCTATTGATTATACCAGCTTTTTAAGGTAGGAGAAGTGGATTTTTAGCTTTTTTCTCTATTAAATAATTTCTGTATACAGTTAGTTCTCAAGTATAAGAAACTTCCCAAACTCTAGAAATACAGAAAATATGTGAGGCAAAATTTTGGTGAACCACATAGTTTAATACTATCCTTCTGTGTATTTCTAAAAACATCTCGTTTTTCTGTACCTTTCAATTCACAACAAACTTAATAGTTATCTTACCCGCCATCAATGTCTAAATAAGTCCATCCCAATAGTCTCAGAGTGGGGTCGATCAACTATTCTAAAGCCCTATTTGTGATCTTCTTTTGCCAAGTATCTAGAACCACGGCCTAGTAGCACCACTGCCTTGTATTTAGGTTTAGATCATGATCATGCTGTCTGAACATACTACCAATCTATAGGTGAGAAACAATGAAGAGTTACTACCTCCTACCCTTGAGGCTGCCACTCTGGTTTGGATTACTGTGGTGAATTCTAAGTAAATACAATATAGGGCAGGACAATAACTTAGAAAAGCAGAATTTTACAGCTAAAAAAAAAAAATCACAAGGCCAGTGACAATCTATCCCCAGAAACGGAATAGGAAAACGCTTCTGAAGTCATTTGGGTGAATGAGAGGAAGGAAGGAAAGTGTCAAAAAGCCCACTCCTCAGTCTCTAAGATTGCCAAATGTATGCTAGTCAGCCAGGTATCCCGACTTTCATCACCGCAGACGTCTGCAGAGAACCCTTCAGGAGACAGATTCTTCTGGCTGTGTTCATGATAACAAGTATCAGAAGCCAAGACTTCAGTAACTCCCACCTTATTTTATGCTATTAATATATACCAGCTTAAAAAAAATAGATACCGTCTTTATTTCCACTACTTTCCTCCACTAGCTTTAGTCACAACAGATGCTGCCAGTAAAAACTCCCAACCCAGTATCCATCCTCTCCAACATCTTCCTAATCATTCAAGGTGGCAATGTACAAAGCTTCAGACGAATTATAGCTTGGTTATAGAATTTTTGGTTGACAGTGATTTCTTCTCAGCTCTTTGAAAATGTCTAATTCTTCCAGTCTCTCCTGGGAGCTTCTAAACTGCCAATCTAAAAAAAAAAAAAAATCAGTCCTCTTGAAGTAGTGTAGTTTCTCCCTGGTTTGCTGCTTTTTTTTTTTGGAGCAGGGAGAACTTGAGAGAGGGCTTTGGTGTTCTGCATTTTTACCAACAACGCATTTAGGCCTAGATTTATTGTAGCTGACCCACTCAGGATTTACAATGCTGAGGATTAATGTGATTCTGGAAAATTCTTAGTCACTATCTCTCGAATATTGTCTCTTCCTCACTTTTCATATTCTCTGTTTCTGGAACGTTGATTAAACATGTAGACCTTTTCATTTAGTTCTCCATGTCTGTAACTCTTCCATATTTTTTAATTCACACCAAATCTACTGGAGTTTGCTAATTCTTTCTTAAGCAGTGACTAGTCTATGTTTTAATCCACACATTATGTTTTCAATTTCATTTCATTTTTTTGTTTTTGAGACAGAGTCTCACTCTGTCGCCCAGGCTGGAATGCAGTGGTGCGATCTTGGCTCACTGCAACCTCCGCCTCCTGGGTTCAAGCGATTCTCGTGCCTCAGCCTCCCAAGCAGCTGGGATTACAGGCATGTACCACCATGCCTGGCTAATTTTTTTTTTGTATTGTTAGTAGAGATTGGGTTTCACCATGTTGCTCTCTAATTCCAGACCTCAGGTCATCTGCCCACCTCAGACGCCCAAAGTGCTAGGAATATAGGCATGAGCCACTGAGCATGGCCCAATTTCATTTCTTATTTCTATAAATTCCATTTGGTTCTTTATCATACCAATAGTTTTTCAACATTAAGTAGAATATTAGTCTTTTATTTTTTAAGCAGCTTTGTTGAGGTATAACTGACTTATAATAAACTACATATGTTTGGTGTTTATAATTTGACAAGTTGTGACTATGTATACTAAAACCACCACTACATTCAAAACAATGAATATATTCATCACCCCAAAAGTACTTTGTGCCCTTTTGTAATCCTTACATCTCGCCCTTCCTCACCCTGCCCAATCCACAGGCAACCACTCATCTGTTTCCTGTCATTATAGATTAGTTTGTAGTTTCTAGAGCTTTATATAAATATAAAACTGACCCTCAAACAAAACACAGCTTTGAACTGCACAGGTCCACTTATATAGGAATCTTTTTTCAAGAAAAGTTACATCAAGTGTGCCTGTGTCTCCTGCCTCCCCTTCCACTTGCGCTACTCCTGAGACAGCAAGACCAAACTCTTTTTTTCCTCCTCCCTCCTCAGCCTAGCCAACATAAACACAACAAGCATAAAGACCTTTGGCCAGGCAGGGTGGCTCACACCTGTAATCCCAGCATTGTGGAAGGCCAAACCAGGAGGAATGCTTGAGTCTAGAAGTTTAAGACCAAGCTAGGCAACACAGCGAGACCCATCTCTACAAAAATAAAAATAAAAGGTTAGCTGGGTGTGGTGGGGCTCGCCTGTAGTCTCAGCTATTCAGGAGGCTGAGGTGGGAGGATCACTTGTGCCCAGGAGTTCCAAGTTGCACTGAGCTATGATCTTGCCATTGCACTCCAGCCTGGGTGACAGAGCAAGACCCTGCCCCCCAAAAAAAAAAAAAAAAAAAAGACCTTTATTGATCCACATCTGCTTAATAAATAGTAAATATATTTTCTCTTCTTAATGATTTTCTTTCTTTCTTTTTTTTTTTTTGAGACGGAGTTTCACTCTTGTTACCCAGACTGGAGTGCAATGGTGCGATCTTGGCTCACCACAACCTCCATCTCCCAGGTTCAAGCAATTCTCCTGCCTCAGCCTCCCGAGTAGTTGGGATTACAGGCATGTGCCACCAGGCCTGGCTCATTTTGTATTTTTAGTAGAGACGGGGTTTCTGCATGTTGGTCAGGCTGGTCTCAAACTCCCAACCTCAAGTGATCCGCCCACCTTGGCCTCCCAAAGTGCTGGGATTATAGGCATGAGCCACCACGCCCGGCCTATGATTTTCTTAATATTACATTTTCTCTTCCCTAACTTACTTTATTGTAAGAATACAGTATTTAATACATATAACATACAAAATATGTGTTAACTGACTGTTACCAATAAGGCTTCCAGTTTCCAGTCAACAGTTGGTTATTAGTAGTTAACTTTTTGGGGAGTCAAAAGTTTTACATGGATTTTTGGCTGCAGAGGTTGACACCCCTAACCCCCACATTGTTTGGGGGTAAACTGTAGAAGCATATTTTTTCTTCTGGCTTCCTTCTCCTAGCACAATTATTTTGAGAGAACGAGACTCCATCTCAAAAAAAAAAAAAAAAAAAAAAGACACACAAATGTTCTTAACAGCATTATTTGTAGCTGCCCCAAATTGGAAACAACCCAAATCCCATTAACTGCTGATTGGGTAAACAAATACTACATATTTAAGAAAAATTTGTATATAAATGGCCGGGCATGGTGGCTCATCCATGTAATCCCAGCACTTGGGAGGTCGAGGCGGTGGATCACTTGAGGTCAGGAGTTCAAGACCAGCCTGGCCAACATGGTGAAACCTCGTCTCTACTAAAAATACAAAAATTAACCAGGTGTGGTGGCGCATGCCTTTAATCCCAGCTACCTGGGAGGCAGAGACAGGAGAATCACCTGAACCCAAGAGGTGGAAGATGCAGTGAGTTGAGATCAGCCATTTATGTACAAATTTTTCTATAAACACCGTGAATCCTGGGTCTGTCTTAACCTGGGTTTACAACTAGATTTTAAACTACCACTGACATTAGGAATTGCCAGCCACGCAATTAACAAAGACGTAGCCCCAGGGCTGTAACAACTATGGGGCAACAGGCAGAAGCTCTTACAGAATTGCTCAGGTGGGTTATACATTCAACCCAGGCCATACGAGATTTCCTCAGATAAAGCCCTGTTGAAGGTGAACTCACATTTTGGTATCACAGAATACATGAGGAAGACACTTTCTCATGAGTGAGAAGCAGCAGACATAGGAAACCCTAGGATTAGTTCTCTAAGAATCACACATAATAGAATCATTAAATAGAAACTTTACATAGTATGATTAGAGTTTTTAAAGCAAAAGAAAAAAAAAAGTGTCAAAGAATAAGGCTATTAAAAAAGACTAGGTGGGAACTTCCTCTTCTAGTCAAGATGGAATAACACAACATGGATTTATCTTCCCACCTGAAACAATTAAAAACACAGAAAAAATGTATGAAACAATGATATGGAAGAAATTGGACATTGATCAACAAAAGTCAGTGATCCCCAAGAGACAGGAAATAAATGAGGCAAGTCCTATGATTGCCCCACCTTAATACATGAAGAAAAAATTTTTTGGAAAGTAATGTTTCTGAAAATATTCTGAAAAATATTTAATGTACACTTAACATGTGATCCAGCCATTCCACTACTAAGTATTTACCCAAAAGAAATTAAACCAGAATTTCTCTACTCAGAGGTCTGGCTGAATGGGACCCAAGCTTCCTTGACATCCGTCTGCGCCAATGGGTGGATTTTTTTCCCCCAAGAGGGTATATCCCTTCAAGGGTCCCAGTTGCATGCGGAGGTCTCTGTCCAATACCCCATCTTGCACAGTCCAACATAGAAACCTAAGCTTCTGCCTCAACATAAGCAATAAAACCAAAACCCCTTGGCATATCCTTCTCAGCCCTTCTGAGCTGCTGCAGTGTCGGCTCCTGTTAACTATTTTTATTTTCCTCTTCATTTTCGGCTCTTGGAATTTCCCTGACTTTCACATGAACTTAGGTTACTGGGTGATGCTATTAATCAAGACATTATACTCAAAATACTAAGCAAGCATGCATAGAATCAGAAGGCAATAAAATGGAAAAGGTGTCAGACTTTAGAATGCAAGTGTGGTCTTAATTGGCAAAAAATTAAAAATTCCCATTCAACACATCCTAACATACTCCTCTTCAGTTACTTACCTGCTGATTTCCAACCCATTGTATTTTTTCCAACTGGAGTCTTGTACTGGAATCACCAGTACAGTGATTATACTGGAATCACCAGTACAGACCGGAGGCTTTCAAACAATAACCCCTGGGAAGAAAGCTGACTAGCTCTTACCCAAGGATGAAAGGGTTTAGATAGAAATCTGAGGCTTTAAAAAGTTGGAAAATCCCTTTTCTGTAAGATAGACCAAACATTTTTAAAGTATAAAATAATTTAATTATTATAATTTTTTTTTGAGATGGAGCTTCCCTCTTGTTGCCCAGGCTAGAGTTCAATGGTGTGGTCTCAGCTCACTGCAACCTCCACCTCCTGGGTTCAAGTGATTCTCTTGCCTCAGCTTCCCAAGTAGCTGGGATTACAGGCACCAGCCATCACGCCTGGCTAATTTTTGTATTTTTAGTACAGACGGGGTTTCATCGTATTGGCCAGGCTGGTCTCAAACTCCTGACCTCAGGTTATCCGCCCACCTCCACCTCCCAAAGTGCTGGGATTAAAGGCGTGAGCCACCGTACCTGGCCCAATAATTTAATTTTTTTTAAAAGAAATGACTCTACTATGAAGGAATACCTCTTTTTCTTATTTATTTTTTATTTTCTTTTATTTTATTTCTTAGAGATAGGTTCTCACTCTGTTGCCCAGGCTAGAGTGCAGTGGCATGATCTTAGCTCTCTGAAACCTGTAACTCCTGAGCTCAAGGGATCCTCCACCTTGGCCTCCCAAGTATCTAGGACTACAGGTGCCCACCATGCCCGGCTAATTCTTAAAATTTTTTGTAGAGACGAGGTCTTGCTTTGTTGCCCAGGCTGGTCTCAAACTCCTGGCCTCAAGCAATCTTCTTGCCTCGGCCTCCTAAAGTGCTGGGATTACAGGCATGAATCTCCGTGCCTGGCCAAGAAATACCTCGTATTTCCATTTTGTGGCTTCAATATTTTTCTTACATAAGTTTTAACTGCTGTAGGGAAGAACTACGTAGAATAAAAACGATCTCTAGATTTTACATCAAGACTTGACTGTGTGCCCTAAATGAAATAACCCACCTACCTTTTTTCCTCTTAGGCTGTTCTGGTGATGAGGCTCCCGGTGAGTCTGCGTATTTTTCTTGCACCTGCTGTGTTTCCATCACTTCAGGAATCCCATCTAATGTGACGGATACATGGGTGACTGGGGCAACAACCATGTCATCTTCAGGTGAACTGAATATATTATTATCTAATGAAAATAAAATCAACTAATTATAGTCCACTGTGTATTATAAGTAAAAAACGATTGACAAAATTTCTTGTTTTTATTATGACTAGAAGATTAAAGTAGAAATAAAATCTTGAAATCTATTCCTGCTTTTAATTTCTTCTTCCCTAAATCAAATACCCTAAACCAGTCCAGGCGCAGCTGAGCTATTTCAATGTCTTTCTTACTTGACTTTCTATCACCAGTGTGTCTCGTTTCTCCTCTTGATTATTCACATTGCTGTGAGAGTTATTTTCTGAAACATAAGTCTGACCTGACCATACTCCTCTACACAAAAACTTTATACCTGGAAAATTAGGGGAAAAAAAAAAAACCTGACATATCTTTCCATAGTTCATAGGAAAAACAAAAAACAACATAAGCACAACCCATCTCTACAGCATGCCTTACAAAACTTCTGTAATCTAGTTCCAAACCTACCTTTCCTTTTTTTTTTTTTGAGACGGAGTCTCGCTCTGTCGCCCAGGCTGGAGTGCAGTGGCCTGATCTCAGCTCACTGCAAGCTCCGCCTCCCGGGTTCACGCCATTCTCCTGCCTCAGCCTCCCAAGTAGCTGGGACTACAGGCGCCCGCCACCTCGCCCGGCTAGTTTTTTGTAGTTTTAGTAGAGACGGGGTTTCACTGTGTTCACCAGGATGGTCTCGATCTCCTGACCTCGTGATCCACCCGTCTCGGCCTCCCAAAGTGCTGGGATTACAGGCTTGAGCCACCGCGCCCGGCCCCAAACCTACCTTTCCAATCTCATTTCCTACCCACCATGAAGCTTACACTTCAACCACACCAAAACATCTTGATCTCAAAGATTTCATTCATTTTCTTTTAACAGATCTGTGTCCTGTATGTTTACCTCTATTCCCTCCAGCTTGAATGACCGTTCTTGTCTCTTCTACCTATTAAAAGCTTATTGTTTACAGCCCACGTCAGAATACTCCTTTAATGAAGCCAGTCTCTGATATTCTCAGCTAGAATACTCACTGCTTCTACAGCAATTTGCTATCACTCATGGCCTTTATTCTTGGCTTTGTAGTTATTTACATAAGTAACTGTCTTCAAAATTAAACTGTAAGCTTGAGGAAAGGAACAATATCTACTCATTTGTAGCTCATGTTATTGCCTAATTATTGCTGCTGTGAATATAGTAAATATTCAATAAATATTTTGGAATGATTTAGTAATAATTTACTTTATGAATTTGATTGTCAGAAAAGCCCAAAGGAGAATATGAAATTTAAAGCAGATCAATAATGTGGCAGTGAATTTTATGCCATGATGTGTTAGTAAAATTTTCAATAGCTTATTGCCTATTTGCTGATAAATAACTACAGAGATGACTAAATTATAATCATTTGGGCCCTTGATACCCGAATACTCTGATCAATACATTAGGAGAAGAAATTCTGCATGATCTTCTATTTGGTAACTAATAAATTATATATTTTTTATTCCCAAAGGCTTCATTCTCAAATTAAAATGTCACCTTTAACTCTACATTTTTGCAAAGGCATCCCAATTCCTACTATACCTTAAAACGTGATTGTAACAAAAAATATATAACATCATTTCTAATCTCTTGATTTTACTATCTAATAGAGAAAGATGGCAGGAGTGACTTAACGAAGTACATAAACATGAACAATCGTAACCATAACCACTCACTTATTCGTTTTTCATCCAGCATAGGGCCAGGAGAATCCATATTGAGGAGTGCCTCAGCAGCCTCAATAGTTTCAATTGTTTCATCCCCGTCATGACAAGAAGCTTCAACTGCAACACATTTAAAGAGAAAATTAAATTAGCCACAAGACATCTGTTACTCTGAACGTCATACACTGCTTATCTCTAGAACCAGAATACATCATTTAATATTTTAGTTTATATACATATAAACTATAAACACATAAAATTATACTAAACCTGGCCAGGGACAGTGACTCATTCCTGTAATCCTGCACTCTGGGAGGCCAAGGCAAGCAGATTACTTGAGGTCAGGAGTCTGAGACTGGCCAACATGGAGAAACCCCGTTTCTATTAAAAATACAAAAAAATCAGCTGGGTGTGGTGGCATGCACCTGTAGTCCCAACTACTCAGGAGACTGAGACAGGAGAACTGCTTGAACCCAGAAGGTGGAGGTTGCAGTGAGCCGAGACTGAACTACTGCACTCCAGCCTGGGTGACAGAGCGAGACTCTGTTTCCAAAAAAAAAAAAAAATTAAAAAATCAATAGTTCCTTAATATTAAATAGCCAACCAGCATTCAAAAGTCCAATTGTGTTAAAAAATCATAAATGGTGGTGGCACAAGGAAAGACAAGACAGTTTTTTTTTTAAAAAAAATCAAATTAAGTCTGCATATCGCAATTGACTGATACATTTCTGAGTTGCCATTCATCTGTCTAGCTTTTTTTACTTTGCAATTTATTTGTTGAGAAATCAGGCTGTTTATTCATGTAGAATTTCCCAGTTTGGATTTTGCCAACTATATTCCTATTGTGTAGCTTAACATGTTTTTCTATACCCCCTCTAACTGAGTAGTCATATATGGAGGCTTGATGAAATTCAAGTTTAATTTTTTCTGGCAAGACTAAGAAACAATTTATGTATTTTGATGACAGCTCAAAATATAATCTAAGCCTCAAATTTCATAAAATCATTACATCTTTTTGGTTTTGCTTTTTTTTTTTGAGACAAGGTCTTACCCTGTCTCCCAGGCCAGAGTGCAGTGGCTCAATTATAGCTCACTGCAACCATAAACTCCTAGGCTCAAGTAATCCTAGCACCTCAGCCTCCCGAGTAGCCAGGGCTACAGGCTCAGGCCACCATGCCCAGCTAATTTTTTAAATTTTTTGTAGAGACAGGGTCCCGCTATATTGCTCACACTGGCCTTGAATTCCTGGGCTCAAGTGATCCTCCCTCCTCGGCCTCCCAAAGTTCTGGGATTACAGGTGTGAGCCACTGCATCTGGTCAAATTTTTTATTATGAAAATTTTAAACAAAATAAAAAAATTGTGAGTATAGTATATATAATGAATCCCCATGTGCCCATTCCCAGCTTCAACTATTATCACCAAATAGCCAATCTTCTTTCAACCATACCCCACTCACTGCCCCCGAGTCCTTACCCTCTGTACAGGATTATTTTGAAGGAATCTAAGATACCATATTTTATCTCTAAATACCTCAGCATGTGTATCCTAAAGATGTCTAACACAATACTACTATCATATCTTAAATATACTAACAATAATTTTTTTTTTTTTTTTTTTGAGACAAAGTTTCGCTCTTGTTGCCCAGGCTGGAGTGCAATGGCGTGATCTTGGCTAACCGCAACGTCTGCCTTCCAGATTCAAGAGATTCTCTTGCCTCAGCCTCCGGAGTAGCTGGGATTACAGGCATGCACCACCATGCCCGGCTAATTCTGTATTTTCAGTAGAGACGGGATTTCTCCATGTTGGTCAGGCGGGTCTCGAACTCTCAACCTCAGGTGATCCACCCGCCTCGGCCTCTCAAAGTGCTGGGATTACAGGTGTCAGCCACCCAGCCCACAGTAATTCTTTAATATCATCTATTACTGGCTGAATGGTATCCCCCAAAATTCTATGTTGACATGCTAACCCACAGTACCTCAGAATGTCTTTAAAGAGATAACTGAGTTAAAATGAGGTTATTAGTGTAGGCCCTAATCCAATATGGTTAGTGTCCCTCTAAGATGAAATATGAACACAGTCAGGTACAAAAGGGAAGACCATGGGAAGACACTGGAAGACAGTCACCTATAAGTCCAGAAAGAAGCCTCAGAAGGAACTAACCCTACCAATACCTTGATCTCAGACTTCTAGCTTCCAGAACTGTGAGAAAATCAATGTCTCATTTGAGCCACCAGTCTGTGGTACTTTCTTATGGCAGTCCTAGCAAACTAACACATCATCTGAAGTGCCACCTAACACATGTAAGAACAAAAATGTCCTATCCTTATTCTTTCTTCCCCTAGAGCTTCTCAAAGGCTACCCATCGTACCCACTGTGGAATAAGGAAGATTACAAGGTTCTTCCCTTTTTTTTTTTTTTTTGTTTGAGACGGAGTCTCACTCTGCCGCCCAGGCTGGAGTGCAGTGACTGGATCTCAGCTCACTGCAAGCTCCGCCTCCCAGGTTCACGCCATTCTCCTGCCTCAGCCTCCTGAGTAGCTGGGACTACAGGCGCCCGCCACCTCGCCCGGCTAGTTTTTTTTCGTATTTTTTCAGTAGAGACGGGGTTTCACCGTGTTAGCCAGGATGGTCTCGATCTCCTGACCTCGCGATCCGCCCGTCTCGGCCTCCCAAAGTGCTGGGATTACAGGCTTGAGCCACCGCGCCCGGCCGGTTCTTCCCTTTTTTATGACATTGCTCAGAAAAGGATGGAAGAGTTAAAAAGTTTTGGTAAGTTGGGAGGTAAGGGAAAGGGAAGAAAAAACGCAAAGAGAGAATCTGGTTTTCAAGATCTGGCTTGCCTTCTAGACCCACTCCACATCAGTTCTATTTTCTAGGAAAGAACCTGTCTACATCTTGTCATCTGCTGTCTTCAGGTCTAAATGCAAGGGAGTGACGCACTGAAGGGAAGAGGCAATTCCTTCTCCTAAAGATCTAATACCTGCTTTCCTAGATTCAATGTCCTCTCTGAGGGCTAATGCCTTCCCTGATGACTAGAACTAGGAAGAAATACTCCTTCCAGAAAGACAGTGGTCCTCAACTTGCAAAGACTGTAGCCTTACCCTAAGGCTTTAAAAGTTACATCAGAATACACTGCTACACCCCCACTAACTACAAGCCAGATACATGCATAGTGGTGTTTCTTCTGTTACACAAACAGATCAGAGAGCAATGAATAGAAACTTCTAACCTCATTAGTCTAATTCCCTTACTGGTAAAGGAGAAGTAACTCTAGATTCAACAAAAAACTTTTATTGGTTTGTTCTGAACAAAAAATGTGAATATATGCAAAAAATGCTTTGTAAAAAAAAGACAGTGGTATGGTTTGGATTTGTCCTTGCCCAAATCTCATGTTGAATTTTAAACCCCAATGTTGGAGGAGGAGCCTGGTGGGAGGTGACTGGATCGTGGGGGTGGATTTTCCACTTGCTGTTCTCATGATGGTGAATGAATTCTCATGAGATTTGGTGGTTTCTGCTTTCTGTTCCTCCTGCTCCAGCGATGTAGGATGTGTCTGCTTCCCCTTCGCCTCCCACCATGACTGTAAGCTTCCTGAGGTCTTCCCAGCCATGCTTCCTGTACAGCCTGTACAACCATGAGCCAATTAAACCTCTTTTCTTTATACATATTACCCAGTCTCAGGTAGTTCTTTATAGCAGTGTGAGAAGTGACACAAACAGAGGACAATACAAAGATGAGGTATTGACAACCAATGTTATCAGTGGAGCCCCTCCCCCACCAGATGGATACAGTCATTCTACCTTTCCCCTGATTTAAAATGTTACTGTATCATATGCTAACTTCCTAAATAGGTCAGAACTTGCATTTAGACTTACTATTCAGTTCTAAGGCATTGTGCTATATGCTAAGGTAAAGCTGAGAACAAGGCAGCCCCAGTACTTGCCACTATGAAATCTACAGATATACCTTGTCATGCCTATTTCTGATAAACTTTCTTTTACGAATAAAGATGCAAATATTTGCTTCCAAATAGTTTTCTCAAATATCCACAACATCCCTGGCCAAGATATAGGAATGTAAATGAGTAGAAAGAGAAAGCATGTACCAGTTTCTAAGTGATGAAAGTATTATTACTACAATCTCACATTTATGTAGGCTAATCTTCAAGTTTAAAATATCTTGCTAGTTCCGACTGAACCAGAAAAGAAATCTATAAATACCAGGACCTTATCATACATTTGGGTCATGGCCCACCATTACGCTTCCTGTGGCAGTGGTAAGAAAAGAACATTCCTCTCTCTTTCCCTACAAAACAACTCATTTTATTCACAGGAATATGGAGGAAGGCATATAAGAAAGTACTCAGTGAGCTGGGTGGGGTGGTGCATGACTGTTGTCCCAGTTATTCAGGAGGCTGAGGCAGGAGGATCACTTGAGCCCAGGAGTCCAAGTCTAGGCTGGGCAATACAGTAAGACTCCATCTCTTTAAAAAAAAAAAAAAAAAAGGTGCTCAGTGAAGACTTGATGAATTGAGTAGGTTTGGTTCCTTTTACATGCCTCTTATTTTGTCATATTCATCTCAATATATTTAGGAAAGGAGAAATGGGAGATGACAAACAGTACTAAAACCAGCAGATGAAACAGAAAACGTAAATTTCTTCTCCATGTAGGGCTCTAGCTTCTGAAGGTAATACAGTTCAAAACCAAGTTAGGGGCGTTTTATGCCCCACAAAGTCAGGATGAGGACACTGCCTAACGCTGTGCTGCAGCAAGGTCCTACTGGATGGAGACACACGCACCTGTAAGGGTGATGTCATCATCATCATCGTCTATGATTTCCTCTTCAGCAACATCCAGTGAACTCTCAGTAATCATGTCATTGGGCTCTTCCACACAGGCTAGACCGGCATAACTATTGAGAATATCAGCACCAGGAACATGTTCCACAATTACAGCAGGAAAAATAGCTGGATCGCCAAGCTGAGGGGTTAGGAAGAGGTAAATGAAAACAAAGGGTTAACACAGTTTTGCTTTTGTTAAATACTGCTCAAAACTATTTTATACTAGCCATCAATTTAATTTTTAGATTGTTAGGCTGTATCTCTACAATCCTTCTAGGCATTAGGAAATTTCTGTCTATTAAAACCAAATAATGGCATTAAAATTTAAAAATGAAAGCCAGGCGCAGTGACTCACGCCTGTAATCCCAGCACTCTGGGAGGCCGAGGTGGGCAGATGGCGAGGTCAGGACATCAAGACCATCCTGGCTAACATGGTGAAACCCCGTCTCTACTAAAAATACAAAAATTAGCTGGGCCATGGTGGCACACGCCTATAATCCCAGCTACTAGGGAGGCTGAGGCAGGAGAATCACTTGAACCTGGGAGGTGGAGGCTGCAGTGAGCCGAGATTGTGCCACTGCATTCCAGCCTGGGTAACAGAGTGAGACTCCATCTCAAAAATAATAATAATAATAATAATAATACCATTAATGGATATGCATGGACCAAGAAGTGACATAAAAATAAAATGTTAATTAAATAAAATCTCCTGGGTTCAAGCTATCTTCTCAAATGTAAGAAAAAGTTCCTGCTCATAGATAATATAATGCCAGGCACCTTACTATTTTCCTTAAGTAAGTCTGTTATATTCAAAATATTATTTATGATTTCATTACAACTAAGCCTCCATCTTTTAAAATTAATGTTTATTGAACTACGCACTGAGGTTAGACATTACTTCTGTCATAAGAATTTAATTACCCAAATTAAATATATATCATAGGTGCTAAACAGATAATATCCTTGCCTTCGACAATGCTATGTTCTGAAATTTATGGTTAATAATCCTGAAACACATTTGGATCGTTTTATTTCAAAATATTTCTTCCTGTTTCAGAAAAGAGGAAGCTAGCTAGAAAAGTAACTGGCTCTTCAAATAGTAAAACAAATTTTAAAACAGAAACTAGGAGCCAGGCACGGTGGCATGTGCCTGTAGTCCCAGCTACCTAGAAGGCTGAAACAGGAGGATGGCTTGAGCCCAGGAGTTCAAGGCTATACTGTGCTACAATCACATCTGTGAATAGCTACTGCACTTCAGCCTGGGCAACGTGGCAAAACCCTGTCACAAAAAAAAAAAAAAAAAACGAAAGAAAAAAATTATACTGTAACTCACACAAATACACTTCACACACCTTAGAGAAAATATATAAAATGTCCAAAGCAAAGTGTAGCTAGCCTTCCCTTTTCCTTTTTTGACAGGTAAACTGTAGACATGCAATCCCACCTAGCATGAACATGCACTTGTTAAAAACACTTTTCCTTTTCTTTTCTTCTAAGAGCTCAATTAAGCTCCTGGTCTTCTCAAGGTTTAGTCCAGAGTTAAGCACTTTTATGCTGCAAAAACCCTATGTACAAGGTAGGAACAGAGCTCATCACTTCATCCACTGATAAGTCAGAGACAGGCGTGTAAAATGCAATTCACAGGAGCAGTTCTCACCCAAATGAAACCAAAGTATTCCTCCCTATCCAAATCTATTTGGCTCCTGCAGCTTGGGTAGAGTGTGCTAATGTGTACATAACAAGGGATACTTCCAAAATTTTGAATCTATACAGTTCTTGAGTTTCGGTTAACCACAGATACTTGTTCCTACTTTATTCCTTGTCCAGTTCTACTAACCGGTAATTACTGTATTCTCCAGAATTCTCCATTATAATCAATGTCACTTCTACCACAGTGCCCTTCCCAGAGGCAATCACTGCTACCAATTTCTTTGTTCCATAACAGACAGTAAATGTAGAGTCAGGCATATGCTAAAATGCTTTAAACAATCATAAATTCAGTTTAAATTTAATAATTTTTAAACTAATAAGAAAAATTTCAAACACACAAACGTCAAGAGAAAAAAAATGTTTCTTTTGAAGCAAAAAGTTTATTAAGAATGGTTTTGAAGTCTTTGGGATTAAAAAAAGAAAAAGAGTGGCCAGGCGTGGTGGCTCATGCCTGCAATCCCAGCATTTTGGGAGGCCAAGGCGGGCGGATCACTTGAGGTCAGGAGTTCGAGACCAGCCTGGTCAACACAGTGAAACCTTGTCTTTACTAAAAAAATATAAAAATTTAGCCAGGCATGGTGACAGGCACCTGCAATCCCAGCTACTTAGGAGGGTGAGGCAGGGGAATGGCTTGAACCTGAGAGGCGGAGGTTGCAGTGAACCAAGGTCGCACCACTGCACTCTGGTCTGGGTGAAGGAGACTCTGTCTCAAGAGAAAAAAATAAAAAAGAGAGAAGAATTAAAAGAGACACATGGTTCTGTGATATAGAAGGCAGCAACATGCAGCAGAAAAGAAAAACTGGGAACCAGGAGATCTAGGGCCTTCTCCAACCCTGATTTCATGACCTTATTTTCTGAACCTTTAAATGAATAAAGAGCACCAGTTGATCCCACAGGCCCTTCCAGGTTTTGCTTTGTTAATATTTTGAATTCATGGATTCTACTGTCTGAGCTTATCACATTTCACAAGAAGAGATTATTCGTTCTCATGCACTGAAATGGGAGAGGGAGTAGCATGCACTGTGGCCACATAGCTGCTGCCATTGCTATTAGCCAACATTTTTTGTACTTAATATGCACCAGTCATTTCGCACACTGCTTTACGTGAATTATCACTCTATTTAATCATCACAAAATGCTATGATGGAGACACATTGGACTATCCATTTTACACATGAGAAACCAGAAGCAAGGGAAATAATCTACTCCTAATCATAACACTAACTTGAACGGACTCCAGGGTCCATGTCCTTTACTTATACACTATTGTAGTCAGTTTCAAACATGGTAGATTTGTTCTGCTGGCATACTTACTTGGCTCTGTTTAGAAAACCAGAATAATTAAGGAGCTGTGTTTAAGGTAGAGGTATGATTTTCAGTATTATTTCCAAGGCTTCACCAATCAGTCTATAATAAAATTTCTTATGGGAATAGCCAGTTCCTCTTGGTCAGCAGGGCACTTCCCATGATCACTCCTAATTTAGTCCTGCAGCCTTCTCCTGAGGTTCTTGCTCTTATCATGAAAAGCATGGTCCATTCTTTTCTAGTCCACTGAAATGGGATGTATATTCAAAGCTGTTCATCTCTAGTTTCCCCGGGGTGCTATTAATCCATATACAAGAAAAAGATCAACTTCAGATTTTCGTAAGAATATGAATAGTTAGGTGCTGGGCGCAGTGGCTCATGCCTGTAATCCCAGCACTTTGGGAGGCCGAGGTGGGTGGATCACGAGGTCAAGAGATCGAGACCATCCTGGCCAACATGGTAAAACCCCATCTCTACTAAAAATACAAAAATTAGCTGGGCATGGTGGCATGAGCCTATAGTCCCAGCTACTCAGGGGCATGAGGTAGGAGACTCACTTGAACCCACGAGGCGGAGGTTGCAGTGAGCCAAGATCACACCACTGCACTCCAGCATGGGTGACAGAGTGAGACTTAAAGAAAAGAAAGAAAGACAGAAAGAAAGAGAAAGAAAGAACGAATGAATGAACGAAAGAAAGAAAGGAAGGAGAAAGAAAGAAAAGAGAAAGAAAGAAAAAGAAAGAAAGAAAGAAAGAAAGAAAGAAAGAAAGAAAGAAAGAAAGAAAGAAGGAAAGAAAGAAAAGAAAGAAAAAGAAAATGAATAGTCAGGTAAGAGGCTTGAATCTGTATATACAAAATACATTTAGGAAACACCTCTCAGGTGACTAGAAAGACTCTTACCACTCTACTACCATAAATAGAAAAAAATGCACACTCCTGAAACTCCAGCTGCTGATCTGGGCTGGTGATAAACTGCTTTGTAAACTGGATTGACTAGTAACTGGCTAAAGTATGAGTCATCAAAAACCTAAGAACTCTATAACCACACATTCTACAATTCATTCCAGAGAACTGGTTCCCTACCTTTTAAAGAAATAGTAAAATTTCAAATGCTGAATTTTCCTAGGTTTAGATTTTCAAAACAAATAAAATATTGGGACCTATATTAGTTTGTTACGGCTGCTGCAACAAAGTATTACAAACTGGGTCTCTTAACAGAAATTTATTCTCTCACAGTTCTGGAGGCTAGAAGTCTGAAATCAAGGTGTTGGCAGGGCTGGTTCCTTTTGCAGACTGTGGGGGAAGGATCTGTTCCAGGCCTCTCTCTTTGACTTACAGATGGCTGGTCTTCATGTTTACATGGGCTCTGTGTCCAAATCCAACTCCACTCACCTCCTGACCTTTTAATTGAGACAGGATGGAGTGCAGTGGCGCAATCTCAGCTCACCATAACCTCTGCCTCCCAGGCTCAAGTGATCCTCCCACCTCAGCCTCCCAAGTAGCTGTGACTATAGGCATGCACCATCACACCTGGCTAATTTTTGGATCTTTTGTACAGATGGGGTTTCTCCACGTTCCCCAGGCTGGTCTCGAATTCCTGAGCTAAAGCGATCCACCCAACTTGGCCTCCCAAAGTGTTGGGATTACAGGTGTGAGCCACCGCACCCAGCCCAAATTTCCCCTTTTTATAAGGACACCAGGTAGTGGAGTAAGGGCTCCTCTCTACTGTAGTGTAACTTCTTACTAATTACATCTGCCATGACCCTATTTCCAATAACCAAATAAGGTTACACTCTGAGGTACTAGAGGTTAGAACTTCAATGTATGAATTGGCGTATGGGTGTGCACACGCACAATTCAACCAATAATAGGACTTAATTTAATTTAGTTTTAAGTCTGTCATTTGACAATTTGTTCCCCCTGCCTGAAATAACTTCTATAAACTAGTCTTTTCATTGTTTCTAAACTGAGATTGGATATTACTCTTCAGGTTTCTTAGATGAAGGTCATCAAATCTTACCTACCTCAGTTTTTTCCACACCATTTCAAACAGACCCTTTCCCAAGATTTATTTAAAAGATGGGCTTCAGGAAGAAGATAGCAGATATTCGTAAAACAGCCACACTCCTTAATAGTAAGCAATAAGATGTTACCTACTTTTAAGAAATGAAGGTGTTGGCTGGGCACAGTGGCTCACGCCTGTAATCCCAGCACTTTGGGAGGCGGAGGCGGGTGGATGACCTGAGGAGACCAGCCTGGCCAACATGGAGAAACCTCGTCGCTACTAAAAAATAAAAAAATCAGCTGGGTGTGGTGGTGGGCACTTATAATCCTAGCTACTCAGGAGCCTGAGGCATGAGAAGCATGAACCTGGTAGGCAGAGGCCGCAATGAGCCAAGATTATACCACTGGACTCCAGCCTGGGTGACTGAGCAAGACTTCATCTCAAAACAAAACGAAATGAAGGTTTCAATGTTTCTTTGATGACTTAACAAAAACATTACATTCCACTTGAGTGGCTGCTACTTCAAAAAACAGTTCTAAAAACTCTCATCATTTAAATAATTAGATTAAGCATCTTTTATTTGCATCACAAAATCAAATTAAATTCTACTGGTGCTTATCAATTTTCGCTGTACAGTGGGAAACATTTAAGAATATCAATATTTGACCTCGCATGGGATAAAATAAATCAGACTATCTAAGGGTGTGACCAGAGCCTGATATTAAAGCTCCCCAGGTGGGTCCAATTTGCATCCAGGCTTCAGGAGCACTGCTCTGAAGAATGACAACATTCAAAACTGCATTCCCTAAGTTGAGTTAGCTCTAATTATTCTTGCCAAGATCTGGGATATTAGTAATTCAAACAATTACATTTTTAAATTATTAGATCTTTTTTTTTTTTTTTTTTTTTTGAGATGGAGTCTCGCTGTGTCTCCCAGGCTGGAGTGCAGTGGCGTGATCTCGGCTCACTGCAAGCTCCGCCTCCCGGGTTCACGCCATTCTCCCGCCTCAGCCTCCCAAGTAGCTGAGACTACAAGCGCCCGCCACCACGCCCGGCTAGTTTTTTTTTTGTATTTTTAGTAGAGACGGGGTTTCACCATGTTAGCCAGGATAGTCTCGATCTCCTGACCTTGTGATCCACCCGCCTCGGCCTCCCAAAGTGCTGGGATTACAGGCTTGAGCCACCGCGCCCGGCCGCAAATTATTAGATCTTTTGCTATTCACTTGCAGACTATTTTCCCCTTTGGTTTTTGAACAGAACCAAAATAAACCACAAACCAAGGGGACAGGAGAGGGAAGATCTCCTGGAATTAAAATCTATCAAAGATCAGAGTTTCCAAAGCTTCAATATGTAGAAGCAAATTAAACTGCAGTGATAAAGTGATTTTCAATTGTTTCATAACTTTCTTGAACGTCTTAACAGCTCCGAAGAGATTTCCCCTTTCTATTAATTATAGATAAATTTAGGATATATGTTGAAAGCAAAATTTCAGCAAACATTTTTGCAGCAATAGTAAAATTCAAACCAAGTTTTAGCAGAAGAGAGTCACAGTTCCGCAAATTTCAACATTGTCCACGATATAGTTTCCACTTGTTGTGGTTGATCACGTATGTGGCAATACCATCAAGTTAAAAAGAGAAGGGGGCCGGGCGCGGTGGCTCAAGCCTGTAATCCCAGCACTTTGGGAGGCCGAGACGGGTGGATCACGAGGTCAGGAGATCGAGACCATCCTGGCTAACACGGTGAAACCCCGTCTCTACTAAAAAAATACAAAAAAATTAGCCGGGCGAGGTGGCCGGCGCCTGTAGTCCCAGCTACTCAGGAGGCTGAGGCAGGAGAATGACAGGAATCTGGGAGGCGGAGCTTGCAGTGAGCCGAGATGGCGCCACTGCACTCCAGCCTGGGCAACACAGCGAGACTCCGTCTCAAAAAAAAAAAAAAAAAGAGAAGGAAAGTGACCAATGTAAGCAGGGCAATATGTGACTCCCTAACTAGGCTTGCTTGTTCCATATACCACAATCCAATGTGGATCCATGTCCTATGTGGATATTTCAGAAACCATGAATCATTATTCCAACTTTATTAATAACTCTGTTCATCAGGTTTTTGGGTATGAAAAAGCACAAGAACTTTCATATAACTTGTTTACCAAGTTTCTCTAATAGCAGAACTCAATCTCGTATATGGTGATTGTGAAACATCCCATGAAAATTCTCTCTAAAATAGCTTAAAACGAAATACCTACAAAATATTTTCCCAAAACAAAAAGCAAGTTAAATTTAGTCTTTAGCATTTTTCCAAAGCAGACACTACTTTTTAAAGCCAGGTGCAAAATGAGCACACCTTCAAGTAGTTCACACAATATCTTTGCATCGAGGCAAGAAAACACCAAGAGGGGTCTGGTGCCTTATTGCTCCCATAGTCTTCAAGAGCTCCCCTGACCCCAAAGCCTCTCCAATAAGCATACAAATTAAACACTGCACTTGCTATGAAAACACATCTTTGACACAAATTCCTGTGCCCAGACTTCGAATCAGGCTGAGGCCCCAAAGCCTTATCCTATGAAGACACTGCTTTGAGGACCTCTGAATTATTCCTGAAATCACTCCCTTTTACATTTGATTTAAAAAAACAAAAACCCAGCACCTCACTCCATTACAACACGACCTGGCAATACTTTACCATGCAGCAAATGCACTATATACACACATGGTGAACAGGGTGCAACAGTAAAAACGCAAGTTCTTATTTAAGGTAGGACTCCACCATGCCTGGGTATCTGAACTCGGGCAAGTTATCCAGCCTCTCTAAGCTTTACTTTCTACGTCTATCCAAAATAAGAATAATAATATATTCTACAATTGTTGTAAGAATAATGTGTAATTAAATCACTTGTGATAATGCATGGCTTCTAGTAAGCAATAAATAAAATGTTTTGATGATTAAAGCCCTTCAACATTTGATACAGATAGAAATAAACACTCTCAAAAACTGACTTACTACAATCTCACATGGACAGGCATGGTTTTGTTTTTATTTTTTGAGACAGCGTCTTGCTCTGTTGCCTCGCTGGAGTGCAGTGGCGTGATCACAGCTCACTGCATCTGTGAACTCCCAGGCTCATGCAATCCTCCGGCCTCAGCCTCCCAAGTAGGTGGGACTATAGGCGTGTGCCACCATGTGTGGCTAATTTTTTTTTTTTAGAGAGGAGGTCTTTCTATGTTGCCCAGGCTGGTCTCAAACTCCTAGGCTCAAGCAATCCTCTCCTGCCTCAGCCTTCCAAAGTACTGGGATTACAGGTGTGAGCCACCATGCCTGACCCCTTTTGTTTATTATTTTTTGCTTTATTTATTATTTCTTTTGCTTTCTTTAACCTTTGTTGGGATTTGATTTTGTTTTATTTTTAAGGAGAATAGTCTTTTCAAAATATTGGTGAACAAACCTTAA
Source organism: Macaca thibetana thibetana (assembly GCF_024542745.1). Lineage (NCBI taxonomy): Eukaryota > Metazoa > Chordata > Mammalia > Primates > Cercopithecidae > Macaca > Macaca thibetana. The sequence continues at coordinate 19,686,171 of NC_065594.1, forward strand.
CCATCACACTTAGCAACGACATTTAGTTTCAACTAAAAGCAAATGTTGATACATACGTGTGGTTCACTTCGTGAAATTCATAAACTGTATGCTTATTACTTATGTATATTTTTGTATTTATGCTACACTTCAATAAGAAGTTTTAAAAGCTTCTTATTTTTTATATCAGGTCCATCTGATAGGAGAAACAAAACTTCAAAACATCTTCAAAATACTATGATGGTATTCCTTCATTACCTCATATAAACCATGATAAAATTAAAGGAAATCTCTGCACACAGTACATATACATGGATAAACACACATAAAAAATTAGGGTGACTGGTGAACAAAATGAAAAGTTGAAATCCTTTCAGCAAATCCCCATGGCACATTTTTAAGAATTATCTTTGGGAATAAATAATACAAAACATATTTGTATTCCAAGAGTATAAAACGTCATTGCTTCCTTTCCATATAGTGCCCCTCCCCAATGGCTTCCATTATTACTAAATTCCAAAGTGTATTTTAAATGATTTCAGGAATTGATGTGTTACACAAAACCCCTCCCCAATGGCTTCCATTATTACTAAATTCCGAAGTGTATTTTAAATGATTTCAGGAATTGATGTATTACACAAAACAAGCTAGGATTGTGCAATAGATCTCCAAGGCCCAGTACGAAGTTTTCTGTGAAGAATTCTTGACAGCCAAATTCTCCACATACTTTAAAAAAATCTGCCACTAAAACAGCTCCAAATATTTCTGCTGATTAACTCCAGCTCCCTGTAAACACTTTCTCTCTATCTATATCTATATCTATATCTATCTATATATATATATTTTAAGACAGGGTCTTACTCTGTTGCTCAGGCTGGAGAGCAGTGGCACAATCACAGCTCATTGCAGCCTTGACCTCAGCGACATGAATAGCTGGGACAACAAGCATGTGCCACCACACCCAGCTAATTTTTGTGTTTTTTGTAGAGATGGGGTTTTGTCATGTTGCCCAGGCTGGTCTCAAACTCCTGGGCTTAAGTAATCCATCCGCCTCAGCCTCCCAAAGTGCTGGGATTACAAACGTGAGCCACTGCACCCAGGGTCCTATTCTGTATTATAAAATAAAAAGTAGTTTTAGCAACCAGGTAGAAAAGTCTATGTAGTTGTAGTATCCACTGCTCAACACATTGGTCTAAATTATAAGAACATCATAGTTTTACTCACTACAGGTGTAGTACCTGAGTCTAGTTCTTAAAAGTGTAATACATAAATGTATTTGTGAAAAAGTAAAAAATCACACTAATCCTAGATATAATCAGTGTAAAAGACAATTTACTTAACAGTCTTTCATATTCTCTTTTTCCTTTATGGTTCTTTTTCCCTCTTATACCTTAGCATAATGGTTAAGAGTTTGGGCTTTCTCAGGTCAGTCAATTTCAATACAAGTGGCACTTTACAGTTGTGTGTTTCTGGGTAACATGCATTCCCCTTCAACCTCTTTTGAGATTCCTCATTATACATGTTTTCCTTACTTGTAAAATGGGGATAACAAGAGTTGTCACACCATACAGGCTTTTAAACATGAAAATACAAATTGCATATCACGTGCAGGGCCCGGCAAGGGTAAGAGACAATAAATGTTCATCAATTATTAAACAACATATCAATTCTTAGATTAGACCATTGTTTATATGTGTGTATGCACATTCTGCCAGGTTTTGGTATCAGTTTGTTATGTCAGTTTTGTAAAAATGAATTAGGAAACTCTCTCTGAACTGAAACTGTTTAAATTAGTTCATTAAATTTTTAAGACAGGGCCTCTGTCAGTGAGACTCCTGGCTAGAGTGCAGTGGCACAATCATGGCTCACTGTAGCCTCTACCTCCTAGGCTTGAGATCCTCCCACTTCTGCTTCCCAAGCAGCTGAGATCAGAGGTACAGGCTGCCGCACCATGCTAATTTTTAAATTCTCTGTAGAGATAGAGTCTTACTATGTCGTCCAGGCTGGTAAAGTTAAAAATAACTCACCCACGAAACTATCTGGGCCTACTGGTTTTGTGTATGTGGGGATTGTTCCCTGGCAATTTCCTCAGTTTCTTTCATTGTTACTGGCACATTTTCAAGGAAAAAAAAATCTACATTATTACCATTCCAAAAACTTAAAATATTTCAATGCATTAGTTCAAATGATATATCAAATCCCTATACTGTTCTGCATTATCCCATCATCCCTTAAAATATAAACAAACAAATCAAGTATTGTCAAGATTAATGAGAAAATTAATGAATAGTTAAAAGACAAATTATCCTCCAGTTGATACTCTAAAAGAGTATTAGTAAATCAGAACTGGAATCTAGACTTATTTCATAATTCAGCTAGGTTACTTTGAACAGTAATTACTCTGGATGCCTTTGTAACCCTGCCCTACAAATCTATCATAGGTGAAAGATTCTAATACAGGTCTCTGGTTACTTAGTAATAAATTCAAGCTAACATTATACTATAGAAAACGGGAAGAATATGATCTCTATCATACCGTGACTTGTAAGAATCCAAGCGTATACAGAAAAGACTGTAAACTACAAAGAGCCGTACAAGATGTTAGGCAGTGTTATCTTTACACTGTATTCAAGACTAAGGCAAGTAATGTTTTCTTGGCAAAAAGGTTAACATCCAAAGATTAATATCCGTGCCAAGAAAACATACTTGTCTCTATTAGCCTCCTCATTTCCCAATGGTGTTTGTTCTCCAATATCCTAATTTTTATGTATTATGTACCTGCTATAAATGTCACATAGATAAACATGTGGTTTAATTAAGGGGAAAAAATAATTCAAGTGTCTGGTCATTGACATAGTCAAAGTGCTTTCAACTACAAAAACTTACTACAGCGCCGTGTAAACAGTGTTCTCTAGGCTCTGTCTTTGGGAGTTCTTCAATATAATAAACTATAAAATAGAATACAGTGGTACCCCTAATGTGGTGATGATGGAAGCAGCTACTATGTTAAGACATCATATGGCTTTATCCACTTAATCCCCACAGCAACACTAGGCTATATATTATTGACACTTACTAGTCAACCAGCCAGGAAAACCTGAAATCTGAACCCAGGCAATCTGACTCCAGAGTCCACAAGTTTAACCACTACCAGTACAGGATCCTATAGATAAACTACTTAGAATTTATTACTAAGTCATAATGAAAGTCTCATCTCAATTAACGCTTGGATAAAAAAATCTATATTACATATAGATTGATAGTTATCTTCCAAATGATCACTGTATTAGACCTACAACTGAAACAAGTTTGTTTTACTGTTTTTCTTTTTTTTTTTTTTTTGAGACAGGGTCTCACTGTCACCCAGGCTACAGTGCAGTGGCAGGATCACAACTCACTGCAGCCCCCACCTCCCAGGCTCAAGTGATCTTCCCACCTCAGTCTCCTGAGTAGATGGGACCACAGGCAGGTAGGTACCAAAACACCCCGCTATTTTTTTTAAATAGAAACAGGGTCCCCCTATGTTACCCAGGCTAGTCTCAAACTCCTGGGCTCAAGTGATCTTACCACCTTGGCTTCCCAAAGTGTTGTGATTACAGGCGTGAGCCACTGCGCCTGGCCAGTGTTCGAGTGTTTCTGAAAGAATCCTGGCTTCTCTCTTGCACAGCACCATCAAAAACATAAAGGTCTAAGTAAAATCGTCTTTTCTCCAGAATTCCCCAAGATAATGTATGAAATTCCATTGCAAATCCTTGTGGAGTTGTTTTTTAACAAAGTCTAATCCTAATATAACTGTATCATGACAATTGGCTTTCTTTAGTCTTTGCCTAGATTTCTCTTTTTGTAGCTAGGATAAATTACAATTTGGCCATACATCTCAAAAAGTAAGAGTCAATGGGATGATCTGTTTTCTTATTGGAATGTCCACTTTGAAAGCTTAATAGTATTGGTGGGTTGTTGTGTGTGGGTATATGTAAACAGAATCAGTTATGAGGTAAACAAACCGGTAGATTTTTTTTGGGGGGGTATAGTAAATATTAACCATGTTTAAATGTTTACTTACAAAACTTACAAACTAAGTAGATTAATAAACATCAGAGTAGTCACTACCAGATTGGTAAGTGTTTTAAACATGCAGATTCCATATAACTCAAATAATTTACATAAAATCATAAAGGGGCAATTTCTACTACAAAAAGACGGACTTTGACAAGAATCTTATACAGCATGTACACAGCAAAGAATAAAATGAGGCAAGGCATCCTTGAATATAGGCAGTTTAGCTCCAACAGAGCCTGTCCCAGAATGGAAGATTCATGCTACCTGCTCATAGGTATGGGAGAAATCAGTGGTACTCCAAAACAACTGAACAACGCCAAGGCAAACTATGTCAAAACAAATGTTAAAGGGAAATGCTCCCTTACAGCATAAGTCTATCAGATTTTTTAAAATCCTGAGTCACAAGTTTATTGGCTTATTCTAGAATCAACCCAGACATTCTGGATTATCAAAGGAAAAATGTGACAACAGAACAAAACAATCTGAATGAATTTGTGTAACTGGAACGCAAGTCACAAAAATCACTTTCATCACTCACTTACCAATTGGGTAATAGAGATTATCCAGTGTAAGACAAGAGCTATTAAAGCTTTTTCTTGATTTATCTCAGATCATTAATATGAGAACTGCGGGACCAACAGCAACTGCTACATTTATTGACGACTTCCATGTGCCATGCTATAGGTAAATGCATTGCATAAACATTTAATGCTCATAACCTTGGGAAGTAATTCTGTTATTTTTGGTGAAAGAAATAAAGCTCAATGGTATTTAAAAACTTGTCTAAAGTCACACAGCTAGAGCCAGGTTCCCAAATTGATGGTTTTTTTTTTTTTTTTTTTGAGACGGAGTCTCGCTCTGTCGCCCGGGCTGGAGTGCAGTGGCCGGATCTCAGCTCACTGCAAGCTCCGCCTCCCGGGTTCACGCCATTCTCCTGCCTCAGCCTCCCGAGTAGCTGGGACTACAGGCGCCCGCCACCTCGCCCGGCTAGTTTTTTGTATTTTTTTTTTTTTAGTAGAGACGGGGTTTCACCGTGTTAGCCAGGATGGTCTCGATCTCCTGACCTCGTGATCCGCCCGCCTCGGCCTCCCAGAGTGCTGGGATTACAGGCTTGAGCCACCGCGCCCGGCCGGTTTTTTTTTTTTTTTTTTTAATGCCATATCACACAGACTCTTGACTGACAAACATCAGTTTTCATGATTAAATGTTATGTCAAAGTTTAGGCAGTGGACTGAACACACACTGATCAATCACTGTTTAAAAAATTATCTCCCACCTAAGTCTTTAAATAATAAATTATTTCCGAATGTGTGCATTGAGGTAGGAAAGGGGAGGGAGGAGATTACAGATAGCTGGGCTTCCCAGTAGCTCCTTTCCAACAGAACAATGGAAGTTTGTTCTAAATGTTCTTGTTTTATTTTGCATACGCCACAAAATAAAGTAGAATGGAGAAAATGCAGAAATCACATAAAACCACAAAATATAATAAATCGTTAAACTGTCACCTAAAAGATCACCTTTTAGGAGGGAAACTTCTTTCCTAACTTTAATCTTTGCATATCATCCTGCTAATAAGTTTCCTGGTCTCATATCTTCAGTACCTTCTCTCAACATTACGCTAAGTGGTAACAGAGTAAATGGGTCAGCTTAGAAAGGTTTACCAGTCAAAATATTATAATGTAGCACTTCTAATAACAATTCCTTAGCAATTTTCCAAAAGAAGAATTGCTCTAATATTGAGAATTTTGGTTACTATTTCTGAAACACACACACACACACACAATTATTTTCATCAGTACTCTTTAAATATGTTGAAAATGATCCTCTTTTTTAAAAAAGGCCAGTAACACTGTTTATATAACTGCCTATCTTTTATGTGCTATGTGTTCACTGAAATGGAAAGGAGACAAAAATTTTCAAGATCACATAGCAAAACTAAGACACATCAAAGGTGTCAGATGTTAGGGGGAGTTTTTTTTTTTTTTAAGTTATATTTAGAAGCAACAGAGGTGCTAATTTCCTTTTTTTACCCAGCAAGGATATTCCAGGTGATTGAGTATTTTCTGGGAGAAGTTGCCAACTCTATTTCCAACAAGAAACTGACCAAAACAAACCTCATTTTAAAAAGTGTTCTTTGAAAACGTGTACAGAATGGATAAATAAAATGTGGTATATCCATATGATAAAATATTATTCAGTAATAAAAAGAATGGAGTAATGATATATGGCACAACACAGATGAACCTTAATAACAGGATGCCAAAGTAAAAGAAGCTGGTCGCAAGATAGCACATATTCTATGATTCCATTTACTATATGTAATTGCCCAGAATAGGCAAACATACAGAGACAGAAAGTAGATTAGTAGTTCCCAGGGGCTAGGAAGAGTGGGGAAGAATAGGTCATGACTACAAACAGGTACAGATTTCCCTTTGAGGTGATAAACATGTCCTAAAATTGATTATGGAGATAAACACACAATTCTGTATAAACTAAAAACCATTGATTTGTACACTTTAACTAGATGGATTATATGGTATGTGAATTACATTGCAATAAAACTGTTTTTTTTAAAAAAGGTACACAGGTATGCCAGGCATAAGAACCATCTACCTGTAATTATACTAACAAATTAGCTAGAATTACTTTTTTACTAAAATCATAAATACAGAATATAATAATTCTTCCATATTTTAAACTACTTTTCACCACTTACATGTTGCAGTGGCTAGCATGATTCAATTAGTGGTTAAAGGCACAGGCTGGGTTACAATTCCTAGCTTTATCACTTAGTAGCTATGAAATTACAGGTAAGTTGCTTCCATTCTCTGAGCCTCACATGACTCTTTTGTAGTGAGAATTAGGAGCAACTACTTCTTAGGATTGTTAATTATTAAATAGGATAATCCCTGTAAAGCACAGTGCATGGGGCAAGATGCTCAGTAAACACTAGATACTAAAATTCACCACTGAAAGTTTCTGGAGCCCATCTGGTCCATGTTCTACCCTATACAATGATCTCATCTTACTCATTTCAGGACGTTATCCCTGGGCCTCTGTGGGATGGCTAGGGGGCCGTTAAAGGAAGATTGCAAAAAAGGGTAATAAGTTCCTACTCTCCACACTGACTCCTCTTTCGTAACAATTATCAGCTTCCTTGCTGCCAAGAATGGGCAAAGAGATAAGCCAAATGTTAGACCACAGGCAGGGTTGTCCCTTCACTTAACCTGAAGAGGGCCTCAGCCCTTATGCAAAGTCAGATATCCCCCAGAAGGCAATCAGGCTTGTACCTGGGGGCTCTAAGACATAACTCCTTTGATAAAGACTTTTCCAAGTATACTGTAAAGAAATAAGCAACCTTTGTATGTTAGTTTCACAAATGGCCAAGCTTTTAGTGAATTTCTTAAGTTTGATATGACAAGATTTAAAGAGAAGGCAACCAAAGCAGATAGAATCTGGAATTTTAGGTAAATAACAGAGGATGCACTGAGTCCATGTACAAATCAGTAGCAACACTCCAGCTTCCTGCCCTTCACATCATTGGTGCTGAGTAAGTTACACATTAAACACTATCAACTCATTCCTTCTGCCTTACTTTATGAGGTACACCTAATCTCTGACCTCACAGAATCTTGCTATTTCAGTTGAAGAAATGGCAAGTTGGTGTTACCCTCTTACGTACAGGAAATGCTATATAAGGAAAAAGGAAAGCTCTATATGAATGTTAGTTTCTCTGATTTTTCTTTTTTGGAAAAACAATTTTAATATACAACAGAGTAGAGGGAAAAACAAAAGCATCCACATGCCCATAACCAGATTTAATAAATGTGAACAACTGTCATTTAACGCATTTTATTTATTTACAATTTCAATGACAATCTTTAAAAGTTACTTGAAGTGTTTTTCACTAAATGTACAACAGAACAGTTCTAAATACTTTAGAAAAAAGATTCCATGAACATCTGTTTCTGGTCTTAGAACTGTAGTGACATGACTACATTGTCCCTGCACCAAATGAGAATGTGGACAATAGATTCCGGGAAAATGTATTCTGCAGTCAAGAGAGCTGTGCGCAAAGCATCACCCTCTCAACATTCAGAGATCTTCTGATATGATCAGGACCATAACCATGACTGAACACATATACATCCCAGATCATCTAGCAACAGGTAAGTTTTATCTATTTTACAGAAGAGATCACTTATTCAACAGATTTTTTTTTTTTTTTTTTTTCTGAGACGGAGTCTCTGTCGCCCAGGCTGGAGTGCAGTGGCGCGATCTCGGCTCACTGCAAGCTCCGCCTCCCGGGTTCACGCCATTCTCCTGCCTCAGCCTCCCGAGTAGCTGGGACTACAGGCGCTGCCACCACGCCCGGCTAGTTTTTTGTATTTTTAGTAGAGACCGGGTTTCACTGTGTTAGCCAGGATGATCTCGATCTCCTGACCTTGTGATCCGTCCATCTCGGCCTCCCAAAGTGCTGGGATTACAGGCATGAGCCACCGCGCCCGGCCGCCTGGCTAGTTTTTTGTATTTTTTTTAGTAGAGACGGGGTGTCACCGTGTTAGCCAGGATGGTCTCGATCTCCTGACCTCGTGATCCGCCCGCCTCGGCCTCCCAAAGTGCTGGGATTACAGGCGTGAGCCACGGCACCCGGCTATTCAACAGATTTTAAAAATGAAAAAAAAAAAAAAAATCTTTAAGAGGACTCAATGATATTAAAGGCTTTGGTAATATTAAGGGGAAAAAAGACAATCTCTTACTTCAAATAATTTAGCACTTATTTGAAAAAATTAGTAAAGTATATATGAAAATGTAACATGGCAAACGTGAGACTGATAATAAGCAACACAGAAATAACAGGATAAAGTTGTTAATTCTTGAAGGAATTATTTTAGGATGAGTTCCTAGAAAAAGTATGTTTTGTTCTAAAATCTTTAAAGATTATTAGACTTCAATATGCAACAGGTACGAATGTGGGAGATCATTTCTGAGCAAACAGTGGGGAAGCAGGAAAGCATTCTGGAAAATTACATAGTGTGAAACAGTCAGGCACACTGTGAAAAGCTTCTAACCGTAAGTTAAGATGTTTGGACTGATAATGAAGTCAAGATAATCTGTTAAAAGTTTTGGTACACTCTGCTGCTCTAGAACACGTCCTCTTATTCATCTGTCAGATAAACTAGATCCTCCTTTGAGATCCAGTTCAACTTCCATGATGAAGCATTCTCAAAGTTGTAGTGCAGTCAATGATCCATTCTCAGTATCCAGAGCACTTTGCATTTATCTCTGTTACACTGAATAGTGCTTCCCAAACACTGCATGAAAAAAAAATCACTGGGTAGCTTGTATAAAAGACAGCAAGGAAGTGTGATTCTTTTTTTTTTTTTTTTTTTTTTAAGACGGAGTTTCACTCTTGTTGCCCAGGCTGGAGTGCAATGGTGGGACCTCAGCTCATCTCCTGGGTTCAAGCAATTCTCCTGCCTCAGCCTCCCAAGTAGCTGGGATTACAGGCATGCATCACCACACCCGGCGAACTTTGTATTTTTAGTAGAAATGGGGCTTTCTCCATGTTGGTCAGGCTGGTCTCAAACTCCCGCCCTCACGTGATCCGCCCACCTCTGCCTCCTAAAGTGCTGGGATTACAGGCGTGAGCCACCACGCCCAGCACTGTTACTCTTTAACCTCCAGGAATTAGCAGTCAGAGGAAGCCAATTTACACCCTAGAGAGGAAAGTGCTGAGACTACCTTCTTATATTGTGATGAGAGTCTAGAAAAAATTTGTTGTTCCACATGTTCACTTTTTCCATGTCACCAAACTTCTCTCTTAGTGACTTAAGTCTATTAAACATAAATATGATTTGCCAGAAATTCTACTTTTAAAACCAACAACTGAAAAAAACATACAGTGGTTTTTTTTTTTTCATATAATACATCAAAATTATAAAAAGCATTGAACTACCGGCTGTTCTTCATTAAATTAACCCCTGGACCATTTAAGTAAATAGTTCTCCTTCTCTTTAGAAACTTGTATCCACAGATTTCTGCTTGCTTTTTATTCTCATACATTCACCACGCTAACACACTTGTTTAGATCAAACCAAAGCACCACTGCATAAAAGGATATTGCACTCAATACTGATGGGGTTGCTCTCCCACAGAAGTGCTTCATTCTCAGCTACAAATATTCCCAGTTTAGAACAGACAGCAAGAACAGTTTTAAACTGTCAGCATCAACAGCATTGACATTTCCTTTCCAACACCCCCGCCATGACCCCTGCCATCTCCACTCAAGAGTGCCAAGCAAGTCTGAAAAATAGGAACTGAATAAGGGAAGATGATCAAAATGCTGGCAACCATATTAATAGTATCAGTTTCTTTAGACTAATATATTTATAACCTAGATCATAACTGCAAATGAAAAATATATTCTAATCTGGTGATTCAAACAGTGATTTTATAAACAGTCAAAACTTTGGAATACATTCTTTTAAAAGTCATAAATACTTTTTAACTTTAAAAAGTTAAAATCCCAACAGGGTTTTAATGTACTTTACAAGCTAACTCTAAAATTCATTCAAAATCCTATTCTAATTTCAGGGGAGGAGGATATCCTATAGGATATCAAATCTATAAAATGATTCTAATGAAAACAATGTGATACTGGCACAATACAAAAACAGTTCAATGAAGGAGAATACACTAGGAAGTTCAAAACTGAAGCCTGTACATATGGTAATTTAGTATTAACAAAGGTGGCAGTTTAAGTGTGAAAAACATAAAACATTCAATAAATGGCGAAGGGCTAACGCCACTATTTGTGGGAATGGGGGAGGAATCTTCAAATCATGAATACCTCACATCATACAAAAATAAACTGCAGAGGGACTGAGGAGCTAAGCATTTAAAAGATACTAGAAGAAAATGTAGGCCGGGCGCAGTGGCTCACGCCTGAAATCCCAGCACTTTGGGAGGCCGAGGCAGGCAGATCCCGAGGTCAAGAGATGGAGACCATCCTGGCCAACATGGTGAAAGCCTGTCTTTACTAAAAATACAAAAATTAGCTGGGTGTGGTGGCGCATGCCTGCAGTACCAGCTACTTGGGAGGCTGAGGCAGGAGAATCGCTTGAACCTGGGAGGCGGAGGTTGCAGTGAGTGGAGATCATGCCATGGCACTCCAGCCTACGTGACAAGGTGAGACTCCATCTCAAAAAAAAAAGAAAAAAGAAAATGTAAAGAGAGTATATGCTAATTTTAGGAGTGATAGGACTGAAGAAAATTTTCCTAAGCAGAAGGCAAGAAAAGCCCCCACAACTAATATTATTAGTTTGTAATACTGATATATTTTGTTAAAAATATTTAAAATTTCTATAGAGCACAAGGTAACACATTGTTAAAAGACCATACTAGACTGGGAGAAAATATCAATGATTCTAATGTAATAACCATAATATTTAAAGAATTTCCACTGGGCAAAAGGATATATTAATAAGTAAATCAAAGAAAACTCTAGTTGACAATAAATAAAACTTACAAATAATAAACCACCTCACCACTAGTAGTCAAGAAAATGCAAATTAAAATAGTAAAATGTCATTTCCACCCTAAAGACTGGCCAAAAAAAAAAAAAAAGGACTTCTGTTGATAATGGTTTGGGAAATACCCTATTAGTAGTAGTAGAAACTAACACAGCCCCTCTTCCCTCCCCCGCCCAACTTTTATTCTAGATTCAGAGAGTATATATGTGTGCAGTTTGTTACACAGGTATATTGCTTGTTGCATGGGTGAGGCCGAGATTTGAGGTATGATTGATCCCATCACCCAGGCAGTGAGCACGCACCCAATAGTTAGCTTTTCAACCCTTGCCCAATTCCCTCCTTCCCCCATCTAGTAGTCCCCAGTGTCTACTGTTTCCATCTTTATGTCCATGTTACACAGCCTTTTAAAAGAATTATTTGTATTTATGTTTTTAGTAAGCTCAGTAATTGTTTTTAATAATCCTACAGATATAATCACGTTTTAAGTGTACAAAGATAGACTACACACACACAGACACACACACACATAATGACAAAATTATAGTGCTCAGTAAATATAAGCTATGAGCCAGACACAGTTCTAAGAGCTTTGGAAACATCAACTCATTTAATTCTCACAGCAATCCTATAATTTAGGTTCTATTATTTTCATCCCCATTTTGCAGATGAGGAAACCAAGGCACAGAAAGGTTGAGTAACTTGCCCAAAGTCACAGACACAGTAAGCAGCGGAGCCAGGATTCAACCCAGGTGTTTCAACTTCAGTACCTGAGCTCTTAACCACCGCTACACTACTAGGTAGATCTACTGCCTTCCAAACAAGGATGTTCATTGCAATATTGTACATCATAGCAAAATACTGGTAGCAGCCATGATCAGGAACTGTAAAATAAATAATGGGCTGCTCATGATGTAAAATAGTAAATGATGTAGAATCAACATATACACAAATATTTATAATACATTAAGTGAAAACAAATGAGACACAAAAAAGATTTAGCATAACTTCATTTGTGTCTTAGAAGCAACCTCTGTATGCAGTTTTATATATATGTATGTTCATTTGTTCAGACATTTTTCTAAAAAATTACACACAAAATATTAATACTTAATACTAGTTTCTTCTGGGAAGGAGAACAAGATTAGGAGTAAGGGTGAAGAGAGATTTTTCACTAGTTATTTTACATATCTTTGTATTAGATGACTTCTTTTATTAATATAAATGGCACGTTATTGCTTTTCTATTAAAAACAAATTAAGCTAATAAGCAAACAGCGAGGTAGAGCCCCAGGTTAGATAAGATGCTAATATCACCAACAGCACTGGATCTACCCTCCTGCAAAGCAGTTAAATTTGCTATGCTGATGGCCAGAGACTGAAGACGCCAAAACTCACGAAGAGTTTTAAACATTTTGATGCTGATTATAACACAGTAAGATTCTCACACATTATTGCAAGAATATATAAAACATCATTAGTAAGAATCAAACTGGCTGAGTTCAAATTGCAGCTCTACTACTTACTGGCTGTATGATTCCAGGAAAGTGACTTAACCTCTTGATATCTCAATTTTCTCATTATAAAATGGGGATTAGTATTTACCTTATATGGTTAATACTTATAAAATCCTTATAATACCTGCACATAGATTCATTTTGTTAAACAAAAATAACTTAAGAAAATACATATATGTACATGCTGATGTTAACCTAACAGTACCATCTCCCTTTCCAAAAACATAAATAACCTCTGCAAAACAAAGTGTATCATATATAGTAAGTGTATAAGTGTTGTTTTGCAAAACATTTTTTTAGGCTATGCAGACACATATATGAATATGGTACCATAATGTAAAATTCACTTCTCATGTTCCAAAGAGTATCAAATCCACTATGACTAGAGCATATTAGTGAGTGGCTTAGGGCTTTGTCCTCTGCTGCTACATCCCAAGATCAAACCTCACCACATCAAGCCTGGCATCTATCACAGCATCTTTCATTTAAGAGGGCTGCAGAGTAAACACACAGTTTCAAACCTTAATATGTGCACAAACATCCTGTCTTAAACCAAATTCAAAACACCTTTCGTCCTAAAATATCTTTTCTGTTGTCTCTAGATTAAATCCATATCACCATTAATATATTTTTAGTCAAGACCAAGCAACCCTCTCCCTGAACCTTTTTTCCTCTCTAGCCAAAGCTCACCCTGATGTTAAGGCAACTTAATCCAAATCCTCACCTTTTGTAGGTTTATTTATAAACTTTTTGTTCTGTCACTTCAATGGACAACACAGCTAAAAAAATGCTTAATTTTATAAAAATCATTAAATTCACTCTGCCAAAAGTAAGAATTTTATTATTTGCAGTAACTATGTTTCCAGAATAAAGGCATTACATATTATAATTGGCCTATTAAAATTAGGTGTTTAGTATTAGGCTTATTTCAGTAATAAATCAACTTTAGGCTGGTTCTCAAAATATTTTTCCTAGTACCCTGCCTGAATCTCTCCAACATGTACACTAATTCTCTATATAACTTACATTCCCTATATAACTTGTTTAAAATGTCTTACATTCCCTATATAACTTGTTTAAAATGAAGTTAACTATAAAGTCCCAAGAAACTCTAGCCTCGTTGCAGTTCTTTTGTGTGTGTGTGTGTGTTGTGGGGAGAGGGGAAGGAGACTAAAATTAATCTTAGATCCTTTACTCAGTATCTTCTAGATCTTTTTTATATACTGAAAACAGTAATTTGCACATCTTACATAAATTCACTGAAAGCCGATTTAGAAATTCTTCAGTTCAATTCCCTCATTCTGCAGATGATGAAATCTAGATCTAGAAGTTAAGTAACTTCCTCAGAGTCACATGCTTTGGACTGAAATGATGTATGATTATGGACCACTAACGTTGTCTCATCTACTTGAAGAAGTAGCCCACGATTACAAACATTAATTAACCACATGCATTAAAAGGTAGTATATTCTCTAGAACTTTTCAAAGTACTTAAAAATAATTACTTAAGGCATTTAGTGTTAAGTAATTTTACACTAAATTTTACATTTTACAGAAAAACAAGCTAAACCCAAAAGTTTTACTTCCTTGTTACTATATCAAAGCTAAGGATAAGATTTATTCTTAATGAATTAACTGGTGCTTAAAACACAGTATCGTTATTTCCTCCAAATATTTCATTTATAAATTTTCACTTTTAATAAAGTTTCTCTTATTGTCTTTTAAAGGAAGTAATTTTCTGATATGAATAGAAAAATCATAATAAAATCATTAAAATGAAATTTTCTCTGGATCTCATACCTGTCGTTCATCCTCCATGACGTTACTAGCAAATTCAAATACTAGGTCGTTCTGTTGGACAACAGCGGCCATAATAAAGCATTCCCCTTAGATCCACATGAGAAAAATTCCAAACAGATTCATGTATCAGGCAGCAAAATCCAGTGACTGATTTGGGTAAAAAACCCTCAGCTCTGTCTGTGGAGTTACTGTACACCCAAGTTTTCTTCAGGGAAGGTGCTTCAATTTTCCTGGTTTGTTGATATTCTAGTCAAATTGAGACAATTTTCCTGAAATTTTTCTTCTCTCAAGCTTCTTGGCCTAAAAAACAAAAACTTAGATTAGTTATGAAAAAGCAATCAGCCACTCAGGATATAATAACTGATAGAGAGGGTGGTATCGCCAAAGCATTTTTTTTATTATTAACGTTTTAAAATAAAATTGACATGACTAACGAACATATGCTCTTTTTAAAAAGTTACATATTTTCTTTGAAGAGTTTGCTCCTGCTAAGATCATCTCTCAGTACTGAAAATTATGCCTCTCTCCCCCACTCTATAGTTAAACTACTGTTACTCAATATTAAAAAAAAAAAAAGGTCAAAAACCCCAGCAATAATGAGGGTTGTAATCGCAATAAAGGATATATAAACAATTTCCTTCTTTTCACCAACTCAGCAAAGCACACACACAGAAACTGCTACCCCATGAGTAATTTCATAACATACATATTTTCACCTTTAATAGAGGATTTATATAAGGATTTAAAATCGAATACATTTAAAGTTTAGTAAGAACTATTTTTAAATCTGTTAAAAATAAGCAGAAATTAAAGCCCACTTTTTCTGTTCTTTAAAAAGCCTTCTGATAAGTAAAATGTTTTAAAAATTACCATGCTTAAGCCTGTCTTCAGTGGCTTCTTTTTTAATGCACTGAAATGTATCCTTATCTCTAGCACAGGCTTGCAAGCAACAGGAAGGAAACAGCACTTGACCACGTCATGGCAAATTAGAACATGCAAAGAGCTGCACTTTACAATAGCAGAAAAACAGAAACGCAACTTAGCAGTGAAAACAATTTCATAGCAAAGGGAGAAAGGCTTTTAAAATGTCTGCCAAAAATGTTTGCCTATTTAAAAAAAAAAAGTTATCAATACTAACAAAAGGAAAAAATTCTTCAGGTGTTCAGCACAATCTTATTACATTTTCATCAAATGATGATGGCCATAAATGTGGCATAAAAAGAAAGATATAAAAATAATCACATTAAATAACATCTAGTTCTTTGAATTAGCATTTGCAGTTTTAATACAAACACTTTAAAACAGAAGTTGACTCCAAGGAAAGGATGGCCAGTAATTTCCTAATAATTTTAAAGAGATAAGTCTGGGGATGAAGCTGACCTGGTGAATCAGTTTCCCTGAAAACATAAATCCAGCTAGTACGTGCTAGCCAAATCCCTTAATCGACTTCCTAATTTCTGTAAAGCCAAGTCCCTGTGTGTTCTGGGCTTTAAGGGCCATCATGGATGACTGTGATTTTCCTAGCAGGAACTCAAAATAAAGTAAGAATTAAGAATTCAATTCAAGATGACATTTCTACTCACTACACTAAATTCCAACCCAGCAAATTTCCCACTCTCATCCACTCCCTTTTAACAGGAAGTTTAACTCCAACACTGGGAAAGTATTTTTAGCACATTCAGGTGGTTTTTGAGCAAGGTACCGTATCTAGAAGAGGAAAAAAAAGTGTTTTGATCTAAATTGATCACAGATAGATACATTTGGTCTTGTACTTATTATTATTTATAATACCTTTTTCCTTAATTATCCAACCAAATTCCCTATAGCAGACCTGCCTTATGTTCCTCCACACAAACTATTCAATCTTGCCTCTTTTCTCAACTTCTGTTATTTCCCATGCTTGCAACACACCCCCCTTCAACTTGCCAGCATTCAATCCCATCTTTTCCATTCAATGCTCAAGTCCCATTTATTTCACAAAGCCTCCCAACATCTATGCCTCAAACTGTAAGGACTGCTCCTTTCAAAAACACAGCAATTACTGTCTGTAGAACCGATTTAGCATTAATTGTAGTACATTGTCTCACATTTGAAAACTGTGTTCCCTTAATTCAACTGAATACATGTTTGAGTGCCAATTATTTGCAAGGCAATGTGCCAGTCACCAAGACAATTGCAGCAAAACCTCTTCTGAGGAAATAACCATTGTCTAAAATTTCTTCTGTACCTCCCAAACCTGTGTGCCCACAGTGATGACAAAAAGGATTATATTAATGACAAATACTGTTTTAAATATCTTATCAGGCCAGGCATGGTGGCTTACACCTGTAACACCAGAATTTGGGGGGCTAGTGGGGAAGGAGTCACTTGAGACTAAGAATTCAAGACCAGCCGGGGCAACATAGCAAGACCTCGTCTTTACAAAAAATAAAAAATTAGCTGGCTGTGTTGGTGTGTGTGCATTTTTGATCCCAGCTACTCAGGAGGCTGAGGCAGGAGGATCGCTTGAGCCTAGGAGTTCAAGGCTGTAGTGAGCCATGATTGTCACTGCACTCCAGCTTGTATTACAGAATAAGACTCTGTGTTCAATAAATAAATATAATTAGATATTTAAGCTATTTCTACAAATATCCTTTATTTTAAAAAGAATAACTGACGTACTCCTGATAAAGAGGAAACTATTATCATAAGTTTGAAAAACCAGAGTAAGAAAATATAACCAGAATCAAGGGATGTTTGCTGATACAGAAGTTTCTCTGTAAAAGATTAGGTTCCAGAAGGCTATTTCAAAATCCATTTGTTCATAAATGCAAAATGACATTGTGCCAATGGCCAGTGTGAATACATCTAGGTAAATTTAAGTTTCACTTTCTTTTCCTATCATGTACCTTTTCTTATCAGCACTTCCACACTGCTACTGTGCTTTAAACAGTTGTCTTTCAGAAATCTAAAAAATCAGGATAAGTAATCAACATACCCACACCTTATAGTACACACTAACAACCAACAGTAATATATCAAAACTGAAATGGCTTCCCACAATCACTAAGCCACTTATTGCGGCAGAAAAAGACACGTTTGCTCAGGCATGTCGTTTTTGCTTATTTCTATAGAGAAGTCCATAAACTGAAAATGTGTAAGTAAAGAAAAGCATTTTACTGGCTTAATCGTGTCTTTGATGCTCTGTCATCTTTCCTGCTCCTCTTCCTCTCCCCTGTGTACTTATATACCCTATGGTATCAACGTGATTCTTGAGAATACATTTTCTGATACCTGATCCAGAGGGAGCACCCAGAGACACCAAAGATTCTTACAATCTTTGATAACAAGGCCCAGGTATCTTACATTTCTTTCAGTAATAGATAAGACTGAAGATCTAAATCAATGAATCCATTTTTGATTAGTAAATTGGGGTGGGCAAGTTCTCACAGTCTACAAGCAAAACAGAACTAAAACTAGAATTTTTGTTTCCTAAATCAGGACTTAAGCTATAACATACAGCCGGGCCTCTAAAATCCACCAAAGTCCTTTCTGCTATAACAGTTTATAACAGATTAAGTAAATGCATATATCAAAAAATTTTTAAATCTTCATCTCTAGGTTCAGCTTTTGAGCTCCAAATCCAGTCACTAAACTATCAGACAAATATACATCAGTGCCCCTTGAAGTCAGTGTGTAAAAAACATGTCTAAAACTAAATGCATCATCTAATTCCTCAAATATGCTCTTAGATGGAAAAAAAATATGGCCACTCAGAAAAAAGGTTTCTGTTCTAACCCAACAAATTGAAAGGTCCTTAATTATCTGTTATAGCTAGGAAGGACTTTGCTGTATTAATAGTTCTCAAACATGCTTTTTCAAAGTGTCAGTCTTTATAAAGTAACAAGAAAAAATATAAGTGAAACTACTTCTTCATCACACAGACATAAGCAGTCAACTTATTTGCACAGTTTTCAGAGGGCATCCAGGCAGACATCTACGAGATAATAAAAAAATCTCAGGCTGGCTCAGATGTCTCCTAATTGGGGCAAGACCATATTCTTATTCTCCAAGGAGACATGCTACAGGAATACTTAGCAACAAGGTTCCTAACCTCTCATCCCTAAGATAAGCTTTGGAGTTAAATGGTAACACAAAGCAGTTCAGAGAACAGGCTCTGGAGTCAGACTGCTTGGGTGGCAATCCTCTACAGTGTGACCTTGGATCAGTTACTTGTTTGGTGGCTCAGTCTCCTCTTTCCGTAAAATAGGTATCAGTCTCAAGTTTTCTCCTTCTGTAAAATGGGTGAAGTAAGTAATACTAAAACCTAGAGCTGTTGTGTAGATGCAAAAATGCATGTGCAGAATACTTGGCGCATAACATGCACTGAGTTAACATGAGCTTCTTTAGCACTGTAAGTATACGCAAGAGATATGTGACAGGTGCATGCTAGGTAACTAATAATTCCTTAAGTCTCATTTCTGTACTCCCTGGAGGTCTCCATTACCACAGCTATTCGCCAGACTCCAAAAAAAGAACATTATAGCCCATTATCAACAAAAGTATAATTCTATTCCAGTGCTTAAAAGTTTGGCGTTTTTTTTAACAAATCCTGGTGCTTCAAGGCTAGGACTTCACTCTGTCTGGCAAACTTCCCTAACACAGAGTCCCATCATGCCTCATTCCAAACAAAATGACTTCACTGATGGTGAACACAGTACCCTCAGCCACACTACTAGCTACTATAACCAATTCAAATGGTTACTTGTTTAATTTATTATAGAAGATTTTAGGTACTAAAAAGACATATGATAGTCAAAATTGATCAATGATTGAATGTAAATTTAAGATTCCTTCAGAAAGGTTTTTAGACACAAGGATATTAAACCCATGAATTCATAAATATATTTTTAGAAAATCATTGCTCTCCTTTTAAGGTACTATGGTACCAAATGCTTATGGTGAAAATTAATAACTAGTCCGGTGCCATGGCTCACATCTGTATCCCAGCACTTTGTTTGGGAGGCTGAGGCGGGTAAATTACCTGAGGTCAGGAGTTTGAGACCAGCCTGACCACATGGTGAAACCCCATCCCTACCAAAAATACAAGAAAATTAGCCGGGCATGGTGGTGAGCACCTGTAATCCCAGCTACTTGGGACGCTGACGCAGGAGAATTGCTTGAACCCGGGAGGAGGAAGTTGCGGTGAGCCAAGGCGCACCTCTGTACTCTACCCTGGGCAACAGAGCAAGACTCCATCTCAAAAAAAAAGAAAACTAATATATAAAGCGAATCAATCAAACAAGCAAAAAGGTTTTAGATCGGACAATTCTGGGATAAAGAAGGTGAAATACTCCAGCTTAAAGGAATGAGGTGCTTGAATGACTTCTCCAATAAAATATGTAATTCAGACCGTGTGTCTGTTTATATACATATGCTATGTTTGTAGGTTGGCAGTATCTAAAAAACTAGAATGCCACAGTAACTCTAGATACCAAGTAACTGAACAGAAAGAACTTTCACAAGATGTGGTAACCTAACGAAGGGCTCTTTTCAATATATACAGATAGCCATGATAAGAAATGCAGTATTTGGAAAGACCATTAGAAAAAATATAACAGAAATGAAAGAAAACAGAGTAAGAAAGTGAGAGAAGAGAAGTTATACAAAGTAGAAATGAGAAGCAAGCAATAAATCCATAATCTGTAATGACTTAATTCCTGTGGGATGGACCATAGTTTGGCCTTTTAAAAAATCTGTTTTCGGCCGGGCGCGGTGGCTCAAGCCTGTAATCCCAGCACTTTGGGAGGCCAAGACGGGCGGATCATGAGGTCAGGAGATCAAGACCATCTTGGCTAACACGGTGAAACCCCGTCTCTACTAAAAAATACAAAAAACTAGCCGGGTGAGGTGGCGGGCACCTGTAGTACCAGCTACTCGGGAGGCTGAGGCAGAAGAATGGCGTGAACCCGGGAGGCGGAGCTTGCAGTGAGCTGAGATCCGGCCACTGCACTCCAGCCTGGGCGACAGAGGGAGATTCCCCCTAAAAAAAGAAAAAAAAAAATCTGTTTTCTATTATAATACGGTAGAATGCTCTATACTAGCTCCCAGCAGATATGAAGTCAGTGGTATGAAGATAAATTGCACACAGTCTTCCAAAGATTGCCAAGTCTCAGTCTAAAAAGTGTGAAATCACAGGATATTAGAGCTGAAAAAGATCTAAGGATTACCTAGGACAACACATTCACCGAAAAGATAAGGAATTTAGGCCTAGAACATTCTGATGTGTCCAAGGACACACAGCTAGTTAGTGGCAAAGAAAGCAAGAAAAAGCCCAGATTTCCTACTGGTATCTTTGTATCTATATTAATAGAACTTCATTAATATTTTTTCCATAGCAAAATATCTGGAAAAATAAGAAATCTCCTAGACAAATACTTAGCAAAAGTACCTTACCATACCCCAGTACAACTGTCAATTAAAATGCTTTTATATATTATGCAACCTCTTGATACTCGGGATAAATCATTTTCAACCATAATTTTAACTGAAACAACTGGTGCAGGGGGTTTGTAGATTTCCCTATTTACTGCTTTAAATCTTAAAGTTTTACTATCATTATCTCCCAAGTTTACTATATCATATCACCTTGCCTTACATTTTCACTCAGCCTAAAAAGTAAAAAGCAAACATATATAGCCTTTTTAGAAGGCTACCACAAGTTAGTAACTCATTAAAATACTTCAAAATAGATTTGTACTGACATTTTTCTTTCTAGTTATTTTTTTTTCTTTTTGAGACAGAGTCTTGCTCTATCGCTCACGCTGGAGTGCCGTGGCACGATCTTGGCTCACTGCCACTTCCGCTAGGGTTCAAGCGATTCTCATGCCTCAGCCTCCCAAGTAGCTGGGACTACAGGTGTGCACCACCACGTCTGGCTAATTTTTGTAATTTCAGTAGAGGTGGTGTCTCACTATGTTGCTCAAGCTGGTCTTGAACTCCTGAGCTCAAGTGATCTGCCCACCTCAGCCTCCCAAAGTGCTGGGATTACAGGCATGAGTCACTGTGCCCAGCCTTTCTAGTTATTTTAAGTACAGTATTGCTAGAATTTACATTAAAATATGTGACTATGGAAAAAACAAAAAAGAAACATCCCAAAACGTAGGTATAGTTAAGTAACCAGATTTGAACTTTCCCAAAAAATAGTCATACTTTCTCAGTTCCTGCTTTCTCTAAACCAGGTACTCTACACACAAAATTGAAGGAAAAAAAACACAAGTTAATGTCACAAGGCAAACAAATCATTTCATTGCACTCAGTGTTCTCATAATTGAAAAAGAAAATGTTTCTATACCCCAACTTTTCATTTAATTTTTTTCAAATATTCAACAAATTTAAGAAAGCTGAGAAAACGTTTAAAACTACATTTTTGCAATCTAAACAGGTACCATGTATTTACTATGAATATATTTTAGGTAGCTATGCAAGATAGCTACTTAAAATTAAGCACTTTTATTTTTTAATTAAATTTTTTCATTGTTGAATTCTTTATTAATTCAAAACATTTTAAGTCAGTGTAATGCATATGCATTTTACAGTAACATTCATAGATTTCCACAATATAGTAAAATGAAAACAGCTCTATTTTGATTTACTTTGAAAACTCAAAGAAAGCTACCTAGTTTGAGACTTCTGAATTTTACATTACTGTTATGCTCAAATTCTACTACATGGTGAAAATCCTAGCATTTTCCAGAAGTATGTTATTGTACATAGGTAAAATGATAAAATTGATTCTAGGAAAGGGAAATTAAAAAAAACAAAAACTTAAGTTGGAGGAAACATAATCTGGATTATCTATTCAATTTATGAGTACCCACTGTTATTCTGGTATTGCAAAATAACCAAGTGTGGTGCCTCTTAAGCTGTATTCATGCATTCAAAACTTCTTTATTGTCCACTAATAAATATTGGTGGAGTACAATATATGGATATAGATTAAGTATGATGAACATGGTAGTAAAAAATTATACACATTCGATACATCATTTTACAAAACCAGACACATTATTTAGCAAACATTTAAAAATCACATACAAGAAACATATTTATGACAAATTGGTTAAAGCCGGCGGGAAATACATCAGGCCTTTTACATTATTTCAATATTCAGTGTTCATTGGTTAGTGGAGGGCAGTATAGAAATGCACTAAGCAAAATGGCCAGTTTAAATTTAAGTTACCTCTTATGACAATTAGTAAGACTAAGATATTTAATGTTGAAAATATATGGAGGACTATTGTAATTATTTACGCAGATAGTTCAAGGGAAAAATTCACTTTCACTTCTATTAGGTGAATATTCAGGCTAAGACTTTTGGAGTTTTATTTTTCTACTTTACTGTATTTTCTTTATAGCATTTATTAGTAATCACTTAATGGAACCTAATATTAGGGTTGAAGAATCTGCTCAGAATTTGTTTAGCTCAGTGTAAATGTCCACAAAATTTACCTTCAATATAATCTCTTTAAAAATGTATTACTTCGGCCGGGTGCAGTGGCTCAAACTTGTAATCCCAGCACTTTGGGAGGCTGAGGCAGGTGGAATGCCTGAGCTCAGGAGTTCGAGACCAGCCTGGGCAACAGAGTAAAATCCTGTCTCTAATAAAAATACAAAAATCAGCTGGGCTTGGTAGCATGTGCCTATAGTCCCAGCTACTCAGGAGGCTAAAGCAGGAGAATTGCTTGAACCCGGGAGACGGAGGTTGCAGTGAGATTGCGTCACTGCACTCCAGCCTGGAGACAGAGCAAGACTCCATCTCAAAAACAAACAAACAAACAAAAAAGTGTTACTTTACAATGGAGAAACATAATAGATGCTAACTCAGGTAAGTGATCAAGGTTAACATCAACAGCTAAGAGTAGCCTAAAGTTTGAGAAACTGTCACAGCTAAGAGGAATCCTGATGATGGCATGTACCTTTGATATCATGTGATAAGCATGGCACTTTACCTTTGTGTTCTTCCAAAAACCAAACCCATGTCTAGTCATGAGAAAAACATCATGAAATGAAAGAAAACAGAGGGACATTCCACAAAATACCAGTTTATTTCTCAAAATTGTCATCAAAAACAAGGAAAGTTTCAGAAACTGTCACAACTAAGAGAAGCCAAAGGAAACATAACAACTAAATGCAATGTGGTATCCTGAATGGGATCCTGGGACAGAAAATGGACATTCGGTTAAAAACTAAGGAAATCTGAATAAAGTATGAACTTAATGACCAATATTGGTTCATTAATTTTGACAGATGTCCCACAGATCTTTATGGGTATTTGCAGTTTTTCTGTAAATATAAAACTACTCTAAAATTAAAGGTTTCGTGGACACATTACTATTTAAAATTTTATTTTTATTTTAAACATTTTTATTTTTTCTTAGAGTCAGGGTCTCACTTTGTTGCACAGACAGGTCTGGAACTCCTGGGCTCAAGTGATCCTCTCGCCTTAGCCTCCCCAAGTATATGCCCGGCCCATTACTACCTTTTATTAAGTTTTTATTTTCATTGTAAAATTGTTAAAGAAAATCATACTACCTTAATATTAAAAAGTGTTTTCTAATTGTCAATCTCTTATATCTTAGTCTTGGGCCTATAACTCATTTATATATTTAGCAAATAACTTGGTATTATTTCTGTCCTTGGGAATGTTGTTTTTATTTCCTTTGGAAATAAAAGTTTCAAATGATTTATCTTATTTAAACTTTAATTTTAACCTACAATTGTATCTATCTATCTATCTATCTATCTATCTATCTATCTATCTATCTATGTCATTCAGAAACATTTCTATAGATTTGAGGTGATGGTGAATTGAAAGTGATTTGGGATCACAAGCAAAGCAGTAACACTGATACAGTGTTCCATCTTAAAATATGATTGTATGTTTTGATGAATAGCTACATCAGATGTTTAATGTATGTTTTGGAAAAAAATAGGGGAAAGTGCATTAAAATGACATTTAAAACAAGCATAAAATAACTATTGAGTTGAAGAACTTTGATAAAATAATGTCATATTTTATTCTTTCCATGTTTGTTTTATTTAATGCTCATAGCCATCCTGATAATTAAGTATATTTGTCATTTGCAGATGAGAAAATGAACTCAGAGAAGATAAATGATTTGCCCAAAGTCACCTGAGACAGAAATGTAACTCGAAATAAAATTTGTAATTTTAAGTTCCTGATGTGTTTACACTATGCTCCCTAAGTGCACCTGTGGACACACATTTCCTTTAGTAAGCACTGTATGTGGCATTCTTTTAATACAGCAATAAGAGTTAGATCTTTAGAAAGGAAATGTATCTAAGCTTAGGACAGAAACACAATCTGTTTATTATTCTAAAATGTTTATTTCTAACTGTTTAAAAGCTATAATGCAGTGATAGCAGTTAGGTATAAGTCAACAGTTTTAAAATCCTAAAATTTCTGAAATGAGATTTAATATGAGAAATAATGAAAGAAGAATGAATTTCACATTGCACATATGACATATTTTAAAATATTACATTTGGTTATTGTCATCAATGCTTGATAGTGTTCCTTCTCCCTACTCGTCTTAAGAGCTTTTGTCATAGGAATAAAATCAGTTCCCAAACTGGGACCTTCTATCAGTTGGGGCAGTATTTCGCCTTTTGTAGTATTTTCATTAGAGTCAAAGTCTTGAACATCCCCTTGAATTCATCTGAAACGGTGTCACTTGGGGTTGGAGAGGACTATACCTGTGAGGATTAGGATCCAACAGATTTCTATTGATCACCTCTCTAACTGGAGAATTCTCTAACTTGAGAATCAAGACTGACCTCTTTTGGTGATAGTATAGAAATGTAATCTTCATTTATCATTCTAGCCTTCTCTCTTTTCTTTGATTACTTTTTTGTTCTGTTCTTTCTTTAAGTCTTCACAGGCAAGCCAGAAAAGTAGGTTCTCTTCGTTGTATTCTGTTCAGAGGAACTCTCTGAAAAGGTGTCTCCCTGCTGGGGACTTCATCATCTTGTCAAAATTTTGAGACCAGGGCAAGACTTCCTCTGCAGTGGGGTTTTGGCATTCCTCTAAGACCTGGATACTCTCCGTTTTCGTAGTGTGTGTGGTTATTCCTGCATTTTCCCCTCTTTCTTCATTCCTAACAGTGAGGCAGGAGCAGCTGAAACAACAGCACCAACGAAAGCAACAGATGTTGTTGAGCCTTTGGTTTCCAGGTGCCTGAGACACAGCAGGTGTTCCTTCATTTTGGGACTGCTGCCTTTTTCACATTTCAGCTACTTCAGGACCCAATTGGCCAGCTGCCTGGAGGTGTGGGCAGCGCACCGATGGGTCTGGGGTAGCAGGGCTGGGCGGCTCGGTCCTCTAGTGGAGCTGGTTTGCTACTATCCGCCCAACTTAAGCACCCAGCTGGTGAGGAGCTAATTTATATTTATTTTTTAGAGACAGGGTCTCATTGTTGCCCAGGCTGGAGTGCGGTGGCATGATCCTTGCTCACTATGGCCTCAAACTCCTGGCATCAAGCGATCCTCCTGCTTCAGCCTCCTGAGTAGCTGGGGCTATAGGTATGTACTACCATACCTGGGTAATTTTTTAATCATTTCTTTTGTAGAGAAGGGGTCTCACCATCTTGTCGAAGCTGA
Source organism: Macaca thibetana thibetana (assembly GCF_024542745.1). Classification (NCBI taxonomy): domain Eukaryota; kingdom Metazoa; phylum Chordata; class Mammalia; order Primates; family Cercopithecidae; genus Macaca; species Macaca thibetana. The sequence continues at coordinate 19,712,718 of NC_065594.1, forward strand.
TCTCAAACTTCTGAGGTCAAGCAATCCTCCTGCCTAGGCCTCCCAAAGTGCTGGGATTATAGGCATGAACCACTGCACCTGGCTGGGTTAATTTAAATTAGGCATTTTTTAATTGAGGGGGAGTAAGCAGAGGGAAGTGCCCAGGATGTTATCAAAAGTACAGTTTTATTTTTATGTAAATAAAGCACAAATCGATGTTTTTTTGTATAGGATGTCCCAATCAAACTTCTGGTGACTTAAACAAACCTGAAACAGGTTTTGGCAACTTGATCAAGGTCACCTTAGCTTCAACCATGCTAATAATAAAATATATATATATATATGATGAAACTAAACAGACTGATTTCTCTATGTGTTTGCCTTTTTGCTGACAACCAGGTGAACAGTTCCAGGACTCTGAAGGCAGGGCCACAATTACTCACTACCCAAACCTGAAATTCCAGTTCTTTCACATAGTTCTTCACTTCCCATCATTGGCCACTTGGGCAAACCTGGTATCAGAATACATTGATACCAACCAGGGCAGCATTTATAGCACCCTGCAAAACAGCCAAACAGACTGAATACCTAGACCTGTCCATACCTGTGGTCTCAAGTTTAACTCTTTTTTTGAGCATGTTCTGAAAACAAAGAGAATTCAAAATCAAAAGAGAAATATCAGCCAGGTGTAGTGGCTCATGCCTATAATCCCAGGACTTTGGGAAGCCCAGGAGGGCAGATCACTTGAGGTCAGGACTTCAAGACCAGCTTGGCCTACATGGTGAAACCTCTTCTCTATTAAAAATACAAAAATTACCCAGGTGTGTTGGGGGAATGCCTGTAATCCCAGGTACTTGGAGGCTAAGGCACGAGAATCACTTGAACCCGGGAGGTAGAGATTGCAGTGAGCTGAGATGGTACCACTGCCCTCCAGCCTGGGTGACAGAGCAAGATTCAGTCTCAAAATTAATGAAATCAACAAACAAGAGAAATATCTAACAGTTACGAGATACTGTTTTAATTCTGTTCATTAAAAAGAAAACATAGGCCGGGCACGGTGGCTCAAGCCTGTAATCCCAGCACTTTGGGAGGCCGAGACGGGTGGATCATGAGGTCGGGAGATCGAGACCATCCTGGCTAACACGGTGAAACCCCGTCTCTACTAAAAAATGGGAAAAACTAACCGGGCGAGGTGGCGGGCGCCTGTAGTCCCAGCTACTCGGGAGGCTGAGGCAGGAGAATGGCATAAACCTGGGAGGCCGAGCTTGCAGTGAGCTGAGATCCAGCCACTGCAGTCCAGCCTGGGCAATAGAGCGAGACTCCGTCTCAAAAAAAAAAAAAAAAAAAAAAAAAAAAAACATAAACATGCTAAAACATCTTTATCAGCAAAACCTGTTCAGGCAGTTAAAAAATTTCTCTCTCCAACAAGCAAGATTTAACTTGCAAGGAAATTGTTTCATTTCTGTGACCCTTTATTCTCCCAGTTAATATTTTCATTTTCTTAGAAAAGACATGCTCTAGTGCACTGGTTCCCCCATCTAAGAATACAGCAGATTCCCATTAGTAACTGTTTCATGCTGGCACTGATTGGGGGTGAAAAGCCAGGGATATGTTGTTTCAAAGTTCCTCAGGAGATTTTGCTACATGACACGCCTCCCCCACCTCCAATTCCTACACAGCATAACTCTCTTCTGGTAGAAACTGTATTCTGTTATAAGAAGTTTCACTCTTACAGGGAGGCACACCAACAACTGAAAGCAAGATTTAAAAGTCATCTAAATCACTTCATGCTCATTATTAGGTGATATGCTCTTTCACATATTTATTTGATCGGCCCTTACTACCTCTATTCTAGCCCCACTCCAGTGGCTCTTCAGCCTGGAGTAGAAGTCATTCAGCAAAAGTGAAAATATGATCAACTTACTTCTCTGACAAGTAATTAATAGCTTCCATCGCCTACAAGCAAAACTCCAAATCTACTAACAATGCTAAAATAGCTCCTCGTGATGTGGAAGGTATGAGGAAATGGTAGTCAGATTTGTAAGACAGGATGTCTGAATACCTGCACTGGAGAAGTGAATGGAAATATTCTATGGATCAAGCTTAAAAGTACACCTATAACCTACAGTAATCAAGACAGTGAGGTACCGGTGAAAAGAACAAAATAGATCAATGAAACAGAAGAGAGAGCACGGATAATGGCACCACATAAATATAGTCAACCATCTTTGTCAAAGGACAAAGGCAATACAATTAAAAAAAGACAGTTTTTCAACCAACAGTGGTAGAAAAACTGGATATCCACATAGAAAAATAATAATAATCATCATCTAGACACAGACCTTATACTCTTCACAAATATTAACTCAAAATGGATCGCACACCTAATATATAACATAGGATAAAAATCTAGGTGAACATGGGTTTGGTGATGACTTTTTATAGATACCAAATGCAGGACTCATCAAAGAAAGAATTTGTAAGCTGAACTTCATTAAAATTAAAAATTTTTGCTCTGTGAAAGACAACGTCAAGAGAATGAAAAGACAAACCACAGATTAAAGGACTGTTATCTAAAATATGCAAGCACCTCTCAAAACTCAGAGAAAATAGCCTGATTTTAAAACAGGCCAAAGACCTTAACAGACACCTCAGCAAAGAAGGTATACAGATTAGCATATGAAAAGAAGCCCCACGCCATATGTCATTAGAGAAATGCAAACTAAAATGACAATGAGGTGCCACCACAAACCTATTAGAATGGCCAAAATCCAGAACACTGACAACACCAAAAGCTGGCAAGGATGTGGAACAACAGGAATTCTCATTCACTGCTGGTAGGAATAGAAAATGGTACACTTTGGAAGACAGTCTGGCAGTCTCTTACAAAACTAAACACACTCTTACACCAGAGCTGTGCTCCTTGGTATTTACCCGAAGGAAGTAAAAACTTATGTCCACACAAAACCTGCACGTGGATGTTTATAGCAGCTTTATTCATAACTGCCAAAACTTGTAAGCAACCAAGATGTCCTTCAGTAGGTGAATTAACAAACTGTAGTGCATCCACATAATGAAATATTATTCAGCACTAAAGAGAAACAAGCTATCAAGCCACAAAAACACATGTGGAAACTTAAATGCCTATTACTAAGTGATATTTGCCCAAACTCGTAAAATGTACACCATCACAAGTGAACCCTAATGCAAACTATGAACTTCAAGTGACAAAGTGTCAGTGCAGGTTCATCAGCTGTAACAAGTGCACTGCTCTGGTGCAGGTGCTGATTAGCGAGAGGCTGATAATGGGGAGGTTATGCATGTTCAGGGGCAGGAGGTATATGGGAAATATTTGTACTTTCCTCTCAATTTTACTGTGAATCTAAAATGGCTCTAAAAAATAAAGTCTTTTTTTTTTTTAAGTATAGCTCCAACACAATTTTAATACTCTTCACTATCATCTCAAAAACAACATTCCAGCATTTCTGCATTTTATAGTTCCCCCACTTCCCCATCCCACTATTATTAAAGAAGCCGAAGTCAGCCCTGCCTTAATCCCACCAAGAACCCAATATATACAACCTCTTTCCAGGCTTTCTGTCTGTACTCACTGCCACTGAATCCAGACCTTTCCAACTATTCTCTGACAATCACAACCTTTTGTTCCTGTGACATTTTAGGATCCTCTTTCAAGTCACAGTGCAACCATGTTTAAGGACGTAATCTCCAGGGAAATAAACATTTCCATCTTTTCCCAAGTTACCAATACATTTGAGACTTTAAGATTCCTTGTGCACAAAACTTCCTGCTCCCCATGTGTGTGTGAAAAAAAAAACCCTGAATGATCTGTTTTCACAGTCTACCTCTTTTCTTCTTCATTTATTATTTCAATCTTTTTTTTCTTTGGAGACGGAGTCTCGCTCTGTTGCCTAGGCTGGAGTGCAGTGGCGCAATCTCGCTCACTGCAACCTCCGCCTCCCAGGTTCAAGTGATTCTTCTGCCTCTGCCTCCCGAATAACTGGGACTACAGGCACCAGCCACCACGCGGGGCTAATTTTTGTATTTTTAGTAGAGATGATGTTTCACCACATTGGCCAGGCTGGTTTCGAACTCCTGACCTTATAATCCACCTGCCTCGGCCTCCCAAAGTGCTGGAATTACAGGTGTGAGCCACCGCACCCAGCCATCTTTTTTCTTTATTTTTTAAGAGATGGGGTCTTGATATGTTCCCCAGGCTGGTCTCAAACTCCCAGGCTCAAGCGTTCCTCCCACCTTGGCCTCCCAAAGTGCTGGGATTACAGGTGTGAGCCACCACGCCCAATATCCTCTTTTCTTCTTTAAATTACATAAAACGATTTTAAATCAGCTTGGATATCATCAAAAGAGTTCTGATGTTTCATGTCAGGATCTCTAAAATGAGATTCTTCCTACAATCATCTTTGCAACTGTCTGGCAATCAGCTAAGTTTCTAAACTCAAATGAACCCAAAAAACAAGAAGCAGGCTGGGCGCAGTGGCTCATGCACATAATCCCAGCACTTTGGGAGGCCAAGGTGGTCAGATCACTTGAGCCCAGGAGTTTGAGATCAGCCTGGGCAAAAAGGTGAAACCTCATCTCTACAAAAATACAAAAATTAGCTGGGTGTGGTGGTGTGAGCCTGCAGTCTCAGCTTACTCGTGAGGTTGAGGCGGGAGGATCACTTCAGCCCAGGAGGTGGAGGTTGCAGTGAGATGAGATAGCATCACTGTACTCCAGCAGGGAAGACAGAGAGACCCTGTCTCAAAAAAACAAAACAAAAGAAGCAGCAAAACCACAAGATGAGGGCTTAGATATATATAAGATATATATGACTGTATATATATATATAAGATATATATATATAAGATATATACAGTCATTTGCCATATAACATTCTGGTGAACAATGGAGCAGATAAACAACAGTAGTCCCCTAAGATGATAATACCGTGTTTTTACTGCACCTTTTCTATGTTTGTTTAAATACGCAAATACTTGCCATTGTGTTAAAATTACCTATATTATTCAGTACAGTAACATACTATACAGGTTTGTACCTTAGGAGCAACAGGCTATACCATATAGCCTAGGTGTGCAGTAGGCTATACCATCTTGGTTTGTGTAGGTACATTCTGTGATTTTTTGCAAAAGGACGAAATCACCTAATGATTCATTTCTCAGAATGTATCCCAGTCATTAACTGATGTATGCCTGTATTTGGTATTTACAAATTATACATTAACTTTATATTTAACTGTTGTACAAATCTTAGATAGAAGCAAACTTTAAATACAATTAGTAAGTAAAACATATACAGAATAAAGATTTAGACCTTCACCATTCATAATAAAATTTCTCAATCAATTTTTAAATCAGTTGAATCCATTACGGTTACTGTTAACTAAAGTGCATCAAATACCCTGGCATTCGGTTTTCTTTAAAAAGAAACTGTTTTATGGAGGCCAAGGCAGGCAGATCACTTGAGGCCAGGAGTTCAAGACCAGCCTGGCCAACATGGTGAAATCCTATCTCTACTAAAAAATACAAAAATGAGCCGTGCATGGTGGTGCACACATGTAGTCCCAGGTACTCGGAAAGCTGAGGCACTTCAGCCTGGGCGACAGAGCAAGACGCTGTCTCAAAAACAAACAAACAAAAAGGAATAGTTTAGTTATGCTTATGTGATGCATCCAGAACTAATCAAAAGATCTCAAATATCTAATTTTAGAGGCACCTGTGCTATTATTGATGGAGTTTGTGGTAAAATGTTGTTAAGTATTTATTCAATTTCCCCTAGGCTCAGCACCGTGGAAAATATATAAAGATAATGCATGGCCCTTGTTCCCATGAAACTTACTATCTAGTGCAGAAAACAAGACCAAGAAAAGCAACTAAATGCCATAAGGTTGTATTAAGTGCTAATAAAGCTGGTCAGTATTGCAGTTATTTTAGAAGAGGAGATGGTCAAACAGGTAAAGAAAACACTTCACAGATAATGTGGGAACTAAACTGAACCTCAGAAGGAAGGCAGGAGTTGGAGAGACTAAAGGGGAAAGGAAAAGATAGTAAAATACATCGTATGTGTGCGTGCATGCATATGTGAATGCCGACATAAAAGAACGCAGAGACTCAAAAATGACCAAAGTTTAGAGCTAGTTAACAGCCTGATAAGAGCTAAGAGTTCACAATGGGAAATAGAAAGTCAGGCAGTAAAATTTAGGCATGATTTGAGAAGAAGTAAAAATGTTCCTGGAGGTTATCAAACTGGGCTGCAACAGCAGATGATGGTCTATGACTACAAAGCCCAATGCAAGTCATGTAAGTGGGATGTGGCAACCACCATCCAAAAACGATGAGGACAGTTTAAACAGACATTCCACAGCTTGACTGCTACATTGTAAACTTCCCATCACCGATGTGTATACTGCCCTCCTTAAATTCTTCATTAATTACTTAAAATAGAGATTCTCAACCGTGGTTTTTATTCTGCTCAGGGTGTGGCAAAACTCTTTAAATCACTTAATTTACTCCATGTTTTTGTTCTTCACCTAAGAATTGGAAGAGGGGAGAAATAGGAAAACAAGATTTTCAAAAACGTATGACTACTTACCACATAATCTTTCTTATTATTCAATTGAACATCAAAACTACCCATCATTCACTTGAACACCAGTATAACTTTGAAATATATGAACTGTTGCATCTTTGGATGACTATCTTGTCAGTATTAAGTATTTTGAATAGATGATGCTGACTTAGTTATTCAATGAAGAAAGATGTGATATAAATAACAGATCCACCTTTCTTCGTCCCCGAAATAGAGACTGCTATCACCAGCATTCACAAAATCTTCATTTTCTTACAAGGTGACATTCAGAAGATGCTTCTGTAAAAATAATTAGTTGACCAAATGAGGCTGCATTGAACCTGGCTATTTTTTTTTTTTTTGAGATAGAGTCTCACTCTGTTTGCCAGGCTAAAGCACAGTATCACTATCTACAGCGATTCTCCTGCTGCCTCAGCCTCTGGAGTAGCTGGCACTACAGGCACACCACCACGCCCGGCTAATTTTTGTATTTTAAGTAGAGACAGAGTTTCGCCACATTGGCCAGGCTGGTCTTGAACTCCTGACCTTAACTGATCCGTTTGCCTTGGCCTCCCAAAGTGCTGGGATTACAGGCGTGAACCACCACGCCAGGCCGAACCTGAGTCTTTACTAGAGGTGTTTTCTGCTTTACAGCTTTGTTGTACTCTTGGAAAGTTCAAGAATTCAAAGTTGTCTCAGTAGATGTAATGGGCACTTACCAGATTAAAAAAAAAAAAAATACTTTACTATAAAGACACATCTAGGAATTGTACAGTATCACAATAAGGTTTATTTATATTATTTGCTAGCAATACCTAATGTCTAGTAAGTTCTTTGTGGTTTCCAAAGTAAAACATATACAGTATACTGCTTTTTATTTAATCCTTAAACATCTCTAATAACTACTGAAATCTCTGCATAGATACAAAAATCGGACATGTCCTCAAGGAGAGTAGGAAAGAGATGATAATAATAAATCATAAAATAAATAATTAGATATAACTCAAATCTACAGATTCAATGCAATCCGTGCAATCTGTATCAACATACCAATGACATTCTTCACAGAAATAGGAAAAATACTTTCTTTTTTCTTTTTTTCCTGAGACAGAGTCTCACTCTGTCGTCCAGGCTAGAGTGCAATGGCGCAGTCTTGGCTCACTGCAAACTCCACCTCCCGGGTTCAAGTGATTCTCCTGCCTCAGTCTCCCAAATAGCTGGGATTACGGGTGCCTACCACTACGCCAGGCTAATTTTTGTATTTTTAGTAGAGATGGGGTTTCACCATGTTGGCCAGGCTGGTCTTAAACTCGTGACCTCGTGATCCACCCACCTCGGCCTGCCAAAGTGCTGGGATTACAGGTGTGAGCCACTGTGTCTGGCCAACATTTTTTTTTATTATTATAATTTATATGGAGGCTGGGCATGGTGGCTCGTGCCTGTAATCCAGATGCCGGCACTTTGAGATGCCAAGATTTTTGTGGTTCCACAAAAGATCTCAAATAGCAAATAACAAAGCTGGAAGCACCAAACTACAAGTCTTCAAAATATACTATAAAGCTATTATAACCAAAATAGCATGATTGGCATAAGAACAGACATAAAATGTGTGAGACCCTGTTCTAAGTGCTGGGAATACAGCAGTGAACAAATCGACCAAAATTTCTGCCCTTATAGGACTTAGCATCAAGTGATCTTAATCACAACATTCTGTTCCCCTCAAAATATTCTGCTTTAGGCCGGGCGCGGTGGCTCAAGCCTGTAATCCCAGCACTTTGGGAGGCCGAGATGGGCGGATCACGAGGTCAGCAGATCGAGACCATCCTGGCTAACACGGTGAAACCCCGTCTCTACTAAGAAATACAAAAAAAATAGCCGGGCGAGGTGGCGGGCGCCTGTAGTCCCAGCTACTCGGGAGGCTGAGGCAGGAGAATGGCGTGAACCCGGGAGGCGGAGCTTGCAGTGAGCTGAGATCCGGCCACTGCACTCCAGCCTGGGTGACAGAGCGAGACTCCGTCTCAAAAAAAAAAAAAAAAAAAAAAATTCTGCTTTAAAAATGTGAAGCCAGGTGCAGTGGCATGCTCCCATAGCAGGGGGCTGAAGCAGGAAGACCACTCCAGCCCAACAGTTCAAGTTCGCCATGCACTGTGATCACACCTATAGACAGCCACTTACTCCAGCCGGGGCAAAACAGCAAGACCTTGTTTCAAAGAAAAGGAAAAAAAAATGGGGATTGTCAGGCAATATAGGCTGTTATCTCAAAACCCATTAATAGAAACTTCTGTCTCTCTTGTTCAATATCTAACTCCTAGTTACAATCCAACCCCTGACAACTGGACACAGAAAATGTGACGTCTCCTACACTAAGTCGGGGAATAAGAGTTGTGGGAAGAAGTTTTTTACCTTTCAGAGACAATCTGCGAGTATATAAGGTGAGGGAAAGGGAAAATCTGGGGAGGAAACAGGTACGGATAAATCCGAAAGGAGACTGTTCCAGGTAAAGCTGATTTACTTAGGGGCAACCTCAAAGCCTTCATTTGATTTAATTTGACTTTGAGCCAACTGAAATGTGACAACAAACAAAAGTGTACTGGGATTTTAAAAAAACATCCCCTTTATAAATAGAAATACCTTGGAGAAGAAGAAATAATTCTTTCTATATTGTCTTTTCCTATATATTAATAGTAGATGGCCTGCAGAAATCATATCAGGGCCAGGTGCAGCGGCTCATGCCTGTAATCCCAGCACTTTGGGAGGCCAAGGTGGGTAGATCATCTGAGGCCAGGAGTTCAAGACCAGCCTGAGCAACAAGGCAAGAACCCATCTCTACACAAATTAAAAATTAGATGGGCATGGTGGCATGAGCTGGTGGTCCCAGCTACTTTGGAGGCTGAGGTGAGAGCCATGATGCCGCCACTACACTCCACAGAGCAAGACCTTATCTAAAAAGAAAAAAAAAAGGCAAGTCCCATCTCGAATCAATCAATCAATCAATCAATCAATCAATCAATCAGTGTTGTCTATATTCTTTTGGACAAGCACTTTTAGGGACCTATCTGTCAGGCACTTGTGGGTAAGGGAAAAGGGTAGGAAAGCAACAAGTAGCAAAGAAGACTTTCCCCACAGATGATCACAATTTATCAACTAAGCAAATGCAAATCACAGTAATATGTATGCTATAGCAGAAGTGGGCAAAGTTCATTCTCTCATGTAATTCAGTAATTATTTACTATGTCCTATCTCTAAAGATTATAAGCTACTTGAAAACAAAAGACATAATACATTTTTCTATATGTTATTAATAAACACAATTTAAAAGTACAGTGTGTGTTAAAAAGTCAAGCTAGGTCAAGATCAAAGGACATTTTCTTTTCCTAATTTTTACTTACTAAAATTCTTCATTGAGACAGTAAAAGATTAGTGTTTTCATATGTTTGTTTTAGCATTCTATAGAATTTCACATGATGCATGCATGCGCTTCCCAGAACCAACTGGTGGTAAGCCAAGCTTCACTGACTATCCTCAAAGGGACATACATAACATGTATTTTTCTGATTCAAACTCAGAAATTCATCAACGCCCCCCAACAAACAGCACAAAAAAGGGAGGTCTCACATTAAAAGGACACTCAAAAACCCTATAAACTATTTTCCACATGTCTACCTAAGTTTTAATAAACAAAATAACTATTTGGTTCTTCTAAAACTCCTTAAAAATTAAACTCATATAGCTTCATAATTTTTCCTTCAATCTTTAAAAGTTAAACCCTTAAATCTGACTTTGATCATTTAGATTTATTGTTTAAAAAGATATAGTAACTTCTATCAATTTTCGGCTAGAAAAACTGTTAATATATAAACTTTATAAGACATTCCTAGAATGGCCAGATCTAAGCTAAAGTTCTATTTGTGAAATTTATTGCTCTGTTGACAAGACAACTGCAATTTATAACCCTCCAATCACTGAGGCACAAAAAACTTGGTGACAACAGAAAATAATACAGGGAAAGGCAAAAAGTAATAAAGAGAATTATTATTTCCATTTATTCAGTGGAGATATCAGGACCACAATGAAGGGCTAGACATTTTTTCCAGATTAAAGCCAAAAGTAAGAGATTTTTGATGCTTAGCAATCTAAAATAATTAAGCTCTTCAGCTACATTTTTAAATGGACCAATATGTTATCTCCACTTTTAACTAGGATGAAAACACTAACAATTTCACTTGGATATCTCATTTCCATAAACAGCAAAAACGAACTGGGGGTTGGTGGAGCTCAAGTAGGAAATAACTTTTAAAATAAAATTATCTTAGAAATAAACCATAAAGGCAACTTGTAGAAAAGATCCACATTATAGTTATTTAACCAGCTTATGATTCTAGAAAAAAGAAAATAAATATCAGGCACATACTTATTCCCCCAACAAGTATTTATGAAATCTACTATATGCTATTTACTGGGTATACAAAAATAAAGACAAATAAGATACGATCCTTGTCCCAAAGTGGTTTAACATCTAAAAAGAAAAAATGTAAACAGATAACTACAAAACAATGTAAATAAACAAGTCAACCAAAAGATGATAGAATAGAGAGGGGTAAATACCTGTGAGAACCTGAAAAAACTTCGTAAGTGACATGTGGGCTATTTCTTTAGAAATAAGTAACATCTATTTTTTCCAAGGAGAGAACATGAGAGGAAAGGGGGTAGGGGATATTCTAGGAAAAATAAGCAAAGGTGACCCTAAAAGTTAAAATCACCGAGAAATAGGTAGAATAGTAATTTAATGAAAACAAACCTTTTCCCTAACATTAGGGATACAGGATCTAGCATCAGAACACCTGCATTCAAGTTGTAGTTGAATGCCATTTACTAACTGTATTTTCTTAGATAAGTCAACCTCTATAACTTTCCATTTCATTTTTCATCTTGAAGTTGTACCAAGTAAGAATTTACTTTGTAAGCTACAAAATGCTTTGAAAGTTTTACAGAATGCTGATATACTAATACATAAAAGTTAATAATTAGATACTAAAATTTCAAGATCAAAATATTAGCCTAACATTTCACAGTGAATTTATGCCATATATATGAATTCAAATGCCAATTTTTTATTGCCTAAAAAAGTCACAAAAGTAAATACCTTTTAAATATGTAAAAGATATATGTTCCTACTAGGTGCTGTAGTAAACATCTAATTGCCACCACATGATGCATACAATCCATATAGTACCAAAGAAGCCTACAATGTCCTTCGAATCAACAAGTGACAGAAGTTTAATGAAACTAGCTTTATGCTTAACTGGTCTCCCCAGTGGCAAATTAAAGCAGCAATTGTACATCTGTGTCTCTGTTCCTCTCATCGTGGTTTAACTGACAGGAAGCAGAGAGTAAGATATGGCACACAAATGTCAAGTATTTCCTGCCTTCTCTGTTACATCTTTATGTCTTGTTTTATAAATAGTCCAATAGTTTGTGTGAAAATATATCAAAGTACAGTAGCAGAAACATATAAATGGTGAAGAGTGTTTATACAAACAGAGCCAATAAAAAAGTATTTTGGTCTTGGGATCTAAGATTCAACATGCATGCAAAGACTCATTTATAGTCTTCTGAAGAAGTATTCTTAGGAGCAAACACCACACAAATTAAGATTTGAAAACCACAATGACTGAGTAAAAAACCAAGTGTCTAAATAACAGAACAGGCCCCTAAACTATTTTACCCAACTGTTTACATGAGTAACACTTGACCACCTTGATATATGACCCCCCACAACCCCTGCTATACCTATAAAAAAAAAAAAAACCTACCACAAACAAACAAAAAAACCTTTAAGCAACTGACTATCAACAAAGCAGGACTGATAACTTGCATCTTTCATCTTCGGTCATTTTTACCATGGCTTCTTATCAGCACTCTCCTGGATTACAATTTGTAACCCCCAACCAAACTATCTCTACTCCCTTCTCACTTCCTGTATATCCCAAACTTGGCTCATGTTATTTACTCATATATATTCAACTATATACAACCAAATAGAACTCTGTTCTCCATAGGTGAATCCTGCCTGCTTCAAGTCATGTTAACCAAACTTCCAGTTAATTATAACTAAGGGGTGCGCATTTTTCATCATGCCAAGCTGCCTCCCAAATTAATAATCCTTAAGAATGAATTCAATTCATTACTCATATGATTCATATTCTGTATCATAAACTTGGGCAAAATGCAGCTATCTTATCCATTCATACTGGTCAATATTTACTTATGCTATAATAAGCATAAGTTGCCACAATTACAATTCCACCAGGGTTTAGTGCTATTCCATTCTAGGTCAATGTCCAAAACCACTCTTCATATTTTACTGCACAGAAGTCCATGTTGAGCTTCCTGTGACCTCTCTTCCCTAAACAGAACTTAACATATACCTAATAATCACCTGTAAGCATGGTAGTAGACTCCTGAAGTAACATTTCTTAAATGAGTGGCTTTGAAAAACAATTTCATTTTTACCCAGTATTTTTCAACCAGAAGAATCTAGCTCATTCTTTATAGGAGTCTAAGAGTTATTAGTGCCTTCCTAGCACATCTTTAGTATATCTCTGCTCTCACTGGTAAATGTATTAGCTAAATTGTCCCCAGTATCTAGGGAATAAGGAGTAAGTGCTCCATGAACCATGAAGGAAAAATGAAGGAAGAAGAACATCCATTTCCTTATACATTAGCTCCCCTCCCCTATCCTCTGGCTCTGATGCTTAGTGAAATAACCCTAAGGGTTGAGGGGGGCGGCGGGTGGGACGAGGAGGGAGTGGGGGAGTCTCAGAGCAGCTGCGGAGAACCTAGTGTCCATCACCTACCCAACAATCAAACACAGTTAACCATGTGTAACTGTTCTGTTCTACCAAGGGCAGATAAGCATTACATCTTCCTTTCAGTTTATTCTGAAGACTAAAAGGTTGTAAATTATCCTATAACAATACGCAAGTTTTTCTCTGATCTACAGATCAAAAGGATCAGGCACGATGTTCAGTTTGCAACGAAAACATTTTGAATAAAGTAATTTACACAATATACCTTATGTCTAAATACAAACTTTTTAAGTTGCCCTTCAAACTAAAACACATGTAACATTAATTCCAATGAATTATTCAAACTTAAACCTAAAATCTTATTTTTCCTTATAATTTAGTACATACATTTTGTATAGTATATTTTAAAACTTTATATACACAGCATGCTGTATATATTCTTCCAGCACACTTTAACAAGTTTATCTAAGACATACAATTTTGAATAAACACAATGGCTATTTGGAAAGGAATTTTAAACATCAAACCCTCCTTAGAACTTGGTACTTAGGAAAATATTAAACCTTACTCAAGACAAGTCATGATTATTATTAGGCTTCCATTATAACAAAGAGAAATACCTCAAATGCACAAAGCAGCCAATCTTCAATGATGCCGCTCACAAAAAGGGTTCCTCCCTGCTGCAGAGCACAGATAATACACCTCAGGAACGCCCTGTGTGGAGGTCTTAGCAGGAAGCCCAAGGGACTCAACTCAACAGTAGCCTTCTAACCTGCTTATAACTCATTTCTTTAATTCAGTCTGAAGCTAAATAATATGCAGCAACTGAAAGCTCTCTCAGTTAAGAACACAACGGGAAAATGTAGATCAGAAAATGCCTAAAGAGAAATTGAGTCTACTGGAGGAATTTCATTTGAAGGCACATTCCACATATTATTATTATTATAAAGTATCTAAAAATGATTGATACCACTGCCAATTCCTTTTACTGTAAAAATAAAATTGCTGTACAAACATCCCTTAGCCTACTGGAGAAGACAGTAACTGCCACCTTCTGCCTTTCAACTTCCCTTTTCTTAATCACAAAGACATCAACTAAATGGAAGCACTGAGGCTCAGAACCAACGCCTTCATTTTCTTTGAAGAATGCTGATTTCCTCATTAGAGAGGTGCCAAAAACAGGAAAATATTGTGTTATAACCTTATATTTAACATAAACTTTAATAAAATTATATTTCTGCCATATAACATTTATTTAATCCACCCCTAATTTTTAGACATTTGTATTATTTCTAATGTTGCACTATTAACAGTGATTCACAAAATGTAATCCTCAGACCCACAAAGGATCCAGAGACTCTTTCAGGGGGCTCCTGAGATCACAACTCTTTTCATAATAATGGCAAGGTATTATTTGGCTTTTCCACTGTGTTGACACTTGCCCTGATGATGCAAAAGCAAAAGAGGATGAAACTGCAAGTGTCTCTGCCCTGACCAAGGCTGCACCCTCAAGCCACGAGTCTACTCCTTACCACTGGGCACTCACATTTTAAAAAGGTGACTTCACTTAAGAATGTCTTTGAAGAAGAGTAAAAACTATTTTCTTGAATCTCAACCGTTAAATACATGTTTTTAATATTCTGAGTGATAAAATGGGAGGTACAAATAAAGTACTACTGGCATAAACAGAAATAGCATTGTTGTCTTGAGAAAAAGCATTTATGCTATTATTCTTCGACGTGTGAGCTTAAAACTAGCTGCTGCTTTCATGAATGTAATTTTTACTTAAAAGAACTAATTATTATTCAGAATTGGATATCTGGCAGAAACTTTTCCCAAAACTGAATAAAGCATGCCCATCACGTCAAGGAAAACAACAGCAATTGTCACCAATTATAAAATGCAAGCTTTCAATTGAAAATCAGAATTTTAGAAAACTTGTATCTACTGCTTTGACTCTGTTGACTTCTCAATGCATTTAAAAGGCTTTTCCGATGAGACTGGTGTGATTCTGATACTATGTCAACATTTGCAATACACAAATGACTCATGCATGATGTTACAAAATCTTGCTTAGGTTACAAAAAAAAAATTCAATCCATTCAAAGTACAAGACAGACCCAAGGATGTTAATGTTACAGGGGACAAAAAGTTCATTCATAGGTTTTCAGAATCTCATTGTTCTAACCTTTAAAAAACTAGCATTTGTTGATGAGCTTTGGTGTAGTATCAAAGAATATCCACAATTATCTGAAGTGGACATTAAAATACATCTACTTTTTGCAACTAGACATCTGTGTGAGGCCGAATTTTCTTCATATTCTTCAACTAAAGCAACGTATTCTAACAGATTTCATGCAAAAGCAGGTATGAGAATATAGCTGTCTTCTGTGAAGTCAAAGATAAAAGATTTACACCCTTCTCGGTACAGCTTTTGTTTTGGAAAACATATTTGTCTTTTTTTGCACTGTGTTTTTTCACAAAAAACAGGGTCCTGCTATGTTGCCCAGGTTGGACTTGAACTCCTGGGCTCAAACAATCCTCCTGCCTCAGGTTCTCAAGTAGCTGGGCTTGGGTCACTGTACCTGGCTCAAACTTGTCCTTCATAACAATAATTATGTTAACATGTAATGGGCGTATTATTTGTAAATAAATACATTAATATTTTTCAAGTTTCTGTTTTAATTTCTAACACTGGTTAATATTGGTAAATGTAACCCACATGAACCAAAGCTCTTTGGGAGCCTCAATTTTTTTTTTTTTTTTTTGAGACGGAGTCTTGCTCTGTCGCCCAGGCTGGGGTGCAGTGGCCGGATCTCAGCTCACTGCAAGCTCCGCCTCCCAGGTTTACGCCATTCTCCTACCTCAGCCTCCCGAGTAGCTGGGACTACAGGCGCCCGCCAACCCACCCGGCTACTTTTTTTGTATTTTTTAGTAGAGACGGGGTTTCACCGTGTTAGCCAGGATGGTCTCGATCTCCTGACCTTGTGATCCGCCCGTCTCGGCCTCCCAAAGTGCTGGGATTACAGGCTTGAGCCACCGCGCCCGGCCGGAGCCTCAATTTTAATAGTATAAAGATGATACAAAGAGCATGAAGCTTGGGGGAAAAAAAAGTGTAAGGTTTGAGAACTGCTACACAATCACAGGATATGATTCAAATATCCTTATAACTGAATCTTTGGTCCCATCCTTAAATTTTCTACCAAGAACTGAATTCTATCAAAAGAAACATAGACTTTCCAAGCATTTGACATCATAATGCCAACTGTCCTGCAGAAGATTTTTTCAGTTTATACTGTTAGCAACAGAACACCTGCATGGACATTTAATGTCATTTGCAACGACCCACAATACTTAAACTATTGTCAATATGATAGATAAAAACACAGGGGGGTTATTTGACTTTAATTTGCATTCCTTTGCTACAAAGTTTAATATATTTTAATTTAATTTAATTTAATTTTATTTTATTTTATTTTGAGACGGAGTCTCGCTCTGTGGCCCAGGCTGGAGTGCAGTGGCCGGATCTCAGCTCACTGCAAGCTCCGCCTCCCGGGTTTACGCCATTCTCCTGCCTCAGCCTCCCGAGTAGCTGGGACTACAGGCGCCCGCCACCTCGCCCGGCTAGTTTTTCCTATTTTTTAGTAGAGACGGGGTTTCACCGGGTTAGCCAGGATGGTCTCGATCTGCTGACCTCGTGATCCGCCCATCTCGGCCTCCCAAAGTGCTGGGATTACAGGCTTGAGCCACCGCGCCCGGCCTAATTTTAAAGGTAATAATTTAATATACTTCCCAATTTTAAAGAATTGGTTATTCTTTGTGGAAAGGGCTAGGAGACACAAGTAAATAAATGGTAAAGGTGACCGTCTATGATTTTTCTCATTGGGAAAAAAAAACTTCAAATTAATGTTTTTACTCTAGTTGTTTGGTTTAGAAAGCTTGTGTTTTTTTAACTTCAATTTAATAATGTAAAACTCTAAGATGATATTTAAATTACTAGTTGCAATAGTGCAGCAGTTCTCAAACTTTTTGGTGTCAAGATCTCTTTATGTTCTTAAAATTTATTGAGGACCACAAAGAGCTTTTGTTTTCCTAGGTCATATTTATCAATATATGTTTTTTACTTATAGAATATTATTATTTATTATATGCCCCTTTAAAGGAGTCTTTTCTCAGAATAGCATATTGAAAAAAAAACTCTCTGGGAATTTTTCCTTGATTAAAAACAATGGTGTTAAATATACATGCTTTGGGCCAAGCATGGTGACTCATGCCTGTAATCCCAACATTTTGGGAGGCCAAGGTAAGAGGATCGATTGAGTCCAGGAGTTTGTAACAGTAACAACAAAAATCACTAAAGATTCAGGAACTGCTATCATTACAGTAAGAATTCTAAGGAAGCTACATAAAACACTGATCAGGAAGCAAGATGAAACACTGAATATGCCAGTAAATCTGGTTAGATGCAACAATCTATTAGCTACTTAAACATTCATGGATGTTAATACTATACTAATTATTTTATGAACGTTTTTGTTTTGAAATGTGTTTTTGAAAAATATTTGAATGTGGGATAATTCTGAAGATGAAACCTAACTAAATTACTTCTAGGTAACTAAAGCTCCAATTTGTTAATGGATCTCAAGTGGAAATTACTATTTATCCATCCAGAAGTATGCCTAGATCTTCTTAGTTATTTGCGACAGACACACAGTCTTATAACACTTACATCTGAATCTACCCAATCCCTTTCACTGAAATAGGCAGTTAACTTTTTTTTTGAGACAGGGTCTTACTTTGTTGCCCAGGTTGGAGTATAGTGGCACGAACATGCCTTACTGAAGCTTTGACCTCCTGGGTTCAAGTGATCCTCCCACCTCAGTTCCCCAAGTGGCTGGGACTATAGTCATGCACCACTATGCCCGGCTTATTTTTGTATTTTTAGTAGAGACAGGGTTTCATCATGTTTTGCAAACTGGTTTCAAACTCCTGGGCCCAAGTGATCCAGCTGCCTTGGCCTCCCAAAGCGCTGGGATTACAGACTTGATTGAGCCACCGTGCCTGACCCCATTTTTAAGTGATGCAGAGTTTTCATTTTTTTGAGAGACGAGGGTCTCACTATGTTGCCCAGGTCTCAAACTCCCGGGGTCATGCATTCCTTCAACCTCAAGTTCCCAAGTAGCTGGGACTACAGGTGCATCTCAGTGCCCCTGGCTCTGATGCAAAGTTTATTTGCCACTTTTTTTTAAGTCAACTTTTACTACCAGTCAAATTAAATATTATTCCTCAAGATACTTACAATGTGAGGCAAAAATAAACTACAGCTTACAGATAAAAATGTATTATGAGGCCAGGCGCAGCAGCTCACACCTGTAATCCCAGCACTGGGCAGACCAAGGTAGGTGGATCACTTGAGGTCAGGAATTCAAGACCAGCCTGGCAAAACCTCGTCCCTACTTAAAAAAAAAAAAAAAAAAAAAAAAATAAAATTAGCTGGGTGCCGTGGTGGGCACCTGTAATCTCAGCTACTTGGGAGGCTGAGGCAGGAGAATCACTTGAACCCAGCAGCCAGAGGTTGCAGTGAGCTGAGATTGTGCCACTGCTCTCCAGCCTGGGCGACAGAGCAAGACTCCATCTCAAAAAAAAAAAAAAAAAAAAAAAAAAAAAAGAGTATTATGAAACAGTTAAACCAAAGAGGATTCATCTATCTACCACCTAGCTTTATATTTTACCATAGCTTGTTTCTGGTTTTTTGGGGTTTTGTTTTGTTTTTAAGAAAAAAAGGTCATCTATAGTTAAAGCCTCCTCTAATATCCCTCTCCAGTCTCATGTCATCCCTTCTTGGACTATTCTAAGTTTGATTTTATTTTCTTCTCTCTGTTTTGAGAGACAGGTTCGTGTTTTGTCACCCAGGCTGGAGCGCAGTGGTACAATCACATTTCACTGCAGCATTAACTCCTGGGCCCAAGCAATCCTCCTGCCTCAGCTTCTCGAAGCAGCTGGAGCTACAGGAGTGTGACACCACACCTGGCTAATTTAAAAAAAAATTTTTTTTTCTACTTGTAGAGACAGGGTCTTGCTATGTTGCCCAGGTTGGTCTCGAATTCCTGGCCTCAAGTGATCCTCCCACTTAGGCTTTCCAAAGTGCTCAAATTATAGGCATAAGCTACAGTGCCCACTCATCAACTATTCTAAAATTGATATCTTCCCTATTATGTATTTGTATAACTTTACTACATGTATATCAATATAGTAGGATTGCTTTTATATGCGTAATTGGGAACAAGTATTTATTAAAATTTATTTTTTATTCAAAATTATGTTTGAAATAATTTAATTCTAGTTAAGAAATGACAAGCATACTGAACTGTTTTAGGGGTCAAATATATTGTTGTCTACAGCTTACTCTGTAATGCATCAACTGCCCATCTGTTTAGGGTCCTGGTGGATTTTACACCCCAGGGCAATACACCATAGAAAGATTCTGAATGGGTTAGAAGTCATCACTGGCAGGTATCTGATCCTAGGAAAGATAATGAAGATCTCTAAATTACATTAAACTATCTATACTCTGCAAAGCCTTCACATCCCTCAATGTGAAGATACTGCTCTAGAGAACTTCTACATTTATGTTCCAGAGAACCATGTACAAGTGTTCCCAAGCTGAAAATAATCTAATGCCATCAACAAGAGAGAATAAATACATTCTGGTATAGACAAACAATAGAATACTATATTGCAATGAAAAGTAAGATAAGTCACAAAGCTGAATGAAAGAAGCAAAGTCACTACAGAATATATGGTGTGATTCAGGTGTATAAAGTTCAAAGAGGTAAAACTATAAAGAAAAGATTATCACAAAAGTCAGGATAGTAGTTATTTTTTAAAGGAAACAAACACGAATAGGAGTGGGGGCCTTCTAGGGTAATAGACATACTCTATATTTCTTAACACGGGTTGTTTCTGAAAATACTTATAAATATGAGGCAAAACTTTAAATAACATTACAAAATGTTTACCCATGTTGTAACACTTTACAATTTTATTTAAACTCTATATCTTTTATATATTCTCCTACTTGTGCATTTCATTTTTAAAGAAAAAATAATGAATTGCCCCATTACAATACTAAACTCTCATTTAGTATTTTGATATAAAAAATAAGATGTATATAAATTGTTAAATCACTTCATTTTAATAGTTTTATTATAAAATTTTATAGCTTTACTATTTATAGGATTGTTTTCTAAACCCAGAAACTAATTTTCTTTAATTATATTTAGATTTTTTAAATTGCACTATGTAACAGCACAGACATAATGATCACTGTATGACTGGGCATCTATCATGTAGATACTGCAGCATGTAAAGTCACACTGGTGCCTGCTACTTTGAAGAGCTTCTAATATACAGAGTAGAACACAGGAAGAGGACAAATCACATGAAAACACAAACTTAAAAAATAAAAACAACTTCTCTCAGTGGTTACCTTTGGACAGCAGGACTGAGAGTGAGAAGGGGTAGAGGAGGGAGGCTCCTTTTCATTATAGACCTATGAATTAAATTTTGAATGGTGTGCATATATCACTTTTGATAGCTTTTAATATAAAAATTGTTAAACCAATCTTCATACAAACTATGGAAGGCAAGAGGGCTCTAACAATGAGGATGATGTTAATACCTGGAAGAGAAGGAATCAAAACGTTTCTGCATAGAAATTTGTACATCTGAAGCTTATCTGCATAATTTCTCCCTCTCTGTCAACAAAGCAAATAGCACACAATGAGTTATTTTTCTCATATAATAACTTAAGGTGCTTAGAACCATGACCAGAAAAGACATGTGTAGTATTGCTCAACAGCCACTTTTATTATAGTATACAGTTCATTTGACAAGACACAAAAAACTCTCTTGTAGGTTCTCCATACTAACGGAAGAAAAATTGTTCAGATAGTTGGAAACTGTCCTAATCATTGGAGTTGACTCAATAATATTACTAACTTAATTTCAACCATTTATATGAAGCAGCTCTTAAGTAAAGGAGCAAAACATGCTGGTTAATTTGTGAAAGCAATGATTATCTTCAAACAATTCAACTGAGGGGACTTTTCTTCTCATTTATACAAGTCAGTGAATACCGAACAATGTCCCATTAGGTGAGATGGAATGTTAGGCAGACCTACAAATATGCAATCAAAGATGCAGTTAAATATCTGAAGAAGCTTCAAAACTCATATCCAAGCATCACAGGGTTAAAAAAAGTTACTTCCTCCCAGACTCAAACAAGTACATACTATCACACTGGTCTTCAAGTCGCCCCTGCCCCCCCATAAAAAAAAAGAAAGAAAAGAAAAATATTACAAATAATAATAGTGTATTTCCCAAGAGAGAAGAGCTTTCAAAAAGCTGTAAATGCCACCCTAAATCAGTAAGGGGGTGTTTTTCCTAAAGCCCCAGGAACAAGAGGATGGAGAGGGAAACCAAGAAGCAACAATTGGAACCAAAACAACTAACACTGAAAGAGTTCACTGAGAAATAAAAAATAGGTTAATTTCATTAAAAAACAAAGATTACTTTATTTATTATGGTCAATATGGCAGTAGGCTGCGGGGGTGGATCAGAGAAAAGGAAAGAGGGATAGCCGCATGGCTGAACAACATATAGCACAACAAAAAAATGGACTAGAGAAAGGGAAAACTGGGATGGGAAAGGAGCCTAAATGGGTTCCAACACTGATAAAAAAGTACCCTAGTTGCTTTCCTTCCTTACTAGAGGCTACCGGCTTCAAAACAGCATTGCTGCCTAAAACCTCACATATTTAAATGCAAAACAGCTAATTCCTCTTCATAGCCTTAAACCTGTAAACTCTCTTTGTGAAAGTGTGGCATATAAGCACCTACATCATAATCATTTAGGGTACACAGGAAAAAATGCTGATTGTTTAAGCAAATCCTAGGCCTAATGAATCAGAATTTCTGAGTTAAAGCTGGGTGATTCTTTGTTACACTAAAGGTTGACAATTACAGCTTTAAAGGTAATACTATCAGATAGTATTACCTACAACACGCAGACACCAGTCAGAGATTAAGCTGAGGGCCAAGTGCTTTTTAAAGATGTGCCATCTTTAACTTCAGCAAGATGGCCAACTGAATTTGTCACATAAGATGGCAAAAAAGAGTAGCCAAAGGTTTATTACAGCAAATAATACCTCTCTACTCATATGTGCTTGGTACTTTGTCAAAGGTTGAAAAAGGCAGAAAAAACAGAATAAAACCTCTCTCCTCTCAAACAGCATATATTCTTATTCTTACTGAAGACGCTCTTCTTAACATAGTAAATGCTATTCGACCTTCAACATTCATCATTCCTTCAAGATAAACTCTCCTGAGTATTCTTTCAGTCATCTTTTATCTCTAGGCAATCTGAACCTGAATTTACCTAGTCAGTGGTTGGTCCCATTCTTTACTTCACTTGTTAACAAGCCCTGTTTTCCCAACAAGAATTTAAGTTTATGAGGATAAAGTCCATGTTCCTAGCCTTTTGTGCTTTTTGTTGTTTAGAACAATGATGGCCACACTGTGGACGATTTCACACTGAATTGAGTTAGGGCACTCAGACATTTAGGAGATTCAGCAGTTATGCATAAACTATTAAAAATCCAAATTTCAAACCTAGAGATTTTCCAACCACCCCAATAAAACATACCAAAAAGTTAACAGACAAAAGAGTTTGTAGATACCAAACAATTCTCTTATTTCAAAGGAGGAGGAGAAGATGTAACAAAGATAAAATGAGATTAACTACCTTATAATAAGGTCAAATTTAAGATAAGTGTAATGTGAAAGCTTAGACACCTCTGGATTTTGTAAATTCACACGCAGAGTTTTACAAATACACATACTTTAGTACAACAAGGTATCACATTAAACAATATTTGCCCTCCTAAAAGAATATGAGGTAAGGACGGGCACGGTGGCTTGTGCCTGTAATCATAGCACTTTGGGAGGCCGAGGCGAGTGGATCACCCAAGGTCGGGAGTTCAGGACCAGCCTAACCAAAACGGAGGAACCCTGTCTCTACTAAAAATACAAAAGTGGCCGGGCGTGGTGGCGCATGCCCGTAATCCCAGCTACTTGGGAGGCTGAGGCAGGAGAATTGCTTGCACCTGGGAGGCAGAAGTTGCGATGAGCTGAGATTGTGCCATTGCACTCCAGCCGGGGCAACAAGAGTGAAACTCCGTCTCAAAAAAAAAAAAAAAAAAAAAAAAATGAGGTAAAACTAAAGCAGAAATAAAACTGTCTTTGTATCTAGAAGCTCAAATTAAATTCTCAACTCTTTATATTTCCGTCTAAAGCCATCTTAAAATAAGCAATGTCATGAACAAAAAAATTCTAACAGTGAAAAACAAAAAGTTGTTGTAGAAATAAAATGAATGCATCATCTTTCTGATGAAAAAGAAAACTAACTACATTTTCAAAATCACTGGTTGATCCATTTGGTTGCAACTTATCACCAAGATTATCACCAAACATCTTAATTAAGGTTTTATTTACTCTTAAGGAAACACAGAGCATTTCAAACAAAGCATCACTTGTTGTGCACTGGCACGAGCAGTTCCAGACTGGGAAGCCATGAGGCACTGCATGACCTCCAGCAAATCACAGGACCTCTGTGGGCCACTGTTTCTTCATCTACAAAAGTGAGGCAGTTGGACAATCTTCGGTCACTTACAGCACTGAAGTTCTATAAATCAGTAATTCTAAATTTCATTCTGATGGCTCAGTTCAAACTTACATTCAACCTTATGGAAGGAAAAACGTGGAGAGGGAACTACTGAATAAATTTTTCTGGTCTTTTCTTGGTTCTCTTTTTTTTCCCCCTTCTCCCTTCTCCTTGAAGCTCCACTTCAGTCCTTATCACATAAGAAAATATATAAACAATATCTATTTTACTTAAACTGTACCAGCTTCTTAAATTTAAGAAACCAATTTCCTCTACTTCTCTTTAATAAATAAGACCTTAATTATGCCGCTTATTTGTGTGCCTCTTGATTTTTCTCTTATGGATCACCACCTTAAAAAAAAATTTAAAAAAAAAATAGAAAAGTCTTCATTAGATTTTTCACACAGACCAGACTAGAGGTAAATACAGCTTTTGCTTACTCAAAGGCTGACTAAACCAGCAATATACAAACAAAGATGATAGCAAATGGCTCAGATGAATTGGTAAAATGTCCGCTGTGTCTTTCTTGTAAGACCGCAAAATTGAGATGCTAATATCAACAATCCTTACAAAAGAGTAAGAAATAATAACTGATTGCCTTTCTGTCTTCCCTGTAATCTGACAGGCCTTCAAGCACTTAGAAAGTGCATAGCAAATTCTCAAAGAACTAGCTAAGTATCATTTTGGTCAACAAGAAATGATTTGGCAAGTTTTATATCCAAAAACTCTATTTTTTGGAATCACTGCATATTCCAATTTTTATCTTCATAAATATGTTTCAGAAATGAAATACTACTGCACTCAGCCTTACAGAGCACCTAGGACTTTAAGGCACAGCAGGATGTATACTCACTAGCCAAAATCTCGTAACTACAATGACAAGTACTTCAGGAAAAGACTGAGCAATCTTTTCATTTACAGAAGGTTTTTTATTCAAAGCAAGCAAATTTTAAGTACAGTAACACAGAAGGAAGGCCAATACTCATCACTTTTTCTTTTTACACAAAATTGAAATAACCACGTTTCCTCAGAAGACAGCTTTACCTCTAAGGTTGTTACTCAGAACAAGTTTCCAGTGTGAATTATAAAACTTCATTTTTTTCCTAATAGTAAATGAATCCTGCTCGTCTTTCTTCCTCTTTATTTAATATTCACTTTTACTTGTTATCTAAATAATCTAATATTCATTTTTACTTATTATCTAAATACTCATTCACTTTACTTAAACTTCTATTGGGTTTCCAAAATGAAATGTGTAATAAAATTTCATTAACTTTAAAAACAGAGAGGGAGGAAAAAAAAAAAACCGTAACAGTCAATGAGCAACACCTTATGACTGAGTTGTCCCAAAACTTCACCCTTAGCTAAAATGCCAAAACAAAGCCACTGCCCCTGGATTGTTAACATCCATATCACACAGGAATAATACGGTTTACTTAATTATAACTTCAACTACCCCAAAAAATACAATTAGATTCTTTAAATTAAAATTTGACCTTAGTTTGCTTTGTGGTACTTAAACACAAACAAACAAACAAAAAACCTCTTTTATTCTTAAATTACATAGAAAAAAAAATCACAAAGACATATAAAATGCTTTAACAAGAAGATCTAAAACCTTCCAGAATTTCAGTGCTTTGTTTCCTCCTAGCAATTAAGTTCAATCAGGCATGTGACTGACCACACACATTTTATCAGAGTTAAAGAACACATTCAGCCATGTTCTTCCACAGGTAAGAACCACCCTGTTTATCAGCTCAAGAAACAGCCAGAAGCAAACATACAAAATCGTAACAAGTTACCTTCAAGTATTCTTTCTCTATCGTCTTTTGGGCTTGAAAATAAAAAGCAATCCGACAAGTTTTAGCTGTTAAAATGGCTCCTGTAGATTGGGGAAGTGGTGTCTGTGCTTCAGCTTATGAGTCATACATGAAACCAAGTGTTTCTAAGGGAGGCACGCCCATGTTGCTGTGGACCCAATTATTCTGCTAGGTCAAACATGCAAATCTGCAGGTAAAAACGGTATAGGAAAGTGGGGAAGAAGAGGCAAGGTGCAAGATCTACCTTGATTAGACCATTACTAAGCTCATATTAATTGCCATAATTTAAAACTAACAATAAAAGAGAGTAAGAATCTACAAGAGAGCAAAATTTAAAACTATATATTGTTTTAAAATATAAAAATCTCAATTTTTAAAAGTTACTTTACTGTACCAAATAAAACTGTGAAATGAATAAAGTGTGAAAGGGGATGGAAGGGAGATAGCAAACTCGGTGGCTCCTAATGTAACAATGGACTGGTGAGTATAATCTGGCTACTCATTAACCCTTTTATGAAAGAGCTATATTGCTGCGTAGTCTGGAAAGGCTAGCAAACTACAAAGGCACATGCAGATCTATAAGTTCACTAAACAGATAAAATCCACTAGAAAATTCAAAGTTCAGTGGAAAAATAAGTGTGAATTAAACTGGTTTACAGACTTTTTAAAAACCCACACCCCAATGTTAGAAAGTAATTTAGAGTCCAACAAAGCAAAATGATTTTAAATAAAATGCAAGCTCGATAAAACCCTTTTTAAAAATTATCGGTACGATCATAGTTCATAACTCTGCAACTTCCAAATGATAGCCACAGTTTGATTTACCTTTCAAGCAAAACGTTCTATGTGTATTTCAAGCCTCTTGTGCCAGGCACCCTGCTACAGCTCTGCTGCACTTGTGGCAAGGCCAGCCTAAGGGGACAACTGTGGCCAGCGAAGCTCTGCCTTCCAAGTCAGAATACATCTGACAAAGTGCCCAAAGCACTGAAATATTACTACACTTACTTATCCTGGCCTCTGGGTGAATATACTTATTAATTTATTCTAAGAGCTTAAATTAATCAAAATGGCTTGAAAGCACTAAGTACTTCCAAAGCGCTTGAAATGATAAATGCAGCTCAATAGACAGCCTTCATCCTGGTATCTTACAAAAAGTAAATAGGATTTAGCAAGGTTTGCTCCCTTTAGTTAATGAGTTGGGAGTTTATTCTGGCTTACCAGAGGCATAGATGAGAGCACAAGCTGTCACTGACTTAGGAACTTTACAAAATGCTGCAAAACTGCAACGATTGTGAACCGACTTTCTGCCTATTAAGTGCCTATTTACTTCTTACACTGAACGTTGCTTGGTTTATCTTTTTACTGAAAAATAATCTCCATGGTTTTACAAACTGTTAATTAAAAATTTGTTAAAAAGAAATATAGATCATGTTTTCTCCTGTCAAATGTCATATTTAGCTTACTTTAGCTCACTTACACAAAATGACTATTCAGAGCCCATGCACCAAGAAACAAGGTCCGCTGAGCAGTCACGGGAGATTCACTTGTTCACTGGAAAGTTCCCCCCAAGTAATTTTCCATATCTGAAATTTATTTTAGATAATATTAATGTAAACCTAACAATGTGATTATCTTCTTTTGGCTAATTAGAAATGAAAATTGTAACAGGTAAAAGAGGGGAACAGTATTATAAAAGGATGTCAGAAAAAGTGAAAGAGCTGATAATGACATAAAAAAAAACCCACCTTATAAAACTAAAAATAAATATAACTTTAAAAGTATTCCATATGAAGCCATTATATAAGGTCAATAAGTTGTAATATTCCCTAAGTATATTACCATACACTAAGTGTCTCCAAGTCAGCATTAGTGTAAGACAGGCCTTCGAAAGCCAAAGTGGGTAACATCAAGTGTGTGAGATGTTTTATGAAGAACAGATACCTAAAAGGATAAGCTTCTGCTATTGAGAAAATCCATTTATATAAAGCACCCCATTACTTAATAATGGCAAATATTCCAAACATAATTTAAAAGAAGTACTCTGGCCACCAGTAATGTGAAGAGAATTAAAGGAAAAATAATTATATACCTCTCCAACAGAAACAAATATCTTAGCTGTTCCTAAGGAGATGACTCCAGAGCTGCCATTACAAGATATTATCCCTTTGCCCAGGAGTGTCCCTATTAGCATTATTCTATCACCTACAGGAACTGGATCCTTGTTCTATTCACAGCCCCAATAAGTCAATCTCTGCATATGAGAGTATCAAAGAAAAAAAAAAGGCAAACAGTTTGACACACGTTCTAGTCAATCTATTTGGGTTTGAATCCCAGCTCTGCTACCTATTAGCTATGTAATCTTGGGCAGTTACTTAACAATCCTGCATCATAACTTATTTATCTATTATTTAGCCTAATAGTATCTACCACACAGAGTATGAGGATTAAAATAAGTCCACATACTGCTATCCAGACTACATAAAGCACTTTCACAACTCAAAAACAAGAAAACAAACCAGTTTTTTCAATAGTCAAATCTGAATAGACACGTCACTAAAGAAGTGACACAGATGGCAAAAAAGTACATGAAAATATTTTAACATCAATACTCAATAGAAAAATGCAAATTAATGTGACAATACCACAACAAAACAAAACAAAAACCACCAATAATACCAAGTATTGATGAGAACATGGAGCAACTACAACTCTCATATATTGCTGGTGGGAATGCAAAAGTTTAGCCACTCTGGAAGATAGTTTAGTGGTTTCCATAAACATACACTTACCACATGATGCAGTAATCCCCTTCCTAGGCATTTACCCAAGAGAAATGAAGATACATGTCTATTTTAAAACTTCTATGCAAATATATATAGCAGTTTTATCATTCACCAAATATTGAAAACTCAAATAATGTCCAGCAATGGGTGAATGGATAAATCCATGTAATGGAATGGTATAATATATCCATATAATGGAACGCTACTCAGCAACAAAAAAAGGTCTGAATTTCTGATATATGTGACAACATGGATGAACCTAAAAGCATTAGGCTGAACAAAATAAGACTGACTCTATGACTCTGTATGATTCCATTTATATGTGACATAATGGAAAAGGCAAAACAAAAGGCACAGAAATCCTATCAGTGCTAGGGGCTGGAAATGAGGGGAGGGGATTGACTACAAAGGAAGACAAGGAACTGTTATAGGGCGATGGAAACATTCTGTATCTTGATTGTGGTACTGGTATATGACTTATGTACATTGTCAAAATTCATAGAGCTATAAAACTAAACAGGGCAAATTGTACTGCATATAAACCATATCTCAATAAAACTGACTTTTAAAAAAAGAAATCTAGGCCAGGCACGTTGGCTCATGCCTGTAATCCCAGCACTTTGGGAGGCCAAGGCAGGCGGATCACTGAAGTTCAGGAGTCCAAGGCCACACTGGCCAACATGGCGAAACCATCTCTACTAAAAATACAGGTATTAGCCAAGTGTGGTGGCAGATACCTGTAATCTCAGCTACTTGGGAGGCTGAGGCAGGAGAATTGCTTGAACCTGGGAGGCGGAGGTTGCAGTGAGCCAAGATTGCACCATTGCACTCCAGCCTTGGTGACTGAGCAAGACTGTGTCAAACCCCCATGTTCTGTAACAAATCTCCAAGTTCTGCACATGTACCCCAAAACAGAAAGAAAGAAAGAAAGAGAGACAGAGACAGAGAGAGAGAGAGAGAAAGAGAAAGAAAGAGAGAGAGAGAAAGAAAGAGAGAGAGAAAGAAAGAGAGAGAAAGAAAGAAAAGAAAAAGAAAAAGAAAAAAAGAAAAAGAAAAGGAAAGGAAAGGAAGACAAAGAAAAGAAATCTCGTTTAGGTATATGAAATGTACATACTGTGGATATGTTTATTTCTAAAATTAGATATGGATCAAGTCAGTATATATCTTACTATAAAGCTTTCATGGCTGCTCCTGGAATTGTCAACATGTATATTTGAACTATTAGCTGAGAGAGATTGAGTCAACTGAATGAATTTAAATGCCAACTAAATTTCAGATACTATTTATTTCCTCCACTGAAACAGAATTTATAAAAAGAATTTATTGTGCTAGGGCTTATTTTTCCTTTTTATCGTTACCTCTTCTCTTTGAACTCAAATCTGAAAACTTCTAGTACAAAAATATAGAATACTAATTTCCATATCTAGGAAACTTGGGCTAAAAAAAGCTTTGTTTGAAACCATCCCATAGGTTGGAAGCTAACATGCTATCACTATCAGAGATGGAAAAAGAAAAGATCACACCATTAACATGGCAAATGATCAAAATCAATGTTTCCCACTATTTAAATAGAAAAATAAAATTTAAAAGACTGAGATTGTTACAAATCTTTCAATCAAGCAGAATTTATTTTGTTGATGTTAATGCCTCTCAAAAGTATAATTCCAGGTTCCAAGAATTGTGCAGAATTTCTACATGTGAGCTTAAACGTAAAACATAGTTAATTTTCTATGCTCTATCACTAGCTTTGTTAAACCAAATCCTCTTTCCCACTTCTGCACGGACAGGTAACTAGGTGGTACATTTTACTACCCTCCAAAAGTGGTCCTCTTAGACAACAGTCTATGTATTTTCAGGAGCTTATCAAAGGCAAAAGGGGCCATGGCTTTTGTCTACACTATATTCTCATCACCTAGGACAGGGCCCAAAACTCAGCAGAAACTCAGACATGAATGAGTGACTTTCCTAAAACTGCTCACTGAGGGGAAAAATGTAGTATATCAGGATTTTAGTAAACATTGAAATATCTTTAAAGACATGACTTGGCCCCTATGACTTGATATAGATCAATTCAAGGTTCTATTGCAGGTATTATTCTGGGTGTTACCGTTTCCTCTGATATTAAAAATAACCAAGAACTGATGGTATGATTATATTCTTTATAAAGCTCCCAGGTAATAGGCTGACTGCAATCTCAAGTTGTTTGTATAGAGATATTTTATCTCTCATAATTAAATTTTAAATTCAATATTAAAAATAATTTATCTTTTACTTCAGGAGCCTGTAACCAGGAATGCACCCCTTAAAGGAACTTCATGAAGACACATGCCAACTCCTGGAAATGGATTCAGTAGTACAGGTGGAGGTCAGGCTTATGAGAACCACTGCTGTTTTTGTTTGTTTGTTTTGGGGGGCAGAGGACAGTTGTTTTTGTTTTTTGAGACAGAGTCTTGCTCTGTCACCCAGGCCGGAGTGCAGTGACAGGACCTTGGCACCTCAGCTTATGGCAATTTCCGCCTCCCAGGCGATCCTCCCACCTCAGCCTCCTGAGTAGCTGGGACTACAGGTGTGCACCACAATGTCTGGCTAATTTTTGTATTTTTTGTAGAGGCAGGGTTTTGCCATGTTGCCAAGGCTGGTCTCAAACTCCTGAGCTCAAGTGATCTGCCTGCCTTAGCCTCCCAAGGTGCTGGGATTACAGGCGTGAACAACCACACACGGCCACCACTGCTCTGTTTCTATGTAGCCCCGGCATCTATCTAGTTACTGTTCTTCACAGAGCAGTCACTCAAAGACATTTGCTAACCTACTATTCAATAATCTCTAAATGTTGCAGAGAGGAAATCTAATTTTTATACTGAGTTTAGAATGAAACTTAAGCTCCTCCTTTGCTACTCTTCAGGTAAAAGAGTACTCATCATATCACAGAAAAATAATATCACAGTCTCCTCCTGTTTCTCTACCACCAACTGCCTACTTTAAATTCACCTATCACTCTGCTATTAGAGAAGTCTTCCTTAAGAACAACTCCGAGAGTGAAATGATTATCACTTACGGCCCAAAAAACAAAAAGAAATAAAAATAACTGACTTCTTAGAGGCAAAATTAAAAGCCAGACTATTACAGTGTTCAAGGCTTTCACAATCTGACTTTTAATTTCCCTGACTTTTCCAGCCCTATCTTCCTGACTCCCCCTCACTCCCCAGCCCCTGACAGCTGTACGGAAATTTCCTGAATTGTCCCATTCCTATTTGTCTCACTTCCTTGTAACTCTTCCCTGGGCCTGAAAAGCACTTGCCTTATTTCCCATCCTGTCCCCGACCTCTGCCTAATGAACATCCATCCATCAAGTCTCAATTTCAATGCCTCCTTTGCAGAAGGATTTCCTCAACAGCCCCACTTACAATTACTGTGAGAACTGATCATCGCAGAACTGGAAGAGACCTTAGAGATACTTTATCCAGTCCAGTGGTTTCTAAAGTTTTTACTTAAGCAGCTGAATTCTTATAAAGCCTTCAAGGAACCTTGACACTCCATACATTTAAGTCTTCACTGTAGGAAAGCTTAAAACACGAATCCAATCCAATCTCACTTTAAAAATAGAGATAAGAGGTCTGTACCAAGTGACTTCCCAATGTCAAGTTAGTGACTGATTTGAGGGACTCTGTCATTCATTTAACAAATATTCACTCAGCACTTACTATGTGCCAGGTACTGTTCTAGCCCCTTGTTATACAGCAAACAAAAGAGACACACTCATGATAAATAAACCCTATTCGGCCTATGCAGAAGACAGATGAATCTAGGAGAATCATGGTGGATTCTCATAAGCTTAACCAAGTGGTGACTCCATTTGCAGCTGCTGTACCAGATATGAGTTCATTCTTTAGCCTCAACACATCTCCTGGTATTTGTTATATACAGCTATCAATCTGGCAAATGCCTTTTTCCCCCATACCTGTCCATGAGGCCCACCAGAAGCAGTTTCCTTTCAAATGGCAAGGCCAAAAATACCTTCGCTGTCCTAACTCAGGGATATATCAACCCCCAAGCCCTATGTTATAATTTAGTTCACAGGGATCTTGATCACCTTTCCCCTCAAGGTAACGTATTAGTCCATTATATCAATGACATTATGCTCGCTGGACCTAATGAGCAACGAGTAGCAACTACTCTAGGTTTAATGATAACACATCGCATGTCAGAGGCTGGGAAATAAATCTGACTAAAATTCAAGGGCCTTCTATTTCAGTGTAATGTCTAGGGGTCTATTGGTGTGAGGCATATCATGGATATCTCTTCTAGGGTAAAGGATAAATTGTTGCATCTGGCCCCCCCTACTACCAAGAAAAAGGCACAATACTTAAGTCGTTTATTTAGATTTTGGAGGCAACACATTCCTCATTTAAGTGTTACTCCAGCCCAACTACCAAGTGACCAGAAAAGCTGCTAGTTTTGAGTAGGACCCAGAAGAGAAGGCTCTGTAACAAATCTGTAACAAACCTGTAACAAATCTGTAACAAATCTGCTCTGCAAGCTGCTCTGCCTCTTGGGCCTATGACTCAGGAGATCCAATGGTACTTGAGGTATCAGCAGTTGGCAGGCCTCTCTCTATAGGTGAATCACAGCACAGGCCTGTAGGATTTTGGAGCAAGACCTTGCCATCATCTGCAGGTAATACTTCCCTTTTGAGAGACAGCTCTTGACCTGCTCCTGGACCTTAGTAGAAACTGAACATTCACCACGGGCCACCACGTTATGCAATCTACTTGTCTATCATGAAGTGGGTGTTACCTGACCCACTCGAAGCCACAAGGCTGGGCGTGCATAGCACCATTCCATCATCAAACCGAGGTAACATATATGTGATTGGGCCTGCGTAGGTCCTAAAGGCACAAGTTACATGAAATGGCCCAAATGCCCATGGTTCCTGGTGCTATACTGTCTTTTCTCACCCAGATTGTACCTCTGGCCTCATGAGGAATATTCTACAATCAGCTGACAGAGCCTTGTTTACAGATGGTTCTGCATGATATGCGAGCACCACCCAAAAGCGGACAGCTGCAGTGCTACAGCCCTTTTTCTGGAACATCCAGTCATGAAATCTTCCCAGTCGGCAGAACTTACGGCAGCACACCCAGTTGTGCACTTTGCTGTGAAGGAGAAATGGCCAGATGTGTGATTATACATCAATGCATGGGCTATTGACAATGGTTTGACAGGATGCTCAGGGACTTCGAAGGAACATAACTAGAAAATTGGTGACAAAGAAATTTGGGGCAGAAGAGATCTCTCCTAACTGGGCAACAGACGTGAAGATATTTGTCTCATGTGAATACTCACCCAAGGGTGACCTTAGCTGGGGGGGCGGGGAGGGCTTTAATAATCAAGCGGATAGCATGACCTGTTTTGTGGACACCAGTCAGCCATTTTCCCCAGCCACCTGTCATTGCCCAGGGGGCTAATCCTGGACATGGTGGCAGGGATGGAGGTTATTCACGGGCTCAGCAACATGGATTTCCACTCACTACAGCTCACCTGGGTATAGCCATGGCTGAGTGCCCAATCTGCCAGCAGCAGAGACCAGCAAAGAGCCCCCAGTATGGCACCATTCCCTGGGGTGATCAGCCAGCTACCTGGTGGCCGGTTAACTACGTTAGGCTGCTTCCATCACAGAAGGAGCAGCAGTTTGTTCTTACTGCAACAGACACTAGATACAAATGTGCCTTTCCTGCATGCAATGCTTCTCCCAAAACTACCATCCATGGACTCACAGAACGCCTTATCTACCATCACGGCATTCTACACAGCACTGCTCCCGTCCATAGAACTTATCTCAGTCACAAAAGTGGGGTAATGGGCTCAAGCTCATGGAATTCATTGGTCTTACCATGTTCCCTGCCATCCTGAAGCAGCCAGCTTGACAGGATGTTGAAATGGACCTTAGACGATGCAGTTACAGTGCCAGCTAGGTGATAATACCTTGCAGGTCTGGTGCTAGGTTCTCTAGAAGGCTGTATACATTCTGAGTTAGCATCCACCACATGGTACTGTTTTTCCCATAGCCAGGATTCAATATTCCTTGTTTCCTGAACCAAGGAATACAAATAGGAATGGCACTACTCACCATTACCCACTAGCAAAATTTTTGCTTCCTGTTCCCATAACTTTATGCTCTGTTGGCCTAGAAGTCTTAGTCCAGAGAGAGAGGAATACTTCCACCAGGAAACACAACAATGATTCCGTGGAACTGGAGTCAAAACTACCATCCAGCATCTTTGGGCTCCTCATGCCTCTAAGTCAATGTAGCTGGGGGTGATTAATCTAAACTAGGAATGGGAAGCTGGACTACTAACTCATAGTGCAGGTAAAGAAGAGCATATCTGGAATACAGGAGATCCCTTGGAATACAGGAGATCCCTTGGGGCCCAAACCCTTTAAGAACGAAGACCCCCGGCCGGGCGCACTTAGTATTATCACGAGGTCAGGAGATCGAGACTATCCTGTAAATGGTCGAAACGGGAAACCAAAAATACAAAAAACCCAATCCAGGAAGCTACTTGGGAGGCTGAGGCGGGAGAATACTAATAGCCTGGGAGACAAACCCGTTTAAAAAAAAAAAAAAAAAAAAAAAAAAAGAATGAAGACCCCACCAAATAAAGAACCACGACCAGCTAAGGCGTTTGCTGAAGGCAAAGAGAATACAGAATGTGTAGTACATGAAGGTAGTTATCAATGCCAGCTATAACCACCTGACCAGTTGGGGAAATGAGGATTTTAACTGTCCTGACTATGTTCTCTCTATTTTGTTCAGAATACATTTGTGTGTATATACACATAGATATAACAAAGCAAATATCTTTGTGTTCTTTCCTCTTACTCCTTTACTACATAAGATGTATTTACTTTATGTCAGTATTTAAGTATTGTTAATTTATTTTTTATCTTTTTGAGACGGAGTCTCACTCTGTTGCCCAGGCTGGAGTGAAGTGGCACCATCTCAGCTCCCTGCAACCTCTGCCTCCCAGGTTCAAGCGATTCTTATGCCTCAGCCTCCCGAGTAGCTGGGACTAA
Source organism: Macaca thibetana thibetana (assembly GCF_024542745.1). NCBI lineage: Eukaryota > Metazoa > Chordata > Mammalia > Primates > Cercopithecidae > Macaca > Macaca thibetana. Next base: position 19,748,508 of record NC_065594.1, read on the forward strand.
AAGTGCGTGCCACCACACCTGGCTAATTTTTCTATTTTTATTATTGTGTTTTTAGAGACGGGGTTTCAGCATATTGACCAGGCTGGTCTCAAACTCCTGACCTCATGATCCACCCACCTCAGCCTCCCAAAGTGCTGGGATTACAGGTGTGAGCCACCATGCCTGGCCAAGTATTGTTAATTTTACATCATATAATTAAATTGTGGGATATAAGAGGAGAACAACATTCAAGAGCTTTACCTCCTCTTCTGGGGAGAAATCAGTGCATTTTCAGTTGTATGCAGGGTAGTTGTATCATTTCAGGCAGAACTACAATTTCGCAATTGTCTCTATTTGGAGATTAAGTATGGTTTAAGGAGATGCACATGGGTGCCACATGGGTGCCAAGTTGACAAGGGGTGGACTTGTGATGGTTAATTTCAGATGTCAACTTAACTGAATTAAGGGATACCCAGACAACTGGTACAGTATTATTTTTGAGTATGTCTGTGAGGGTGAGGGTGTTTCCAGAGAGACTGGCATTTCTTTTTTATTTTTTTGAAACAGAGTCTTGTTCTGTAGCCCAGGCCTGAATGCAGTAGCCTGATCACAGCCTCAACCTCCCAGGCTCAGGTGGATCCTCCCACCTCAGCCTCCCGAATAGCTGGGACTACAGGCATGCATCACCATGCCTGGCTAATTTTTATATTTTCTGGAGAGACAAGGTTTTGCCATGTTGCCCAGGCTGGTCCTAAATTCCTGGGCTCAAGTGATCCACCCGCCTCAGCCTCCCAAAGTGCAAGGATCACAGGTGTGAGCCAAAGTGCCCAGGGAGATTAGCATTTCCATCAGTGGACTCCATAAGGAAGATCTGCCCTCATCCAATGTGGGTAGGCACCATCAATTGACTAAGGACCTGGATAGAAAGGTGAATTATCTCTTTCTTGGAGCTGGGTCACCCCCCTTCTCCAGCAACTGGAAAGATCGCAGTTACCAAAACTGAGACAGGAAAGAGGACAAATGGCAATGGTTTGAGGTAGAGGAATATCAGAGTTCAATTCTGAACACATTAAGCTTCAGATGCTCATTAGTTACCAGACTAGAGACACCAAATGAGATATGCAGTCCTGGAGTTGAATATAAAGTCCTAAAGCCCAGGTTAGAGGTATGGGCTAGAGATCATAAACTTGGGAATAATTAACATACATATATATTTATATTTATATTACATTAACATGTATATAATATTAAAGCTATAGGTTAGAAAAGTAACAATGACAGATTCTTGGGACACTCCATCATTTAGAAGTATGAGGCATCATTAAGAAAGATGAGGCATAACTAACCAAGAAGGCTAAAAGGAGTACTCAGAAATGTAGGAAAAAAACAAGGCATGTGTGTTTCCAAGAATAAGGAATGAGCAACTGTGCCAAATGCTGATGGCAGATCAAGTTAGATAAGGTCTGAGAAAAAAAACGACAGTTGAATTTGGCAACATGGAGGTCACTGTTGTTTTAAAAGGAAAGTTTTCACGGTACAGCAAAGGTAAAAACAAATACAAAAAACTGATTAGAAAAAGTTTAGGAGAGAATAAGAGATGAAAAACTGAAAACAGAAAGTAATTTTGGGTCAGGTGTGGTGGCTCACATCTGTAAATCCAACATTTTGGGAGACTAAAGTAGGAGGATCACTTGAGCCTAGAAATTTAAGAGCAGCCTGGGTAACACAGTGAGAACCTGTCTCTACAAAGAATAAAAACAAATAAAAATTAGCCAGACTTGGCGGTATGTGCCTGTGGTCCCAGCTACTGGGAAGACTGAGGTGGGAAGATTGCTTAAACCCAGGAGATTGAGGCTGCAGTGAACCATGATCATGCCACTGTACTCCAGCCTGGGTAGGAGTGAGACTCTGTCTCGCACACATAAAAATAAAGTAATTTTGTTGTGAAAGGGTAAAGATAAAGCTTTTTTGATTTGGGTTTTTTGTTTGTTTGTTTTTGGTGGGGGGGGGGGGGGGAGGTGACGCCTTTTTAAGAAAAGTTGTATCTGGCCAGGCATGGTGGCTCATGCCTGTAATCCTAGCACTTTGGGGAGCTGAAGCAGGTGAATCACTTGAGCCTAGAAGTTCAACAGTAGCCTGGGCAACATGATGAAACCCCATTTCTACAAAAAAATAAAAGAAATGAGCCAGGCATGGTGGTACACACTGGGGGGTCCCAGGTACTCAAGTGGCTAAGATGGGAGGATCACTTGAAGCCAAGAGGTTGAGGCTGCAGTAAGCCATAATGGTATCATTGCTCTCCAGCCTGGGTGAAAGAGTAAGACCCTATTTCCAAAAAAAAAAAAAAAAGAAATAAAGAAAAAGAAAAAGAAAAGAAGTACCTTTACTATCTAGAACATGCCATTTTGTATTACTGTCAATTTTGTACAAGTCTGTTTCTACACTGATAAGCCAGTAATGTATCTGAGAGCAGGAACTGTATCATGCAGCTTCTACAACTAACTGTAAGTGTGGACAAGTTATTTCACACTACTATGGGATTTCAGTTTTTTTTGTAAAATATTGGGACAATCTAGAGAGTTGATAATTTTGAAGATCCATTCTAGTTCTGACATTTGATTTTATATATAGCCTCTCCAAGTTCTCAGAATAGTATCTATAGAACTGAGAACAAAAAATCAAACTGAGGCTACACTTAAAACAAGTCTCCTTGGCCAGGCGCAGTGGCTCACGCCTGCAATCCCAGCACTTTGGGAAGCCGAGGTGGGTGGATCACGAGGTCGGGAGTTCAAAACCAGCCTGGCCAAGATGGCGAAACTCCGTCTCTACTAAAAATACAAAAAAATTAGTCAGGCGTGGTGGTGAGCGCCTGTAATCCCAGCTACTAGTGAGGCTGAGGCAGAGAATTGCTTGAACCCAGGAGGCAGAGGTTGCAGCGAGCCAAGATCACGCCACTGCACTCCAGCCTGGGCAACAGAGCAAGACTCCATCTCAAAAAAAAAAAAAAAAAAAAAACCGTCTCCTCATCCAATTGTTATAAAATTTGCTAAGGTAACACATAAAGTTAACAGGTACCCAGAATAACATAGAAGTTTTATAAAATCCACGAAAATTTAATTATACATATTATGCTTCACTAATAAAATGTAGAAATATGGCCGAGAAGGGTGGCTCACGCCTGTAATCCCAGCACTTTGGGAGGCTGAGGCGGGCAGATCACGAGGTCAGGAAACAGAGACCATCCTGGCTAACACATGAAACCCCGTCTCTACTAAAAAAAACAAAAAACAAAAAAAATTAGCCGGGCGTGGTGGCGGACGCCTGTAGTCCCAGCCACTCGGGAGGCTGAGGCAGGAGAACGGCATGAACCCAGGAGGCGGAGCTTGCAGTGAGCCAACATCACGCCACTGCACTCTAGCCTGGGCAACAGAGGAAGACTCTGTCTCCAAAAAAAAAAAAAAAAAAAAAAAAAAGCAGAAATACCACACTAACATTCTAGAAACATTCTTTTTATCTTATAGCAGTAGGATATTTCAGCAAATGGGCTGTTAGCACACAAGTTCAAAAACGATCATCTTAAATACACCAAAATTTCAGTTCTTAAAATAAAAAAGACAACTACCTTTGCCATTAGTAAAATTTAAAGTAATATCATAGAGGGCAACCCTCTTATTTTAAAGTAGGCTGATTTAGAATGCCTGTCTATTTTTATTTGATATTTATTTACTTACTTTTTTTTTTTTTTTTTTTTTTGAGACAGAGTTTCTTGCCCAGGCTGGAGTGCAATGGCGCGATCTCGGCTCACTGCAACCTCCACCTCCTGGGTTCGAGTGATTCTCCTGCCTCAGTCTCCCAAGTAGCTGGGATTACAGGCATGTACCACCACGCCCAGCTAATTTTTGCATTTTTAGTAGAGACAGGGTTTTACCATGTTGGCCAGGCTGGTCTCGAACTCCTGACCTCAAGTGATCCGCCTGCCTCAGCCTCCTAAAGTGCTGGGATTACAGGCGTGAGCCACTGCACCCAGTGATATTTATTAACTACCTGTAAAACAAAGATTCTATTTATAAGGAGATTAAGAAAAAACAGGGCCAGGTACAGTGTCTCATGCCTGTAATCCCAGCACTGAGGTGAGAGGATCACTTGAGGCCAGGAGTTCAAGACCAGCCTGGGCAACACAGTGAGACCCTATCTCTACAAAAAATAAAACAATTAGCCCAGTATGGTGGTGCAAGCCTGTAGTCCCAGCTACTCAGGAGGTTGAGGCAGAAGATTCTCCTGAGCCCAGGAGTTTGAGGTCACAATAAGCTACAGTTGTACCACTGCACCCACCCTGGGTGAGACAGCAAGACCTTGTTTCTAAAAAAAAACACAAGAAAGAAAAGAAAAAACTTAGTATTATGGTTACAATTCTCATAAATAGAAGCACTCAATGTTAAATGTTAAGTCATAATGTCCTACGGACTGATGACTGACTTGGCTTAACCTTTTGCTTTAGGCCTGAATCACAGAACCCTTAGCTCCCAAAATGATTTTAAAAAATTACCCCTGCTATTATTACTTTTGCTCTTTGGTAAAAGAGAAAACAAATATAAAGAGAAAAGAAAGGGAATTTAAGGACACATTAAAAAAATGTGAACTTTAACTTCTCTTAGTTACACTTCTGGTCATAACAGAAATGAGGAAGCTAACATTAGCAACTAGCCGTGTAGCCTCATGATTAAGAACATGGGGTTTGGAGTGGGTGACCCAGGCTGAGTCCTAATTCTACTACTGACTAGTTGTATAACGTAGAGCTACTTAAACTCTCTAAGCCTCTGTTTTCACATCTGTGAAAGGGACAGTTAAAATCCTTATTTCACAAAATAATTCATTTAAATTACTTGTTATAGTGCCAGGACACATAGTATATTCTCAAATACATAACGAAAAGTGGCAAATAAACAAGCTGCAGTACATCCATACTTAGCAATAAAATGGAGCTAACTATTGATAAATACAACTTAGATGACAATCAAAAGCGTTATGCTGAGTGAAAAAAGCCAGGGTCAAAGGGTTACATACTGCAGGGGTCCTCAACCCCAAGGCAGGCGAGCATCACCACCTGAGCTCCACCTCCTGTCAGAGCAGCCAGAGAATTAGATTCTTATAGGAGAGGAAACCCTACTGTGAACTGTGCATGCAAAGTATCTAGGTTACGCGCTCCTTATGAGAATCCAGTGCCCAGTGATTTGGGGTGGAACAGTTTTATCCTGAAACCATCCCACCCACTTCTGTGGAAAAATTGTCTTCCATGAAACTGGTCCCTGATGCCAAAAAGGCTACGGACCACCGAATACTGTATGATTCTATTTACATAACATTTCTTGAAGAGACAAAACTACATTGATGGAGGACAGATCAGTGGTTGCCAGGGATATAGATTAGGGGGAGGGTGTGACTACTGAGAGAGCATGAGGATTTTGGGAAGTGATGAATTGTTCTACATCCTGATTATGGTGATGGTTACACAAACCTAGACATGTGTCAAAATTCACAGAGCTGTACATAAAAAAGTCAACTTTAATTTATGATAATTTGAAAAATAAAATGAAATTTTAAAAAACCTCCAATAGCCCCAAAACTCATTAATTCAGTCCATAATCACAAAAAAACAAGAGACACAATCAAATTGACGGACATTCTACAAAATACCTGTTACTCTTCCAGACTGTCAAGGTCAAAAAGGAGATTTGAGGGGATAAGAGAGATAACAATTAAGTGCAGTGTGGTATATCTTGGACTAGATCCTGGAACAGAAAAAGGACATTAGTGGAAAAGCTGAGAAAATCCTAATAAAGTCTACAGTTAATAGCACTGTACCAATGTTTCTTAGTTTTGATCACTATACTATGACTGCATAAGATGTTAACATCAGTGGACACTGGATAAAGAATATACAGGACCTCTTTGTGCTATTTAAGAAACTCTTTTCTAAACTTAAAATCACTTCAAAATAAGTTTTAAAAAAAATGCCAGCATCTTTAAGAAAGAGTAAAGTCTGTAATAATTTCATAAAGCAAAAATACATTTCTTTCAAAAACAAACTGATGCCATCATGCATACTTTGATTAAAATGGTTTTACCTATACTAAGATTATATGTTATCTGAAAGTGATAAAACAGACTCCACCATATATTATGCGACTTATTAGCCATACTCATTGCCAGCATACATGCTTATAACTTTTACAATTCTATCATTTGATTTCCCAATTCAAGAATAATTTATTTTTAAAGGAATGTCTCAAATACTACCCCTTAATATTCCTATTGAAAAAAAAAAAAAACCTTCACTGGTCTATCAGCACCCATAGAATAAATTCCAATACAAAACATTTATCCATCTTGACTTCAGTCTACCTTACTATGCCTTACCTCTAGGCATTCCACCCCCCAGCATGTACTCCACAATCTGGCTCTGTCCTGTTTAAGTAAAGTGTATACTTTTCAAATATTTCTTAGACTCTATAGGAGATATTATTTATTTATTTATATTTTTTGAGACAGAGTCTCACTCTGTCACACAGGCTAGAACGCAGTGGCACGATCTAGGCTCACTGCAACCTCTGCCTCCCAGGTTCAAGGGATCCTCCTACCTCAGCCTCCTGAGTACCTGGGATTACAGCTGCATGCCATCACACCTGGCTAATTTTTGTATTTTTAGTAAAGACAAAGTTTCACCATGTTGCCCAGTTTTAACTCCTGACCTTAAGGAATTCGCCTGCCTGGGCCTCCCAAAGTGCTGGGGTTATAGCCTTTTCTTTGAGACAAGGTCTCCATCTGTCACCCAGGCAGGAGTGCAGTGGTGCAAACACAGCTTACTGCAGCCTTCATCTCTAGGGCTCAAGTGATCTTCTCACCTCAGCCTCCCGAGTAGCTGGGATTATGGGCACACCACCACGCCCAGCTAATTTTTTAATATTTTGTAGTGACAGGATACCACTATGTTACCCCAGCTAGTCTCAAATTCTGGGCTCAAGCAATCCTCCCACCTCAGCCTGCTAAAGTGCTGGGATTACAGGCGTGAACTACCACGCCCAGCCGAAGATATTTTTTAATTCAAGTTTTTCCTTTAAAAAAAAAAAAAAAAAAAAAAAAGAACCCCAATTGGCACCCTGTCACACACTGCAACCCCAACTACAACTACTATTCATTCTCACTCCCTGCTTTTCACAGCCCAACTTCCTCAAAAGATGTGTATATACTGTCCTTACCTACTCCATTTCTTCATCTCCCACTCATTCTTCAACCTAGCCTAATCTAACTTAATCCTGCCCCTATTATGCCACTAAATCTAACTAAAGTCAATGACCTCCCAGGGCTAAATCCAGTTAACACTTTCAGAACTTGTTGTGTTAGGCCTATCACTTTAAGCACTTCTTTGGCTTCTCTGATAACACTCTCACCTGATTTTGCCTCAATTCTAGACAGCTCTTTCTCAGTTTTCTCTGCCCCACCTCCTCACCACTTACCACTGGAGGTCCTAAAAGCTCAAAGTCTTCTTACTCCAGACTCTCCCAAGACAAATAGCAATTTCTAGGGCTTCAAACTACCAAGTCACAGTATCAAGGTGAAAATCATTTATCCTCAATTACCCTTGACAATTCCCTTAAGTTCACCCTTTAAGTACACTTTACCATATGAACAGCCCACAATGGCAGCCAATATACAATCTCATCCAACATTCAAACACCATACTAAACAGGTAGCTTATAGTTAAAGACCAAGGGTACCAAAAAGTACATCATTTTTCTTGCTCCTATGCCATTCCACCTCCATAATCCCTCATTTAGAACCCATCAATATCTGCCCACTCTGCTGAAGATAAAAATCAAAATATTTAACATGGCCTAGAATGTCTTATATTATTTGATACCTTGCAGCCTTATCTCCCATCACATCTTACTTTCTACATTACTGCCCTCCAGGCCTTTCATTTCCCAAAGTATACCCTTTCTTCCTTGCAGAGCATTTGCAAAATGCTACTCCCTCAATCTACTCTGTCTTCCCTTTTCTCCCTTTCTCTTATATAAGGCTTAGTCATCCTTTGGGTCTCTACAGAAACATCATGTCCTTAGGGAAGCCTTCTCAATCCAGCCCTTCCCCACAACTTGCTAGGGGTCTCCCTGCCACGCATGTACACTTAAGCACACTTTTTACTTGTTCAATCAATGTCTGTCTCTCCCACTAAACTGTAAGCTTCATGAGGATCTTGTCAGGTTTTATCATTGTTTTATCCCAGCACCTAACACTCACATATTGGTGAAATAAGAAACTGCATCATTACAGATGCTTTTTACCCTCATAAATAATGAGCATACAGTATCCAAATACAAATTGAAATCTGCTTTTTAAAATTATTTAATTGGGGTAAAGTAGAACAAAATGTATCATCTTAATCGTTTTTAAGTACACAGTTCAATAGTCTTTAGTGCATTCACATTGTGGTGCAACAAAACTCTTTTCATTTTTCAAAGCTGAAACTCTGTATCCATTAAACAGTAACCCTCCATTCTCCCTTACCCGCAGTTCCTGGCAACCACCATTCTACTTAAGTCTCTGTGAGACTATTCTAGATACCTCATATAAGGTGAATCATGTAGTACTATCTTCTTCGTGACTGGCTTATTTCACTTAGCATAATGTCCTCAAGGTTACGTAGCATGTGTCAGAATTTCCTTCCTTTTTAAGGCTGAATCACATTTCATCGTATGTACACAACATACTTTATTTAACCATTCATCCACTGATTGATCTTTGGGTTGCTTCTACCTTTTGGTAACATAGTAAGTATTTCTTATTGTAATGCTGCTAAGAACAACGGTATACAAATATCTCTGAGACCCTGTTTTCAATTATTTTGAGTATATATCAAGAAGCAGAATTGCTGGATGATAATTCTCTTTCAAAAAAAAATTTTTTTTTGAGACAGAGTCTTGCTCTATTGCCCAGTCTGGAGTGCAGTGGCACAATCTCGGCTCACTGCAACCTCCGCCTCCCAGGTTGAAGCGATTCTTCTGCTTCAGCCTCCCAAGTAGCTGGAACTACAGGTACCCACCACTACACCCGGCTAATTTTTGTATTTTTAGTAGAGACGGGGTTTCACCATATTGGCCAGGCTGGTCTCGAACTCCTGACCTCGTGATCCACCCACCTCAGCCTCCCAAAGTGCTGGGATTACAGGCGTGAGCCACTGCGCCTGGCCTCTTTCAAATTTTTTAGAAAGTGCCATCCTGTTTTCCATTATGGCCAGACCATTTTACATCCCCACCAACACAGGCATTCTTGTACAAGAGTTTCAATTTTTTCACATCCTTGCCAATACCTGTTATATTCTGTTTTGTTTTGTTTTAATAGGACCCATTCTAATGAGTATCAGGTTGTGACTGCTTTCACATAAACTTTATGTGCCTTCATTTTCCTACAAATTTGTGGCAAAAAGCCATCTAAAAATATGTTCCATAAACAGATAACCTTCTAGAAGGTAATGGCAATGCAAAAGAAAAAACAGTTTTTCAAAGTCGCATTTTAAGGGACAGTAACATTGTAGTTCATTTTATGCCATTGAAATGGCATAAAAACAAAGGAAAAAAAAAAAAAAGGAAAGGCATTCCCACTCATATCTGAAATTCTCTGATGAAACCTGCCTGCATGGAGCTCCGAATTCCTTAAGCAAGCTTATGTTTTGCCTCCCTTCAGGATACTCCTCCTTCACTACCGCCCCCGATTCATGCGCCGGGACACCTTCTCCCATTCTCTTTGCCTGTGGCTGTACCTTTCCTTTCTATTTCAGCTCTGTGCACCTTGGCATTAGAGTGTATCAATGATAAACACAGATGTTTGAACAGCAGGGGTAAAATGAATCCCATCACAACCTTGAAAAGTTGAATTAAATGTTTGATTAAAACTGAAAATGAAACACACACGCACACACACACACACACACACACACACACACACACACACAACCTGAAAACGGACAAAAAAGCTTCATATAGAGCAATATATCAACACATCCTAAATCAGAAATGTATCTTAGTCTCTGGACTCTAAATTAAAAAAAACTTTAAGTAATAAGATTAAACTACAAATATATATTTAAGACAATCTAGAATGATTCTCTGGATCGAAAAGTCACTAGGCTAGACACCTTCCCACAAATTTAAAATAAAGCACAAAAATCTTTTAAATCAAAGGTTATATATTCAATAGTGATTAGTCTGCATCCAAAAATAAAAGATGTTTTCAAGTTTGCATACACACAAAATTTACACAATAGTTGTTACTGCTTTTTCAAAGTTCGAGTCATCTACATTAGAAGTACTTTTCTTTTTCTTTTTTTTTTTTGCGACAGAGTCTCACTCAGTCTTTTGCCCAGGCTAGAGTGCAATGGCGTCATACTGACTCACTGCAACCTCCACTTTCCAGGTTCAAGTGATTCTCCTGACCGGCCCTCCAAGTAGCTGAGATTACAGGTATGCACCACCATGCCCAGCTAATTTTTGTATTTTTAGTAGAGACGGGGTTTCATCATGTTGGCCAGGCTGGTCTCGAACTCCTGACCTCAAGTGATCCACCCACCTCAGCCTCCCCAAGTGCTGGGATTACAGGCGTGAGACACTGCACCTGGCCAGAATTACTTTTCAAAGAAGAAAATGTTTTAGTATTTACATTTGTGAAAATGAACTCAGGAGTCAACACTTCCATTAATCCTGAAATAGTAACCATTATAGCATAAAAATATAGAAAGATATTGTGTGATAAAGTTTCTTAAGTGTTGGTTAAATATTAAACTAAAAATGTATTTACATAAGTTCATTGTCATTTATAGTTTTAAAAAGGATATCATAGCAAAACCATTAAAGAAGGTTAGAAAACAAATATATCTTCAAGTTTACTGACTCTTCATTCAATACCTAGGTGAAGAGTAACTAGATCACCAAGTATTCTGAAAGTTACTTTCCTTGGCCGGGCACAGTAGCTCACACCTGTAATCCCAGCACTTTAGAAGGCCAAGGTGGGAGGATCACTTGAACCCAGCATTTAGAGTTTGCAGTGAGCCATGATCATCACACAGCACTCCAGCCTGGGAGACAGAGAGACTCCCTGTCTCAATAAATAAATAAATGAGTCAATATTTAAAAATAAATTTAAGAAAGTAAGTTACTTGTCTTAAACTGTATCTAAATAATACTAACCTAATCTAAATAATTTAAATTATATGGCAATTTACCTTGTAGACCTACATAAACATGTGCACTTTCATCATAGTCTACTTCACTTACAATTACACAGTACTGTTTGTAGAATATAAGATATACACGTTAGCAAAAAATAATTTTGAAAAGTTACCCACAACTCCATATATTTACTTTGAAAAGGTTAAATAAAACCAAACACTTAAAGTTTATTGCATTTGTCAAACTACATTTTTCAGAAGAACTGTCTCAGAGAAATATTTAAATAATGAAAATCACCAGGCACAGTGGCTCACATCTGTAATCTCAGCACTTTGGGAGGCTGAGGCAGGAGGATCACTTGAGGTCAAGAGTTTGAGACCAGCCTGGCCAATACAGTGAAATCCCATCTCTACTAAAACTACAAAAATTAGCCGGACATGGTGATGCATACCTGTAATCCTAGCTACCTGTGAGGCTGAGGCATGAGAATTGCTTGAACCCAGGAGGCGGAGCTTGCAGTGAGCCAAAATCATGCTACTGCACTCCAGCCTGGGTAACAGAGTGAGACTCCGACTCAAAAAAAAAAAAAAAAAAAAAAAAAAATTAAGATCATTAACATTATAGTTGACCATTAGTACATTACCAAAATGTAAGGTCCTATGGTGAAGTATCAGGTCCCTATGGTGAAGCATCAGTGGCAAGGGGGTCAATCAATGATTCATCTGTTCTCCTCAGTGTGGATATCACCTTCTTAATGAAGGCACAATTGCTGACCTCAGAAGGCTGCTTCAGCCCACTTCTGCTTTACTGGTGACACAAATTTCAAGCCCTAAATGGCTATCCCACCCCTTCTGACACCTCTGGGAATTCAAGTGTGTAAGACATTCATAACATTATTGGCTGTAAACAGCTCATCTCTTGGGAAAGTTTTATTTGGTCATGAGTCCAAAACTGAAACATTTCCTGAGCTGCAGTGAGCAAATAAGTATTTCACAATCACCATTTTATTTTGATTCAAGGTAGTTTATGAAACTACCAAAACAGTATAATTTGTGAGCAGAGTGTCCTTCTAAATAAGTAGCATAATATAACCCAAACTCATTTGTATAAATACAATTAAGGCAATCCGTCCAAAACAGAGAGAACTTTTAACAACTAAAACCAAATCCACAAAAAAACAAGGCAAGAAGGCCACTTTCACTTAGCCAAAAAAGGGTATAGTGGGATGTTGGATATATTTCTCAAAAAATACAACTCTCAAGGATAATACCATATGTCTTATAAAATGGGATGAAAAAAATCAGTACAACAAAAGGGACAAAAGACTATTTCACAACAGGCCTACATGCCACAATATTTTAAAAAATCAATCCTTTCACATGAAATTTCTGGAGCAAAGAAGTACCATCTAAAAAGCATTCTTGAATCATTGCAGCTTTCTAAAACTACTGGTTCCATTTTAGATTCCCTTTATTTAAAAGCCTTAGAAAAAGTTCAGAGAACAAACTAATTTCAAGCTTTCTATTTCATGAGCATCACTGCGCGCACCAACGTGGAAGAACCAAAGCCAGTTCTAAAACAGTAAATCACAAATGAATGAAACTTTAATTCTTGATGGTTTTAGTCTTGATATTTTGTCCACAAGGTGGCAGTCTCATAGTATTAACTTGTTCATGGAGTCAATGCACAATTTCAGAGTTCAAAAGCCACAGACACATGCAGGTATGCAATAAATTTACTAGCTGGCCAATGCTAAGAGTAAAAACTGCCAGTCCCCTCCAATAAAATCTGTGCTTCATAACTTCTCTATTTCTGTTAGAAATATTTACTTTCTGAAGTCGTAGATTTTTCCTTCAGTGTTATCTCTTGTATCTGATCCTTTCTATTCTGCTGCCACCACCCTATTTAGGGAGAGAGTAGAAGCAAGGAGAGCTGTTAGGAGATTATTATTGGACTGCTGGAAGTCTGTTACCTTTGTCAAGGCCTAATGGAGAGGGAACAGGAAAGGGACAGTAGAGACGGAGACCACAGATATAATCCTTCCATCCTCCAGTTCAACCTGCACGTTACTACCAAATTCGTTTCATTAAAACATTCCTCGTATTATCAGAAATCTCTTTCCCTAACTAAACTCCTTAGCTCCAAATCCAGGGGGCTTCCAAAATCTCCTTGTCAAGGGTCTTCGTAAAATAAACTTTGTTTTGCTTTATACAGACTTTGCCACTTCTTGATTTTCATTCATTCATTCAAATGTTCTCTGAATGTTTACCAGGTGCCAAGCCCTGCTTCAAGTCTGATGATACAGAGGAAAACAAGTCAAAGCCCCTGCCTCCAAAGTTACACTCCTGACAGTACAGTCTATGAGCTGGAGGAGGATATGTCCCCAGACACTTCCAGCTCTCTGCAGGTGAGAGGTATGGTTCTTCCTAAGTATGAGCCATTGGAGGCACACTAGGCATCGGGAGGATAGTAAAAACACATTTTCCACTACAGACCCTAATCTATTTTCACAGCCTTATTTCCCATTCTTATCCTACTTGCAACCTCAGCTCCGTTAAAATGTGCTAGTAACTGTTGGTGTACCTCTGCTCCTGCTTGCTTCCTCTCAATGCCTTATTCCCGTCCCTGTCTCTACTAGCAAAAGCCTAACCAGCCTTCAAAGTTTACCTCGAATGCTGCCTCCCACAGGAGGCCTTTCCTTATTCCCCTCACACAAACTCAGATGTGGATTTTGAACACCATCAAACACTTATGATCCCTGGCTTAGTCCCTCTGAGCATGTATCACACTATGTATTATATCATAGTTATCTGTATACTTATCTAACCTCCTCCATCAGTTATTTACTGAGCACTTGCCACATCTGTGGAACTAACTAGGAGCTAAAGTTTCCCCATTAAATTACTCCATTATTATTTTAATTTTCATTTTCTAGAGACAGGGTCTCACCCTGTTGTCCAGGCTAGAGTTCAGTGGTGCGATCACAGCTCACTGCAGCCTCAACCCCCCAGGGTTCAAGCAATCCTACCACCTCAGCCTCCTGAGGAGCTGGGACTCCAGGCATGCACCACCACACCAGCTAATTTTTGTATTTTTTTTCTGTAGAGATGAAGTTTCACCATGTTGCCCAGGCTGCTATTATTTTAAAACAGATAATATCCAAATGATAAATGTAAAATCTAGAGATCAAATATTCTATTTGGTTTTTATTGCTTCAATCTTTTTTAAGAGGTTGGTTGAGATAAAACTTACATACCATGAAGTTTATCTATTTAAAGTGTACAATTCAACATTATTTAGTGCATTTATAGAGTTATAGAGCTATCACTGTAATCTATTTTAGGACTTTCAATCACCCTAAATTTACTATCCACATTGGCAGTCACCTCACCCCAAACCTCCCTATCCCCTCTAATCTAAGGCAACCACTAATCTACCCTCTTTCTCTATAGATTTGCCTATTTTGGATATTTCATATAAATGGAATAAAAATGTGGTCTTTCATTCCTGGCTCCTTAGTGTAATGTTCTTGTGATTGAGTACCTCGTCCCTTTTTATTCCCAAATAGTCCACTATGTGGATACACTACATTTTACCTATTCACCCTATTCACTCATCAGCTGAGGGACATTCAGGTTGTTTCTACTTTTTGCTTATGAATAATGCTGCTATAAACATTTGTGTACAAGGTTTGGTGTGGGCATGTTTTCATTTCTACTGGGTACATACCTAGGAGTGGAAATACTGGGTCATATGGTAACTGTTTAACATTTTGAGGAACTGCTAAACTGTTTTCCAAAGCAACTGCACCATTCTACATTTCCAGCAGCACCGTATGAGGGTTCCAACTTCTTTACTATTGTTTGAATCTTTACTACATACAGAACAAGAACGATCTCATTATATGATATCCTTGCCTTCAGGGAACTTATATTGACAGAATAAGACAAGAAATAAACAGAAACAAATAAACAGGTCAGTTTCAGATACTAAGAAAATGAAAAAAAAAGTCATAAAGTAACCAGAAAGTAACCAAGGAAGAGGGATCTCAAGCTAAGGTGGTCAGAACAGATGTCTCTGAGAAGGTAATGTTGACCTGAGATGTGCAGAGCTAGATGGGGAATATTCCAGGCAAAGGAAAAAGGCAAGTAACGAAACTCCGAGACAAGTATAAGTTTGGCATGGCAAAAAGGAAGCCTTCGTAGCCAAGATACAATGAAGTGGTACATAAGGTAGGACCTGAGGTTACGAGGGTAGGGTCCAGATAATGTTGGACCTCCGAGACCATGATAAGGTCTTCAGATTTTAGCTGAAATGCAGTAATTGTTTTAAAATCCCTTCTACTTCTTTAAATACCAGCGTTCATCTCGGCAAACATTTACTGAACTTTCATGTCTTTGTTTTTTTTTTTTTTAAGAGACAAGGTCTTCCGGTCTTGCTCTGTCACCTGGAGTGTAGTGGCGCCATCACAGCTCTCTGCAGCCTTGAACTCCTGGGCTCAATGGAGCCTCCCACCTTAGGCTTGCAAGTAGCTAGGACTACAGGCATGTGCCATCACACCTGGCTAATTTTTTTATATTTTATTTTTGTAGAGACAGGCTCTTGTTATGTTGTCCAGGCTCTCTCACTTTTTTTTCGTCTTTTTTTTTTTTTCCCCTGAGGTGGAGTCTGGCTCTGTCTCCAAGGCTGGAGTGCAGTGGCATGATCCTGAGATCCTGGCTTACTGCAATCTCTGCCTCCAGGGCTCAAGCGATCTTCTCACCTCGGCCTCCTGAATAGCTGATACAGGTGCAGCGTGTGCCACGACGCCTGGCTAATTTTTGGTATTTTTGGTAGAGATGTGATTTCGCCATGTTGATCCGCCTGCCTCAGCCTCCCAAAGTGCTAGGATCACAGGCATGAGCCACCACACCCTGCCTCTTTCATATATCTTCTAATTACACCTAACAGTAGCAAATATTAAAGAGGTTATTTGGGTAAATCAACAGCACTCAGTGTCACTAATTTATGGCCCAAGAGAGAGCTCCTAAAATATGCCTGCCAATGGCACAAGTGTAAGAATGAATCCTCACAAATTGATCACCTAGCCTTAACCAATTTAAAATACATGTCTTACTGACAGTAACGAGGAGCTGTCTTCGAATACCAAGTTCACTTTCAACAAAGCAAGACAGATCATTCTCATACTTTAAACCTAGATTTCATTCCTATAAAATTAATTCTAATTAACTGATTGCTTTTCTCCATTCTATTAATTACAAATTAATATTCAACTCCTAAACATAAAATCTACGGACACAAAACATTCTACGTTTCTTTATTGCTTGAATCTTCTAAAACAAGAATTTTTCACATGCCACTGCTATCTTTGGGTTTTCCAAGAGACAGAAATGGTTTAAAAAATTTTTGTGACATAAAATGTCACTCCTTGATAAAAGAACCTGTTACCTACTCAAAATTTTATCAAGTTAAAATTCCTTTCTACATTCCCAGCTTGATCTCCCATGGCCCTCCCTGCAGGCACTCTGTGCTCCTGCCAAACCGACTACTTGCCAGCCTCATACTTGTTCCCCCTACCTCAGCTTTATGATTCACATTCCCCAACAGGAGAAATCCAACCAGTTCTTCAAGGTCCACTCTCCCCTCTAGGTTTCTTCTCCAATTCTTTCCCTAGAGCAGAACCGATTCCTCACCTGTTACTCCAGTAGCACTTCTACAACTCAGACGTTGCCTTATGACATTCTATGTAACGCACAACTACACGAAAGAGAAATCTGTGTTTTATACAGAGATGATCCAACTACTTCCTTTGTGTTTGCCCCCAGGTATACAGTACAACTATTTGCAATTACCGAGTGCACAGTTGAAAATAACATCCATTTTAGCACCATTTGGTACAATGTGGTAAACTCATGACAAAATGCAAGGTCAATGCCTGGCATGGTGGCTCACGCCTGTAATCCTAGCACCTAGCACTTTGAGAGGCCGAGGCAGGTGGATCACCTGAGGTCAGGGGTTTGAGACCAGCCTGGCCAACATGGTGAAACTCTGTCTCTACTCAAAATACAAAAATTAGCCATGTGTGGTGGCGGGTGCCTGTAGTCCCAGCTACTTGGGAGGCTGAGGCACAAGAATAGCTTGAATCTGGGAGGTGGAGGTTGCAGTGAGCTGAGATCACGCCAGCCTGGGTTACAGAGGGAGATGTCTCAAAAAAAAAAAAAGGTCAAAACTTAAGGCCTCTCTGGGGACAATTAAGGCAGAGCTATCCGAGTTATCTTTCCTTCTTTCCAAATTTTCAACCACTGTTATAATTCTTTAGTAACTGCTTCTTAATGACACACTATTACTTATTTAAATGAAACTTCCACTTTCATTATCTATTCAAGAATCACTCAACAATTCTTGTAACTCTATTTAAAATTTGTGAGTGATATGTGTTATCGAAAATGTATGGCTCTAAAGCCAGAGAACAGAGAAGCTGAAAAGTCTCATCACACAGCTAATCACAGAAACCAAAATATTATTCCATTCAGTATTCTATCCACTAGCTAACATGAAGAACCCAAACATCAGTAAATCCAAAAGCATCTGGTGGTGCTTGGTGTGTAGCAAATACACAAATATTTGAATTAATGAAGATGATTTAAAATACTTAGGCTTTTTCTTTTCTTTTTTTTTTTTAACAAGGTAAGCCTAACTAATCCTTAATCACGCAGATCACATTAACAAATTTACTGTGCAGTTAAAGCTACAAAATAGTCTGGGAACACACATACTAACAACCAAAACATCTGCTCTCAGTAATGGCACTGACTAGAAACTCATCTACAAGAGTCACTTTTTCCTTCTTCGTTTGTTCCCAGAGGCCCAATAGACTAAACATTATAGCTCACCCTATTTTCTAATTTCAGCTTGCATTTAAGATAACGCTTTTGTTTCATTTACAGCTCACATGAGGCTGACACAGCTGCCCCTTCTTTGTAATAAACACAGGGCTTCTATATTTAAAAATACAGTGAAACGTTGTTTTAACGTCCCGTCCCCAGTCTCCAGCTAATTTTCTCTTTCCCAAGCCCCATCTCCACCCCAAGATGTGTTGTTGTTGTTGTTGTTGTTGTTGTTTTTAATCAAGTTTTTTTTTTTAAATCAACGGCGCTCAAAATGTTAGACCCTTTAGGAAGTCGATTTACTTATTTAAAGCCATCTCATCATAGTGGTATTTTTCTTCTCCACAGCTTGTGGTGTTTATAAAGGGAAAGAAAAAAGATTCTCGTTCCCAAAGGCCTTTTTTCGAGGGTACTTTCCGTGACCGCGACCAGCACCCCTAATGTCAAGTTGGGACGACCTCGCGAGCCGGCCTCGCGCTTGCACGGGCGCCGCGGGTGGAGACGCGAGCGCACACGCGGCGGAAAGGGGCGCCGGGCGGCTGCGCTGCCGGGAAAGCGCGCCCCCCGGGAGGGCGCGGAAAGCACAGTGTGTTCCGTGGGGCCTGGCAAATACCCTGTGGGCAGAGGACCACTAGAGGTATCGGCCCGGGCGCGGGCTCCGCGGCGCCCAGGGCAGGGGGCCAGCTCGTCCCGCATTGGAAGAGTCGCAAGGGCGGCCGAAGAGGGTGTGGGCCGGCGGGGGGCGCTGGGAGGAGATAACGCAAGGCCAGAGTTAATCATCACCTCCCGGGCGTCTGGAAAACTACGGGCCGGAGGGGCGGGGGAACAGCCCTGGGGAAAGTGAAACTCCCTCCGGGTCCACCAGCCCTGCGAGCCGGAGGCGGGAGGGAGAAGGACCCGGAGCGCATTCCCTTCTCCAGCAGGCACCGTGGGGCACTCGCCACTCTGAAAGCCACAGCCCAGCTCCTGGCGCCACTAACTACAGTAATGCTCATTTTCTACAAACTCACCCAGACAGGGGGACAAGAAAGGAACCAGAACACAAGATTTAAAAAGTGAGCCCTCCAAACCGATAGTTTAAAAAAAAGGAAAAAGGGGGGAAAAAAAAAAAAGCAGCTTTCCCATACCGGGAGTCGAACCCGGGCCGCCTGGGTGAAAACCAGGAATCCTAACCGCTAGACCATATGGGAAGTGCTGCTGTAAGAAACTGCCTTGACCCACCTGACAAGCGTAAGCGCCTCTGCCTCCTTGGCCTCCGCTCGCCACCGCCGTCGCCGCCGCCGCCCACGCGCTCCCGGAGCTAGGGAACAAGCCCAGTCCGAGCGCGCGGGCGTCGCGGGGGAGAGGAGGGGCGGGGCCGCTCCGCCAGAGCAAAGTTTGAGGCGAAGCCTAGCGACTCGCGGCCCCGGACCCCGCAGTTTCACCTCTTTTTTTAAACTCCGCCAGAGGACCCTGACCCACTGGTCCCGGTTGGTCTGCTGGTCAAAGTGCCTGCGGACTAGTTGGCAAAGTTGAGAGCGGCGACTTCTCTGGGAACAGCTGTTTGCGTTGGGGCGGAGGCGGCGCGCGAGCTCCTTGGCCTGGAGCCAGCGAGTCTAGAAGGAGGGTGGAGGTTCTGGGTCCCAGGGGAGGACACAGAGACGGCGGGATGGCGCAGGGGTTTGAGGCTTGAGATCCCGTCCTTCAGCTCAGGTCCCGTCGCGCTTTTGCCCCTTCCCGGTGACCTCAACCCCTTTATACCGACCCCACCTCTTTGGAGCCGGGAGTACCGCCCCTGTAGGGGGAGGGGAGAGGAGGCGATTTCGAACGCGGATTGGATCGTCTGGGCACCCGTAGTTGGGAACGGCGGAACGCTGGTCCCGGGGACTAAGGAAGGTGTCTGGGTAGGAGCGAGGTTCGGGTGGGCCTCGGGCGGCTGGATGAGCCCGACTCGTCCCGCTGAGAGAGCGCGAGTCTGAGTGGAACCCTGGACGACTTGCAGAGCGGCTGGCGCAGTCATGTGAGTTGGGTCTCAGGCCCTGAACAACGAGGTGTTGTTTCTCTGGGCGGCCCCTTCTCGCCCGGGTCTTCCCCTCCTCTCCTCCCGCCCTTCGGCCGGGGGCGTGACGGATGCGTTCTTAACTCGCTCGGGACCGGCCCCAGACCTGCAGGGCCGGTTCTCAGGGCGGGGTAGAAATGTTACCCCGCCGAGCGCCCTGGGGTATGGGGCACGGGCTCTAGGGGGAGGCCGGCGGCCGGTTCAGGGGGCGGGTTGGACGGCCGCGGGTGAAGCGACGCAGTGCTCTCTCCACGACGCTGTCGGGGGTCGTACGCGTCCCTTTGGGCTTCGAAGTCCCTGAACCCTAGGGTATTGTGAAACTGGGGTTGGGCTGCGGCCTCCCCCGCCCACTGGAAGCGGCCAGCCCTGGATAGCGTAATGATTTTTTTTTTTGGTCGGCCGTCTACGAAGTCCCTCGGCTTTTCCAATTCTCTCTTGCTTTGAGGCTCAAGAACAGTTTGTTTTAATTGATAGTCTCGGAGGAACTGCAGTGTTCCCCCAGAGTAGTCTTGTATGTTTTTCTTTTGGTGGGAATAACTTGATTTAAGACAAACTTTATGAGTTTCCTCAGGTCTCCATTACATCAACCACCCCCAAAGCCAGAAAGGACAAATGTTGTCTAAGATGTTCCTTAGTTTTTCGTAACGATGACGGTAACAAGTGAGGAATTTTTGAAAGCCATCTTATTGAAGGGAGTTTTGTAGTGAATTAGGTACAGACTTTTCCTGCTCTGCTGGCAACAGAATTTCAATTGACTGCTCCAACCAGATAAACAATAAAAAACGGCTGTATATAACAATACAAGATTTAGTAGCAGGGGCATGTATTTCAAAATTTAAAAAATGTAAAGCATGCAAAATTTTACCTTTTTAAGTTTTACGTGAGCTTAGCCTTGTTTTCTCCCTTTTTCAGGGCGGACTACTGGAAGTCACAGCCAAAGAAATTCTGTGATTACTGCAAGTGCTGGATAGCAGACAATAGGCCTGTATGATAATTCCGCTATTAGAGATTCTAATAATAATTGTGTTGAATGAAGTACTTTTTTATGTAAACTCAGTTTACAAAGCACTTTTATGCACATTGCTCTTGCATTTTAAAAACATCAAAAGATTTCTGTTTTCTCAGTCCCCTATGAAAGCTGTGAGCCTTCTTCCTTTTCATCAACCTAACTTTGATTATGTATTAAGTGAAATTATTTCTCTGTGGCCTTTAGGGAAATGGGCAATGAGTAGGTCATCTCATTCATGTTTATGAAGCACCTACATTATAACGATAGTGTTCATAGTACTGTCATACACAAAGAATTGTGGAAAGCCTTTAAAATATAAAAGCAACATTTTAGTTTTGTATATTTTCTGCTCTAGAAATAATCAAGTGTATTTAATGCAGAGTTGTATATCTTTAGATGCTTAAATTTGAAAGAACACCATTATTCCCTTTCTCATGAAACAAAGTAACAACTCTCTTAGGTATGTTGTTAGTCTGTCTCATAGTTGAGATCCAGTGTTGAAGATGTAAAGCAAAAAGCACACCACTGATTTTTCTCCCCTCTTGCCTGTCAAAATACTGTGTACCTACCACATAAACACTAAGGTATCTGTTAAATGTATTTTATGTTGATACCCTTTTTACTTGGCAAAGTTGGATGCACAAAGAATAGTAGTCTCATATTTTAATGCTGTGGATTTCTTCTGTAGACGTTTATTTACTGTTATCTGCAGGGTGTTTAGGATTTGGATTTTTTTTGATGTTTTGGTCTTTTTGGATAGTTGCTAAAGTTCTTGACTCTTTTATTTTACCTGGGCTATCATTATAAATAAATACCGTGAATTTTTAAAATCACACAAATCACTTAAAGTCTCTCTTTCTTGGAGGTACCTAGGCTGTAAAATGAATTTTGTGAATTATCTAGAGTAAGTAATCCCTTCCAGTGTAGGATTGGTAATACACATTGAATTGGTAATACACATTGATTTAACCTTTAATTAGTAACAAAGTTAATTTAATTTTGAATGGTCCTTTAATATTGTATTCTTTGTGTAGTGTAATCAACCTTAGGAAACCCAGTGTATGAAAAACAAGAGGATTATCTGCTTTACAAAGTCACACTTTAAAGATGAATTCACGGTAGTATTTTAGAATAGCTCAGTTAATGCATCATATAAGATTTGATTGACAGAACTTATTTTGCAGAGCTTGCCAGGAATTTCTTACTGCATTTAACTAGAAACTTGTAATTTAGGGAGCATTTCTGATTGTTTCATTAGATAATTGCGCTCACTCACCCGCTCCTGTCCCCAGTCATCCAGTTGCCATCACTCCCCATATCATTTTTTTTTCATTTTCTTGCCTATCCTTCCATTGTTTCTACATGCATGTAGACACAAGTTCTTCTTCCAGCATACATAAAAGATAATGTACTGTATATATTGTTCTGAACTATATTTTTAAAAATTGAACAGTATGTAACTGGAGCTCTCTTTGTATCTATACATGAAGAGCTTCTTTTTCTCTGTTACTGTAGCCTATGAGAATGTACCATAGTTTAGCCAATCAGTCCCCTAGAGATGGATACTGTATTGTTATTGCAAACAGTGCTGCAGTCATTAAGCTTGTATATATCATGATTTTGTACATGTGCAGGTATATCTATAGAATAAATTACCAGAAATGAAATTGCTGTGTCAAAGGGTAAATGTATTTGTAGTCTTGATGTTGCCAAATTATCTTCCATAGAAGTTGTACATTTTGAACCATTACCACATTGTATAAAAGCGTTTGTTTATAATTTAGGAGGAATCTTAAAATACGTACTTTTCTCCTAATTTTGAGGAATAAAGCAATAAAATAATTGTTCTCTATGTCCCTCCTTACGACAAATAGAGCAATAAAATTCTAAAGGCTTTTGATGTTGAAAGTTGTTTAAAAATCTTTTGGCTTCATGTCGTGTTTGAGTCCTCATTACAATCATAGTCACTAGATTAGTCATCAAGGGTACCTTGTATTTTTCTCCATTAATAAGGTCGTCATGGTTTATTTTAAGAACCAAAGGAAACCTAGTCAGAGGACATAATAATAAAACAATGTCGTTCCCTAGCGTCATTTGATTAAAAGGGCCAGTTTGCATTAAATTAATGTTTTCATCTTTTCTGCCATTCATTTTAATTTTAATTTTCTCATGTTTATGAGAAAATTGTTTATGTTTACTATGAATTTTATGATGTTTATGTAGTTTTCTTTTGTATTTTCTCTTTTTTCATTTTCAAGAGTGTTGAATTTCATGAAAGAGGAAAGAATCATAAGGAAAATGTGGCAAAAAGGATCAGTGAGGTAATTTAGATTGTTTCTTTGCTAATTTTTCTATGCAAATGTCAGTCCTTTATCTCACTTTCACTGTTATGTATGTCTTACATAGATTAAACAGAAGAGCCTGGATAAGGCAAAGGAAGAAGAAAAGGCATCAAAGGAGTTTGCTGCAATGGAGGCAGCTGCCCTGAAAGCATACCAAGAGGATTTGAAAAGGCTTGGCTTAGAATCAGGTAAAAAAAAAAAAAAAAAAAAAGCAGCCAGCATGTTTTAAAAGTAACATCAGAGGTCATGCTAAGTAAGCTTTGATTGTTTCCATAAAGAGGTTATAAACTCAGTATACTCTCAGTGCTTTTATTATGCATCATGGCCCTGTTTAGACTATGGAAGTTTGTTCATGCCCTTTTGTTGTACTTTTAATGTTTTATCTTTTAACACCTTCATTCATAGCAGCCATACTACTTTGGTAATCCTAGCTCTATCCTAGGTAAGTGGTTCATTTCAGAGACACTTTGAGGTTTTTAGGTATTCTAGTTATTTGGCTAAAAGACACTATGCATTTAAAAAGAGGCCCTGCATTATAATTATAATTCACTGTGTCCATATGGTGAAAATTATGAGTCTTGTATATTTATATGGGTGATTATGTAATGAATTAACCTTTTGTGGACAATTTGCAGATTTTACTACTAGAAGGAAGTTCCAGGTGAAAGACATTATTTAACTAGACTGTGTCTATCTTGTCATTGAATTTAGGCTTTAAACTGGGAAGGTTTTGTGAATAATTCTTCCATATCAAATCGATTTTCCTTAAGCCAAGCATATAGCAGATCTCAGTTGATCTTACGTACTGGTTGTAGTCATCAACATGTGATGGTATTCCTCTAATAAAAACAGCTTTCAATTAAGGTTTTAAGCAGAGTACCAGTTAAGTTAATTGGCATTGTGTTCATTAAATAAGAACAGTTGTAGCCAGACTTTAAAAATGTTATCCTGGACATTGGTAATTAAAAGGTGGGAAAGTTGTTTGGTTCCTTGAGGATAAAGCCATATGTTCATTTTGAAAGGAAAAAGGATTTAGGCATTTCTGGAGAGTTAGGAGTAGGTGAAAGTCCAACTATTATCAATTATATGCATTGAGAGATTCCATTATGCTGCCCTTTGAGCAAATAAATTTTACCATTTTATATTTAAATGGATTTTTCTTATTAAATAT
Organism: Macaca thibetana thibetana; assembly: GCF_024542745.1. Lineage (NCBI taxonomy): Eukaryota > Metazoa > Chordata > Mammalia > Primates > Cercopithecidae > Macaca > Macaca thibetana. The sequence continues at coordinate 19,773,156 of NC_065594.1, forward strand.
TATCATTGCCTTGTTTTTCCAAATAGGATATATATTCCTTTAAACATACAAAAATGCAGTACAAAGAAAAGAGATTTTGAAAACTCACTAACTGTTAAGACCTTTTGCAGACCTCTTCTTTTTTTTTTTTTTTTTTTTTTTTTTGAGACAGAGTTTCGCTCTTTTTGCCCACGCTGGAGTGCAATGGCGCGATCTCGGCTCACCGCAACCTCCGCCTCCCGGGTTCAAGCAATTCTCCTGCCTCAGCCTTCCGAGTAGCTGGGATTACAGGCATGTGCCACCACCCCGGCTAATTTTGTATTTTTAGTAGAGACGGGGTTTCTCCATGTTGGTCAGGCTGGTCTTGAACTCCTGACCTCAGGTGATCCACCTGCCTCGGCCCCCCAAAGTGCTGGGATTACAAGCATGAGCCACCGCGCCCGGCTGCAGACCTCTTCTTTAGATCTTTTTTAAAATTACATATTTTGTGCTGTGGTCTATTTGCCGGTTTTATTTTTTCTCTCAATGATATATCAAATGTATCTTTTCTTTTAAATAATTAGGGAGATAATATCATTTTCATATGGTAGTTAGGAGCAGACTTTGGAGTCAAACAATGTCCTCTTGCTAGTTATAATTTTAGATTATTAAAACTAAATGACATTATGGTATAAATTGCTTACTATGTGAGCACACATAACAAATGTTGAATAAATGGTAGCCACTGTTATTTTGTCTCTGTACTATAATTTATTTAATCTTTTCCTGGTTAACATTTAGGTTGCTTAGCATTTTTCACTAAGATGCATTAAGCATCTTGATGCATGTATCTTTTTACACTTATTTGTCTCTGTAGATTCAGTTTCTAGAAGTTACATTACAGTATCAAAGTGTAAATATATTTTATATTGATAGTTAATACCACATTGTCTCCAGAAATGGACTGATTTACATTTTCACTAGAACAAAAATAAGTTTATTAACCCGTTTTAGGAGTAACTAGCCAATCCTTTGGAAAGTAAAGACATTAAAAACTATTTTTCTCTCTTTTTTTTTGAAGACAGGTCTCGCTCTGTCACCTGGCTGGAGTGCAGTGGCACAATCATGGCTCACTGTAGCCTTGACCTCCCCTGCTTCAGTGGTCCTTCCACCTCAGCTCGCCACCAGTCCCAGCTATTTTTTGGTGGAGACAGGGTCTTGCCATGTTGCCCAGGCTGATCTGGAACTCCTGGCCTCAAGCAATCCACCTGCCTGGGCTTCCCAAGGTGCTGGGATTACAAGTGTGAGCCACCGTCCCCTACCAAAGCTACCCATTTTTTCAAACCAGTGTAAATACCTGATCCATCAAACTAATACTGGATTTGGTCATTCTTTTCAGTACTTACCGATCTTCTGCAAAACAACAGAAAAACATTTCTTTGAATATTAGCAAAAGTAAATGTTAATTGGCTGGGTGCTGTGGCTCATGCCTGTAATCCCAGCAGTTTAGGAGGCCAGAGTGGGAGGATTGCTTGAGCCCAGGAGTTCACGACCAACCTAGCAAGATGGTGAGACCCCACCTCTGCTACGATATAAAAATAAAAAATTAACTGGGCGTGGTGGTACGCACCTGTAGTCCCAGCTACTTGGGATGCTAAAGTGGGAGGATTGCTTGAGCTGAGGAGTTCAAGGCTACTATTGTGGGCTTTGATTGCACCACTGCACTCCAGCCTGGACAACATAAGAAAAAAAAAAAAGTAAAAGTTATCTGAATTGTCTTTGTAATTGTTGTCCATTTTTCTATTAGAATGTTTGATTCATAAAGGATCTTTGTTAGGAATATTAACCCCTTGCTATATTTATTGTAAATATTTTTTCATTTGTTTTTTTTTTTTTTTTTTTGTCATACAGAATATCTTAATTTTTATGTAGTCAAATTTAACATTATTTTACTTTGTGTTCTTTTTGTAACTATCTTTGACCTAGTATTTAATAAAAAAGGGGGAAGAGAGCAGGGAGTGGGAAACAGCTTTGCTTTTTTCCCAAATAATTAACCAGTTAATCTAAAAACTTTCTTTTTAAACATGCTTTCTTTATTTCCATTTTTATTATTTTATTTTTATAGATTTAGGGGGAACAAGTGCAGATTTCTCATATGCATATATTGCATAGTGATGGAATCTGGACTTTTAGTATACCCATCGCCCGAATAGTGAACATTCTACCCAATAGGTAATTTGAAAACCTCTTTTTTTTAATGATCTGTCTTTTATCCTCTTGATATGAAATACCAGCCAACCTGAAGTTGGCCCTGTGTCTGGACTATTCTGTTTCAATTATGTGCTTGCCTATTTCTATGTCAGTTCCACACTGCTGGCGGTATTTTTAACCCATAGTTTTAGAATAAATTTTAATGGCTGGTAGAACTAAATTCTCCTTTTTCTTTTTATTACAATTTTCCTGCCCTTACATGTTTATTTTTCCGAATGAACTTTATAATAATGTGTCAAGTTCTCAAAAGAATCTTAGGTTTTTGATTGAAATAACGTTAATGTTTTATGCCAACAACAATAAAAAATAGTAGTTAACTATGGCTGCTTTACCCTTCTCTCATCTCTTTAGAAATTTTGGAGCCAAGCATAACACCAGTAACCAGCACTATCCCACCCACCTCTACATCAAATCAACAGAAAGAAAAGAAAGAAAAGAAAAGAAAAAAAGATCCTTCAAAGGGCAGATGGGTAGAAGGCATAACCTCTGAGGGTTACCACTACTATTATGATCTTATCTCAGGAGGTAAGTCATTTAGGCATAAAACTGGTAAAGAACAGTGTCACTAGTAGAATAGAACAATTTATTTTATGTTAGGATTTGTATCTAATATTGGAACATTTTTCATTTTTGCCCCAAAGGTAAGAAAATTATGTGCCCTTTAAAAAGGTACCTTTCTCATAGTAACTAAGTGTCATACTTAGTCAAAGCCTTTAATAATGACTTTCTTACAAATAAACTATAGCTTTATATTTTCTCAATAGTAACTTCTGTAAGTATAAACTACATGGAAATAAAGAATTTTGCGTAGAAATAAGGAATTTGAAATCCACTTCACAAATTGTAGGGGTACTTGAAATAAAATATTCTACAGTAGAGATTTTCTTTTGGGAGCCAGTAACTGATTTCTTTTTTGGGTAGCTGCCTTGATTGATTTGATATTATTACTGAAAAATGGCATTGTGTATTTTATTGGAAACTGATACCCAACAGAAAAATACACAGTGCCAAGGCCAGGTGTGGTGACTCATGCCTGTGATCCTAGCATTTTGTGGGGCCAAGGCGGGTGGATCACTTGAGGTCAGGAGTTCAAGACCAGCCTGACCAACATGGTGAAACCCCATCTCTACTAAAAATACAAAATTAGGCCAGGCGCAGTGGCTCACACCTGTAATCCCAGCATTTTGGGAGGCTGAGACGGGCAGATCACGAGGTCAGGAGATCGAGACCATCCTAGCTAACGTGGTGAAACCCTATCTCTACTAAAGATACAAAAACTTAGCCAGGCGTGGTGGCGGGTGCCTGTAGTCCCACCTACATGGGAGACTGAGGCAGGAGAATGGTGTGAACCCGGGAGGCAGAGCTTGCAGTGAGCTGAGATTGGGCCACTGAACCCAGGAGGCGGAGCTTGCAGTGAGCGGAGATTGGGCCACTGTACTCCATCCACAGAGCGAGACTCCCTCTCAAAAAAAAAAAAAAAAAGGCCGGGCGCGGTGGCTCAAGCCTGTAATCCCAGCACTTTGGGAGGCCGAGACGGGCGGATCACAAGGTCAGGAGATCGAGACCATCCTGGCTAATATGGCGAAACCCCGTCTCTACTAAAAACACAAAAAATTAGCCGGGCGAGGTGGCGGCGCTTGTGGTCCCAGCTACTCAGGGGGCTGAGGCAGGAGAATGGCGGGAACCCGGGAGGCGGAGCTTGCAGTGAGCTGAGATCTGGCCACTGCACTCCAGCCTGGGCGACAGAGCGAGACTCCGTCTCAAAAAAAAAAAAAAAAAAAAAAAAAAAAAAAATTAGCCGAGCGTGATGGTGCATGCCTGTAATCCCAGATACTTGGGAGGCTGAGGGAGGAGAATTGATTGAACCCGGGAGGTGGAGGTTGCAGTGAGCCGAGATCACACCATTTCACTCCTCTCTGGGCAACAAGAGCGAAAGTCCATCTCAAAAAAAAAAAAAGAAAAGAAAAAATACACAGTGTCATTTTACAGTAACAATATCAAAAGCATCTTTTTGTTTTTCCTAAAAACTAAATGGGGTTTTTACTCCATATATATTTTGGAATAAATTAATACACTTATTCTACATTTATGTAGCATCTTACTCTCCAGAGTCATAAAATTTAGTGACAGAAGCTTGATACAAGGAGGAATTTTAAAGTGCTGTAATAGAAGTGTAATTAAGATTATATGGGAACTCATAATAATGTTGAATTCATTGTGATTATGTAGCTTTGAGAGATTATCATAGGAGTTACTTTAGAGCTGATCTCTAAATTAAGATAAGGACGTCAGGAATGATGCCTTACTCACCATTTTATCCCTAGCACCTAACTTAGTGCCTGGCATAGTGCAGACACTCTGTGTTTTGATTAAAGAAGACTTCAGTAGATTATTCAGAGGTACAGAATGCAGACAGAACAATATGAACCGCAAAAAAGGTTTGAAAGTACTGGGAAATAGTGGTCGAGGTAAAACATGCAGTTGTTTGAAGACATCTTAGTAGAGTTAGACTGGAAGGTAAACTGGGGCCATATTATGGAGGGCTGAGAGAATGATGGCGCCATTTACTTAGATATGAGATACAGGAACCAAAAATAAGTTTAATGGGGACAATAATGAATTAGATATGTTGGATATGTTGAATTTGAGGTACCTACAGAATATTCATATGACAACTTTTGGTAGCTGATTGATGGTTACAGTGTGGAGTTGAGCAAAATTGAGTCTGGGGATGTAGATAATATGTTAACCTTTAGGAGTATATGAGATCACAAGCAGAGAGAATAGAGCAAGAAGTAAAGAAGGTGAGTGTTACATATATTAAAGGAATGGATAGAAGAAAAGCCAGCAAAAGAAGGTTAAGAATGCTAGGAAGGTAGGAAATAAGATCAGAGAGTTAATCATGAAGAAATCCTTGGGCTAACAATCTTACTTAATGACTATTATCATTAGGATCATAATTACCTTTGGACTATGTAGAAATATTAATCTGTTAGAGTTTGCACTGAGCTTTAAGTGACATGCATATTGTAGTTTAGCAATGAAGATACCATAAATGATGATGTACTAGCTATTAGAAGTCTTTGTCAAATTCCCTTAGAAACTCTTCTTTCTTTTCTCCCTTCAATGTTTATTGCTTGCTTCTTTTTTTCAAATGCTACTTTATATTCTCTTCCTCTCCATGATACATGTTTTTAATTTCTGCATACTAGTTGTTCCTCTTCTGAGTCCTTACTCAGTTTATCTCTTAATCTCCCTTGCCCCAAAATATCAAAAGGCCTTTGAAACTTATCAAACCTGAATTCTATGAAACCTTTATGAGAAGCCCTGCCTGGCTCTAAAATTCCTGTGGAAGTTCCAGTAACTTCTAATCCCTTGTTCTGTCCTTTCTTCTTGGTTACATAGCATTCACATAGATTCTCTGTACTAGGGTGTATGTTCTGTTTTATTTTTCAAATATGTGTTAAACTGTAGACCTGTAGTGTTTTGTACATAATGACTGTAAGTTTTGTCCAAATTTTTTGGAAAGTATTTTTTTAAAGCAAAAACATTTTATAAATGCAATATATTTTGCTTTAAGCATCTCAGTGGGAGAAACCTGAAGGATTTCAAGGAAACTTAAAAAAGGTAACTGAAGCATGTTAATAGTATTTTTGTTTTATTCTTTAAAGTGATTGGTTTCTTGGGGTTTTGTAGAGGTTTGTTAAAGCAACTTTACTTACAAATACTCCACTCCCTCCACCCCGAAACTGTGTCCTTTTTTTTTCCCATAATGCTTTTGTTAGAAGGTTGAATGGAGATGAAATAGTGGTATCTGGCCGGGCGCAGTGGCTCACACCTGTAATCCCAGCACTTTGGGAGGCTGAGGCGGGTGGATCACGAGGTCAGGAGTTAAAGACCAGCCTGGCCAAGATGGTGAAACCCCATCTCTACTAAAAACTACAAAAAAATTAGCCAGGCGAGGTGGCAGGTGCCTGTCATCCCAGCTACTCAGAAGGCTGAGGCAGGGGAATCGGTTGGACCCGGGATGGCAGAGGTTACAGTGAGCCGAGATCGCACCACTGCACGCCAGCCTGGATAACAAAGTAAGACTCTGCCTCAAAAAAAAAAAGAGTACTGATATCTATCCAAAAACAGCATTCAGGGCAAATATTAGTTGGTTTGCAGTCAGTTGCCATTCACATGTCGCTGTCCATTTGGAAAGAACTGTTCCTGGCTTTCAAAGGTGAGACATTCACTCCTTGAAAGTTGGTTCATTATTAGCAAAAACCAAGCTTCCTGGCCATGATTAGTACTACCACCCCTAATACCCAGGTATATTAGTCAGTTCTTGCATTGCTATAAAGAAATACTTCTGAAACTAGGTTTAAGAAAAGGGGTTTAATTGACTCACAGTTAAACGCAGGCTATACAGGAGGCTTGGTGGCATAAGCTTCTGCAGAGGCTTCAGGAAACTTAAAATCATAGCAGAAGGCTAAGGGAAAACAGTCACATCTTACGTGGCCAGACCAAGGGAGCAAGGGGTTAGCCGGGAGGTGCCACACACTTTTCAATGACCAGATCTCAGGGGAACTTGCTCACTATTTCGACAGCAGCACCAAAGGTGGATGGTGTTGAAACCATGAGAAACCACCCCTGTAATGCAGTCATCTCCCACAAGGCCCCATCTCCAACATGGAGGATTACAATTCTATATGAGATTTGGGTGGGGATGCAGATCGAGATATCACCAGGTGTCAGGAGGAGAGGCAAGGGTGGCTGACTCTGTCTGAGTTATTCAATAGAAATTCATCATGGTTATCCTCAGTTTATGCTGGGTTTTTTCCTCCTATTAGACAGCAGTGAAGACCGTTTGGGTAGAAGGTTTAAGTGAAGATGGTTTTACCTATTATTATAATACAGAAACAGGAGGTAAGTATTACCTTTGATTATCTTAAGTATTTAAAATTGTACGTGGAACTGCTTATTGACCTGCTGATTAATCATCTGAACTTGGAAATTTTAGTATATGATAAACATATTTGTATAGCAAACATAAGTTATTTTTTGTAAATTAAAAACAATACAGTAGAAAAGCAAAAAGATTTCTATTCATGTTATATTGTGCTGTTCACCAATGTTATTCTCAGTTGATACTGCATTCACAAACTTAAAAATAGAATCATTTTAGCTTTCTCTGATATTACTATTTTTATAATTATTTTAGAAATACAGTCATTACAGCCGGGCGCGGTGGCTCAAGCCTGTAATCCCAGCACTTTGGGAGGCCGAGACAGGCGGATCACGAGGTCAGGAGATTGAGACCATCCTGGTGAACCCGGGAAACCCCGTCTCTACTAAAAAAAAATACAAAAAACTAGCCGGGCGCAGTGGCGGCGCCTGTAGTCCCAGATACTTGGGAGGCTGAGGCAGGAGAATGGCGTGAACCCGGGAGGCGGAGCTTGCAGTGAGCCGAGATCGCGCCACTGCACTCCAGCCGGGGGACAGAGCGAGACTCCGTCTCAAAAAAAAAAAAAATTACAGTCATTACCTTGGAAAGTAGCTTAGAGATCATCTAGCCCAACTTGCCTTTTCCTTTTAAAAAATAAAACTGTGGCTGGGCACGGTGGCGCATGCCTGTAATCCCAGCACTTTGGGAGGCTGAGACAGGTGGATTACCTGAGGTCAGGAGTTAAGCAACCAGCGTGACTAACATGGTGAAACCCCGTCTCTATTAAATACAAAGAAATTAGCTGGGTGTGGTGGCGCATACCTGTAATCTGAGCTACTTGGGAGGCTGAGACAGGAGAATCTTGTACCTGGGAAGTGGAGGTTGCAGTGAGCCGAGATCGCACCATTGTACTCCAGCCTGGGCAACAAGAGCAAAACTCTGTCTCAAAAACAAAAAAAAAAGTAGGCCGGGTGCAGTGACTCACGCCTATAAGCCCAGCACTTTGGAAGGCCAAGGCGGGCGGATCACCTGAGGTCAGGAGTTCGAGACCAGCCTGACCAACATGGTGAAACCCCTTCTCTAGTAAAAAATTACCCAGGCATGGTGGTGGGCACCTGTAGTCCCAGCTACTTGGGAGGCTGAGGCAGAGAATCGCTTGAACCCAGGAGGCAGAGGTTGCAGTGAGCCAAGATCGCACCACTGCACTCCAGCTTGGGTGACAGAGCAAGACTATCTCAAAATAAAATAAAAAATAAAACAATCTATTTAGTAGTGTCTAACAAATTAGTAAAAGTGAAAATTTAAAAATGTGTCAGTTGCATAAATACTTAATGAAGCATGCATAATACTAATTGTTATCTAAAACTTTAAAATTAATGTTTCATCTAACATAAACTGCTATAACATTAATGTGACTTTAGGAGAGGTTTGTTTTTGTTTTTTAAATTCTGTTATCATTAGCTCATTGCATAGCATTAAATCTTTTAGGAAGAAAAGGCCCTTTTAACTTCCAAGTAGATATTTAACCTGCCCAGTTACAGCAATGTTTATATTCCAGTACAATTGAAGGTTGGGATTTTTATACATATAAAATAGTATAGTGATACAATGTAGCTTTAGAGTTAGACAGATCTGAGTTCAATGCACAGCTTCTTTCCTTACCAGTGATGTGACTGTGGGCAAGTCACTGAGCCTATATAGTCACTCTTCAGTGAAATAGAATAAACATATGTGCTCTGTAAGGTCATGAATGTCGTATGTCATAAAATTCCATGAATGTCGTATGTCATAAAATTCCAGTAACAGTGCTTGGCACATAGTAGGTGCTTAATAAATAACTTGTTGAACTGGCGCGGCAGCTCACACTTGTAGTCCCAGACCTTTGGGAAGTCAAGGCAGGCAGATCAGTTGAGGTCAGGAACTCACGACCAGCCTGGGCAACATGGTGAAATCCCGTCTCTACTAAAAATACAAAAATTAGTTGGGCATGGTGGCACTTGCGTGTGATCCCAGCTACTCAGGAGGCTGAAGCAGGAGAATCGCTTGAATCTTGGAGGTGGAGGTTGCCCTGAACTGAGATCACGCCAAGTAAATAAGTAAAAATAAAATAATTTCTTGAAAGTCATATTGTTACTTGTGTGAAATGTGGATAAGGAAAAGTAATGTTTTCCATTAACCCTGCCAAGAACTCTGTATTAATTAAGGTACCATATATATTGATTTGCCTTGAATGATTACAGTTTATTCCTGGACCAGAATAATTATTTTTTTTTTTTTTTTTTTTGAGACGGAGTCTCACGCTGTTGCCCAGGCTGGAGTGCAGTGGCGCGATCTCGGCTCACTGCAAGCTCCGCCTCCTGGGTTCACGCCATTCTCCTGCCTCAGCCTCCTGAGTAGCTAGGACTACAGGCGCCCACAACCGCGCCCGGCTAATTTTTTGTATTTTTAGTAGAGACGGGGTTTCACTGTGGTCTCGATCTCCTGACCTTGTGATCCGCCCGCCTCGGCCTCCCAAAGTGCTGGGATTACAGGCTTGAGCCACCGCGCCCGGCCTAGAATAATTATTAACGGCAGCCCCTTTCACTCTTAAGCTCTCCCAGTTGAAAATAGGTAATTAATTACGAGGTAATTAGAAATATTACTGTTTGCTAAAAACCCAATGAACCACTGGATGGCAGTAGAGTTAGTCAATTGAGATTCCCACTGCTGCCCCCCCCACCACCAAACCACCATATAAAAATGAGAACTTAATACTCAGTGCTTCACAATGTAATTTCACTCGATGAAAATCTTAGGAATTTTTTTTTTTTTAAATTGAGACAGGGTCTTGCTCTGTTGCCCAGGCTGGAGTGCAGTGACATGATCATGATTCACTGCAGCCTCTATTTCCTGGGCTCAAGCAGTCTTCCCACCTCAGCCTCCTGAGTAGCGGGGACTGCAGGAACATGGCATGATGCCTGCTAACTTTTTAATTTTTTTAGAGACAGGGTCTTGCTATGTTGCCCAGGCTGGTCTCAAACTTCTGGGTTCAAGCAATCCTCCTACCTCGCCTTTTCAAAGTGTTGGGATTACAGGCATAAGCCACCACACTGGGGCCAGGAAAAGAAATCTCTGTGATAAGTAAGTTTCAGGAAATCTCTTGTTTGCTCATTATCAGTATGTTTCCTGAAATTGGTGTCAGATAAATTGTGAGCCGTTAGAAATCTCACCCCGTTCTTAGGTCTCTCATTCCATTGGAGTTACAGTTTATACATCTAGTAAATCCAGGCTGTTTGAAGTCAATTTCTGAAAGATACAAGAGCAAGAGGTTTGGGAACTCTTATTATCTTCTTGATCAAGAGATAATATGAAATTAACATACAGTATGGTCATTTAATAGTGTAAGTGATAAAGGTTATGTTGAAATTACATCTGAATAGAATTAATAACTAAATAACCTGACTTTAAAATGTGTTGAACAGAATCCAGATGGGAGAAACCTGATGATTTCATTCCACACACTAGTGATCTGACTTCTAGTAAGGTCAATGAAAATTCACTTGGCACCCTAGATGAATCCAAATCATCAGATTCGCATAGTGATTCTGATGGGGAACAGGAAGCAGAAGAAGGAGAGGTCTCTACAGAGACGCAAAAACCAAAAATAAAGTTTAAGGTAGGTTTTTTATTTTTACTCTTCACATCAAATTTTTTTTTTTTTTTTTTTTTTTTGAGATGGAGTCTTGCTCTGTCGCCCAGGCTGGAGTATCTCGGCTCACTGCAACCTCCACCTCCCGGGTTCAAGTGATTCTCCTGCCTCAGCCTCCCGAGTAGCTGGGACTACAAGCGCGTGCCACCACACCCAGCTAATTTTTTGTATTGTTAGTAGAGACAAGGTTTCACTGTGTTAATAACCAGGATGGTCTCAATCTCCTGACCTCATGATCTGCTCGCCTCAGCCTCCCAAAGTGCTGGGATTACAGGCGTGAGCCACCACACCCAGCTGATATCAATTTTTGAAAAGCTCTACAGACCTTAAGTCTTCTGATAGAACATAGAAATTAAGACATATTTTGGCAAGTGGATAAATAAAACTGGAAACACTCAGGAGCCCCTGAGTCAAAGCAGAGAAGACACGTTATTAGCATTGAGCAATGGTTGCAATTGTTGGCCTGAGAAATGTAGGAAAATTGAAAAGTTCCTACATACCTAAGCTACACCTAGGATCTTGTCATTTGCCTACAGTTTCTCTACCAACTTCACAAATCTTGATGGAACTTAGATTAAGGGTTATGTCCAGTTTACAGAGGAGCAGCAGCAAAGCCTTCGTTGTAGTTGCCATCTCACAATGATTATAGCCAGCCAGATTTAGGTAATCTGGTATCCAACTTAGGATAGAAATAATTAATTTCTGTCATCAAAATTAATGTATTCCAACAACAACAACAAAAAATACAGAACCCTGCTGAACATAGATGCAAAAATCTTCAGCAAAATATTGGCAAACTGAATCTAACAGTACATCAGAAAGATTAATACACCATGATAAAGGGATGCTTTATTCCAGGGATGAAAGGATGGTTCAAAGTATGCAAATCAATAAATGTGATTTACCATATAAACAGAATTAAAAACAACCATATAATCAGCTCAATAGATAAAAAGCATTTATTAAAATTCAGCATCCTTTCATGATAAAAACCTTCAGCAAACTAGGCACAGAAGGAACCTTATAATAATTAAATAATAAAAGCCATATATGAGGCCAGACACTGTGGCTTATGCCTGTAATCCCAGCACTTTGGGAGGCTGAGGCAGGAGAATCGATTGAATCTGGGAGGCGGAGTTTGCAGTGAGCTGAGATCGTGCCACTACACTCCATCCTGGGTGACAGACCGAGACTCTGTCTCAAAAAAAAAAAAAAAAGCTGTATATGATAAACACACAGCCAATGTTATACTGAATGGGGAAGCATTGAAAGTATTCTTCTTAAGAACTGAAACAAAGCAAGGATGCTCACTTTAACCACTCCCTTTCGACATAATATTGGAAATCCTAACCTGAGCAGTCAGGCAAGAGAAAGAAAGAAAAGGCATCCAAATTGGGAAAGAGGAAGTCAGACTGTCTCTGTTTGCTGATTAAATGATCTTAGTACCTAGAAAACCCTAAAGAGCTCTCCAAAACACACCTGGATTTGGTAAGTGACTTCAGTCATGTTTCAGGATACAAAATCACTGTACAAAAATCAGTAGCATTTGTATATACCTGTATCTATACAATAATGGTAAAACTGAGAACCAAATAAAAAACTCAATCCCATTTGTGATAACTCCAAAAGGAAAAAAATCTAAAAATCTAGGAATACATTTAACCAAGGAAGTGAAAGATCACTACAAAGTGAACTACAAAACACTGATTGAAGAAATCATAGATGATACACACAAATGAAAAAATATCTCATGCTTATGGGTTGGAAGAATCAATATCACTAAAATTACATACTGGCCAAACCAATCTATAGATTCAACACAATCCCTATCAAGTTACCAACTTCATTTTTCACAGAATTAGAAAAGCCAATCCTAAAATTCATGTGGAACCAAAAAAGAGTCTCAATAACCATAGCAGTCCTAAGCAAAAAGAACAAAGGTGGAGGCATCACATTACTAGACATCAGACTATACTCCAAGACTTTGGTAACCAAAACGGCACAGTACTGGTATAAAGACGGACACAGATTGATGGAACAGAATAGAGAACCTGAAATAAAGCCACATACCTACAACCAGCTGATCTTCAACAAAGTCAACAAAAATATACACTAGGGAAGGGATACCCCATTCAATAAATGATGCCGGGAAAACTGGCCAGTCATATGCAGAAGAATGAAACAGGACCCCTACCTCTCACCATGTACGAAAGTTAAGATGGATTAAAGACTTAAATGTTTAAAGATCTGAAACTATAAAAACCCTAGGAGGAGGCCAGGCATGGTGGCTCACGCCTGTAATCCCAGCACTTCGAGAGGCTGAGGTGAGCAGATAACCTGAGGTCGACGGTTCAAGACCAGCCTGACCAACATGGAGAAACCCCATCTCTACTAAAAATAGAAAATTAGCTGGGCATCCTGGCACATGCCTGTAAGCCCAGCTACTCGAGAGGCTGAGTCAGGAGAATCGCTTGAACCCAGGAGGTGGAGGTTGCAGTGAGCTAAGATCGTGCCATTGCACTCCATCCTGGGCAACAAGAGTGAAACTCTGTCTCAAAAAAAAAAAAAAAAAAAAAATTCTAGAAGGAAATCTAGGAAAAACTAATCTGGTCATTGCCCTAAGCAAAGAATTTATGACAAAAGTCTTCAAAAGTAAACACAAAAACAAAAATAGACAAATGGGAGGGACTTAATTAAATTAAAAAGCTTATGCACAGCAAAAGAAACAACAGAGTAAATAAATAGCCCACATATTGGGAAAAACTATTTGCAAACTGCATCCAATGGACTAATATCCAGAATCCGCAAGGGACTCAACAAGAAAAAAACTCCATTGAAAAGGGGGAAAAGGACATGAACAGGCATTTTTCAAAAGACACACAGATGGCCAAAACACGTGAATAATGCTCAATATCACTGATCGTCAGAGAAATGCAAATGAAAATCACAATGAGATACCATCTTATACCAGTCAGAAGGCTGTAATCAAAAAGTCAGAAAATGTCTGGATGCAGTGGCTCATGCCTGTAATCCCAACACTTTGGGAGGCTGAGGCTGTCAGATCATTTGAGATCAGGAGTTCAAGACCAGCCTAATCAACATGGTGAAATTTCTTTTACTAAAAATGCAAAAGAAATTAGCCGAGTGTGGTGGCGCATGCCAGGAGAATTGCTTGAACCTGGGAGGCGGAGTTTGCAGTAAGCCAAGATCATGCCGTTGCACTCCAGCCTGGGTGACAGAGCGAGACTCCATCTCAAAAAAAAAAAAAAAAAGAAAACAGATACTGGCAAGGATGCAGAGAAAAGGAAACACTTATACACTGTTACTGGGAATGTATGTTAGTATAACCTTTATAGAAAACATTTCTCGGCCGGGCACGGTGGCTCAAGCCTGTAATCCTAGCACTTTGGGAGGCCGAGACGGGCGGATCACGAGGTCAGGAGATCAAGACCATCCTGGCTAACACGGTGAAACCCCGTCTCTACTAAAAATACAAAAAATTAGCTGGGCGAGGTGGCGGGCGCCTGTAGTCCCAGCTACACGGGAGGCTGAGGCAGGAGAATGGCATAAACCCGGGAGGCGGAGCTTGCAGTGAGCTGAGATCCGGCCACTGCACTCCAGCCCGGGCGACAGAGCGAGACTCCGTCTCAACAACAACAACAACAACAACAAAAAGAAAACATTTCTCTGGCCGGGCGCCGTGGCTCAAGCCTGTAATCCCAGCACTTTGGGAGGCCGAGACGGGCGGATCACGAGGTCAGGAGATCGAGACCATTCTGGCTAACACAGTGAAACCCCGTCTCTACTAAAAATACAAAAACTTAGCCAGGCGAGGTGGCAGGCGCCTGTAGTCCCAGCTACTCGGGAGGCAGAGGCAGGAGAATGGCGTAAACCCGGGAGGCGGAGCTTGCAGTGAGCTGAGATCCGGCCACTGCACTCCAGCCTGGGTGACAGAGCGAGACTCCGTCTCAAAAAAAAAAAAAAAAAAAAAAAAAGAAAACATTTCTCAGAGAACTAGAAGCAGAACTGTTACTCAATCCAGCAGTCCCACTTCTGAGTATCTACCCAGAGGAAAAGAAATCATTAAATAAAAAAAGACACCTGCACTCATGTTTGTAGCAGCATTGTTCACAATAGCAAAATGTTGAAATCTATGTAAGTATCCATCAGTGGAGAATTGGATAAAAAAATGTTGTGTGTGTATATATATATACACACACACACACACACCATGGAATACTACTCAGCCATAAAAAATGAAATGATAGCTTTTGCAGCTATGTGAATGGAACTGGAGGCCATTAATCTAAGTGAAATAACTGAAAGTCAAATACTACATGTTCTCACTTACAAGTGGGAGCTAAACAATGGGCACACATGGACATACAGAATGGACTAATAGATAGTGGAGACCATAAAACGTGGGAGGGTGAGAGGGAGTTGAGTTGAAAATCTATCTATTGGGATTGTTCACTATTCAGCTGATAAATACACTAAAAGTCCAGACTTCACCATGACATATACATGTAAGAAATCTGCATTTGTACCCCCTAATTATTTTTAAAAAGGTAAATTATACAAAAAGGGAAAAAATTACGAAATACAGATAGGCAAGAACAAACTCCCTATACTCTTGCCACCTCCCAGAAAAATTCAACAGAGGCACGATTATAAAGGGATATGCAAGTAAAGTAAGAAAGCAGAAAAGAGGAGAAGTTAAGAGAACCCTGTTTATATGTCCTTAATTGTAGAATTTAAGACATTAAGGTGATGATTTAGGGAGCCTTTGTCATAGTATATCAACATTTCAGACATGGAAAACCTAATCAAGCAGTAAAGTTCTATGTATATTTATTGTGTTATGTGCAAATTTAAATTGAGTTAGTGAATTATTTATAAATCTATAACAATACCTTTAAAAGCCTTAGTTAAAGTAGTTTTATTTTCGTCCTGGTAGTTTTGCTTTAACTGTATTATTTCTTGGCTTTTACATTTCAGGAAAAAAATAAAAATAATGATGGAGGAAGTGACCCAGAAACACAGAAGGAAAAAAGTATTCAGAAACAGAATTCATTAGTTTCAAATGAAGAAAACTCCAAAACTTTTAAGAAATCAAACCCATATGGAGAATGGCAAGAAATTAAACAAGAGGTTGAGTCTCAGTAAGTACCTGGAGCTTTAATCTCACTGTTATTACAAGTGATTTTACATCCCAGTACTTCCCTAAATTGCAGTAAGTAATTTCAAGGATGCTGTGCTTATTAAAAGTATAGCTTGAGGCCAGGTGTGGTGGCTCACGCCTGTAATCCCAGCACTTTGGGAGGCTGAGGTGGGCGGATCATAAGGTCAAGAGATGAGACCATCCTGGCCAACATGGTGGAACCCTGTCTCTACTAAAAATAGAAAAATTAGCTGGGTGTGGTGGCATGTAGCTGTGATCCCAGCTACTCAGGAGGTGGAGGCAGGAGAATCGCTTGAACCCAGGAGGTGGAGGTTGCAGTGAGCTGAGATTGCGCCAGTGGACTCCAGCCTGGCAGCAGAGCAAGACTCCATCTCAAAAAAGAAAAAAGAAGTATAGCTTGGCCGGGTGAGGTAACTCACACCTGTAATCCCAGCACTTCAGGAGGCCAAGGCAAACAGATCACCTGAGGTCAGGAGTTCGAGACCAGCCTGGCCAACATGGCAAAACTTTACCAAAAAAAAAAACAACTTAGCAGGGAATAGCAGCACACATTGTGTTCCCAGCTACTTGAGAGGCTGAGGTAGGAGGATCACTTGAGCCCAGGAGGTTGAGACTACAGTGAGCCATGTTCACACCACTACACTCCAGCCTGGGCAACAGAGTAGGACCTTGTCTCAAAAAAAAAAGCCGGGCGCAGTGGCTCAAGCCTGTAATCCCAGCACTTTGGGAGGCCGAGACGGGCGAATCACAAGGTCAGGAGATCGAGACCATCCTGGCTAACATGGTGAAACCCCGTCTCTACTAAAAAAACAAAAAAAAAAACTAGGCGGGCACCTGTAGTCCCAGCTACTCCAGAGGCTGAGGCAGCGTAAACGTGGAAGGCAGAGCTTGCAGTGAGCTGAGATCCGGCCACTGCACTCCAGCCCAGGCGACAGAGCGAGTCTCCGTCTCAAAAAAAAACTTGTAAAAAGTAAATAGATAAACAAATATTGCAGCAACTCAAGTATTACTCAGCAAAGTACATTTCTATAGGATTCAGTGTTGCTATTTAGTTTTATAACTTAAAACAGCCTATGATAAATGATAGCAAAGAAGGTCCTTGATGGCCAGGCAGGTGCAGTGGCCCACATCTATAATCCCAGTACCTTAGGAGGCTAAGGCAGGAGGTTCACTTGAGCCCAGGAGTTGGAGGCTGCTGTTAGCTATGATGGCACTACTGCACTCCAGCCTGGGAGACAGAGCAAGACCCTGTCTTAAAAAGAAAAAATCCTCGGAATAGACTGCCTTCTCCAGAGCTCCATTCTCCAAATAGGATGATATGTGTTTTTCAACAGGTTTTATGCTCTCAGCTACTTAGAGTTAAACATAACGATCTATCTGGTCCATGTTCCAAAATCTCATAGATGAGACTGATGGGTGTGATGTGACTAACTTGCTCTTTCACGGACCAGTTGACTACCTAGGGAGTACAGTACTGTGATAGGCTCTTTTTAATCAGGTACTGATATCAGGACCACTCAACTGATTATTTATAACTAATCATGTGGATGGTTGAAGGGCTAGTTCTTAGAAAAGGAGTGCTAGGCATACAGCTCCATTCAGTCTTCTACACAAGGAAAATGAGATCTCAATTCACTGCAACCTCTGCCTCCCAGGCTGAAGTGATCCTCTCACCTCAGCCTCTCAAATAGCTAGGACTATAGGCACATGACATCATGCCCAGATAATTTTTGTATTTTTTGTAGCAATGAGGTTTCACCGTGTTACCCAGGCACATCTCGAAACTCCTGAGTTCAAGTGATCCTCCTGCCTCGGCCTCTCAAAGTGCTGGGATTACAAGCGTGGGCCATTGTGCCCAACCGCCTTATCCCTTTACTTGTACTGCTTATATATAAGACCAAGCGTTTTCTTAGATAATGCATCCTTTGTGCAACAGGAATAAATTAATACATAGACCTTCTCCCGGCATTTATCCACCTGAATAAGTGCTCAATATCTTAAATAATATTGTAAAGTCAGTATTTTAAAGTAATTCCTGCTCCAAAATGAGCAACTTCTAATGTATTTTCATTAGAAAGCTGATCTTGGGGCATTGGTTATATGAAAATGTTTGTCTTACCCTGTCAATTACTGGTTTTATTTTAACTCTTTATTTCCAGTGAGGAGGTAGATTTGGAACTTCCAAGCACTGAAAATGAGTATGTGTCAACTTCTGAAGCTGATGGTGGTGGAGAACCCAAAGTGGTATTTAAAGAAAAAACAGTCACTTGTCTTGGAGTTGTGGCAGAAGGAGTGGCCCCAGTCTTCAAAAAGAGAAGAACTGAAAATGGAAAATCTAGGAATTTAAGGCAACGAGGTGATGATCAATAGTTGCAGGAGAGCTTTTTGTATATGCTTTTAGGACAGAATGGAGACTTATACATCCAAAGTTTATCTGTGTGTGTTTGTAAGTACTTTGATGCTAAAAATTTAGATTTATTCTAAATGTATTTGATGTGAATTAAAATAAATATTTTTTCATGTGAAATTTATTTTGGTTCCTAAAATGGAAGCCTACCACATTGCATTGTAATACAGTGTATTATGTTCTGTGTCTAAAAATTGCTAATTAAGTCATAATTTAAGATGCTATGTATCTGTTATTTAAAACATGGAGAAACAGGGCCTTTATTCCATTGGTATTCATATGAACATATTTATCCTGCATTGAAAATGCATTACTTTTGCACATTGATGTTAACTGTTGTCCAAATAAGTATCAGAGTACATGAGAAGATTCACAGCCCAGTGATGATTTGGTTCTGAGGCTGATGTAAAAAATGAATGCATATTGGCTTACCTTACTCAATTTAAAGTCAAAAGCCAACAACCAGGAGCAGCTCAGGTACTTCAGAGGTGCTTAATAATGGAGTGAAAACTGGACCAGAGGTGGAAATGTATATTTGCCCCAGTTCACTTCAAAGCAGCAAACGTTTAAGCATTTTACTTTGAACCAGGCATTGTGTTAGGAATCCAGGGATAAAGATGAATGAAATGTATTTCTATTCTTCAGTAGTTCACATTCTAGCATATTCCCTTTTTCCCCCAGTCATGCACTCTTTTTAGCAGCCTTATATGTACTAGAAAAGATTTTTTAAGGTTTATTTAAAGCTGTGTAGATGAAGACTTGATCTAAAATAGTATAAGGTCTCCGGCTTCAGTAAAAGTTTTTAGTGTTTACTTAAATTAGTAATTTATCACTTTCTGTCTGGTTAAAATGTCTTAAAAAGAATTTTCTTATTTAATCCATTGAGTAGTTACCTCCTTTTTACTTTTCAAATTCACAAAATTATATTTCTCATAAATTGTATAGTATTTAACTTTTGATAGTTAATATTTGTCTTTTTAAGATTACTAGTGTACATGTAAAAAAATAGCTTATTAAAAACTTTGTCAAAGAATAAGTTAAGTATTGTTGTTATTCTAATTCCAGTCAGAATCAACTTAGCATTGGTGAGATAGTATTTGGAGATTTGTCTTTGCATTTTTTCAGTCTACTTTTTGGGTATCTTATGAATGTGAAAGCCTAAACTTTCCCCTTCATTAGGAAGAGAGATTTTATAGTTCTTGATAGCCCATTCATCATCTAGCTGAGCAGTGCATTTTGGGGCTTCACTCTTCTCAGCTGGAAAAAATAATGGACTGTAAATGCAGTGCTCCTATACTTTACCCACATTTAGCTCTTAAAAAATACAAAATTGAAGGCATTTTTTTAAATTAGACCTCGTGTAAACTTTCTCTTTGATGATTTTTAAAACAATCTCCTTTACTTTTTTTTTTTTTTTTTTTTTGAGACGGAGTCTCGCTCTGTAGCCCAGGCTAGAGTGCAGTGGCCGGATCTCAGCTCACTGCAAGCTCTGCCTCCCGGGTTCACGCCATTCTCCGGCCTCAGCCTCCCGAGTAGCTGGGACTACAGGCGCCCGCCCCCTCGCCCAGCTAGTTTTTTGTATTTCTTAGTAGAGACGGGGTTTCACCGTGTTAGCCAGGATGGTCTCGATCTCCTGACCTCGTGATCCACCCGTCTCGGCCTCCCAAAGTGCTGGGATTACAGGCTTGAGCCACCGCGCCCGGCCTCCTTTACTTTTGAAATTAGTATTCTCAAAAACTGAAAGCAAGGTAAATGTCCTTAAACAGTATGGTTTTAAGGATTGCTCAGAAAAGACTTGATAATAACAATATTTTAGTAAATCAAATCATGAAAAATAGTAATATTCCGTCTGCTTTGGAGGAATAGAGAACAGCTTTTAACTTACTTGGATGTGTTTGTAAGTGATATCATTTCTACTATTACCTTTCTATATTTATATATGTATATATAATATATATATACTTGTAGATCATGAAAGTAATTTTTTAATAAATATAAAAATCCAAATAATAGAGAAATAAGTTTTAAGGAAATCTCAGTAATCTCTCAACCCCTCTCCATGACCACTGTGGGGTTTTCCATTTTTCTCAACATAACTGGGTATATATGGGTAACCCTTATGACATCTGGACCTATGAGGTTCACTATCTGGATGAAACCATATTCAAAGAAACATCCAAACAACCAAAAGTAGTTTTTGTTTTTTAATGAAGTTTTTTATATATTCCAAGAACTGTACTAGGGGAATCAACCCTACCAGATATTTATGTATTAAAAATCTGTAAGATACAATAAAGGCCGGGGATGGTGGCTCATGCCTGTAATCCCAGAACTTTGGAAGACCAAGGCAGGCAGATTGCTTGAGTCCAGGAGTTCGAGACCAGCCTGGGCAACAGGGCAAAACCCCATCTCTGCTACTAAAAATAGAAAAAGTTAGCTGGACTTGGTGGCATGCGCCTGTGGTCCCGGCTACTCAGGAGACTGAGGGAGAATCACCTGGTCCCAGGAAGTCAAGGCTACAGTGACTCATGAACATGCCACTGCACTCCAGCCTGGGCCGCAAGAGGGAGACTCTTGCCTTAAAATACTTGCTCACATTTATGCACATTATGTATAAACTAGTTTGTTTCTGGATTTATTTTATTATGCCAGTACCACACTGATTTAATTACTGTGTTTTTATAGTCTGTTTTAACTTCTGGTACAGCACATATCCTTATGTTACTTCATACTTGAACTACTTTTTCGAGATGTTCATAGTAAATATCCACTCATTATATCAAATAACTTTTTGTCAAGTTGTTTTCCCTGCTCCCCTCAAAAGAACTCTGTGATTTTGTGCTACATTTGAGTTGATGATAATTGCCATCCTTCTGACATTCATTCATCTTATCTCTCAACATGTGTTGTCTTTTCATTTAGTTCTTTCATGTCTTTCTGAAGTTACGTAGTTTTCTCCATATGGGCGGCCCTGCACATTTCTTGAAATGTAAGCTCCCAGGGCCAGGTGCAGTGGCTCACGCCAGTAATCCCAGCACTCCGGGAGGCCGAGGTGGCGGATCACGAGGTCAGGAGTTCGAGACCAGCCTGGCCAATATGGTGAAACCCCATCTCTACTAAAAATACAAAAATTAGCCAGGCATGGTGGCACGTGCCTGTAGTCCCAACTACTCAGGAGGCTGAAGCATGAAAATCACTTGAACCCAGGAGGCGGAGGTTGCAGCGAGCCGAGAACATGCCACTGACTGACCTGGGTGACAGGGTGACTCCATCTCGGAAAAAAAAAAAGAAATGTAAGCTCCCTGAGGGCAAGAGCTTTGTTTTGTTCGCTTAATTTCCTGTACTTTGATGTTTTGACATCTTAAAAAGCTTGTTGGCCTGGAAGTGGATACCTCTCCCAGGGCTAGTCCCTTCTTAGAGATAACTGAGGGCTCCCTAGAGCACTCTTTGTTATGCAAACCAACTAATCCCTAATCTATAGTCACACCCACCTGGTCTAATTCACACATCAGGCCAGTATTTCCTCTGCCCTAAATCATCCCAGGGCCAGATACCAGCCAACTAGAGACCACTCCTATAGCCAGCCCAAAGCCTGCCAGAATTATATTAGCCAATCCTAAACAGTTTACTTTGCCCTGCTTTGACTTTCCCATGGAAACCACAATGAAGGCTCTGGGCTAGACTTTCCCCGCTATCCTGTCTTACACTACCTAACCAAAACGTGGTGCTTCCTCTGAGGCCCTGCATGGCACATGATGACCCCTTCTTTAGGACCTGTGAGTATAATAAACTTCTTCCTTCCAAGCCTCAATCAATATCATCTCCTTCTGTGGCCAAACTAACTTTACCATACCATATCCAACATTTACATTCTTAGAACAGTATAAACTTATATAACCTCTTCAGAGAGCAATTTTTCAATAGATCAAAATGTAAAAGCACCTATCTGTTGACCTTGCAATACCACTTGAAGAAATATTTCCTATAGATACTCTCACACATGTAAGAAATGACATGTAAGACTAATAAATGTGACATTATTTCTAAATCAGATTGGAAACAACCTTAAGGTCTATCAGGGCAAAACTGGTTAAATTAATTATGCTACATCTAGTCATTAATCATGCTACATCTAGTCAGTGCAATGGTGTACAGCTGTTAAAAGAAAGGAACTTTATAGGTACTTACATGGATTGATCTCCAGGATACATTGTTAGGTCAAAGAAGCAAAATCCAGAAAAGGAAAAATAGTGCATTGGTTAAATCAGAAGTTCTAGTACCAATCATTGCCATTCCCTCTTTTGCTACCTAATAGCTGGTAAGATTGGGCAAGTTATTCTATTTCTGTATGTCTTCCTTTTCTTATTTGTAAAACAGTAAGTGTACCTACCTCCCAGCTTTGTTTTAAGGAGTGAATAACTTAATGTGTATTTAAAGCACTGGTTTATAATGATACTAGCTAAGCTTTTGAGTTGTTGCTATGTGACAGGCATTGTAACATGGCAACAACTCAAAATCTTGGTATCATTTGTGTAAAAAAAAAATAGACAAAACGTAAAATAAAAACGCTAAACAGCATCTACTTTCTAGCCATTAGCACCGTGACTCATTCCTTTTTCTCTTCGCAAACTCTCATCTTACACAACTCCAAAGGCCAATTATCGCAATTTAGATATTCTCTAAATAGCTTGATATTCTGTGTGGTTTCTTTTGTAAATGAAACAAAGCTCTTGATTTTTTATTCTCAAGCTAAAATAGCTTAAAACTAATTCATTGGAGATGGATGATGTGATGGTTATACAACAGTGTGAATGTACTTAATGTCACTCTACAGTACATTAAAAATTGTTAAGGCCAGGCACAGTGGCTCATGCCTGTAATCCCAGCATTTGGGAAGGCTGAAGTGGGAGAATCGCTTTAGCTTAGGAGTTCACGACCAGCCTGGGCAACATAGCAGGACCCTGTCTCTACCAAAAAAAAATATATATACATATATATATAATCTTAATATATAAATATATATTTATATATAATATATAACATATATAATATATAACATTTTTATATAATATATATTTATATATTTCATTTATTTAAATATAAATTAATTTATTTAATTTTATTAATTTAATTTAATTTAATTTATATATATAAATATATATAAATATATATAATATATATAAATATAAAAATATATATTTATATATTTAATTTATTTAAATATAATAAATTTATTTATTTTATTAATTTAATTTAATTTATATATAAATATGTGAATATATAAAAAATTATATTTATATAAATATATAAATATATTAAAATTAACATTGGATTAATATTGAGTTAATATTAAATATGTTTATATATACACACACATATATCTTTATATATTTATATGCATGTATGTATATGCATATATAGTTCATTTGATGTGTATTTTACCACCAAAAAAACAGCACTCAATTTGCACATTGTATTGTAAACATCACTTCTGCCTTACTAAATCATAAAAGAGCTTGTAGAAACTTATTTCTGCCAACCTCCTGTATTTATTCAATATTTTTTTGTTTGTTTTTGAGACAGGATCTCACTATCACCCAGGCCAGAGTATAGTGGCGTGATCAGAGCTCACTGCAACCTCGACCTGCTGGGCTCAAGTGATTTTCCTACCTCTGCCTCCCAAGTTTCTGGGACTACAGGCATACAGGCATGCCACCACACCTGGCTGGTTCTTTTTTTTTTTTTTTTTCTGTAGAGATGGGCGTCTCACTATGTTGCCCAGGCTGGTCTTGAACTTCTGAGCTAAAGCGATCCTCCTGCCTCAGCCTCCAAAAATGCTAGGATTATGTGCATTAGCCACTGCACCCAGCCTAGTACTTTTTTTTTTTTAATTGTAAATTCACTGGCCTAGTTTAAGCCATCTTCACTTCAAGCCGAAAATACTACTGCACTCCCAACTTTTGCTATTCTAGCTCATCCTTCACAGAACCAACGGAATAATCTTCCATGGTAAACCTCTGCAAATTTCCCTCCTCCACTAATCTCAATATTTCAAATCTATTAGCATTTAAGACTTTCATCTCATTTCTCAAAACAGGCTACTTATCTCTCTTTTAATTGGTTATTTCTACGTTGAAAACATTACATTCTTTTTTGTTTGTTTGTTTTTTGAGAGAAAGTCTCACTCTGTTGCCCAGGCTGGAGTGCAGTGGCGTGATCTCAGCTCACTGCAACCTCAGCCTCCCGGGTTCAAGCAATTCTCCTGCCCCAGCCTCCCAAGTAGCTGGGACTACAGGCATGCACCATCATGTTTGGCTAATTTTTGTATTTTTAGTAGAGACAGGGTTTCACCACGTTGGCCAGGCTGTTCTCAAATGCCTGACCTCTGAAAACATTACATTCTAATTATAGCAAACTTAGAAAATATTTTTTTAAAAGAAGGATGACATAAATGGGAATCATATATCCCCATTAACTGGTAAAATTTATCAGGGAGCATATGGTCTGGTGCTTTTTTTTTTTTTTTGGAAGATTGTTAATTATTGATTCAATTTCATTAATAGATACAGGCCTATTCAGAGGATCTATTTTGCATATAAGTTTTGGTAATTGGTGCCTCAAAGAATTGGTCCATTTCATCTAAGTTATCAAGTTTGTGTGCATAGAGTTGTTTATAATACTCCTTTATTGTTCTTTTAATGTCCATGGGTAGTAGTGATGACCTCTCTTTTATTTCTAATAAAATATTAGTAATTTGTTTCTTTTTTTATGGTTAGCTCGCATGAGCTTTATCAATTTGATTGAACTTTACAAAGAACAAACTTTGGTTTTGTAGACATGCTCTTGATTTCCTATTTTTAATTTCATTGATTTCTGCTCTAATTTTCTTTTATTCTTCTGCTTGTTTTAGAGTTCTATTGTTTCTCTAGTTCCTAAGTCAGAAGTTTAAATGATTGATTTTAGGTCTTTCCTTTTTTTCTAGCACATTCATTCAATGCTTTAAATTTCCCTTTAAGGACTGCTTTCACTGTATCCCACGAGTCTTAAGTTGTATTTTCATTTTTGTTTGATCCAGAACATTTTAAAATTTCTTGAGACTTCTTTTTTTACCCATGTGTTATTTAGAAGTTCCCAAATATTTGGGAATTTTCAGCTTTCTGTTAGGATTTCTAATGTAATTCCATTGTGATCTGAAAGCATGCTTTATATTATTTCTATTCTTTGAAATTTGTTAAGGTGTGTTTCATAGCCCAGAATGTGGCATATTTTGATAAATGTCCAATGTGAATTTGAGAAGAATGTGTATTCTGCTGTTGTTAGATGAAGTACTTTAACGTGACAATTAGATCCAGTTAACTGATGGTGCTATTCAGTTTAACTATGTTCTTATGATTTTCTGCCTGCTGGATCTGTCAGTTACTGATAGAGGGTATTGAAGTGCATTTTATATGAGTCCATTTGCTCTCCTCTCTTAGCATATCAATTATGCCTCATTTTAAAATTTCTTTTTTTTGAGAGAAGTCTCACTCTTGTCCCCCAGGTTTGAGTGCCATGGCTTTATCTCGGCTCACTGCAACCTCCGCCTCCTGGGTTCAAATGATTCTCCTGCCTCTGCCTCCCAAGTAGCTGGGATTAAGGCACCTGCCACCACGCCCAGCTAATTTTTGTATTTTTAATAGAAATGGGGTTTCACCATGTTGGCCAGGCTGGTCTCGAACTCCTGACCTCAGATGATCCACCCGCCTCGGCCTCCCAAAGTGCTGGGATTACAGGGGTGAGCCACTGCGCCCGGTCTTAAAATTTCTTTAGTGGTTACCTAGAGTTTTCGATCTAAATCAGCAAATCTAAATCCTTTTTCTTTTTTTTTTTTTTTTTTTTTTTTTTATTTTTATTTTTTTTTTTTTTTTTTGAGACGGAGTCTTGCTCTGCCACCCAGGCTGGAGTGCAGTGGCCGGATCTCAGCTCACTGCAAGCTCCGCCTCCCAGGTTCACGCCATTCTCCTGCCTCAGCCTCCCGAGTAGCTGGGACTACAGGCGCCCGCCACCTCGCCCGGCTAGTTTTTTGTATTTTTTAGTAGAGACGGGGTTTCACCGTGTCAGCCAGGATGGTCTCGATCTCCTGACCTCGTGATCCGCCCGTCTCGGCCTCCCAAAGTGCTGGGATTACAGGCTTGAGCCACCGCGCCCGGCCAAAATCCTTTTTCAAATATGTATACCACTTCACAATTCCTCCCATCTCTTAGAACATTATTGCCATTGATTTAACTTATCCATACGTTAAAATCAGCTATTACATTGTTGCAATTACTGTGAACATTTGTCTGCTGTATCAATTAAGAATAATAAAAATAAAATAGTTTACCAGGTGCACTGGTCCCCACCAGTAGTCCCAGTTACTTGGGAAGCTGAGGTGGGATTGCTTCAGCCCAGATCAACAACAACCTGGGCCACAGAGTGAAAGTCCTACTCAGCTACTCAGGAGGCTGAGGCAGGAGAATCGTTTGACCCTGGGAGGCAGAGGTTGCAGTGAGCCAAGATCACGCCACTGTATTCCAGCCTGGATGACAGAGTGAGACTCTGTCTCAAAAATAAAATAAAATAAAATAAAATAAAATAAAAAGGAACAAAACAATGGCATTTACAGTAACCTGGATGGATCTGGAGTCCACTATTCTAAGTGAAGTAACTCAGGAATGGAAAATCAAATACCGTACCGTGTCTTCTCACTTATAAGCTATGAGGACGCAAAGTCATAAGAATGATCTAATGGACTTTGGGGATTCAGTGGACTTTGGGGATTCAGTGGGGAAGGGTAGGAGGGGGATGAGGGATAACAGACTACACATTGGGTACAGTGCACTGCTTAGGTGATGGGTGCACCAAAATCTCTGAAGTAACCACTGAAGAACTCTCCATGTAACCAAACACCTGACCTGTTCCCCAAAAATCTATTGAAAAAAAAACATTTGAAAACGTATTTTACATTTATTCCTTCTCTGATATTCTTCCTATCTTTATGGTACATCCAAGTTCCTGACCTATATCATTTTTCCTCTTTTTTTTTTTTTTTTTTTTTCCGAGATGGAGTCTTGCTCTGTCACCCATGCTAGAGTGCAGTGGCATGATCTCAGCTCACTGCAACCCCGCCTCCTGGGTTCAAGCAATTCTTCTGCCTCAGCCTCCTGAGTAGCTGGGATTACAGGCACATGCCACCACGCCCAGCTAATTTTTGTATTTTTAGTAGAGACAGGGTTTCAACATATTGGCCAGGCTGGTCTCAAACTCCTGACCTCGTGATCCACCCGCCTCGGCCTCCCAAAGTGCTTGGATTATAGGCATAAGCCACTGCACCCGGCCATTTTTCCTCTCTGAAGAACTTCTTTTAAATGTTTCTTATAAGGCAGGTATACTGTGAGAAATTAACTCAGTGTTTGTCTAAGAAAAATACTTCTTCACTTTATTTATTTTAGAGGCAAGGTCACTCTGTCATCAAGGCTGGAGTGCAGTGGTGCCATCATGGTTCACTGCAGCCTGGACCTCCAGGGCTCAAGCGATCCTCCCACCTCAGCTTCCCAGGTAGTTGGCACTACAGGTCCATGCCACCATGCCCAGCTAATTTTTTTGATTTTCAGTAGAGACAAGGTCTCGAACTACAGGGTTCAAGTGATCCCCCAACCTTGGCCTCCCAAAATGCTGGGATTACAGGAATAAGCCACCGTGCCTAGCCTCTCCTTCACTTTTGAAGGATATTTCTGCAAGACACTGTAAACCAAAAAGTATCTGAGACAGGTCTCAGTTTAGAAGTTTATTTTGCCAAGGTTAAGAATGTGCCTGGAAGAAACAAACACGGAACCACAGAAACAGTCTGTGGTGTGTGCCTTTCTCCAAAGATGATTTTGAGGGCTTCAATATTTAAAGGGGAAAAGCAAGCTGGAGGGGAAAGAGGGAGGGTGTGATCACATTCCTGAATCCACCTGTTGCAAGAGAAAAGGCGCAGGTAGGGGAATAGTCAATTATATATTATTCATGACACACTCAGTAAATCGGCACTTTGCATCAGATAAGGTGAACATAGAATAACTATCTGTGGAGATAATTTAACTTTTTTTTTTTTTTTTTGAGACAGAGTCTTGCTCTGTCCCTGCTGGAGTGCAGTGGCGCAATCTCTGCTCACTGCAGCCTCCACCTCCCAGGTCATACAAGGAGCTTCCAGGTCATATGTGGATTTAAGAGTTTTCTGATTAGCAATTGGTTGAAAGAGTTAAGTTATTGTCTGAAGACCTAGAACCAATGGAAGGGACTGTCTGGGTTAAGATAAGAATCATGAAGATCCGGGTTCCCATTACGCAGATAAAGCCTCTAGGTAGCAGGCTTCAGAGAGAATAGATTGTAAATGCTTCTTATCAGACTTTTTAAAAAGTGCCAGACTCTTAGTTAGTTGATTCTCTTCTGGATCAGGAAAAAGGCCTGGAAAGGAAAGAGGATGCTCTATAAAATGTAGTTTTTCCCCACAGAAGACAGCTTTGCAGGGCTATTTCAAGATATGACAAAGAAACATTTAGGGATTAAAATATTTTTATTTCCTTCTTTATCTGTTACGTGATGCCAGAATCAGGTTGGAAAGTAAGTCATGCTATAGAGGATTAAATAAAACCCCTGAGATGAGACTTTATGGTTTGTAAGGTGTGACTCCCCTGGCTCCTTAGATAGGAATTTGGGCAAGAGAAGAAAAAGGTCAGGCCAGGCATGGTGGCTCACGCCTGTAATCCCAGCACTTTGGAAGGCTGAGGTGGGTGGATCATCTGAGGTCAGGAATTCAAGACCAACCTGGCCAACATGGTGAAACCCCGTCTCCACTAAAAATACAAAAAGTAGCCGGGTGTGGCGGTGCATACCTGTAATCCCAGCTACTCGGGAGGCTGAGACAGGAGAACTGCTCGAGTCCAGAGCAGAGGTTGCAGTGAGCCGTGATTGCGCCACTGCACTCCAGCCTGGGCGACAGAGCAAGACTCCGTTTCAAACAAAACAAAACAAAAAATCAAAAACAAACAAAAAAAAAAAGAAAAAGAAAAAGGTCAGACTTTAGTCTTCAGTCCCATCTCTTGGCCAAAATCATTTTGTGGACTGCAGGTGCAGGCCAGCAACCAGCAGGAGGTTCTACGGCAGAAGGTTCACTCCTAGAGTTGTCTGCTTGGGGGTAGTAGTTTCAATATTAGTGATCTGAACCATGGGAGAAGATACAGTCTGACCTGATATAAATAATACCTAACTGTTTAAGAGGCAAGACAGTCAGACACACGGTTCAGTCCAAATAAACATCCCAGATCAGATCCATTTTGTGAGCTATCATGATCCAGGTCTTCAACTGTGTGTGTTTTCTTTTCTTTTCCTGTGTCTGGCATAACACTTACAGGGGATATATAATGATAATATAACAACAAGCATCATAAAAATGGTGAAGATTAGTCATCCAAGAGAGTTATAGACAGAATCAGAGGGCCATAAACAACCTAACCAGCCAAAAAGTCTCCTGCATGCATCATCATGCTTTTTGATCAGACTGACAATGTCTTTACCCTCCTTATCAAGGGCCACTTAAACCTTATAATAAATCTTATTTGAGGATCGTAGGACCAACATCAAATCAGAATCCAATAGATTTAATTTCTCTTCTGGCCAACTGGTCTCTGATATAGTTTAGGTATGTGTCTCCACCCAAATCTCATGTCAAATTGTGGTCCCCAGTGTTGGAGTTGGGGCATGCTGGGAGTTGACTGGGTAATGGGCGCGGATTTCCCCTTTATTGCTGTTCTTGTGCTAGTGAGTGAGTTACCATGAGACTTGCTTGTTTAAAAGTATGTAGCACCGGCCGGGCGCGGTGGCTCATTTCCCCTTTGGGAGGCCGAGACGGGTGGATCACGAGGTCAGGAGATCCAGACCATCCTGGCTAACACAATGAAACCCTGTCTCCACTAAAAATACAAAAAAATTAGCCGGGCGTGGTGGCGGCGCCTGTAGCTACTCGGGAGGCTGAGGCAGGAGAATGGCGTGAACTCGGGAAGCTTGCAGTGAGCCGAGATCCGCCACTAAGCACTCCAGCCTGGGCGACAGAGCGAGACTCCGTCTGTTTAAAAAAAAAGTATGTAGCACCTCCTCTTCTATCTCTTCCTCCTGCTCTGGCCATGTAAGATGTGCCTGCTTCCCCTTCGCCTTCCACAATGATTGTAAATTTCTTGAGGCTTCCCGAACCATGCTTCCTGTACAGCCTGTGGAACAGTGAGCCAATTAAACCTCCTTTCTTTATTTTCTTTAAATTTATTTATTTATTTATTTATTTATTTAGAGAGTTTCACTCTTGTTGCCCAGGCTGAAGTGCAGTGGCACGATCTCGGCTCACTGCAACCTCTGTCTCCTGGGTTCAAGCGATTCTCCTGCCTCAGCCTCCTTAGTTGAGATTTCAGGTGCATGCCACCATGCCTGGCTAATTTTTGTATTTTTAGTACAGATGGGGTTTCACCATGTTGGCCAGGCTGGTATCGAACTCCTGACCTCTGGTGATCCACCCACCTCAGCCTCCCACAGTGCTGGGATTACACATGTGCGCCACTGCGCCTGATCTAAACCTCTTTTTTTTTTTTTTTTTAATAAATTACCCAGTCTCAGGTATGTATTTATTTTTTGAGACAGAGTCTTGCTTTGTTACCCAGGCTGGAATGCAGTGGCACGATCTCAGCTCACTGAAGTCTCTGCCTCCTGGGTTCAAGCGGTACTCCTGCCTCAGCCTCCTGAGTAGCTGGGATTGCGGGCACCCAACACCATGCCCAGCTAATTCTTGTATTTTTTTAGTAGAGACGGGGGTTTCACCATATTAGCCAGGCTGGCCTCGAACTCCTGAGTTCAAATGATCCACTTGCCTTGGCCTCCCAAAGTTCTGGGATTACAGGTGTGAGCCACTGTGCCCAGCCAGGTATTTCTTTATAGCAGTGTGAGAGTGGACTAATAAAGTCTCCATAGGTATAACATCCTGAGGAGAGTATGAATCAAATTTGAGAAACATCTGGTCCTTAATGTCTAAATTGTCATAAGACTTGTTAATAGACAAATCGATTTCTCCCGCCACTTTTGTATTGCCCCACTGGTATTTGGGAGACAAAAGAAGGTTTTGTTACAGGAGAAGTCATATAATTCTATGGTGTCATTTTGTTATTCCTCTCAACAAAAACAGCCCTTTACATATACCAAATGTTATATCCCATGCAGATGGATATTAGTGGTGAAGTTTGGGAAAAATCAAGGCTTCAAGTGGTTTGAAGGCACTCTTTTTTTCTGTTCTCACAATCTGAGAGGGAGCTGGGATGCCATGTGTTACTGTTACAGGTAGTAAGAGACAGGCATGAGCGGGGCAGGAAAGGGATCTCCCCCACTCACCAGAATGTCAGGCGATCATCAGTGATGGCTTGAAAATTATCACATTGCCTCTCTAAAATGATAATGTGGCAGCTGGCACCAGGGAGAGACAAGCTCCTGATATTCCACAGCTGCTACGGTAAAGTGTTAATCGAACGCAGGTGCCAGGGAGAGGCAACTTCCCGGTCATGCACATTAAAAGGCAAAATGGCGGAGTATGACCTTTAGGGACCCTCCACCGGAAAAGGAAAGAAAGCCTCGGATGGGCATGCGTACAACTTCCTAAACACGCTGCACGTGCTCACTTCCCAAGGGTAAAGAGGGCTCTGGGGACCATGGGAGCCATCCAAGGAGCACCAACCAGACGGCAGTGTAAGGAAAGGCTTCCTGGAGAAAGTGATGTCTAATCTGGAACCTGCAGAGTGAGTGGGCATTAGTGAGGTCACAGGGTGCAGTGAGAATAGGTCTGACCGGGAAGAAGAAACAGTGTATTTTCCGGAATCTGATTAGTATATCAAGTGTGAGGATGAAGGCTGAGGCAGGTGGATCCCTTGAGTCCAGGAATTTGAAACCAGCCTGAGCAACATGGTGAAACTGCATCTCTACAATAAATACATAAAGAATTAGCTGGGCGGTCGGGCATGGTGGCTCATGCCTGTAATCCCAGCACTTTGGGAAGCCGAGGTGGGCGGATTGCCTGAGGTCAGGAGTTCGAGACCAGCCTGGCCAACATGGTGAAACCCCCTCTCCACTAAAAATACAAAAATTAGCTGGGCGCAGTAGCACGTGCCTGTAATCCCAGCTACTCGGGAGACTGAGGCTGGAGAATCACTTGAAACTGGGAGACAGAGGTTGCAGTGAGCTGAGATCGTGCCACTGCACTCCAGCCTGGGAGACAGAGTGAGACTTGGTCTCAAAAAAAAAAAAAAAAAAAAAAAAAAAAGAATTAGCTGGGCATGGAGGCATGCATCTGTAGTCCCAGCTGCTCAGGGAGCTGAGCTGGGAGGGAGGATTGCTTGAGCCTGAGATGGGGAGGTTGCAGTGAGCGGAAACTGTGCCACTGCACTCCAGCCTGGGCAACAGAGCTGGGATCCTGTTAAAAAAAAAAAAAAAAAAAAAAAAATCATGAGGATGAGTCAGAGGTATAAAGGTGAGCCAGAAAGGCAGGCAGTGAAAATGTATAAAGAAATTTGTACGCTATTTTAAGTAAATTGGACTTGTACCTGATTGCAATGGCCAGCCAATTAAAGATTTTAATCAGTGAAGAGACACGATCAGATTTGTATTTTATCAAGATCACTCTGGCTGCAACATAAAGCAGGGTCTAAAATATTTTTATTTTTGTTCTTTGGACATAGTTGGTGGTCTGGTAAAGCCTACAGATCCCATCTTGAATAATTATTCAAATGCATAAAATAAAATGTGTAGGAATACACACAAAAAAATGAAATTAGCAAAATAATTTCATTCACAATAGTCTCAAAAAGAAGAAAATACTTGGGAATAAAAGAAGTATAAAATTCATACTCTTGGCTGCTCATGGTGGTTCACGCCTGTAATCCCAGCAATTTGGGAGGCCAACTGGGAGGACTGATTGAGCCCAGGTGCTTGAGGCCAGCCTGGGCAACATAGTGGGACCTTATCTCTACCAAACAAACAAACAAACAAACTAGAAAGGTGTAGTGGCGTGCACCTGTAGTCCCAGCTACTCAGGAGGCTGAGGCAGGAGGATTGCCTAAGCCCAGGAGGTTAATGCTGCAGAGAGCCACGATCGTGCCACTGCACTCCAGCCTAGGTGACAGAGTGAGACCCTGTCTCAAATAAATAAATAAATACATAAATACATAAATAAGTAAATACATAAATAAGTAAATAAATAAAATTAGTGCCCTGAAAATTACAAATTATTGTTGAAAGAAATTAAAGAATACCTAAATTAATGAAGAACAGATGACGTTCACGGATTGGAAGACAATGTTGTTAAAATGGAAATATTCCCCAAATTGATCTACATTCAGAACAATCATGAACAAAATCCTACTCGATCCTGAAATTCATATGGAAATGCAAGGGATGAAGAATAAGTCAAAATAATCCTGAAATAGAAGCACAAATTTAGAGAAGTTGCACTTCCTGATTTCAAACTTCTACAAAGTTACAGTAATCAAGACATTGTGGTGCTTGGGATAAGAGTAGACACATAAATTAGTGGAATAGAATTGAGACTCCAGAAATAAACTTTTATTTTTATGGTCAATTGAATTTTAACAAGGGTTCCAAGACCGTTCAATGGGAGAGAGAATAGTTTTTTCAACAAACGGTCCTGGAACAACTAGATATCCACATGCAAAAGAAATGAAGTTTGACTCCTTCATAATGCCATACACGGAAATTAACTCAAAATGAATCATAGACCTAAATGTAAGAGGTAAAACTAGAAAACGCAGGGAAGAAGATGTAGGAGAAAATCTCCATGACCTGTGTTAGGGAAAGATATGACAATGGGCTGTGTTGTATCTCCTACCTGTCATCTCAGTGCATTGGGAGGCCAAAGCAGGATGATTGCTTGATTGCTTGATGCCAGGAGTTTGAGACTAGCCTGAGCTACATGGTAAGAGCTTGTCTCCACATTTTTTTTTTTTTTAAATTAGCCTGGTGTGGTGGTGCATGACTGTAGACCTAGCTACTTGGGAGGCTGAGGCAGGAGGATCACATTAGCCCAGGACTCTGGAGTTACAGTGATCTATGATTGTGCCACTGCACTCTAGACTGGGTGGCAGAGCAAGACACTATCTCATAAAAAAGAAAAAAAAAATAAAGTTAATAAAGGAGAGGCATGACACCAAAAGTACAAACAATGAAAGCAAAATATATTGGACTTCATCAAAATAAAAAATGTTGGTGCTTCAAAGAACACAATAAAGAAAGTGAAAATTCACAGTGTTTTAGTCTGCTGGGCCTGCCATAACAAAATGTCACAGACTGGATGGCCTAAATAACAGAAAGTTATTTCCTCACAGTTCTGGAAGCTGGAAGACCAAGACCAAGGCAGCAGCAGGTGTGGTTTCCTCTGAGGTCTTTCTCCTTGGCTTGCAGATGGCCACCTTCTCTCTGTGCCCTCACATGGCCTTTCCTCTGTGCCAGTGCATTCCTGGTGCTGCTTGTGCGTCCTAATGTCCTCTTCTTCTTCTTCTTTTTTTTGAAATGGAGTCTCGCTCTTTCGCCCAGGCTAGAGTGAAGTGGCTCGCTGCTTACTGCAACCTCTTCCCCGTCGGTTGAAGCAATTCTCCTGCCCCAGCCTCCTGAGTAGCTGGGATTACAGGCACCCACCATCACACCCAACTAATTTTTGTGTTTTTAGTAGAGATGGCGTTTCAGGTTGGTCTTGAACTCCTGACCTCAGGTGATCCACCCGCCTTGGCCTCCCAAACTGCTGGGATTACAGGTGTGAGCCACCATGCCTGGCCTCCTCTTCTTATAAGGACACCCTACTGGCTTCATTTTAATTTAATTTCCTCCTTAAAGGTATCTCCTAATACAGTCACATTTGTACTGGGGTTAGGGTTTCCTTCATTTCCACCAAATGAAGATGTGTAAATTAAATATGGTGTATACATGCAATGGAATATTAGACCGTACAAAGGAATGAAATGTTGATACATGCCAAAGCATAGATGAAACTTGAAAACATTATGCTAAGTAAAAGAAGCCAGATACAAAAGATCATATATTGTATGATATTCTATAATTCAACTTATATAAAATGTCTATAGAGACAAAGAGTAGATTGGTGGTTGCCTCAGTCTGAGGGAGAGGGGTGAAGCTGAGAAGAAATGGGAGGTGACTGCTAATGCGTACAGGGTTTCTTTGAGAGTGATGAAAAGAATGTTCAATTGTCATAATGGTTGTACAACTCTGTGAATATACAAAATATTGAACTATGTACTTTAAATGGGGAATTATATGATATGTCAACTGTATCTTAATAAAGCTATTAAAAATACATAGGATTACAAGTCCCATTATTTTAAAATACAGTTTTCAAAAAAAACAATTTTTTTTTTTTTTTTTGAGATGGAGTCTCACTCTGTTGCCCAGGCTGGAGTGCAATGGCGCGATCTCAGCTCACTGCAACCTCTGCCTCCAAGCAATTCTCCTGCCTCAGCCTACTGAGTAGCTGGGATTATAGGTGCCCACCACCAGGCCTGGCTAATTTTTTTTGTATTTTTGTATTTTTTTGTATTATTTTTTAGAGATGGGGTTTCACCATGTTGGCCAGGCTGTTCTCGAACTCCTGACCTCAGGTGATCTGCCTGCCTCAGCCTCCCAAAGTGCTGGGACTATAGACATGAGCCACCACGCCCAGCCTAAAATATTTTAAAAGCATAAGACAGTGTCGAGCTGGGTGTGGTGGCTCACATCTGTAATCCCAGCACTTTGGGAGGCTGAGGCGGGTGGATCACCTGAGGTCAAGAGTTTGAGACCAGCCTGGCCAACATAGTGAAACCTCGTCTCTACTAAAAATACAAAAAATTAGCTGGACATGGTGGCAGGCGCTTGTAATCCCAGCTACTAGGGAGGCTGAGCCAGGAGAATCGTTTGAACCTGGGAGGTGGAGGTTGCAATGAGCCAAGATTGCACCATTGCACTCCAGCCTGGGCAACAAGAGCGAAACTCTGTCTCAAAAAAAAAAAAAAAAAAAAAAAAAAAAAAAGATAGTATTATATGTGCTTCTTTATACATAAGAAGATCTAGATCTAGCAGTAGGTCTTATCAATAACTACCATATTTCAGAGAACTAATGAATATAAATGATAATTTGAGATATTTGCAACAACTGCAACATGATATAAAATATTTACAATTTCTTTCTTTCTTTCTTTCTTTTTTTTAGGTGGAGTCATACTCTCACCCAGGCTGGAGTGCAGTGGCACAATCTTGGCTCACTGCAGCCTCTGCCTCCGCCTCCCAGGTTCGAGAAATTCTCTTGCCTCAGCTTCCCAAGTGGGTGCCTGTAGCACCCACCACCACACCCAGCTAATTTTTGTATTTTTAGTGGAGATGGGGTTTCACCATGTTGGCCAGGTTGGTCTCGACTACTGACTTCAAGTGATCCACCGGCCTCAGCCTCCCAAAGTGTTGGGATTACAGGTGTGAGCCACTGCGCCCAGACTTGAAATATTTATAATTTCTATCATTAGTAAAGTTACAGGTAGTGCTAATATTATTGTGGCTTATTGCTTACATTCATAAAAAGGAAATATTGTTTTAGTTATAGATTAGTGAAAATAAATATATTTTTTTTCTCAACAAAGTTCATGAGTCCTTTGAATTCTACCTACATACTTGGGTGTGTGTGGGGGGGTCTTCACACTCCAAGTGATAAACCCTGAATTAAAGAAGAAACAAGTTAGGTTATTATAGAAGCCCAAGCCAGCATATATGTGGGCTAGCGTGAAGACAGCAGGGATGGAGAAAAGTGGGGAGCATGTAGTTGTATTTTGGGAGCCAAGTAAGTAGAGTTTAGTGATGGAATGGATGTGGACAGTGAGGCAGATGGAGGGAAAGATGATGCCTGGGCTCCTGCCATATATCTGAGTGGACCTCCATCACAACAGGAAGCATGGAAAGAGAAGCAGCTTCTGGGAAGTGAGACTAGGTGAGGAAAAAGAGATCTGTTTGGAATATGCTTAGCACAGGCTGAGCTGTGGAACAAGATAACTGGATATATGGTTCTGGAGCTCAGAAGAAAAGATGAACTAGAGATACAGATGTGGGAGTCATCAACATCAACCATGCTTGAATGCAGTGGCACAGAGAGAAGGAGAAATATAGAGAAAGAAGACGGCCAAAGCGGGAGCTAGAGGGTCAGAAATGTTCGAGGGAAGAGAAGATTGACTAGAAGGCAGAATAGATGTTGGAGACGGAGCAGAATCAGAGAAGAAGGAGGAAAGCCAGGAGGGTTGATTCCTAGCACCAGATAGATGCAGGGCTCACTTATAAAATTCTACAATAGTTTTATACACGTAGTTTGTAACATACTGTGCTTTGGGATCCTATGATGCATACTTTTATAATGTGTGCTGTTATACTTACCAAGCTTAAAACTAAAATTTAAAAATAGGCCAGGCACGGTGGCTCACACCTGTAATTCCAGCACTTTGGAAGGCCGAGGAGGGCAGATTACTTGAGCTAGGGAGTTGGAGACCAGCCTGGGCAACATGGCGAAACTCCATGTACCAAAAATACAAAAATATTAGCTAGGTGTGTGTGGTGGTGTGCACCTGTGGTCTCAGGTTCTCAGGAGGCTGAGGTGGAAGGATCGCTTGAGCTCAGGAGGTGGAGGTTGAAGTGAGCTGAGATCGCCTCACTGTACTCCAGTGACATGACAGAGTGAGACTCTGTCTCAATTAAAAAAAAAAACAAAAAATTGTACTCTATTACTGATTCCAAGAAGCTATTTTCTCTTATTTCGTCTCTGACTTTTAAAAAACACAAAAAAGTCTTCATTTAAAAATTACCACTTGGGCAAATGGCTCATTTAATTTTAGCACTTTGGGAAAACGGGCGGATATAAATAACAGGAATCGAGACATTTTGGCTAGCACGGTAAAATTTGTATTTATTCATTTATTTAGTTGTCTTAGAAATGGGGGTCTTGCTATGTTGCCTAGACTGAACTCGAACTCCCAGGCTCAAGCAATCCTTTCACCTTAGCCTCACGAGTAGCTGGGACCACACTTCACGCAACAATAAAATTGACCGTTTTCAATTGGCCCTTAAAATTGAGTGGCATTAATTATATTTACAGTGATATACAACAATCACTACTATTTCCAAAACATCTTTGTTACCGCAAAC
Source organism: Macaca thibetana thibetana (assembly GCF_024542745.1). NCBI lineage: Eukaryota > Metazoa > Chordata > Mammalia > Primates > Cercopithecidae > Macaca > Macaca thibetana. Next base: position 19,811,860 of record NC_065594.1, read on the forward strand.
AGAATATCTGTAACCATTTGAGGAGTAACTTTCCATTCCTCCCTATCCCCAGCCCCTGAAAACCTCTAATCTACTTTGTATCTATGAATTTGCCTATTCTAGATATTCATATAATTCATAACAATATTCATATGACTCCATTTCATACAAGTGGAATCGTACAATATTTATCCTTTTGTGCCTGGCTTATTTCACCCAGCATGATGATTACAAGTGTTCTGCAGTGGGCAGGGCTAAGCAAACCTACCCCCAAAGTCTGAGAAAGCTGAGAGGCCAAGGAGGCTGATATAACAAGCTCCTCAGAAAGAAACATTTAATAGAGACTTAAAAACAGTAGCCACAGCCCCGCGGTGGCTCAAGCCTGTAATCCCACACTTTGGGAGGCCGAGAATTTGGATCACGAGGTCAGGAGATCGAGACTATCCAATAACACGGTGAAACCCCGTCTCTACTAAAAAATACAAAAAACTATTTATCCGGGCGCCTGTTAGTTCCCCAGCTACTCGGGAGGATGAGGCAGGAGAATGGCGTGAACCCGGGGGCGGAGCTTGCAGTGAGCTGAGATCCGGCCACCACTCCAGCCTGGGAAAGCTGACAGAGCGAGACTCCGTCTCATAAAACAAAAAAAAAAAAAAAAAACAACAACAACAACAGTAGCCACAGTCTCTAAGGGCAGCAAGACAAGATGGCGGATCCGTGTGCCATTACTCACCAGACACAGGGCTTATGGTAAGGAAAGGGTATAGATGACTCAGAAGGGATGTAAAAGACAATTACTTACCGGTGGAATTTATAGTAAGTATAATAACATCAAGGTTGTTGACCTAATAGTAGGATTTATGGTAAGTACATGCTCTTACACAAGGAACAGTAGATAAAATAGAAATCTTAGAGGCATTCCAGGAATTGGGTTTAATCAGAAGTCCAGATGGTGCATTAGCATTCAAGATGGAATTGCTTTAGCCCCCACAACAAAGTTCACCCATGTTTTAGCATGTATCAGTACCTTATTTCTTTTTATAGCTGAATAATAGTCCATTGTGAACATATACCATGTTTTCTTTTTATTTATTTATTTATTTATTTTTTGAGACAGAGTCTTACTCCATCACCCAGGCTGGAGTGCAGTGAGTGGCACGATCTTGGCTCACTGCAACTTCCACCTCCCGGGTTCAAGTGATCCTCCTACCTCAGCCTCCTGAGTAGCTGGGACTACAGGCATGTGCCACCATGCCCTGCTAATTTTTGTATATTTTTGGTAGAGACAAGGTTTCACCATGTTGGGCAGGCTGGTCTCAAACTCCTGACGTCACGTGATCCGCCTGCCTCGGCCTCCCAAAGTGCTGGGATTACTGCACCCAGCCCCATAAACACCACATTTTCTTTAGTTGCTACCACTTGATGGACACGGGGTTGTTTCCGTCTTTTGGCTATTGTGGTTTGCTGAAATGGGCATTGGAGTACTAGTATCTGAGTCCCTGTTTTCAATTATTTTGGGCATCTACTTAGGAGTGGAGTTGCCATATTAACATATGGTAATACTACGTTTAGCTTTTATACAATCTGCCAAACTGTTTGCCACTGCAGCTGCACTGTTTTACATTCCCCCCAACAACGTATGGGGGTTCTAATTCCTCACCAACACATGCTTTTTTCCTTTTATTATTATTACTGTGATCTTAGTAGGTACAAAGTGGTATTTCACTGTGGTTTTGATTTGTATTTCCTTAATGACTAATGATGAGTTGGGCATCTTTTCATGTGCTTCTTGGCCATTTGTATATCTTCTTTGGAGAAATAGACTATTAAATGAGTGTCCAATGTTATTTTTTCCACCTTCATTCTTCTTTTATTTATTTATTTATTTTTGAGACGGAGTCTTGCTCAATCACCCAGACTGGAGTTCAGTGGCATGATCTTGGCTCACCGCAACCTCTGCCTCCAGGGTTCAAGCGATTCTCCTGCCTCTGCCTCCTGAGTAGCTGGGATTACAGACACGCATCACCATGCCCAGCTAATTTTTTTGTATTTTTAGTAGAAACGGGGTTTCACCGTGTTGGCCAGGCTGGTCTCAAACTCCTGACCTCGAGTGATCCACCTGCCTTGGCCTCCTAAAGTGTTGGGATTACAGGCGTGAGCCACTGTGCCTGGCCTGCACCTTCATTCTCTCTCTCTTTTTTTCTTTTCTTTTCTTTTCTTTCTTTTTTTGAGATGGGATTTCGCTCTTGTTGCCCAGGCTGGAGTGCAGTGGCTTGATCCTGGCTCACTGCAACCTCCATCTCCTGGATTTAAGCGACTCTCCTGCCTCAGCCTCCCAAGTAGCTGGGATTACATGAAAGTGCCACCACCCCCAGCTAATTTTTTGTATTTGGTAGAGACAGGGTTTCACCATGTTGGTTAGGCTGGTCTTGAACTCCTGACCTCAGGTGATCCACCCGCCTCGGCCTTGCAAAGTGCTGGGATTACAGGGATGAGCTGCCGTGCCCAGCCCACCTTCCTTCTTTTGCATGTGAACATGCAGTTATCCCAGCCACCATCTGCTGAGGAGACTATTTTTCCCCACTGAATGCACTGGCGCTCTTACCAAAATCAACTGGCCACAGATCTTTGGGTTTATTTCTGGACTAACAGTTCTAGTTTATTGGTCTACATGACACCTCTTATGACAGTAAGAGGTTATGCCAGTACCACAATATCTGGATTACTATAGTTTTGTAATGAGTTTTAATATCAGGAAATGTGAGATTTTGTCTTTCATGAAGACTGGGCAACAAGAATATGAGGTGATCAGGGAAAACCAGAATGTATTTCGTCTGTCTGAAAGTTTTTTTTTTTTTTTTTTTTGAGACAGAGTCTTGCTCTGTCGCCCAGGCTGGAGTGCAGTGGCCGGATCTCAGCTCACTGCAAGCTCCGCAGGTTTATGCATTCTCCTGCCTCAGCCTCCCGAAGCTGGGATACAGGCGCCCGCCACCTCGCCCGGCTAGGAAAAGCCAGAATGTATTTGACGTGATCTGTCTCGGCCTCCCAAAGTGAAAGTTTTTTTATTTTGGCCAGGCGTGGTGGCTCACGCCTGTAATCCCAGCACTTTGGGAGGCTGAGGTGGGCGGATCACGAGGTCAGGAGTTCGAGACCAGCCTGACCAACACTGTGAAACCCTGTCTCTACTAAAAATACAAAAAAAATTAGCCGGGCGTGGTGGCGTGTGCCTGTAATCCCAGATACTCAGGAGGTCGAGGCAGGAGAATTGCTTGAACCCGGGAGTCGGAGGTTGCAGTAAGCTGAGACTGTGTCACTGCACTCCAGCCTGGACAACAGAGCGAGACTCCATCTCAAAAAATAAAAAAGAAACAAGAAAAGAAAGTTTTATTTTATTTATTGCTGGGGCTGGAGTGCAGTGGTACAATCTTGGCTCACTGCAACCTCTGCCTCCTGAGTTCAAGTGATTCTTGTGCCTCAGCCTCCCGAGTAGCTGGGATTACAGCATGAGCCACCATGCTCTAGTAATTTTTGTATTTTTAGTAGAGACAGATTTCACTATGTTGGCCAGGCTGGTCTTGAACTCCTGACCTCAAGTGATCCACCCACCTCAGCCTCCCAAAGTGCTGGGATTACAGGCATGAGCCACCACGCCTGGCCAAAAGTTGTATTTTGTAACTATAAATTAATACATCGGTATTATGGCTTTTATATTTTTGATTCTTGATGGTTTGGTTTATATGATTCGGTACTTGAATCCAACCACATCAAGGTGTAGTAGCAATTGGATATCCAAACTTCTAAAGAAGAGAACTAGACCTGGGATACAGTGGCTGTCTGACAGGTAATCCTCCAGGATCTGTGGGCCAGACACCTGATCCTCCGCTGGCAAACCTTCCATTTCCTTGGACCATTTTCAGTCTCTGACAGTGAGCAGATATCTAGATTTAGCTGTCTCAAAGGTTTGACTTCTGACCTAGTGTTGTGTGGCATTCAGTGCTTATTTAAAAGAATAAAAAGGAATGGAATTTTCCAGAAGACTAAAATGAAGTTCTTACAAATACACAACTCAAAATAGCCAGGGGTTCTGACTTTGAAATCCGAAATCTTGATACCACTCCTTATACTGCCCCTTCTGATCTTTCACTTTGTCCTCTTGAGGGTGCCCCCAGTGCATATCTTGAAGACGGCTGGATGTATTGAAGTGGATACTAGTTTTACAATACCAAAACTGTCCAGCAAGTAAGCCAATTGCAATATAACTTCTTTTAGATAAGGTTCTGTGACTGTTCACTGGTGAATATTGAATCTGGGTTGTGCCTGATTTTCTTTTTTTTTGAGATGGAGTCTTACTCTGTCACCCAGGCTTGAGTGCAGTGGCACGATCTCAGCTTACTGCAACCTCTGCCTCCCGGGTTTAAGCTATTCTCCTGCCTGAACCACCCGAGTAGTTGGGACTACAGGCACCCGCTGCCACATCCGGCTAATTTTTGTATTTTTAGTAGAGACGGGGTTTCACCATATTGACCAGGCTGGTCTTGATCTCCTGACCTTGTGATCTGCCCGCCTCGGCCTCTCAAAGTACTGGGATTACAGGCGTGAGCCACTGCACCCAGCCTGCCTGACTTTCTTTAATATGTATGACCCAAACCTACAGAAAAGAAAATTCCCCATAGGGTATCTACCATTACAAAATAAACTCTGCCTTTTAAAAACTATATACGTTATTGATGGATGGGCTCAGATAAGCCCTGTTAATTGAACTAATAATGAATGTTCTATGATAACCTAACCTAATTTAATAAAACCCTTCCGGCCAAGCATGGTGGCTCACACCTATAGTCCCAGCTTGGGAGGCTGAGGGAAGAGGATCGCTTGAGTCCAGGAGTTCTGGGCGGTAGTGCACTATGCTGATTGGGTGTCTGCACTAAGTTAGGCATCACTATGGTGATCTTGCAAGAGCAGGAGACCACCACGTTGCCCAAGGTGGAGTGAACTGGCCCAGCACGGAAATGGAGCAAGTCAAACCTCCCATGCTGATCATAGTGGAATCACACCTGTGAATAGCCACTGCACTCCAGCCTCGGCAACACGAGACCCTGTCTCCTAAAAAAAAATTTAAAACAATTAGGCTCAGCATGAGAGCTCATACATGTGATCCCAGTACTTCAGGAAGCTGAGACAGTAGTTTGAGACCAGCCTGGGCAACATAGTGAGACCCCGTCTCTACCAAAAAAAAAAAAAAAAAAAAAAAAAACCCAACCAAGTTAGCTGGCTATGGTGGGCTGCACCTGTAGTTCCAGCTATTTGGGAGGCTGAGGTGAGAGGATCCCCTGAATCCAGGAGTTCAAGCCTGCAGTGAGCTACGATTGTGCCACTGCACTCCAGCCTGGGCAACAGAGTGAGACTCTGTCTCTAAAAAAATTGTTTTAATTAATTAAAAAAAAATTCTAAAAAATTCTTCTTAGTTCCTGCCCCTAAAATGTGAGTGAAGGGATGGGGGTGGGCAAGTACCTGATTTGGGGTCTTATTCAGAGCAAGTCTCAATTTTAGAAAACTATTACCATTTTGCTAATTTAACATGAACTTTAAGCAATAGGCAACTAGGAGAAAAAGAGGAAATGTTTAGGCTGTAACAGAGCTTTTTAGAGTTTGTTTTGCACCAATTACCTTTCAAAACTCCTTTAACAACTTGGACAGAAAACTTGACTAAATTCATGAGTGCTTGTGGAAAGTTGGAGAAACTTGCAGGAAACAATGTGTTGGGAGTGGAGGTGTGTGTCACATGGCTTTGTTTTTCCCCCTAGCTTTTATTGGTTTAAACAGATTTGGGTTTCCATTCTAATTCTCCACTATGTTCATAAAAGAGAAAAACATACAGTGTGAGAGAAATGTGATTTATAATAACATCATTATTCCATGATTAAAAACACTGTGTGTGTTTGGTTATCTGGTAGAATATGCGCATCAGAAACAACCTGTAGTTCTGGAAGCCTCTGGGTTGCTATAACAACCAGACAAAACAGTTTAATAATAGCTCTACTGCAAAGCTGGAAAATTGACAAAAAGATGAGGCTATAAATGCAGGTGTTTGTCATATAAATGTGAACAAGTACCAAACACATTTCTTTTTCTTTTTATTTCTTCAACAAATATTCACTGAGTGCCAATGCCGCACTTGTTCCTATTGCTAGGAACTTCAAAAAAGATAAATATGGTTCATGCATTGATGGCATATACATTCTTCTTTTTTGGTGACAACAGGTGCACACCACATGCCTGGCTAATTTTGGGATTTTTAGTAGATACAGAGTTTTGCCACATTGTCGAGGCTGTTCTCGAACTCCTGGACTCAAGCCATCCAATGCCTTGGCCTCCCAAAGTGCTGGGATTTACAGGCATGAACCACCGCGCCCAGCCTCATATATATTCTAATGGAGGAGACACATAATAAAGAATAAACAGATCGATAAACGGAATGCTTGCAGCATGAGAAGAGCCCTACCGTAAAGCAAGCAATGGGATCATGATACCGAACAAGCACTAACTAGCGTAAAATATGGAGAAGAGTCCAGTCGTATCATATAAACAAAATCTGTCTTCACCATGACTCACACCTGTAATCCCAGCATTTTGGGAGGTAGAGGCAGGTGGACCACCTGAGGTCAGGAGTTGGAGACCAGCCTGGCTATGATGGGGAATGCCATCTCTACTAAAAATACAAAAATTTGCCGGCGTGGTGGTGTGTGTCTGTAATCTCAGCAACTTGGAAGGCTGAGGCAGGAGAATCACTTGAACCCAGGAGGCGGAGGTTGCAGTGAGCTGAGGTCGCGACACTGTACTCCATCCTAGGCAACAACGGCAAAACTCCGTCTCAAAAAAAAAAAAAAGTTGTCTTTAAGTTTTTAATTTTAAGTTAAAAACTTTTAAGTGTAAATTAAAACTTTTAAGTTTAAGATAAACTGAACTGGGACTACAGGTGCGCACCATACACCTGGCTAATTTTTGTATTTTTAGTTGAGACAGGGTTTCGCCATGTTGGTCAGGCTGGTCTCGAACTCCTGACCTCAAGTGATCCACCTGCCTCAGCCTCCCAAAGTGCTGGGATTACAGGCGTGAGCCACCACACCTGGCCCTACTTTTTGTTTTCTGAGAAAGGGTCTCACTCTGTCACCCAGGCTGGAGTGCAGTGGCATGATCACGGCTCTCACTGCAGCCTTGACCTTCTAGGCTTAAGTGATCCTCCCACCTCAGCCTCCCAAGTAGCTGGGACCACAGGCACATGCCACCATACCTGCTTAATTTTCCTATTTTTTGTAAAGGCAGGGTTTTACCAAGTTGCCCAGGTTGGTCTCAAACTCCTGGGCTCAAACCATTCACCCGCCTCGGCCTCCCAAACTGCTGGGATTATAGGCATGAGCCACTGCACCCAGCACCTTTAAGTTTATGGGAGATTAGTAGAAATGAAATATAGAATGGAGTCACATACTTGACAGAATTATCCAAAATGTTTTCTGAAAGTTGTTTTGAAGCTTTCACAAACCAAAAAAAAAAAAAACGGCACTATATGTATATATTGAGTAAAGCACAATCTACCTGAAATTAGTACAAGAAATGGGCAAGAAACTAAGTTTTGTATAAACTATTTTGGCTAATGGTCTGAACTTCAACAAAGGGGGAAATAAGTAGATTACATTCACACAGCACTGCAAAGATGATTCAGGCACAGAAAATGCTGGAATATTGCTAGATAGTCTAGTTAGCTCTAAGAAATTTCCAGTTTTCGGCCGGGTGTGGTGGCTCACACCTGTAATCCCAGCACTTTGGGAGGCCAAGGCAGGCAGATTATGACCAGGCTGGCTAACATAGTGAAACACCATCTCTACTAAAAATACAAAAATTAGCTGGGCATGGTGGCATGCACCTGTAGTGCCAGCTACTCCGGAGGCTGAGGCAGGAGAATCACTTGAACCCAGGAGGTGGAGGGTGTGGTGAGCTGAGATCACACTACTGCACTCCAGCCTGGGCAACAGAGTGAGACTCCACCTCAAAAAAAACACAAATAAATAAATAAAAATAAATAAATAAAAAATAATAAGAATAGCCTTTCTCCCCTATCCTACAAGGAGCAACGGCTGAATTCTAACTAGATACATGTCGATCCAGAATAGAGACTACCTCTCCCAGACATCCCTGCAGCTAGATGTGGCCATGTTGTTAAGATCTGGCCAATTTCATGCGACCCGAAGCAATATGCACAATTTCCCTTCCGGGGAGAATCGTGCCCTCCCCTTCCCTTTCTTTCTTGATGGCTGGAATGTGGACATGAGGATGAATCACCTTGGACCGTGTGGGTCAGGGCAGCACCCTAAGTAAGGATAGTAGAACAGGAAGACAGAAATGCCTGGGTCTCAGATGACTTTGTAGATTAGGATCCACATAACAGACTGGACTTTTATATAAGGAACTTATTTAAAGAACTAGGGAGTCTCAGCCTGGGCAACATGGATCTCTACTAAAAAAAAAAAAAAAAAAATTAAGGCTGGGCATGGTGGCTCACGCCTGTAATCCCAGCACTTTGGGAGGCTGAGGTGGGCGGATCACCTGAGGTCATGAGTTCGAGACCAGCCTGACCAACATGGAGAAACCCTGTCTCTACTAAAAATACAAAAGTAGCCGGGTGTGGTGGTGCATGCCTGTAATCCCAGCTACTTAGAAGGCTGAGAGAGCAGAATCGCTTGAACCCGGGGGATGGAGATTGCGGTGAGCTGAGATGGCGCCATTGCACTCCAGCCTGGGCCACAAGAGCGAAACTCCGTCTCAAAAAAAAAAAAAAAATTAACCGAGCATGGTGGTGCATGCCTGTGGGCCAGCTACATGGAAGGCTGAGTTGGAAGGATCACTTGGGCCCAGGCGATCGAGGCTGTAGTGAGCTATGATCATGCCACTGTACTCCGGCCTGGGTGACAGAGAGAGACTCTGTATCTAAAAAAAGAAAAAAGAAAAGAATTATAGGGTCTCTATTACATACGACCAACCTATGTGCTAACTAATGCATAAAGTAAGAGAAAACACTGTCCCAAGATATAGTCTCTGTATTCTATATACATATGCATATATATATACACACACACATATATATTTCTCTGTATATAGAGAAAGCCCTGTAAACATTGAGACTCTGGATTAGGCTGTGTTTGAAGCGAGTGCCATTGCCAGATTTTCTCATTAGGATAGGCAAAAAGATCCTATTTTGTTTTCTTAAGATTATCTAAATTAAGGTTCTGTTGCTTATAATTGAGATTCCTGACTCCTCTCCTTCAAGGCATATTCGTTTTAGAAGAATATTTTGGCCCCACTTACATAAATCTGATTTGGCTAGTTTTCCAAGAATTAAGGATTAGTTTTCCCCAAAAGAATATTCCTGATTGAGACATAGCAGTTCCAAGCAGCAATTTTAGCTTTGGAGGTAAGAATGTAAAAGCTTGACTCTATTGGAGAAAGGTGGCTCCATACTGACTAGGGTTTTTTTTTGTTGTTGTTTTTTATGAGACAGGGTCTTGCTCTGAAACCCAAGCTGGAGTGCAGTAGCATGATCACAGCTCACTGTAGCCTTGACCTCTAGGATTCAAGCAATCCTCCCACTGCAGCCTTCCAAGTAGGCATGTGCAACCACATTCAGCTAATTTTTTCCAAATGAATCATAGCCAGTTTATTCCAGTTCTTCAAAATTTATACTCAATATGTTGTTTCTAAAATGTACATCACCCTTTATATAATAGTTCTTTCTTTTCTTTCTTTCTCTCTTTCTTTCGAGTCTTGTTCTTGTCACCCAAGCTGGAGTGCAATGGCATGATTTCAGCTAACTGCAACCTCCGCCTCCTGGATTCAAGTGATTTTCCTGCTTCAGCCTCCCAAGTAGCTGGGATTACAGGTGCCTGCCACCACGCTTAGCTAATTTTTGCATTTTTAGTAGAGATGGGGTTTCACCATATTGGCTGGGCTGGTCTCAAACTCCTGACCTCAGGTGATTCACTCACCTTGGCCTCCCAAAGTGCTAGGATTACAGGTGTGAGCCACCACATCCAGCCTATAGTTTTCTCATCTTTTCTTTACAGTTCTTCAGTAGACGCCAGAATCTTGAGTTGCCCAGTTAGGAGCCTGTGACCTGCTATTCTGATTAAGTTTCTTTTCAATATTCATGGCCAACATTTGACTTCTAAAAGAAAAGCTTTTGGTCTTTTCAATCACTTGCTGATAGGGTGAGACTGCACTGTTATCCATGACCTAATTTAGAATCAATCTTGGCATCCAGTCTTACATGTCTAATCAAATTTACAGTCTATCTTTCAGGTTCTTCTGGAGTCATGTTTAGTTTGTCTGCCAACATGTTAATGCCGATATACTGGTAGCTGTGATAGAAAGTCTCAGATATGAAGAGACGGGCATTATCAGTGAAATCCTCAAGACAGGCCACCAAGAAGTCATTCACAAACACTGATTCACATTCCCTCAGCTTTATCTGAGCCCCATCAAAGTCAAAGTTAACACATAAGTATTCAATAAATTCTGTAACTGGGTCTTTATATGTTTAAGACTCCTGTTGAATAACTTTGACTAGATCTTTCAGCACCTGCTGAAGTTTTTGAGCATCCTTCTTTGTTATAACTGCTGTGGTCAAATAGTGAGGAATGTGTGGACGCACTGTCTGAATTGCATTAAGATACTGTGGTTGGTAAAGGAAGAGATTAATAATATTATTGTGACCTTTGGGGTGACTGAAGAAAACAGAGACCAGTGAAAGAGCCATGTTCTCTGCTGAAGAGACTGGAGTGGAGAACTCACAGAATTATTATCTATCTGTTGCTGGAACCTTCAATGCACTTGCAAGTGAAGCAAAATACAGCTAATCTGTAAATTAAGAATTCACCAGCACTCTAAAAAAATAAAGATATTCTGCTGCTCCTGAGTAATTCCCACATTCATATTGGAATTTTGCCTATCTGTAGAGCTAATCTAAATATTCCTGCCTAAAGCCAAGCTGGTCTGCCAGGTAGTCAAACAGTATCCTACCATCCCTGGTTGGCTGCATTTGCCTTGTAGTTTCTGGATCTTCAAATATCTTCACAATTGATTCTGCTTCTGCCTGAGAAATGCTTTAAGTTTACTATAGGGAAAGCTGGCCTCTGAAATCTTAATGCAGACTTGGGATGCAGCCGTGGAAGACCTTACATGGTTAAAAGAGACCAGCCTGGCTGACATGGTGAAACACTGTCTCTACGAAAAATACAAAAATTAGCTGGGTATAGTGGCAGGTGCCTACAATCCCAGCTATTCAGGAGGCTGAAGCAGGACAATTGCTTGAACCCGGGAGGCGGAGGGTGCAGTGAGCTGAGATTGCACCACTGAGTTCCAGCCTGGGAGACAGAGCAAGACTCTGTCTCAATAAAAATAAAAATAAAAAAATAATAAAGCCTTAGTTGGAATAAGGCTGGGCATGGTGGCTTATACATGTAATCCCAGCACTTTGGGAGGCTGAGGTGGGAGAATAAAACTTGAGGCCAGGAGTGTATTATTTCAACAAAAAATTTTTAAAAATTAGCTGGTAATGGTGGTGTGTGCCTGTAGTCCTAGTTACTCAGGAGGCTAAGGTGGGAGGATGGCTTGAGTCCAGGAGTTCAAGTTTACAGTGAGCTATGATTGTGCCACTGCACTCCAGCCTAGGCAAAATAATGAGACTCTAATATGGTTTGTCTGCGTCCCCACCCAAATCTCGAATTGTAGCTCCCATAATTCCCACATGTCACAGGAGGGACCCGGTGGGAGGTAATTGAATCATGAGGGTGGGTCTATTCTGTGTTGTTCTCCTGACAGCGAATAAGTCTCATCAAATCTGATGGTTTTACATAGGGAGCTCCCCTGCATATGCTCTCTCTTGCCTGCCATCATGTAAGGTGTGACTTTTTTTTTTTTTGAGATGGAGTCTCACTGTGTTGCCCAGGCTGGAGTGCAGTGGCACGATCTCAGCTCATTGCAACCTCTGTCTCCTGGGTTCAAGTGATTCTCCTGCCTCAGCCTCCAGAGTAGCTGGGACTATAGGTGCCTGTCATCAAGCCCAGCTAATTTTTGTATTTTTCAGTAGAGATGGGGTTTTGCCATGTTGGCCAGGCTGGTCTCAAACTCCTGCTCTCACGTGATCCTGTCCACCTTGGCCTCCCAAAGTGCTGGGATTACAGGTATGAGCCACCTTGCTTGGCCTTTTGCCTTCCACCATGATTGTGAGGCCTCCTCAGCCATATGGAACTGTGAGTCCATTAAACCTCCTTTTCCTTATAAATTACCGGGTCTCGGGTATGTCTTTATTAGCAGCATGAGAACAGATTAATATAGACCCTGTCTCTATTTAAAAACAAATCAGGTTATTTAGCATAATAAAAGGGGTGTTGAAATTTTTAAGCAGGTATGGCAAAAGAGATCCTATTACAAGTGCTCTTACCTCGGGTCTGATGAGCTTCAGAAATGGGGAAACATCTTTGAAATTATAAATTATGTCCCTTTTGCTTGGGAATGGATCAAAAGCTTTCCTCAGATTCTCAACAAGATATAAAAATTAAAAAATAAATCCCTGCTCAATTAAAAATGATGAAAAAGAGCTATTACTACTTAATTTCAATCTTTAATCCATATTTAGATAAGTTAGTGGCTAAATTTGTTTCTATTTTATCCTTTCGAAAACCCTAATACTACTTATCATCTGCATCTAAAAGAATTTACAATAATTTGGGTTCTCAGCTTTTCAGACTACAGGGACATAAATACAAAAGATAATGTCATTCTAAATCTTACAGATGGTAGTCTGACAAATGACATTATATTACGCGTTTGCTAAAATGTGTGGATTAATTGGAAAACTAGACAATTATGTTGTCATGAAGGGATTTCAGCACTGCTAGTTGTATCATTCACTGCAGTGATCCCCAACCTTTTTGGCACCAGGGACCAGTTTCCATGACTAGGGGTATGGGGATAGTTTCAGGATGAAACCGTTCCACCTCAGATCATCAGGCATTAATTAGATTCTCATTAGGAACATGTAACATAGATCCCTTGCACATGCAGTTCACAATAGAGTTTACGCTCCTATGAGAATCTAATGCCACTGCTGATCTAATAGGAGGCAGAGCTAATGCTCGCTTGCCTGCAGCTCACTGTGTGAGCCCAGTTCCTAACAAGCCACAGACCGGTACAGGTCTGCAGCCTGGGGGCTGGGGACCCCTGATTAACTGCACACACAAAAGTTTTATACATTTAGTGGAATCACTGAAGTAAGAATTCAGGAAGCATAAGTTCTGGTACCAGTTTTATTTATAATTAACCACATACAAATCACTTTTCTACAAAATAATGGTTAACATCTATTCCTTAATTCACAGAAATATCACAAAACCAAAATCCTTCCCACGATATACTACTATTTAGTCTAAGCTTTAATTCAAAGGTTGAGAATGACGAATTGGAGAATGTCTTTCATACATAAATTGCTTTCCTTAATTCTGCAGATGGGTAATCTGTTTGAGATTAGCACTGTCATGTTTCAACCTTAGAGAACAAAAAGCTATCAACAAGATAATGGTAAAGAAAATGCTAGCCAAAAAATAACACTATTGAGAAATAGGCGCATATTAAGTTCAATACTTATAACATCTCTGATGTCAAATGACCAAAATTTAGCCTTAGGGCACTAAAGCACATTTGCCCTTTTGAAGCACATAGTAGTACGGCACATTTTATTTCACTAAAAGTGATGTTAAACATGAATGTCTTGTAGACTATTTAAAGAGCCAGTCAATGGCTAAAAAAAACTATTGTTTTTTGTTATAACTCTTTTTGTGTCTCCCTCTTCCATTCTCATCTTAGGATATTTCACTCAAAAATTTAGTTACCCACCCCAAACACATTTCTCTCCCTTCTGCCAGGGTGTAACAAATATTAACATTCTGTCACTAGAAAATAAACACTGAAGAGGAATTAGCGTGTTAATGAACAAAGATTAAGGAAGGTAATACTAACAGAATAAAGGAAAATGTAGACCATAAGCATCTGGTCATTTATCATGTACATGTATCATGTCAAGCATTATATATTAAATCTTCAAGAGGTAAGTACTTTTGTTTTAGTGTGTTTAACAATGTCAGTTTCGTGGGATGTAGTCTCTGTTCCTGGACTTTCTCTTACATTATGGTAACAGAAAAACAAAGACTGGAGCACGGTTTACAGAGAAATACAAAACACATACAAACATCATAATAAAATAGCCATTTATATCACTATTAGAGAAATATTTTAGAGAAAACATACTTTCACCAGTGGCCTCAAATGCCATCATCCACTTATGTTCTTTAACTATCAACTTTGTTTTTCTAAGAGATGGGATCTTGCTCTGCTGCCAAAGCTGGAGTGCAGAGATGTGATCATAGCTGCAGCCCCGAACTCCCAGACTCAAGTGATCCTACATTCAAGTGATCCTCCCAAACAGCTGGGACTACAGACTTGGACCACCATTCCCAGACAAATTTTTTATTTTTGTAGAGATGGGGTTTTGCTATGTTGCCCAGGCTGCTCTCAAACTCCTGGGCTGAAGCAATCCTGCCATCTCAGCCCCCTGAGTTGCTAGGATTACAGGCATGAGCCACTACACCCAGCAACTGTCAACTTGTAATACAAAAATACCTTCAAGCTGATAATCAAGAACATTTAGTGACTTTAAAAAGCTGACAGAGTATTTCCATGCTACACAAAACAGTTCTATACACAGCTTTATAGTTTTAAAGTTCTTTGCTGGCACTTGACTTTATAGTTAACACAATGACTACTGATATCAACGAAATTCTGTTTTTAGCTTATATATATTTTCAAAATCAGTATTACCTCACACAACAGTAAAGAAATATCACTTCTGCTGAAGAATCCTCTAAGATGAACACCAAAACTGTGCAGCTAAAACATATTGAGAATCACATACATTTTTAAGGCAATAGATAAAAATTTATACAATCCAGTGAAATTTATACATGTCCAGCGAAAAAAGGATTATTCCTCTGATTAAATGAAGCATGTATCAGGTTTAGATCAACAATACAAATCTACAAAGCAAGTTACTTCTTTTTTAAAGTTTTTTGATGATTTGGTGACACAACCAGAATATAATTTTTTAGATGAAAATTGGTCGCTTTGCAAATCTGCATCCTAAATTCCAAAATTAAAACGAAACTTCTTTTCAAACAGCAGAATCCTGGTTTGTTGTTTTTACTGTCAATGAGCTTATAGCTATTCTCTGTATTATTATAAATGAAATCACCATTCAGTCACCCTAACACACATATACTTTTTTTTGACACGGAGTCTTGCTCTGTCACCCAGGCTGGAGTGCAGTGGCCCAATCTCGGTTCTCTCTAGCCTCTGACTCCCGGGTTCCAGCAATTCTCCTGCCTTGGCCTCCTGGGTAGCTGGGATTACAGGCACACGACACCAGGCCCAGCTAATTTTTGTATGTTTAGTAGAGATGGGGTTTCACCATGTTGGCCAGGCTGGTTTTGAACTCGTGACCTCAGGTGATCCACCTGCCTCGGCCTCCCAAAGTGCTGGGATTACAGACGTGAGCCACCACGCCCGGCCTGCATTTTTTTCTTCATAGAAGAAAACAAAAGTAAAACTTCCCAAATTATGTTTAACTTATAACACATTTTGCAAAGACCCCTTAGGTTAACCATTTTGGAAATCTACATTGTTCCGAAGAAAAAGATAAGCTTTCAAAACACTATCTAGCAATTCCTAATCATTTTTCTATCATAAAAGTGCTTGTGGCAGTAAACAGAATGTAAAATTTATCAAAAGACTAAATTAGTGTCATGAAACATAAACATACTAAATAATCAAATAAATACTGGACCCTTAGCACAGAAAATTATTAAAAGGTTGATCTGAGTGTTAAAATTTGTAATATTAAATTACCTTCGTATTTCAAATATTACTTTTTCTAAACCAAACCAGCAGCTAATCAACTTTTCCTTTCCTTTAGGAACAAAAAGGATATTTAAGATATTTTCCAAAACAGTAAAAACAACTTAGTGTTTCAATTCAGTTACAACAAACCCTGCTTATCCTGTGCATTTCACTGAGGCGCTACACGCACCCAAAAATCATCATCAGAAAGAGAACTTGAACTTCCTGACTCAGAGTCTGGCTCACTGAATCCACCTAAGTCCCATTCAGTGCTAGACTCACTTGGTATTTCTTCTTCTTCAGTGAGAAAACTCTGACCAGGTTCAAGGCAGGAAGGATAAACACGAGCAGAGAGGCAAAAAAAGTTAGAATCAAACTGCAAGAGGCCTAATGTGGTACCTATATTAATCCATTGGTCTCCCCTAATATCATATTCATACACAGTCACCCGGTTCTTTTTCCATTGTGGGGTGCGAGAGGTGATGAGCAACAATTTTTGGCCATGCTTGATAATCCGGTAGTTGTTGGTCTCTGAGACCAACGGAATATTATTCATTTGCCTCCATTCTGCCCTAACTGGGTTGTAGACCTTCATGACTGGGATGTCACAGATACAGTAGATCTCCTCATTGAAGACGCACGCTTCCTGAAAGTCATTGCGCTTCAGAGAAACGCACTTCAACCACATATTATGGCTAGGATCATAACAGAACATGCGCTTACTGTTGAGAGCATAGAGATAGTCCCGAATTACCATTAGGTCAAAGGATAAAAAAGAATGGGGCAGTGGAGCCACCAATGCCCACTGGTTTCTCTTAACATTGTAGCATTCCACTTCCTTCAACTTAACTCCAGTAATAGGGTCTCGCCCCCCCAAAATGTAGATGTAGCCATTGAGATATGCCACATCCATGCCCTCACGACACAGCAAGCGATCTGCAAGTTGCTGCCAACTGTTCTGAGCTGGTTTATACACCCAGAGGTCTGTCCTGGGCTGGGCAGCTAGATAGATGTCATGGTCAGGAGAGATACAGACAGCTAAGGTGGTGACAGTCCTAGTGTGAGCCAGACAGGTCAAAGGTGACGGCACTTTGTAAAGGTCCCCCGAGTATGGATCACAGCAGAGAAAGGGATCTCTGGGGTGTCCAAAGAAGATCACCATCTCCTTGGCACACATACCCAGTCTCTGGGGTGGATTTTCTGCTGCAGATACAAGAGAGTTGCTGCTGCTACTGCTGCTGCTGCTGTTTGGCACTGGCACCAGAGACTTGTACAACAGGTCACCATAGCGCATCTGCAGGGCCCCTTCAATAACGTCCAGGCAGTACTTCTTCACGATGGGCTTGGTCAGCAGCCCTTCTAAGTAGTCCTGATCTTCTTCAGTGAAGTGCATCCAGCGCACGCACTTGAAGACTTCCGCAGCACTGGGACCCCGCTCTTTGGGAGCAGCCTCCAGCCACTGCACTGCCACGTGGCACACTGTCTGCTCACTCTCCACGTCCAGACTATCCAAGCGCAGGACAGCCAGCAGCTGGGCCAGGGTCAGATCTGCTAGAGTCTCCTCCCGAATTGAACCCATGTGGCTGAGCTGCTTGAAGTTCTGAGCTATATAGGACTGGGCCTGGGATCGCAGCTTGCGATGGCCAAAGGCGTCTGCAAACTTGAGGATGGCGGTGCAGTTGGTCAGGTCAAGACGTCGGGCTAAGAAGGAGGCACAGGCTTCCCGCACATACTCCAGTTGCAGCATGTCGGAGGCCGCGTACAGGCGCTCCACGTTGGCCTCGCTGAGAGACACACGACCCGTGTAGCAGTAGTCGACCAACACCTCGAAGGACTCGGCGTCCACATCGTGCATGGTCACGCTAGTCTGCTGGCTCTCGTACATGCCACCTGTGAACATGCTCTTGAAGTAGGGACACGCGGCGGCCAGCACATTGCGGTTGCAGGGGAAGAGGCGACCCGTGCCAGGCCCGCTGCCAGGCGTCACCACCTCGATGGTCACATCACACAGCTGCCGCGCATCGTAGAAGGACTTGAGCTGTGCCAGCAGGGCTGCAGAATGGGCCGTGTCCTTTAATTCCTCTGGACCCGTGAAAAAGGCCGAAACCGTGGGTTTGTGAATCTTCTTGGGCCGCTTCCCACCACGGGGACTGGCGAGGCGGCGAGAGCGCGGGGCGTCTTCCCGGGACTGCATGGTGGAGATGGCGACGGGCGCTGATGGCGAGAAAGGCTGCAGGACCCGGCTCTGGCTCCTCCTCAACCTTCCCTCGCTGACGCTAAGATAGCAGCGTCTCCCAAGAGACCGCAGCACGAGCCCATTTACTGAATTCAGCCCTACCCTGCGGAGCCGCCTCCCTTTATCGTTTAGACAGTAGCTGACTCACCCTCTCTCACTCCCGCGTCCTTTCTCCGCGTCTGCTCGCCTTCACAGGACCCGCTGGCTTGGAGCCGTAGAAGCCGCTACTGCCGCGTGGGCGACAATACTAGGGCCCAGGAGAACTACCGCTCCCAGGTTGCCTTTCGCGCCCCGAGGGCTGCTGGGCCTCTCGGACTCCCAGGCCGATACCGAGGGAAAGAATCCGCTTTGCATGTTGGGAGTAGTAGTTTGTGTAATATCGCGATCCTTCTCTGGTGTTCCTTGTTTTTTAACTGACGACACTCGAGAGCGCCAGTTTTCCTAGATTCGATTTTGTGGTTTGGAACTTTGGTTTTGGAATCCACAGTAGTCGCCTCGTTCTAGTATGTATTGTTCGACTTGTCTCTTTGAATTGTTTCTTCTTTTGTAAAATGTGAACAGTAGTATTTCATAGGATTGTGTGAAGATTAAATGAGTTGGTTATAGGACGCTGTTAATATTTGTTGGTTTGTAGAATAATTACTCAGTTCTTAGAATATGAAGGTTCGACAAGTTTTCTTCCAGCCTTTATATATATAGAAAAAAAAGGAAGCATCACTAATTTGAAATTATGAGCCTGTAGGAAAACAAAAAACAGCCCCCGAAAACAGAAAACCTTGCAAATTGCAGCAGAGATCCCTTTTTAGGGGTGTGTGTGTGTGTGTGTGTGTGTGTGTGTGTGTAAAAATTAGATTTTATTTTTAGGTTTACAGACAAATTGAGCAGCAGGGACAGGGAACTTCCATATATCTCTCCCCGCTTCACAGTTCCCTTATTATTATTAACACCTTGTATTAGTGTATGCATCCAGTAGAAGTGAATTTTTTTTATTTTTTTTTTTTACTCACTATGCCTCTCCCTGATACCAAAAATTAACTCAGGGTTTGTAGGATTGGTTGGCTGTTGCTGGAATTAGATCCCTGGTTTTTTCACAATTGCCTGTCCTTACTTGCCATGACTAAAAGGAAACCACCTCCAATCACCTTACTTTGAGACTTTCCTTCCATATCTGCATTTCAAAATCTGAAGTCCTCTCTAGCCACTTTTCCCACTTGGTCTCTCCAATATTCAGTACCCCTTTCCCTTTTTTACATAAAAGAAGAGACATGCTTTAGGGGTCCTCACCCCAAAACACAAGGGAAGCCAGAGGCCTGGTTGGTAATTTAGCATCCTTTTAGACCCAGAGGCTCAAGCATTTCTCCCCTTGCTTGTATGAAGTTGCTGCTCCATCAGAACTGACTTTATTTTTAGTCATTCACTCAACCTTTACTTACCCATGTAGTTCAGATATTAGAAGTCACTGAGAACACCTAACACGTTTCCACTTTGGACTCACCTCCTGTGAAACCCTGCCACTGTCTTCCTCTCACATCACTGTCCACTGTAGTCAAAACAATCAGGCCACTTTTCTTCCCATTCCCTGTGAAGGACAACCTTGTGACTATATCACCGTCACACAGTCATTCACATTTCCTCACTCTGACATCACCAGAACTCCTCTCAGAGACCTTGATATCACCTTCTTTGTAGATGGTTCTTACTTCAGGAGTACAAATGGGGAATTTTAAGCAGGATACACTATTGCAGATTTTCAACAGCCTGTTAAGTTGAAATCTCCACCTAAGTTAACGTGGCCCAAATCATTGGATTCTTAAGCACTCACCCAAACTTGCATGTTAGCACAAGATAAGGGAACTAACATTTATACAGACAGCCAGTTTACTTTTGGAATTGTACATGATTTTGGTATGCTATGGAAAGAAAGAGGTTTATGACAACTGAGGAGTACCGATCAGAACCCAACTCACTAACCTATTTACATCTTTTTTTTTTTTTTTTTTTTTTTTTTTTGAGATGGAGTCTCACTCTTGGTGCCCAGGCTGGAGTGCAGTGGCTCGATCTTGGCTCACTGCAACCTCTGCCTCCCGGGTTCAAGCAGTTCTCCTGCCTTAGCCTCCTGAGTAGCTGGGATTACGGGTGCCCACCAACATGCCCGGCTAATTTTTTTTTTTTTTGTACTTCTGGTTGAGATGGGGTTTCGCCATGTTGGCCAGGCTGGTCTCAAACTCCTGACCTCAGGTAATCCACCCGCCTCGGCCTCCCAAAGTGCTGGGATTACAAGCGTGAGCCACCGCACCCGGCCCTCCTATTTAAGTCTTTACAGCTATCCAGAAATTAGCTGTTCTCAAAAATCAAAGCTCACACTAGTGGCTAGACTAACAAAGCTAAAGGAAACTTAACTGGCTGAAAATATGCTAAGGTTTCTGCTTCCCAAGAAGACATCCCCTGAATCACATGTATACTTCTCCTTGCTTAACCTACTCTAAAGATAGAAACTCTTAAGAAACTTAAGATATAACAGCTGCTAGCACCTGAGGCTGAAAAAGCAAAAAAGCAACAAGCTGGATGTTTTATCTACTCAGATGGGCTTTGGAGACATCTAGACAACTGTTTGATTTCTCTCGGTCCCTCACCTAAAATTTATTCTGCAGCCTCCATGAGGTTACACATTATGGCAAAGAAAATCTGAAGGATCTCCACAAATATTGTTTGAGATGCCCTAATATTGAGCCGTTAACTTCAACTTGCCCCATCTGCCAGAAACACAATCCTAGTCAACATGTAAAGTGGGACAAGGATGAGAGTCAACTCTCTCTAGTCCTTGTTTTCATTGGAAAATATATAAACTCGCAAAGTCTCATGGGTACAAAAATGTCCTAACCATAGTTGGCATGTTTTCAGCATGGTTAAAAGCTTTTCTCTGTAAACAAGCTACCATCACCACTGAAGTTAAGCTGAGACCAGAAAGCATTTTCCCCTCTTAGGAATCTCTTTGTTTTTTTAATAACAGTGGAGGAACTCACTTCAGTAGTAAGGTTATTCAGGATCTTCAACAAGTACTTCCAATGTTACAAAAACTGCAGTCTTCTTACCAGTCCTCTGGAAAAATGAAACAAGCAGGCCAATGGTACTCTTATATTCAAACTAGCCAAACTCCTTAAGGAACTCAACCTGCCCAGAGTCTCATGCCTTATGGCCCTTGACTCTTCTATTATCCCCAATTTCTCAGCATGTACTGAATGAAACTTAATTCCAAACATGATTAATGAGTCTCTTGAAATCTCCAAACTGAATGACTCCACTTTCTCAGGATCAAGTGTAGGAAAAAATGTAGGAGTACTTTTATCTCTAATGTTAACCATTTTCTCTTCCACCACTTCCCAACCAGCCTTACAAACTGCATTCAGTTCCACACAAAGACTCTGCTCTCCTGAGGGATCCACCCAGTTGTTAATCCCAGTAATTGCTAATAATTACTATACCTCAGACCCCACCTGTTTCCCCATGGGATACCACTTTTCATGCCTTCCCCAAGGGCATTTGGACTGATTGTCTGGGACTTCAAAATATTTAAAGCCGCTATCCCACCTGTCAACGGTGTGTCCCTCTGGAATTACCTCCAAATTGAGGCAACTACAGGGAATTGGGGAAAACCTCCTAGGGATATCAATGATTCTCTTTTCATATGCACCATGAGAGCCCCTAACACCCACTATGGCATTAATACAGTTAAAAAGGGTAGTTCAAAAAAAAAAAAGAAAAGAAAAGGTAGTTCAAGCCTCTCCTTAACCTTTATAGAAGAAGAAAATTTTACCGCTTTGGCCCTAGAAGCACAGAAAGTAAGTTTAAACGCACAGGCCCAAATTGTTAGGCGAATCCTATAACTTTCAACTTCCTTCTAACTAGACAGGGAGGTATTGGTGCCATAGCCAAAATCTCTTGTTGCAATTGAATAAACACAACAGGACAAGTGAATGCTTAGTTACTAAACTCAAGGAAAAGGCTAGTTGGCTTTCTAAGGTAGATTCAAATAGCCTGAGACATGTTCTACTGAGCAAGATTTGGAAATAGAAGATCCTGGTTTTGAGCTGTATTACAAACATTACTAATTGACATAGTTTGGATATTTGTCCTTGCCCAAATCTCATGTTGAAGTGTGAGCCCCAGTGTTGGAGGTGGGGCCTGGTGGGAGGTGTTTGGATCATGGGGGTGGATCCCTCATGAATGACTTGTGCTGTCTGTCCCCGTAGTGTTAAGTGAGCTCTCGCTTTGAATCCCCATAAGATCTGATTGTTTAAAAATATGTGGTACCTCCCCCACCCATTCTCTCTCTCTCTCTCTCCCTCTCTCTCTTGCTTCTGCTTTCACCATGTAACATGCCTGCTTCCCCTTCGTCTTCCACCACGATTGTAAGCTTCCTGAGGCTTCCCTAGAAACTGAGCAGGTACCAGTACCATGCTTCCTGTAAAGCCTGAAGAACCGTGAACCAATTAAACCTCTTTTCTTTATATATTACCCAGTCTTTGGTATTTCTTTATAGCAATGAAAGACTGGCCTAATACACTAATAATTTTCCTGTTTGTAGTCTTATACCTTGCAGTTGGGCAGTACATCATGCCTAGTCTTAAATGCTACTACACAGTCATTTGTCCTCACAAATTATTATTCAACAGTGTATCATGATCTGGTAGACGAAAGGGTAACTCTGCTTCCAACTGACTTCCCAGACAGAATTTCATTCTGAACTGACAATTTTACCCATGGAGATCAAGATCTTGGAGTTAAGAAATTCCACAACGTTTTGTTTTCCTAAATCTCCTTACTCTTTTGTGCTCTGGGAAGTGGCTTACACAATGAACCATCCTTCCCATATGACGTAGATTACTTTCTGTCTACTTTTTCTCATACCTACTGTAAGACTCACTCACCGATGACCTCCCTACCTTGTTTACCTGTGACAAGGCCAAACACAGCCTTTTCATTTTTGCCTGAACCTGCTGGCAAGACCAGACAAGAGTCTCCCACTTCCTGTCATTTATCTTGTGAATCATTAGCTGAAATTAGAGCTATTAGTCTACCACATGCCCCCCTCAATCCCAAACTAGCTAGACAGAGAGATAAACATTTTCTGTGCAGATGACGGAGATGTCCCTGTTTACAAAAACAATCCCAACTAAAAATCATTCCATTTAAAACAAGTCTACTCCTCCCTATAAACTATAAGGTAAAAGCATCTTGCCAAGCACCCTAATCTTTGGATGTGGGGTGCTCTCCTTATTGCAATAGCCTGAATAAAATCAATGTATTTGCTTGTTTGGTTGATAATGCCTACCTTATATTATATGCAAAAATTAATTCAAGGTGAATATCAGTACTGTGGTGGTATTATGTGTATATATGTTTTCATCCATGGTCCTGGTTCATAACTTCCATGGCGCTTGTTACAGATTTTGTTATAATCTTGAGTGTGTTAGGCCTCAGGAAACAGAACCTGTCTGACTTTCTCTTACTCTCCTTTCACCTTCCCCAAGGCAGGACTCTAATTTTCCCTCACCTTTCTGACTGTGGGTCATAAGGCCTTCATTCCAGAGAGAATCCTGCCTTGTACTCTGGGGAAGAAATGCTGATGTCATGAGGCTTCCATAAAAACCCAAGAGGACTGGGTTCAGAGAGCTTCCAGATAGCTGAACACTTGGAAGTTCCTAGAGGGTGACCTATGTAGAGAGGGCATGGAAGCTCCGCGCCCCTTCCCTTGTACCTTGCTCTGCGTGTCTCTTCATCTATATCCTTAGTAATATCTTTTATAATGAACCAGTAAATGTGTTTATCTGAGTTTTGTGAACTGCTCCAGCAAATTAACCAAACCCAAAGAGGGGGTCGTGGGAACCCCAGCTTGAAGCTGATCTGTTCCAGGCTGGGTACAGTGGCTCACGCCTGTAATCCCAGCACTTTGGGAGGCCGAGGTGGGTGGGTCGCTTGAGGCCAGGAGTTTGAGACCAGCCTGGCCAACATAGCAATACCCTGTCTCTACTAAAAATACAAAAAATTAGCAGGGCGTGGTAGTGCATGCCAGTAATCCCAGCTACTGAGTAATCCCGTGCTGAGGCATGAGAATCACTGGAACCTGGGAGGTGGGGGTTGTAGTGAGCCAAGATCATGCCGCTGCACTCCAGCCTAGGTGACAGAGTGAGAATCTGTCTCAAAAAAATAATTAAAAAGAAGTTGCAGAGGTCTGAACTTGCGATGGGAGTGGGGGTTGCAGGGACTGGCAGTGGGCAGTCTTGAGGACTGATCCTCAACCTGTGGGATGTGATACTATCTCCAGGTAGACAGCGTCTGACTTGAATTGGAGGACACCCAGCTGGTGTGTGCTGCTTGGCGTGTGGGGGAAAACCTCCACACATTTGGTCCCAGAAGTTTTCTTCTGTGTGGATGGTGGTTGCTGTGGTATGCGAGCAGATGAAAAGCATGGCTTGAGGGTTTTCCCAAAAGAACTACTGAACAGAAAAGCTAAAACTGTGAAGCTTCTAAAAGATAACACAGAAAACGATTTCTGTGACTTTAGGGTAAGCAAATATTCTGTAGGAAACAAACCAACAAACCACTAATCATAAGAGAAAAAAATCTGATAAACTGAATTTCATCAGAACTAAAATCTTCTATCAAAAGACACTGATACAAAAGGAAAGCATAAATGACAGACTGGGAAAAATTTTTACTCTATATATGCACATGACAAATGACTGTCTGGAATATATATATTGAAATATTTTACTTCAAAGAGTACAGTATATATTTTAAATATACTTTAAAGTATGTGTTCCAGATAGCCATTTGTCATGTGAAATGGGCAAAAGACTTGAAAAGACATTTCCTCAGAGAAGATACATGCACTGCTAAAAAACATGAAAAGGTCTCAACATTGTTAGTCATCAGGGGAAAGCTAATTCAAATCACAATGAAACACCATTTCACTTTCACTAGAATGGGGAAAATTTAAAAGACTAACAATACTGCTTGATTATGTGAATAATACTTGATTATGTGAAGCAACTGGAATTCTTGTACATTAATAGTCAGAGTATAATTGGCATGTTCACAATAGAAAATGGCCTGGCAGTTCTTTTAAAGTTAATTACTCAACAATTTCAACCTTAGGTATTTGCCCAAAGAATATAAAAATATATGTCCATAAAATGACTCATACAAGAATGTTCACAGTAGCTTTATTCATGATAGCCAGAAACTGGAAACTATTAAATACCCATAAACAGAAGAATGAATAAATAAATTGTGGTATGTTCATGCAGTACAATACTATTAAGAAAGAAAATGAAAGAAACTTTGACTCATACAGAAATGTAAATGAGCTTCAAATATTTTATGCTAAGCAAAAGAGGCCAGATATACAAGAGTACTTACTGTACGTATGTGAAATTTCAGAACAGGGAAAATAAGATACGTTAAATAAAATTAGTCGTAGAGTCTGTCACTATTGGGACAGCAAGTAGGGGGATGGATTGCTGGATCGACTGGAAGGGAACATGAGAAAACTTTCAGAAGTGATAGGAATGTTCTTTTCTTAATTGGGCTGGCAGTTACATAGTGTATACAATTGCCAAACCCACTGAAATGTATTCTTCATATCTATGCACTTTATTTACTGTAGATTATACCTCAATAAAAGAATACAACATCAATTTGCAAACATTGTCCTTAGTGTAAATTTTATTATTTTTCTTAATAGTTTATAATATATATATTGTCAGGGTGATTAGGAATTTAAAGCAAACATTGTTCTTCATATAGCAAATGACAGCAATTCCCAGTGCGCAGGGTGATTAAAAGGTTAAATGAAATAATAAATTGAAATTATTTAGAGTACTGCCTGGCATACAATAAGGTTTTAGTAAATTATTTCCTTTATGATTACACATACAGTCAAAATTAACTATATATGCTACTTGTTCTGTTTTCTCTGAAATAACCAGGTGCAACTAAGAAGCCTTATTGACTGATCTGCTGCCTAAGGTATTTGAGTACTTTGGTTTAGATCTTACCCACTACCTCTCAAATTTTTAAACTCTGAATTCCCTCTTCTTTTCTGCACTTAAAAATGAAACTCTGGTCCAGGAATAGAAATAAGCATGTCATTCTGGCTTAATATGTTTTAGAGCAAGGGCTGTGTATAATCTAGAGATGGTATACAAATTCCCATCTAAATTGGGATAATCTGTTTGATTATCTGAATGTGGAGTCCTTAATACCTCCCCAGACCTACAAACACTGTAAACTAAATCCTATACCACAGTTAGTGGTATTAAAATGGAAAACTATATATTTTTAAAAAGGGTTAGATGAATTCATTTGTGTCATTGTTTCTGTAGACATGGATATCCACAGTATGGTGATAACAACCGTGCATAATGTATAGTAAAGTTTTTCTCATTTCAGCATTCTATTTTAGACAACATAGATGATTAAAAATATAATTTTATATGTTAAGAACATATCTGAAAAAATGAAAAAATGCCAATTTACAAAACTCTAAATTGATGATAAAAATTTATTCATTAGTGGTACACTAATGATATACATGAGACCATTGGTTTGGAGCAATCAACATGTAAACTAGAGACATGAACACATGTGTATTAGGCCATTTCTGCATCACTATAAAGGAAGACCTGAGGCTGGGTAATTTATAAAGAAGAGAGTTTTAATCGGCTCACAGTTCTGCAGGCTGTATGAGAAGCACTGTGCCAACACCTGCGTGGCTCCTGGTGAGGGGCTCAGGAAGCTTACAATTATGGTGGAAGGTGAAAGGGAGCCAGCATGTCACATGGCTAGAGTGGGAGTAAGAGAATGATGGGGAGGTCCCGACTCTTTTAAACAACCAGCTCTCCTGTGAGCTAACTGAGCAAGAGCTCACTCATCACCAAGGAGATGGTGCTAAGCCATTCATGAGGGATCCACCCCCTTGATCCAATCACCTCCCACCAGGCCCCACCTTCAGCATTGGGAATCACATTTCCACATGCGATTTGGAGAGGACAAACATCCAAACTATATCACTAAGTATACTAAACACCTCATGTAAGTATGAACATCTGAAGCCTTCAAAATATGAAAGATGTCTTTATTAAAATAATCTGATTTTTAAATCAAGTCTTGAAACTGTGCAGTCCTCTTTCTCTATACCCAAAGCGAATATCCCCACCACAGAGTCTGCACATTACTTTACTTATTGGCTACCACAAGAGTTTTTATGGGTCTTCTCTCCCTCAGCTGGAGTGCCTAGTGAGTGAGCCTGCCTGCTGAATGACATCTTTTCCATATTATGTAGTGGCAGCTCACCTGTTTAAAACCTGTCATAGAGTTTTGAAAAGAATTTATTTTTACAATCCCTTTTAATTATTTTTGACTGTTAGTACTTTATTGATCCTATAGTGCTCTCAATTTCAATTTAATTTTTAAAATCTAAATTATATTTTTTGAAATAAAGTTTTTTCTTCATGGTTATTCTAAAGATTTTGTGTATATGAGGTAATAAACTTGGCTTTTCCAGAAGTTTTATAGAAACCGTGAAGTATTTTCAGTTTATATGTCCATTTCTTAACATTTTTCCATGAACATTTAAAAGCCGTCAAATTTATCTTTGTACTTTGGGAGACTAATAGGTCTAGCTGAATGATGTGGTTTCACTGAATGTCACTGTGTCAAAGAGTATAACATATGAAATCACTTAATTGGTTGAATAATAGATGTCTGAGATTCTTGCTACTTAAGTATGGTCCCTGGACCAGCAGCATCTGGCATTGCCTAGGAGCTAGTTAAAAGAAATTGCCCCAGAAATACTGAGTCAAAATCTGCATTTTAGAAAGAGCTCCTGGTGATTCCTGTGTATCCTGAAGTTTGAGAAAAACACTGTCTCGCTGTTTGAGCTTTTTGATCTACCTTTGTTTTTGAAAGGCAAAATTGTTTCAATGACATATGTTTTTATACTTGCCATACTATGAGAAATAGACTCTCTTCATTTTTTGCTGTTTTGCACAAAGTTTAATATTCACATTTGCTATTCACATAGCATTTAATATTCACAGTCCTAACTTTCACATAGTTAATAATACTTTGTCTTTAAACAAGGGATATTAAAGTCACTTATAAGTCTTATATCACTCAATTTTACTACAATTTTTCTGAAGTAGTAGATGAAAAAAATGTTTACCTTTTTTTTTTTTTTTTTTGAGACGAAGTCTCACTCTCATCCCAGGTTGGAGTACAATGGCACAATCTTGGCTCACTGCAACCTCCAGTTCCCAGATTCAAGTGATTCTCCTGCCTCAGCCTCCTGAGTAGCTGGGATTACAGGTGTCTGCCACCACGCCCAGCTAATTTTTGTATTTTTAGTAGAGATGGGGTTTCACCATGTTGACCAGGCTGGTCTCGAACTCCTGACCTCAGGTGATCTGCCTGCCCCAGCCTCCCAAAGTGCTGGGGTTACAGGCATGAGCCACCGCACCTGGCCAAAAAAAAAGTGTTTAACTTAATTTGTATATGGTTTTTTAAAAAGGCTCATAGAAGGATCAAGTGACCAGTCCTAACTCAATATCAGTACTGTATTTCTCTTTCCAATGGGATGTGCTTATGTTTGGAGAGTTGAACTATCCTTTATAGGAAACCTAATATAAACTGTTTAGGTCAAGAAATGTGATTTGATTCATCAAAAATATATATTTGCTAGTCCTATTACTTTTAGCTGCTCTTTATCAAAATTCTTAAGGATTGCCATGCCTCAGTCTTAGTATAGGCCCATTTCCTTTGCTTTGTTTCATGGATTTAAGGTTGTCATCTAGAAGTTCACCGATGACTTCTTTTGTCTGCTGATTGAAAAAGTCTCCGAACTAGCAGATCCTTGTGGCTTCTCACCACAAAAAAAAATTCCTGGTAAAAGAACTATTATAAAAACAAGTGTATATTTATTTCATTTGTTTAACTGTTACTACTTAATAGCCACAAAGGATTAATAACAATGTGAGTTTTTAATACAATGAACACAACTGATAATTTGGGAAGGATTCTCTGTTTGTAGAGCCTCTTTATACAAAACAAAAAGGTCAAAAAGAACAAATGAAATCATACCCTTTCTTAAATTGTTTAAATTAGCAGTCTGTTTTTTAAATCAGTTTTTTGTAGTTTGATTACCCAACTTGACTATAACCCCAAAGCAGAAATGATAGTTCCTATAGTACATAGTACACAGGAGGGGCTCAAAAAACCTGACTAAACAATAAACCTCCCAGCTATTAATGCCAGGTCCTTCATCTATCACTCACTGTTATGTATTTAATTACAGTGTGACCAATCTATCTTGTGAATACATTGTATATATAATATAATATTGTGCAATATAATATTATATATTATACAATAATATGTATAATATAAATCATAAACATATATAATTATATGTATTATATAATATATAATATAAATAGAATAGAATGATATAAAAACATTGATATACAATGTATTAATATATTGACATACTATACATTTATTATTACATATGATTACATATATAGTCAGTATATTGTTTATGCCGACATTTGACTTATTTTTTTTGAGAGGAGTTTCGCTCTTGTTGCCCAGGCTGGAGTGCAGTGACGCAATCTCGGCTCACTGCAACCTCTGCCTCCTGGGTTCAAGCGATTCTTCTGCCTCAGCCTCTCAAGTAGGTGGGATTTACAGGTGTGAGCCACCATGCCCAGCAAATTTTTGTATTCTTAGTAAAGATGGGGTTTCACCATGTTGGCCAGGCTGGTCTCGAACTCCTGACCTCAGGTGATCTGCCCACCTCAGCCTCCCAAAGTGCTGGGATTACAGGCGTGAGCCACCACACCTGGCGAGCACTTGACTTTTAGCTGAAGTATCACCCCAACTTTTTGTGTCTTCCAGGAGTAGCACACACAGAGTACAGATAACCTCCCTGGGATCATGACTTTAAATAAAAGATACCTTCATCCATTGCTTGGTGTCAACAGAACACCAGAGGAGAACTGGATCATTTCTATGTGGTTGAAAAACTGCAGTCTGTCTCTAAGAACTTGTAAAACAAAACACTCTTCTCTGCCAAAGTTATTCCTGCCCGGTACCTTTTTCATAAGTGGATCTAGCTTCATTTTCTCATTTGGCGAGGCAACAAAGACTTTGATGGACAGATGGTTGTAATCCAGTGCACAGGTCATGTGCAATGAATTGAGAAATGCTTTTTAAAAAACTAGTTTTATCTATCTACAGAGACCAGAGACCAACAGAGAATGAGTAGCAGCTGTTGAAGATATCTGGGCTAGTTAGTTCCAGTTTTCAGCTATTATTTTAAAATTGCAGGCTGGGTGCAGTGGCTCACACCTGTAATCCTTTGGGAGGCCAAGACCAGTGGATCACTTGAGTCCAGGAGTTTGAGACCAGCCTGGCCAACATGGTGAAACCCCATCTCTAGTGAAAATACAAAAATTAGCTGTATGTGGTGGCACACGTCAGTAGTCCCAGCTACTTGGGAGGCTGAGGCACAATAATTGCTTGAACCCGGGAGGTGGAGGTTGCAGTAAGCTGAGATCACACCACTGCATTCCAGTGTGACTCTGTCTCAAAAAAATTGTGATGAAATAACGTTCATGTACAAGTTTTTAATGTGAAGCTAAGTTTTTATTTCTCTGGGATAAATGCCCAAGAGTACATTTTCTGGGTTATATGGTAATTACATGTTTATTGTTGTAAGAAAATTCCAAACATTTTTTTCAGAGTGGCTACGTCATTTTACATTCCACCAGCAATGTATAAGTAATGCAGTTTCTGCACGTCTTTGTCAAAATTTGATGTTGTCCCTTTTGAAATTTTAGCCATTCAGATAGATGTATAGTGATATCTATTTGCATTCCCCTGTTGGCTAATGATGTTGAAGATATTTTCATCTGTATATCACCTCTGGTGAAATGTCTCTTCATATGTTTTGCCCATTTCTAGTTGTGATAGATGCAGGAGACAGGTAAGGGAGGTCCTGGGAAACCTTCCCACCTGCCCCACAAGTGTTTACACCAGATGGTTTTGTGCAGATGAGGGAACCTGCCCAGGGTTTTGTCTGGGCATGCCCGCAGTGGTCTGTGTACTCGCCTGTGCACTGGGAAGATGGGGTGGAGCCACAGGAAGTTTGCGCCCTATGCAGTGGGGAGGAACCTGGCCTCTTCAGCTCATGTATGGTGGCCTGGTATCCAATCTGTGAGGTAGGAGCCTGTTAGCAAGACTCCTTCTCACTTTGCTGAGTATTTTTTTTTCCTTTTTTCCTTTTTGCCCAATACATTCTGCTCCCCTCACCTTTCAATGTGTCCATGTGCCTAATCTTTTCTGGTCATATGACAAGAACACAGTTTTAGCTGAACTAAGGAACAAAAATTCTGCATCAGTTGGCTTGTTTGCCTCATTGCTGTGTCTTGAGAGTTCTTTATATATTTTAGATATTAGTCCTTTTTCAGATACATGATTTTAAAATATTTCCCCTATCTGTAACTTGCCTTTTAATTCTCTTCACATGAGCTTTCACAGAGCAAAGTTTTAAATTTTGATAAGGTCAAATTTATCAATTTTTGCATTTTTGATGTGTGTTTTCCACGTTAGGGCTAAGAATTATATCACTAGCCCTAGATGCTAAAGATTTTTACCTAGTTTTGCTAAAATTATTACAGTTTTACATTTTACATTTAAGTCTTTGATTATTTTCAAATCAATTCTTGTATAAGATGTGAAGGTTAGATTGAGGTCCATTTTTTTTTCTCCTGATAGGTATCCAATTGCTCCAGCACCAATTGGTGAAAAGACCGTCGTTCTTCTACTCAGTTGCGTTTGAAGCTTTGTCAAAAACCAGTTGAGTGTATTGGTGTGGATGTGTTTCTATTCTGTGGATCTCTCTTCCATTCCATTGATCTATGTGTCTATTCCTTTGCCAGTACCACACTGGGCTGACTACCAGAGCAATGAAATAAGCCTTAAAATCAAACAGAGTAATTCTTCCCACTTTATTCTTCATTGTCAAGATCGTTTTAGCTATTTTAGTGCATGTGGCTTTCCATGCATATTTTAGAATAAAGGTTGTTTATGTCTGCAAAAAATCTTGCTCATATTTTGATAGGCATTGCATTAAAACTATAGATTAACTTAGGGAGAATTGAAATCTTTAATACATTGTCTCCAATCTATGAGCACAGTGTGTCCTTCCATTTAATTTTGGTTTTCTTTAATTCCTTTCATTACCGTTTTGTACTTTTCAGCATAGTTAAAATATTTTGTTAAGCTTATGCTTAAGTATTTTATTTTGTTTGGAGCTTTTGTAAATGGCTTTGAAGCCATCCTCACAGGATTACCAAGAATTCTTTTTTTTTTTTTTTTTTTTTTTTTTTTGAGATGGAGTCTCATACTGTTGCCCAGGCTGGAGTGCAGTGTTGCTGTCTCGACTTACTGTGACCTCCACCTCCTGGGTTCAAGTGATTCTCCTGCCTCAGCCTCCTGAGTAGCTGGGATTACAGGTGTGTGCCACCATGCCTGGCTAATTTTTGTATTTTTAGTGGAGACAGGGTTTCACCATATTGGCCAGGCTGGTTTCAAACTTCTGACCTCGTGATCCACCCATCTCAGCCTCCAAAAGTGCTGGGATTACAGGCGTGAGTCACTGCACCTGGCCAGGGTTACCAAGACACTGACCATTTGCATCCCCATTGTTCCTGTAGATAGGATTTCTGACCCCGGTTTGACGACCCACAGGGGAACCTAATCAACATGAAAACACAGTTTCTTCATCTCTCTGTCCCATGACCTCACCTTGCACTCTTCGATCTCCACACTTTGTCCCACTCCAGAACCCTTAAGAGCCCTGTTCCCATACTCCCCAGGGAGACAGATTTGAGATTTCCTCTCATCTTCTCATTTGGCAGCCCTAGGATTAAACCACTTTCTCAGAAGCCACCTGGTGTCTTTGTGTATTGACTTGCTGTGTGCATCTTGCAATATACCTAATAACAGTTTTGTGTTTTTTATTTTGATTCTGCCTGTCCATTGTTAGCAGATAGAAATGCGATTGATTTTTGTGTGTGACCTTGCTAAATTCATTTATTACTTCTAGGAAATTTTTTTTTTTTTTTTTTTTTTTTTTTGAGTCGGAGTCTAGCTCTGTCGCCCAGGCTGGAGTGCAGTGGCCAGATCTCAGCTCACTGCAAGCTCCGCCTCCCGGGTTTACGCCATTCTTCTGGCTCAGCCTCCCGAGTAGCTGGGACTATAGGCGCCTGCCACCTCGCCCGGCTAGTTTTTTGTATTTTTTAGTAGAGACGGGGTTTCACCGTGTTAACCAGGATGGTCTCGATCTGCTGACCTTGTGATCCGCCCGTCTCGGCCTCCCAAAGTGCTAGGATTACAGGCTTGAGCCACTGCGCCTGGCCACTTCTAGGAAATTTTTAAAGATTCCTAGAGATTTTCTATGTAGATAATTACATCATCTGGAAATAGTTTTATTTTCTGCACTTCAAACTTTATGCCTTATTTATTTTTCTTGATTTGTTACAGTAGTTAGAACTTCCAGTACTATGTTGAGGTAAGACCCCATCTCTACAAAAAATAAAAATTAAAAAAGCTAGCCAGGTGTGTTGATGCATCCCTGTGGTCCCAGCTACTTAGGAGGCTGAGACAGAAGAATTGCTTGAGCCCAGGAGGTCATGAGGCAGGAAATTAAAGAAAGAAAGAAAAATAAAATTAAAAAAGAGAAAAACAAGCTTTCTATTTAGGCTGACTCATCCTAAAGGCAGTAACAGGCAAAGCCTGGACCCAGGTGAAGTCTCAATAACATTATCTAAGAAGCCAGAGCTCAAAAGAATGTGATCTGGAGACTCAGCACACTCTCAACATAGGCATAAGAAAAATACATTTTCCTGTCTCATTTAGTATAAGGAAACTTCCCCCTTGAATCCTACCCCCCTCCATGTGATTGTACCTTGCTCCGCAAGTTTTATAATGTTATAGATTCCTGTTTTTTGTAACTAATAACTTCAGGTATGCTGTTTTTATCTGAGCAGTGCAGTGAAGGTTATAAGACACGCCTGAGCAGGCCTGGGCTGCAGCCATCTAGGTGCCATAGTGAACGTTATGAGATAAGCCCATGCAAGGCACTAGAGCAAGCCTAGATAACAGCCATCTGGGCCACATAGCAAGAGTCACATGTAATCCTTACACACCTGTCACAATTTGATTAACTGCCTTTGTTCTGCCTCTGTATGCTTGCTTTTGTGCCACTGTGCTTCATGCCTCTGTAAGCTTGTTTCAAGCTAGCCCACCCCCTTTTAGAAGTGTGTGTAAAAGTCAAGTGCTGTCTTTGTTCTGGGTCCAATTTTTGGATGTTAATGTGCTGCATCTGAGCGCACTCAAAAAAGTCCTCTTCTTCCACCTTTCAGTCTCTCTAGTCTCCTGATTCCAGCAACAGTTAAGGCTACAGTGTGTGGTGTTTTCACCACTGCACTCCAGCCTGGGCAATAGAGTGAGACCCCATCTCAAAAAGAAAAAAGATGAAAGATAGTAAAGAGAACATCCCTTCCTTGTTCAGGATCATAGAGGAAAAGCATTCGGTCTTTTGTCATTGAGTCTAATGTTAGCTGTAGGATATTGTTGTAGATGCTCTTTATCAAATTCATCTAGTTGAGATAATTCCCTTCTAATCGTAGTTTGCTAAACATTTTCTTCTTTTTCTTTTACATTAAAAAAAATTGAGTGTGGAGGGAAAAGCAACTTCATCTTGGATGCTTAATCTGCCTTGTTGACTTCTGATTAAACCCACTCCCTGCAATGCCTCCGAGATTTCTATTTTATCTGTTACTCCTTGTGTAACAGCATGTATTTACCATAAATCCTGCCATTAGGTCAAAAGAATCTTGATATTATTGTACTTACCATAAGTCCTGCCCTTAAGCAGTTGTCCCTACACATCCCTTTTGAATTGCATATACCCTTTGCCTGTGATATATAACCTAGCGGTATGGGGGGTAATGGTACAGGGGCCCACCATCTTGTCTTGCTGCCACCTGAGGTTACCAGACATTACTTCTTTTCCTAAGTTCCTATTAAATGTTTGTTTCTGAGAAAATGGATATGTTAAGCCTTTTTCTTCAGCCTCTCAATGTCCTTAGACTATTGGGGGTAGTTGTATATAGACCTGCCCACCATGGAACATGTGGTGAGCCAGGCCAGGAGCTGAGAGATCAATAAATGGGAAAAAGGTATGAAGCATCCATGGGGGAAATCCCACAATGGCCAGCCACTCCATGTGGAGTGGTGTGGATCACCTTTTAGACATTTGTGGACCACTGCATGAGAATGAGGATGCTCTGAAAACACTGATGGGTTTAGAGCAATTGTTAACTGATAACCATCTATCATACTGCTGTAAGGAAGGGTGGTGAGTAGCCACTGCAGTAAAATGTCTGCTTCTATAGGCTGCCTGTTTGGTGATGAGAGCCTACCTAGCAGTGTTGCAATCTTGTTGTCTGAGGTATTACCCGGAGTTCTTTGTCTCATGACCAATAAAATTAAGGAGCATGGACACCAAGGGTGAGGTTGGAGTGAAAGTTTAAAAAACCAAAGAAGAAAGCTCTCCACAATGGAGAATGGGGCTTGAGAGGGTTGCCAGCTATAAGACTGAGTCCCAGGTTTTTATGGACTGGAAAGGGGAGGAATGTACTGACTGGTCTGTAGACTCTCTTGGAGAACCAATTGGAGGTAGAGGTGAAGGTGTGGCCCAGGACCAATTAGGCTGAAGTGATGTTCACCCTATGTAAATGAAGACTTGGCCTGTGGCCAATCACAGAAAGGTAGGCATATGTAAAATAGGTGAAAAGTCAGAGCAAAAAAGGAGTAGAATTTGTTCATCTTAATTCACAGTGTAGATGTTTCCATTCAAGGATGTTGGGCCTGTAGTGATTTTCAGGCTATTCTTTGAAGGAGTTTTACCAAGGAACCACCTTGTCCGCCTGACCAGTTTCTTCTTTCCTCCTCTCTCAGCAGCAGAAGCAAAATAAAACAGCTTGAGGAGGAATTACCATTAGGAAAGATATATTTTTTAAAAGACCTCTATAGTGAAAAGTCAAGGACTCTGTAGTCAAATTGGTTAAACCTGATATTTGGGCTATGTATGTATGCATGTGTATTGTTTTAAGGCTTCTGCCCTCGCTCTGTAAAACAACTCAGTTGACTGATTTCTCATTGTTTGTCCATTTACTTCTGTCTGTCCCTCCTTCTTGCCATCCTTGATGCCACACGAGTAGATCCCAAAAGGATTCCTAACAATGTGGGATCACTTAAGGAAAACAGAAAAGGCATCAAAGACTTCTTTTTGGGGTTGAACCTGTTTTTTCTTATAGAACCCCAAGAATTATAAGCAGACAGATTCAGCTATAAAATCCTGTTCTCTTTTGTATTGCATTACTTGATCTCTTTGGATTTTGAGGATAGAAGAAATTACTTTGTAAGTTTGAGGATTTGATCTTGCCACGTGTAATGACTGGTGAGTCACAGGTGAGAGTTACAGTGTTAGAGGTAGCTGAGAGACAGTTCCTTATAGTAACTGGTTATTACTAGAGGGGCCTACTCATTTCTTTGCGCATTTGAGGAAAGCAAGGTTTAGGCCCTAAAAACTACTTGCTTTCTTTGTTCTATTCATTAAAAGGGCTCCAACTTCAAGTCAGTAATCTAATTAAGAAACAAGCTAAGTTGAAAAGACACTTTCCCTCAAAATATTGTCTTCAGATATTGGTGTTTAAGTCTAAGTTCTGGGTCTTTGATACGTACATTTTCTACCTTGTTTCACCTGAGTCATGTCTTTAAGAATGGTTGATAGTCTAAAAGTGGGAAAGAAACTGTTTGAAAATTGGTGAGTGAAAAATATTATAAATATATAAGATCTGCTTCTGTCTATCTTTATGTCTATATGTATATGTCACTTGTATGAGCTATTACACTATCAAAATATATGAAAGAGCTTTAATCAACTGGCTTATAGAAAAGTAAGTGCTTAAATAAAATACTTTGTCAGAAAAATAAAAGCTAGCTCATGTTGGGACTCAGAAACAAATACCCAAAATATGGTGCATTGCCATGCTGAACTGAAGAAGCTTTGATCAAGGCCTCTCTGACCTCCCCACCACCCACTGTCTCTCTCAAAGGAGCTGAAGTTGCTTTATCTACCTAAAGTCCAGACCCACCAGAGAAAAATGTTTTTTCTTTACATGGACGTAAAGCATGATGGTAAAAAAATTTTTTTTTTCTTCCCTCCCTGTAAGACCAAGAATGTAACCACACCCAAACAGATCTTTTCACTGTCAAAGAGAACTATTTACAAGTAAGTCATTCTCCCTAGTAGTCCTCTCAACAGCATTTCTTTTCTCTTTCCTTCCATAACTTGTTTTTGCCAGGATGGTATATAAGCTTGTAAAACTCACTGGGGAGTTGGGCCTTCATTCTGAAGGATCCTGTGTATACATGTTAAATAAATTTATATGCCTTTTCTCCCATTCATCTACCTCATGTCAGTGATTTTTCAGTGAGCCTGCAAGGGGCCGAATGATGTTAGCCACTAGACTCAAATGATTTTTAGTTCACATGACTTTAGTAATCAT
The DNA here is from genome assembly GCF_024542745.1 of Macaca thibetana thibetana. Lineage (NCBI taxonomy): Eukaryota > Metazoa > Chordata > Mammalia > Primates > Cercopithecidae > Macaca > Macaca thibetana. The sequence goes on from NC_065594.1 coordinate 19,849,777, forward strand.
TGATAAATAAAACTAGTTTTGTTACCATTTGACCAGGTTCTTGCCCACTGCCCAGATAGAGCCAAACACTGAGACAGCAGGTGTGGTAGTAGAGAAAGACTTTAATTATCACAAGGGAACTGAGGAAGGAGAATGGGAGATTTCTCAAAGCTGCCTCCCTGAGAATTCAGAGGCTAGAATTTTAAGGATAATTTGGTGGGAAGGGGCTTAAGGGATGGGTGTTGATAATTGGTCTGGCATGAAACCATAGGGGTGTCGGAGGTGCCTTCATGTGCTCAATCAGTTATTGGGTCATGGTGAAGTCACAATACAAGTCAAGTCAGTTCCTTAGTTACCCTCATGGGCCACAGGTACAGTTGGCATCAGTTGGTCCAGACTGTTAGAGGCAAAGTCTGAAAAATATCTCAAAGACCAGTCTTAGGTTTCACAGTAATGTTAGTGACTGCTGGTTACTATGGAAAGCAAGCTGGGAAACAATGGTAGGTTATTATTTAACCATGGCTATAGCTTAGTAGAAAAGTTTGCATGAGGTGAAATCCCTGGTGGTCAAAGCTGCTCAGCCTTCTCCCTTGGTCAGTCCAACTTCTGGAAGCCATAGGGAAGATCATATTCTTTGAAGAAAAAACTTCATTAATCTTGTGGGCAGCCTGCCTGGGGGCTAAGACAAGGAGGTAATACATTATTAGTGTCTACTGAAATGACTATGTGCAAGCAATCATGCCTGGAGGAGGAAAAGATCTGAGAGAAAGATAAATATCTTAACAAAATTCAACCCCCTACCATAATTTTAATCTTGTGGCCTTTTAAAATTTCATAACAGTGGTTTCAATTTCAAAATTCTCCTCAGTAATTTAAAATCTTAAAGTCATGTTATGTTAAATTAAGTAATCCTAAGTTTTTTACTGAAATTAGGGTTACTAAGAGTTAGAACAGTTGTTAATACATGTAATTAAGAACTACTGTTAGCTGGATATGGTGGCTCATGCCTGTAGTTCCAGCTACTCAAGAGGCTGAGGTGGAAGGATTGCTTAAGTCTGGGAGATTGAGGTTGCATTGAGCCATGATTGCATCACTGCACTCCAGTCTGGGTGACAGAGTGAGACCCTGTCTTAAAAATATAAAAAAATAAAAAATAAAAAAAATAAAACTACTAGATACAAGAAAAATAACTCTATATACAGAGTGTATAAAGAAATGTGTGGTTTTGGTCAGGAAGTTCATTTTAAAAAGACGACTATATGATTTTGGTAAAGGAGAACTAATTTTGTCTAATTTAGAGGTTAAATGTTTCAAAATGAAGGAAATAAATTATGTAGATAAAAGTTAATGCGTAAAAAGGAAAAGGATAAACAGGTGAGGAATGAGGAACCTTTGATTCCCAGGTGCCCATGTGATCACCCACAGCATAGAGCTGCTGCGCTGCATTCAGTTACTAAATGTAAAAGTTACCAGTGGAATTTAGAGATGAATTCAACTCCTAGAGAGTTGGGCCAATGGAACTGCAAACTAAGGAAATGCAAACTAATAAGCAAAATGTGAAATATTAAGTCCCTTGGTTATTATAAACCAAAAAGTGTCTGAGAAAGACATCAATCAATTTAGAACTTTATTTTGCAAATGTTGAGGACACACAAGGGAAAAAAAAGACACAAGTCACAGTAGGATCTGTGGCCTGTGCTTTTTCCAAAGAGAGTCTTGAGCACTTCAATATTTAAAGGAAAAATAGCAAGCAGCAGAGGAAGGAGGGGAAAAGGGGGGAAGGGTGAACAAGGAGGTGAGTAGTTTATGTCCTGTTACAAAAAAACCAGATTCTCATTTAATTTATGCAAATAACTGCATTGCCACAAATTAAGAATATTCACAGATAGCTTCCAAATTTTTTTAGAAATCAGGGAGAGAAGGCCGGGCGCGGTGGCTCAAGCCTGTAATCCCAGCACTTTGGGAGGCCGAGACGGGCGGATCACGAGGTCAGGAGATCGAGACCATCCTGGCTAACACGGTGAAACCCCGTCTCTACTAAAAAATACAAAAAATTAGCCGGGCGCGGTGTTGGGCGCCTGTAGTCCCAGCTACTCGGGAGGCTGAGGCAGGAGAATGGCGTGAACCCGGGAGGCGGAGCTTGCAGTGAGCTGAGATCCGGCCACTGCACTCCAGCCTGGGCGACAGAGCAAGACTCCGTCTCAAAAAATAAATAAATAAATAAATAAATCAGGGAGAGAGAAATACGCTTAAAATTTTGCTTATAAGAATATACTTTACTCAATTATTAAAAGCTGTAAATAGCTCAAAAGAAAAAAGTTTTCTTGATTCTGATTTAAAAAAAAAGAATCAGCAATGTTTCAAACAAAAAAATCACTGAAAAATTATTTCAGCCTTCCATTGGTTCAGTCCATGCAGTTAACCCCTGTCCTGCTTGATATTGAGCCAGCAATCCTCATGAATACATTAGTTCTTTAATGAGAGTCCTGGAAGTTTATTTATTCTTTAGTACCATGACATAGTCTCCAAGGTTATCTGAAACCTGCATTTAAGAGCACCCATCAGTCCTTTCCATGAATTCCCTTAAAGAAGCAAGTTTTATGATCTTTTTTTTTTTTCTGAGGCAGAGTCTTGCTGTGTCACCCAGGCTGGAGTGCAGTGGCATGATCTTGACTCATGGCAACTTCTGCCACCTGAGTCCAGTTCTGATGCCTCAGCCTCCCAAGTGTCTGGGACTACAGGTGTTCGCCACTGTGCCTGACTAATTTTTGTATTTTCAGTAGAGACAGGGTTTCGCCATGTTTGTCAGGCTGGTCTCTAACTCCTGGCCTCAAGTGATCCACTTGCCTTGGCCTCCCAAAGTGCTAGGATCATAGGCATGAGTCACTGCACCAGACCAAGAAGCAAATTTTAGGTTTTTGCTTTGTAGAAACCACTTTTTGAGAAGAATCAAGGTAAAACAAATAATTGTGGATGACAAAAGTCTTAGAACAGCCATAGTTAAAGATACAACTGACCAAGATATTTGGTTAGTTCTGTGGTATAAAACAATTTCACATAATGATCGTTATTATTATTGATAATATGTACTAAAGCATATCAGAATTATAGGAATCTCATACACTTTTGGAACATATACTAATAACACATTTATATAAACATAACCCAAAGAAAATTAAACACCAATTTATATTTGACAATGGTTCTTGTATGATTGAACATATCAAATAAGCCAGATATGCCTCTTTTGGACTGCAGGGGACCTACTATCTAAAAAGATAATGAGGTTTAATGACTGGATTTAGAATTTGATTTTGGAAAGTTTATCAAATATCAAAGGTTTAAAACACATGATGTCAGGGCCGGGCGCAGTGGCTCATACCTGTAATCCCAGCACTTTGGGATTTCGAGGCAGGTGGATCACAAGGTCAGGAGTTTGAGACCAGCCTGGCCAATATGGTGAAACCCCATCTCTACTAAAAATACAAAAAAATTAGCCAGGCATGGTGGCACATGCCTGTAATCCCAGCTACTTGGGAGGCTGAGGCAGGAGAATCCCTTGAATCCGGGAGGTGGAGGTTGCAGTGAGCCGAGATTGCGCCACTGCACTCTAGCCTGGGTGACAGAGCGAGACTCTGTCTAAAAAAAAAAAAAAAAAAAAACCGCATGATGTCACAAACCCGATGACAGGTTACTGTAAAATAAGTCATTCATGTAGCCAAAATGATAATTCAAAGATTTTTAAAAAGCAAAAACCTTTACTCTTTGATAGAGAGGAGACTCAGTTTCTCAAACAATAAGACCTAGTAAAGTCAGCATGAGGCCAACTGAATCCTAGCTCTCCTCTCTCCCCCTTTTTTTTTTTTTTTGCAGTTTATTCAAAAGGCAAACAAAAGTATTTTACTATATCATTTTATTTTTGTTTTTTATTTTTTGAGATTCAATTTCGCTCTTGTTGCCCAAGCTGGAGTGCAATGGCACGATCTTGATTCACTGCAACCTCCGCCTCCCGGGTTCAAATGATTCTGCTGCCTCAGCTTCCCGAGTTGCTGGTATTACAGGCGTGTGCCACCACGCCCGGCTAATTTTGTAGTAGAGACGGAGTTTATGTTGGTCAGGTTGGTCTCCAACTCCTGACCTCAGGTGATCCGCCCACCTCAGCCTCCTAAAGTGCTGGGATTACAGGTGTAAGCCACCACACCCAGCCCACTGTATCTTAATATTACATGAAAATCTTCCTCAAAAGAGAAAACCAAATTTTGCCTTTGCGTACGCTATTATTAATGCAAAAGCTACTTTTAATAAAAGCTTATAAACAAATTCATCCTTAGAACTTCTAGACAAAAATTATGTTCCCTTAAAAAATCCACATTCCCGCCGGGCGCGGTGGCTCAAGCCTGTAATCTCAGCACTTTGGGAGGCCGAGACGGGCGGATCACGAGGTCAGGAGATCGAGACCATCCTGGCTAACCCGGTGAAACCCCGTCTCTACTAAAAACATACAAAAAATTAGCCGGGCGAGGTGGCGGCACCTGTAGTCCCAGCTACTCGGGAGGCTGAGGCAGAAGAATGGCGCGAACCCGGGAGGCGGAGCTTGCAGTGAGCTGAGATCGGGCCACTGCACTCCAGGCTGGGCGACAGAGCCAGACTCCATCTCAAAAAAAAAAAAAAAAAAAAAAAAAAAAAAAAAAAAAAAATCCACATTCCCATGCCTTCTTATAACCATATTTTTAACCAAAACACATTCTACTTTTAAAATACGCTTTGTATCTAGTAGTTTTAATTAAATACATTAATTATAATGTTACCTCTTAGTAACTCTTATTTTTGGTGAAAAACGTAGGAGGTTCATAAGTTTATAGATAAGTAGAAGCAAAGTTTTATGTCTTTAAGCATTTAGCACAGTATTTAACCTGCCTAACTAGTTTAGATCAAAAGTCTAAATTAAATTCTGGAGATGTTTTTATTTTATCAATAATTTAAAAACTAGTTTTATTTACCAAATATTGCTAAAGTTACATGAACTAAAAAGCATTTGAGTTAAAGTTTCTACTTTTCTGATGAAAAATTTTATTTAAGCACTTACTTTTTTCTTTAGGCCAATTAATTAGAGCTCTTTTATATTTTTTGGTAGTGAAACATTACATACACATGACTTGTATAAACACATTGACATACAGACATATAGACAGGAGCAGATCTTATAGATTTATATGATTGTTCATTTGTCAGTTTTCAAAATACCTCTCCCCCGCTTTAGACTATCAATTCTTTTGATAACCTGTTTCATTGCCCTGAGCAATTGCCAGCTAGACAGCTCAAAATTTGCATTTCTAAACAGACAACTCTTAGGCAAAGCAAAGTAGACACTTTGCATTTTAAAAGCACAGAGCTAACACATTAGGCCTAAATATTGTACCATCATTTGCTCAAGCCAAGGGAAAAACAATGGTGTACGTAAATTTTAGTTAAGATGGCCAGGAAAAGTACTTTAAACAAAGGTATGACTTATGAATTTAAAGCAATGGGAAGAGTTTCTAATGTACATAGGGAGATAACCATTACAAATACAAATTTCCTTGAAGAGGTAAATTTATTTTATGAAAGAGTTTTCAGATAGTCAGCTACATGCCTGAAAGTTGTATTTTGGCTTTTTAAACTTGACTTGTTTCTTAATTAGATTACTGGCTTTAGGGTAGAGCCCTTTAATGAATATGAGAAGGAAAATATGCAGTTTTTATGGCCTGATATTTAAATACGTGCAAAGCAAGCATAGCTGGAAGGCAGAACAGATCCTCCAAAACCAAGGATTCCATTTTTACACTCTATCTGTGGTTCCCAAAGAGACGGGAACACCATGGGACAAGATAGTTCAATGCTTTTACAGCGCTCCTCACTGCTAGGATATTCTGTTCTCCCAAGGATGGTAGGCGACTCAATGCCAGTCAGTGACTCTTTGATCATCTCATCCCCCACAGGAGTCTTACCTCTCAGTCAGGAGTGGAGATGTTTCCATAGCTTCTATGTGCCCCAAAGCTCACTTTTCTCATATACATGCACAAGGAAATGAGTAAAACAATGTGGTCATGACTACTCACTGTAAGCCTCTGCCATCAGCCATTTCTAAAAGTGTATTTCTTATTTACCTATTGTATACACCAAAGTTACTTTCTCAAAAGTAATTTTAGGTACCCCCAAAAGTAAAACAAAATCAGGTGACAAAATACAAAAGAGAACAGAGTTTTATTAGATATGAGTGAATTGGTCTGCTTACAACTCCTGGGAGACATGAAGAAAAACAGATTTCTTTCAAACACAGAAGAAGTCTTTGGTGCCTTTTCTGTTTTCACCAGTGGATCCCAGGCTGTCAGAAATTCCTTTTCTTCTTCTTTTTTTTTTTTAGGTGCTTCATGTGGCATTGAGCATGGCAAGAGAAAGGAGGGACAGGCAGAAGTAAACAGAGAAACAATGTAGCTGACTGAAAAGTTTTTATAAAGAGAGAACAGAGGCTTAAAACTAGTGTATGTGTGTGTGTGTGTGTGTGTGTACATATATACCCTAGATATCAGTTTTAGTTAAGTCTACTTTTGACTATTGAGCTCTTTAAAAAAAAAACAAACAACTTTTAAACTCTTTTACCACCAGATTTTTGCCATAACAAACAGCTGGTATTTGAAAAATCATAAAAATATCAAACCAGAAAGGACTCATTCTCTGGCTGGAAAACAAACCCGAGTCACCAAGGTGAAAAGGGAAGAACCTTAGCTACTGAACTGCAGCATGGGGTGGTGTCCGTTGTTTTTCTTAGAGGGAATCTAGAGCAATTTTGAGCTTTTAAAGATTTTAAACTTTTTTTTTATGTTAGATTTTGCTCAAGCAAGTTCTCAAGACTAGCTATGACACTATTATGTGTCCTTTTTAAAATTTAATTTTCCCATCAATTCTTTAGAGTAAGAGATCTCTAAAACCTTTTTTATGTTTCTTTTGGCATTGACAATTAGGATTTTCAGTGGTGTACTTTATTCTGATAGCAACTCAGTGCAAAAATCTCTCTGTGTAAAGCCCAGGTCATAATTTTCGAGGTTTAGAATAAGATTTTATATTCCTGGAGAGGGCAGAAAGGAGGCAGTCCCCATGATCCCTAAAAATTCACTCTTAGAAATAGATTTAAGATAACAAAAGATGACAAAAACCCCATAGGGATGAGATCTTTTAAGAAAAAACTTCCCTAAGAAGTTGACACATTTGAAACAAAAAGTGTACTGCTTAAAATATTAGTTGTCTTGGATTCCCAGTCTTTGCAGACTGGCTTCCTGATGTGAACCTGAAAATTCCTGCCCTCCAGTTAGTGGAGTCTAAGAGAATATGCCCACTTGGTGAGAAAGTCAAGCTCTCAAGGACATAAAACAAAATGACAAGGAAACCTCACCCAGGTTTTATTTCAGGGGCCTACAGCAAAGTTTGTCTTAACAGATACTGGTATAGTCTGAACTGCAGAACTGACCAGTCTGCAGGGCCAGCTTGAACAGTGAGCATATAGGGGTTCTAGGCCCATGTTCTATCCTATGGTACCCCTCTTTATGACAGACTGACACAGAAAGACAAAGACAAAACAGCACCAAAAAAGGCTATTTCTTTCCAAAAATTTGGGAGATCAGGGATCTCTGGAGGAAGAAGCTCCCAGACCTCAGCAAATCATCCAATCAGTCAGAGTAATAAAGAGCTTTTAGTCAGCTGGTAGGAGAGCTGCTGCAGGCCAAAGGGCAACAGTCAACTCAGAATCCCTTCATGTTTGCCAAAATGTAAACCCAAAAGTGTCTGAGACAAGTCTCAGTCAATTCAGAGGTTTATTTTGCCAAGGTTGAGGATGCACCTGGGAAAAAGAGGCACAATCACAGTAGGATCTTTTGCCTGTGCATTTTCCAAAGAGGGTTTTGAGGTCTTCAATATTTAAAGGGGAAAGAGCAAGCGGCAGGGGAATGAGGGAAAAAGAGACAGGAGGGTGAACAATGAGGTAAATAGTGACATTCTTATGAGGCTTTGATTAATGCTTACTGAATCCACATTCTATATGTGAAAGGAGCCAGTAGAGGAACTGTTATTTATACGTTCATCTCATGCTCAGTAAATATGCATTTTACATAAACCTAGAATATGGGAAGAAGTCACATTTACATTTGTCTTGGGGTGGGCAGAGGCATGCTTTGTAGTCTTATCTTTGTCCTGTGCCCATGAAGATAAGCTGTTAATTTACATTGTCAGGGTGAGATTCAACAGAACTCTATGTTTTGGGGTTAATTTATTGAAGGGATATTTATTCTGAGAGATTTGGGGGTCCACAAGGAATTTCCTTGTAAGAAATTTGTGAGGGAGGCCACCTGGAGAGATATGTGGCCTTCTATCATTGTAGCTTTCTATTTAGGAAAAGGAAGGCCATTTTTTACATGAATCTGTTCACAAGCTTTATGTTTACCTTTGGCATTGTGATTTGGGGGACTTAAGATTTTATTTTCCTTTTAGTTATTGTTATCTATAAAAGCTAAAATGAAAGTGAAAGAGAGTGCCTGGTTGGGCCTTGAGCCTAGACCAACCTCAGATATGGGTCTGTCTGAGCTCAGGTTCTTAGCCTCAAATGTACCCACAAGGGAGAAAAAGTAAGCCAGCACAACAGAAAGTACCTTTAATGTTTGTGGCTAGTAAGTGTGGCAGAAGGGCAAAAGCAGGTAACAGTTGAAACCATAGGGTATAGTATGAAGGAATCATTCCATTTCCTACAACAGTATCAGCAGCTCCCTGAGGAACTTTTCCAAAATTGGATTGTGAGAGTAACTACTTTGGAAGCAGTGGCTTTGGTTTGAAATGCTGTGCAGTGGAAAACATGTTTGGGTGATGCAAGACCCACAGGTCACTATAGAACAATTGCAGATTCATACATATGATCCAGACACATAGGAGGTTATTCCTGAGAGAAGAACTGGGCTGGTGGACTGGATAAAAGCCACTGTAAGATCCTTTTACTCTGAAAAGGGGGTCTGTTCAACTCCCCCTATAAATGCCAAGTTGGGTACTTCAGATGAAGCATGTACAAGCCATGTGTAATTGGCTTTATGAGGACCGGGATATTCACCCACTGAATATGCCTGTTACCCAGGTTATGGTAAATGCTTTGGGTAAGGGGACCCCCTCTACATGGGTACCACATGTAATGACATCACTCCTGAAAAGTGGAACAAGAGTCCTAGAAGCCTTATCAAATTTGTTGTCTCAGCTTTCCTTGATGGGTCTTACAGATATTAATTTTAAAAGCTAGGTTAATTAACAAGAATGTGGTGAAGGTTAGAGGAGAGAGTCAAAGGACTCATCCCAGAAGGGTGTAAATTTTAAAATGTTTACTAAGAAATAGGATGAATAGGCCAGGTACGATGACTCACGCCTGTAATCCCAGCACTTTGGGAGGGTGAGGCAGGTGGATCACAAGGTCAGGAGTTAGAGACCAGCCTGGCCAACATGGCGAAACCCTGTCTCTACAAAAATACAAAAATTAGCCAGATGTGGTAACAGGCACCTGTAATCCCAGCTACTCAGGAGGCTGAGGCAGGAGAATCGCTTGAACCTGGGAGGTGGAAGATGCAGCGAGCCAAGATCACGTCATTGCACTCCAGCCTGGGCGACAAGAGCAAGACTCCATCTCAAAAAAACAAAAAACAAAAAACAAAGCACTGATAAGGGTGAAACTAAAAGGAAAAAGAAAGGGGAGAGTCATGGGACTCATCCCAGCAGGGTAAACATGTTTAAATATTTATTAAAAATGGGATAAATACAACAGAAATTGATGGGGTTAAAACAAAGGTCTTAATACAACACTATCAAAGGTTGGGTAGACCAGAGGGAACCCCGACTGTCTACAAACATTATAGGGCCCAAAACAGTTTTCTGTATTTGCCCCAAATTTGTGAAATTTAAGAAAAAAATGAGAAGGTAAAGATTATAATGAGAAAGCTGACTAAAAATTGTCTGGGGCAATGTTGAGGCAGTTAATCAAAATAAAGATTGACCAATGAGCCCAAGTCCCTTGGCTCAACTCACTGCTGGGAACTCAAATCCTTTTTCACAAGAAAGGGTAAAATGGTCTAGGGATGGAGAAAAAGGTTCCTGGAACTACAACATAAAATGTAAGGGTCGATAGGATTTTAAGAATTAAAATGTTTGAACAGGCTTTATGTAAAGTAGCTGTGTCTCCTTTACCTAAATGTTTTCTGGGAATGGACATTGTATATGACTGGAGGATGTTTACCTTTCCTGGTACTGTGAAGCAGAAAGCATGTAAATCTTCTCTTTGGACACTATTAATTGGACATGCTCAGAGGGAACCCGTAAGACTGACCAAGCCCACGAAGTGTAGAATAGAAGCTGAAGTGCTGGTAGGGAACAAATTATCCACCGGATAGCTCCTTGTAGAATGTTTATTGGGGCTTATGGCAAAAGTCTATGAGCACCTTCACTAGAGAATTTTCGTTTGGGGGCATTTGCTGCCTTGTAATTGGATGTTAACTAAAGCTACTTCTATAATTCAAGGACATAAAATGGCCTTGACACCTGAAGTGATAATGTCTGAATGTCAGAGAAACACTCTCATGAGGATAGCAGCACCCAAAAGAGTCCCACTAATAAAATGGGAATGGTTTGTGCAGGATTTATGCTATCTGAAGAATGCAAGGAGGAGATATGAGCAGGGAGCCTCTTTTTCCCTAGGACTGACTCTGAAACTGTGTGGGGAGCTGCTGGATTCTACACTGTATAATAAACAGCTCTCACCTGACTGGCAAAGAGCTGCTTGGTGTGTGGATGGCAGTTCCAAGGTGAGAAAGGAAAATATCCTGTTTGGAAGGCTGCTACTCTAATTGTAAAGTACACTATTGTGAACAAAATTTACCTGTCTCTCTACCTGATATCTGCAAAACTGGAAACTATTCATATATTCTTATGATATGGGAATATAGTTATTTGCATAAGTTTGGTAAGAATCTGTTTTCTTTTGTAACAGGACACAATTGGAGACACAGGTTCTTTTATCAAGGCCTTGACTGGAGTGGCATGTTTTCAGATATGACCACATTGCTTTGAGGAAATGAGGTTGATGTTGTAGAGCTGATAAAGCCCCCACACAAAGGCCAGCCTACCTCTGGTAAGTAAAAAATGTCACTTTCTGGCAGGCCCAGGAACTCACGTTATTTTTGGGCCTCAAGAAGAGAGGAATACACCTATTCATATAGGTATGACAGGCACAATCGGATACTGAATCCTTGACTTGGTTAGCCTCAGGGCTTATAGAAGTCTAATCTGAGACTCCTTATGAAAAGTGTCCCAGTGAAGCCAGCTTAAAAGGAGACAATATGGTCAATCCCTATTCTCCCTGCACTTTATGCAAATAGTCAGGTCAAGTTAATGAGACTAAATTTATTTCACAAGTAAATTGGTCCTACTTTGACTTATCCTTAGTAGAAATGGGAAAACTGTTGAGAAAAACTATGTTTCAGAAGAAAACTATAGTATGCTCATTATTAGATTGTAGCCTTAATCATTGTTTTTGAGTTTTATTATTTGCCTACAATTCAAACTGAATCCTGAATTATTTCCTCGCTACAAATTTCTAAAGAAAAACTGAGACTTAATTGTCTTCATGCCCTTTTTGATTGTAATCCTTGTGTGCATTGTATTTCTACTATTCAAATTATTAATGTTATATATCTCTCATTTTTCTTCTTCCAAGAAAACTAAAGTCACGGTATTTCACAATGACTAGAGATGACAAAACAAAGCCTGTGAATCTCCCTAATTTGGAATGCTACTGGGTCTGATCTGTTTTCCCTTGCCAACCCATTGCTGCTAAAGTTGCACAATATCAAGCACTTTCCCTAAAGGCTCAGAAGAGGAGGGTGTGTGAGATTAAGAGGGGTGGAGTGTGGGGGCTAAAGCAACTCCATCTTGGATATTGATCTGTCATATTGAGTTCTGACTAAGCCCATTTCCAAAAAGGCCTCTAAGGTTTTTTTGTTTGTTTGTTTTGCTTACTGTTCCTTGTGTAGGATCGTGTACTTACCTTACGTCCTGCCCTTGAATAATTGTCCTACACATCCCTTCTGTATCACGTATACCCTTTCCCCATGGTATATAAGCCCTGGTTCTGGGTGTAATGGCATGGGGATCCACCAACCTGTCTCCACACTACCTGAGACACAGACGTGGTTTCTATTCATAAGTCACTATTAAATGTTTCTGCCAGGTGCAGTGGCTCACGCCTGTAATCCCAGCACTTTGGGAGGCAAAGCAGGATGATCACTTGAGGCCAGGAGTTCAAGACCAGCCTGAGCAACATAGTGAGACCCCCTCCTCCCTTTACAAAACATAAAAAAGTTAGCTGGGCATGGAGACACATGCCTCTAGTCCTAGCTACAGAGGCTGAGGCATGAAGATTGCTTGAGCCAGGAGTTCAAGTGGCTGTGATCATGCCACTGTACTCCAGCCTGGGACCCTGTCTGGAGGGAAAGAGAGAAAGAAAGAAAAGAGAGGAAGGAAGAAGGGGAGGACGGAAGGAAGGAGGAGGGAGGAAGGGAGGAAGGGAAAGAGAGAGAGAAAGAGAAAAGAAGAGAAGAGGCCGAGCATGGTGGCTCACGCCTGTAATCCCAGCACTTTGGGAGTCCGAGGTGGGTGGATCACAAGGTCAGGATTGAGACCATCCTGGCCAACATGGTGAAACCCCGTCTCTACGAAAAATACAAAAATTAGCTGGGCATGGTGGCACACGCCTGCAATCCCAGCTACTCGGGAGGCTGAGGCAGGAGAATTGCTTGAACTAGGGAGTTGGAGGTTGCAGTGAGCTGAGATCATGCCACTCACTGCACTCCACCTTGGCGACAGAGTGAGACTCTGTCTCAAAAAACAAGAAAGAAAGAGAGAGAGAGAGAAAGAAAGAAAGAGAAGGAGAAGGAAAAGAAGAAAAGAAGAAGAGGAGGAGGCAGGGAGGAGGGAGGGAGGGAAAGAGGGAGGGAGGGAGAGAGGGAGGGAGGAGGGAGGGAGGGAAGGAGGGAAGGAAGGGAAGGAAGGAAGGAAGGAAGGAAGGAAGGAAAGAAAGAAGGAAGGAAGGAAGGAAAGAAGGAAAGAAGGAAGGAAGGAAAGTTTCTTCCTGAGAAACTGGGTATGTAAGCCTCTTTGGGCTCTTAACTTCCTTGGAATTTTAGTGGTTGGTTTGCATAGGCTTGCTCACTGTGGAACATTGAGGTGAATTTCACATAATGTAAAATTAACAGTTTTGAAGTGAACATTTTAGTTGCCTTTGAGGTTAATCCTTGTTGTAGAATGTATCAGTACTTCCTTCCTTTTTATGGCTGAATAATATTCTATTGAATAAATATGCCACATTTTGTCTTTTTTCACTCATCAATTGATGGACACTTGGGATGTTTCCACCTCCTTTTGGCTATTGCAAATAGGGCTGCTAGAACATTCATTCGTGTACAAGTATTTGTTAAAACACCTGTTGCCAAATCTTTGGGATAGATACTTAGAAGTGAAATTGCTGGGTGATATGGTAATTCTATATATAATTTACTGAGGAACTAACAAATGTTTTCCTTAGAGGCTGAACCATTTTACATTCCTACCAGGAATGTACAAAGGTTTGAATTTTTCAACATCTTCACCAACACTTGCTATTTCCCCATCTCATCCTTTTTAATAGCCATAGTTACAGAATTATACTCATTTCTAGTGGATGTGAAGCTGTATTTCATTGTGGTTTTGATTTGCATTTCCCCAATGACTGATGATCTTGAGCATCTTTTCATGTACTTGTTGTCCATTTGTTTATCATTTTTGGAAAAATGTCTAAGTCCTTTGCCCATTTTTAAATTGGGTTGTTTGTCTTTTTGTTGTTGAGTTGTAAGAGTTCTTTACATATTCTGGATGTTAAACTCTTACGAGATATATAATTTGCAAGTATGTTCTTCCATTCTGTTGTTGTCTTTTCACTTTCTTGAGAATATCCTTTGACAAACAAAAGTTTTTAATTTTGAGAAAGTCCAATTTATTTTTTTCTTTTGTTGCTTGTGTTTTTGATGTCATATCTAAGACTCCATGGCCAAATTCAAAGTTATGAAGATTTATCCCTAACTCTTCTGAGAGTTTATAGTTTTAGTTCTTATATTTAGGTCATTGGCCAATCATTGCAACTTAACTTTTGTATATGGTATGAGATGGGGGTCTAATTCCATTCTTTTGCATGTGCATATCCAGTTGTCCTGTACCTTTTATTGAAGAGACTATTCTTTCTACCAGTTTACCAGTTTTGTTCTTAGTTTACTCTTCTTTTTCCCTGTTCTTTAAGGAATAGGGTTAGGTTATTGATTTGTGATATTTCTTCTTTTTTAATGTAGGCAGTTACAACTATAATTCCCCTTTGAGCACTGCTTTTGCTGCATCCTGTAAGTTTTGGTAGGTTGTATTTTGCCTTTAATTTTTTGTTTTTTTTTTTGAGACGGAGTCTTGCTCTGTTGCCCAGGCTGGAGTGCAGTGGCGTGATCTTGGCTCACTGCAAGTCCTCTATTTACTTATTCATCTGCTATTAAATGTTCTATCTATTATTTGTTTCTCTTTTTTTTTGTTTTGTTCTATTATTGAAAGTGGGTTATTAAATCTCCAATGATTATTGTAGAATTAGTTCTCCTTTATTTCTATTAATGCTTTCTTAACATACTATGGGGCTCTGCTGTTTGGTGAATATATTTTTATAATTGTTAGATCTTGGTAATGAATTGACCCTTTTATCAATATATTATAATATCCCTCATTTTAAAGTCTATTTGGACTGATATTAGCATAGCCACCCCGGTTCTCCTTTTGTTACTGTTTGCATGGAATATCTTTTTCCATTGTTTTACTTTCAATATATTTGTCTCTTTGAACTCAAAATGAGTCTTTTGTAGATACCACATAAGTGGATCATGTTTTTTTAAAATCCATTCTGCCAATCTCTGTCTTTTAATGGTGAGTTTAATTTTTTAACATTTAAAGTGATGACTGATAAGAAAGCAATTACTTCTATCATTTGCTATTGTTTTCTACAAGTTTCATATACTTTTTGTTCCCCAAATACTGTCTTTTGTGTTTGATTGTGTCTGTCGTGTTTTTTAAAGTGTACCATTCTGATTCCTTCCTCAGTTTTTCTGTATATATTTTAATTATCTTTTTGTGGGTACTCTGGTGATTACAAACAACACCCTAAATATATAAAAATACAGTTTGAATTGATATCAACTAAGTTTTAGTAGCATACACAAAATCTATTCCTATACAGCTTTGTTATTGTCACAAATTGCATCTTTTATACATTGTGTGCCCATTAGCATACTTTATAATTATTGTTTTCTACATTTGTCTCTCAAACAACATAGGAAACAATAGGGTACAGACTGGGCTCACAACTGCAATCCCAATGCCAAAGCAGGAGGATCTCTTGAGGCCAGGAGTTCAAGTCCAGCCTGGGCAACATAGCAAGACCCCCATTCTACCAAAAAAAAAATTAGCAGGATGTGGTGGTGTGTGCCTGTAGTCCCAGCTACTTTGGAGGCTGAGGTCAGAGGATCACTTGAACTGCAGTGGGGTTTGAGGCTGCAGTGAGCTGTGATTGTGCTACTGCACTCCAGCCTGGCTGACAGATTAAGAACCTGTCTCAAAAAGAAGAAATTAAAAAATAAAGATATAGGAGGCCAGGCTCAGTGGCTCACACCTGTAATCCCAGCACTTTGAGAGGCCGAGGCGGGTGGATCATGAGATCAGGAGTTTGAGACCAGCCTGGCCAACATGGTGAAACTCCATTTCTACTAAAAATACAAAATGATCTGGGTGTGGTGGCACGTGCCTGTAATCCCAGCTACTTGGGAGGCTGAGGCACGAGAATCGGTTGAACCCAGGAGGCAGAGGTTGCAGTGAGCTGAGATCGCACCACTGCACTATAGCCTGGTGACAGAACCAGACTCTCTCTCTCTCTCTCTCTGTATATATGAAACAAAATGAAGACTTATACTAAAAATACAATAATACTGACCTATGTAGCTACCTATATTGGAGTTCTTGATTTTCTCATATATTTTCATGTTAGTGCTTAGCATTCTTTCATTTCAGCCTAGAGGACTCCCTGTAACATTTTGTATAGGGCAAGTCTACTAGGAACAAACTCCGTTTTATTTGTCTGGGAATGTCTTAATTTCTCCTTACTTTTTGAAGGAAAGTTTTTGAGAAATGAAATCTTTGGGTGACAGGATTTTTTTCTTTCAGTACTTAGCTTATTCTCATGTTTTCTGGCCTATATGGTTTTTAATGACAAACTGGCTATTAATTATATTGAAAAACCCCTTGTATGTGATGAGTTCCTTCTCTCTTGCTACTTTCAAGATTCACTTTGTCTTTGATTTTCAACAGTTTGTGTCTCATTGTGAGACTTTTTGAGTTTGTCCTATTTGAAGTTTATTAAACTTCGTGGATGCATACATTCATGTATTTCATCAACATTGGGGAGTTTCTGGTAATTATTTCTTCAAATATTCTCTCTCTCCTTTTCTATGTCTTCTCCTTCTGAAACCCCCATAAAGAGGATGTTGATAGGCTTTAAAGTATCCGTGAGATCTCTTTGACTCAGTTAATTTTTTCTTCATTCTTTTTGCTTTCTGATCCTTAGAATGGGTCACTTCAATAGTGCTATCTTTGGTTTGCTGAGTCTTTTCTTCTTACTTCTCAAATCTGCCACTGAAACTATGTAGTGTTAGTTTAATTTCAGTTATTGTACTTTTTTTTTTTTTTTTTTTTTGAGACAGAGTCTCACTCTGACACCCAGGCTAGAGTGCTTTGGAGTGCAGTGGCACGTCTCAGCTCACTGCAACTTCTGCCTCCCAGTTCAAGCTATTCTCCTGCTTCAGCCTCCTGAGTAGCTGGGACCACCACACCCAGATAATTTTTTTTTTTTAGATGGAGTCTTGCTCTGTCATACAGGCTGGAGTGTAGTGACACGATCTCAGCTCACTGAAACATCCACCTTCCAGGTTCAAACAATTCTTCTGCCTCAGCCTCCCGAGTAGCTAGGACTACAGGTGTGTGCCACCACGCCCAGCTAATTTTTGTGTTTTTAGTAGAGACGGGGTTTCACCATATTGGCCAGGCTGTTTTCAAACTCCTGACCTCATGATCTGCCCGCCTCCACCTCCCAAAGTGCTGGGATTACAGGCATAAGCCACTGCACCTGGCCTGTATTTTTAGTAGAGATGGGGTCTTTCAAGGCCAGGCTGATCTTGAACTCCTGACCTCAGGTTGATCTGCCCACCTCAGCCTCCAAAAGTGCTGGAATTACAGGCATGAGCCACCATGCCCAGCCTCAGTTATTGTCCTTTTCAGCTCCAGAATTTTTATTTGGTTCCATTTAAAACATTTCTGTATCTTTATTAATATTCTCACTTTGTTAATATATCATTTTCCCAGTCTCCTTTAAACTTTTGTCTATGGTTTCCTTTAACTCTTTAAGACAACTGATTTAAAGTCCTCAGGGATGGTTTATGTCAATATTCTACACATAAGTGGACCATACTTTCTTGTTTCTTGTATGTCTTGTAATTTTTTGTTGAAAATTGGACATTTTGAATAGTATAATGTAAGTAACTCTGGAAATCAGAATTTTCACCTTCCCCATGATTTGTTGTTAATTGTTGAAACCTGCAGTCATCTTCTTGTTTAGTGATTTTTCCAAACTGTTAGAAATAGAGCACGGAGTTGTAAGGAAAATGAGCACGCAAAGGATTTCTCAGCAAAGCAAATTTACTTCTGCACAAAGGGGTGCCTCTGTATGGCCAGTCCCCACGAGAGTACACAGAACAAAGGAGAGTAAGTTTGTATTCCTGATGCAAATCCTGCCCCCTAGGCCCTTTCCCCATTGGCTGGGGTTGGACTGCACAGTTTAAGCTAGACCTGCTTGGCTAAACATTTAAACTTTTTCTTATATAAGTGGGCACGTAAGAGAGAGAGGGGAGAGAGGGAAGGGGTCATCTGCGGTGAGCTAGAGAGTCAGCCTTTTCCCAAGTAAGGAAAGGAATGTGAGCTGGTATTGATAACGCCACTGGTGCGGTGGCCTGCCTTGGCATGTAGTAACAGCAGAAAGAAGGAAAGAAGAAGAGACGGGGAGGGGTACTGGGAATTAAAGAGTAAAGGATTAATCGGGCCGTTTCAAGAGAAACTGCCATATTTCACAACTTTCCTCTTCTGTTTTTTTTTTTTTTTTGAGACGGAGTCTCGCTCTGTCACCCAGGCTGGAGTGCAGTGGCCGGATCTCAGCTCACTGCAAGCTCCGCCTCCCGGGTTTATGCCATTCTCCTGCCTCAGCCTCCCCAGCAGCTGCGACTACAGGCGCCCGCCACCTCGCCCAGCTAGTTTTTTGTATTTTTAGTAGAGGCAGGGTTTCACTGTGTTAGCCAGGATGGTCTCGATCTCCTGACCTCGTGATCCACCCGTCTCGGCCTCCCAAAGTGCTGGGATTACAGGTTTGAGCCACTGCACCTGGCCCCTCTTCTTTTTTTTAAATAACTTTTTCTTTTTAAACCTTTTTAGCATATTCTGACTGTGCTATTTGGCTTGATTTTTTTAGAAGAAAAAGTCCACTTGAATAGGGTCGGGGAGAGTTGAGAAAAGCTTTGGTGAGAGTTATCTCAGTAAGTTTTTGTACTACCCCTCGAGCACAGGGTATAAGGCAGCATCCAACAAGGATTAGTATACCTGTGACAATTGCAAGAGGGGTGAGTATTGAAGTTATTAACCTTTTCTATCCACCGAACCACTTTTCTATAAGGCCTGGAAAGGGATCGTTTATCCCTGAGTTTTTAGCTAATTTATTTGATAGAAAGGTAAGGCCTTGTAAAGCCTTTGTAATCGTTTCATTGGGGGCCATGTTATTAGGAATAAAGATGCAACATTGGGTTCCAGTCATGACACAAAGTCTACCTTTTTCTGCTAGCATCATGTCTAACGCTAGTCTGTTCTCCCAGGCCATTTGACTGGTGGGCCCTAATTGTTCAGCTGTTCCTTTAATGGCATCTTTGGTATAGTTAACAAAACGTTGTTGGATATAGTAAATGTAGTTTATTTAATTTACATTTTTATTGATAGTTACCCATTACAACACTGCAAATTCAAACCCTGCAGCTGTTTGGTTTCAGGCTTTAAATTTATTTGGCACTCCTCGTGGAACACTGATGGCATCTGTATAGACCTGAGGATCAAAGAACTCATAAGGAGCCTCTCCTGGCTTGTGGTGTTTTGCTTTTACTATCCTGGGTTGGTGGAATGCCCCGGTGAAAGGGACGGCCAATTGGACTAGAGCATAAGTTCCGCCCCAGTTACTTGGTAGAGTGTCCAGTGGAAGTCCGCCTCCACACCACCGTGTATCTGCTCGGGATGGCTAAGGGCAGACTGATGGGTAAGCTCTTGGAAGGGCTAAGCGCTTTGCATCCCTTTAAGTTTCTGAGAAATGTCAAGTTTTCCCCCTATTGTGAGAGACATGAGGTAAACCTGGCATTGAGAGGCAGAGGCTGAATGGCCCTCGGGGGCTGACCCACAGGGTGTTGAACTTCAGGGAACAGCAGAGAGAGAGAGCTTGGCACGATTTATCATCCAAGGCTGTGGGATTCTGGAAAAGAGCCACTATACAGCTCATGCCCAGTTGACAGACCATCCAAGTGGCAAGGGGACAGTCTGGACCTCTGGCCTACCGTGCACACAGGCATAATAGTCACTTTTGTTCAAGGTGCGGACAGAATATTTAATCCATTTTAGCCAGGCATTTGCATCTTGGTATCTTGTCTCAATTGCTAAGGTTTGTTTTAAGTCATTTACTTTTACAGCTGACACCTTAGTCCTGTCATTAGGTATACGAATAACAGATGTTTGGTTTAAAGCTGAAATTATTGGGCATGGGGAAGGAGGAGTAGGAGTAATATGTATTTCAAAAATACCTATAGGATCTTTCCCATTGACATTGGCCCCTATTCTATAGAGGCGACTGAGGGCAGGCTGAGGGTCGGTGGAGGTAGGGATAGTAATAGAAATAAGGGTAGGGTTGCACTGGTGGGTTTGGCACTCAGGGAGAGTAGTTCCTTTGGTAAAGTGGAGGAGGGGCTTTAGATCGATGCACAACCCCGTCGTAGAGATCCAACGTTGGTATCGGGTGGACCAAATACTACAGTCCAATTACTACAATTACTACAAGGTTGCCAGGCTGTGGGAGTACAGGAATGGCATTTTGGTTGTAGATGATCACAACGGTGAGAACTAGGAGTAACAGTGGAAACTAAAGGGCCAGGGCAGAGATACTTGTCTGAAGAAGCTAGTTGCCTTTGGTCCTTTAAATCCCCACAAGGTATAACAAGATGAGCATTAAAAACAATGGTTTGGGGTGAGTCAGACTTCGTTTTTTTTGTTTTTGTTTGTTTGTTGTTTGTTTGTTTTTTGAGACGAAGTCCTGCTCTTGTTGCCCAGGCTGGAGTGCACTGGTGCGATCTTGGCTCACTGCAACCTGCATCTCCCGGGTTCAAGCAATTCTCTTGCCTCAGCCTCCCAAGTAGCTGGGATTACAGGTGCCTGCCACCACGCCCGGCTAATTTTTGTATTTTCAGTAGAGATGGGGTTTCACCATGTTGGCCAGGCTGGTCTAGAACTCCTGACCTCAGGTGATCCACCCTCCTCGGCCTCCTAAAGTGCTGAGATTACAGGCATGAGCCACTGCGCCCGGCCAGACTTAGTGATATTAATAATGAAGTAGCTATCAATGGAGTAAGGAAAAAGGGAGAGACAATATAATACGTATAGAAGAAGTAAGTACTTTTTAGCTTTAATTTGGTAGGAACAATGGAACAATGGAACAATGGCCCATGATTCCAAAGGTGGTGGTGGTGCTCCTTTGACTCGAGTGTGGTGGGTCCACCCTCTTTCTGCTGTTCAGACTGCCATTTCAGTAGTTAGGAGCACTAGATAAGGTCCTTCGTAAGTTGCCTTGAGTAATTTTTTCCACTCTTTGATGAGGATGTATCTCCAAGTTGATGTTGGTGTACTGGGAACTTTAGGGGCAGTGCCTGTGCTAGGAGACCTTTGGTTTTAAGATAAGAAAAAGTGAAGATAGACCAAGTATATAGTTTTTGAGGAACTGATCTGTAGTTTCAAATGTAGGGACATCGGTAGTAGAATGTAAATAAGGCAGCCTGTATAGCATCTCATAAGGGGATAAACCAACATCCTTTTGAGGGGAGATTTTGAATCTTAACAAGGCAATGAGGAATTATTTAGTCCCTGGTAACTGGGTTTCTAGGACTAGTTTGGTCCTCATCTCCTGCCCCTGCAGCCATCGCAATAGGACAGTGGGACACGTCTCCCCCTGGGTGGGGTGACCAAAGACCCCCTCCCGAAGGAGAATGGTAATCCCTGACAGGCCATCAGAATTTGTTAGAAATAGAGCTCGGAGTTGTAAGGAAAATGAGCACTCGAAGGATTTCTCAGCAAAGCAAATTTACTTCTACTGAGATGGGTGCCTCCTGTATGGCCAGTCACCACGGCAGCACACAGAACAATGAAGGGTGAAAGTTTTTATTCCAAATGCAAATCCTGCCCCTGTGCCCTTTTCCCATCAGTGGGGGTCAGACCACACAATTTAAGCTAAACCCAATTGGCTAAACATTTAATTTTTTTTTTTTTTTTTTTTTTTGAGGTGGAGTCTCACTCTGTTGCCCACGCTGGAGTGCAGTGGCATGATCTCAGCTCACTGCAAGCTGCGCCTCCTGGGTTCATGCCATTCTCCTGCCTCAGCCTCCCCAGTAGCTGGGACTACAGGCACCCACCACCACACCTGGCTAACTTTTTGCATTTTTTTTTTTAGTAGAGACGGGGTTTCACTGTGGTAGCCAGGATGGTCTCGATCTCCTGACCTCGTGATCCGCCTGCGTTGGCCTCCCAAAGTGCTGGGATTACAGGTGTGAGCCACCGTGCCCAGCCTAAACTCTTTCTTAGATAAGGTGGGCACGTAAGGGAGAGGGGGGAGACGGGGAAGGGGTTGTCTCTGGCAAGCTAGAGAGTCAGTCTTTTCTTTCTTTTTTTTTTTTTGAGATGGAGTTCTGCTCTGTCGCCCAAACTGGAGTGTAGTGGCATGATCTCTGCTGACTGCAACCTCCGACTCCTAGGTTCAAGCAGTTATCTTGCCTCAGCCTCCCGAGTAACTAGGATTACAGGCGCCCACCACCACACCTGGCTAATTTGAGAGTCTTTTCCCAAAAGAGGAAAGGAATATAAGCTGGTGCTAATAATGCTACTGATGCTGTGGCATGCCTGGGCAAAAATAGCATAAAAAGGAAAGAAGAAGAGAGAGGGAGGGGTACTGGGAATTAAAGAGTAAAGGATTAATCAGGCTATTTAAAAAAAAAACTTCGCCATATCTCACACAAACTATTTTAGCAAAGACTGTATTCTTTATAATGTGTGCTCACTGAAGGCTGTATTTCATCATCTCAGCTGTTAACCAAGTGGCCTGGCAGAGATTTCCTTAAATGCCTGGAACCAAAGAAAAGAAAAAAAAGTCTCTTGCAGGTTGCCTCTAAGTGTGAGAGTACTCCTTCAACACTATGCGAAGTTGTCCCTCAACTCTGCCTTAGCCTTTACCTCCTGCTTGCACGGAGCCTAAAGATCAGCCAAGAGTGCAAGCCTAAAGTTGTCTCTGATGTTTTCTGAGCAAGCAACTGGTCCTAGGCATGTGTGTTAAATTCCACTTTCACTGGTACATGCAGTAGTGTTTCAAAGCTCTTATTACCTTAAGAATCTTTCTTCATAGCCTACTGTTTACCAATCTTTGAATATTCCCAGATTTTTCCCCATTTGCTCTCTTTTGCCCCAGGAGAATATAGGAGACATTTATAGTGAAATGCCTTTTTCACATGCCTCCTGGAAAGGTGCTACAGCCCAATGGGGGTAAAACAAAGGTCAGCCTTTATACTGATTGCTCAAGGAGCTGCCAGGCAGGTCAGATTGCATACCACCATTTTTGAAGAACAAGGTCCATATTGGCCTCCTAGCATCAGCAAGGTGCACCAGGATTTCAGATTGCCACTCCCATACCCACTGCCAAGCTGAGAATGGAAATAGTAGGTGGGTAAACAAGAATACAAACAACATTTTCTTACTAAAATTTAGCAGTCTCATTCTTTATTTATTTTTATTTTTATTTTTTGAGACAGAGTTTTCGCTGTTGTCGTCCAGGCTGGAGTGCAATGGCGTGATCTTGGCTCACTGCAACCTCCGCCTCCCGGGTTCAAGCGATTCTCCTGCCTCAGCCTCGCGAGTAACTGGGAATACAGGCATGCACCTCCACGCCCCGCTAATTTTGTATTTTTAGTAGAGACAGGGTTTCTCCATGTTGGTCAAGCTGGTCTCAAACTCCTGACCTCAGGTGATCTGCCTGCCTCGGCCTCCCAAAGTGCTAGGATTACAGGCGTGAGCCACGGTGCCCAGCCCAGTCTCATTCTTTATTAAGCACTCCCCTCAATGTGGTAAGATTTTGATGAGATTCCAGAGTTCTAAAAACGTTTATTCTGTTGTTTTTTTTCCACCAACTTAACAGTTGCTTCAGTGGAGTGACTGATTCTTGGATCTTTCTACTCTACTATTTTTAATAATGTAACTCTTGAGAGATTTAAATTTTTTTTTTTTCTGGAGACAGTCTCGCTCTGTCACTCAGGCTGGAGTGCAATGGCGCCATCTCGGCTCACTGCAATCTTTGCCTCCCGGGTTCGTGCTATTCTCATGTCTCAGCCTCCTGAGTAGCTGGGATTGTAGGTATCCACCACCACGCCCAGCTAATTTTTGTATTTTTAGCAGAGACGGGGTTTTGCCATGTTGGTCAGATTGGCCTCAAACTCCTGACCTCAGGTGATCCACCTGCCTAAGCCTCCCAAAGGGCTGGAATCACAGGCATGAGCTACCATGCCCAGCCTAAAGAACGTTTTAAAATATTGAGACAGAGTCTTACTACATTGCCCAGGCTGGTCATGATCTCCTGGCCTCAAGTGATCCTCCTGTCTCAGCCTCCAAAATTACTGGGATTGCAGGCATGAGCCACAATGCCCAACCCCCACCGCACCCTTTTTTCTTTTCTTTTCTTTTTTTTTTGACAAAGTCTCACTCTGTTTCCCAGACTGGAGTGCAGTGATGTGATCTCAGCTCACTGCAACCTCTGCCTTCCGGGTTCAAGTGATTCTCCTGCCTCAACCTCCCAAGTAGCTGGGACTACAGGCATGCACCACCATACTAGGCTAATTTTTGTATTTTCAGTAGAGATGAGGTTTCACCATGTTGGCCAGGCTGGTCTCAAACTCCTGACCTCGAGTGATCCACTCGCCTCAACCTCCCAAAGTGCTGGGATTACAGGCGTGAGCCCCAGTACCCGGCCAGCACCCTGCCCTTTTTTTAAAACCATGAATGGGTGTTGGAATTTGTCACATGCTTTATCTGTTTCCATTGATATGATCATATGACTTTTTAGCTTGTTGATCTGGTGGATTACATTAATTTCTCAAATGTTGAACTAGCCTTGTATGCATGGAATAAATCCCTATTGGTTAAGGCTATGAACTGCATGTTTGTGTCCCCTCAAAATTTATATGCTGAAACTCTAACTCCCCAGTGTTAGGAGGTAGGACCTTTGGGAGGTCATGAGGGTGGAGCCCTCATGAATGGGGATATTGCCCTTATAAGACAAAACATGAGAGAATTTATATCTCTTTCAGCCATGAGAGGATACAGTGAGAAGAGGGTGGTCTGTAAACCCAGAAGAGTGCCCTCCCCAGACACTGAAACTTCTAACACTTTGATCTTGAATTTCACAACCTCCAGAACTATGAGAAATAAATGTTTGTTCTTTATGCCACCCAGCATTTGATATTCTTGTACAGCAGCCTGAATTAAGATAGTCACAGTGCATAATGTTTTTATTATTTTATTCAGTTTGCTAATATTTTGTGGAGGACCTTTGAATCTATGTTCGTGAAAGCTATTGGCATGTAGTTTTTTGTTTTTGTGTTGTTGTTTTTCTTTTTTTGTTCTGGTTTTGATATTCGGGTGATACTAGCCTCACAAAATGAGTTGGAGAGTGTTCTTTTTCTGGAAAAGATGGTGAAAATGCGTTGTTATCTCTTTAAATGTTTGGTAGAATTCTCCAGTCAAACCATCTGGGCCTGGGATTTCTTTTTTAGGAGATTTAAAAAAATAAATTCAGTTTCTTTAATGGTTAATATAGGGCTACCTAAATTATCTATTTCATCTTGGTTGTGTTTGGTAGTTTGTGGTTCCTCAAAAGGCTTCATTACTTCTAAGTTTTCAGTTAAAAACTGTTTTAGAGTGTAAAACTTTGTGTAATATTTTCTTATTATCTTAGTGGCTACAGGATGTGAAGTGACATCCACTGTTTTATTCCTCATATTGGTGACATCTGTTTTCTCTTAATTTTTGTGACTCTTGAAAGAAGTTTATAAATTTTTTTGATTTAAAAAAGAAACAGTCATTTCATTAAATTTTTCTCCTCTGCTATTTCTTATTTCTAATTTTATTAATTATTATTCTGATATCTATATTATTTCCTTCCTTTTTTTTTAAGAAAGAGAGACTCTCTGTCACCCAGGCTAGAGTGCAGTGGTGTGATCATAGCTCACTGCAGTCTTGGACTCCTGGGCTCAAGCAGTTCTCCTGCCTCAGAGTAGCTGGGACTACAAGACACACCACCATGCCTAATTTTTAAAATATTTTGTAGAGATGAGGTCTCACTATGCTGCCCAAGCTGATCTTGAAATCTTGGCTCAAGTGATCCTCCCTGCCTTGGCTTTTCTCAGTGCTGGGATAATACATGTGAGCCACCATGCCTGACCTCCTTCTTTTTGATTGCTTTGGGTTTATTTTCCTCTGCCTTATGGTAGGAGCTTAGATTGACTTGAGTCCTTTTATCATGTTTAATGTAAACATTTAGTGCTACAGTTTTGCTTTCAAAAATCCTTTAGCTGTATCCAACATATTTCGGTATGTTGTATTTTCATATTCCTTAAGTTTCATTTTTAACTTGAAATTTTCCTCTTTGTCCCAGTAATGACTTAAAACTTACGTTGTTCAATTTCTGTGTGTTTAGAGAGTTTCCTGTTGTCTTCATTATTGATTACCTGTTTGATTCCAATATTGTCAGAAAACATGCTACGTATACTTTCATTAATTTTACATTTGTTGAGGTTGTTTTATGGCACAGGATATGGTCTATCTTGATGAATCTTCCATGAACAATTGGAAAAAAAAAGTGTACTCTGCTTGTTGGGTGGAGTGATATGTCACTCCATGACTGGTTGATTATATTAGTCAGATCTTCTATATCCTCGCTAATTTCTATCTAGTAGCTTTGTCACTTGCTGAGAGATCATGTTGCATTTTCCAATAATAATTGTGGAGTTGTCTGTTTTTCCTTTTAAGTCTATCAGTTTTGTTTCATGTATTTTAAGGCTCTGTTTTTTGGTTTATACACATTTGAGATCATTATGTTTTCCTTGTCAACTGAACTTTTCATTAACATATATTACCTCTCTCTCTGTTATCTCTAGTAGGTGTTTGTTTGTTTGCTTTTATTTATTTATTTATTAAAAAACATTTTTTTTTTTTTGAAATGGAGTCTTGCTCTGTTTCCCAGGCTGGAATGCAGTGGTGCAATCTCGGCTCACTGCAACCTCTGCCTCCTGGGTTCAAGTGATTCTCCTGTCTCAGCCTCCCGAGTAGCTGGGACTACGGGTGCCCACCACCATGCCTGGCTAGTTTTTGTATTTTTAGTAGAGATGGGCTTTCACCTTATTGTCCAGGCTGGTCTCGAACTCCTGACCTCGTGATCTGCCCTCCTCAGCTTCCCAAAGTGCTGGGATTACAGGCATGAGCCACTGAGCTCCGCCACATGCATATTTTTTAGACAGTAGGGAGAAACCTTTTACAGATAAGTTACAAACAAAGAAAAGGCAAATCAACAATTTTGTACAAGAAATGTGTACAAAATCAACAATTTTGTATAAGAAATGTGTACAGATACTTTGTACAGAATGTGTACAAAGTCTTCACTTTGCTGTCATCATTTGTATAAACTCTTCATAGTTCACTTGACCATCACCATCAATATCTGGTTACCTGATCATTTCATCAACCTGTTAAATTCTCTCCAAAGTTTATCATCACGTGGTGAAGTTCTGCTGCACTAATATAGCCATTGCCGTCCTTATCAAACACACAGAATGCATCTCTGATTTCTTTCTCACTGCCTGTGTCTTTCATTTTTCTTACCATCATTGTCAGAAATTCAGGGAAGTCAACTGTGCCATTACCATCAGCATCTACTTCATTAATCATGTCCTGTAACTCTGCTTCTGTGGGATTCTGCCCAAGAGACCAGTTCCTAATTCCTTGTTGTTATAGTTCCATCACCATCTTTGTCAAATAGTGAAAAAGCTTCTTTGAATTCTGCAATTTGCCTTTCAGTCAGTTGGTCAGCCATGCTGCAAGTGCTACTGGTTTCTGAGACTTGACCATGCAACCACTCAGCTCGCTTGCTTGCTCTCTCCACTCAGACTAATTCCTATACAATTTTTTTTTTTTTTTTTTTTTTTTTTTTTTTGCTCTTGACAGAGTTTTGCTCTTGTTGCATAGGCTGGAGTGCAGTGGTGCAATCTCAGCTCACTGCAACCTCTGCCTCCCAGGTTCAAGCCATTCTCCTGCTTCAGTCTCCCCAAGTGGCTGGGATTACAGGCATGTGCCATCACACCAGGCTAATTTTGTATTTTTCTAGTAGAGAAGGGGTTTCACCAGGTTGGTCAGGTTGGTCTTGAACTCCTGGCCTCAGGTGATCCACCTGCCTCAGCCTCCCAAAGTACTGGGATTATAGGCATGAGCCACCGTGCCTGGCCTACAATTTTGTTTCAGTCATCAAATATGATTTATAAAATTCATGGTTTATGAAACATACCATTGTATGATTTATAAAACATGCTTTTGTGTATGTTTGTATTTGTGCTCTTTCTGTTGTTCCTTTTTCCTTCCTAATCCTCTGAGATATTTTATCATTTATTTTCTATTTAAAGAACTTTCTGTAGCCAATCTTTAAGGATAAGTCTGTAAGCAACAAATTCTTTTTTCACTCATCTGAGAATGTCTTTTCTTCCCCTTCATTCCTAGAGAATAATTTTGCTAAATGTGAATTTTTCAGTGGAAAGTTATTTTCTTTTAGCAATTAAAAAATGCTGTACCAGCTGGGCAAGGTGGCTTAGGCCTGTAATCCCAGTGACTCCACAGTCCAAGGTGGGAAAATCATTTGAGGCCAGGAGTTTTGAGACCAGCCTGTGCAACACAGCAAGATCCTGTCTCAGGGAGGAGGAGAGGGAAACTTAGTCCGGCATGGTGGTGCTCACCTGTAGCCCCAGCTACTCAGGAAGCTGAGATGGGATGATCACTTGAGCCCAGAAGTTGGAGGCTGCAGTGAGGTGTGATTGAGCCACTTCACTCCAGCCTGGGTGACAGAGTAAGACCCACTTTATTTAAAAAAAAAAAAAAAAAAAAAAAAAAAAAAAAAAAGGCTGTGCCACTTCCTTCTGGTCTCCATGGTTTCAGATGAGAAATTGTCATTCAAATAGATATTACCCTACAGAAAATGTGTCATTTTTCTCTGGCTTTTAAGATTTTTTTCTTTAAGAAGTTTAACTGATTAAATTTGCGCTTAGTTTTTAAAAAGTTAATTTTGATGTGTCTTGGAATGGATTCCTTTTGGTTCAGCCTGTTGGGATTTGCTCAGATTCTTGAATCTGTAGTTTTGTGTTTTTCAACAAATTTGGGAAGTTTCAGCAATTATTTTTTCAAGTACTCTTTCAGTTACACTCTCTTCCACCACCACTCTCATGGAACTTTGGTGACGCAAATGTTGGCTATTTTGTTATTATCCTACAAGTCTCTGAGCCTCTGTTCATTTTTTCCTCAGTCTGTTTTTCCCTCTGTTGTTCAATTTGAGTGAATTCCACTGATTGTCCTGAAAGACTGATGCTGTCCTCTGTTTTGTCCATTCTACTATTGCTGTTTTCTTTCTGTTATTTTTATCTTTTGGTTTTGTTTTTGTTTTAGAGATGAGGTCTCACTATGTTGCCCAGGCTGGAGTGCACTGGCTATTCACAGGTGTGATTATAGTGCACTATAGCTTCAAACTCGTGGCTTAAAATGATCTTTCTGTATCAGTCTCCCAAGCAGCTAGGACTACAGGTGCATGCCACCACACCCAGCTCTATTTTTCAGCGTTAGAGGTTCTACTTAGTTCTTTTTTATTACTTCGATTTATTTGCTGAGATTTTTTGCTTATTTTTCCCCATAATTTCCAGAGAATTTTTAATAGACTATTAAAGAATATTTATGAAGGCTGTTTTGAAGTGCTTGTCAAATAATTCCAATACCTGATTCATCTGTATTGGTATCAGTTGATTGTCTTTTTCTCATTCAAGTTGTGACTTTCTTGGTTCTTGGTATGACTGATGCCTTTTATTATATGGTGGACATTGTCTCTGTAATATTAGGAGACACTAGTAGTTTTTGATCATCTAGTTTATGCTTAACATTGTATTATGTGCTATCTTACATTATTTTAATGAAACTAAGATCTCCAAAAATATATTTTGCTGAGATTTGCACAATTACTGCATTTCTACACAAATAATAATTTTGGTTTACACTTTCCTACCAACTGTGTTTTAGGATTTACATTTAATATACAGCTGAGCATATTAGTTAATCCTTCAATACTTACATGTTCCAACCATGAGAAGTACAGGACAGAATCCATTACTGAATTATTCGACTTGGTACAATGCCTCACATATCTGTTTTCCTTGAGTTCTTTTTTTAAATAAAACATCCTCATCTGAAACTTAAGAGCCTTTGAGAAATACTGAGCAAAATGAAATCTGGAAAGTAATATATGATATTATAGTAGAGATTATGTTCAATATTTCATTACATTTATAACAAAAATAACATAAGTGATCATCCTCAAATCTGTGAAATTCATCATAAACACATCATAAATATCTTATCCTGTGCTCTCTGCACATTGTCATTTCATGAAAATGAACAATACTTAGACGTCCACACCAGTGATACATAGTTAATGGTATGCTGACAGTTTAAAGACACAGTATGGCCGGGTGTGGTGGCTCACACCTATAATCCCAGCACTTTGGGAGGCCGAAGTGGGTGGATCACTTGAGGTTGGGAGTTCGAGACCCGCCTGGCCAACCTGGTAAAACCCAGTCTCTACTAAAAATACAAAAATCAGCTGGGCGTGGTGGTGCATGTCTGTAATCCCAGCTACTCGTGAGGCTGAGGCAGGAGAATCACTTGAACCCGGGAGGCGGACATTGCGGTGAGCCGAGATCATGCCATTGCACACCAGCCTGGGCAACAAGAGTGAAACTCTGTCTCAAAAAAAATAAATTTAGACACAGTAGTACATGGAGGCCAGAGGCACATGCAGATCCCCACCAAATACACACAAAATTAAACATTGGAATATGTATGACAACCTTTAAAAATTCATTTACAAAGAAAATAAATACAAATCAGAGCAGATATGCAATTTTTTTTTTTCCTTCTAGAGACAGGGTCTTGGTCTATTGCCCAAACTGGAGTGCAGTGGTGGAATCATAGCTTAGTGTAACCTCTACTTCCTGGGATGAAGAGATCCTCCCACCTCAGCCTCCAGACTAGTTAGGACTATAGACGTGCACCACCATGCCCAACTAATTTTAAGTTTTGTTATAGACATGGGGTCTTGCTGTATTGCCCAGGGTGGTCTTGCACTCCTAGCCTCATGTGATCCTCCTGCCTTGGACTCCTAAAATGCTGGGATTGCAGGCATGAGCCACTGTGCCTAGCTGGGAAAAGGCAAAATGGGTTCTACTTTATATTAATCTGATTGAAGAAATGATGTAACCACAGAAATAATGCAAAGAAAAAAAAAGGTACAAGAAAATTTGTATCAACCAGAGGAGGGTAGGAGGACCTCCAGAACAGAAGCCTAGGAAAGACTTGGCCGTGCAATTATGGACATTTAGATCTGGCTCTGTCCAGAAAAACTGTCCATTTGGGTCTCCCCCTACAGTGAAGACAAATGAACCTGCCTCTCATACCACCTTGATAGTGGTCATTAAGATCATCCAGATTGCTCTGTGAATTCTATGTCCATGTCCACCAAGCAAGCTTCTGATAGTGATTCATCTCTCATGAAAATTAGGCCACAAGAATATGTGCTAATCAGGGATCACCAGTATCTAGCTAATTGATATGAAAGTTATATTTTATAATTATAAATTAATAGTATCATATTCGTTGTATATTTGATTCTTATTGATTTGGTTAACCTGATTCAGTACCCAAATCTCATCCCATCAAGGTGTAGCAATACCTGAATATCCAAACTTCTAAAGCAGAGAAATAAACCTGGAACATGGTGACTCTACCAAGAAATTGTTACCAGACCTATGTGGCTGGACACCTGATTCTCCCCTGATAAATCTTCTATTTCATTGGTTCATCAATATTTTTTTTCATTTTCAATTTTTAACAACAGGCAGATATCTAGGTTTAACTGTCTCAAAGGTTTGATATATGACTTAGTGTTATATAGCATTCAGTGTTTATTTAAAATAATAGAAAAGTCCAAAGACAGGTTCACAATAAGCAAAAATACATACATAAATAAGCATGGGGACTTTTAGAAGATTAAAATGAAGTTCTTACAAGTACATAAATCAAAATACAGCAGGAGTTATGACACCAAAATCTTCGATCTTATTTTTAGGGACAGTTTCTCACTATGTTACCCAGACTAGACTTGAACTTCTGGGCTCACGTGATCCTCCCACCTCAGCCTCTCAAGTAGCTGGAATTATGGATGCATACCACCATCTGAAAATCTGCAATATTGACACTGCACTCTATAATGCCCTTCCTTACTATTCTCTTGACAGTATCCCCATTGTATATTTGTGAAGATGGCTGAATGTATTGAAGTAGATAATGCTTTTATAATGTCAAAGCCAATTGCACATAACCATAAGGTTACGGGACTGTTAACTGGTAGGTATCACAACCTGTTTATGAGAAGAGCATTCAGAACTGCATAGGGGAAGGTGTAGTGAAATATTTATTATAGGATATATCTTTGAGCTGGCATATTCCAAGACAGGCCATGGAACATGACTTTTTTTTTTTTTTTTTTTTTTTTTTTTGAGATGGAGTCTCACCCTTTGCCCAGGCTGGAATGGAGTGGCACGATCTCAGCTCACTGCAACCTCCACCTTCCGGGTTCAAGCACTTCTCTGCCTCAGCCTACTGAGCAGCTGGGATTACAGGAATCTGCCACCATGCCTGGCTGATTTTTGTATTTTTAGTAGAGATGGAGTTTCACCATCTTGGCCAGGCTGGTCTTGAACTCCTGACCTCATGATCCACCTGCCTCGGCCTTCCAAAGTGTTGGGATTACAGGTGTGAGCCACCACGCCTGGCCAGGAACATGACTTTTAGTAGTGCTTGTGACCAAAACCTATGGAGGAGAAAATGCAGTGTAATATACAAGTAACTCTTAGAATGACTAATCCAGTCGGATAAAACTATTCTCAGTTTCTGTACCTACAATGTGAGGGGATGGGAGGTGGGAAAGTTGGGAAAGTACCTTATACTGGACCTTTTCTGTAGAAATCTCAATTTTTGTACTATTATCATTTGCTAATGTGACATGAAATTTAAGCAACCGGCAATGAGGAAAAATAGAGGAAACACTTAGACTGTAACAGAACTCTTCAGCGTTCTTCGTTTTGCAACAATCACCTTTCAAAACTTCCCTAATAACTTGGACAGACAAACCCAGTCGAATTTACAGATGCTTGTGGAAAGGTTAGAGAATTTGAGAGAAATAAAAAAGAGTTGGGAGTGAATATGTGTGTCCTACTGCTTTGGTTTTGTTTCCTAGCATTTATTGGTTCAAATAGATTTGTTGCTTTGCAAATTCTCTGCCATCTTCATAAAAGACAAGGAGAAAACCTCTCAGTGTCCCTCTATAGTGTGAGAAATGTGATTTATAATAACATTATTTCATAATTGAAAATACTGTTTCGTTGTCTGGGAAAATGAGTGCATCAGAATTAACTTGTAGTTTTGGAGGCAGTGGGTTGCTATAACAACCAGAAAAACAATGGTGTAATAACAGCTCTTCTTGAAAGCTGGAGAACTCACTAAATGCTGAGAGCTATAGCTGCAAGTGTTTGTCATATGAATTCAAACAAGAACCAAATGCATTCATTTCTTTCTTTCATAAGCACCGACTCCATGTCTGGCACTATGCTAGTAACTGGTAAAAGAGACATGGTCCCTCCCGTGATGGAGTGAACAATCTAATGGAGAAGACCAATAATAAAGAGTTAAAAAAAAAAAAAGATAAATGGAATAATTTCAGCATGTGAGAAAGGCCCTTCCGTAGAGAAACATTGGCCTCTGATACTGGACAA
Organism: Macaca thibetana thibetana; assembly: GCF_024542745.1. Lineage (NCBI taxonomy): Eukaryota > Metazoa > Chordata > Mammalia > Primates > Cercopithecidae > Macaca > Macaca thibetana. Next base: position 19,883,433 of record NC_065594.1, read on the forward strand.
GCAGAGAAGGGTTGCTCCAGTATGGGACATGGAGAAGTACCTGGTCATATCATAAATCTTGCCTTTAAGGCTATATGAGCTCTAGTAAAGTGAAGGAAAAAAAGAATGGAGTCTTACAGTCTTTATTAGTAAAAATAATTTAAGGGAAGAAACTGCTAATTGAAGCATGATCATTTTTCATTACAAGAGTTTAACACGTAAATTCCCAGAATTCTTGAATTAGGAGGATTCAACATTAAAATAAGAGTTGTTTGTGTGTTTTAAAACAGTATTGTTTTGGGCTGGGCACGGTGGCTCATGCCTATAATCCCAACACTTTGGGAGGCTGAGGCAAGCGGATCACCTGAGGTCAGGAGTTCGATACCAGCCTGGCCAACATGGTAAAACCCCGTCTCTACTGAAAATACAAAAATTAGTCAAGCGTGGTGGCACATGCCTGTAATCCCAGCTACTCGGTGGGCTGAGGCAGGGGAATCGCTTGAACCCAGGAGGCAGAGGTTGTAGTGAGCCGAGATTGCGTCACTGCACTCCAGCCCTGTTTCAAAAAAAAAAAAAAAAAAAAAAGTATTGTTTTATTTCAGCTCTTTTCATAATAGCCCAAAACTGGAAACAAGCAAATAAAACCAAATGTCCTTCGGTGGATGAATGATTAAACAAACTGTGTTATAGACATACCATGGAATACTCTGGCAATAAAAAGGAAATGAACTTTTTTTGAAGAATAACAGCTTTATTGAGATATAATTCACATTCCATAAAGTCCATCTTTTTAAAGTTTACAGTTCAGTTGTTTTTAGAACACTGACAATACAACCACTACTTAATTGTGCAAAAATCACCAGTCATTCCAAAACACTGTCATTACCCCCAAAAGAAACTCCATATCTATTAGTAGTTATTCCCCATTTCCACCTTATTGTCAATATGTTTGGTCAGACCTAAGCAACCCTTAATCTATTCTCTGTCTCTATGGATTTGCTGACTCTGGGTCTCTCATATAAATGGAATCATACAATATGTTTCCTTCTGTTTCTGGTTTCTTTCACTTAATATGCTCAAGAGTCGTCTCTGTTATAGCATGCATCAGAACTCTGTTTTTTAAATGGATAAATAAGATTCCATTGCATTAATATTGACCTTTTGTTCATCTGTTTGTCAGTTGATGAGCATTCGGGTTTTCTCTCCTTTTTGTTGGTTATGAATAATGCTGCTATGAACATTAGTACCAATTTTTTCCATACGTATGTTTCCAGTTCTCCTGGTTATGTACCTAGGAGTGGAATTGCTGGGTCATATGGTGTCTCTGTTAACTTTCTGAGGAACAGAAAACTGTTTTCCAAAGCCATTGCACCATTTTACACTCCTACCAGCAGGTATGAGGATTTCAGTTTTTCCACATCCTTGCCATCCTTGCTTTTGTCTTTTTTGAATTTTCAAGTCAAAGGGGTAATGTTCCAATGAGGTCATAACAAGGCACATTTCACACACGCACATGAAACCCCAATCATCACGCTTATAAACTACAAAAGGATCTGCTTTTGTTTTTTATTATAGCCATCCGAGTAGGTGTAAAGTGGTATTTCATTGTGGTTTCATTTGTATTTCCCTAATGTGTTGAGTGTCTTTTCATGTGCTTGTTGGTCATTTGTCTATCTTGTTTGAAGCAATGTCTGTTCACATCTTTTCTCACTTTTTCAGTTGGGTTATTTTTCTTTTTGTTTGTTTTGTTTTGAGATGGAATCTTGCTCTGTCGCCAGGCTGGAGTGCAGTGGCGTGATGTTGGCTCACTGCAACCTCCGCCTCCCAGGTTCAAGCGATTCTCCTGCCTCAGCCTTCCAAGTAGCTGGGACTACAGGTGCACGCCACCACATCCAGCTAATTTTTGTATTTTTAGTAGAGACGGGGTTTCACCATGTTAGCCAGGATGGTCTCGATCTCTTGACCTTGTGATCCACCCACCTTGGCCTCCCAAAGTGCTGGCATTACAGGCGTGAGCCACCTCACCCGGCCTTATTTGTCTTTTTATTGTTGAATTGTATCAGTTCTTTACATATTCTAGACACATGTCCCTTATCAGATATATGATTTGCAAATATTTTCTCCCAGTGTGTGAGTTGTTTTTTTACTTCTTTTTGTTTTCACTCACATTATGTATGTTGATGTTATAATTTGAAGCACAAAAGTTTAATTTTGGTAAAGTCTAATTTCTTTTGTTGTACTACTGATTGTTTTTAAAAAATAAATGCCCTGTACATCAAGCTGTTTGCAGAGTGTACTCTGAAATAGGTCAAATTAAAAGAAGTCCTGATTATGGAGATTTTCAGTGAGCTGTTAGGTAAACTAGTGATAATTCTCTGAGAGTGGGCCTTTTTGGGCTTCAAATCTGTTGTTTTCTCTCCAGTGGCTGCTAAGCTCTGGTTTCCACGACGACTATAAATGTGAAGCTGTTGAGTTTCAAGGCTGCCATGGAGCTGGGGAGAGGTGTATAGGATTAGAGCAAGTTAAAACACCATAGGCTTTCTGTTCTTACTGAGATTCAGCTGTTTTTCTTAGGTAAGCATTCCTTGGAATGTGGAAAGCCTTTAGTTAATTTCCACAATTCTAATAAGTTTATGTCAACAGCTTTTGCTAATGTCCTTACTGCTTTTATGGAGGAGCAGATTTTCGGTGTGACATTACTGTACCATTCGGAATGTCTACTGATATACACGATAACTTGGATAAATCTCAAGAGAATTATGCTGAGTGAAAATATGATCTTGAAAGGTTAAATACAGTATGATTCCATTTATATAATTTTTTTTCTTTGAGACAGGGTCTTGCTCTGTCACCCAGGCTGGAGTGCGGCAGCACAATCATAGCTCACTGTAACCTCAAACTCCTGGGCTCAAGTGATCCTTCTGTCTCAACCTCCTAGAACTACAGCCACCACACCTGGCTAATTTTAAATTTTTTTTGTAGAGATGGGGTCTTGCTATGTTGCCCAGGCTGGTTTGAAACTCCTGACCACACGTGATCCTCCTGCCTTAACCTTCCAAAGCACTGGGATTACAGGCATGAGTCACCATGCCCACCCTATATAACAAATTTAAAATGACAAAATTACAGAGATGAATTACAGATTAGGGGTTGACTAGGGAGACGAGGAGGGAAAAGCCTGTGACTATAAAAGCAAGGCCTGTCTGGGCACAGTGGCTCACGCCTGTAATCCCAGCACTTTGGGAGGCCAAAGCAGGTAGATCACCTGAGGTCGGAAGTTTGAGACCAGCCTGACCAACATGGAGAAACTCTGTCTCTACTGAAAATACAAAATTAGCCGGGTGTGGTGGAACATGCCTGTAATCCCAGCTACTCGGGAGGCTGAGGCAGGAGACTCACTTGAACCCGGGAGATGGAGGTTGCGGTGAGCCGAGATTGCACCATTGGACTCCAGCCTGGGCAACAAGAGCAAAACTCCACCTCAAAAAAAAAAAAAAAAAAAAAAGGCATGGCACAAGGGATATTTAATATTTTAATAAACTTCATAGATTTAAATATACACACACCAAACACATGCATGTAAAAGTGGTAGAATGTGAATTTTAATGATTTGTATCAATGTCATTTTCTTGGTTGTGATATTTTACTGTAGTTGTGCAAGATGTTACCATTGGGAAAAACAAGTGAAGGATATACAGGATCTCTCTGTATTATTCCTTACAACTGCATGTGATTTTACAATAAGCCCAATTTTTTTTAATAAAACAGAAAAAGGAGTATCATCGCTCATAATGGAAATTATATAAGGAAAATTATATTACATAGTTGAGAGAAGCAATTCAAAATATTCTCTGGCAGCTGTTTTGAGGTTTTTATAAACACACAAAATGATACTGTAAATATATCTTAAGTATATTAATACTAGGATACCCTGATTAAGATAAAGACAGCACAGGAACTGGGCAAGCAACTAAGTTCTGAATAGATTATTATGGCTAATGAGGTGGGCTTCAGTAGAAGGGCAGATAAGTAGGTTACTCCATATACCACTGCAAAAATGATTCAGGCATAGAAAATGCTCTGTAACCTAACTTTTGTGAGGTACCCCTTCCTAAAACATTCATATATGTGATTCATTTAAAACAGAATTGCAGAATCATAGGTGTTTCAACGGGTATAGGCATGAATGATTCTGTAATAAGCTAAACAAGACAGAGCTCCACCAAGATGCTTGGAACATGCTAGAACTGAGTTAAAACTGAATATGGTATATTTCTTATCCCTCATGTAACTAAAAAAAATTCATAAATATATATATATATTTTAGAGACAGGGTCTCACTCTGTCACTCAGACGGGAGTACAATGGTGTGATCATAGCTCATTGCAGCCTCAAACTCATAGGCTCAAGTGCTCCTCTCTCCTCAACCTCCCAAGTAGCTAGGACAACAGGCATGCACAACCACACCTATTTTTTTTTTTTTTTTTAATTTTTATTTTGTAGAGGCAGGGTCTCACTGTGTTGCTGAGGCTTATCGTGAATGCCTGGCCTCAAGGAATCCTGCCTAGGCCTCCCAAAGTGCTGGGATTACAGGCATAAGCCATCATGCTCAGCCTAAAAATGGCATATTCTGGTGTCTGATACCTAATCTGAAGAAATTTCAAGGTACTGCTCATAAAATGCGTCCCCAGCATGCTATTCCAAAGACTTCAACTTAATTTTGTCATATTTACTTTCAAGGCAAAATGGAACCCTTCTATGTTGATAAAATGTTTTATCTATGGTAAGATTTGAGGACTTGACATATTTAGAGGAATTCTTGTTTTAGATATATTATTAGTATGTTCACCAAAAAGATGTGAAATTCATTAAAGCCTCACCTCCACAGATCTCATTTTAAACACTAGGGTATGCCTTCCCTTTCTCCAAATCTTCTGGGTTTCCTGACAAGTTGTCCAGTTGGCTGATTCGAGTTTTCTGTCATTTCTCCCTTCTTTTTTTTTTTGGAGATGGAGTCTCACTCTGTCGCCCGGGCTGGAGTGCAGTGGCGTGATCTCGGCTCACTGCAACCTCCTCCTCCCAGGTTCAAGCAATTCTCCTGTCTCAGTCTCTCGAGTATCAAGGACTATAGGTGCACGCTGCCATGCCCGGCTAATTTTTTGTATTTTAGTAGAGATGGGGTTTCATCGTGTTGCCCATGCTGGGTCAGGCAGTCCACCCGCCTTGGCCTCCCAACAGTTCTCCCTTCTTTAACATTCACAAACAGAGCTGACATGGGAAAAAGAAAGGACTTGAGTTCTTAGGAAATTGTGAACTGGCTACACAGGTATTAAGAGTCCTTGGTATTTCAGAGATCTCAAGCGTTACTATCAGCATGGTAACTTTAAGGTTGATTCCAGCTATAATTAAATATCTCATGATAGTAAACACACAAAGGCTTTTGAAAAATTTAGATTGCATTTTGAAATAAATATGACATGATATCTTAAAATTTTTACTGTAATACTGTGCAAATTGTTTAGATTTAGAAATGATTTTATTGCTCCTTAAGCATTCATTCAATTCTTAAGAGTTCAGTGAATACACAGAACATAGGTAGTTTTTGGGAAAGTACGTCTTATTATTACCTTGATATATTTATATCTTATAACTGTGAATTTATAAGATTTATTTATTTCTTCACACATCTATTTATAACTGTGAATTTAAATATAAAAATAATTTAATATTTATTAAATTAGCTAAATGCTCTCATTGAGATTACTGGATCTGAACTGACATGGTCAAAATAAAATACAAAAATATATAAATACTAAATAGAATACTAAAATATAAGCATAATGTAATACTAAAAATAATACCGTGTTTTAATACTTTGAAACTTATCATCACTGAAGGGTTTGGTTGGATTTTAGTTTCAATGAAAGCCAATTTTTAACACTCTTTCTCCATGGTTCTAAGATGACTTTTAGTTGGGCCCTCTCTCGATTCAGAGTTCTGAGTAAGGAGTCAGAAATTCCAGACCACGTGCCCTAAGGTGCATCAGGGCTAGACTGCAGGGCCAAAGAAATCTCAAGCAGAACAATAGGCCAGGTGTGGTGGCTCACGCCTGTAATCCCAGCGCTTTGGGAGTCCAAGGCAGGCTGATCCCTTGAGCTTAGGAATTCAAGACCAGCCTGAGCAACATGGTAAAATCCTGTCTCTACAAAAAATACACACACAAAAAAGAACAATAGTGATTTTACTTTCCGAGTCCTGTATTTGAGGTAGTGATACTCAGCAGGCAAGAGTGTATACTAGAAAGTGCCTTGGTTTAAGAGATAGAAAACACAGTTCTAATTCCAGTTTTATGAATAACTAGCAGTATAAGCTTTGGTAAATTATTTAAAGTTCCTTGGGTTTATATAAGAAAACTGGGCTCTGCCAGGGAGGTTGAGGCTTCAGTGAGCTGTGATCGCACCACTAGACACCAGCCTGGGCAACAGAGTGAGACCCTGTCTCAATTAAAAAAAAAAAAAAGAAAGAAAGAAAACTGGGCTCTAATATCCTATGATTCTAACTGACAAAAAAATTAAGAATCGGCCGGGCGCAGTGGCTCAAGCCTGTAATCCCAGCACTTTGGGAGGCCGAGATGGGCAGATCACGAGGTCAGGAGATCGAGACCATCCTGGCTAACACAGTGAAACCCCGTCTCTACTAAAAAATACAAAAAACTAGCCGGGCGAGGTGGCGGGCGCCTGTAGTCCCAGCTACTCGGGAGGCTGAGGCAGGAGAATGGCATGAACCCGGGAGGTGGAGCTTGCAGTGAGCCGAGATCCGGCCACTGTACTCCAGCCCGGGTGGCAGAGCCAGACTCCGTCTCAAAAAAAAAAAATTAAGAATCAACTTATGATGAAGAACAATATACAGAAATTCAAGCCACTAAAGGATTATGTAAAAACGTAAATTTATACTATATATATCTTATATTGTTAAGATCTAGAATATGAGCAGTTTTGTTTTACAGTAACACTTCCAATCTTAAATGTTTTTTCAGCTCTGTTCAAGGCTCTTTGATTAGTGTTATGAGGGCTATAAAGATGAAATAGACCTTATCCCCTGATCTCAGGAAGCTTACCAGTTAGTAGGTTCACCCTGTCTTCAAGTACCCTTGCCCATGGGGCTCCCCTTTCAGCAGAAAATCTTGCATTCTAATTCAAAGAAAGAAAACATTAGAGGTATAAACTACCTGAAGTCCAAAGCCATACTCAGAAACTCATCTCCATCTATATCAACCTTTCCTTTCTGCCATAGCTGCAGCTTAAATCAGAGGTGGGCCAAAGGCCTGTGATATGGGACACCAAATACATCTACTGATGTCTCCAAATCAAGACTCCTGTGTTCCCAAATCCATTAAACAACAGCATCCGTTTAGTCAACTGTGATGGAGATTGCTGATTGTGTCCTCATCCATTCTCCTCCCTTTTAGTAATAGAGCTTTTGGGATATGGGATAAGTGAGAAGGCTAAGCCAGTAAGTTCCCAGAGGAGAAGGTAAGAGGATTGGAAAGAGTTTAGGGATTAAGGAAGAGAACCCTGGGCCCCTTGGAGGCTTAATTTCTGCCGCTCCTAGGAATACTAGACTTAATAGCAAAAATATGAGGCGTGTTTGTCTCTCTGTGTTAAATGTATGCAGGGGCCCATTTGTTTATTAAAAAATCATTATTCAGCATGACATGAAATTTAACTTTTGGCTTTGAATTTATTGTGGAAGGATAATTGTAGGGATATCTGAAATGACCATGATAACAATAATGCCTGCATGACATTGTGAACCACCTGCATTTGAATACAGAAAACTGAACGTGTTTATATTAAAATATATTAATTTATTCACACCTATTTATTAATAGAGCTCCGTGAGTTTTAGCTAAGCACATCCATTTAGTGACAATATTTCCCAGTTCATCTTGCAACTGGGCATGGTGATATGATTAAGTTCTCCCCAATTAAAAAAATAGCAAAAGTGATGTAAAAGTTCTTTAAAATGAAAAGATTTTTTGCCTTCCATTTCCTCTTTCCCCTTTTTCACAGGCTGAAAACAGATACAATTCTGGTGAATGTGCTTTCCTCATGAGGACAGACAGCTCACTGCGGGTTGGGAGGATAAACGATAAAAGAACCTGGGCCCGTAAACAACCCCATGGGGCAGAACTAGTCCGCAATACTTGGCTGTTCACTTCTGGACTGAATGTATACAAAAAGGTTTCTACCTTACATTCCAGGGCCTCTTAGATACGGAAGTTTGGCCTATACTCTAACACAACATCCAAGCAAGAAAGGTGAAATCACTTACAGGCCTCCCTTTCTCATACTCCTTACAGCTCCCTCGTCTCCAAACATACAATTATAGGTCCAGATAAGTGTAACTGACTTATCTGTTCCTTCCTCATCAATTCCATAACTACTCCCCATTGAGAACCACATTATGTAACTGTCTGGACTACAACAACACATCCCTTTAAATGTTCTTCTTGCTGCCACAATCTTGCACTGTCAGTACATCCAGAAGGGTCTCAATAAAACAAATCCAATTTTGTCAAATCCCTATTTTTAAATTCTCAATGAATTCACATTGTATGCAAAAAAAAAAAGTCCAAACTCCTTGACGGCATATAAGACCTTCAAGAGCTGATGCCTACCGACTTTTCCAGCTTGTTCTTATGCCAAGCTTCCCCTTCCATCCTAGGATCGATCAGGTTACATCAAAATACATGCTGTACTCTGAACATTCCCACCTTTGCAACTCTGCTGTCTCTGTAGAATCTGCCACAATAGGAACTATAACCTTTATTGAGGTTATTTGCTTACCTATTGGTCTTCCTCAACATTTCCCAACTTTATCTCTTACAAGTGATCAGAGTCCTAGAACTCACAGGGAATTTTCTGCCAGAGAATACATAAAATATTGCCACTTTCCATGGGTTTTTAAAAAAATTATTACTATTTAAATTACTAATATACAGAGAGAAGCATACCAGTGGGTTCTCTAAGTTGGTACACTGAAGGTCTTGGGACTTCTGGCAGTGATTTTAACTGTCAGGTGATAAAAATCTAGCCTGACAGATGACGTAGTAGACATTGCTGTTTGTATCCCGATGTTCTTTCTCAGCGTTCTTCAAGAAGGAACCACTGAATTTTAACTGGATACATGTTGACAGAATAAACACTACCTTTTCCTTGCAGCTAGGTGTGGCCATGTAGTTAAGAGCTAGCCAGTGTCATGTGACCAGAAGTGATATGTACAATTTCCCTTATAGGGTCATGCCCTTCCAACACTCCCATCCTGATGGCTGGAATATGGACATGAGGGGGTGAACCATCTTGGACCATGTGAAACAGGGTAACACCCCAAGGGCAGTACAACAGGAAGATAACAAGCCTGGGTCTCAGATAACTTTGTAGATCAGGACCTACATAAAAGATTGGACTTTTATATGAGAAATCCATTTAAAGATATATAAGGTCTCTCTTGCGTACAACCAATTTATGTGCTAACTAATGTATAAAGTGAGAGAAAACCTCATCCTATGACATATTCTCTGTACTAATAAAGCCTTGAAGACATTGACACTCTGGATCAGGCTGTGCCTTGAGGTGAGAACCATTGCTATTTGCTAGGTTCCCCAAAATTAACAAATAATTTGTCCCTAAAAGAATATTCTTGATTAAGATACGGTGGGTCTGGCCGGGTGCGGTGGCTCACACCTGTAATCCCAGCACTTTGGGAGGCCGAGGTAGATGGATCACGAGGTCAGGAGTTTGAGACTAGCCTGGCCAATATGGTGAAACCCCGTCTCTGCTAAAAAAATTAGCCAGGCATGGTGGCACGCACCTGTAGTCCCAGCTACTCAGGAGGCTGAGGCAGAATTGCTTGAGCCTGGTAGGCAGAGGTGGCAGTGAGCTGAGATCATGCCACTGTACTCCAGCCTGGGTGACAGAGTGAGACTCCCATCTCAAAAAAAAAAAAAAAAAAAAAAAGATATGGTGGGTCCAAGTAACCAAAATTGCTTTGGCAGTGACAGTGTAAAAGATCTCCATTGAGAGACTCCCCACAGAGTAGGAGAAAATGTCTCAGATATGGAGGGAATAATATGCAACAATATCTGTTCCCTGCCTGCCCTGTGCCTTGGACCATGTTGAGTCCACAAGGGTAAAGTGACAAAGAGAAGCTGCTGGCAAGGGTCTAGGTGATAAAAGAGCCCAGAGTTAAGAAAAGGGTGTAAAACCTATTGCCTGTAAGGTACTCCTCTAAAATTTGGCAGCTTCTCTGAACAGTACCTTTTTGTTGTTTTTCATTTAAAAACTGTCTTGTATATACTTAATCCACTCTATAGTTCTCAAATAGATTATCAATTAATTCTCTTGGGATTGCTAGTCACCTTTTCTATAATTTTGCCTCCTAATACTTTCTGCTTTATTATATTTGCTATAACAAATATTCTTCTAAAATTAGTTGTAAAGATGAAACAGTGTTGAAGTTTCAAATAGATATGGGAAGTAGAGATGTGATGAAAGGATATTTACATTCTGGTTATCAGATTTTTGGATTTCAAAGACCAGTCGACTTTCTTTTAGTATTTAGGGGACTGATATAAGGCTGAAGAATTTTTACATTTCCAATTTTTGAACAGTGAAACAAATCTAATAGAATAATTTTTATTTTACAACTCATTCATTGTGTTTTATAGTTTTTCACTTCAGCACAAATTGGTAAAATAACATCGGGCAAAGCACTGGTTCCTGGTTTAATGAGCAGGGTTTAACAAATTGATTATATTTTTTGAGTACATTTACTATAGATCCCTTTCAGGTAGATGCACTTTTCCAATCACTTGTTTTCCTATTTATGAAGAGACAATGAACTTTTGCTACTAAGATGTATTTTTAATAATGAGCCATGGTGCCAATAGTTCGAAACATCTGAACCATGTATTTTGCTTTAAATCCTTATACACAGCCTTCTTGGACAATAATCGTATCACTTACATTTGTATAACACTTGAGTTTCAAAGCTTTCATATACACTACTGCACTTTATTCTTTGAATAGTTTACATTTTGTTATCCATTCTTCCATTACTCATCATGAGGAAATTAGAATTTCAGAAATGTCAGCTTTGCCTTCATTCTGAGGTACTAATTTTCACATTTCTTTCAGATGGTGAATGTATATTATTTCTTTATTTTTTTTTCTTTTTATTTTTTTTGAGATGGAGTCTTGCTGTGTCGCCAGGCTGGAGTGCAGTGGCACGATCTCGGCTCACTGCAACCTCCGCCTTCCGGGTTCAAGTGATTCTCCTGCCTCAGCCTCCTAAGTAGCTGGGACTATGGGCGCACGCCACCACGCCCAGGTAATTTTTGTATTTTTAGTAGAGACGGTGTTTCACTGTGTTGGCCAGGATGGTCTTGATCTCTTGACCTTGTGATGTGCCCACCTTGGCCTCCCAAAGTGCTGGGATTACAGGCGTGAGCCACCACACCTGGCCATATATTATTTCTTTAGCCCTATTTTGGGAATTACTCCTTCACCCTACAAACATTTGAGCTACGTGTCTTGTGAAAAATGCAAATTTCTTTTTGTAGATATGTTCTTCAGACCTTGTCACAAGAGTTTTTACCCTTGGTGTGTGGATGAACTTCAGAAATGTCATTATACCCTTAAAATTATAAAATTAGGAACACAGGCATTTTCCTGAAGAATGGGTCAAAAGTTTTCATGATATTCTCTATTAAGATCCTGGCACCAAAACAGAACAACACTGCTCAACTAAAGGAGGTATGAGGGGCTATTATAATTTAATCCTAAAACTACATTTAAACAAGTTATTTGCTAAATTAGTCTTCTATTTTACCTTTTTGAAAACACCAGTATTACTTACTGTTTGAATTTAAAAGCATATGAAATAAAACTAAATCCTACCAATGGCAGTCCTACAAATGACATTATAGAAAGCATTTGTTAAACAATGTGCTGATTAATTGGAAAACTTAGAAAAGGATTCTTGTCATGAAGATATTTCAGCACTGCTAGTTCACAGCACAGGGAGAATTTTGTACATTTAGCAGAACCACTGAATTAGAAAGTCAGGAAACTTGGGTTCTAGTACCAGTTTTATTTATAACTAACCATGTACAAATCACTTATCTATAAAATAATGGTTAACATCTACTTCTTAATTCACAAATAGATCACAAAACCAAGATCCTTCCCAAGAAAACCTCACTGAAAACCACGACATTCCCACTATTTAGGCTAGGTTTTAACTCAAAGGTTAAGAACTCAAAGGCTGAGAAAGACAAACTGGAGCATTTGTCTTTTATTTACCAGTTGCATACCTTAATTCTGCAGATGGATAATCTGGTTGACATAAGCATTGCCATCTCTCAATTTTTACAAAACAAAAAGCTACCAACAAGAAGTTAAATGGTGAAGAAGAATTTGGCTCAAAAATAACACAACTGAGAAATAGCTTTGTATTAAGTGCAGTACTTATAACAGAATTTAGCTTTAGGTCACTAAAGCACATTTACGCTTTTGAAGAAACATGTATTGCTAGGGCAGGCATCTTACTTCACTAGAAATAACGTTAAACTTGTAGACTGTTCAAACGGCCAATCAAAATGACTAAGAAACATGATTGTGCGTTTTGTTTGTTTCTTTATCCTTTCTCTTCCCTTTTCGTTCAAAAATTCAGTTCCCCATCCTAGACCAGACTCCTGTCCTCTGCCAGGGTGTAAGAAAAGTTAGCATTCTGTCACTACAGAACATAGAAGAGGAATTAGCATGTTATTGAATAAAGAATCAGGAAGATAATTCTAATTGGGTATAGAAAAATTTATACACCATAAACATCTGTATATGTACACCACTTTTATATATGTATTGTGACAATCACATGTATTAATAAACCTTCAAAAGGTAAGCACCTATATTTTCTTGTAATTAACAATTTCAGTTTTGTGCAATTTAGTCTATATTTATGGACTTTCCCTTACATATGGTGACAGAGAGACTGAAACATGGTTCACAGAGAAACACAGAACATATACAAATCTCATAATAAAATAACCATGTATACCACTGTTTAGGGAAATATTTTAGAGGAAACATACTTTCACTACTGGCCCCAAACCCCGTTATTCACTTAGGTTCTTAAATGTCAACTTTTAATACAAAAATACCTTCAAGCTGATAAGAACATTCACAGTGACTTACAAAATGGACAATATTCCAATGCTACACAAAACAGTTTTATAATACACAGCTTAAAGTTTTAAAGTTCTTGGCTGGCACTTGATTTTTTTTTTATAGCTGATAGACATGATAACTACTGATCTGAATAAAATACCATTTTTAGCTTATATATATGTTCTAAACCATATTACCTCACAAAACAGTAAAGAATAAATCACTTTCTGATGGAGAATCCTCTAGGACAAACACCAAACCTATACAGCCAAAATATTTTAGGGAGGCAAATAAACATTTTAAGACAAGTCATGACCAGTGGATAAAAATTTGCATTACCCAATTATATGTCTAGGAATTGTTCTTCTGCGTCATTAAAGCATGTATTGGGCATAGATTAAAAATACAAACGTAAAAAGCAAGTTATCTTTTTTTTTGGTTTAGAAGGGTGTTTAATTCATGACATTACTAGAATGGGTGTTTTTTGGGAAAGAAAATTGGTCACATATACCAAATACACATTTTATATTCCAAAATAAAAACTGAGATTTATTTTAAAACAGTGGAATCCTTATTTTTATTTACTTATTTTTTACTTTCTGTGAGCTTGTGAGGCCATTCTGCACATTTATCAAAATGAAATCATTATTCAGTAACCTTTATATATATATATATATATATGCATTTTTTTTCCTTTGTAGAAAACCAAAATAATTTTACAAACTATATTTAACTTAGAATATAAAGAACTGACTAGTGTAAAATTTTGAAAATCTACCACTTTATTTTGAAGGAAAGTATACATCCTTCAAAACTCCACCAACAATTCCTAGTCCAGTTTTCTATTGTACAGATTAAAAAGTTAAATTCCTTGTGGCACTAACCAAAACTTAAAAATTAACAGAAGACTGAATTAATTAAAAAAAAAAAAAGCATACTAACTAATCAAAACAATCCACTGTGCAATGAATATTTGAACAATGAAAAAAACCTACCAAGCATCCCAGTCAATTACATAGTTCTTGCTTCCATATTTTAATTTTGGACTTTCAGGAAGGTATATTATTAAACAGGTCGATTTTGTGGACTGTTTAAACCTTGTAGTATTTCAAAATATTACCCTTTCTAAACCAAATCTGTGGTCCTGGTCAACTTTTTTTTTTCCAAGAAAAAGAAAGGATATGTGTTTAAAATACATTCCGTAGCAGTAGAAACATCTTAGTGTCTCAAAATCTATTTACAAAGAACCCTGCTGATCCTGTGCATTTCGCTGAGGTGCTACTTGCACCCAGACTTCATCATCTGAAAAAGAACTTGAACTTCCTGACTCAGAGTCCAGCTCACTGAATCCATCTAAGTCCCATTCAGTACTAGACTCACTCCGTGCATCATCTTCCTCAGTAATAAAACTCTGACCAGGTTCAAGGCAGGAAGGATAAACACGGGCACAAAGGCAAATAAAGCCAGAGTCAAACTGCAAAAGGCCTAACATAGTACCTATATTAATCCACTGATCTTCCCTAGTATCATACTCATACACTGTTACTCGGTTCTTTTTCCATTGTGGGGTTGTAGAAGTGATGAGAAGCAACTTTCGGTCATGATTGACAATCTGGTAGTTGTGGGTCTCTGAATCCAAAGGAATATTACTAATCCGCCTCCATTCTCCCCTAGCTGGGTTGTAGACCTTCATGACTGGGATGTCACAGATACAATAGATTTCATCATTGAAGACACATGCTTCCTGAAAGTCACTGCGTTTAAGAGAAGCACAGTTCAGCCACATATTGTGGCTAGGATCATAGCAGAGCATGCGCTTACTGTTGACAGCATAAAGATAGTTCTGAACCACTATGAGTTCAAAGGAATAGAAGGAATGAGGGACAGGAGCCACCAATGCCCACTGGTTTCTCTGAACACTGTAGCATTCCACTTCCTTCAACTTAACTCCAGTAATAGGGTCTCGCCCCCCCAAAATGTAGATGTAGCCATTGAGATATGCCACATCCATGCCCTCACGACACAGCAAGCGATCTGCAAGTTGCTGCCAACTATTCTGAGCTGGTTTATACACCCAGAGGTCTTTCCTTGGCTGGGCAGCTAGATAGATGTCATGGTCTGGGGAGACACAGACAGCTGAGGAGGTAACAGTCTTAGTGTGAGCAAAGCTGGTCAAAGGTGATGGCATTGTGTAAATGTCCCCTGAGTAAGGGTCATAGCAGAGAAAGGGATCTCTGGGGTGTCCAAAGAAGATCACCATCTCCTTGGCACACATACCCAGTCTCTGAGGTGGATTTTCTGCTGCAGATACAAGAGAGTTGCTGCTGCTACTGCTGCTGCTGCTGCTGTTTGGCACTGGCACCAGAGACTTGTACAACAGGTCACCATAGCGCATCTGCAGGGCCCCTTCAATAACGTCCAGGCAGTACTTCTTCACGATGGGCTTGGTCAGCAGCCCTTCTAAGTAGTCCTGATCTTCTTCAGTGAAGTGCATCCAGCGCACGCACTTGAAGACTTCCGCAGCACTGGGACCCCGCTCCTTGGGAGCAGCCTCCAGCCACTGCACAGCTACATGGCATACAGTCCGCTCACTCTCTATGTCCAGACTATCCAAGCGCAGGACAGCCAGCAGCTGGGCCAGGGTCAGATCTGCTAGAGTCTCTTCCCGAATTGAACCCATTCGGCTGAGCTGCTTGAAGTTCTGAGCTATATAGGACTGGGCCTGAGATCGAAGCTTGTGATGGTCGAAGGCGTCTGCAAACTTGAGGATGGCGGTGCAGTTGGTCAGGTCAAGACGTCGGGCTAAGAAGGAGGCACAGGCTTCCCGCACATACTCCAGTTGCAGCATGTCGGAGGCCGCGTACAGGCGCTGCACATTGGCCTCGCTGAGAGACACACGACCCGTGTAGCAGTAGTCGACCAACACCTCGAAGGACTCGGCGTCCACATCGTGCATGGTCACGCTGGCCTGCTGGCTCTCGTACATGCCACCTGTGAACATGCTCTTGAAGTAGGGACACGCAGCTGCTAGCACGTTGCGGTTGCAGGAAAAGAGGCGACCCGTGCCAGGCCCGCTGCCAGGCGTCACCACCTCGATGGTCACATCACACAGCAGCCGCGCGTCGTAGAAAGACTTGAGCTGTGCCAGCAGGGCTGCAGAATGGGCCGTGTCCTTTAATTCCTCTGGACCCGTGAAAAAGGCCGAAACCGAGGGCTTGGAAATCCTCTTGGGCCGCCTCCCACCGCGGGGGCTGGCGAGGCGGCGAGAGCGCGGGGCGTCTTCCCGGGACTGCATGGTGGAGATGGCGACGGGCGCTGATAGCGAGAAAGGCTGCCGGACCCGGCTCTGGCTCCTCCTCAACCTTCCCTCGCAGACGCTAAGACAAGCCGCGTCCTGGAACAGACTGCGGCACGGGCCGCACTTCTGAATTCAGCCCTAGCCCGCGGTGAGGCCTCCCTTTATTGCGTAGACAGTGGCTGACTCACCCTCTCTCACTCCCGCGCCCTTTCTCCGCCTCCGCTCGCCCTCACAGGACCCGCTGGCTTGGAGCCGCGGAAGGCCCCACTGCCGCGCTGGCGATCCCGCTAGGCGCCCAGGAGAACTACCGCTTCCAGGTTGCCTTTCGCGCCCCGAGGCCTGCTGGGGCTCGGGGCTCTCGGACGGCCGGGCGGGGACAGAGGGAAAGAAACCGCTTTGCATGTTGGGAGTAGTAGTTTGTGTAATATCGCGAGCTTTCCTTTCGCTGGCTGCCCTAACAGTAGAAATTAATTCTGGATATGATGGTGAAGTGACGATGTCTCACTATTGTTGTCCAGGCTGGTCTTGAACTCCCGAGGGCTCAAATTATCCTCCTGCCTCTGCCTCTCAAAGTGCTGGGATTACAGGCGTGAGCCACCGGGCCCTGCCAGTATTTCATAGGGTTTTGTGTGATTGAATGATACGTTATATAGGATACTTAGATACATGTATTTTTTTGGTTAGAAGAATAATAAAGCGTTACCCCGTGCCTAGAATGTAGCCAATAATTGTTAGATTCTCTTTTATAATTTATGATAAATGAGGCACCCACTAATTTGAAACCAAAAAATTTAAAAAATTTTTAAAATTATTTTAAACCGCAAAATTTTACAAAGAACTTAGTTTTTAATTTTTATTCTTTTGAAAGATTTTGAAGGGCATTAACTATTTTCAATGTTAAATGGTACGTATTGGCCTTGTTTAATAAGGATGTCTTAGACGACTAGGTTGAGGTCCTAAAGAACGGTGTTAATAGATGGCCTCAAATATGCAAATCGGTCATATAAAAATAGATTATTTGCTACTCTCACTAACATTTCATCTCTGGGGAGCAGGAATATTTTCATTAAGCTCCAAATATGAGTGTTTTCAAGTCGTCTAATACAGCCTCTTTCACTGCCATTCCACATATCAATTAACAGATTCTGTAATTGCCTTTATTAAGGAGTTTCAGGGAGTATTTAACTCAAAATATTTCAAGAAACAGACTTTGTTCTGTACAAAAGCACGTGATTCTCAGAATTCAGCATTAGTACATGCCCTGACATTCCTTGAATTAACATACAGTATAGCCTATGCTTTACAAAAGTCTTTTATATTTGCATTGATCAACAGTTAAATCATCAAAATCAAGTATTAGAGATTTGAGGCAGGAAAATAGGGTCTGGAGGCAGGGAACATAAGGCCGATTCACACTTTAGCTATAACAAGAAATATCCTCTCCATAGGGTGTATGCCGAGTAAATGAGTTTGTAACTTTAATTCATTCTCTTCGTTTACATAGGGTATACACCAAGTAACCAGTGGAATCCTCTAGAGGGTATTTAAACCTCCAGGAATTCTGTAACAGGGCCCTTGAGCCCTGTGCTGGGCCTGCGCCCACACTGGAGTGTACTTTCATTTTCAGTACATCTCTGATTTTGTTGTTTCATTCTTTCCTTGCTTTGTTTATGTGTTTCTTCCAATTCTTTGTCCAAAACGCCAAGAACCTGGACACCCTCCACTGGTAACAGATTGACTTTTTCAGATAACTTTTATTACAAAACCAGTGACTGCTCCTGCTGCTAGTTTATATTACCATAACCCAATAAAGAAAATCATCAGTATTATATGCATGTATGGATAACACATTACAAGAGAAAAACTTTCAAATTGTTTTTCTGTTATCAGCTGAAGTCCACTGGAAATCCTCTAGGGTAGACACATTAAATTAAGTCAGCCTCTGGGCTCCAATATCTCCTCTGTAAATAAAAAGAGATGTTAGACATCCCTCAGATACACCAGAGGGAATTAAGTCAGTCATTATTAGTAACAATGATTGTTTTCTCACTTGCAGTGAACAACCAGCTAGGGAAAAAAGCCTTTTTTCTTTTCTTTTCTTTTTTTTTTTTTTTTGAGATGGGGTCTCACCCTGTCACCCAGGTTGGAGTGCAGTGGCACCATAATAGCTCACTGCAGCCTCGAACTCCAGGGCTCAAGCAATACTTCGGCTTCAGCCTCCCAAGTAGCTAGGACTGTAGATGCATGCCACCATACCCAGTTAATGTTTTAAAAAAAATTATAGATGGGGTCTCACTATCCTGCCAGCCTAGTCTGGCACTCTTCCTGCCTGAGCCTCTAAGTTGCTGCAATTACAGGCATGAGCCACATGACCAGCACAGGAATGGCCATTTTAAATAACTTCTTAGAATGTTGGTAAAATACACATAACACTAAATTTAACCATTTAAAATTTTTCAGTGTATAGTTCTTTAGCATTAAATATATTCACACGGTTTTGCAACTATCACAAAACTGAAGCTCTGTACCCATTAAACAATAACTCTCTAGTCCCCCACTTCTGGCAACTGCCATTCTACTCTTTGTCTCTATGAATTTGACTACTCTAGGTACCTCATATAGGCAGTGACTGATTTTTACCTTCCTTATATCTCCTCTTACTGCGTTATTTGCCTTAGGTTACCTGTCACACAATTGAAAATATCTATTAGCCACTATTCCCTAAGGTCTAGATCTATGTGCTGTCCCATAAAACTTGGAAATATTTTATATCTGTGCTGGCTGATACAGTAGCCAGAAGCCACATGTAGCTCTTGAGTACGTGAAATGTGGCTAGTGCAACTGAGGAATTAAATTTAAAATTTTAGAAATACAGCATGATATACCATTGCAATTCAATGAAGAAAGAAAATTCTTTTCAACAAACGTTATTGGAACAACTGGATCAAGAATGTAAGACAAAAAGTTGCCCTTGCCCCTACCTTACACCATAAGCAAAAGATTAATTCAAAATTTCTCTTAATACTAAATGGAAAAGTGGAAACTATAAAGCTTCAAAAAGAAAACATAGGGCCAGGCGCGGTGTGATCCCAGCACTTTGGGAGGCCGAGGTGGGAGGATCACGAGGTCAGCAGATTGAGACCATCCTGGCTAACACAGTGAAACCCCGTCTCTACTAAAAATTCAAAATAATTAGCCGGGCGTGGTGGCGGGCACCTGTAGCCCCAGCTACTTGGCAGGAGAATGGCGTGAACCTGGGAGGCGGAGCTTGCAGTGAGCCGAGATGGTGCCACTGCACTCCAGCCTGGGCGACCGAGTGAGACTCTGTCTCAAAAAAAAAAAAAAGAAAAGAAAACATAGAAGACTATGGAAGACTATAGCTTTGCGGTTGGCAAAGTTTTCTTGGGACACCAAAAACACAGGTCATAAAAAAAAGACATAGTGATTTTCAACAAAATTACAAGCTGCTGCCTACGGAAAGGCAGTGAAAACAACAAAAGATAAACCATAGACTGGGAAAAAATATTGGTAACATGTATACCCAGTGACCAATGCAAATTAAATTCACAATGAGAAAACACTGAATACCCGAATGGCTAAACTTAAAAACATCAATGATACTGTATATTGGTGGAGATATGGAGCCATTGGAACTCTCTTATGCTAATAATAGGAGTATAAATTGGTACAACCACATTAGAAAACTCTTTTGTAGTTTGTTTTAATGTTAAACCCCCTGTAATTTAACTCTCAGGCAGTGCCCCAGGGAAATGAAAACATATATCCACAAAAACACTGTGTAAGTATCTTCATGATAGTGTTAATGACAAAGCTGGTCCTGTGAAGATGATATTTTTCCCTGTTCTATGTCATGAAGCCAAGATGCGAAACTGAAAGTGAGCATCAAGCAGTGCAGGTTTTATTCCATGGCCGTGGAATTGAGAAGCAGGAGCATGGCTCACAAATCAATTTCTCAGCTTCTGAGAGCTTCCCAGCCCCGATGCCCCGATATAGGGCATCTTTAATGAAGAGGATGGGTATTAAAAGCAAGGGGTGGGGCTGGGCACAGTGGCTCACACCTGTAATTCCAGCACTTTGGGAGGCCGAGGCGGGCAGATCGCTTGAGCCCAGGAGTTCCAGATCAGCCTGGGGAACATGGTGAAACCCCATCTCTACTAAAATACAAAAATTAGCTGGGTGTGGTGATGGACACCTGTAACCCCAGCTACTCAGGAGGCTGAGACAGGAGAATCACTTGAATCCGGGAGGCGGAGTTTGCAGTGAGCCCTGATCACACCACTGCACTCCAGCCTGGCCGACAGAGCAAGACTCCGTCTCAAAAAAGAAAAAGCAAGGGGAGGAATATTCGTGTTTTTTCTTGGCATGTGTGAAGAACTCGGAAACCAGAGTGCCACATTACTTTTTGTCCTTTTATGGTTTCTTCTGATCATTGTCATGGTGATTGTCAACTGTCATGCAGCTGACAGGAGTGTCATTTAACATAGAGATTAGATCATAATGAAGTTAGAAGTTCTTTAGAGGTCAAGTGAGCTGACATCTTGGATCCCACCAGTCTTTGCCAGCTTGGTCACAATGGGGAACTTCTGATCTCAGGCATAAGCAGAGTTAAGGTAGAGTAGAAATTCACTTAGGTCACTAAGCATTATGTTGGATAACAGTAGCTTTATCCATAGCATCCAAAAGTAGAAACAATCCAAATATACATCAACAGGAGAATGAAAAAAATTGTAGCAAATGTATTAGTTCGTTTTCATGCAGCTGATAAAGACATACCCGAGACTGGGTAATTTATAGAGAAAAAGAGGTTTAATGGACTCACAGTTCTACATGGCTAGGGAGGCCTCACAATCATGGCAGAAGGTGAAAGGCATATCTTACATGGCGGCCAGCAAGAGAGAATGAGAAAAAATATTGGGCCAAGCAAAGAGGGAAAACCCCTTATAAAACCGTCAGATCTTGTGAAACTTATTCACTACCACAAGAACAGTATGGAGGAAACTGCCCCATGATTCAATTATCTCCCACCGGGTCTCTCCTACAACACGTGGGAATTATGGGAATTACAATTCAAGATGAGATTTGGGTGAGGACACAGCCAAACCATATCAGCATATTCCTACAGTGTAAAAGTACTCAGAAATAAGAAAGAAACAACCTCTGATATACAATAATGTGGATGGTTCTCAAAAATTTTATGTTGAGCAAAAGAAGCCAGATACACAAGAGTACACACTGTATGACCATTTGTGTGAAGTTCCAGAACACTGAAAATAAGCTTTGATGAATAAAAATCATAATAGAGGCTTCCTCTCTTGGGTAAGGGGTAGTGGGGAGGTGGAAAATTGCTAGACTGACTAGAAAGGAACATGAGAAAATGTCTGGGGCTGATGCAAATGTTTTCTTCTAGATTGGGCTGGTGGTTACATGTGTGAATGCAATTTCTAAACTCAATAAACTACTCTTCAGACCTGTGCATTTTATGTACTGTAATTATCCTCTCAGGAACAGCCACTTTATAACTGTTGGCATTAAATAAAATTGCAGAATTCTTTACCAGGAGGTTATTATGACGATAGTTCAGTCATAAAGCAAGGTTCCTCTCCTCTAGAGGTGTTTGGGCCAACATTGGTCCAATTCATACAAATTATATCAACAGATGTGGTCTTCCATACACCTGGAACTTGAGTGCCTCTGGGTAATCTTCAAGGATTTCAGCATACTGCAGTCTTTCAAATTTGTAAAGTATCTGAGTGCCTAGCATTATATTCAAGTATTTTCCATTTTTGCCACAACTGTATTAGTAACATACTCCTTATTATCTGTGGTCCCTCAAGTTTTCTTGTAATTTACATAATCCTCTACAATAGAATCCACAATCTTCCCGGCAGGAAGATAAAGCTGTTTTTGTTTGGTCATTATGTCTCACTCATCAACAAAACATGTTTTAGTTCTTCAGAAATCTTTAACTTCAACTCTGTTCATGAGTGTTTTCAACAGTGGCATCTACTGGGGCTCTTTTGAGGAGGCTGAGCTATGTCATTGGTACTTCTCCATTTCCATTTCCACGTGATTTCCACATTTTTCCCTTGCAGACCAGATGTCTTCTTTGCTGGGGCAGCCCCTCTCCTCTTCTCCTGTGAATTTTGTTCCTGATTTGCTTCTCCAGGTTCTCCCTGTTTCTACAGATTGGTGTTCATGTACCTGAGTACTCTACTTTTTGGAGCCCATTCATTCCAATTTTCATCCCAACCACCCGTAATGTATAAAGTATTTCACTTGTTTGTCCTTGATGGCAACTTTTACATACTTTGCTTCATAAAGAGGCCCATGAAAGCAAAGCACCTACTCACTTCAGAGTTTAGGCTTCAGTGCCATTTGTAAGTGATAACCCCGACTCCCTTCTCCTACCTCACCCAGCTACTGCTCCCTATGCTGTACCCCATCCAACTCAGCGTCAGGTAGGCTGTCAGGCACTGCCAGCTGTACAGCCTGGGCCCATCAGTATTGTTTTTACTTTGATTTTTAAGTAGAGTCTACAAACTGTTCACGCCTTTATTTCTGTATTCAAAATGATTTCTGCTATGGTTTGACTGCCCCCTCCAAAACTCATGTTGAAACATAATCCCCAATGTGGCAGTATTGAGAGGTGGGGCCTTTAGTAGGTGATTGAATCACAGAGCTCTGCCCTCATGAATGGATTAATCCACTCATGGGTTAATGGGTTAACAGGTTAATGGATTAATAGAATAATGAGTTAATGGATTAATGAGTTATCATGGGAAACGAACTGGTGACTTTGTAAGAAGAGGGACCGGAGCTAGCAGGCTCAACTCCCCCTCTCAGGTGATACCTTGTACTGCCTCGGGACTTTGCAAATTACACACCAGCAAGAAGGCCCTTGCCAAACATGGCTCCTTGACCTTGGATTTCTCAGCTTCAAGAACTGTAAGAAATAAATTCCTTTTCCTGTTGTTGTTTTGAGACAGTCTTGCTCTGTCACCCAGGCTGGAGTGTAGTGGTGTGATCTTGGCTCACTGCAACCTCCACCTCGAGGGTTCAAGCGATTGTCCTGCCTCAGCCTCCTGAGTAGCTAGCATTACAGGGGTGCACCACCACGCCGAGCTAATTTTTTTGTATTTTTAGTAGAGATGTCACAATATTGACCAGGCTGGTCTCGAACTCCTGGCCTCAAGTGATCTGCCCATCTCGGCCTCCCAAAGTACTGGGATTACAGGCGTGAGCCACCACGCCTGGCCAAATTCCTTTTCTTTATAAGTTACCCAGTTACAGGTATTCTGGTATGTGCAACAGAAAATGGACTAATACAATTCCACATTGCCTTTAGTCATTGGCTACATGAGAGTTTTTATGGGTCCACTCTCCCCTACCTCAGTTGGAGGGTACCTAGTGAGCGGGCTGCCTTAGGACGTGACTTCTGTTCCACATTATTTGATAGCAGCTAACTTGTTTCAAACCTGTTATACACCATTTTTGTTTGTTTGTTTGTTTGTTTTTTGAGACAGAGTCTCGCTCTGTCACCCAGGCTGGAGTGCAGCAGCGTGATCTCGGCTCACTGCAAGCTCCACCTCCCGGGTTCACACCATTCTCCTGCCTCAGCCTCCTGAGTAGCTGGGACTACAGGTGCCCGCCGCCACACCTGGCTAGTTTTTTTTTTTTTTTTTGTATTTTTAGTAGAGACAGGGTTTCACCGTGTTAGCCAGGATGGTCTTTATCTCCTGACCTTGTGATCCGCCTGCCTCGGCCTCCCAAAGTGCTGGGATTATGGGTGTGAGCCACTGCACCTGGCCTACCTTTTTTGTTTGTTTTTGTTTTGTTTTGTTTTTTAAGAGATAGGGTCTCGTTACATTCCCCAGGCTGGTCTCAAATTCCTGAACTCAAGCGATTATCCCACCTAAGCCTCTTAACTTTTAATTTTATTATTTAAAAACCTGTATTGAAGTATAGCATACACTATCTGGACATGGTGGTGCAGGCCTCTAGTCCCAGCAACTCAGGACACCGAGGTGGGAGGATTGCTTGAGCCTGAAAGATGGAGGTTGCAGTGGGCTGGGCTCATGCCACTGCACTCCAGCCTGGGCAACAAAGCGAGACTCTGTCTCAAAAAAAACAGATGAAGTATAGCATACATATATACACAGAAAATGGGACAAATAAAGATTGTAAATACAATGAATTATCACAAAATAAATACACCTGTGTAACCTCTGCTCCTCTGCTCAGGTCAAGAAATAGAACATTATCAGCATCCCAGAGGCTCCACTTCCCCAGCTCCAACCCAAGTGCCCCTAATTGCCATTGTGCATCACAAGATGATATTTAAATATATCATTTAAATATCATTTTAAAAAATAATTTCTTTTAATTTTTTGACTGTCAGTAGTAGTTTGTTGATCCTAAGTTGCTTGACTCCATTTCAAATTCAATTTAAAATATATCTAAAGTATACTTTGATATAAAGTTTGTTATTCCTTGATATTCTAAAGATGTTATGCATATGAGACAATAAATTTTGGCTTTTCAGATTTTTGACAAGAATCTTGACATAGTTTTGGCTTCTATTTTCATTTTCTAACCTTTTTCTATTAACAGTTAAAAGATGTCAAGTTGATTTCCATACATTGGGAAACTAATAGGTCTATCTTAGTGAAGCAGGATTACGAGTTTAATTAAATTTCACTGTATGAAAATCATGTGTAGAAAATTAAAAATACTTAATAATTGAGTAATAGATGTCCTGGATTCTTGCTACTCCAGGTGTTGTTTGTGGGCCAGTAGTATCCACTCTTATCTGGGAGCTTGGTAGAAATGCAGAATCACAGGCCCTAGACAGGCCCTAGATCTCTATCTCTTTCTGCTTCTCTCTCTTTTTTTTTTTTGAGACAGAGTCTCACTCTGTCACCCAGACTGGAGTGCAATGGCATGATCTCAGCTCACTGAAACCTCTGCCTCTCGGGTTTGAGCAATTCTCCTGCCTCAGCCTCCCAAGTAGCTGGGATTACAGGTGTGCGCCACCATGCCCGGCTAATTTTTGTATTTTTAGTAGAGATGGGGTTTCACCATGTTGGCCAGGCTGGTCGTGAACTCCTGACCTCGTGATCCACCCGCCTCAGCCTCCCATGTGAGCCACCGTGCCTGGCCCTTTTTTTTTTTTTTTTATACAGAGTCTCGCTTTGTCACTCAAGCTGGAGTGCAGTAGTGCCATCATAGCTTACTGCAGCCTCAACCTTTGGGGCTCAAGTGGTCTTCCCACCTCAGCCTCTCAAGTGGCTGGGACACACCACCACACCCAGCTGGTTTTTAAATTTTTTTGTGGAGATGGAGTCTCACTATGTTGCCCAGACTGGCCTCAAACTGCTGATCTCAGGTGATTCGCCTGCCTCGGCCTCCCAAGGTGTTGGGATTATAGGCGTGAGCCACCACGCCCAGCCAAGAACATCACCATTTTGTAACTCCCAATACAACAGCTGACTCAGGCAAAGCAAGAATCATTAATTGATGTTAAATCCATGAAATAAAAGGTAGGTGTATCAGTTACGTATTGTGGCCTATTTAGCAGCTGGAAACAACAAACATTAATCAACTTATAGTTTCCAAGGGATCAGGTTATCATGGAGCAGCTTAGGGAGTTACTGCTGGCTCAAGGTCTCTCCCCCCGAAATTATAGAAACTGTTGGCCGGGGCCACAGTTGCTGCAAAACATGACTAGGGCGGAGTGCTTTGCTTCCAAGCTCACTTGTGCTTCTTGGCAGGCCTCAGTTCTCTGAAGGCTTTTGGACTGAGGGCCTCAGATTTGCCACACTATGTAAGCCACTCCATAGAGGTACATCAGTTTTGCTTCCACCAGCACAAGTGTGAGGAGAAACACAGGCCGAGCCAGAAACAACAGTATTTTTATAACCTAATATTGGAGGTGACGATCCCACAACTTCTGCTGTATTCTACTTGTTAGAAGAGTTGCTAGATCCAGTCCACATTCAAGGAGAGATTACAGCGGCAGATGAATGCCAGCAGTGGGCATCACTGGGGTCCTCTCAGAAGCTGCCTAGCCCAATGAGGAACCAATGTTTATATGATGCCAGAGTATTACCCTACAGACTTCATACTAATTATTAAGGAGAACATGTGCTAGTATCATTATATTCATGACCATACTGTCAAAGATAAACACAGCTGGACATTACTTAAAGTGGTGAAAACAGATTTTATTTAGTGATCTGACGGTAGCGGAAAGAGTGTAGCTCCGTTCCAATTTTTACAGAGGTGATTTGGGTGTTTTAAAGGGCGGATGAGAGAGGGGAGGGTGCAGGGACTCAGCAGAGTCAGAGAAGTGTAATAGTACAAAGGGTTGGTCAGTGTAATGTGCTTAGGCCAGCTGAGTCTACTAGTTGCTAGTTATCTAAGACAGGATTCCCAGGCAGGAGATAGAGGGCCTATCCTTCCTGGTGATTGTATTTCAAAGGACTAACTTTCAGGGCCTTGAGAGAGATGCTTCTGAGTTGCAAGAGATACACAATAACAATTGCAAACCCTTTATAACAAATCCTCTAAGAAAGCGAGGTCATGGGCCTATCATCAAATGTGTGTTGGCTAGAACAAATAGTACATTTTCCTGGAAACGTTGAGCTTTCTCAGGCAGGCATTTTACGAAGGGGCTGGGGGTCATTCTAGGGACACAGCCTCATGCTGCTAGGTTCCATGCTAGAGTTTGGTCAAGTCTCTTAGTGCAGAGGTTTGTATGCAGTTGCCATGTGCCAAGAGTTCTGCAGTTCTCAAAACTTAGTATCACTGATAGAGGAACTTCTTGATGTGATGCAATTTGAATTTCACATCACCTATAAGATAGTCTTGCCAGGTGCGTTTAATCTGAATTTCATTAGTCTTAAACTTAATTTTACTTTATAGGACCTATGTAGTTTGGATATTTGTCCCCACAAATCTCATGTCGAAATGTAATCCCCAGTGTTAAAGGTGGAGCCTGGTGGGAGGTGCTTGGGTCATGGGGGCAAATCCTGCATGGCTTGGTGCTTTTTTTTTTTTTTTTTTTTTGAGATAGAGTTTCACTCTTGTTGCCCAGGCTGGAGTGCAATGGCGCGATCTCGGTTCACTGCAACCTCTGCCTCCCGGGTTCAAGCAATTCTCCTGCCTCAGCCTCCCGAGTAGCTGGGACTACAGGCATGCGCCACCACACCTGGCTAATTTTGTATTTTTAGTAGAGACGGGGTTTCTCCATTTTGGTCAGGCTGGTCTCGAATTCCTGACCTCAGGTGATTCACCCGCCTCGACCTCTCAAAGTGCTGGGATTACAGGTGTGAGCCATCACGCCCAGCCAACTTGGTGCTGTCTTTGCAACAGTGAGTTCTCAGGAGATCTAGTTGTTTAAAACTATGTGGCATCCCTTCCCCTGCCTCTTGCTCTTCAGATGTCCCTGTTTCTGCTTCACCTCTGCCATGAGTAAAAGCTCTCTGAGGCCTCCCAAGAAGAAAAGCAGATGCCAGTGGCATCCTTTTACAGCCTGCAGATCTGTGAGCTAGTTAAACATCTTTTCTTTATAAATTACTCAGCCTCAGGTATTTCCTTATAGCAATACAAAAACAGCCTAATACAAGTATATTGATTTAACCAAATACATTAAGTGGATGGATGAAAGTTACCAATATCATAAGGAAATAGCCAGACAAATCCACAATATAGGTCATTCTACAGAACAACTTTGTTGGACTCCAAAAAGTCAATGTCATGTGAGAAAAAAAGGTACAGAGATGTTATGCTTTGAATGTGTCCCCCAAATTTCATGTGTTGGAAACCTAATTCCCAAATTCATCTGTGGATGCATTTGGAGGTAGGGTGTTTGAAGGGTAATTGGGATTAGATAAGGTTATCAGGTTGGGATCCCCATGATGGGACTGGTGGCTTTATATGAAGACGAAGAGAGACCTGAGCTACAGGAGAACCTGAGCTGTTCTCTATATGATACCATCTTCCACCATGTTGTGACACAGCAGGAAGGCCCTCGCCAGATGCCAGTGCCATTCCCTTCAACTTTCCAGCCTGCAGAACTATAAGAAATAATGTGTTTTCATAAATTACCCATTCTCAGGTAGTCTGTTATAGTAATAGAAAACAGACTAAGACAGGGCATTAATCTAGAATCTAAACAGAGACATTCAAATGCCATGTGTGAATCTTAGTTGGATCCTGAATTAGACAAAACAAAAACAGCTAAAAAAAGACATATTGGGGGAAAACTGAAGAAAGTTTAATATGTAAGAGCTATTAGGTCTATTATATGATTGTTAATTTTATTAGGTGTGATAATGGAGTTGGTTTTGTAGGAGAATGTCCTTATTCTTAGGAGATGCATTCTGAAATATTTTGCTGAGGTTTGCAATGAACTATTCAATCATCCAACCACCACCACAGAAGTGTGTGTGTGTGCTGACGGAAAAAAGCCAAATGCAGCAAAATGGGAATAGTAGTTGAATCTAGAGTATACAGTGTTGATTGAAATATTAATTTTTAATTTTTGTGGGTACATAGTATCACTAATACTTATATATATATTTATGGGGCACATGACATATTTTGATACACACATGCAATGCATAATAATCACATCAGGGTAAATGGGATATCCATCGCCTCAAGCACTTATCCTTCATGTTACAATCCAATTATACTATTGTAGTTATTTTTAAATTTACAATTATTATTGACTACAGTCACTCTGTTTTGCTATCAAATACTATTTCTTATTCATTCTATTTTTTGTACCCATTAACCATCCCCACTCACTCACCTAACCCCCACTACCCTTCCCAGGTAATTATCCTTCTATCTCCATGAGTTCAATTGTTTTAATTTTTAGCTCCCGTAAGTAAGTGAGAACATGTTAAGTTTGTCTCTGTGCCTGGCTTCTTTCACTTAAACTAATGATCTCCAGTTCCATCCATACTGTTGCAGATGACTGAATCTCATCCTTTTTTATGGCTGAATACACCATTGTGTATGTGTACCACATTTTCTTTGTCCATTCAGCTGTTGATGGACACTTTGGACACTGTTCTCCATAGTGGTTGTACTAATTTACATTCCCACCAACAGTGTACAAGGGTTCCCTTTTCTCCACTCTCACCAGCATTTGTTATTGCCTGTCTTTTGGATAAAAGCCATTTTAACTGGGGTGAGATATTTCACTATAGTTTTGTTTTGTATTTCTGATGATCAATGATGTTGAGCACTTTGTCATATACCTGTTTGCTATATATATGTCTTCTTTTGAGAAAAGTCTATTCAGATCTTTTGCCCATTTTTAAATTAGACTATTCAATTTTTTCCTATAGAGCTCCTTATATATTCTGGTTATTAATCTCTTGTCAGATGCATATTTTGCAAATATTTTCTCCCATTCTGTGGGTTGTCTCTTCACTTTGTTGATTGTTTCCTTTGCTTTGCAGAAGCTTTTTAACTTGATATAATTCCATTTATCAGTTTTTGCTTTGGTTGCCTGTGCTTATGGGGTATTACTCAATAAATCTTTGCCCACTCCTATGTCCTGGAGAGTTTCCCCAATGTTTTCTTTTACTAGTTTCATAGCTTGAGGTCTTAGGTTTAAGCCTTTAATCCATTTTGATCTGAATTTTGTACATGATGACAGGTAGGAGTCTAGTTTCATTCTTCTGCATATGGATATCCAGTTTTCCCAGCACTGTTTATCGAAGAGACTGTCTTTTCCCCAGTGCATGTTCTTGGTACCGTTGCCAAAAATAAGTTCACTATAGATGTATGGATTTGTTTCTGGGTTCTCTATTGTGTTCCATTGGTCTATGTGTCTACTTTTATGCCAGTACCATGCTGTTTTGGTTACTATTGCTCTCTAATATAATTTGAAGCCAGGTAATGTAATTCCTCTAGTCTTGTTCATTTGGCTCAGGATAGCTTTGGCTATTATGGGTCTTTTGTAGTTCTATGTGTTTAGAATTGCTTTTTCTATTTCTGTGAAGAATGTCACTGGTATTATGATAGGGATTGCATCGAATCTGTAGATTGCTTTGGGTAGTATGGCCATTTTAACAATATTAATTCTTTCAATCTATGAATATGGAATATGTTTCCATTTTTTGGTGTCCTCTTCAATTTCTTTCATCAGTGTTTTATAGTTCTCATTATACAGATCTTTTACTGCTTTGGTTAATTCCAAGATATTTTATTTGTAGACATTATAAATTGGATTACTTTCTTGATTTCTTTTTCAGATTGTTCACTGTGGCATTCTTCACAGAAATAGAAAAAACAAATGCTACTGATTTTGTATCCTGCAACTTTACTGAATTTTTTTTATCAGTTCTAATAATTTTTTGGTGGAGTCTTTACATTTTTCCATATATAAAATAATACCTGCAAACAAGGACAATTTGACGTCTCCCTTTCTAATTTGGATGCCCTTTATTTCTTTCTCTTGTCTGATTGCTCTAGCCAGGACTTCCAGTACTATGTCAAACAGTGGTGACAGTGGACATCCTTGTTGTGCTCCAGATCTTAGAGGAAAGACTTTCAGTTTTTCCCCATTGAGTATGATACTAGCTGTGGGTCTGTCATACATGGCTTTCGTTATGTTGAGGTATGTTCCTTCTGTACCCAGTTTTCTGAGGGCTTTTTTTTTAACATGAAGGGATGTTGAATTTTATTAATGCTTTTTCAGCACTAATTGAAATGATCATATGGTTTTTGTCCTCCATTCTGTTATTATGATGTATTACATTTATTGATTTGCATATGTTGGACTATCCTTGAATTCTTGGGACAAATCTCACTTGGTCATGATGAATGATTCTTAAAAATGTGTTGCTGGCTGGGCATGGTGGCTCACGCCTGTAATCCTAGCACTTTGGAAGGCCGAGGCGAGCAGATCACGAGGTCAGGAGATCAAGACCACCCTAGCTAACACGGTGAAACCCCGTCTCTACTAAAAATACAAAAATTATCCGAGTGTGGTGGCAGGTGCCTGTAGTCCCAGCTACTCAGGAGGCTAAGGCAAGAGAATGGCGTGAACCCTGGAGGTGGAGCTTGCAGTGAGCCAAGATTGCGCCACTACACTCCAACCTGGACGAAAGTGTGAGACTCCATCTCAAAAAAACAAAACAAAACAAAACAAGCAAAACAAAAAATGTGTTGCTGAATCCAGTTTGTTAGTATCTTGTTGAGGATGTTTGCATCAAAATTCATCAGGGATATTGACCTGTAGTTTTGTTTTTTTTTTAAATGTGTCTTTGTCTGATT
Organism: Macaca thibetana thibetana; assembly: GCF_024542745.1. Taxonomy (NCBI): domain Eukaryota; kingdom Metazoa; phylum Chordata; class Mammalia; order Primates; family Cercopithecidae; genus Macaca; species Macaca thibetana. Next base: position 19,915,257 of record NC_065594.1, read on the forward strand.
TTGTTATCAGGGTAATACTGGCCTCACAGAATGAGTTTGGAAGTATTCCCTCCTCCTCTGTTTTTCAGAATTGTTTGAATAGAATTGGTGTCCATTTTTAAATGTCTGGTAGAATTCAGCAGTGAAGCCATCAGACGCCAGGCTTTTCTTTACTGGGAGACTTTTTTTTTTTTTTTTTTTTTTTAACAGTTTTGATCTTGTTACTTGTTACCAGTCTGTTCAGGGTTTGGATTTCTTCATGGTTCAATCTTGGTAGGTTGTATGTGTCTTAAGAATTTATCCATTTCCTCTAAATTTTCCAACTTACTGGAATGTAGTTGCTTATAGTAGCCAGTAATGATCCTTTGAATTTCTGCAGTATCAGTTGTAATGTTATCATTTTAATCTCTGATTTTATCTATCTGTGTCTTCTCTCTTTTGTCTTAGTCTGGCTAAAGGTTTGTCAATTTTATCTTTTCAAAAAACCAACATTTCATTTCATTGATCTTTTGTATTGTTTTCTTCATTTCAACTTCATTTATTTGTGCTCTAATTTTTATTATTTCTTTTCTTCTACTAATTTTGGGTTTGGTTTGCTCTTGCTTTTCTGGTTCTTTAAGATGTACCACTACGTTATTTATTTGAAGTTTTTCTTTTTTTATGGTGTAGGTACTTGTAGCTATAAATTTCCCTCTTAGTACTGTTTTCACTGTATCCTATAGGATTTGGTATGTTGTGTTTCCATTATCATTTGTTTCAATAAATTTTTCAATTGTTTTCTTAATTTCTTCATTGACTCACTGGTCATTCAGGAGCATATTAATTTTCATGCATTTGTATAGTTTCCAAAATTCCTCATTATTGATTTCCAGTCTTATTCCATTGAGGTAAGATGCTTGATTTTGTTTAACTTCTTTTTGAATGTTTTAAGACTTGTTTTGTGACCTAACATATGGTCTATCCTTGAGAATAATCCATGTGCTGAGGAAAAGAATGTCTATTCTTCAGCCATTGTATGAAAGACTCTGTAAATATAATTAGTTCCATTTGTTTCTAAATGAATCAAGCAGAAATTCTAGAGTTGAAAAATGCAACTGACATACTGAAGCATTATGTCTGATGTTTGTTGGTTTTCTGTCTGGAAGATTCATCTAATGCTTAAAGTGGGGTGTTAGTCTCCAGCTATTATGGTATTGATGTCTATCTCTCCTAAAAATTTTTTTTCCTTTGTAGAGACAGGGTCTTGCTATATTGCCCAGGCTGTTCTTGAAATCCTGGGCTCAAGTGATCTTCCTGCCATGGTCTCCCAAAGTGTTAGGATTACACACCATGTCCAGCCTCTATCTCTTGTTTTAGCTCTAATAATATTTGCTTTATATGTGTGGGTGCTCCAGTGTTGGATGCATATATACAATCATCATGTCCTCTTGCTGAACTGACCCCTTTCTTTATCATTATATAACCTTCTTTGTCTCTTCTTGTAGTTTTTTTCTTGAAATCTATTTTGTCTGATATAACTATTCATGCTGGTTTTTTTTTTTTTTTTTTTTTTTTTTTTTTGAGATGGAATCTCACTCTGTTGCCCAGGCTGGAGTGCAGTGGCGTGATCTCAGCTCACTGCAAGCTCCACCTCCTGGGTTCATGCCATTCTCCTGCCTCAGCCTCCTGAGTAGCTGGGACTACAGGCACCTGCCACCATGCCTGGCTAATTTTTTGTATTTTTAGTAGCGACTGGGTTTCACGGTGTTAGCGAAGATGGTCTCAATCTCCTGACCTTGTGATCCCCCAGCCTCGGCCTCCCGAAGTGCTGGGATTACAGGCGTGAGCCACCACGCCCAGCCTATTCATGCTTTTTTTTGTTTCAACTGGCATGAAATATGTTTTTCCATCCATTTATTTTCAGTCTATATGTATCTTTATAGGTGAAAAATGCTTCTTGTAGGCAACAGATCATTGGGTCTTATTTTTTCATCCATTTAGCCACTCTACATCTTTTTGTTGGAGAGTTTAGGCCATTTACATTTAATGTTATTATTAATAAGGACTTACTTCTGCCATTTTGTGATTTGTTTTCTGGTTGTTTTGTGGTCTTCCCTTCTTTCTTTCCTTCTTTCCTGTCTTCCTTCACTTTTTAACTTTTTTGTTTCTCTTTATGTCTTATTGCACTATGTCTTGAAATGTTGTAGTTATTATTTTTGACTGCTTCATCATTTAGTCTTTCTATTTAAGAGTAAGTTACAACCCACAACTACAGTATTATAATATTCTGTGTTTTCCAATGTGTTTACTATTGCCAGTGAGATTTATACCTTCAGATGATTTTTTTTTTTTTTTTTTTTTTTTTTGAGACAGAGTTTCACTCTTGTTGCCTAGGCTATAGTGCAATGGCACAATCTTGGCTCACCACAACCTCCACCTCCTGGGTTCAGGCGATTCTCCTGCCTCAGCCTCCTGAATAGCTGGGATTACAGGCATGTGCTACCACGCCTGGCTAATTTTGTATTTTTTTAGTAGAGACGGGGTTTCTCCATGTTGATTAGGCTGGTCTTGAACTCCTGACCTCAGGTGATCCACCCACCTTGGCCTCTCAAAGTGCTGGGATTACAGGTATGAACCACCGTGCCCGGCCCCAGATTATTTCTTATTGCTCATTAACCTCCTTTCTTTCAGATTGAAGGATTCCCTTTAGCTTTTTTTTAGGACAGGTCTGGTGTTGATGAAATCGCTCAGCTTTTGTTTTTCTGTCTTTATTTTTCCTTCATGCTTGAAGGATATTTTTGCTGGACATACTATTCTAGAGTAACAGATTTTTCCTTCAGCACTTTATATATGTCATGCCACTCTCTCTCTGGTCTGTACAGTTTCCACTGAAAAGTCTGCTGCCAGACATACTGGAGCTCCACTGTATGTTGTTTCTTTTCTCTTGCTGCTTTTAGGATCCTTTCTTTATCCTTGAGCTTTGGAAGTTTTGTTATTAAATGCTTTGAGGTAGTCTTCTTTGGGTTAGATTGGCGTGGTGTTCTATAGCCTTTTTGTACTTGAATATTGGTTATCTTCCTCTAGATTTGGGAAGTTCTGTGATATTATCAGTTTGAAGAAACTTTCTACCCTCATCTCTTTCTCTATCTCCTCCTTAAGGCCAATCATTCCTAAGATTTGCCCTTTTCAGGCTATTTTCTAGATCTTGTAGATGTGCTTCATTCTTTCTGATTCTTTTTTCCTCTCCTCTGTGTATTTTTTTTCTGTCTCTGTGTGTGTGTGTGTGTGTATGTGTGTGTGTGAGACAGAGTTTCGCTCTTGTTGCCCAGGCTGGAGTGCAGTGTTGAGATCTTGGCTCACTGCAACCTCTGCCTCCCAAGTTCAAGTGATTCTCCTGCCTCAGCTTCCCAAGTAGCTGGGATTACAGGCATGCACCACTACATCTGGCTAATTTTTGTATTTTTAGTAGAGGCAGGGTTTCACCATGTTGGTCAGTCTGGTCTTGAACTCCTGACTGCAGGTGACCCACCCACCTTGGCCTCCCAAAGTGCTGGGATTACAGGTGTGAGCTACAGCGCTCAGCCTTCTCTGTGTATTTTCAGATCGATTGTTATCAGTCTCACTAATTCTTCTGTTTGTTCAATTCTGCTATTAAGGGACTGGACTCTGATGCATTCTTCAGTATGTCAGTTGCATTTTTCGACTCTAGAATTTCTGCTTCTTTTTAATTATTTCAATCTCTTTGTTAAGTTTACATCATAGAATTCTGAAATTCTTCTCTGTATTATCTCAAATTTCTTTGAGTTTCCTCAAAACAGCTATTTTGAATTCTCTGTCTGAAAGGTCACATCTCTGTTTCTTTGGGATTGGTCCCTGGTGCCTTATTTAGTTCATTTGTTGAGATCATGTTTTCCTGGCTGGTGTTGATGCTTGTAGATGTTTGGGCAATAAAGAGTTAGGAATTTATTATAGTCTTTGCAATCTGGGCTTTGCAATCTGTGCCTGCCCTTCTTGAGAAGATTTTCCAGGTATACAGAGGGACTAGGGCCCCAAGCTCAGTAATGCTATGGTTCTTGCAGACTCATAGAGGTCCCACCTTGGTGGTCTTGGATAAGATTAGGAAGAATTCTCTGGATTACCAGGCAGAAACTCTTGTTTTCTTTCTTATTTTCTCCCAAACAAAGTCTCTCTGTGCTGAGCTGCCTGGAACTGAGGTGATGCAAACACCCATGTGGCCACCACCAGTGGAACTGCCCTGAGGCAGACCTGAAATCAGCATAGCACTGGGTCTTGCCCAAAGCCCATTGTAACCACCACCTGGCTACTGCCTATGTTTGCACAGGCTGTAAGGCTCTACAATAAGCAGGTGGTGAAGCCAGCCAGGCTTGTGTCCTTCTCTTCAGGATGGTGAATTCTTCCAGGCCCCAGGCAGGTCCAGAGATGCTGTCTGGGAACCAGGGACTGCAGTAAAAACCTTACAAATCTACCTTGTGTCTTATTCTACTGTGACTAAGCTGGCACCCAAACCACAAGACAAAATCCTTCACACTCTTCCCTCCCCTTTCCACAGGCAGAGGGGCCTCTCCCTGTGGCCACCACCACCGCTGACCCATGGCGAGTTCTGTCAGACCACCACCAATGTTCACTTAAGGCCCAAGGGCTCTTCGGTCAGCTGTGACAAATGTTGCCAGGCCTGGAACTCACCCTTCAGGGTAGTGAATTCCCCTCTGGCACAGTGCAGGCCCAGAAATGCTATCGAAGAGCCTGGACCTGGGGACCCCAAGAGCCTGTTGGTGCTCCAAACCACTATGGCCAAGCTGATACCTGAAGCTGGCATGTCTGAGTCTCACTCAAGACCCACAGCATACTGTCTATGAGTCACTGTTGGCTACTCAGGGCCCATGGGCTCTTTAGTCAGCAGGTGATGAAACCTGCAAGACTGAGTACCTCCCTTCAAGGCAGAGGGTTCCCCTCTGTCCCAGGGTGTGTGTAGAAATGCTGTCTGAGAGCTAGGGCCTGGGATGGGGGCCTCATGATTCTGCCAGGTGCCCTGTCCTATTGTGGTTGAGCTGGTATCCAAGACGCAAGACAAAGTCCTTACTCTTCCCTCTCCTCTCCTCAAGCAGAAGGAAGGAGTCGCTTTCGTTGCTGTGAGCTGCACTGCCTGGGGTTGGGGGAGGGGTGGCACAAGCACTTCCTTAGCCACCCAACTGGTGTCCCATGTCCACTGGCTCTGCACTCAGCACAGAAGAAGGATTTACCTAGGAACTGCAGTCCTTGTGGCCTAGACTGCCTTTCAAGTTTATTTAGGACCTTAGAACACTTCAGCCCACAGTGTTGAGGCTTGCTGAAACTCAAGTTCTGACTGCTGGGATGGACAATTCCCCTCTGGCTAGGGCTGGTCTAGATGCTCCCTCTGTGGATGGGCATCTGCTGAGTTTAACTCAGTTTTGCTTTCTGCTGTGACCAGGCAGCACTGAGTTCAACACAGGGTCCCACAATTGCTGTGCTTTCCGTCTCTCAAGGGCGCAGCACCTGCTGCTGCTAGGGGAATGGGGGAGGAGCAGTGTTACCAATTCAAGACCATCTTTCCTACCTTCTTTCAGTGATATGAAGTTAAAATCAGGTACTGTGATTGCTTACCTGATTTCTGGTTCTTATAAAGGTGCTTTTTGTATGTGTAAATAGTTGTTAAATCAGTGTTGCTGCGTTGGGGGATGATTGGTAAAGGCTTCTACATTCAGCCATCTTGCTCAGGCCTCTCCTGATTGAACTATTTCTTAAAACTTATTGTGGCTGGGCACAAAGGCTCACATGTGTAATCCCAGCACTTTGAAAGGCTGAGGCAGGAGGATCACTTAAGGCCAAGAGTTCAAGACCAGCCTGCGTAACACAGCAAGACCCCATCTCTACAACAATAAAAAATTATCTGGGCATGATGGTGCCTGCCTGTAGTCCCAGCTAGTTGGGAGGCTAAGGTGGGAGGATTGCTTGAGCTCAGAAGTTCAAGGTTGCAGTGAGCTATGATCATGCCACTGCATTCCAGCCTGGGCAAGAGTGACATTTTATCTCTAAAAAAGTAATTTGGCTGGGCGTGGTGGCTCACACCTGTAATCCCAGCACTCTGGGAGGCTGAGGTGGGTGGATCACGAGGTCAGGAGTTCAAGACCAGCCTGGTCAAAATGGTGAAACCTCACCTCTACTAAAAATACAAAATTAACTGGGTGTGGTGGCACACACCTGTAATCCCAGCTATTCGGGAGGCTGAGGCAGAGAATTTTTTTTTTTTTTTTTTTTTTTTTTTTTTTTTGAGACGGAGTCTTGCTCTGTCTCTCAGGCTGGAGTACAGTGCTGCGATCTTGGCTCACTGCAACCTCTGCCTCCCAGGTTCAAGTGATTCTCCTGCCTCAGCCTCCCTAGTAGCTGGGACTACAGGTGTGTGCCGCCACGCCCGGCTGACTTTTTGTATTTTTTTTTAGTAGAGATGGGGTTTCATCTGTTAGCCAGGATAGTCTCGATCTCCTGACTTCGTGAGCCACCCGCCTCAGCCTCTCAAAAGTGCTGGGATTACAGGTGTGAGCCACCGTTCCTGGTGCAGAGAATTTCTTAAACCTGGGAGGTGGAGGTTGCAGTGAGCCGAGATCGTGCCACTGCCCTCCAGCCTGGGCGACCGAGCGAGACTCCATCTCAAAAATCAATAAATAATTTATTTATTTTAGACTTTTCATTATGCTTGAATATTTTCAAAATAAAAATTAGGGAAAACGTTTATCTCTAATGTGTACACCTAAGCAATTCCACTGGCCTTAAAACTCTAGCTAGTCTTTCTTGGCATATAAATTCTTCTCTGAGGGGTATCTAAAATAATAATTCCTCTCTTTTTATTTTATTTTTTTAAATTTTTTGAGATGGAGTCTTGGTCTGTTGCCCAGGCTGGAGTGCAATAGTGTGATTTCAGCTCACTGCAACCTCTGCCTCCTGGGTTCAAGTGATTCTCCTGCTTCAGCCTCCTGATGAGCTGGGATTACAGGCACCTGCCACCATGCCTAGCTAATTTTTGTATTTTTGTATAGATGGGGTTTCGCCAGGTTGACCAGGCTGGTCTTGAACTCCTGACCTCAGGTCATCTACCCACCTCGGCCTCCCAAACTGCTGGGATTACAGGCATGAGCCACCATGCCCAGCCATTACTCTCTTTTTAACTTGAAACTTCTTCGGAACAATTACTAAATACATCATGTCACTTTGTATTAGTTGGTGATTTACATGTTTAAATCCTTCAGTCAACTGCAAGCTCTTTAACGTAAGGACTGGGTTTTATATAATGCTGCACAAAACCGATCTCAGTGTATTACTCGTATTACACCATGTCTGTTGATGCTCATTAAGTTAAGCCAGCAAACAGTAACTTTTTTACTCCAGCTTGCCAGGAGTAAAAAAAAAAAAAAAAAAATGGAAGTCAAGCAGAGAGTCTATTTAAAATATCAACTTATGTTTATATAGTGTAGAATTCATACAGTAATCAAAGAGCTTTACAGTCTGTACCTAGATGCTCATTGCTATTGAGTGACTCATATTCTTCATAATTTTTATTTAAAAGTTGAAGTCTAAGTCTTAACTTTAACATGATTAACAGTATTATGTTTTTTCTTTATGTTTTGAATTTTTTTGTAGACATGGGGTCTATTTTGCCCAGGCTAGTATCAAATTCTTGCCTCAAGAAATCTTCCCCTTTTGGCCCTTCAAAGTGCTGGGATTACAGGCATAAGCAACCACTGTAGGCCAAAGTACTTTGTCTTTAAATAAAAGGTTTATAAGTAAGCCTGTCATTCATATTTCACTAAATTTTACCATATTTTCCTGAAGTAGTAGATGAAAAATATGCTTAAATTAATTCATAGATGGCAGGGAAAAAAGGCGTATAAAGAGAACAAGTGACCTGTCCTAAATCACACAATCACTTCTCAATACTTTCCCTTTTCAGTGATGCATGCTTATTTTCTACTTGATGAGTTGGATCGTACTTTACAGGAAACCTAAAATAAATCCTTAGGTTAGGAAATGTGACCTCGATTCATTAAAAAACACATATTTATGTGTAATGTGTTCTTATAGCTGTAATTTACAAATATTCATAAAAATTTCCAAACCTCAGTCTGCCTCTTGATATAGGTCCATTTCATTTATATAATCATAATTAATAATAAGTCAGTATTTATTTTGCTGATTTAAGGTGTCCATCCAAAAGTTCAACAATGGCTTCTTCATCTGCTGATTGAAGCAGTCTCTGAATTAGCTGATCCAGGCCCTTCCCACCACACAAAAATTCCTGGTAAAAGAGAGAGCTATTATGAAACCTGGTAAAAGAGAAAGCTATTAAGAGAGAGCTATTATGATGATTAGAAATATAAGCAAAGACTTAGTGTTTATTTCATTTCTTTGCAGTCATTATTAATAACAATATAGCACTACTGATGTTCTACAATACAATGAACACAATTGCTAACTTGGGAAGATCCCCACTCTGTAGAAGAATTCAGTTAGCATTTTATTTTAAAATAAATCTTCTGAGATTTGGATTTTCCTAACAACTCCAGAGACAACAAAACAAAGATATCTAGATGGACTTTTGAAATTGACCACCTCCCTCCCTTTAAAATTCCATTGATTGGCTTTTATGACAACACCATTCTAGGCTCTCAAACCATCTTTGGGAGAATAGGTTTGCTGAATTCTTTCTCTTATTGTACCCTAAAAACAATTGCTTTTATTCTTGTCCTGAACATTCTACCCTTTTCACTCACATTATCTTATTTCCCAAAGGAAAAAGACTGAAAGGTCTCAATTCCACAAGCATTTTGTTCCACAAGCATTTTGTGCATTAACGCGCATACTGCTCCTTGCCAGCTCCTCTGGGGAGGCTGAGAGAAAGCCTCCCCTGACCATTCCAGCTTACCCTTCGGCTAATCCTCTAAGTTTAGATTATTTCATCTGTAAGTGGTTTATGACAGTTTTTTATTTTTAAACCAAAAACACGGTGACCTAGAAGTCCTGTGTAACTGAAAAATATTTTTGTTGAAATACTGAGGGGTGAAGTGTCTTTGAGGTCTGCAATTTGCTTTCAAATGGTTCAAGAACAACATGGGTTTATAGAGACAGAGATGGTGGAGGAAAGAGAAGGAAAATACAGTAAAATATTAACAACTGTTGAATCTAGGTATAGTCTGTATTGTGTTGACTGATCTAATCTTTTTTTTTTTGAGACCGGCTCTTGCTGTGTCGCCCAGGCTGGAGTGTAGTGGTGTGATCTCGGCTCACTCACTACAACCTCTGCCTCCTGGGCTCAAGTAATTCTCCCACCTTAGCTTCCTGGGTAGTTGGGACTACAGGCACATGCTACACACCCAGCTAAATTTTTTTTTTTGTATTTTTTGTAGAGATAGGATTTTGCCATGTTGCCCAGGATGGTCTCCTGAGCTCAAGCGATCCTCCCACCTCTGCCTCTCAAAGTGCTGGGATTGCAGGTGTGAGCCACTGTGCCCAGCTGACCCAATCTTTAAACATTATGTAAACTTGAAAAATTTTGAAATAAAAAGTTGAGAAAAAAATTTTCATGTTTACCACTAAATAACTCCACTGGGTGAAAGCTGTTTTCAGTTGACTTCCCTGAAGTCTTCTCTACAGTTCTCTGAAAAATGACTAAATTAATGACTTCAAGAACTTTTCCTGTATAACAGAAATTCTGTGTAGTAAAGTTGTTGGGATTAATGAATTTGTACATTGCCATTTTAGAAATGCTTGGAATTTAGACACTGGCTTAATGAAAATACTTTAATGCTGGCATCTGGAACACAAAACATTTAAAGTTTTGATACAGTTATGAACTAATCTTATAGTTAAGTCTTTCCTGAATGGTCTTAAAGTTGAACTTTAGGTAAGTGTAGACAGATATCTCTCAAATTAAGGTAAAGAATATATCTTACTATTTCTGTATTCCCCAAAGTACTAGCAAATAGTAAAACCTCAAACTCTGAAATTAAACAGAAAGCAAAAGCATTATGATATAACTTTAAAATTAAGGTTTATATCATTTTGAGCATAATATGAAATTGCTTTTAAAATCAGTGTGACTAGGCCAGGCGCAGTGGTTCATGCCTGTAATCCCAGCACTTTGCGAGGCTGACGCGGGCAGATCACCTGAGGTCAGGAGATTGAGACCAGCCTGGCCAACATGGTGAAACCCCATCTCTATGAAAAATACAAAAATTAGCCAGGCGTGGTGGTGGGTGCCTATAGTCCCAGCTACTCAGGAGGCTGAGGCCAGAGAATTGTTTGAACCCGGGAAGCGGAGGTTGCAGTGAGCAGAGATCGCACCACTGCACTCCAGCCTGGGCGACAGAGCAAGACTCTGTCTTAAAAAAAAAAAAAAGTGTACCTGGTGCTCACATTATTATAGTATTGCCAAGGTAATCATCTTTGGAACTGATGTAAAAAAGATTATCCCTCTACTGAGAGCCAAACACATTAGATTCAACTGGATTAACCAGAGATACAAAGAGATACAGAGGTCAAAGATGAATGAGTCATAGCTCCTAACTTTCAGAGGCTAAGTAGAACAGCTAGACAAATACATAAGCATCACAAAACAATACAAGAAATTAAAAAAACGAAGGAGAAGAAAGGAAGGATTGTAAGGAGCCATGAATTTTGACAGGAAGGTGGCATCAGGGAAAGATTCAGGAAGCCAGAAAGTTTTGAATTTGGGTTTACAAAAAGAATAGTATTTTCCCGAATAGAAATGAGCAGGGCATTTCCATCAAAAGAATGAGTATTAGAGGCTGGGTGCGGTGGCTCACGCCTCTAATCTCAGCAGTTTGGGAGGCTGAGGCAGGCGGATCACCTGAGGTTGGGAGTTCAAGACCAGCCTGATCAACATACAGAAACCCCATTTCTACTAAAAATACAAAATTAGCCAGGCATGGTGGTGCATGCCTGTAATCCCAGCTATTTGGGAGGCTGACGCAGGAGAATCACTTGCACCCAGGAGGTGGAAGTTGCAGTGAGCTGAGATCATGCCACTGCACTCTAGCCTTGGCAACAAGAGGGAAACTGTCTCAAAAAAAAAAAAAAAAAAAAAAAAAAGAATGAGTATTAGGACAGGAAAACTGCTGGATGTGGTGGCTCAGCCTGTAAACCCAGCACTTTTGGAGGCCAAGGCGGGTGGATCACTTGAGGCCAGGAGTTCGAGACTAGAATGGCCAACATGGTGAAACTCCTTCTCTACTAAAAACACAGAAAAATTAGCCAGGCATGGTGCTACACACCTGTAATCCCAGCTACTCAGGAGGCTGAGGCAGGAGAATCGCTTGAACCCAGGAAGCAGAGGCTGCAGAGATTGCACCACTGCACTCCAGCCTGGGCAACAGAGTGACAATCTGTCGCAAAAACAAACAAACAAACAAAAACAGGAAAACAAAGTACATTTAAATCTCTAAGGCCAGGGGAAATTTCCAGTGTAACTGGAATATAGAGCAGGAGTTAAGGCTGATGTGAAGAAATCTGCATAAGGACATTGAGAAACAGAATAAAAATGTGAAACAATCCATTATATGGTAGTCTATGCTTATTAGCTAGATAAATAAAAGTAAGAAAGTTACCTACAGAGGAAGTCATAATGAGAATACCAGTGATCTCACAGAACCCAAGGATAGGAATGTGGAATGTGCAGGGTCACGAGTACCACCTGCGGAATGAGACTGAGCCTTGGGAATAAATAAATGTAGGGACTCATATCAGGGTTCTATTTCTCATTTTTGCTTTTCTCTGTGTATCAATTTCATTCTTTTCTCACTGAAGATGCGTTCTCTTGGTGGCTGAAAATGTGGCTTCTAATCTCTTATATGCTTTATATATTACAGTTTCAGCCACCAAGAGAGAGAATAATCCTCTCCATCTCTGATTTTAAAATCCAGGGAAGAAACTCACGGGCTGGGACTTATTTAGGTGTCCACTCCAAAAAAATCCACTTCTGTCCTGGGTCAGGATCACAATCATTTAAGAATGCAGCAGCTCCGTCAAAAACTGTGGATGTGGTACGAAGGGCAAGTTCTAGAATAGGGGAGGAGAGCTAGGCAAAAATTCCAAAGACGCTCACATTCTTTCCTATCTACCCCTTCCATTTGTCCAACAGCTGTTGCCCTGGGGTTAAGATCCTTATCACTTTTCCAGCTTCATCTATGATTTGGTTCCTAAATTATTCACTCTTTTTTTTTGAGACAGAGTTTCGCTCTGTCACCCAGGCTGGAGTGCAGTGGCACGATCTCGGCTCACTGCAAGCTCTGCCTCCTGGGTTCATGCCATTCTCCTGCCTCAGCCTCTCAAGTAGCTGGGACTACAGGTGCCCGCCACCACGTCCGGCTAATTTTTTTTTTTTTTTTTGTATTTTTAGTAGAGATGGGGTTTCACCGTGTTAGCCAGGATGGTCTCGATCTCCTGACCTCGTGATCCGCCCGCCTCGGCCTCCCAAAGTGCTGGGATTACAGGTGTGAGCCACCGTGCCCAGCCAATTATTCACTCTTTACTGTCTATAGTCTCTTTACTGTCCTTCACTCAGATTTTAATGTTTTACTACAGCTGCTTTTTTTCATGCTGTTTTCGAACTTTCTTCCTTTCACTACTATGGAATGTCTTCTTTCCTTCCAATAGACTAGTTAGTGATTATTAGAGCTTACCAATGTTATTTTCCTTATGACTTCTGAGTCTGGCACGCTAGTTTGGTTAGTGATATATCATTATTTAGGCCAAAGTCAGATATTTTATAACTACAGAAGCCAGTTAGTTACCTTCCCTTTGTTTCACAACCGAATACTATACTATGCACCTATGGGCCCATCTAAAAGATATTACTGGTCATAAGAATGTGGCTATCTCCGAAAAAATTGTCACTACTACCAGAAAAACAACTGAAAGAACATGGTGTAATTAGAGCAATATGGCCAAACATGTTTGGTTAATACTGTGTGTTTCCTGAGGAAAGGGAAATTAGCAAATATTTTCCTCCTTTTCAATATGGCTACTATGTTCCTATGTAAGACAGCCTTATCCTGCTGAGGAGACGGAGGATGTGGCATAAGACATACAGAAATTGACAAACATAGTAACCTTGTAAAACCAGAACTTTTTTACAAGGTATATTTCCCTTGTAAAACTAGGACTTTGATTTTGAGTATAGAATGGGACAGAGTCAAGTGAAAGAAGCCTTAGGTATCATACGGCACCAAGGAAAAAGCTCAAAGCTTTCTGTCTGCTGCCTTTGCCACATAGTCCTTTATGGGACCAGTTCACTTTCTCCTTCAGTGGCAACAAAACAGACATTTTCCTGTGCTTCATCATTAATATATTTATATATTTATGTCAGTGATCTTTGCTAGATGCGATTTAGACAGGTTAATGTTCGAACAATCTTGACCGAGTCTTTTCCCCAACAGCCTAACTGTAACACCTCAATCTAATGAAGACACATTGTGGTAGGGAGAATTCTAAGATGCCCCCTGGTGTACACACTGTGCATAACTCCCTCTCAGCGCAGACAGGACCTGTGAAAATGACAGAGTATCATTCTAGTGCCTAGGTGACGAAGCAGTTGACTTTGAGTTAATCAAAAGGAACATTATCCAGGTCAGCTTGACCTAAACGGGTGAGCCCTTAAAAAGGCCTGAGTCATTCCTGCAAGCAGAAATTCAAAGTGGGAGGGAGCCACTGGGAAACAACTTCCAACAGTATTTAAGCACTGAAAAGCAGCCTCCTGCTGCCTGCCAGCAAGGGAATGGGGACTTCAGTCCTACAATCCAAGGCAGTGGCATTCTGCTGGCAACCACGTAACCTTGGAAGAGGACCCCAAGCTCCAGAAGAGTATGGAGCCTGGCCATGCCTTGATTTCAGCCTTGTGAGATCCTGAGAAGATAACTAAGCTCAGCTGTTCCAGGATTTCTGACCTACAGAAATCATGAGATACTTTAATCATGGGTACCGCTTTAAGTTGCTATATTTGTGGTAATTTGTTACCTGGCAATAGAAAACCAATACCCATGTATATATGCAGACTGAATATATGTTCATACATTGTGATTGCATAACGAAGAATTTGGAATTTAGAAAAGATCATTGTTTTGGCCGGGCGCGGTGGCTCAAGCCTGTAATCCCAGCACTTTGGGAGGCCGAGACGGGTGGATCATGAGGTCAGGAGATCGAGACCATCCTGGCTAACACGGTGAAACCCTGTCTCTCCTAAAAAATACAAAAAACTAGCCGGGTGAGGTGGCGGGCGCCTGTAGTCCCAGCTACTTGGGAGGCTGAGGCAGGAGAATGGCGTAAACCCAGGAGGCAGAGCTTGCAGTGAGCTGAGATCCGGCCACTGCACTCCAGCCCGGGCGACAGAGCGAGACTCCGTCTCAAAAAAAAAAAAAAGAAAAGAAAAGATCATTGTTTCAAAATGGCATAAAGATCATTATTTTTTTAACCAGCAAACTAATGAAAGTGTTTGTAAATTTTTGGGTGGCTTAATGATTTAAATTACTTGGAAATATTTTAGATATACTTGGTAATATCTACATATAGGTTCTAGAATTTGACTATGTTTTCTTCTGAAATCAAAGGTACACAAAGCATACGCAGTAGTATTACCTTAATATCACGAACTTCATATGCTATCCTGTGGTCACTGACTCTATCCTGGGTGAAATTATATGTCCGAATTCGCTCTGACTGGGCTCTTGTTCCCACCTGTGCCATAATAAAAAGCAATTTATATTTTACCTTTATAAATGTCTTCATTACAATGGAAAAAGCACTTGGCAAATGACTATTTCAACAATTTAGATATTTTCTAAAAGTCATATATACAAAATGACAAAGAACAAGAATGGGCAGAACTTAATGTTTAACACTACAGGTCTGTAGAGCTCAGTTATAGAATAAGAAGGAATGTTTCTTTGATATTTCAAACTCAAAATACTTAAAATCAAATTAATCATCTTTCCACTCCAATCAGTTCCTCCTCCTGGTTTCTATAAATGACAGCACCATGTATTCCCTTTTATCTAAGTAGAAAATTCTGACATTCTGCAATTTATCAAACATTTTGTGGGTGTGAGTTTACTATGCCAGGCTTTGATACAGATGCACATGGGGGGACAGACCATCTTCATTTCATCCCATTCTCCAGCCGCCCATTTCCAATTGGTTTCATGGGTCTCTTATTATATCCTGCCCTTTCCATTTCTACTACCACTCCTGGACTCATTACTTTCACCTACAATTCTGCAAACATCTACTGATTCATCTCCCATTTTTCTGCTCACTTTGTGCTGCCCTGCTTAGTCTTCCTACAGTACAGTTTTCTGATAAATTTTCTTTGGTTCCTTCTTGTCTACTGAGCAGACACAACTCAACTCAGCATTCGAGGTACTTTGTAACGTGGCCAATCTTCCCAATGTTATTTCTGAAAATTATGTGAATCTCCATAATGCCACTAATAATACTATGTCATTATTATGTGTGTGTCTGTTATCTGTGCTATAAAACATCATCTCAAGGGATGCCCTTCCCTAATACTCTCCTACCATTTCTGCCTTTCTGGTCCCAGCAATTGAAATATATTCTCTTCTTCCTCTGAAACCCATTGTACTTGGAATGTTCTTCATGGCACACCACAGTTTGTCTCATGCTACAGTTATTTGCATTCTTCCTAGTTTGCTCATCTCCTCCACCTCCCCAACACCTGATATACACAACACCCTGTCTCAAATGCTTTCGCTTTTTAAAATAAAAGAAGATAAGATATTTCTATAACTTATTGTCTTAAACCCTAAGGCAAGTGATATGAAACTAAACTCCTGACCATTAGAATAATTTTTTTAAATTATGGATTCCTAAGCCCAACCTCAGAGATAATGGATCAGAATTATGTATTTTGAAAACATTCCCAGATCATCTCTTCTGACAATCAGCCAAGTTTGGAAACCACCCTCCCAAAGTGCCATATTAATGGCCAGGACCTCACTCCAGATCAGTTACATCAGAATTTCTGGGGTGGGGCCTGGGCATCTATGAAAGCTTGTTAGGTGATCAGTGGACCCAGGATTGGGAATGTGGCATAATGCCTTCTGTATAAAAGCCAAGTGTATATCTTGATCGAAGAAAAAAACTTCTAAGCCTTAGAAATCCCTATTAAAACATTTCAGGTAGGTGGGTAAGTTATTCAAGAGGCAGTGATGTCTTTTTTGGCTCGTCAATCAGACCACTGAAGAAGACACACATGAACAATTTGTATAAAGCCAATCTTGAACACCTATTTTAAAAATTACTTTGTGGGCTGGGTGCAGTGGCTCACACCTGTAATCCCAGCACTTCAGGAAGCTCAAGTGGGCAGATCACATGAGGCCAGGAGTTCGACAACAACCTGGCCAACATGACAAAAACCCATCTCTACAAAAAATACAAAAATGAGCCAGGCATGGTGGCTGTAGTCCCAGCCACTCGGGAAGCTGAGGCACAAGAATCGCTTGAACCCGGGAGGCAGAGGTTGCAGTGAGCCAAGATCGTGCCACTGCACTGTAGCCTGGGTGACAGACAGAGAATCTGTCTCAAAAAAAAAAAAAAAAAAAAAAAATTAGTCTGTGGAACCTCTGGTGCCAAAATGTTAAACAGCAAGTAAATCCAAATGTCTTTTTAAAATTCAAATGTAGCAGAGTTCATAGTATTTATGTTATCACTTATTTGCCAAGAAGTAATGGTGTGTACTCAGGGTATATTATTTGCTTGTTAAAAACAAAAATAAGTTATGGTTTGTAAACGAGCATTCCTGTCGGCAAATGCATACACTGATAATGCTCTACAATCGGGGATTACCACTAACAGTGTTAATATTATTTATCCTGTCACTTTTACTACCTGCAAGTTAGCACGTAGGTAAAGAAAGCTAGAAGCACCAAAGTGTGAAAAAGCTAGGACACATCGAGATGAAAAGTATAACTAATGCTTAGGTTTAGACAATTCATTATCCTAAAAGGCCACAAAATCTTCCAAATTTAAATTACTGTAGCATAGCCAGGTGTAGTGGCATGTGCCTGTAATCCCAGCCACTCAGGAGGCTGAGGCTAGAGAATCGCTTGAACCCGGGAGGTAGAGGTTGCAGTGAGCTGAGATTATGCCACTGCACTCGAGTCTGATGACAGAGTGAGACTCCGTCACAAAAAAAAAAAAAAAAAAGAATTTATATATTAGGTTTACTTAAAATAATGACATTTATTCATTTTGCTTAGAATTCATCTATTTATCTATTTAAATAAGTAACACTATACCATATATAGTACAAAATTCAAAAAGTACCAAACGATATATAATGAAAAATAAATTTCCTTTCTACCCCTTATCCCTAGTCTCCATCAGTAGGATTCACTGTTCCCAGTTTTTTGCAGTGCCATTTGTATTTGATCTCACATAGAGTTATAACACAAGCATAGGTTTTAATTTTTAAAAATCAAAAACGTTCTTAATTCTCAAAGAATTATTTTGTCTTTTAAACCATTTTCCTCTTAAGACAGTAATGATATAAACACAAGAGGGAAACAACTAGGAAATACTTTTTAGTTTATACATCTTTCATTTACTAACTTGCAAACTGGTATGCCCAAGTTCAGCCATAAACCATCCGTTCATTTGCATTGAGTTACTGCTTATTTACAAAGGAGCGCATTTCTCTATGCTCTGAAACATTCCCATTTAAAAAGCAAGAACAAACACTGCATTCTCTACAGAAAGTGACTTTTCTTTAAACAGTCACTAAATTATTACACCAAGTAAATCTTACCTGCAGTTTTCTAGTACTTTGTTGCTGACACTTGTCTTTCTCAATAATCTGCTGGTAGAGTCTAGCTCTCAACACACGAAAAGCTATTTCTTTATTTTTTATCTGTGATCTTTCTTGTTGGCATTCTACTACTAGCCCTGAAAAATAACAAGGATCAGAAGGTAAACTGTAGCTTCCACCAAATTAAGATAGAACTAAGGAACAGTTAAATGAGACAGGTTAATCAGGAAAACATCACAAAAGAGAAAAACATTTTAGGTTCAGCACACTTCAGAAACTAGCTGCGTTATGAATGTAGCTGTAGTTGGCGCTTCAGACTCTGATATGTAAATGAGAACTCCGTATGAGCACCCAGAAAGCAGCAGCATCTACAGATGCTTACCTATCCTTTCAGTCCCCGAGCTTGGCCTCTTCCTCCTCACTCATCCAGGCATCTCTGCAGCTCAACAAACAGCAAACTACTGCTACTCTGTATACTGTGCTGCTCCATTCTCTGTCCAGCTCAAGAACTAGCCTCTTCCCCTTTCAGTCACAAATATACACAGAGCTGAGGTTTTAAAGATACCTTTATAATGGCCGGGCGCGGCGGCTCACACCTGTAATCCGAGCATTTAGGGCAGGCGCGGCGGCTCACACCTGTAATCCGAGCATTTAGGGAGGCCGACGCGGGTGGATCACAAGATCAGGAGATCGAGACCATCCTGGCTAACACGGTGAAATCCCATCTCTACTAAAAATACAAAAAATTAACCAGGCGTGGTGGCGTGCACCTGTAGTCCCAGCTACTTGGGAGGCTGAGGCAGGAGAATCGCTTGAACCTGGGAGGCGGAGGTTGCAGTGAGCCGAGATGACACCACTGCACTCCAGCCTGGCAATAGAGTGAGACTCCGTCAAAAACAAAAAACAAAAAACAAAAAAACCTTTATAGAAAAAAGCCAATGAAAAGATGCTACTCAGAGTCTTTAAAAAAGAAGAATTTATAGTGAATGTTTCTGAGTTGTCTGAGTTCTAAATTTCTAACTTGTTCTGCATAGTCTGAGTTAGCTGGGGTCCAGCTAATCAATACATCTAACCACACACAAGTTTTGGCTGGCCAGCTTCTGCATTTGGGTGGGTTTGGCCCACTGTGTCGTCCAGTTACTGGCCCAAATCCAGCCCTGAAATGATCACTTCTTGAGGCTGTGTTGTTCTTAACTTTGTAGCTACCACTCTGAGGTCCATGTCTAATCCCGCTCCTCAGTACATTAGAGGAGAAAGGGGTTTTCTTTCTGACTCACAAAAAATAAAAACCAAAAGCCCCATTAGCTTGGCCTATCTGCACTGATACAGTGGTAAATATTTTGCTGGAGATTTAAAGAATTTCTATAAAATTCTATTCTCTGAACTATGTTTTCTCCCTGTCTAAATAAGCCACAGTCACTACCTGCTAATATTTTTAGTAGGGCACTGAGGTTTCACCTCTATTAGTTTAATCACTTCCTGACCTCTTTACTGTGGCCATCTGGTTGGACTGGGGGCACTGACTGACCCCCATCTTCCAGGTATTTGTCTGGAGTTTCCCTGACTCTCGTATCCTTTTCGTATTACCCCAAAGAATATGAACATTTCCATTTTAAGACAGCCAGGCTTTCATGAGCTCTCCTCCACATTCCTCTTCTTGTCAGCTAATCTGTACTGATTTTTGCCTAAGCACCTGTATTATTCCTATCTACTCACTCAGGTTAGAACTTTTAGATCAAAACTATTACTTTCCAGCTCAGTAATTACTAATGGAATCACTTGATTATGTATTTTATTATATACTTTCTAAAGAGGAGTATTTAATAATAAGTACTCCCTTAAGAATAGAAGATGTAGAGGGAGGGAAGATATATTGAATAATAGAAGAGGGCTGGGTGCGATGGCTCACACCTGCAATCCCAGCACTTTGGGAGGCAAAGGCAGGTGGATTATTTGAGGCCAGAAGTTCTGAGACCAGCCTGGGTAACACAGCAAGATTTCGTCTCTACTAAAAATACAAAAAATAGCCAGCGTGGTAACTGCACCTATAGTCCCAGCTACGCAGGGAGCTGAGGTAGGAGGATGGCTTGAGCCAAGAGTTCGAGGTTACAGTGAGCTATGATCATGCCACTGCACTCTAGCCTGGGCAACAGAGCAAAACCCAGTCGTAAGAAAGAAAGAGAGAAAGAGAAAAGAGAGAGAGAGAAAAGAGAAGAGAAGAGAAGACAAAGAATTACAGAGGCCATCTTTTATTTTACTCGCCAACTGGTAATAAACTAAAAAGCCCACTTTAATGCATAAAATATTCATTTGTCTTCACCCTTATCTTGGGATAAATTTTCCTAAGAAAGGTAATATTCCCCTGTATAAACATTTAACCATACCCCTATGAATAACTCTTTCAATGGTGGAAAATGGAGTCATCTAGAAGCAGTGGTTAGAAAAAAAATATGATTCTTCAGAGTCCATGGCATTGAGAAAAATAGAAGAATAGAAGCTATAGTTTTCACTTTGAATTCTAGCAGGGACAGTTCCTAGTCTAAGGTCTTGGGATGGAAGAAAGAATGGGAGAAATGGAAGAAAAGCTGAGTTTTCCTTGAAGCAGATGCTGAAACTATGGCAATCCTCAAAATATGGAAGAAGCAGGCTGAAGAAATCACTTCGTTATAACTGCGTGGCTTCCTAAGGGCCAGGTCTTGACATGCCTTGCTTGCCTAAAGGGAAGGTTTGAGGGCAGGACTTCAGGCCTCTTTAAAACCAAAGACTCAGATCTAAGTGGTTAAAAGATAACTGGCCCAAGGTAAGTCTGGCAGCACAATGATAAGTCACTTTCTTTTCCTTTTATTGTTAGTTGACATGTAATAATTGTACATATTTATGGGATATAGAGTGGTATTTCGATACAATGTGGAATGATCAAATCAGGGTAATTAGCACATCCATCACCTCAAAATTTATTTATCATTTCTTTGTGTTGTGAACATTCAAAATCTTCTAACTTTCTGAAAATATGCAATAAATAAATCACTGTTAATCATATTCATGCTATAGTGCTGTAGAACACCAGAACTAATTCCTCCTAACCGGCTGTAATTCTGTATCCCTTACCCAACCTCTCTCTATCCTCCCCTCCCCCTTACCCTTCCTAGTCTCTAATAACCACAGTTCTACTCTCTGTAAGTCACTTTTTGTAAAGTCAGCAATTTATGGCTACACAGGGTGGTTTTACAACCTTTAAGTTTTAAAGTATTCTGGTTTATTTTGTCAGAGTTTTGATCACCTTTTACCCAATTTTTTACCCATTTTAATTTTTAATTCATCTGAAGCTAATTATTACTGTTCTGGACTATGTATAATATAGAATGATATCCAACAATACAGGGTTTAGGTGAAACACATTAAGTATCCAACAATTTATGGATTGTTGAAATAAATTATGGCAAGTTACAAAAAGTATAACCTCAGGACGGGCACGGTGGCTCATGCCTGTAATCCTAGCACTTCGGGAGGAGGAGGTGGGCAGATCACTTGAGGTCAGGAGTTTGAGACCAGCCTGGCCAACATGGCAAAACTACGTCTCTACTAAAAATACAAAAATTAGCCAGGTGTGGTGGTGCACGCCTGTAGTCCCAGCTACCTGGGAGGCTGATGCAGGAGAATAGCTTGAACACTGAAGGCAGAGGTTGCGGTGAACCAAGGTTCACTGGTCACTGCATGCCGGCCTGAGTGACAGAGCTAGACTCCTTCTAGCAAAAAAAAAAGTATAACCTCATTTTTTGGGGAAAAAATGGCATATTACTATATGTACAGAAAAGAATTTGAAAGGATGTATACCAAAGATATATGCCAACAATGGTTACTGGGTTATTATTACAGATGTTTATGTTCTTTTGCTCATGCATATATTATTTTCTTTTTTTTTTTTTTTTTTTTGAGACAGAGTTTCACTGTTGCCCAGGCTGGAGTGCAATGGTGTGATCTCAGTTCACCACAACCCCACCTCCCGGGTTCAAGCAATTCTCCTGCTTCAGCCTCCCGAGTAGCTGGGATTACAGGCATGCGCCACCACACCCGGCTAATTTTGTATTTTTAGTAGAGACGGGGTTTCTTCATGTTGGTCAGGCTGGTCTTGAACTCCCAACTTCAGGTGATCCACCTGCCTTGACCTCCCAAAGTGCTGGGATTATAGGCATGAGCCACTGCGCCCAGCCTGTTTTTTTTTTTTTTTTTTTTTTTTTTTTTTTTTTTTTAACAGTTTCCTATGGAATAAAAATCAATAAAGGAAACTTAAGAGAAAGTACGAAATTATCCCATTGTTGGATATTTACGTTGTTTTAGCTTTTCATATAACAAACAATATAAGCAATCAATGATGTCTGACTTCAAGATGGTTTCCGTTTTTTTTTTTTTTTTTTTTTTTGAGACGGAGTTTCGCTCCTGTTGGCCAGGCTGAAGTGCAATGGCACGATCTCGGCTCACTGCAACCTCCACTTCCTGGGTTCAACTGATTCTCCTGCCTCAGCCTCCCCAGTAGCTGGAACTACAGGCATACACTACTACGCCTGGCTGATTTTTTTGTGTTTTTAGTAGAGACGGGGTTTCACCATTTTGGCCAGGCTAGTCTCAAACTCCTCACCTCAGGGGATCCACCTGCTTCAGCCTCCCAAAGTGCTGCGATTACAGGTGTGAGCCACTGCGCCTGACCCACCCCCTTTTTTTTTTTTTTTTTTTTTTTTTTTTTGAGACGGAGTCTTGCTCTGTCACCCAGGCTGGAGTGCAGTGGCGCGATCTCGGCTCACTGCAAGCTCCGCCTCCCGGGTTCCCGCCATTCTCCTGCCTCAGCCTCCCGAGTAGCTGGGACTGCAGGTGCCCGCCACCTCGCCCGGCTAGTTTTTTGTATTTTTTAGTAGAGACGGGGTTTCACCGTGTTAGCCAGGATGGTCTCGATCTCCTGACCTCGTGATCCACCCGTCTCGGCCTCCCAAAGTGCTGGGATTACAGGCTTGAGCCACCACGCCCGGCACACCCACCCCCTTTTTTTAAATCACACTACAACAAGAACAAGACACAGAAACACAAACTCCATCTGAAATAAAAGTATATAATCCCCAAACATGATCTATTAAAGACAAAAAGTGGATGGAAGAATGGTAAATGACTTAGCAGCTGGAAGGAAGGTGACACTTAATTCCCTGTAGAGTGACATGCTGACCAGAAACTGGCCAATTTGCCCTGCTAAGTGCCAGAAAGGCTCAGAAATAGAGACACCAGGTATTTAAAAGTCAGGCTTGAGGAGCTAGGGCTAAATACAGAAAGCCTATAATAACAAATAGATCCTCAAGTCTCCTTCCTCAATCTGCAGAAGGCAGGAGGTATATTTCTGGATAATTAAATCAGGAAAATTCTAGACCTGGGACTAGTTACAAGGGAGGGCAGGTGTGAACATGGGCCGGAAGACCAGAGGATTAAGTAAACGACTGCTATTGAACGGTGAGACCTTGACCTTACTCTCAGCTGTATCCTGGAAGATCCTTCTCAGGAGAAAACAAACTCGCAAGAGAAAAGGTCCCTAATAAAAAAGCTGATTAACGCTCTAACTGATCTACCGTGGAACTCACTAGTGGGTATGTGGATAAGTGCACTCAGAGCTTTAGAACTTGACTCTTAAATATGTACAGACAGACAAGAATTCCTAGAAATTTCCAACATGAAAGTAAGAATGGGCCGAGTGTAGTGGCTCATGTCTGTTATCCCAACACTTTGGGATGCTGAGGCAGGCAGATCACTTGAGCCGAGGAGTTGGAGACCAGCTTGGGAAATGTGGAGAAACCCAGTGTCTACCAAAAAAAAAAAAAAAAAAAAAAGTAAGAATTAGCCAGGCAAGTGCCTGTAGTTCCAGCTACCAGGAACAGGGGGCGGGGGAGTGGTGCTGACGTGGGAGGGTCACCTGAGCCTGGGAAAGTCACAGCTGCAGTGAGCTGTGATCACACCACTGTACTCCAGCCTGGGCAACAGGCCAAGGCCTTGTCTCAAAAAGAAAAAAAGAAAAGTAAAGCAAGCATGAAACAAAAATAAACTCAGAAGAAACATAGATACTGCAGAAAGCAGAAGGGAACATCAGGGAAACTAAAAGTAATATCCTTGAGCAATAAAAAAAAAGAAATAAGTATCAACAAAATAAGAAAAGGATGCTATGAGAAAACAATTCTGAGAACAAGAAAGAGCTCCCAAAAGTTAAAAAAAATAAAATTTTTAAAATCAGAGAAAGGGTAGGAAAAATAACTAAAAAACAAAGTGACAGACAATATGAGGGAAAAAAAATTCAAGAGGTCTAACATCTAACTAATAGAAATCCCAGAAAGAATAAAGAAAATGTTATGCAAGAAATTATTGAAGAAAGTATTTCAGAGCTGAAAGGCATGAGTCTCTAAACTGAAAGCAACAAATACAAGGAATGAAAAAGACTTTCAATGCTCTAAGGGGAAGTTATTTCCAAGAAATGATTGATGAAGTGCAAAGTTAGAATAAAGCTATTTTCAGATCTCCAAAGCCTGAAATATTTACATGTCACAAATCTTTCCTCAGGAAACCACATAAAGATGAGCTTTGTTAAAATGACAGAGTAACAAAGAGAAAAAGACAATATGGAACCCAAGAAATGGGAGGATCCAACACAGAATAGAGGTGAAAGGAACTCCCCAACTGCCGATGACCAGGACAACCCCTGTGCAATGTCCTGGGGAGCAGCTTGTCCACGCTGGAGCAAGATGATGGAGTGCTCTGTCAGGGGGTCTCCAGAGAGCACTGGAGTGACTTCATTTTACACAGCTTCTGGAAGATGCAGGCAGACTCAGAGTCAAAGAAAAGTAGGCAAATGAAAAATCAATGAGGTAATTATTAACTCTAGGAAATGAAATCACAGGACTGTATACTAATGGGCTCAGCGTCAAACACTATCTGTTCATTATATGAACACAGTGAAAATTAATTTTGCCAAAAGACAAATATTTGGAAGAGGAAAAGGTATACAGGAAGGGCAAAATTCTCATCTACAACATTAAGACATAAATATATAACTTTTATAGTTAGTCAGAAGAGCACTATTTGCCTATTATTTAGGAATACTGAGGTAACTACCAGAAGAAATAGCTAAAAGAGGCTTATTTGTTTTTTGCAGCTAGAGAAGTGAGCTAAAAGAATTTAAAGTGGTTATCTTTAGGAAATGGGAACTGAGGGTAGAGGAAGAAGGAAGAGGGTGGGAACAAGTTCAGACAGCTGTTGGTTTTTTTGTTATAGGACTTTGCCATTAGACTTTTAAAACCATATACATGAAATGTAAAAATTAATTTTAAAAAATTAAGAAGTTAAAAATTTTTAATTTGAAAAATGGTAGGAATATTTAAAATCACATTACAGACCGCAAAACTACCTCAGAGTATACCAAAATTACCAATATTCAAAATAAAAGCGTTAGTGCAGCAAAGCCTAATGGAGTTAGCCATCATGCTACAAGGTGACAGAAGATCCACGGCGGTGGCCTGTCCAAGGCTGCTTCTGTGTTTCGTTTGTATTTAGGCTGGGGCACCTCTGGTTGCTCACTCCTGTCCAGCATACCTGGGAAGCTTCCCTGAACAGGTCTGCTCACTGTCTGCATCTTTTCAGAAAGGAGTCTTTCCAAACAGAAGGGGAACATGAACACAATAGCCATCCTTATCCACAACCCCAGTGACATTTTTAAAGAGCTGTGCAAGGAACCAGACACTCACATAGGATTATTTCCTTCCAAATGCTGAGTAAGATGGAAAAATGGTTAAAAGTACAAAGCCAAGGGGCTTGCTTACCTGTGGGGATGTGGACAAGTCTGACAGCACTATCAGTTGTGTTAACATGCTGCCCTCCTGCTCCTTTGGCTCGAAATGTATCTATTCGCAAATCCTTGGGGTCCAATTTCACATCCACCTAGAACAGAAGGGATGGCATAATTCTACACTCTGTGAATACTTTAATATGAAATCGATTCCAAGATTTTTCAAATAAACTGTACTGTTTTAAGTTATAGCCTTTAGACTAAGAGAAGTAACTTATACCAAAGAAAGAGCAATAAACTGCCCATTCCAATAGGATGCTATTTTTTGTTTGTTTGAGACAGGATCGCTCTCTGTTGCCTAGGCTGGAGTATAGTAGCACAATCATAACCCACTGTAACCTCAAACTCCTGGGCTTAAGTAATCTTCCTGCCTCAGCATCCTGAGTAGCTAGGACTACAGGTGCGCACCACCATGCCATGTTAATTTTAAAAATTTCTTGTACAGATGGGGTCTTGCTAATTTGCCCAGGCTGGTCTTGAACTCCTGGCCTCAAGTGATCTTCCCACCTTGGACTTCCTGAATGCTGAGGTTACAGACATGAGCCACCACACCTGGCCCAGGGATTCCATTTTTAAGCACTGATTTAGGATGTTATGAGATCACTGAGTTTTCAATCTATCAAAAGTTTCATCATTCATCATCCCAAAGTTACATGTAAGAAACCCCCAAAAATATATAAAATACACACATATATACTATATATTGTTGATTCTCATTATTGTTAGAATGTCTATTTGCAAATTTTCCTACTCACTAAAATTTATTTGTATCCTTGAATCAACACCTAAGGCACTTCCACAGTCATTTGCAGACATGCATAGGGCAGTGAAAAATATGAGTTGCTCCACACTTGCCCATTGCCAGCTGAAGTAGGACAAGGTAACACTGCCTTCTTGTGGCAGCTCTCCTACAGAGATGACCAGAGAATGGAGGTGTAGGGGGCAGAGCAGAGCAGTGCTCTGGCTCTGGGGCCAGTTGGACTGGGTTTGAATATGAACACTAGCACCTGTTAGTGGAGCAGCATCAGGCAAGTCACTCGACACTCTTAGGCCTCGTTTTCTTTATTGTAAAGTATAGAGAATCTACCAGGATAGGTTATTTTTAGAATTTAAGATTATAATCTACGTGAGCTCAGTGTGTGTGTGTGTATGTGTGTGTGTTTATGGATTTAGCTAATTTTTTTTTTTTTTTTTTGAGAGAGGGTCTCTGTTGCCTGGGCTGGAGTGCAATGGTGCAGTCATAGCTCACTGCCACCTTGAACTCCTGGACTTAAGCAATCTTCCTGCCTCAACCTCCTGAGTAGCTGGGACCACAGGTGTGTGCCACCACGCTCAGCTGGATTTAGTTAATATTGAACCATTGTTCGTAACACTGATTTAACAAATACTGAACCATTACTCCCAAGTGGTTCAATATCTACTAAATTAGTGTTTGCTGCAACTTTACAGAACATAACTACTGGGAATAATGAAAATCAACTTCATTGGTGTATGTGTGTGTTTATTAGTGGATTGAAAGGTGGCTCCCAAAAACATATGTTCATGTTCTAATTCATGGAACCTTATTCGGAAAAAGGTTCTTTGCAGAGGTAATTGAGTTAAGATGAGATTATCCTGGATTATCAGGATAGGCCCTAAATCCAATGACAAGTGTCCTTATAAGAAACAACTAGAGGAGACAGTAAAGGAGAAGACCATCTGAATTTGAAGAGTGGTATAGTTTCAAGCCAAGGAACACCTGGAGCAACCAGAAGCTGGAAGATGCAAGGGAGGATTCTCCCCAGAGCCTTCAGAGAGGCGTGACTCTGCTGACACCTTGATTTTGGACTTCTGGCTGCTAGAACTGTGAAATAATAAGTTACTGCTATTCGAAGCCACTAAGTTTGTGGTAATTTGTTACAGCAGCCTTTGGAAACTTATACACAGACACAGACACACACACACACACACACAAATAGTTAACAAATATGTTTTGTTTTGTTTTTTGTTTTTTTTGAGACAGTCTTGCTTTGTTGCCCAGGCTGGAGTGCAGTGGCATGATCTCAGAATTCACTGCAACCTCTGACTCCCAGGTTCAAGAGATTCTCCTGCCTCAGCCTCTCGAGTAGCTGGGATTATAGGCGTGTGCCATCACTACCAGCTATTTTTTGTATTTTTAGTAGAGATGGGATTTCACCATGTTGGCCAGGCTGGTCTCGAACTCCTGATCTCATGATCCACCCACCTTGGTCTCCTAAAGTGCTGGATTACAGGCATGAGCCACTGCACCCAGCCTACAACAAATATGCTATTTTTAAGGGGAGAGCTAACATTTTGTTCCACATTCATCATTTATTATGATGAATGACAAAGCAAGTGTGACTTTTCTCTTTGAAAAGTAACTAGTAACTGGGTCAAGGCTGGAATCTAAGATACTGTTCAGCTGATTGTTCTTTTGTATGTTTCCTCTCAAGTGACTGCAACATAGTGAAGAAAAAGATTATACGGCTTTTGTTAATATATGTTAGAGTTGGCTGCCTTAAGACTTCAATAAGTACTGAAGAGATAAGAGTGACTTACCATTTCATGTGGCTATAGTATATTAAGTAGTTACGTAGAAAATGTGTGGATATCATATGCCACATTCTCCCAAATGTTACAGAAATATCTAATGACTTTTGGGAAACTCTGGATACAGAAATGGTGACTTAGGGCAGATAAAGCATTTTAAATGTCAGTTAAGAGAACATAACCTTGTACTTTTAGAATAGTGAGATGCTACTAAATGGGTTTAATTTTCAAGAATATGAAAACAGGGCCCAGCACTGTGGCTCACGCCTGTAATCTCAGCACTGTGGGAGGCCAAGGCAAGCAGATCACTTGAACTCAGGAGGTTCAAGACCAGCCTGAGCAACATGGCAAAACCTTGTCTCTACAAAAAATATAAAAATTAGCCGGGCATTGTGGCACACACCTGTATAGTCCCAGCTACTCAAAAGGCTAAGGTGGGAAAATCACTTGCTCCTGGGAGGTCGAGGTTGCAGTAAGCCAAGATAGGGCCACTGCACTCTAGCCTGGGTGACCAAGTGAGAGTCTGTCTCAAAAAAAAAAAAAAAGAAAAGAAAAACAGGGTAAGTGGGAACGGGGCAGAAGAAATGAGGATGGAAGCAAGACAGCTCTATGGTTTTGATTTTTTAACCATGTAAATGTTTAATATATGAAAATAAAATTAAGTAAAAAAGAAAAATCAAAGCCTAAAATTAAATAAAAACAGAAATAAATGAACCAAAATATTTATCATAATAACATAACCACACAGAAAAAAATTATTTCAGATGGTCTCTGAGCATAGTGCTCTGACTATGCATTCTTTTTTTTTCGAAACAGAGTCTCACTCTGTCGCTCAGGCTGGAGCACAATGGCGTGATCTCAGCTCATTGCTATCTCCGCCTCAGACTCAAGCAGTTCTCCTGCCTCAGCCTCCTGAGTAGCTGGGACTACAGGCACGCGGCACCACGCCTGGCTAATTTTTTTGTATTTTTAGTAGAGACAGGGTTTCACCATGTTGGCCAGGCTGGTCTCGAACTCCTGACCTCAAATGATCCTGTCTGCCTTGGCCTCCCAAAGTGCTGGGATTACAGGCGTGAGCCACCACACCCAGCCTGACTATACATTCTTGGTAGAATATATTCTAAGGAAAAAAATCTTAAACTTACTCAGTAGTTTACTATTAGTAATGTTGATATTGTAATTTTGAAACTATTTTATATATAGTATATAATAAACCAAATAAACATATTAAAATGATTATGAAACAAGATTTTTTGTGTAATGGAGAGATGTAAATACAAAATGCAAGAAGTTGAGGGGTGACAAAAATTTCTGTAATGTTACATTTGAATTGGTAGTAATAATATGAAACTGTGATTTCAAAACATGTATTTCCTGGCTATATCCACTGAAGGAGTCTAGAAGTAACAACACTAACTACAATGAACAGACCTACTATCTAGATCTTAATTTCTGGATACATTCCCCACTAAAATGAACCAGGCTGACTTAAGTCTGAGGCAGGATAGTACAAAATGGGCCTGGGAATCTAAGTGTGTCCGAAAGCATAGTATGCTCAAATGATGGTATCATTTCAAAAGGACAAAAGGGGTACTCTAAAAGGCTACTACAGACCAAATCTGGGACTATTTGAACATAAAGAAGAATAGTAACTATAAATAAGTGAATTAAAACATGAATCCATGAGTCTATAATGAGGTTAATATGTGAAACTTGATATATGAGTTTATAATGAAATCATACACTAGAAAAAGAACGCAAGAAAGTGTGGGCTAGGAGGTGAGAAGGTAGTAGGGAGGAAAGTTCTTTACAGAAGAATGCCAGTTAATAAATGTGGAAGGAATGACGGAATTAGAAAATCACCATCTCGCAACCCCAAAGTAAAGAACTGATTCAGGCAAGGATCACCAATGGATGTTAAAACTATGGATGAAAGGTAGTTGGGAACAGGATATATGTACCCTAGAAATTACTTAGTAATTGCAAAGGGAGAAATACACTTTTACAATGGAGATATTTCTGTGGTCACCATCTTCGCTAACTACTAAAACTAAGGCACACTAAAAGTGAGACAATCTAGCATTATGTGTCTTCTGGTAAGAGGCAACATGCCTATAACTACACCTATGAAGTATTATCACTCAAAATGTGTAACCTGCACGGAATGGAATATGTAGATACAACTTTCAACATAATACAGAGGATAAAAGAACAAGTTAAACAGTACCATGAGGAACAGTCAGAGGAATCCAGAATGTGGGACATTCTTCAAGACAAATGGTCTAGACTTTTCAAAAAGTCATTATCATTAAATAATAATAATAATAAAAAGTTGGGAGACTGTTCCAAACTTAAAGAAATATAACAACTAATTGCAACGTGTGAAACTTGACAGGATCCTGGTTAAAAAAAAAAAAATCACTATACCCAGGTATAGTGGCACACCTGTAGTCCTAGCTACTCAGGAGGTTAAGGCAGGAGGATCACCTTGAACCCAGGAGTTCAAGTTCAGCCTGAGCAACACAGTGAGACCGTACCTCCAAAAATAGATTAAAAACAGCTATAAAAAAATTGGGGGCTGATTAGGGAAACTGTTAAATGTAATAGGTATTCGATATTACACAATTATGCTTAGTTTTCCTAGGTAATGGTAGTGTGCTTATATAGGAGAATGCCTAGGAGATGTATGTGAAAGATTTGGAAGGTAAGGTCTCATGGTGTCTGCTGTATCCTTTACAGTTCATTTAAGTAAATGTATATACATAGAAATCAAGCAAATGTGAGAAAATGTAAACAACCAACCTCAGGTGAAGGTTGTAACATTTCATTATGGTATCCTTTCAATTTTCTATATGTTTTAAAAAAAAGGTTAGGGAAAAGAAAAATATAGAGCAGATGGCTGTATTCAACTAAAAAGATAGATATATGATCCCCATACTGATATTATACCACTGACCCTGAAATATTATCTCTGGAATTCATTTTCTTTCTTAAGATAAAATTTAGGCAGCAACATTAAACGAACATTTTTTGAAAATTAGTGACTTCTATTTAAAAGCAAACAAAACATCTTGGTCAGTGATAAGAGGGGCAACTTTGCCTGGGGGAGAGTTAAAGATTTCCCATTAGAGACTATCAAGTCCAATCTGTAGCCATGAAAAGAACAGATTTCCAGCTGGGAGCGGTGGCTCACACCTGTAATCCCACCACTTTGGGAGGCCGAGACGGGCAGATTGCCCAAGGTCAGGAGTTCGAGACCAGTCTGGCCAACATGGTGAAACCCTGTCTCTACTAAAAATATAAAAATATTAGCCAGGCGTGGTGGCATGTGCATGTAATCCCAGCTACTCGGGAGGCTGAGGCAGGAGAATTGCTTGAACAAGGGAGGTGGAGGTTGCAATGAGCTAAGATTACCACTGCACTCCAACCTGGGTGACAGAGTGAGACTCCGTCTCAAAAAAAAAAAAAAAAAAAAAAGGACAGATTTTCCGAGAAGCTAAGGCTTCCCAGCACAATACCCGCTGACATGGAGTGAGTTTCCCATGCCTCCTGCTGAGGTTACCTCATCTGGTTGAGGAAGGACAATAACCGACATCGTTCCTGTGTGAATGCGCTGCATCCTTGAGGACAGGCCCACCTCGGGGATACGCTGAACTCGGTGAATCCCACCCTCATACTTCAAATGCTTATAGACACTGTCACCAGAAATTCGGGCGGCGGCATGATGTAGTCCACCTAGGGGAACAACAGTCCAGAAATAGTAATGAATTCTCCTTTGAAACAGATCAGGATCCTAAATGTCCTTAATCGAAGGCCTGAATGTGAGTACAGAGCCTGAGATGAGAACATAAAGCATGGGAGAACAAGGCCCTCTGAAGAAGAAGAAGAAAAGAAGACATAAAGTATAAACAAAACTCCAGTTTCCCA
Organism: Macaca thibetana thibetana; assembly: GCF_024542745.1. Lineage (NCBI taxonomy): Eukaryota > Metazoa > Chordata > Mammalia > Primates > Cercopithecidae > Macaca > Macaca thibetana. Next base: position 19,947,428 of record NC_065594.1, read on the forward strand.
ATGTAAATGTATTAAAATATGAAAGGAAACATACCAAAATTTAATTAATTAATTATAGGAGCTAGTGATGCAACAATAGAAAACATACCAAAATATTATTTGGTTATGTTTGGGGAATAGAATATTTTCTTATTTCCAAATTTTTTATAATGAACAAGTTTTCTTTTTATAATAAGGGAAAAATACTATTTGAACAAAAAATAATACTGGGATGTTTTCTACATTGAACTACCCTGTGTATTCTTAGGCTAATATGGTATCATATATAAAAAAATGCTCAATAGTAGAATAATTTCATAATGTTGAGTAACTCCACAGATCCTCCCAAGTTTTCAAGAATTTATTGAAAGTCAGCTCTTGCTTATCTGTGGAGTGGGAAGAGTATCACAAAAGAATCCTAACACCTAGGCTAGCTTGTTTTTTTTTTTTTTTTTTTTTTTTTTTTTTTGAGACAGAGTCTTGCACTGTCGCCGGGGCTGGTGTGCAATGGCTCGATCTCGGCTCGCTGCAGCCTCTGCCTTGTGTGCTCAAATGATTCTCCTGCCTCAGTCTCTTCAGTGGCTAGGATTACAGGCACCCGCCACCAGGCCCGGCTAATTTTTCATATTTTTAGTAGAGACGGGGTTTCACTATGTTGGCCCGTTTGGTCTTGAACTCCTGACCTCATGATCTGCCCGCGTCAGGGTCCCAAAGTGCTGGGATTACAGGCGTGAGCCACCGCGCCCGGCCACTTGTTCTTATCTAATGATTTTTTAAAAATCTTTTTTATGATACAATAATATATGAAGACAGAAAAACACACAAATCAAATATATGGTTTAATGTCCACCACTTGGGTCAAGAAAAAGAACTGTGCTAGTCACTCCATAAGCCCTCCCAAATGCCATTCCCAGTCATAATCCTCTCTCTTCCCTATGAGTAATCATTATCCTGACTTTTATTCCTTTCTTTACCATAATTTCATTACCTAAACGTGTAGCCCTAGGCACTACAGTTTAGTCCTGCCCATTTAAAAATGTTTGATGTATCTTTTTAGTCTATTAGTCCACATGCTTAACATCTATTGCTTTCATTTCCTACAAATGATCTGTTGAACGTGGGCTGCTGACCTGTAGAATTTCCAGCAGTCTGTTTTTGCGGATTGCATATTCTTGGTGCAAGTCACCCTGTTCTGCTGCCCTCTGTACTGGCAGCAATTAGGCAGCTGGGTGCAGACACTGGATCAGACCTCAGTTCGAGCCCCTTGGCAAGACTATAGGAGGTGTACGGTGTCTGGATGTCTCTCTTTTTACAGTCTTGACAGCCTTTGACACTGAATGGTGAGAGTCTAATTCTATCATTTCTTTCTCACTTATTAGTTAAAATACACTAATAAAGACACACTTCTCCTTGTCTACCATTTGATTACCTAGTGATACAATTACATAGGAAAAGCAAGATAAATGTTTGATTCTGTCCCTTTTACCAGTTCTACCAATATACCAACTTTTTTTTTATTTTTTGTAATACACTGAACTGGTTCATTTTAATCCTCTGAAGATGACCAATTAAAAGTTTAAATTATCATTATGAACTCAAGGATTGAAACACATCTAGCATGTTTAAACCAAGTACAGTTATTATTAAAGCTCAACTAGTCCCATCTTTGGCCCATAGAGCCTCTTCAAATTGACTTCTGAGTTCTTTTGACATGCCTCATTTACATGGGACATGCCCCATTTGTACGGCATAACAAGATATTCCAGGATTATCTTGAACATTTTTTGCCCTAGACCTGGAATCAGCCATGTCTCCAAGAAGTCCTGGTTCGAGAGAACTACTACTGGATTTGGTTATTATTTCTAAGCCTTTTCAGTGGCCAGAGACAGGAAATAACCTCATGAGTTCATGTGATGTTGAGACTCAATTTTCCATGGGTCTCTTGTGTTCCTGCACATCTTACAAATGAAGCATTGCTGGCTATTTCACTCTAAAATATCTTTTAAAGGTGGTTTGTGCAGTGAACAGCCTTGAAAATAATGTGTCCCTCCTGAGCAAAGGATAGGTTTCCACAGCCTTGGAAGACAGAGATAGTGTCTCTCTAGAGCAATGTGCAGGCATGCCTACTGCCCATTAAAAAACGGCTGGGCGCAGTGGTTCATGCCTGTAATCCCGGCACTTTGCAAAGCTGAGGTGGGCAGACAGCGGGAGCCCAGGAGTTCAAGACCATCCTGGGCAACATGGTCAAACTTCATCTCTACAATAAATACAAAAATTATGGCCGGCGCTGTGGTTCACACCTGTAGTCCCAGCACTTTGGGAGGCCGAGACAGGCGGATCACGAGGTCAGGAGTTCAAGACCAGCCTGACCAATAGGATGAAACCCCGTCTCTACTAAAAATACAATAATTAGCTGGGCGTGGTAGCATGTGCCTGTAGTCCCAGCTACTCGGGATGCTGAGGCAGAAGAATCGCTTGAACCTGAGAGGCGGAGGTTGCAGTGAGCCGAGATTGTGCCACTGCACTCCAGACTGGGTGACAGAGCGAGACTCCATCTCAAAATAAATAAATAAATAAAATTAAATAAAAATAAAAAACTTAGCCAGGTGTGGTGGCACGTGCCTGTAGTCCCAGCTACATGGGAGGCTGACGTGGGAAGATGGCTTGAGTCCAGTTGAGGCTGCAGCGAGCTGTGATGGTGCCACTGCCCTCCAGCCTGGGAGACAGTGTGAGACCCCGCCTCAAAAAAAAAAAAAAAAAAAAAAAAAAGACTCAATTTCCTTAAGTTCAGTGCTCTTCTCCTATAATGCAACCTACCGTGTGGGCAGGTATCATCTGGTCTTCTTCGTTGTTGCCCTGTGGGACTCTGGGCTCAGGGAACTGGCACAAAAATGCTGATACTCTGGCTATTGCAATAACCCTGAGTAATAAACTGTCCTTCACTGCTGACCCATGAAACAGCAGCAGGCTACCTTGTCAGCGTGCAAGTAGGGTAAAATCTCAGACCTTTCAGTTTTTACAACTGACACTTCCAAGTTAAATTCAACCTCTTTTCTCTTACACTTTTATTGTGTTTCTTCCCACACCAAGAATCTTGGTTCTCAAAGAGAGGGCATTAGAATTAAAATATCCCACAATTACTCATCTGTTTTTATATTACGCTACACACCTAACAGTCTCAGAATACTAATACTAGTTCTACTAATACAGTTACTACAAACATTAAAACTTTTTTGCATATGCTCTTGCCATTTGCCTCCCATTTTTCAAATGATTGTACTATATCTACACTGTCAGATCATACAGTCCTTATGTAACAAATTCATTCTCCTTAGCCCTCAATTAGTCCCAGTTCTTCGTCTAACTGAATATTTCATGCTCACCCCCACTCCATATTTTGCTGTCTCTCATTTTAGTTGTCTGAAGCTTGTTTCTAGTAGATTCCACAGAAAGGGACCATGGGAAGAGTATTTCCTGAATTCTTGCATAATGAGAACAATTTGCTCCCTTCACATTTATAAGTCAGTTTTGCTGATTATAAAATCTTTAACTCAACTTTCTTTCTTTCAGTGAACTCTATCTCTCTCTGACACAAAGTGCTGTTACTGAAAAGTCTGAAGGAAATCTAATCCTTCCCTTATAAGTCTCAGGGTCTTTGTTTCTACATGTCTAATGGATCTTTTCCCTTTTTTGTAAGTCCAAACATTTTATTAGCCGATGGCTTAGTGTTGGTTGTTCTAGCTGGATATTTTCAGATGTGCACATGGTTTCAAATCTTTTCTTCTTTTTTTTTTTTTTGAGACGGAGTTTCGCTCTGTCGCCCAGGCTGGAGTGCAGTGGCCGAATCTCAGTTCACTGCAAGCTCCGCCTCCCGGGTTTGCGCCATTCTCCTGCCTCAGCCTCCCGAGTAGCTGGGACTACAGGTGCCGCCACCTCACCCGGCTAGTTTTTTGTATTTTTTAGTGGAGACGGGGTTTCACCATGTTAGTCAGGATGGTCTCGATCTCCTGACCTCGTGATCCGCCCATCTCGGCCTCCCAAAGTGCTGGGATTGCAGGCTTGAGCCACCGCGCCCAGCCTCAAATCTTTTATTTCTATTTCAGAAGAGTTCTCGGGAAATATAGATGTATTTATCATAGGCAGCTTCAAGGGTGGCCCCCCAGGATCCCTGCCTGCTGGTATTCATACCCTTACAGTTCCCTCCCAGCTGGTCTGTATGATCAACAGCATATGGTATGGCAGAGGTGATACTAAGTCACCTTCTGAGGTTAGATTATAAAGAACCATGGCCTCCATCTTGCATCACTCACTTCGGAGAAACAGGTTGCTAAGTTGGAAATAGCCCTATGGAGAGGACCTGGTGGTAAAAAGCTGGTATCTGCTTACAACCACGTGAGTGAGCTTAGAAGCAGGCCCTGAAGCCCCAGTCTTGTGTTGAGATGACAAGAACCCCACCCAACAGCTCAGCTGCAACCTCATGAGAGACCCTGTGCCACTCAAAAAAGCAGCTGATTCCTGACCCGCATAAATTGTGAGATAAAAAATGTTTGTTGTCTTGAAGTTGCTAAGCTTTGGGTAATTTGTTACACAGCAATAAATAACTAATATAGTATCTGCTCTTTTATCATCTAATCAATCTTTTTGCCTGTCAACAGTATTTGTCATTTTTCTTCACTCCTTTATCTGTCTTCATTTCTTCTTGATTTCAAAAAAAATTTTCCTTTTTGACTACTATTTTCTTAAGGCATTAAATGTTCTGTTTATCTACTCAAATGTTTCTTCTGATTTATTCATATCTAAAATGATTTTTATTTGCTTTCTAATTATTTCCTGAGTCTGTCATTTCTACTCCTGATTTACCAGATTCTTTGACACTTCATATTGCTTTTTTTTTTTTTTTTGAAGACATGGTCTCACTCTGTTGTCTGGGCTGGAGTGCAGTGGCACAATCTCAGCTCACTTCAGTGTTGACCTCCTGGGCTCAAGCCATCCCACCTCAGCCACTGGAGCAGCTGGGACTACAGACGTGTGCCACCATGCTCAGCTAATTTTTAAAATTTTTTGTAGAGACAAGATCTCACCATGTGGGACCCAGGCTGGTCTCAAACTCCTGGGCTCAAGCGATCCTCCCACCTTGGCCTCCCAAACTGCTGAGGAATATAGGTGTGAGCCACCGTGCTCAGCCTCTTAACTTATTTTGAAATAGTAGATTATAGTTTTGACCTATTTTGTAGTCATGTCTTTCTAATGTGCTTTGTCTGTAGGGATATTATTCTACTCCTTATTCTCTTGTTTCTCATAAAACTTTGTATGGAACTTGACCTTAATACTTTTCTATGGTTTATTTTTATGTGAGATTACTTCTCCATACATTTTAGAATGAGTCCAGGAAGGCTCTTCTAACTTCACAGAGCTCTCTTTTCTGTGACTTTGTGTAATGTTCAAGTAAACAGCAGCCTGCTTTCTGGGACTTCCTGGCTGTTCTCCCTGACATTGGATTAGATCTTCTTTTCCCTTCCTCCCTCTTTATCCCTGTCCTGCTCAACTCTGAGACTCCTCCCAGCAGTCCTTCCTCAGTGTGGGGGCCTGTTTTAGAAAGGCGCCCTAGTGGATCTGTTTTGAGAGGTCATGGGGGCTACACTGCTCTGGCCTCTTTCAATCTCCTTACCTAAAGCCTGAACCCTCACTCATTATTGGAGAGCGTAAAACTCCTCCCAGCTCCAGCTCATGTTCATAACTGGCTCCCAAATTCCAGAGAAAAACCATGAGTTATGAGGGGGTTCTCCAGTTTTCAGATCTGGCAGATGCCACCCCATTGCTTCCTTCTTCCTCCTGCACAGATGCTTAGACCATGCAGGTTCTATGGCAACTGGTAGTTTGTTTTAGGGTTTTGTGGGTATACCCTGCAACTGAATGCTGTCAATGCTCTCCATGGGTTTTTGGTTTTGCTATCTAGTTGCTATATGTGTTTTTGCATGGGGATTCAGAGAGACTGAAAACTATGCTGCTACTGCAGTTGCCATCTTCCTAATGCATTTCTAATGAAGATATAGTAACCCTAACCCATTCGGTTTTTTTTTTTTTTTGAGATGGAGTCTCGCTCTGTTGCCCAGGCTGGAGTGCAGTGGCCAGATCTCAGCTCACTGCAAGCTCCGCCTCCTGGGTTCACGCCATTCTCCTGCCTCAGCCTCCTGAGTAGCTGGGACTACAGGCGCCTGCCACCTCGCCCGGCTAGTTTTTTGTATTATTTAGTAGAGACGGGGTTTCACCGTTTTAGCCAGGATGGTCTCGATCTCCTGACCTCGTGATCCACCCGTCTCGGCCTCCCAAAGTGCTGGGATTACAGGCTTGAGCCACCGCGCCCAGCCCCATTCGGTTTCTAAAGTCAGCATGTTAGACAAAAATTGAGTATAGTTTTAGATTACCCTTGAAAATGCCTTAGGAAGGTGTCTTATAAGAGACTGGCATACTGTCTCTTAGGTAAGTCCATCATAGCTGATCTTCCTCCAGCAATAAAACATATTACTGGATAATAATCTTCATACCAAATAAAGCAGCTGACATGCATTTAGGGGACAGATGATACGAAAAATCAAATCGTTTAAATAAAAAAAAAAAAAGAAAAATCAAATCGTTTAACATTCATATTCAGCGTGGTAGGATGGACATACTATGAAAGATTATCCAGGAACTAAAACAGAGTGACGCCACAACAAATTTAAATTCCCCATCTCACATTCACACTGTACTTTAATAAAATTACTCCTCCATCCTCTTTACTTCATCTCATGTGCAAATACTTGAATATTATAAGAGAAGACTGTGACTTATTTGGTATAGATTGAAACAGCCAGTCTTAGGCTACCTGAGTTCAAAATTCAAGCTTCTCTTCTTCCTAGCTGTCTGCCCACAGGCAAGTTAGTTCCACGCTTTGGTTTCCTTATGTGAATAATAATAGTATATAAGTAGTGCTACAGCACTGCACACCTGAAGGGGGAAACATTCACACTGAAGAGTATATGAGTAGTGCCTCAAGGCATATGCAGGCATACAACATAGCCTTGAAATTTTACTCTCCAAGGGTTTTTGTGACGCATAACCGAGATGAATACATGCAGAACATTTAGTACAGTGTTGACATTTAGCTGTCGAGAGGTATCAGTCGTAACTGGAACTATGCCATTGGCTTTCCTGGATCAGTGTGAAATCTTGTGGAAGAGAAAGGCTGTCAAGCTCCCTATGAGATAAACTGTGACACAAGGCTAGAGAGCTGATATACCCTAAAGGAGGACAATGAAGGTGTATTGTGGCCTTGCCGGATGAAAACAAACTGCTTCTGGTGGCTTTTACTGACAGGGATGGAGAAAAAGGCATTTGCCACATCAACAGCTATATACCAGGTACCAGGGAATATGTTAATTTGCTCAAGTGATGAAACCACATCTGGTATAGCAGCTGCCGTTGGATTCACTGCCTGTTTAAGCTTTCAATAATCCATCATTTCTCCAGGATCCACCTGTCTTCTGTACAGGCCAAATAGGGGAGCTAAATGGGGATGTGAGGGGAATTACCACCCCTGCATTTTTCAGGTCCTTGGTGGCAGCACCAATCTCCAGGATCCCTCCAGAACTGCAGTATTGCTTTTCGTTTGCTATTTTCCTAGAGGCCGTTCTGGTGGCTTCCACTTGGTCTTTCCCACCATAATAGCCTTTGCTCCATAGGTCAGGGAACCAGTGTGTGGATTCTACCAGCTGCTGAATATGTCTATTCCAATTTTGCATTCTGGAACTGGGAAAATAACCACAGGATTGGTTATTTTCACCCTGGGCCCACTGTGAGATGGGCATGAGCTAAAACTCATTGATCACCTGACCTCCACACAAGCCCCTATCCTGACTAGTAGATCACAGTAACATTTTTGAATGTCCTAGAATTAGTGTTGGCTTACAGACAGTGACTAGAAGTCCTCTCTGATTACTTTCTTTTCTCCAAAGTATAGTTACTGTACTAAAAGGCTATAAACCCCTTTGAGGAGGCTGGGGAAAAGTTTTGGCAGTATCCTGGGGATTTTCCTCAAGGGGACCTACACACTCGCCTTCACTCAAGGTATTCTGGGTCTGGAAATTGGCTCAAGTCTGGAAACTGGTTGAGCAGCTGTGATTCTCAGTTTTTATGATTCAGGATAGCCTTCTGTTTACTTGACCTAGAAATCTTCTCTTATACAGATCAAGTAGTAGGCTTCCTATCTATTTCACTTCTAGGAACACCATGATCAACGCTGTAAGTCCGCAAAAGTGAGACTATTCTGCTTGCTTTTTTTTTTTTTTCTTTTGACGGAGCCTTGCTCTGTCGCCCAGACAGGACTGCAGTGGAGCAATCTCGGCTCACTGCAACCTCCACCTCCCGGGTTCAAGTGATTCTCCTGCCTCAGCCTCCTGAGTAGCTGAGGGTACAGCCACACACTACACTCGGCTAATTTTTGTAGTTTTAGTAGAGACGGGGTTTCGCCATGTTGGCCAGGATGGTCTCGAACTCCTGACCTCAGGTGATCCACCCATCTCAGTCTCCCAAAGTGCTGAGATTACAGGCGTGAGCCACTGCGCCCGGTCACTGCTTGCTATTTTGACTCTGCTGTCTGGCACGGTAATTACGCCTACTACTTGGCATTTGGCAGTGGGGTACCACCAGTTGGCCCCTGCCACCCTGGGATCGAATTACTCCTACTACATTTAGGTTTCCCAATTCAGTGACCAAAGTCCCCACTGTATGGTGTGACCTAGAGAGAAGAGTGGTCACAGAGATCCTGAAGGATGCTGGGGCTCCCCACAAATATGTTTCTCACAGTTGTGGTGAAACGTGAGTCATCTGGACACATAAAATTCACAATTACATTCCAGTAAGCCACCCCTCTCCAAATTCAACTCGTGAGTAGAGAATACCAAAACATAATTATAAATATTCATCCATCGAGGGCTGGGGAGATCATGCAATATATTTTATAGAATCCCTTTAATGTGGAAAATATTTCAATTCATTAGATACCAGGTTTACAGATCGATAGTGTCAGACCTACACTACATATCTAGAACCATTACCCTCCACTGCTTCCATAGACTATCTTGTGATCATTTAGTTTGAACTATTTCTGAAATGGTTAAATATTGTCTCTATCTGTACCTACTGCCATAAAATGATATGACTTTGAAAGTCACTTAACGTATGAATTTGTACATGAAACTTTCAACTTTAGCTTTTAGTGCTATGTGAATCTCTATGGTTATCTATGAGTTCCTCTCCATTTCAATTAAACATTAAAAAAATATATCTGTGTGCACACACATGTAATTTAACATGTATATAAGGTAGGTGCTTTTTGCCCTTTCTTTATCCACATCATTTTCTTCTCCTAACTGCTTCTAATAAAGAAATCATTTTTTTAGGCTGGGCGTGGTGGCTTACGCCTGTAATCCCAGTACTTTGGCAGGCCGAGGTGGGTGGATCACGAGGTCAGGAGGTCATTTCTTTTCCCACTGCCACTCTGGAACATGACTGTTTGCTTCCATTTACTATCCCCTCTCCCCACTTCTTTCGGGACAGAGTCTAGCTCTGTTGCCCAGGCTGGAGTGCAGTGGCACAATCATGGCTCACTGCAGCCTCGACCTCCTGGGCTCAATCAAACCTCCTGGGCTCAATCAAGCCCAGCCCTTAGTCTTTAATTTTAAAGGTATATGAGTAAAATATTTGTAATGTTTCTTTTTTTTTAAAAAAAGGAGGCTTTTAACTTTTCAAAATATTTTTATTTTGCCAGTGAGTTAGTGTATCTAAAGGCAAGTTTTCCCAACCATTGTTTAGGCTGCTCTACAAACCTGGAACAGAATCTCTCTTCCTGTTATTGAGGTCATCTCCCTTTTATTCTTGAAAGTCTCATTCAAAATACACCTATCAGAGTTCACTCACGATATTTTCCACTACTCTCCTTTTCACAATGCTGCTATTTCTTCTTACATTCTCCTTGAAACTCTCTCCTCTTTTGCTTCCATATTTTACTGTCCTCATCCTTTTTCTGCTTATCTTGAATCCTCCTTTTATTTTGCTAACTGGTCTATCCTTCTAAACGTGGCCATTCTCCAAAGCTTGTTGCCCTGAATGCTCTCTCTCTACAGACTCTCCCTCACTTATTCTCTCAGTATCAGACATTGTCTCTGAGTTAACAGGTATCAAATAGTTTGCCTGAGTTCTGTTCTCTCACCAAAGATCTGGTTACTCAACTTAATATTTACTCCGAATATTTCTTTCTTTTTTTTTTTTTGAGACTGAGTCTCACTCTATTGCCCAGGTTGGAGTGCACTGGTGCAATCTCAACTCACTGCAACCTGCGCCTCCCGGGTTCAAATGATTCTCGTACCTCAGCCTCCCGAGTAGCTGAGATTACAGGTAATTTTTATATCTTTAGTAGAGACGGGGTTTTACCATGTTGGTCAGGCTGGTCTTGAACTCAGTCTCCCAAAGTGCTGGGATTACAGGTGTGAGCCACTGTGCCCAGACTATTTACTGACTATTTCTAAGTGGATGCTCACTATAACCTCAAACTTAATAATTTAAAAACCATTCATCATTATTCTTTCCAAATGGTTTCTGCCTTCCAACTTCTATTCCATCCAACGGCATGAATGAGTATCACAGTCTTCTCAGCTAGAAAGATTAGACTCCCTGTGGCTCATCTCCTTTGTGTCAGAATAGAATCATGGGATGTAGTGCAGCTCTGGATCAAACAGACTAAAATTTAATCCCAGGATTGCCATTACTTACTGTGTGGTCCTGGATTAGTTAGTTACTCTCTGAGCCTAGATTCTCATCTGTAAAATGAGATTAGTAATACCTATTTCACAAGGATGTGAAGTTGTTCACACAGGACATACTGGATAAGCAACAGTTCCTCTCACATCTAGTTACTCAGCAAATTATGCCTATTCATCCTTTGAAGGTCTCTGACACATAATTCTACTTCCCATTCTAACTCTTAGTCATATCTGGATTACTGTAATAACCTTTTTGCAGTCTGCACTAAATCTAGCCTTTCCATCCATGCATCCATGCATCCATCCATCCATCCATCCATCACTATTGTCAAAATAATCTCCTTAAAATATATTTTATCAAATCATATTAATACAATTTTCAACAGCTTCCTACTGCCCATCAGTCAAAGCTGTTCAAAATCTATCCACTCAAACCTACTTCCGAGATTACTTCCCTGACAAGCTATGGGTAAACTGGCCTCCCCACTCCCTCCCCGACACACCAAGACCTCTCCCACCAGCATGCTGCTGCTCAGGTTGTTTCTTCCCTCTGCGCTCACAGATAACCCCCTTTCCTGACCACTGGTTGTATCTGAAATCTGTACCAAGTACAACTTCCTTAGGCTGTATGCTGGTTCTTATTTCCCTTTACTGTTCAACTTACATGAATCTTCTCTCCCTACTTTGATAGTCTGTGGTTTATTATTGATGACTCCTCTGTCTAGTACAATGTATCACTGCATAACCAAGCAGAGGAAAACTTTCAAATGGATTAAAAGAATGGGACAAATGAGAGAATTATCATCACGTTTTGAATCAATATACTTGAGTATTGAAAGGTAAAGAACTGCACTGTTTGCCTACGTTGTATTATTATTATTATTATTTTTTGAGACAGTCTCGCTCTGTTGCCCAGGCAGGAGTGCACTGGGGTGATCTCGGCTCACTGCAACCTCCCCCTTCCGGGTTCAAGCGATTCTCCTGCCTCAGCCTCCCGAGTAGTTGGGATTACAGGCACATGCCACCATGCCCAATTAATTTTTGTATTTTTAGTAGAGACAAGGTTTTACCATGTCGGCCAGGCTGGTCTCAAACTCCTCACCTCAAGTGATCCTCCCACCTCGGCCTCCCAGAGTGCTGGGATTATAGGCATGAGCCATAGTGTCCAGCCGTTCTATAAATTTTTATCAGCCAAAAGAGAACAGAAGTTTCTTGAAAATAAAGACAAATGGTTAACTTTTTCTATATTCTCATAAAAATCAAACACATTAGCCACTTAGTCTAATTAGTAATACTTATTATATTATTTTATAAATAAAGCTATTTAAAGTAAAAACCTTAATATATCTTTGCTTTCAATAACAGAGAAAAATGATTTTGAGGCAAGATACGTATCTAAGTTCCTCAGGGGAATTTTCTCTAATTCACATATTTCTCCCTAAGCAAACGCTTCCCTCATTTCCACTCTCTTCTCCCAGCTAACAACTCTACTATAATAGAAAGCCACTGTGATTGATGAGCCTATGTCACAGTGTTTAGTAGATATACACCAAAAGTTTAAAAAAAAATGGGACAATATGGTTCTAATCAAGATCAGAGGTAAAATAATTTTCAGTATCTGCTACGGGCAAATTCCTCAGTATGCCTACCATAATCTGCTGGTGTATAATTCAGAAGTTCAAATTGCCAGTGTTTATAGCACGAATAATTCTGGTACATGTCAAATATTTCTCGGGTAAATTGTTGGCAGATGTCACCTAAAAGAAAATATGAAAAATATTTAGTCAGAACAAATTTCAGAAAGCCATCCTTAAGACTAAGTCCTTTAAGACACAAAGAATAACTATTTGCAAATTTAAATACATTTAATGGACTTTTAAAGTTAGTGTTATCAGATAAGGTAAAATTCAAGGACTTTTTAGATCATTTAAATAATAAAATAAGTTTACTGACCTCCAGTAGTTCTTCCAGATGTCACCTCTAAAATAACATCATTTTTGTCATATTTCTCCTTTGGCAGAAGGCTCTGGAAAAGCTGGAATAAAAATCAGCATTTGTGTGTATATTTTCCCCGGCATACTATTACTGAATTTAAATAAAGGCCCCAAAAACATTGAAAAAATCAATAATTGGCAAAATCATACAGTATCCCAAATAGGATATTCCAAAAATGCTATAATAAGTAGAACTAATTAGACCTAAAACAGGTGATCAATTCAGGTTAACAATGGAGTTACTTGTCAGTATATTTTCTGCACTGTTATCAGATTATCTTAATTTTCTAGAATGCAGAAGTTCAGATCAAAGTCCAGGGTGTTCCATTCAATTTTCTTCAGATTCTGGCTCTTATAATTAGTTCTGAACAGCAGCTTCTTTCATCTAACGAATGAAGCAAGGCTTTCAAAGTCTTCAATTTGAGAAATGATTTCATATTATCTCCTGCTGTAACTGACAGCAGACACCAGCCATGCTGTGCCTTCTCAGCAGAGTCGCTCTAATTAAAGACTATGTTGAGGGCTCCCAAGATAAGGCTCAAAATGAGTTTCTCAGCTGTGACCAGAAAAAAAAAAAGGCTTCCTAATAAAGAAAGTAACCAACTTTCCTCTTAGGAAGAAAAGGGAAGTAATTTCACTATTACTAAAAAGTTTTTCAAATCAAACTAAAAGTACCTATGTGTCATGATTCTCCCTACTGCCAATTTCTGAAATACTCCATCTCTGCTAGAAATGATATAATCTATGGGAGAGAACATCAGACTAAGAGTCAGACATCTTCTACCTTTGATTAACTGGTTCAATTCGTAATAAAAATAACTGATATCCCATGTAACCTCCCCCTTAACTTTTCAAAAAGCCCGTCTCTTGGATTCCCAGAGTAAGAAAGACTGAAGGTAGGAAGACGGCAAATGTGACAGAGGGAAACATGGTATATCGTAGTGTGTTCTTCATTGTCTTTGTAGACAAACCATCCGTTAAGCAAGAAGGAAAAGAGACCACTATGGAAGGGAAATCTTCCATTTCCATGTCTAGGAGATATCAGCTGATGCTGATACAGTATCATGAATCCTGAGAGGCTCCAGTATGCCACACCCTTACTAGACCTAACCAAAGATGTGTGTTAACCAACTATTTCTACGCCTTTGGATTTATTCTATTCTATCCAGAGTGCAAATTTCCAATCCTTAATTAACAGTCACCATGAACTCCTCCTCCACTTCTCACTCTTAAAACCCTCTGACTTGTCCCTGTGGTGAACTAAATTTCTTTACCAGCATGTATGCTCTTACTAACAAGTTAACAGACTCAACTTTGAATTTTTCTTTTTTTTTTTTTTACCCTGGGAGTCTTTGTTTTATTATGTGACACCATAATTTCTTCATTCTCATTCTGCAGCAAATTATAGGAGACCAGCTTGATCACTTATCATAAGAGCACACTTAAAATAGTGTTTGGAAACCATTTTGAGCACCAAAGCAGAGTCTAGCAAAAACAGTATTCCTTTATACAGCACTACTGAACTAGTCTACTTCTGAAAACCTACCTCATTGTACAACATGTTGATTTTTTGATCAATGGTTTGCCTTTCTTCCAGTGCAAGTTCTTGTAACTGCTTTTCATCTTGTTTATTTAGGCCTAAAAGCCAGAAACAGAAATAATGATAAAGTTTTGGAGAAACTCCTAAGTAGCCATGTTCCTCTTTGGCTACTAAGTTTTATTTCAATTGCAAATGCAAGGGATTATACAAGGGAACATTTAGAATATTTGGAAAATGTCAATTAACAAGTATTTGCTAAGCATTTCCAAAAAGCTCAATGTGAAAAGTAGTATAATCGTGCCTCCCAAAACCTTGTGTGTGTGTTTTTTAAGGTAAAATAGCTTAAAACATTTAATCTCTAAACAAATCAATCTATTAACAGTAGTAACAAAAATATGCTTAATATAGAAACCCACATTTACAAAGCTCGTTATTTGAAGGTCTATAATTACATAAATCAAGTGATTAATCAAACAGGTTTAAAAAAGGACTAGCTAATTAAATATAAACCCAAATAAGGTAAGTTTTGGAACAAACTGGAGTGAGCATTTCCTGTCTAAAGGTGGCAGCTGTAACTCAGCATACTGTGACATGGTCCAGCACAGCTACAACTTCCATATTATCCAAGAGAAGTCAGAAATAAGAATTCTTAAAACCTCCTGATACATTCATACTCAGTTCACGTTGTTTTTTTTTTTTTTAGAGAGATGAGGACTCACTATGTTGCCCAGGCTGGAGTGCCAGTAGCTATTCTCAGATGCGATCATGGCACACTACAGTCTCAAACTCCTGGACTCAAGCAATCTTCCTGCTTCAGCCTTCTAAGTAGCTGAGATTACAGGTGTGTGCCACTGTGCCTGGCTTAGTACGGTACTTTAAAACACATATCATGGCCAGGTGTGGTGGCTCATGCCTGTAATCCTAGCACTTTGGGAGGCCAAGGCAGGCAGATCACTTGAGGTCATAAGTTCGAGATCAGCCTGGCCAACATGGTGAAACCCCATCTCTACTAAAAATACAAAAATTATACAAGCATGGTGGTGCACGCCTGTACCCCTAGCTACTCGGGAGGCTGAGGCAGGAAAATTGCTTGAACCCAGGAGGTGGAGGGTGCAGTGAGCCGAGGTCACGCCACTGCACTCCAGCCTGGATGACAGAGAAAGACTCTGTCTTAAAAAAAATACGTATCATGTGTGTCAGACAAAACATACATTTTTGTAACCTGTCCTGTATGGAGAAAATGGGCCTTTTTCTATTATTTCCAAAGCAGAAAGTTAAATCATGGAACTCTACCAAAACAAGATAATAATGATCTAGTTATTGACCAAGGATGGTAGACCTCATGACCTTTGACTCCACTACTTTAGAGGCCTAGAGGCTTCGTCAGTGGGCACTGCTACAAGTTGAGGTAAGAAATTCTGACCCTTAATAATAATTATAAAGAAAATAGAAATGAAGAATCACAATTATAAAGAAGAGAAGACTCTTTTAAATTATTCTGTAGTCATGGAAGTTATTAGGGTCTGGTGGGAGTCTGTGGCTCATTCAAGCTTTCAACATTTAACATTTTGCTAGACACTCTGCTAGTTGCTGGGGAGACAAGGAAGAAGCAAAAACATAGCTTCAGGTCTCAAGTGGCCCAGTCTGGTGGCAAACACATATACATGATTACAATATGTGATGGGGCAGTGCCAGTGTGCCATGGGGGCATAAATGAAGGGGACTAAACCAGACGTTAGCACTTAATGAGGGCTTCCTGGCTAAGGCGTCGTCAGAACTAATTCTAATTATGGATCATCTGTTGTAGAATTTTAATGTCACCACTAGTACCACATTGTGCACATGTCACAAATGGAAACCAGGCTGACATTACTTAATAGATACCTGCTGGTTCAAAGGTATCAGAAAAACCTTCTGATTTGCAGTCATATAAAATTATTTTTGTGGTCTCATTATTTGCTGTAAACCTGTAGAATCTGTCTAATTCAATTTCATTATATCAACAAAGATTCAAGAACCTATTATGTCCCACGTTTAGTGCTGCAGAAGATAGAAAAATGAGTAAGACACAGGACCTGACCTTGAAGAACAGACAATGGGGTTAGGGGCTTAGGTTAAGACAGTTACATAAAGGATTATAATACAAAACAGAGAAAGGTAACCATACTTGTTTTGCAAAGGGTACTGAAGCCAAAGTATGACATCTCAGCCAAACTTTGTAAGAGGACTGGCTTTTAACAAGGTGAAATGGGTATGTTAACAATGTGGGCAAAGATATAGTCATGGGACAGCACAAATATATCCAGAGAATGGCAAGTTGTCTATTTTGGTTGGAAGGTAGAATATGCAAAGAGAATTAACATAGTACATGGAGAGGCTGGGGTTACTCTGCAGGGGCTTTTAAATGCCAAACCAAGAAATCTCTACTTATAGGCAATGGGAACAGGTGAGTAACATGAATAAGACTGTACTTGAACTGGAACGTCTAGAGGTAGGACTACAAGTTAGGAACTGATTGCCATCAGCTAAGTCAGAGATGTAATGAAGATATAAATTAGTGGAAGGAATAGAAGGGGACTCATGCAAGATGCATCACAGAGGTAGACCCTACTGGACTTTGAATCATCCAGTGAGTAGTGGATAAAAGCAGAGGCTTTGGAATCTCATTGCTTGGGTTCAAATCCTTGCTTCTCCCCTCGCTGGCTGAGTGACCTTTGCAAATTTAACCTTTCAGTTTCCTCATCTATAAAATGTATAAAATGAGGGAAAACACAAGCTGTTTTTTTTTTTATTTAAAAATTTTTTTAAAAGCTGGGAATGGTTGCACACACCCGTAGTTCCAGCTACTTGGGAGGCTGAGGTTGGAGGACTGCTTGAATCCAGGAGTTCAAGGTTAAAGTAAGCTGTGATTACGCTACTGCATTCCAGCCTGGGCCACAGAGCAAGGCTCTGTCTCTTAAAAAAAAAAGGGGGGGGGGGAGAATAATAATCATATATCCTACCTCATAAGGTTACCTGAGCATTCAAATGAGATAACATTTGTAAAGCCCTGAGCTTAGTGCCTAGCACATAAGAGGACTTTGTAAATGTAGCTATTATTACTATTATTATAGAAGAATTGTAGAGGCAGTACAGCCTTTAGAACTGATGCAATCCAATGTAATGTTATACATGATACAACCAAGGCTGAAAGAAGTTATGCCAATTTAATTAGAATGCATTTCGTAAGCTCCTACTATATACAAGCAGCCTTCTCAAAACTAATTAATTACAACTTTGTGTGGCATTATGCAAAAGAATAAAAAATACCTCCATTAAACCTATGTAAGAGACTTGTGACACCATCAATAGAAGGCAGAAAAATGGAAGCTTTCAAACATCCAGGACTTTACAGGTATAACAGTGACTGGCCTGTATGTCACATAATAATACCTCTAAGGCTAAATGAAACAAGATGAAGCACAGAAGAAAACCTAGAAACTAAAAGTGAATAGCAAAATCTGGATAAATGTTGAATCATAGGTTAGTTCATTAAACTTTTCTCTCAAGTTCTGTATAAAAATTTTGGAAAATTTTCATAAGAGAAAAAATGTAGAGGCAATAGCAGTATTAAGAAATACTAAAATAGAAAATTAAGATAAAAAATAGCCTGTAGGCCCAGCTACTCAGAAGGCTGAGGCAGGAGGATTGTTTGAGCCCTGGAGTTTGAGTCCAATCTGGGCAACATGGTGAGGCCCCATCCCTTAAAAAAAAAAAAAGATAAAAAATAAATACGCCAGCCGGGCGCGGTGGCTCACACCTGTAATCCCAGCACTTTGGGAGGCCAAGGTGGCTGGATCACTTGAGGTCAGGAGTTCAAGACCAGCCTGGCCAACATGGTGAAACCCCGTCTCTACTAAAATAAAAAAAAAAATTAGCTGGGAATGGTGGCAGGCGCCTGTAGTCCCAGCTCCTCGGGAGGCTGAGGTGGGAGAATCGCTTGAACCTGGGAGGCAGAGGTTGCAGTGGCCGAGACCATGCCACTGTATTCCAGCCTGGGTGACACAGCAAGACTCTGTCTCAAAAAAAAAAAAAAAAAAAAAAAAAAGAAAGATAAAGCTTCCTTCTTGGCTCCACTAATGCGTGGTCCCCTCCAGGAAGCTTTACCCAATCCAGGCTGGTTTGAGGGCCCTCTCCTCTTTGCTCCCATGAAACTGTGCCTTCCTCTAGTACAGCAGGTCTCACATTATAAACAATACTTAAATAAGTTTCTCTCACTAGACCATAGAAGCTCATTGATGGGGTAGGAACTGTGTGTGTAGCCCTACTATGTAGGTACAGTGTTCAATAAAGTTCTGCTCAATAAAATAAAGCTTCTGAAAAGACCAACATTTTGTCTCCCAGACCTTAAGACCATGGCAAGTACCACGAGGAGCCTAGTTACTTAGTAGAGTTGATCTTTAGTAGCTAAAGTGGGTCAAACACTCTGGGTACAGAGTCCTGTTCTTTCCAAGTGTTGGGCTTATTACTTGTAGGTTTTTTAAAAGACTGAGTTCAGGCCAGCCTCAGTGGCACGGTGGCTATAATCACATTGCTTTGGAAAGCCCTGGCACAGCAGCCCTAGCTACTCAGAATTCTGAAGTGGGAGGCCAGGACTTAGAGGTTACAGTGAGCGACGACTGAGTCACTGCACTCCTGCCTGGGCAACAAGTGAGACCCTGCTTCTGTGGGAAAAAAAAAAAACAAAAGACTAAGTTCAATAAAGTTTTAACTTAGAAAATCAAATCTGTACTTACACACACACATAAAAATAGCCCTTATGCAGGACACATATGTATCTTTTACCTACTTTTACACATTGATTCTAATTCTTCAATTGCTTGTTCAGTCTCCTGAATTTCTTGGTAAATGGCTGCAAGAGGTGCCAACTCAGCATGCCTTCTGTTCAAGGACCTTCGGTTCTCTTCATTCACAGGTATATGCTGCAGACATTGCTCAAGTGTTTGGTACTCCTTATTCAGGTTCTCCATATATTTCTGTAGTGCTTTATGCTTCCAAAGCATCTTGGTGTCTTGATGGCAATATCTCCTGGGCCGATTCTTACTTAACAGATGAAAAATGCAATTCCTGTTTTGTCTAAAAACTTGCAGCCTTGTATCAAGATGTATCTGTCTAAATCGATGAGAATGGAGCTGGATGTGACACTGGAGGTAACCATTAAGAGATGGATGTCTAAAAAGCCAAACACACAGGTGACGATTCATCTCAGCATCTGAAATACAATAAACACAGTCTTTTAAAAAAAAATCAGCTCTAAAGATACATGCATAATAAAGCTGGAAGGAACATCAAGAAATCTTGTTTCATTTACTGCCTCAGCCAGCTCCAAACACAGTCTTAAGGTGATTCACAGAGTCATTTTCTAAAGTTTGAAGAAAATATTATTATTATCTTGTATAATTCTTTAACTTTAAGGATCTAGATATCCAAGGAAGTCAAGTAACTTAATCATGACTATTCAGTCGGCTGGATAGAGACAGAGCTGGTATTAGAATGTAAGTTGCCTGTTCAGGACTCAGTAATTTTCACTCTCAATTCTGCAATCACTTTTCAAAAATGCTTCCCTTTTAGCTGAGATCCTAAAGGAAGAAAAGTTCAAGTATTAATAGACCAAGAAAGTAGGGTTGGTGAAAAGCCCTACAATTATATTAAGTGGTGTCAATTATATTAAGCAAGAAAAGCAAGGAACAAAATAGAATCTCAATTACATTTAAAAAATATTCTATAATATATAGTATACATGTAAAAAAAGGAAAAAAAAAGCACATAGAGTATTTTTTAAAAAGAATGTTAAATAAGAAACATACCAAAATGTGCTGGGCACAGTGGCTCATGCCTGTAATCCTACAACTTTGGGAGGCCGAGGCGGGCAGATCATCTGAGGTCAGGAGTTCGAGACCAGCCTTGCCAACATGGGAAAACCCTTTCTCTACTAAAAATATCAAAACAATTAGCCAAGCGTGATGGCATGTGCCTGTAGTCCCAGCTGCTTGGGAAGCTGAGGCAGGAGAATTGCTTGAACCTGGGAGGCGGAGGTTGCAGTGAACTGAGATCGCACCACTGCACTTCAGCGTGGGCGACAAAGCAACACTCTGTCTCAAAAAAAAAAAAAGAAACATACCAAAATGTTAATAAAATGATCTCTAGTTGTGAGATTATGAATACCTTTTGCTTGCTATTTTTTCTACTTTTCAGTGTTTTCCAAGTCTCTTGCACATATAGCATGGAATACATTCATAATCACAAAAAAAGATTAGTTTAAAAAATTACAGGTTAGGTGAAATTGGCTGTGTACAATAATTTTGTTCTCCTCCCCTCCAACAGAGATAATCAAGAGCTAACAAAAGTACACAATGGTCTTACTGAGTAAGAAAGGGAGAATATAAAGTGTTCTAAGAAAAACACTTTGCCCCTAAAACTCTGAGGTTCAAAGTTGAAATAAGGGTCAAGCCACGCACAGTAGCATGCATCTATTGTCCCAGCTACCCAGGAGGCTGAGGCAGGAGGATCACTTGAGCGACGAAGTTCAAGGCCAGCCTGGGCAACATAGTGAGACTCAACTCAAAAAAAGAAGGATCAACATTTATCAAAATCAACCTTTACTTTCTCCAGTGATCCTACTATGCTAGGAGGTGCATTGATATATCAGCTCATTTGTTCACTATAAGCCTGTTAACTTACCATTATCACCTAGGAAATAAACATTCAGAATGGTCTTTAAAATATTCAGTTTCCAGAGTTCTACTGATAGATTTTAGGATAGTGCATCACATTATTAAAAGAACTGTGGAAGAAAGCACCAATGGCCAGCTGTCACAAACATTACACTCCACCACCCCCATATTTCAAGCACGTCAGAGAAAGTGTGTCCATTTGCTAACAGACAGAATAAAAGGATGACAAATACATGTTTGTACGAATACTTATTGCTAAAATTTCCATTTTAGGAACAGAGTAGAATGCATAATTTTCAAGGTCATGAATCTCAACATTAAGGAAACAAACAAAAAAAAACCAAGATGTTTGCTCTCCAAGGTTAACTACACTTGGGAACAGCACGACTTCTCCATTACCCATCACAGTAACAGTATTACTCTGATGCTTTGGGGAAAGTTCTAAGTGTAGGCAGGTCAGAAGCGACAGCCCGCGGGGCAGCAGCACGGGCAAACCATGCTGTGTAACTCAGTATATGGAGTGATTCCATAAAGAGGTAATACAAGAGGCGGCGGCGAAGATCAGGAACGAACTGTGCACAGTACCTAAGAAAAAGAAGAACAGACGTCAGCTCTCTTTACTGAGGTCGGAACCTTCAGAGACCCGCCACATTTCAGCCCTACAAACCCGAAATCACGTTGACTTCCTGGTTCACTTCTTCCGGGTTAACACACGCTCCCGGCCCCTCCTCCGCAACGACCTCTCTCCGAAGGAGTAGTCCTCGAGCATGCCTAACAATGGACTAAAATGACAAAAATGAGCTAAATGAGAAAAATGACAAAACGAGAATGAAATTGTCATGAGACAACCGCCCCCGCGCCGTCCTTATCCAGAACGTGAGCCCAGAGCTGCGGTGGAGATGGTGTGAGGCAGGGAGGGGCCAAGGCGGGACTAAACTACATCTCCCAGGGAGCCCACCAAAGAATCCTGGGAGTTGTAGTTTACCTTGCCGCAGCCTCCAACCCCCTCTATCCACTATCCAGCCAAAGGTGGAGCTTTTGGTTTTCACCATTAACTGCAAACCTAGAAGAGAGATTCTCTACGATTTTGATTAAGAGATCAAGATTTAGAACATATTGCATGTGAAATTACAATAATTTCCTTATATATTAGAAGCCCCTAGAGCACTGCTTTCTGATTTTTTAAGAAACAAAGACTCCTTTTTCATCATCCACAAATGTAGAAGATTCTGCGTGTAGTTTCTATACTTTCAGCTTCCATTGCTTCAGAAAATACCTAATGACTAAAGGATGATACAAATAAATTTGTATTTTAAAAGTAATAACAGGACCCAAAAGTTAGGAGACTGTGTATTTCCACATGTTAGTGATTTTATAATGTTCTTTGCACATGGGAATGTAGGGGCTCAACGTAGATTCATGGCTTACGAACCACTGATTAAGTGAAGAATGAAAGCTCCAGTTAATAAACAACTGTAGGAAAATGCAAGCATATTGTCCTACTTTGACTAATCCAGTGGGATCCAGCCCTTGGCTATCACATTTACAGTCTTTCTATCTCCATGCCTCAATTTTTCCCCCTGAAAGAAAAGGCAAAAAATGTTCCATATTACTGACTTTACAGAGTATTTTCTTAGATTATAATCACATACATAGAAAGGAGAATTAACTATATATGCAAAATTATATCTGACATTTATAACCAACTTCAAGGTACCTACTTCTATGTACTATGTAATAAATACTGTTCTAAATGGTTTTACCTTATTAATTCATCTAATTTTTACAACCTTAAAATACTCATTTTGCAGAGGAGAAAATTAAAGCACATAGAACTAAAGTAGCTTATCCAAGGTAAAAAAACAGTAAGTGATAGAGCCAATATTCAATTAAGGCAATCTGCTTTAATGATCTGTGGCTCCTAAGCTCTGATATAGGGTCTCCCTGCTCCAAAAAGGAAAATAAAACCTTCAATCATGTATTCAATAAATACTGAACACCAGTTATGTGCTATTCACTATTCTAGTCATGAGGATTTAGCAATGAACAGAAAAGACAAAAACCTTTGCCCACATGGAGCTTATGTTCCAGTAGGGGAAAAGTTCCAAAGGATCTACATAAAGTCATTCTCCTAAGTTATCCAAAAAGTTATTTAATTCTTTAATTTGATTTGTGTATTCAGCTATATGACTTGAGTATTATATATAAAGCTTTATTCGCCTTAAAAAATTAGTCTTGGTTGGGCATGGTGGCTCACGCCTGTAATCCTAGCACTTTGGGAGGCTGAGCCAGATGGATCACCTGAGGTCAGGAGTTCAAGACCAGCCTGACCAACATGGAGAAATCCCATCTCTACTAAAAATACAAAATTAGCTGGGCGTGGTGGCACATGCCCGTAATCCCAGCTACATGGAGAATGAGGCAGGAGAATCGCTTGAACACGGGAGGAGGAGGTGGTGGTGAGCCAAGACTGCGCCATTGCACTCCAGCCTGGGCAACAAGAGCGAAACTCCATCTCAAAACGAAACAAAACAAAACAAAAAAAGTAGTCTTACTGCTATGGACTGAATTGTTTATATTCATAATCATGTTCATATTACTAATACTTATTTTTAAAATTCATATATTGAAGCCCTAACCCCTCCAATACATGTGACTCTATTGGAGATAGGGCCTTTAAGGTGATTAAGGTTAGATGAGGTCATAAGAGTAGAGCCCTGACATAATAGGATTAGTGCCTTCCTAAAAAGACACCAGAGATCTTGCTCACTCTCCCTGCCCAAACAAAAAAGAGGTTATATGAGTACCCTGTGAGATGGTGGCCACCTACAAACCAAGAGAAAAGGTATCAGACTGAAACCTACCTTGCTGCCACCTTGATCTTAGACTTCCCAGTCTCGCAAGAGGCTAAGAAACAAATTTCTGTTGTTTAGGCCACCAACTTGGTGGTTTTTTTTTTTTTTTTTTTTTTTTTTGAGGCGGAGTCTTGCTCTGTCACCAGGCTGGAGTGCAGTGGCTTGTTCTTGGCTCACTGCAACCTCCACCTCCCGGGTTCAAGCAATTCTCCTGCCTCAGCCTCCTGAGTAGCTGGGACTACAGGTGCGTGCCACCACGCTCAGCTAATTTTTGTATTTTTAGTAGGGATAGCATTTCACCATGTTGACCAGATGGTCTTGATCTCTTGACTTTGTGATCCGCCTGCCTCAGCCTCCCAAAGTGCTGGGATTACAGGCGTGAGCCACCGCGCCCAGATTTTTTTTTTTTTTTTTTTTTTAACTAGAGATGGGGGGTCTCACTATGTTGACCAGGCTGGTCTCAAACTCCCAGCCTCCTAAAATCCTGGGATTGCAGGTGTGAGCTACGATGCCCAGCCCAGGCTGTTTTTTTGTTATGGCAGCCAAGTTGTTCCGACTATGCAGAACAACTTAGAAATTTAGAACTCAGGCTGGGCGCAGTGGCTCGTGGCTGTAATTGCAGCACTTTGGGAGGCCGAGGCGGGTGGATCACTTGAGGCCAGGAGTTTGAGACCAGCCTAATCAATATGGTGAAACCCCATCTCTGCTAAAAATACAAAAATTAGCCAAGCGTGATGGTACGAATTTGTAATCCCAGCTATTCAGGAGGCTGAGACATGAGACTCACTTGAACCTGGGAAGTGGAGACTGCAGTGAGCTTTCACGCCACCTCACCCCAGCCTGGGTGACAGAGCAAGACACTCTCTCAAAAACAAAAACAAAACAAAACACAAAACAGCGAGACCTTGTTCTTTTTTTTTTTTTTTTTTTTTTTTTTTTTGGAGACGGAGTCTCGCTCTGTCGCCCAGGCTGGAGTGCAGTGGCCGGATCTCAGCTCACTGCAAGCTCCGCCTCCCGGGTCTACGCCATTCTCCTGCCTCAGCCTCCCGAGTAGCTGGGACTACAGGCGCCCGCCACCTTGCCCGGCTAGTTTTTTGTATTTTTTAGTAGAGACGGGGTTTCACTGTGTTAGCCAGGATGGTCTCAATCTCCTGACCTCGTGATCCGCCCGTCTCGGCCTCCCAAAGTGCTGGGATTACAGGCTTGAGCCACCGCGCACGGCCTTTGTTCTTAAGAAAATAAAAACTTTTTAATATTATCTAATATCCAGTCAGTGTTCAAATTTCCCTGTGTCAGATTTTTTTCTCTTTTTTGTGGCATTTTGTTTGTTCATATCAGGATTCAAAGAAAGTACATACATGCAATTGGTTGTTATATTGTTGGTTTATTTTAATCTTTAGATTCTCCTTTTTTTTTTCCTTGCAATGTATTTGTTGAAGAAACTGGATCCTTAGCCCTGAGAAGTTTCACACAGTTAAGATTTTTCTAGACTTGTGGTATATCATGTGTCCTTTGTTCTCTGTATCTCCTGTAAACTGCTCTAGAAACTTGATCAGATTCAGGTTTAAATTGTTTTTGGCAAAACTACTTCATAGCTGTGGTTATGCTCTGTGGTTATGTGGACTTTGCTTATGGGAGTCTCTTAAACGTTGTGTCTTTTTAAAGGATATTAGAAACTCTTCATTGCCTAGATCTGTTTTTTCACTAGGTGTGGCAAAATGGTGATATTTTATTACTCATTCTTCATTGATTAGTTAGAACCTCTATAAAGATAAACCTTGCTTCATCAGCTACTGATTGTCTTTGCTTTGTCCTTTTTTTTTTTTTTTTTTTTTTTTTTTTTTTGAGACGGAGTCTCACTCTGTTGCCCAGGCTGGAGTGCAGTGGCCGGATCTCAGCTCACTGCAAGCTCCGCCTCCCGGGTTCCTGCCATTCTCCTGCCTCAGCCTCCCGAGCAGCTGGGACTACAGGCGCCTGCCACCTCGCCGGCTAGCTTTTTTTGTATTTTTAGTAGAGACGGTGTTTCACCGTGTTAGCCAGGATGGTCTCGATCTCCTGACCTCGTGATCCGCCCGTCTCGGCCTCCCAAAGTGCTGGGATTACAGGCTTGAGCCACCGCGCCCAGCCTGCTTTGTCATTTTTAAAAGGAAAAATAAAAACTTTGCTAAAGTAAAAAAGTTATCAAAAGCCAGGTGCAGTGGCTCACACCTGTAATCCCAGCACTTTAGGGAGCCAAGGTGGGATTGCTTGAACTCAGGAGTTTGAGACCAGCCTGGGCAACATGGCAAGACCTTACCTCTACAAATAAAAAAATTAGCCAGGTGTGGTTCTGTGTGCCTGTGGTCCCAGTTACTTGGGAGGCTGAGATAGGAGGATCACTTCAGCCTAGGAGATCAAGGCTGTACTGAGCTGTGATCCACCACTGCATTCCAGCCTGGGCGACAGAGTGAGACACTGTTGGGAAAAAAAAAAAAAAAAAAAAAAAAGGTGATCAAATTAAAAAGCTCGCTTTCTGAACAATTTCTAGGATTTCCAATTTTTATTTTAATCTTATTATTTCTATTTTTGTAAAGAAGGGGTTTCATCATGTGGCCTACGCTGGTTTTGAACTCCCAGGCTTGAGTGATCCACCCACCTCAGCCTCCTGAAGTGCTGGGTTTACAGGCATGAGCCACCACACCTGGCCTAATCTTACATTTTTTTCACTTTAGTAATACAGCAATTATCTGCAATAGTAGTTAACTTGAGTACTTATTCTCTACCAGGTAATGCTCTAAATGTGTTAGATTTAACTCACTTAAAAATGACATATCTATGAAGTAGGCTCAGTTGCAATGCTCATTTTAGGAAACTGAGGCCAGCATGGCTAGATGAATTGCCCAAGACTGTGCCCGAGGGACAGTCTAGTGGCCAAAAGGATTTGAACCAAGACAGCTGGGTTGCACTGTGACATTGCATCTGCCCCTGTATTCTGCATCACACTAAACTGCACTATTATTCCAGCTCTCCATGATGTGGCTCCAATCTCGCCTATTTCTCTGTTGTGATGTATCCGTAAAAGCTCCATTCCCTGATCTACGTGGTCTCAAAGTCCTGACCTCGTAATCTGCCCACCTTGGCCTCCCAAAGTGCTGGGATTACAGACGTGAGCCACTGTGCCCAGCCAACAACTATATTTTTATTACAGTTCACGGTCCTTATCTGAAACACTGGGACCAAATATATTTCAAAATTCAAAATATTTGGGGTTTAGAAAGGTTAATGCGGCCAGGTGCAGTGGCTCAAGCCTGTAATCCTAGCACTTTGGGAGGCCAAGGCAGGTGGATCACGAGGTCAAGAGATCGAGACCATCCTGGCCAACACGGTGAAACCCCGTCTCTACTAAAAATACAAAAATTAGCTGGGCATGGTTGGGCGTGCCTACTTGGGAGGCTGAGGCAGGAGAATTGCTTGAATCCGGGAGGTGGAGGTTGCAGTTAGCCGAGATCGCGCCACTGCACTCCAGCCTGGTGACAGAGTGAGACTCTGTCTCAAAAAAAAAAAAAAAAAAAGCAAATAACAAAAAGAAAGGTTAATGCATATCCTGAGCATTGCTTAACACCTCAGCAGGCCCTGGGGAAGCACTCTGCAACCCTATACATTACTATTTCTCCAGTGAAATATATGAACTTTTACATCAAATAGGATAAAAAAAGATATAAATAATTGACATCAGTCCAGGTCAGGTTTGCCTGCCACATATTCAGTTTAGGTCAAATTTGCCTACAGAACAAGTTATAAAAAAACCTTAAATTTTTAGAGATTTTGATTTTTGAATAGCAAATAAGATTTTTCAGTGATTTTGCATGTGGCAAGTCAATATGCTGAGACACTGGGTTGCAGCAGAGAAAGAGGTTTAATCACAGGTACCCTGAATAAGGAGATAGGAGGAAACCTCAAATTCATCTCCCTAAGGAGTTTGGGGCTGGGGTTTTTAAGGGTTTTGGAGTGGGCCGAAGTTCGGGCATTGTTAATTGGTCAAAGAGTGCAGGGTGAAGTCATGGGACAGGGAGATGAAGAAACTATGTTCTCTCTAGGTGTGCTGGCTCACATCTGTAATCCCAGCACTTTGGGAGACCAAGGTGGGTAGATCACCTGAGGTCAGGAGTTTGAGACCAGCCTGACCAATATGGTAAAACCCCATCTCAACTAAAAATACAAAAAACTTAGCCAGGTGTGGTGGTGCATGCCTGTAATCCCAGCTACTCAGGAGGCTGAGGCAGGAGAATCACTTCAACCCAGGAGGTGGAGGTTGCAGTGAGCCGAGATCGTGCCACTGCATTCCAGCCTGGGCAACAGAGTGAGACTCCATCTCAAAAAAAAAAAAGAAACAATGTTCTCTATGTTCTCACACTGATTCAGTTCTGTGGGCATCTTCAAACTGGTTGGCATCAGCTATTCCACTGAAATTCAGGATCTGAATACCATATTAAGCAATTCTCAAACAAATTTCTTATTATTCTAACATCAGAGATCCTATCTATAAGAACAATGGGGTTGTAAATTAATCCTTAAACAAAAGCCTTATAATTCTAACATCAGAAATGCTATTGATACAGGAATTAAGAAGAAATCACTTAGGCAGATAGTAAGGTAAGTAATGGTAAGTAACCAAACACCATTTCATATTTTACAATGCTTCCTGTGTAATTTTTATACCAAATAAGCCAAATTATGTCATTTTTGGACTTTAGGGAAACTAATGTCTTGAAGGATTAATTAGGTCAAAAAAAGACATAATTTGTAATTTGATTTTAGAAAGTTTGTCAAATATCAAAGGTTTAAACACATTTGATATCACAGATCATTGTAAAATAAGTTATTCTCAGGAGGCTGAGGCAGGAGAATTGCTTGAACCCGGGAGGTGGAGACTGCAGCAAGCTGAGATCACATCACTGCCCTCTAGCCTGGGTGACGTGGCAAGACTTCATCTCAAAAAAAAAAAATGAAGGAAAAGAAAAAGAAGCCATTTCTTTTAGACCTTTAAAAAAACATTTTAGCATCAGGCTACAACAAACAGAACTCAAGGGGAAACAAAACTTATATGAGCTGAAAATGAATTGAAGAAGAGTGTTACTATTTTACGTCCTTTAAAAGGGGAGAGAGGTTGGGCGCGGTGGCTCACACCTGAAATCCCAGCACTCTGGGAGGCCGAGGCGGGCGGATCATGAGGTCAGGAGATTGAGACTATCCTGGCTAACACAGTGAAATCCCGTCTCTACTAAAAAATACAAAAAATTGGCCAGGCGTAGTGGTGGGTGCCTGTAGTCCCAGCTACTCAGGAGGCTGAGGCAGGAGAATGGTGTGAATCTGGGAGGCAAAGCTTGCAGTGAGCTGAGATAGCGCCACTGCACTCCAGCCTGGGTGACAAAGCGAGACTCCGTCTCAAAAAATAAATAAATTAAAAAAAAAATAACTAAAAGGGGAGAGAAAACCAAAAACAAGATGCAATACAAATTGAACTTTCTGTTAAAAAAATTAAAATCTCCTGTAATTTATTGAGTACATCAATCCTTTAAGAAAATTAATTTTATTGTTCTAACTAATTATTTAGCGTATAAGTGTTTTCAAGCCCAATCCCTAGAGAGACCATTATAATTTCTCATTAATTTTAGACAACTTGATCATATAAAAATTTTTGGGTTTTTTTCTTATAAAGCCTCTTATTGTGACTTACACAGACCATTCATGACATGCTTGGACTTTCTGGTTTGACATTAACATCCCTTTTTTTTTTTTTTTTTTTTTTAACAACAGTCATTTTATTCTAGGACTAAATTTGCCATACAAGATTCTTTCTTATTTAAAATTATTTCTTTTTAAGCGTTCATACCAAAAACAAAACAAAACCTCTTTATTTTTATAACTTTCTTTACGTCTCTCTTATTTCCTGGTTCCTTTTACTTGGGTTTTGTTTTGTTTTGTTTTGAGATGGGGTTTCACTCTTGTCACCTAGACTGGAGTGCAATGGTGCGATCTTGGCTCACTGCAATCTCTGCCTCCTGGGTTCAAGCAATTTTCCTGCCTCAGCCTCCTAAGTACCTGGGATTACAGGTGTGTGCCACCACACCTGGCTAATTTTTGTATTTTTATTAGAGACAGGGTTTCATCATGTTGGCCAGGCTGGTCTCGAACCCCTGACCTTGTTATCCACCTGCCTTGGCCTCCCAAACTACTGGGAATCCAGGCATGAGCCACCACGCTTGGCCCTTTTACCTTGTTTTGTACATAACCTTTAAATAAGCTTGCAATTAGACAAAAATTGTTCACTTTTTTTTTTTTTTTTTTTTTTTTTTTGAGACGGAGTCTCGCTCTGTCGCCCAGGTTGGAGTACAGTGGCCGGATCTCAGCTCACTGCAAGCTCCACCTCCCAGGTTTACGCCATTCTCCTGCCTCAGCCTCCTGAGTAGCTGGGACTACAGGCGCCCGCCACCTCGCCCAGCTAGTTTTTTGTATTTTTAGTAGAGACGGGGTTTCACCGTGTTAGCCAGGATGGTCTCGATCTCCTGACCTCGTGATCCGCCCGTCTCAGCCTCCCAAAGTGCTGGGATTACAGGCTTGAGCCACCGCGCCTGGCCGAAAAATTGTTCACTTTTTTAAAAAAGGACACTTTTTTATTAGAATGTTTTCCTACAATATATTTTTATTAGAAAATACCCAAATAACAAAATATCTATTACTTAATTTAATATAATTTTATATTCTAAATTATGATGAATTTTTCTACAATTATCCCATTACAGTTACCTATTTACTTTATTTTAAACATTTACTTATTTTAGTTATGAAAACTGCAATAGTCATGATTTAAAGTTATGAAAACACCATTGCAAAATTATAACTGGGACAGTGACCTAACTGACTCCATCTTGCTTCTAACCTCCAAGCTGTCCTTGTTCATTCCTGAGCTCAGGCCAAACTAACTTTGGGAGGAACTTAGTTTATAGTTTAGCTTTGAAACAAAGATAACAGTCCCTTCCCAAA
The DNA here is from genome assembly GCF_024542745.1 of Macaca thibetana thibetana. Lineage (NCBI taxonomy): Eukaryota > Metazoa > Chordata > Mammalia > Primates > Cercopithecidae > Macaca > Macaca thibetana. The sequence continues at coordinate 19,978,331 of NC_065594.1, forward strand.
ACAAACTTTACTGCCTGTGGACTAGACTGCCTAAAGCCACAAGATTAGAAGTTATGGTAATCTTATTAAATTTAAGATGTAGCTATTTTCATTAAACCAATATCAATGTCTTATTTATTAAAAATGACATAAGCAAAGTTTATTCTGTCTTGGGCTGGGTTTATAGTTTTGTAACCCCTATGCCAAATTTTGAAACTTTACAGTATTTGCTTAGGATAATTATGAAATTTATTGATTAATAAATGCAAACAAAAATTTATGTTGGCAATTTTTAAGACATTTCTAATATCACTTTACCAATAATTTTAAAGCTAGCTTATTTATTAGAGATTTTACTTAAGTTATGTAAACTTGAAAAAGCATTTGACTAGTCTTTTTTCCTGATTAAAGTATTTGATTCACATATTTTTATTTTCTTAATTAATTAGAGCTCTTTTGGATATTTTCAGTAGTGAAACATTGTGTACATAACACATAAATACATAGACATATAAGGGATGCTGATAGAAGTACATCTTACAGATTCATAAACAGCTATTTTTCCTGTCTTATACTTTCAAATTCTTGCTAACCTGTCTCACTACCCTAGGCAGTTGTTAGCTAAATAGCTTTAAATTTGCATATTAAAGGAAACAACTTAGGTGAAAATCAAATAGCAAAATTTACATGATAAGGTACAGAGAGAAAAAGTCTGGTATGCTAGAGAAAAAATGAATTTAATTGCTAATTAAACATAAAACTATAGAAATTATAAAGGCCTTTATGATTTTTTATTTTTTAATTTAATTTACTTTTTTTTGAGATGAAGTTTCACTCTTGTTGCCCAGGTTGGAGTACAATTGCGTGATCTCAGCTCACTGTAACCTCCACCTTCTGGGTTCAAGCTATTCTTCTGCCTGAGCCTCTCAAGTAGCTGGGATTACAGGCATGCGCCACCATGCTTGGCTAATTTTTTGTATTTTTAGTAGAGATGGGGTTTCACCATGTTGGCCAGGCTGGTCTCGAACTCCTGATGTCAGGTCATCCACCCGCCTTGGCCTCCCAAAGTGCTGGGATTACAGGCCTGAGCCACTGTGCCCAGCCTAAAGACCTTTTAAATACACACACACACACACACACACACACACACATCATATAGCTTTTACTTCAAAACTTTGGACATGAGATAAATACAAATTCACTGGCTTGCAAAAAACCTGTTGGATCCAAATAATGCTTTTTATCTTAACAGACAAATAACAGCAGATTTAAAGCAGGCAGAAAAGAAAATATAAAGGAGAACTTAGGAACTCTAGAGTTTGCAGGTTGACTTTAGGGCTCTTTTTCCTTAATGTAAATGTGCACAAAGACCATAATTACTTCCATTTTACATAAACTCTGGCAAGTACAGATGCCATGAAACCTATAGAATGCTCAAAAGGGGGTCATTCTCCTTGCTTTCTCCTTATTCATAGATATTTGTTTCCCACTTTTTTTCTTAAAAGGAGGAACAGAGCTGTGGCCTAGGGTTTTTGTGTAGTGGATTGATGTGTGCTGCTTGTGGGCAGGACAACACAGTGTGTCACCACTGAGCCATTTCCACCTTCTTTCATGTTTTAGTTTCTCTCTCCAGAGGTCTCTGACCTCTGAGAGGGCTTAAAACACTTGGTGATCAACCCTTACATATGTGTTTCCTGGACGAGCCTTTTTAAAAACTAATTTTTGTTTGGGATTTTCCAGTAGGGTCACTGCACATCACAGGGGTCAACCCCCCAGACACTCCCACAAAGCCCTTGGTCACCCAGGGGTGCCTTTCTGCTGGAAGGAGCAAAAGCCCTTTCTCTTTGGAACCGAGAAAACTCAGTCTCCTGTTAACCTGTTAAAACAACCATTCATTTCCTCATGCAAATACGCACAGACAAGCTGAATTGAGATCAACTTGGGGAGAAAAAGGAATAGAGAAGACCCTTTAGAAAGCAGCTCTGAACTAGAATCAGGATCCTTAAACAACAACTTCCTAGGAAAGAAAAAAAAAAACAGCCAAGACCACTTCCAGTAAACTGTGCTCAACCACTCCTAACTTTGTAGCTCTCATCTCCCATTACACACACCAAGGTCAAATCCTTTCACAGTGCAAAGTAATCTGTGGTACCCCCAAAGCCAAAGAGATCAGTTCATGTAATACAGAAAAACAGATCTTTAGACCTAAGAACAATCTGCTCATGACTCTTGAAACTTTACAAAGAAAACAGAACACCATAAAAAGGGTCAGTGGTGCCTTTGTTCTGAATTCTTTACAGGGATTCAAGTCATTAAAAGCCTTCTTTAGATTTTTTTGGTACTGCAGATGGCAAAGGGGAAAGGAGGTATAGGGTGGAAGAAAAGTAAATGAAAGAATATTTGTTTGTTTGTTTTTTAAGATAGGAAGCAAACACAGAAACCAAGTGCATGATTTTTTGGTTTTTGTTTTTCCTCTTTTGCAGCTGTGAGGAATTTTAGTCAAATTAGAGAGATTTTATTACCCATAACTTGGAATTCTCACTCAGAATTGACCAAGTGAGGTAGAGTTGGTCAACTCTGATGAGAGAAAGACTGTAACAAACAACAACAACAAAACCCAACAATATGATCACTGAGCACTCTAATGGTAAGGAGAAATTAAGACGAGCTTATTGTTAAACTTCAGTCAAGACAAAATCCTAATTCAGCTACTTACCTAGGGATGGGTCTCAGGCTAAAGACTGCCTTCTACCATCCTAGAAGGAGGAAAAACACTTGACCTCATCTTCCCTGCTGGGTGCGAGTTCAAACTGCATAAAGAATTTGCTTACCTTCCATCATCATGGAAGCAGAAAATTTCGCCTTCCTTGTTGGAAGCAAGTAAAATGCCAAAAACGGGTGGGGGGGGGGGGTCTTGGTAGTTGCACGGCAAAATAAACTTTAGATCTTGACCAAATTTTGGGAGATCAGGGATTTTCTGGAGGGGGTGCTCCCAGACCTCAGCAAATTGTCCCATGGATTTGAGCCATAAAGTTAGCTCATGCTGGTACCAACCACCAACAGGAAATTTGTCAAAGGTTAGAGGCATCTTCACTCAGAATCCCTGCATGGTTACCAAAATGTGAACCCCAAATATCTGAGACAGGTCTCAGTTAATTTAGAAAGTTTATTTTGCCAAGATTGAGGACGTGCACCTGTGATACAGGCTGAGGAGGTCCTGATGACAAGTGACTAAGGTGATCAGAGCATAGTTTGGTTTTATACAATTTAGGGAGACATGAGACATCAATCAATGTATGTAAGAGAAGCTGGTGATGCCTGTAATCCCAGCACTTTGGGAGGCCGAGGCAGGCGGATCACCTGAGGCCAGGAGTTCAAGATCAGACTGATCAACATGGAGAAACCCCATCTCTACTAAAAATACAAAATTAGCTGAGCATGGTGGCACATGCCTGTAATCCCAGCTACTTGGGAGATTGAGGCAGGAGAATCACTTGAATCCGGGAGGCGGAGGTTGCAGTGAGCCAAGATCGTGTCATTGCACTCCAGCCTGGGCAACAAGAGCAAAACTCCATCTCAAAAAAAAAAAAAAAAAAAAAATATATATATATATATATACACACACATATATATATATATATATGTAAGATGAACATTGATTTGGTCTGGTAAGGTGGGACAATTCAAAGCAAAGGTGGGACAATGCCAAGCTGGGAGAGAGCTTTCAGGTCATAGGTAGATAAGAGACAAATGGTTGCATTCCTTCAGTTTGTGATTAGCCTCTCCAAAGGAGGCAATCAGATATCCATTTGTCTTAGTGAGTCCACGGGTGATTTTGAATAGAACAGGAGGCAGGTTTGCTCTAAGCAGTTCCCAGTTGACTTTTCCCTTTAGCTTAGTGATTTGGGGACCCCAAGATTTATTTTACTTTCACAGGAACAATGGGGATACATACAAACGGTCACTATCTGGTGCTATGTGACTTTTGGTTACAAGGAAGTAGGCTAAAGTACTGCTGGATTAATGGTTAATTATAACTATGTTTCTGTCCAGAATTCTTGTTAACACTGTGAGGTGACTTTAATGACATCCTCCAAGAGCCTCACGTTTCAGCTCAAGAGGATGACTTATTTCCTGAAAACACACTTTCAAACTTATTTTTTTGTTCATACTGCTGAAGCATGCTTTAAAAAGGTAAACTTATGACCCTTGTACAAATATGAAGTTGAACATGTGCCAAAATGATTAATTTATTAATAAATCAGAAAACCGGTAGATTTTATAACTGGTTAAAGAAAATGCTGCCGGGCGCGGTGGCTCAAGCCTGTAATCCCAGCACTTTGGGAGGCTGAGACGGGCGGATCACGAGGTCAGGAGATCGAGACCATCCTGGCTAACACGGTGAAACCCCGTCTCTACTAAAAATACAAAAAAAACTAGCCGGGCGAGGTGGCGGGCGCCTGTAGTCCCAGCTACTCAGGAGGCTGAGGCAGGAGAATGGCATAAACCTGGGAGGTGGAGCTTGCAGTGAGCTGAGATCCAGCCACTGCACTCCAACCTGGGCGACAGAGCGAGACTCCGTCTCAAAAAAAAAAAAAAAAAAATGCCAAGACACATAAGTACACCATAAGGAATTCTGAAACAAATCTGTTAAACCCCTTTCCTGTTTGCCCTGAGAATACTTGCTGGCGGTGCTTGCAGCTGGAATGTTTACCCCGCAATATTTTTGACATGAAATATCTTGATTTTATTATTATTATTACTATTATTATTTTTTGAGACACAGTTTCACTCTGCTGCCTGTTTTCAAGTGATTCTCGTGCCTCACCCTCCCGAGTAGCTGGGATTACAGGCACGCTGCACCACACCTGTCTAATTTTTGTATTATTAGTAGAGACAGGATTTCACTGTTTTGACCAGGATGGTCTCAAACTCCTGACCTCAAGTGATTCGCCCACCTTGGCCTCCCAAAGTGCTGGGATTACAGGCATGAGCCTCCACGCCCAGCCTATTATTATTTTCATATCACTCTAGTGTACTGACTTTAGAAACAAAAAGCATCATTTTATTATAGCATTCTGTTTTTAGTAGTGGTACTTCCATTTACAAAATATAGTAATTCTTGATTACTGAAAATGTCAAATCCTAGAAAACATAGCATTCCTGTGCAAGATGTTAACATTGTTCTCAAACAGTTGTTGGCTGAAGATTCATTTGATGAATTAGGTATTTCCAAATTAGTTGATTCTGATGATTCAGACAATTCTGATGTTAGTTCTGTTTAGAAATAACTCCAATCACATTTTTTTTTTATAGACGCAGTCTCACTCTGTTGCCCAGGTTGGAGTGCAGTGGCATGATCTCAGCTCACCACAAGCTCTGCCTCTTGGGTTCAGGCCATTCTCCTGCCTCAGCCTCCCGAGTAGCTGGGACTACAGGCACCCGCCACCATACCCAGCTAATTTTTTGTATTTTTAGTAGAGACGGGGTTTCACCGTGTTAGCCAGGATGGTCTTGACCTCCTGACCTCATGATCTACCCACCTCGGCCTCCCAGAGTGCTGGGATTACAGGCATGAGCCACAGCACCCAGTTTTTTTTTTTTTTTTTTCAGACGGAGTTTTTGCTCTGTTGCCCAGGCTGGAGTGCAACGGCATGATCTTGGTTCTCCACAACCTCTGTTTCCCAGGTTCAAACAATTCTCTGTCCTCAGCCTCTGGAGTAGCTGGGATTACAGGTATGTGTCACCATGCCTAGCTAATTTTTGTACTTTTAGTAGAGACAGGGTTTCACCATGTTGGCCAGGCTGGTCTCAAACTCCTGACCTCAGGTGATCTGCTAACCTCAGCCTCCCAAAGTGCTGGAATTACAGGCGTGAACCACTGCACCCAGCCTAAGAACAGTTTTTATGTTTTATTTTCACATTGAAAATCAGTCAGATTTTCTCCAGGCTCAAAGAGCATATTTATGTCAAATTAAATGAGCGTTAGCTGCACTTTTTATTTTTCCTCAATGGGAAAAGGGTTAAATAATGAACAACTGCAAAGCCATAATCACTTGCCCCTCCATTGTACACAGTTTGCATTTTTTTTTTTTTTTTTTGAGACAGAGTTTCGCTCTGTCACCCAGGCTCGAGTGCAGTGGACCACAAGTTTCGCCTTCCAGGTTCACGCCATTCTCCTGCCTCAGCCACCCAAGTAGCTGGGACTACAGGCACCCACCACCACGCCCGGCTAATTTTTTGTATTTTTAGTAGAGATGGGGTTTCACAGTGTTTGCCAGGATGGTCTCGATCTCCTGACCTCATGATCCGCCTGCCTTGGCCTCCCAAAGTGCTGGGATTATAGGTGTGAGCCACTGTGCCCGGCCAATCTTTCACCCATTTCAAAGTCTTTAACAATTTTTCTTGACATTACTAATTCCTCTGCCTAGATTGTAAGTCACTAAAATTATCTTCATCAAATCAGTTCCTTTTTTTTTTTAAGATGGTGTTTCACTCTGTCGCCCATGTTAGGCAGGAATCTAGACCCAACATGGCGGTATCACCCGGCATGGCAGGCCCTTTGTTAGGACTTCCCGCCCTTCACTTCCTGCTAAGACTCTCAGGGCGTGAAAAAAGCTCACGCCTGATAAAAAACCCCCGCTCTGCGCAAGCTCCTGGACACATCATTCCTCAGAAATCGAAACCTAACTCAGGAAAACTGAAACCTATAAACCCCGCCTACCTCGCCCTATAAAAGCCCCCCCCCATACCCACCCCGAGCGTGACTTCCTTGGTCCTCCTCCTAGGGGACTGGTGAACCTCGCCTGTGAGCCCAATAAAGACTACCTCTGTTCTCATCTGCCTCGTAAGACTTTGCTTGTCTCCCTATTACATTATATTAGTGCGGAAACCCGGGAGGAGACCCCTCCCTGGACCCCTGCCGGTTCGGGCAGGCTCTCCTCTCCCGGAGCCAGGACCTCCTCTCCCAGCCGGGAGCCCTTTCACCAAATCCAAGACTCAATTAGATCACTGCTGGGTTAGTTTTCCCCCGTCCTGCAGGCTCCAGGAGTCCCTGCCCGAAAACACAGCCACGTCAGGGCTTCCCCCGTCCGTCACTTGTGACCTCGGCACTGGGGACTAGGAGTCGTCCAACCTCCCCAGAAGCCACCATACCCCGCACTCCACGTGGCACTGGGAGGATGCTCCCGTTGCCTCTGGACTGCCTGCCTCAGGATCATGGGGGCCGCCCAGTCCGAACCAGACCGAAAATCCCCTCTGGGGTGCCTCTTGGCTAATTTTCAGACTTTAGGTCTCAGCCAAGACCTAAAACGAAAGCGGCTTATTTTCTTCTGCAGTGGCATGGCCACAGTATAAATTAGATAATCAGTCTCAGTGGCCTGCAGAGGGCACTCTAGACTTTAACATCCTCACAGACCTGACCAATTTCTGAAAGAGACTAGGCAAATGGTCTGAGGTAGCCTACCTTCAGGCTGTTTGGGACTTGCGCTCCCACCCAGACCTCTGTGCCCAACGTTTGTTGGCCCAGGTCTTGCTCGCGAAATCCACTCCCTCAAGCAAGGAGAAGGATGATTCTTCCTCTTTGTCTGAGCCCCTTATACTCTTTCCCTGCCCCCACTTCGGTCCCGTGCTCAACCTCCCCCTTACCCTGACCCGTCCTCGTCTCCGTCCTCGTTGGCGCCACCCCTTCCCTCCACTCCTCCTGTGTCCCCACTAAACCTGACGGGCCCTGTCTCTCCTATCTCCACCTCCTCCTCGCCTGTCTCAGCCCGTACCCGGTCCAGGACTGACCTCCTGTGCCCCTTGCGGGAAGTGGCAGGCGCCAAAGGAATAGTCTGGGTCCATGTGCCATTTTCGCTGGCAGACCTGTCTAAGACTGAAGAGGGTGCAGGCTCTTTCTCGGCCAACCCCACTCTGTATATCAAAGAGTTCACATACTTATGCCAGGCATATGACTTCACCTGGCATGATCTCCATGTCGTTATGACCTCAACCCTGTCCCCTGAGGAATGGGAGTGTATCCTAGCAGCAGCCAGGCAGCATGCTGACCAGGTTCATTTAACTGACCCCGCCATGCCAGTTGGCACTGAGGCGGTGCCCTCGGCCGAGCCCGGCTGGGACTACCAGGTTGGGCAGGCAGGCCACCGCCTCCGAGACATGATGGTCCAGTGCCTTCTTGCCAGCGTGCAAGTAGCCTCCAATAAGTCAGTCAACTTTGATAAATTAAAGGAGGTAGTCCAAGGCTCAGATGAGAATCCGGCCGTTTTTCTTAACCGACTGACTGAGGCACTCACTCAGTACACCTGCCTTGACCCTACATCCCCTGCAGGAGGAACTATCTTGGCTATGTACTTTATTTCTCAGTCGGCTCCGGATATCCATAAAAAATTAAAAAAGGTGGAGGACGGCCCTCAAACTTCCATCCAGGATTTAGTCAAACTGGCCTTCAAGGTCTACAACTCCAGGGAGGAAGCAGCTGAGGCCCAGTGACAGGCCAGGCTAAAACAGAAGGCACAACTCCAAACCCAGGCCTTGGTAGCCGCCCTGAGGCCGGCCAGCTCCAGGAGCTCTCAGAGAGGAGGTACTCCCCAAGCGCCACCTGGTGCCTGCTTCAAGTGCGGCAATGATGGCCACTGGGCCAAGCAGTGCCCCAACCCTAAGAAGCCAACTCGCCCCTGTCCAAGCTGTCGGTAGATGGGCCACTGGAAGTCAGACTGCCCCAACCTGAGGACGGTTGCTATGCCTCCACGTGATGACCCTCCTCCAGGTGCTGGAGGCGTCTTCCAGCTCCTCAACACTGATGAAGATTGAAGAGGCCCAGACTCGGGAACCCCTCTTACTCTCGCCGAGCCCAGGGTTATGCTCCAGATAGCGGGTAAGTCCATATCCTTCCTTATGGACACGGGGGCTACCTACTCTGTTTTGCCTTCCTTCAGTGGCCCCAGCCATCCCTCCACTGTCACGGTCATGGGAATTGATAGCACTACCTCCACCTACCGCCAGACTCCTCCTCCGTCTTGCCGCCTGGATGGCTCCCTTTTCTCGCACTCATTTCTCATCATTCCTTTGTGCCCAGTCCCTTTGTTAGGATGAGACCTCCTCTCCAAGCTAGGGGCCTCAGTTCACTTCCGGCCCAACCCCTCCCTGCACCTCACGCTCCTCTTTCCCCTCCTCTCACCTGATAAACCCCGCCAGGCTGACACCCCACTCCCGTTTCTGGTCCCCATTAACCCTAAGGTGTGGGACACCTCCACCCCGATCATTGCCCAGCACCATACTCCAGTCCACATCCAGCTGAAGGACCCCTCTAAGTTTCCCCTGGACCCCAGTTCCCCATCTCCCTTGAGCACCGACAAGGACTGAAACCCATCATCACGCACCTGCTCCAGCAGCACATTCTAGTCCCTGCCAACTCACCATGCAATACTCCTATCCTGCCTGTACGGAAAAGCTCCAGGGCCTACCGCCTTGTGCAGGATCTACGCCTCATCAATGAGGCAGTAGTCCCCACCTTTCCAGTTGTTCCTAACCCATATACACTTCTCTCATGCATTCCCCCTGATACCACCCATTTTACTGTCCTTGACCTAAAGGATGCCTTCTTCACCATTCCCCTACATCCCGACTGTCACTTTCTGTTTGCCTTTACATGGGAAGATCCAGACACTCATATTTCTTCCCAGCTGACTTGGACTGTTTTGCCTCAAGCGTTCCGAGATAGCCCCCATTTTTTCAGACAGGCACTGGCACAGGATGTTAGCCTCTGTCCCCTTACCTGCAGCACACTATTGCAATATGTAGATGACTTATTACTATGTAGTCCCTCCTGGGAGAGCTCCCTTGCAGATACTGCTAACACTTTTAAATTTTCTTGGCGACCGAGGTTATCAGGTTACCCTGGCTAAGGCTCAGCTTTGCACCCCTTCTGTCATCTACCTAGGCATACTCCTCACACCCACTACAAAAAGCCTCACGGCAGATAGAATAAGCCTCAGTGAAACTCTCCAGCCTCCTCAGGATGCGGAAGAGATCTTTTTTTTTTCTGAGATGGAGTCTTGCTCTGTCACCCCGACTGGAGTGCGGTGGCGGTTCAATCTCAGCTCACTGAACCCTCTGCCTCCCAGGTTCAAGTGATTCTCCTGCCTCAGTCTCCCAGGTAGCTGGGGTTATAGGCATGTGCCACCACGCCCAGCTAATTTTTGTATTTTTAGTAGAGATGGGGTTTTGCCATATTGGCCAGGCTGGTCTTGAACTCCTGCTCAGGTGATCCACCCACCTTGGCCTCTCAAAGTGCTAGGATTACAGGCATGAGCCACTGCGCCTGGCCAAAAAGTGGATTTTATATGACAACTGGTGACAGTCAGTTCAGTGGTTGGACTGAGAAGAAGCTCCAAAGCACTTCTCAAAGTCAAACTTGCACCAAAAAAAGGTCATGGTCACTGTTTGATGGTCTGCTGCCAATCTGATCCATGACAGCTTTCTGAATCCCTGTGAAACTATTACATCTGAGAAGTATGCTCAGCAAATCAGTGAGATCCACTGAAAACTGCAAAGCCTGCAGCCGGCATTGGTCAACAAAAAGGGCCCAATTCTTCTCCATGACAACACCCAACCACACGTTGCACAACCAATGCTTCAAAAGTTGAACAAATTGGGCTATGAAGTTTTGCCTCATCTGCCATATTCACCTGACCTCCCGCCAACTGACTATCTCTTCTTCAAGCATCTCAACAACTTTTTGCAGGGAAAACGCTTCCATAACTAGCAGGATGCAGAAAATGCTTTCCAAGAGTTTGTTGAATCCTGAAGCACAGATTTTTATGCTACAGGAAGAAACAAACTTATTTCTCATTGGCAAAAATGTATTGATTGTAATGGTTCTTTTTTTTTTTTGATACGGAGTTTCACTTTGTCACCCAGGCTGGAGTGCAGTGGAGCAATCTCGGCTCACTGCAACCTCAGCCTCCTGGGTTCAAGTGATTCTCCTGCCCCAGCCTCCCGAGTAGCTGGGACTACAGGCGCATACCCCAGTGCCTAGCTAATTTTTGTATTTTTAGTAGAGATGGGTGTTTCACCATGTTGGCCAGGCTGGTCTCGAACTCCTTACCTCATGATCTGCCCGCCTTGGCCTCCCAAAGTGCTGGGATTACAGGTGTGAGCCACTGCGCCTGGCCTGTAATGGTTCTTATTTTGATTAATACAGATATATTTGAGCCTAGCTATAATGATTTAAAATTCACTCTCCAAAACCACAATTACGTTTGCACCAACCTGTAAAAGAAATTTTGAAAAAAAGTTGCGTCTATTCAACAGGTAAATAAAAGGATACCAGAAACTATTTTTCTTTTCTTTCTCTTTGAGATAGGGTCTTGCTCTGTTGTCCAGGCTGGAGTACAGTGTCATGATTACAGCTCACTGTCACCTTGCTCTCCCAGGCCCAAGTGATCTTCCCACCTCGGCCTCCAGAGTAGCTGGAACTATAGGCACGCGCCACCACTCCTGGCTAATTTTTGTATTTTTAGCAGAGACGGGGTTTTGTCATGTTGCCTGGGGAGGTCTTGGACTCCCAGGCTCAAGTGATCTACCCGCCACAGCCTCCCAAAGTGCTGGAATTACAGGTGCGCTGCTGCACCAGGTCAGCCTGAAACTATTTCTAAATTGAAAAAGATGTAGCAACTTTCTCCCTGTCCCCTCCAACTGCTTCTCCCTATCCTTCTGGCTACTTCCCCACCCCCACTCCCTTATTTGAACTCATTCCTTTCTGCTTGTTCCTTTGGTGCTCATATATCTCTTAGGTAGAGACTTTTGGAATTTCACAATGCATACATTTATTTCTCTCAAAAGAGGGAAAGGTATTTAAATGTAGAACAGATATGCAAACAGAACAGCTACAGAACAAGAATAAAACTCCTGAGATTGTTAAAATACAGATCCAACAAATTTTTTCTAAACTGGGACTGATAAATGCCACTTATGATTTCCTGCAACCTTTCCTGGACCTTTTGTGATCTTAGTCTTTCACTGACAATGGTAAAATATATTCAGCCGCCCCCATTAAAATGGAACACTTAATTGAAAAATTAGAAATCTAAAAGAGAAAGAACTATATAAGTGTTTATAAAAGTTAGGCTTTTAGATCAAAGAGATCAAAATCTTGAGCTTGGAGCAATAATATAAGGAATCTCTGTTCAATACAAAAGTTTTACTTTTTCTGCTATGCAGAGACCAACAACAACAACAAAAAACCCAAAAAAACAAAAAACAACAACCAAAAAAAGCTGAAAGGGGAGAGGGAGAGAGAGAGAGAGCGAGAGAGAGAGAGAGAGAGAGAGAGAGAGAGAGAGAGAGAAACTGCTTTAATCTTTCCCATCCACATTTGTTAATCAAGCAAACCAGACTGGTAAATGAAAGATAGATGTGTTACTAATTCAAGGATAATTGGGGATTTTATTTTTCTTATTCAATTCAGCCAGTCCTAGCCAAAATGTAAATATTAAAAATGTAACCTTGGCTGGGCGCAGTGGCTCACTTCTGTAATCCCAGCACTTTGGGAGGCCAAGGTGGGAGGATCATGAAGTCAGGAGATCAAGACCATCCTGGCTAACACGCTGAAACCCCATCTCTACTAAAAATACAAAAAATTAGCTGGGCATGGTGGCAGGCACCTGTAGTCCCAGCTACTCGGGAGGCTGAGGCAGGAGAATGGCGTGAACCCAGGAGGCGGAGCTTGCAGTGAGCCAAGATCACACCACTGCACTCCAGCCTGGGCGACAGAGTGAGACTCTGCCTCAAAAAAAAAAAAAAAAAAAAGACAAAAAAATTAAACTTAAACTCATTTGAAACTGAAAAAAAGGGTAAAATTGATTTTACAAAAATCAAACTTCCGGCCAGGCGTAGTGGCTCATGCCTTTCTAGCACTTTGCGAAGCAAAGACATGAGGATCATTTGAGGCAGGGAGTTCAAGACAAGTCAGGGTAACATAGTGAGACCCTCATCTCAATGAAAATAAAAACAAAAATAAATTAGCCAGGTGTGGTGGCATGCGCCTGTAGCACTAGGTACTTGGGAGGAGGCTGAGGTGGGAGAATTGGTTGAGCCCAGTAGTTCAGGGCTGCAGTGAGCTATGATGATGCCACAGCACTCCAGCCTGGGTGCCAGAGTGAGAGACACTATCACCAAAAAACTAAAATCAAACTGCCACAAAAACTTACTTGCCTGAAATTTTGGTCCACAGTCTTCATTAGATTATCTGTAAGGGCAATCAGATTCCAATTTTGTCAGAAATATAATTTAGATCCAATTGTCTTTTATGAGCCAATGAGTTTTTATTACTATCTCATGACTAAAATTCTAAAATGAAAGTTGTGAAATCTTTGTGTGTGTGTGTGTGTGTTTAGATGTATTTATACATATATACATGTATTATATATTGTGTCTACATGGTAAAATCTGGCATAGTTGACCAGAAATCTCTTAAGGAGAAATGAATGCTCATATAAAATATATAGTAATTAACCCTCATGGCTTTTAGTTTATGTGAAATGAGTAAAGCATTAATAAATAAGATGATTTTAAAATTATTGGTAAAATAAAACTAGAAATGTCTTCAGAATTGTCAGCATACACTTTGCCTGGGTTTACTGGTCAGTTTTATATCTTTCTCTGTTAGATATCTGAAGCTGTCATGGTTTAACACAAAGGTTATAAAAGTATAAACAGCCTAAAACAGAATGATCTTTGTGTAATTTTGTGATAAGACTAATTTAATGTTGTTGATTTAATGAAAACAGCCATATCTTCTGGCTTATCAGCAAAATACCGATATACTTAACTTTAAGGTTTGTATTTAAGTGAACACCTGATAGTCACAGGCTATAAAAATGGATAACAAGGAAATAATTTGATACCATAACTAACTTTGTCTAATATTTCAGTTTTCAGAAATCATCTAGGTTATCTGCTAAAATAAATGAATTAGGTAAATGAAATAAATTTCCATAAATGAACTTTTAATGTAATTTGATATCTTAAAGTTGTATTGAATTAATATATACTAATTAAATCTGGGTCATTATCAAATAAGATTTTAAAATTATGTTATAGGGAAACATGTTTCTAAAAATTACAAAATGATTCTCATGATAAGTATTGATATATTGAAAATGAACCAGGTAGGTAAAAAAAGAAAAGAAATTAAAAGTAAAATACTGATATGTGACAGACAATTCAAGATCTTGCTTCCTAGGTTTCACTAAATTTAAGAGTTAAAAAATTGTAATCAATATATAGAATTCTGTATACAAAGAGTGCATATATATTCAAAATGTATTTTTGATAGAAACAAATTATAAGAAAGTCACAAAGTGGCTGGGCAAGGTGGCTTGTAATCCCAGCACTTTGGGAGGCCGAGGCAGGTGGATCACGAGGTCAAGAGATTGAGACCATCCTGGCCAACATGGTGAAACCCCATCTCTATTAAAAATACAAAAATTAGCTGGGCATGGTGGTGCGTGCCTGTAATCCCAGCTACTGGGGAGGCTGAGGCAGGAGAATTGCTTGAACCTGGGAGGTAGAGATTGCAGTGAGCTGAGATTGTACCACTGCACTCCAGCCTGGCAACAGAGTGAGACTCCATCTCACAAAAAAAAAAAAAAAAAAAAAAAAAAAAGAAAAAAAAAAAGAAAGAAAGGGATAAAGTTGTGTTCTTTATTGAGAAAAAAATAATTTTGTCTAATTTGTAGGTTAAACATTGTTTCAAAATATAGAAGAGACAGGAAAGAACCAGTTAAGTAGGAGAGTGATATGTGAAGAAAGTATAGATATGAAGATGTGTTTTTGGTAAGAAAGGTTAAAAAGAAAAGATAATAATTTTACATGAGAAAAAACTTTATATGATAAATTTGTGTCATAAAGTAAAATTTAAGAGAGCAAAAGTAAAGGACAAAGCAGAAATTCCAAGCATATTGTCAATGGTACATACTGTCAGAGTACTTTGTGATAAGGTTTGTGAAAAGAAAATTTATGAAAGAAAATTTGCATTTGATCAAGTTGGCTATAATTAAAAGGAAATTACTTATAAGTCTTTCTAAAGATTGAGCTTTGATATTAAATTATACTAATACAAAACTAAAATTTTGGTTCCCTGTGTTAGAATAACAAGTTTTTCATCAAGTATCGATTTGCTTTCAGTAAAATTCAGAGGTTCTGAATTTTTAATTCTGAAATCTGTATCTTTTTAAAACTTTTCAGACTTGTATCTCAGAAGTTCAACTTTTACTGTACCTTGCTGCATGTGACTTGCAGGTCACATGTCATTGCCTTCTGTTTTTTTATCCCTGGGAAAGGTACATCTTTTTGCTTGGCTGGGGTGGTAACTTTCTCCTTCGGTGTTTTTATCAATTCCTGTAACCTTTGTTCTGGTTCTAACACTGATGTTATGGCCTAACACTGAAATGCTTTATCTTGAAGATGTAGAAAAGCAATGTTTTCCTTCAGTATACCTTGATTCTGTACTCTTGGGTTTTCTTTATAACCAGGAAACATTCATGTTGTTACTAAGAGTCCCTACTTTGTGTCCCTACTCAAGGTACTAGTTTTCTTGTTTACATTTCTCCATAATAAATTGTACATCATAATCTTGGACAAACTCTTCCTCTGTCTGCTTAAATTCAAGTACCTTTTTCATCAGGTTTGACTTCCAGGTTATCTAACTGGGCTTCTCATGAGAAAAAGCAATTACACAACAGAAGATTTTTCTTTTCCTTTTTGGTAACAGATCTGAAAAAAAAGAAAGATTTTACATTTTATCAAGATAATCCTTGTGTTGTCTTTATTAGGATTTTGGTTACTTAGGAAAACTGAGCTTTAAATGGACTAAGGTTTTCAAAATCATGTAACTTCTATATAGCTTTTGAAGTTTTATGATTATCACTCTGGTTAAATGAATAACTATTATTTAACAGTGACCTGTGATTCTGTTTTGTTTTTCAGATTTTTGTTTTTGTTTTTGTTTTGAGACAGGATCTTGCTCTGTTGCCTAGGCTGGAGTGCAGTTGTGTGATCGTAGTTCACTGTAAACTAGGCTCAAGTGATCCTCCCATCTCAGCCTCCTGAATAGCTGGGACTACTGATGCATGCCAGAACATCCAGCTAATTAAATTTTTTTTTTCATTTTTTGTTTTAGAGATAAGGTCTTTCTCTGTTGCCCAAACTGGAATGAAGTGGTGCAATCACAACTTGTTGCAATTTTGAACTCTGGGGCTCAAGCAATCCTTGGTCTCCTGAGTAGCTAGGACTACAGGTGTATGTCACCATAACCAGTTCATTTTTCATTTTTATTTGTAGATACCAAGTCTTCATATGTTGCCCAGGCTGGTCTTGAACTTATGGCCTCAAGCAATCATCTGCCTTGACCTCTCAACGCACTGGGACTACAGGTTTGAGCTACCATGCTGTAAAACTTTTCATGGAGATGAGATTTTGCTAATGTAGCCCAGGCTGGTCTTAAACACCCGGCCTCAAGCAATCCTCCCACCTCAGCCTCCCAAAGCACTGGGATTACTGGCCTGAGCCACTGTACCCAGCCCATGATTCTCTTTTGATCAAA
This sequence comes from Macaca thibetana thibetana, assembly GCF_024542745.1. Lineage (NCBI taxonomy): Eukaryota > Metazoa > Chordata > Mammalia > Primates > Cercopithecidae > Macaca > Macaca thibetana. The sequence continues at coordinate 19,994,916 of NC_065594.1, forward strand.
TGTTTCAAATCTTTTGATGTCTTTGGCAGATTTCACCAGGATTGAAATTCTAAAGTATGTTTTTTTGGCTTAAAATTAACTTTGGGATATTCTAGTTGGGCCTCTGGAAACATCAAAGAATGTATCTCTTATTTTGTAGAGATATTAAATTATTTGGTAAATTGTATGGTAGGCATTGTCAAATAATAGTATTAGATCTTCTCTCAGTTACATTTATGGGTATGTTATTGATATAAGTGTTTCCAAAATCATACAAATTAATAAAAATATAATATTTTATCAGTCATAATGTTTTTATGATTTTTGATTGCTATGTTCAAGTTACATTTGTATGAATATGTTATTAATTTAAATATTCTAAAAAGTATATAAAAGTTATAAAATTCTGATGATCTGATGTAACATTATCAGTCATAATTCTGGTTGCATCTACTAGATATCTTAAATGCTACATGTAATAGCAATAACTAAATTTCCTGGTCAATTGGAACTTTCATCAGATTTTAATCATGCCTATTCTAAATTTTTATCATCCACAGCTGTTGTTTTGAATTCTTCTCTAAAAGCATTTGCAATCAGCTGTATTCCAAAATTGCTTTTCATGGAAAAGACTAACAAGTACTCTTGAACACTGATTTCTGATAACTTTAGGATAAATGGGCTAAATAAAAACTCCCAGAATTCTAATAAAAGACGGACTCATTCATGAGGATTGCTATGTCAACATCAAGCAGAACAAGAAATACAAGGGACTGAACTGATGGGAGCACTAAAATGATTACATAAATTTTTGTTTGAAATATTGCTGATGGTTTTTGTATCTTGTTTTCCAAAGTCAACACTTCCACAGTACATCTCACTACAAAGACATTCCCCAAGGTTAGTGGGTGACCCAAAGCCAATCAGCCCACTCTGTGATTAGCCCACTGTAGTCCTATCTTTTGGTGTTGAGTGTTCCCACAACCTCCAAGGTTTCAAACCTTCCTTTTTCTCTAAGTCCCCTGCAGTAACAACCACTCACTGCAACCACTGGCTGCCACTTCCAAAACTGCAGCTTTTGCCAATAACTTGTCACCCATTACACATACAAAAGTCAGGTTTTCTCTCACAATACGAAGTAATCCCTGGTACCCCAAAAGCCAAAGAGATCAGGTACTACTTTTAATTGCTCCTTTTTTTTTTTTTTTTGAGACTGGGTCGCGCTTTTTTACCCAGGCTGGAGTGCAGTGGCATTATCTTGGCTCACCGCAACCTCCGCCTTCCGGGTTCAAGTGGTTCTCCTGCCTCAGCCTCCTGAGTAGCTGGGATTACAGGTGTATGCCACTACGTCTGGCTAATTTTTTGTATTTTTAGTAGAGATAGGTTTTCACCATGTTGGCCAGGCTGGTCTTTAACCCCTGACCTCAGGTGATCTGCCTGCCTTGGCTTCCCAAAGTGCCGGGATTACAGGTGTGAGCCACCGTGCCCAGCCTTTAATTCCTCTTATAACTCTTATTTAACAATTTGGTTTCCTCTATGACAATATAAACTGCAATTTATAAATTAATAGGATCAGATTTCAAAAAAATTCTTGAACCTAATAATTCAATCTTATCTTTTAATTCTAAATACATTTTCCCTTTTTTTCCTTTGAGAGAAGGAGCTGTGAATATTATATAATCTACAATCCTTTTTGTAATGTCCAGGATTTTTGCAGAAATTGCAAAGCAGAGGATTAGATTGGTTTTGGAACTTACTAGGTTAGACAATTGTTTTAGTTGCAAACTCATGATCTTTTTAGCTTTTCCTCTTTGTTTGACTTTTTCTTTTTCTTCCTTAGGTAGAGTATGGAATATTTGATCAGCAAAATTAACTGGCTCATGAGTTTGAGAGGCAGTCCAACTGGGGCATTATCTCTTTGTTACAAATGCCAGTTCTTTATCTGATCCATTTACTAAGTTTTAGTTAAGGAGAACATCATTTTGGTAAGTTAGCATACGTTTATTCTGATAGGTCTGAATATTGTTTAAATGTTTTTTTTTTTTTTCACACTCTCATAGTATAACATTACAGGCTCATCAAGATTTTGTTGGTATTGTTATATTTTGTTCCAATTAATAACTTTTGGAAAACAAAGGGGATAGGATTTAGCAAAGCTTTGGCAGTATTGCAGGCCCATTCATGATCTGCTTCAGAAAATTTATGTAAGTCCTTTAAACAATTTCTCCAATTTGCCTTTGCTATCTAATCTTTGGCTTTACTTTCTGACACTAATATGCGAATCACTTGGTATAAACCAGAGAATCTGGGATTATAAGCTCAAACATTTAAATCACATTTTCTAGCAAATTCAGTGGGGTCCTGAAGAGGATCTGGGAATTTTTAAATTATGCCTTTAAGTTCTACTTTTGACCATGGTTGATATATCAAGTCAGGTTCTCCTCTAATGGACACAAGGTATTTCCAAAATGGAGCCAGAACAGCAGAATGAGGAAGAGGAGGTAAATCTGGACAAGGAATTTCTGTCAAAAGAGAAGGAGGAGGCCAGCTCACACCTGTAATCCCAGCACTTTGGGAGGCCAAGGCAGGTAGTTCACTTGAGGCCAGGAGTTTGAGACCAGCCTGGCCAACATGGTGAAACCCTGTCTCTACTAAAAAGTACAAAAATTAGTCGAGCATGATGCATGCCTGTAATCCCAGCTACTCAGGAGGCTGAGGCAGGAGATGTGATTCAACCTGAGGGTGGGAGTGTGTGTGTGGAGGTTGTAGTGAGCCGAGATCACACCACTGCACTCCAGGCTGGGCGACAGAATGAGACTCCATCTCAAAAAAAAAAAAAAAAAAAAAAAAAAAAAGTAGAAACAGGAGCTGAAGGAGGGGGAAAAATTTTAGCAGTATTTTTAAATTCAGAAATTGTTTTGTACTTTTGTCTTACTCTTGCAGAGAATTGGCTTTATCACAACCTCTTTTAGAGGTTTCTAAGTACTGTTGAAAATAGCTCCCAGTTATTTTCTTTTCTTTTAGAGCCGACTTTTACTAATGGATCATGCAGATAGACTAGTTTAGGTGTTTCAAAGGTACCCCATTTTGGCCATTGTAACTTGGGGTCATCTTGAGTAATATGAGATCCATTTTCCTAGATATTTGCATGAGGAGGTGCTGTGAGTATTAAACATGAATCCAGCTGGTGTTTCTAGTGGTGGATCTCTACTTCAGGAGGAAGACTCAGTTATAGAAGTAAGGTTGCCCAAAACTAAGACTTTCCTTTTGAATGGCCAAAAAGATCTAGCAGGAGGAATTTTGATCACTCAAGAAGAAAAGTTTAAATTTGTCAATTGAACTGAGCTTCACAATCTGGCCAGTTTTAACGACTTTCTTTTTTCAGTGATAAACTGGTATCTTCCTGACCAAAATTCTGAATGAGAGAAAAGTTTGAAAAGCTCTAAGGTATAATTCAAATAAGACCTTAATATCAGAGAAAAAGTGAAACTTACAAATCTGTGATCACCAAAATCACTAAAGAACAACAAATGAAACTCTTACCGAACAGTAGAGTTTCAATTTCAGCCCTATCAATTTAGGAATGTGTATAGGCTTAAATAATGTCTCAATCCTCAAGCAAGTCAGGAAGATTCAAACTTGAGGGGGGCCTTTCCAGGGATCATGGTTGACTCCAGAAGGTTGGATAAACTACTGGCACCAGGTCTCCAGTTGTCAGTGAAGTGACAGTGATCACTGGAGGTCTGCTTCAGGTCCCGTTTGGGTCACCAAAATGTCAACCTTAAGTAATGAGATACAGAAAATATGATTAAGCATAGAGTTTATTTGAGCTCAAAGTTTGAAGATGGCCACCCAAAAGCATAGATTCGAGTTTCCCTGAATACACACTTCTATTTGCTGTAATTACAAGTAGTTTAAACATTTTTAAAAAATAATTAGAGACAGGGTCTTGCTGGGCCTGAACTCCTGGCCTCAAGCAATCCTCCTGACTCAACTTCCCAAAGTGTTGGAATTTTAAGCATGAGCCACTGCACCCAGCCTTACCAGTGGGTTTTAAAGGAAAAAAATAAAAAAGAGGCAATTCCTAAATTGTTTACCAAGATTTTACATTAAAATGACATAAGTTATTGATTGGCTACACATTGTTCTTTGTATCACAAATTTCAGTAACATGAAGGTAATGGGCGAGGCAGCTAGTCAAGAACAAAATGCCTTTAAACAATTGACTGGGTGCAGGGGGCCATGACTGAAGCTCCGTACTCATGTCTCTCTGGGCCTGATACATTTTGCACACCTCACATAGATCGGATCGCTCTGAGCTATTTCTCTTTTTCTCAGGGATAATAGTATTTTTCTCATAGGGGTTTCATAAAGATTAAATAAGAAATAGCAAATTGCATATAGTGTCTAGTACAGAGTAAGTGTTCAATAACAGTTATGATGAAATGATTGCAGTAATTGAGAAGAGAAAGGAGAAATAGGAGAGAGGAGTAAAATTCCTTAAGAAGGTCAAGATGTATGCCCTCCTAAGCACAGGTAGTGGAATTAACTCAGCATTCATGAGGGAATAGGAAACTTTTCCCTTCACCCTTTAGGGTTCACTGAAAACTGACAAAAGGCAGATTAATAGGAGAAAAGGCATACACAATTTTATTTTCATGTAAATAGCATGGGGGAATCACAGAATGGTGACCCAACAATGCACTATTATACAGAAGCTTATGTACCTGTTTTCAGAGGGGAGAGATGTACTGATTTGGGAGGTAGGAGGCAGATGATATAGAAAGGCGAAGGACAGGTCAGGCACAGTGGCTCACGCCTGTAATCGCAGTACTTTGGGAGGCCGAGGTGGGCAGATCACCTGAAGTCAGGAGTTTGAGACCAGTCTGGCCAACAGGGTGAAACCCTGACTCTACTCAAAATACAAAAATTAGCTGGGTATGGTGGTGGGCGTCTGTAATCCCACCTACTCAGGAGGCCGAGGCAAGAGAATCGCTTGAACCCAGGAGGTGGAGGTTGCAATGAGCCGAGATCACACCACTGCACTCCAGCCTGGGCAACAGAGCGAGGTTCCATCTCAAAAAAAGAACCAGAGCTGCACAGAAACAAAGTCTGTCTTATTATGTAGATAAAGTCCCTGGGAAATCTCTTGGTGCTGCTCTCAGAAGAACAGATGAAAAGTCTGTCTGGGGGTGGGGATGACCCCCAGTCTCTTCTCTTCTCTGGTGGTTGATCTTTCCTGGTTATTTGATGAGATTCCTAGGGAGGGAGTCTTAAGACAATTGTATTCAAACTTTCTTCTTTAGATAAGAAATTCCAGAAAAAGTGTTTCTTATTTATTTTTTTATTTTTATTTTTTTGAGACGGAGTCTCCCTCCGTTGCCCAGGCTGGAGTACAGTAGCAGGATCTTGGCTCATTGCAACCTCCCTCTCCTGGGTTCAAGTGATTCTCCTGCCTCAGCCTCCCGAGTAGCTGGGATTACAGGCACCCACCACCACCATGTCTGGCTAATTTTGGTATTTTTAGTAGAGACAGGGTTTCACCATATTGGCCAGGCTGGTCTCGAACTCCTGACCTAAGGTGAGCCGCCCACCTAGGCCTCCCAAAGTGTTGGGATTACAGGTGCGAGCCCCCATGCCTGGCCAAGAGTCTTTCTTAGGGTGCTTCTGGAAACAGGATCAGAGAGACAGGAAGGTGGGAGAAGGGGCATAGAGAAAGACCTTTCTTCTCAGGCTTATTTTTGAGGATTTTCAAAAGCACTCAGCATGGCTATATTTGGGGAATCATTTCTGTGCCCCAACACAGGGAAGAAAAGGGAGAAACACACTAGATATGGATTTTTTTTTAATTTTTAGTTTTTGAGATGGGGTCTTACTTTATCACCCAGGCTGGAGTGCAGTGACACAATCATGGCTCACTGCAGCCTTGACCTCCTCGGCTCAAGTGATCCTCCCACCTCAGCCTCCCAAGTAGCTGAGACCACAGGTGTGCACCACCACGTCTGGCTAAATTATTTTTATTTTTTTTGTAGAGATGGGGCCTCCTTATATTGCCCATGCTGGTCTCAAACTCCTGGGTTCAAGTGTTCCTCCTGCTTTGGCCTCCAAAGTGTTGGGATTACAGGCGTGAGCCACTGCACCTGGCCTAGATCTAGAATCTAAAGCACTTGGCAACTTGAGAATAAGAAAGAGCAGTCAAAGTTGATTATAAAATTTTGAGGCAAGCTGGGTGTGGTTGCACCTGAGTAGTTGGAACTTGTAATTCCAGCTATTCAAGAGAGCACCTTGAGTAGGTGGAACCTGTAGTAATTCCAGCTACTCAAGAAGCTAGAATATCTATATTCCAGATAAGAAATTCCAGAAAGAGCCTTTCTTATTTATTTATATTTTTTGATTTATTTATTTTTATTTTATATGTATATATATTTGATGCTAACTACAAGAGTGGTGTCAATAACAAAAACAGAGAAGTAGTTTTCTCTATTTTTTTTGACTACTTTGATGGGAAGATAATAAATTTTATTTCAACTGTTAAAGTAGGAAATGCTTATAAGACATCCAGATGGAGATATTAAACAATGAGAATGAAGGCCAGAAGAGATCAAAAAAGGACTTGAAACTGGAGACAGATTTGAAGTCATCTACTTGGTGTTAATAATGACACTGTGGGAGCAAGATAATTTATTAATTTTGTATTGCTAGTGTATTCTGTACATGCTGGTCTTGCACATAGTAGGTGTTCAATGAACATGTTTTACTGTTGTCGTTGAAAAAGAAAACAGAATTATCTAGATAATCTACATTTAGGAGAAGAACGAGGACTTGATTGAGGACCCAAAGGATGACCAAGAAGAGGTGCAGGAGAAAACCCAGAATTCTGCAGTGTCTTGGCGATGCAAGTGTCAGAGGCATTTGAACCAGAGCTACTCGATCTTGAGTGAGGGCTAAGAAAAGTGAGGCTGGGACTTACTGGGCTGCATTCCCAGGATGGTAGGTATTCCTAGCCGCTACATTAACGGAACAGGTTAATAACGTTTACTAAACAGACCCAGACTCAGGAATGTCCTGATATCTTGAAAACAAAAGCACTCCTAATTTTGCTTTAAAGATAAATAATATCGATTCTTGTAAAATACAGTAATTAAGAAAATTAATTTTTAAATCACAAACCCTTGTAGCAGAGCAAATCTCCCCATGTTTTTTGTTGTTGTTGTTGTTGTTGTTGTTATCCTATATATAAATAAGCATTGTACCTAGGGGTGGGTGCGTTCCTCCTCTTACTTTCAGAAATGCTCTACTCTGTCTATAGAGTAGCTATGCTTTCCCCACTTTACTTCCTTAATAAACTTGCTTTTGCTTTGCACTGTGGACTGGCCCCAAATTCTTTCTTCAGTGAGATCCAAGAACCCTCTTCTGGGGTCTGAATCAGGAGCCCTTTCTGGTAACATAAGGAAGAGAAATTCATGAAGGAGAGGGTGGTCTACAGTGTGAAATGTCAATGAGAGATTAAGGACCCTGCAGACTGAGAAACTTTTTGGAATTGGCCAATTCTTAAAAATATAAGCTCCATGAGGGCAGATGTTTGTTTAGAGGCAGGATCTTACTTATTGCCCAGATTGGAGGGCAGTGGCTATTCACAGGCACAATCACAGTGCACTGCAGCCTCAAATCCCTATGCTCAAGTGATGCTCTTGTCTCAGCCTCACAAGTAGCTGGAACTACAGACATGTGCCTGGGCTTCCGCTGAGAGCAGATACTTTTGACTGTTAGCAGACTGCCTGTAACATTGTAGGTGCTCAACAATAAATACTGTGAACAAAAATTCTCTGAAAAGGAATTTAGAAGAAAGAGAATATTCCAATGAACAGTTTGCAAATTGGGGAGACACAGCCTTTGGCACAAAAGGAAGGTACATTCCAGAGAACAAAGGGAGGGATTGTTTTTATACAGAAAGTACCTACCCAGGTTCCCATGCTCCTCCATTTATGCAAATGAAGGATGCAAACTTGCTTAGTTCTGATTGGTTGATTTTGCTGAGTTTTGGTTGCTTGACACAGGTTACAGCTTATTGGTTGGTTCTGGAGTATAAACAGGAACTGGCAGCTATGAAAGCTGAAAAGTTAAGCAAAAGCCTGTAAGGAACTCAGAGTACATGTGTGATCTCTAATCAGCAAATGGCCAATTGGCTCTATTTTCAATTCAGGCCCAGTTAGACACTAAGGATTTATCTTGAAGGATTGGCTTTTTCAGGTTTCACAACGCAGAACAAATGAACTGATAATATTTCAGAAAACACTTTCAGAAAACTGTTGGGCACAGAAGCCAAATCTTAAGGGATAAATAGAGTTGCCACTTTCCTAAAAAATACCCTACTATTTCTCATCTGTTTTCCCCATGTAGTCAGAGTGATTTAATGCAGTTGTGTAATAATGGCTCACTGCAGCCTTGACCTCCCAGGCTCAAACTATTATCCCACCTCAGCCTCTTAAGTAGCTGGGACTACAGGCATATACCACTATGTCTGGCTAATTTTTAAATTTTTTTGTAGAGACGGGGTCTCACTATGTTGCCCAGGTTGTTTTTGAACTCCTGCGCTCAAGTGATCCTCCTGCCTTGGTTTCCCAAAGAGTTGGGATTATGGGTGTGAGCCACTGTGCTTGGCCAGAATGACTTTTAAAAAATTAAATCATCAGATCATGTAACTTGCCTTCTGAAAATGTTTCAGTAGATTCCCATTGAACTTAAGATTTAAAAAACAAAACAAATCCACATTGCCTGAGACCACGAACTCTGCACAACCTGGCCTATATTTTCAACTGTACTGCATACCACTTTACTTCTCCTGCACTACACTCCAGCCACGACCTTTAACCAGAGAAGAGAGACAAGTTCTCACCTTTCCCTTCTATTCCTTCATCATACCAATCTTCTTCCTGTATTAGGATATTTGCATATGGTTCCCTTTGTTTAGAATATGCCATCCCATCCTTCTCATCCTCAGGTTTCTGTTCAATTGTCGTTATCACCTCCCCAAAGGGTTCTCATTCCTGTGTACTTGGTTTAAAGTTGTCCTTCCCTCAGCCCCCATTGCTCTCAAATGATCTTGCTTTGTTTCCCTCATAGGACTTGCTTTATGTCCCTCATAGGACTTCATACAGTTTGGAATTACCTTGTCTATTTGTTTATGCGTTTATAATCTGTCTCCTCCCACTAGGATATAAACTATCTAAAGAGAGAGAACATGCAAACTGGGAGGAGAGTAACTGATGAATAAAATTTGAGGAAAAGAAAAAAGGGATGAGATGAAGAACTCAAAGGGAGGAATGAGAGTACCTTTCTTTCTCAGAAAGAAGCGCCAAGAACATGGAAGAGAGCAGAAACATCGGGGAGTCTGAGGTGGAACACGCTGTGTAACCTGACAAGTTATTTTCCCATCAGCCTTTAATTACATAGTTAAATTGGCTATGGGAATAGCAGCAAACTATTTGATTTTAGGTTGCCAGCTGGCTCTGGAAGACATGCATGTGTATGGGGTGGAGAAAATCCTTTTCCAGATTCTTTTTTCCTTGTCTTTACTAGGCTGAATAAGAAGAATCAGTGGCCATACTATATATGTAAAATGGGCTTTGGGAACTGCAAAGGCCTTTACAGATGTGGTTACTGTTATTTTACTTTGTGCATGATTCTAAAGGAGGTATGCACCGTCTGAAGCGCCAGGAAGGAGCATCTGGGTGGATGTCCATGATGGCTCCAAAGGGACTTCGGCATTTTTCCTCAGAGACAGTGAGTTCAGATTTACACAGTATTTGTTTTTTATCACAGGCTTTGAAATGACTAAGCATTAAATTCACATAACCCTGCTGTGAAACACATTATAATAATGTTATTATAACCCCATTTTCTGTTGAAAGATAGAAATAAGATTTGTTCCAGACTAAACAGGAAGTCAGTAATAAGATTAAAGTTACTGGTTAATCTAGGCTTTCTGATTGTGCATACATTACATCTTTTAAACACATAAGGTTCAGGATGACAACTACCAGCAGCATGATTGGTGTTCTTTTCTATTCCCTCCCTCTCCCCTTACCCCCACAGTAGTGTAGACAACCAAGGTGATATGGTTTGGATTCATGCCCCCCCACCCCAATCTCATGTTGAATTGTAACCCCCAGTGTTGGAGGAGGGGCCTGGTAGGAGGTGACTGGATCATGGGGACAGATTTTCCCCTTGCTGTTCTCATGATAATGAGTTCTTACGATCTGATTGTTTAAAAGTGTGTAGCACTGCTGGGCATGGTGACTCATGCCTGTAATCCCAGCACTTTGGGAGGCTGAGGCAGGTGGATCACGAGGTCAGGAGTTCAAGACCAGCCTGGCCAACATGGTGAAACCCCGTCTCTACTAAAAATACAAAAATTAGCTGGGCATGGTGGTGCATGCCTGTAGTCTCAGCTGCTCAGGAGGCTGAGGCAGGAGGATTGCTTGAACCCAGGAGGTGGAGGTTGCAGTGACTGAGATCATGCCACTGCACTACAGCCTGGGTGACAGAGTGAGGTTCCATCTCAAAAAAAAAAAAAAAAAAGAGTGTAGCACCTCCTCCTTTACTCTCTTCCTCCTGCTCCAGCCATGTAGAACGTGCCTGCTTCCCGTTTGCATTCCACCATGATTGTAAGTTTTCTGAGGCCTCCTCAGTCATGCTTCCTGTATAGCCTGTAGAACTGTGAGTCAATTAAACTTATTTTCTTTATAAATTACTCAGTCTCAGGTAATTTTTTTATAGCAATGTGAGAACAGACTAATACAAAAGGCATGTGTGTATGGTATGTGAAAGACAGATGAAGAAAATATTAAATATGAGTATTTATAACTATATATAACTATAGTTTATGACTAGTAGCAAACTAGTGCTGCTTTCTAGTATTTGGGATTGCAGATTTTCTTTGCATGACTGTGCTTCCCTGGGAGATGCTGGCACAAAGCTGTGTGTCATGGGAAGGGAAAGTTGGCAGTGGGTAGGTGCTGCAGAGTGCTCATGAAGAACCTTCCTGGGCTGCTGATTTAGAGGTTGGGGAGAGCAATGGTGAATGAGGATGACGATTTAGCTGTTACCACAGAGAGTGAAGATAGTTAATGATCTGTAGTAAATAAGGCTGGAAGAGGCCCACAGGAAACTTTCATAAAAGACAAACATTCCTTGTCTTCAAAATATTTACAGTTGGTACTATGCTTTTCTTCACTTCTCTTGTATATTTCTTTTTTTTTTTTTTTTTTTTTTTTTTTTTTTTTTTTTGAGACGGAGTCTCGCTCTGTCGCCCAGGCTGGAGTGCAGTGGCCGGATCTCAGCTCACTGCAAGCTCCGCCTCCTGGGTTCACGCCATTCTCCTGCCTCAGCCTCCCGAGTAGCTGGGACTACAGGCGCCCGCCACCTCGCCCAGCTAGTTTTTTGTATTTTTTAGTAGAGACGGGGTTTCACCGTGTTATCCAGGACGGTCTCGATCTCCTGACCTCGTGATCCGCCCGTCTCGGCCTCCCTAAGTGCTGGGATTACAGGCTTGAGCCACCGCGCCCGGCCTCTCTTGTATATTTTTTTAAAAAAATCTAATTTGTCATTTTGAAATAGGTCTAGAAAAGTCGATGTCCTATGAGGGTCAAGTGAGGGCTTGACTGAAGCACTGAAGGTTTGGCTCTTCCCATAAGTAACCCTTTACTTCCAATGATGTAGATAAATGACAATATAGATAAATTGGGAGCCAAAGGGTTTTCAGGAATTAGTAATGCTGTGGTAAGCAAACTGTGGGTAGAACTGTGGCAGTGGTTGTTGCGTATGAGGGTGCTGAGAGGAGGCATTTCTGTGTGCCTGCTCAGTTCTCTGGGTGGAGGACTGCCACTAGTTCAGGTGCACCTCAGGCAAGCTCCCAAAGCAGCTATACTTGCCTACTTCCTAACAGTTTGGGCAGCTTGGGAGCTCTGCAGAGTACACATAGGCCCTTGGACCCCCACTTTTATTTTATTTTTTTCTTTCAATTTTTTATTTTAGGCTCAAGGGGTACATGTGCAGGTTTGTTACAGGGGTAAATTGCATGCTGTGGGGGTTTGGTGTACAGATAGTCTTGTCACCCAGGTAATCAGCATAATACCCTATAGGCAGTTTTTAAATCTTTGCCCTCTTCCTACTCTCCACCCTCAAGTAGGCCTCAGTGTCTATTGTTCCCTTCTTTGTGTCCATGGGTACTCAGTGTTTATAATTCCACCTGTAAGTGAAAACATGTGGTATTTGATTTTCTGTTCCTGCATTAATTCATTTTGGATAATGGCCTCCAGCTCTATCTGTGTTGCTGCAAAGGACATGGTCTCGCTCTTCTTTGTGGCTGTGTAGTATTCCATGGTGTATATGTACCACATTTTCTTTATCCAGTCCACCACTGATGGGCATCTAGGTTACTTCCATGTCTTTGTTATTGTGAATAGTGCTGTGATGAACATACACGTGCATGAGTCTTTTTTTTGTTTTTAGGCAGGGGTCTCACTCTGTTGCCCAGGCTGGAGTGCAGTGGCATGATCTTGGCTCACTGCAACCTGACTCCCAGGCCCAATTGATCCTACCACCTCAGCATCCCAAGTAGCTGGGACTACAGGCACTCGCCACCATGCCCAGCTAGTGGTGTGTGTGTGTGTGTGTGTGTGTGTGTGTCATGTTGCCCCGGCTGGTCTCCAACTCCTGAGCTCAGGGTGATCCACCCGCCTCAGCCTCCCTAAGTGCTGGGATTACAGGTGAGTCACTTAGCCTGGCCATCTGTGCATGTGTCTTTATGGTAGAATGATTTATATTCCTTTGGGTATATACCCAGCAATGGAATTGCTGTGGACCCCCAATTTTAATGACAGTACTTTCCCTATTTTAAAAGACTCCTATGATCCTGTGTGAAATGTAGGAGATTGAAAGAAAAAAAAAAAGACTCCTATGATTCTTTCTTTCATCTCCAACCAACTTAGGCTAGAAAGAAGGAAAATCAAATAGGCAGGCATGGTGGCTCACGCCTGTAATCCCAGCACTTTGGAAGGCCGAGGTGGGCAGATCACCTGAGGTCGGGAGATTGAGACCAGCCTGACCAACATGGAGAAACCGCGTCTCTACCAAAAATACACAATTAGCCGGGGGTGATGGTGCATGCCTGTAATCCCTGCTACTCGGGAGGCTGAGGCAGGAGAATCGCTTGAACCTGGGAGGCGGAGGTTGCAGTGAGCTGAGATGGAGTCATTGCATTCCAGCCTGGGCAACAAGAGGGAAACACTGTCTCCAAAAAAAAAAAAAAAAAAAAAAGAAAGAAAATAAAAAAGGGCAGCCCAGTTCTGATTATAGCCCACTAAATGCAGTTACTCATCAATTACTTTATAGTCTCAGAAATATGCACCCATTAAGATTCAGCACATGTATAAATAAGCTTATGTACCTAATGTTTACACACACTTTAATACTAACCCTACACTGTATGTATGGTTTATTCTTGCCACCTTTGTATCTTTCCAGACTCACACATTACCATCACTATGCTGCCTTTTATTTGTTGTAGAAAGTACCCCAGAGTTGGAAGATCCCGCATTTGAAGCCTGTTTCTCCCATTATTATATGGCTTGTAGGAAGGGGAACCATCTGAAGAGAAAGGGTAGGTTTTTCTGGTCTCAAGTCTCAGAAGACCAGTGGCCTTATAAAACCGTAATTCCGGCCGGGCGTGGTGGCTCACGCCTGTAATCCCAGCACTTTGGCAGGTTGAGGCAGGCAGATCACGATGTCAAGAGATCAAGACCATACTGGCCAACATAGTGAAACCCTGTCTCTTGTAAAAATACAAAATTAGCCGGGCGCGGTGGCGCATGCCTGTAATCCCAGTCACTTGGGAAGCTGAGGCAGGAGAATCTTTGAACCCGGGAGGCAGAGGTTGCAGTGAGTCGAGATAGCGCCACTGAACTCCAGCCTGGGCTACAAGAGCGATACTCCCTCTCAAAACCTACCAACCAACCAAACAAAAACAAAGATTGTAAATATTTGTTTGGTTTGCACTGAAGAGAGAAGGCTTCTCCTCAGAGTCTGAATCAAGGAGAAAGGAAGGAAAACAAGTTCATCTTACATCAAAAGTCTACTTTGTGTCGGACACTCAAATTCCTAAATGGGGAGAAATGCAAAAAACTGACTCTTCAGAGTCATAACTAACATTATCTTGGGCCACAAGCTTATCAGGAGTGCAATACAAGTCAGTGTCTTCTCTTTTCTACTTAAAGAAAATTCTCATTTTTATTTATTATTACTTTATTGCAAGGAGAAGCAGACAATAAGTAGGAGTTTTATGAGGGGCTCTGATGCATAGGAGCAATGGCGAATGAGGGTGGTGACTCACCACCCCATGGGACTCCAAGGTTTCGGTGACAGCTCGCCAGAGCCCCAGGGGGCGCCGAGATTGCAGCGAGGGGAGCCGCAGCCCAAGGCAAATCCACGCAGTTGGTCCCCGCCACGCCCCCGTAGTCACCCGCAGCCCCTCGTCGCAGGGCGCTCCGCGCATGCGCACCGGGTCGGGCTCGGGAGGCGGACCCTGGCTGCCATCTTGCAGCGCGCGGGAACCGCCGCCGCCGCTGGCCAAAAAGCGGAGCCCGGCGAAAGCGTGTCCTGCTCAGACAGCCTTCCTTCTCCATTGCCACCGTGCCGAACAGCCAGGCTGCCCAACTGCAACTGTAGGCCAATGAACTAATCCATCGCCCGCAGACCGACTCTCAGCAGCGGTTCGTCCCGGTGCCCACCCCCGCGAAACGGAGTGCCCGGGCACCTAGCCTCCCCGCCGGCCACGATGCCGAACGTGCTGCTGCCGCCCAAGGAGAGCAACCTCTTCAAACGCATCTTGGTGAGTGACCACAGGCCGCACTGCCGCCCCCCAGTCTCCGGGTCCTCGGGCCTTAAGGGCAAGCGGTCTGGCGGCGGCCGGCGCAGGCCGGGCTTGGCCTCCGCTGCCCACCGCTCTTTGTTTACCTCGGAGCTCGCGGGACCCCACTTTCCCGCTCCGACCGGCCCCGGGGGCAGCCGCGCCGCTCCTCCGCGCGCTTCCTTTCCTCGGTCTGCAGCGGCTCGCCTCACCCCCGCCGCGCTCTTTCCAGAAACTTCACGCCGCCCTCCGCAGTGCCTGGGCACAGTCTCCTCGGCTGGTAGTGGCTGCCGTGCGCTCTGCCACGCCGGGCTCGCAGCAGTCCCTCAGGGATCCTCCCTGGTTGGTTTATTTTGCCAGTCTCCCCTCGGTGAGGTGTTTTGCGTTCTGCATTCTCTGTTTTGCGTTTAATTCGATTGCACGGCGCACCCGCATACCTGTTAAAGCGGGATCGATGCGATGGTGGAATTTTTCCTGGTTACAAGGAAATAAAAAGGGCAACTCTAGGAAGCCAAGCTTGGCACCACCTCCCGTTGGGAAAAAAGTTTGCCTGTTTATAATGTACCTCTTTGGAAGTGAATAGTTGACTTGAAGTGCTTTACTGAGTTGTCACCAACTTCAACACAGCTCTTTCCTTTCTAGTCGCACAGGCCTTGCTTGAGTAATTAAAGCCGCGTGGACTGGCTGGTTTTGCATTTAAGGGGAGCGTTTTTATTTTATTGCGGAGCAGAACCCTGAATAATGGCCCCATAGTGATGACCGCTGCGGAGTCGGGTGGGCAGTTTTCTGTGGGCTGTGTGCCAGCGTCCCTGGTGGCTTTCCAGGTTCTGTTCTTCTAAGAAGAGGCAGCATGCCTTTGCTTTCCTCAGTATCCTCTGGCTACCCTAGGTTTTAAACTAATATTGTTAGTAGGTAACTGTCTTTTCTAGTTTATCTTTTCACCGGAAGAAAAGCTTTTATTTGCTAAACATGCATTTAGGTTTAAAGGTGAATTTATTGAAAGCTGGGTTGGCTATATAGCTGTTAGTTGTTGCTTAACTTTACTATAAGTAAAATACTGATTTTAGAGTAATATTAAGTATTAACAGCGGCAGATAATTCATAGTAGCTGTTCTGTTTCAAGCCGATAGAACCTTCACACTTAGTCTTCAGAACGTTAAGATACATAGTTAGGGATAAAAATTTTAAATATTATGTGGTGCTTAGTTTTGAACCAATAAGAGACAAGTGTGAGAACATTAAAAATATGAGTAATTAAAGCATGTGGCAGGTTGCTTCATTGGGCTTTGTATTTTTTAATTTTACTTTTTCTCATGCCCTTCTATTTTACACAGCATGGAATTGGAGAAGTAACTTATTTATTTTTATTTTTAATTTTTTTTCGCCCCGGGAATCTGAAACATTAATGAGAATATCATTTATAAATCGCTAGTTGGATTTCAGGACATTTGGCATCATACTTTAAAGATGACAGCACTTCTTTTCTCTCTATATGAATTTTTTGTAGTTCAAATCATGGATCAGTGTCATAAGGAAAACGTTACATTACTTGTTATTCTCAAATACAAAAAAGGTAAAGTTTATCCCCAGATAAATTGGGAAATGGTAACCACTAAAAAAAATCAATTATTTTGAGATGGAAGTCTCTTGTTGGCCAGGCTACTGTCGAACTCCTAGCTTCAAGTGATCATCCCACCTCAGCCTCCCAAATTGCGGAGATTACAGATGTGAGCTACTGTGCCCAGCCAAGCTAAACATTTTTAAATCTAAGTATGTAATGTTTCTGATAAGGCTGCATGAATTTAGGAGGATTCTGCATAAGTGGGTGATTTTATCATTTCACAATTGCAATAAATGTGGGTAAAATTTGGCTACAACAAATTCCATAGCAAACGGAAGTCTCTATAATAAAATTATCTTTAAAGTTTAGTGGGTTAAAGTGCTTTGCTACCAACAGTAAAAGTTTTCTATTGAAAAAACTTAAACACATCTACACAAACTGACCAGCTGGTTTTTTACATGTTCCACGTGGCTTATATCTCTATGTCTTATTCCCCAGACTGGATATTGATTAGCATTGCAGTTCGTTGAATTTTGGAGCTATTCCATGCCCTGTTTTAGGAAGAGACAAACCTAAGGATGGTAAATGACCAAGGGGCTAAGGTTCTCTGTCTGAGTATTAGCAAAATTGAGACTAGAATCTATCGTTTCTATTTACTATATAATGGTTGCTGAGTGAATGTAGATTTGTCTTTTTTTTTGTTTTGCAAGAGCGTATCGCTCTGTCGCTCAGGCTGGAGTGCAGTGGCAAGATCTCAGCTCACTGCAACCTCTGCCTCCCAGATTCAAGCGATTCTCATGTCTCAGCCTCCTGAGTAGCTGAGATTACAGGTAGACTTGTCTTCTTTACCTGAGTGCTTGGACTCTGGGACCAGACTACCTGGTTAAGAGTTGTGGCTCTGGCACTTAATAGTTATATAAACTCTGTAACTGTGTGTCAGTTTCTCTATCTAAATGGGGATATCATGCATCTCATAGGCTTTCCTGGGATTTAAATAAAGAGTAAATAAGCTGTCATGGGATGAAGGAAAAAAATAAGAACAGTGTCTGGACGTATAGTAAATGCTTCCAGTAGGTGTTAACTATTATTACTGTTATTGGCAGTATGATTATTATTTTCAGATCACTTGGTAAGTCAGAAAAGCTAGTATTTCTCTTTGTCTTTCTCAGTAGTTCCTTCCACTTGTTTTTTTTCTTGTATGTGTGAGACAGACTCTTGTAGTCAAACTCAGATTGTTATTTTTTATTTTAAAATATTTTTGGAATAGGTGGTATATTCACATCATTCAAAATTTAGGTTTCTCTCCTATCCTTATCCCAGAGCCACCTAGTTCCCTTCCCCAGAGGCTGTCAAGAGGCCTCAATATAAACTTTTTTTCTGTGAAGACTTTTCTAATTCCTTCCACATCCAGCCCCTGCTGCAGGGCTTAATGACGGTCTCATCTATTGTTAGTGGCATTTTGCTTTGAACTTAGTAGGCTGTATTTATGGAGCAGTTTCTTATTTGTTTAGCCATGGCAGTGCAGCAGTACTTAAAATAGGCTGAGGCTGGCGCAGTGGCTCACGCCTGTAATCCCAGCACTTTGGGAGGCTGAGGTGAGAGCTAGGATCACTTGAGCCCAGGAACAAAAGAACAACATAACAACATAGCGAGACTTCATCTCTACCAAGAAAAAAAAAAAAAATTTAGCCAGGCGTGATGGCACATACCTGTAGTCCTTCCTACCCACTCAGGAGGCTGAGGTGAGAGGATCACTTGAGCTCGCAGTTTGAGGTTATGGTGATTGTGTCTCTGCACACCAGCCTGAGCATCAGAGCGAGACTGTCTCTAAAAAATAAAGATAGGTGAGGCCGGGCGCGGTGGCTCAAGCCTGTAATCCCAGCACTTTGGGAGGCCGAGACGGGCGGATCACGAGGTCAGGAGATCGAGACCATCCTGGCTAACACGGTGAAACCCCGTCTCTATTAAGAAATACAAAAAACTAGCCGGGCGAGGTGGCGGGCGCCTGTAGTCCCAGCTACTCGGGAGGCTGAGGCCGGAGAATGGCGTAAACCCGGGAGGCGGAGCTTGCAGTGAGCTGAGATCCGGCCACTGCACTCCAGCCTGGGTGACAGAGCGAGACTCCGTCTCAAAAAAAAAAAAAGTAAATAAATAAGTAAATAAATAAATAAAGATAGGTGAGGTCATTGTTCTAAGGATCCATTATATGATGGTGGGGAAGACAGACACTAGATAATAGCAAAATAAGATTTCAGGAAATGATAGCACTGTGTGGAAAATAGAGTAATATGGTAGAGAGTATGTTGGGGAAGGAAGGAGGATGGGAGTATTTGATAAAGTGGGCAAGTAGGGGACATGTGAGACTTAGATGATAATGAGGAACCATCCATGGGAAGATCTAGGAAAGCATTTCAGGTGTAAGGAACACAAGTATAGGAGGCCTGAGGTGGGGATAAGCTTGGCATGTTGAGTAACGTAACACCCAGTGTGACTGAACAACTTAAGCCAGGGAAGAGTAGAAAGCAATGGGGTGTTGTCCGCATCAGTGACTGCCAGGGAGAGATGTTAATTGCGTACCCTGGCTGGTGGCATTCAGAAATAAAGATGTTGCTTATCCTTGCATTGGACTAATGATGGTCTTTAGAGTAAGACCAGAGTTTGCAGCTGAGCCGCTTATAAACAAGTTTTTGAACTCTGGAGTTTCAGTTTCCACATCTCTGAAGTGGAAGTAATGACACCTACTTTAAATAATTGGTATTAAGAGATTACAAATTTTATACAGACATATAATAGCTGCTCAATAAGTGGTAGTATTTGTGTGTGCATGCACCTATACATGCACTTTGGTTTCATTCTTGCAGTAGCAGAGGCTTTTAGTGCAGTTTCTGGTATTTTTCTGTTGCCACATGTTTTTGCTTAAATGTTTTTTTTGAGACAGTGTCTTGCTCTACTGTCCAGGCTAAGTGCAGTGGCACAATCATGCCTTACTGCAGCCTCAACCTCGTGGGCTCAAGTGATCCTCCCATCTCAGCCTCTCAAGTAGTAGGACCACAGATGTGCACCACCACGCCTGAGTAATTTTTAATTTGTTTGTAGAGATGAGGTCTTGCTTTGTTCCCCAGGCTGGTGTTGAACTCCTGGGCTCAAGCAGTCCTCTTGCCTTGGCCTCCCAAAGCATTGGAATTATTTTGAATTCAAAAATTCTGTGTACTAGGAAAGGGAAACAAAATTTAAAAAATTCTGTGGCAGTATTGATTGAATTGCCATTTTTTTCTGGTTGTTTTGAGACAGGGTCTCACTCAGTTGCCCAGGCTGGAGTGCAGTGGCATGATCTAGGCTCACTGCAGCCTCCAGCTCCTGAATTCAAGCAATTCTCCTGCCTTAGCCACCCAAGTAGCTGGGATTGCAGGCATGCGCCACCACATCTGGCTAATTTTTATAATTTTTTTTTTTTGAGACAGAGTCTTGCAGTGTCGCCCAGGCTAGGGTGCAGTGGTGTGATCTCTGCTCACTGCAACCTCTGCCTCCCATGTGCAAGCAATTCTACTGCCTCAGCCTCCTGAGTAGCTGGGATTACAGGTGCATGCCACCATGCCCAGCTGATTTTTGTATTTTTAGTAGAGGCAAGGTTTCACCATGTTGGCCAGGTTGGTCTCGAACTCCCGCGCTCAAGCGATCCACCCACCTTGGCCTCCCAAAGTGCTGGGATTACAGGCGTGAGCCACCTTCCTCGGCCAAATTTTCTGTTTTTTAAATGTCTTTTTTTCATAGTCTTTTATAAGAATGAAAATATGTAGATTTTAGAACAATTTGACAAGAATAGGTAACAAAAGTACACTGCATGTTTGTAAGTGATATCCTTTCCATCACGTTTTAGACCTAATTTTGGATCTTGAATTTAGAATATATGATGCCGCGAAAAGAATATATGATACCCGTTGTGTATTCATTTGATAAAATAACTTTTGTTCATATTTCTTTACAGAAATGTTATGAACAGAAGCAGTACAAAAATGGCCTCAAGTTTTGCAAGATGATTCTGTCGAACCCAAAATTTGCTGAACATGGAGGTATTGTCTCATGTGAGAGATTGCTTTAGGGAAATCAAATTCTAAAACCAGGGATTAACAGTGAAAGAAGAGTATTTCCCAGATTCCAAGGCCTTGCCGTTCTCTATTAGAGTGCATAAATGTTCAGCATTTTTTTAATGCTTTATATGAGTCTTCTAGATTACCGGTATTATCTTTAAGTATATGTACTGAAGGATAAGATTAGGATGGTTGGTTTATCTATTGGGGAAAAATTGGAGAAAGTATGTATCAGTATGTTTATGGACCTGATTTCCTTTATTACTTTGAATAGAATTTTAAGTTTATACCTTGGTTTCCTGTGTGTAAAATTAGGACAAAATTTGCGATATAAAAGTATGAAGATATGGTCACCTGCACTTTATTCTTTGGTAGATGTGGTTTTTTTTTAGTATGTGCTGACATTTACATATGATATTACTAATTTACCATTAGATTGCATATTTCGAGTTGTTTTTCTAACACTGGTGTTAATAAAGTTTGTATTTTCTTGTTGTATCGTTTTTCAGTCATAGCCAGTGTTAGAAGGATGGATCAGGATAGACATGAAAGTTACGATCCTGTAGCATAGCAATGCTGGTTGAGGTTACTCAGTATCAGACTTGGGTAATGGTTGAGATCATCTTATTGGGAAAATAGGCTGACCTTGCTCACTTTTCTAACACCATTTAAAAGATTCGTTGAAGGAATTGGAAAGAAATCTTCATTTCATAGAATTAATTTTAAAGCTTGTTTTCAAGCTTTTTAGCTGTGGAACCTTTGTCCAAATGGAGCCTGTGGGAAAGTTCAATATGTGAGACAGATAAAAGGTGTTGGAGAGGGGTTTGGACCACAGGATCACCAGCTTCTGAATACCATAGAGTCTGCGGAAATCAGTTTGAAAATCATTCTTCTTGCGTAATTCCCTTGTGGATAATTCAGAGAATTATTTCATTCTAAACCATCTTTTGTTAACTTCCTTACATATTTTTTGTTGCCACTACCATCATCCAGTGTTGTGGTCTTGAAATGTGAACTGATGTAATTAGCCTAAGTGGAATTTGTTGGAATAAACTTGCTATCAAAAATGAAGTCTGTTCCAATATTGAATAAAGTGAGGTTTAAATTATGTATATATCTTTATTAAGGTAAATTGAGTGTTTTTGTGTGGTTGTAAATCAGATTGATTAGAATTGACCTTAGGTAAGAGCTGTGGGACTGCTATGGTAGATTTAATTCCATAAGACTCAGGTCTGCTTTGTTAATTTTTTTTTAGACAGAGTCTCACTCTTGTCGCCCAGGCTGGAGTACAATAGCACAATATTGACTCACTGCAACCTCTGCCTCCTGGGTTCAAGCAATTCTCCTGCCTCAGCCTTCCCAGTAGCTGGGATTACAGGCGTGTGCCACCATGCCTGGCTAATTTTTATCAGAGACGGGGTTTTGCTGTGTTGGCCAGGCCGGTCTTGAACTCCTGACCTCAGGTGATCCACCCGCCTCAGCCTCCCAAAGTGCTGGGATTATAGGTGTGAGCCATTGCGCCTGGCCTGCTTTGTTAATTTTTTCAGCAGAGTAATATCAACCACTTTTACAGAGTCTTGTGAAGGGCAGAAGCCATTTTAGCAACTTTGAAACTGTGGAATTTCAGAGGACTTCGGCTGCTAAGCTTTAAGTAGCTATTTAAATGTAGTTTTATTTTTTCTACTTGGAGGGAAGTTCAGACTGTGAGATTAAAAAGATGAATTGGAGCCGTAGTAATCCTTCAGATCTCAACTATTAAAGTACTATTAAGATAATCATTTTCTGTCATTTGTAAATAGAGTTTAAAAATTATTTTTCAGAGACTTTGGCTATGAAAGGATTAACACTGAACTGTTTAGGAAAAAAAGAAGAAGCTTATGAATTTGTTCGTAAAGGACTTCGTAATGATGTCAAGAGTCATGTCTGTATCCTTTTGCGGTAGTTAAATAGTTTGTTTTAACTAGTTTTTTCTTAATTCAAATTAAATTTGTACTATGAAAATTCCAAATGTACGTAGAAGAGAGAATTTAATGAACTCTGTGTATCCATTACTCAACTATAATCATTATCAACATTTTGTAATATTAGTTTCGTTTTTGCTTGTGCCCCTCCTCCAATATTAGTTTCATTTGTTCTCTACCCTGTGTTTATTTATTGGAGTATTTTAGAGGAAATCTTTATAAAATGTGTTTACTTCTGTTGTGCTTAGTGTTGGAGAAAAGTTACTTTGATAATTGTATGTGACTTGAAACCCATTTTTTTCTTAAACATAATTAACTGGATGATACTTTCCTATTACTCCAAATACTGACTTTTAGTTAATCGTATGTTAAAATTTGTGTGTCTTAAACTTTCTTCTAGACATTTTAGAAGAAAAACTTATTTTAAAACAGATTTTTCTTAATATTAAGTATGATATTGGTTCTTCAGCTTGGTTTCTGTTACCACGGAGACATAGCTGTTACTTAATTTGATCTTTATAATTGTGTTTTTCTTTGGGCAATATCCCAGTGTGTAAAAAAAAAAAAAATTTTTTTTTGGTTGGGGAAGGAGTCTTTGTTACCCAGGCTAGAGCGCAGTGGCATGATCTTGGCTCACTGCAACCTCTGCCTCCTGGGTTCAAGCGATTCTCCAACCTCAGCCTCCCAAGTAGCTGGGACTACAGGTGTGCACCACCATGCCCAGCTACTTTTTGTATTTCTAGTAGAGATGGGGTTTCGCCATGTTGGTCAGGCTGGTCTCGAACTCATGACCTCAGGTGATCCACCCTCCTCGGCCTTCCAAAGTGTCAGGATTACAGGCATGAGCCACTGTGCCCGGCCAAAAGAAATTTTTTTTTTAAAGGATGGATCATTGAATTTGACTTTCATTTGTTTTGCTTATCTATATGTTTATCTGCATTTTTTTTCACATATTGCCCTTGCATTTTAATTTGTTACATTTAATTCACTTAGCCATGTACTGGTATTGAACACAAATAATCTCAGTAGTGTTTTCACATATTTAGCTTAGGGTTTTCTCAAATTACTAAATACTTATTTCTTTATCCCAGTGCTTACCCCAGAGTGAAGAGAAGGGCATGTAAGTATGATAGTTTTGTGGGGCTTTTGACTCCAAGATATACTAAGACTTTAATTTATAAGAAATAAAACTTATTTTTTGTGGCCTTTAATATAAACTAGGAAATTAGATGATAGTTACACGTTACTTTAGAATTGGTTGACTGTAAATTTGTTTCAAAAGGTAGTTGCAGTTTTTGTATATATTCTGTTTCAAGACATCATGATGAAGAATAGGTGAATGTTGAGGTTGCTGGGGTAGGAAAGTGATGGGATAGAGGGTAGAAAATGTGAAGAATTTTTGCCAAGAATTCTTTAAGGTTACTTAAAATATTACAGAAAATTTCAAACATGTACACAAGCAGAGAGAACAGAATAATGACCCCCTCCCCATGTGGCCATTACCCAGCTTCAACAATTTGACAATTATCAACCAAGCCTGATCTGGTTTCCTCTTTAACTTCCCCTCACTATTCCCCTTTCCCAGACCCCAGATCATTCTGAAACAAATTCCAGGCAAAATACCATTTCCTTAATGTAAGTTTTATATTAGATATGTAGCATAGTGTATTCTAGTGTCTGTGTATGTCTTTGTTTCCTTAACTTAATAGGTTGGCATGTATATGGACTGTTGCAGCGTTCTGATAAGAAATACGATGAAGCTATAAAATGTTACCGAAATGCCCTCAAATTAGATAAAGATAACCTGCAAATTTTGAGGGATCTCTCACTGTTGCAGATCCAAATGAGAGACCTTGAAGGTTACCGAGTAAGTACTTCATTCTTAAATGTACGTGACTTTACAGTAGATATAATTTAAGAGCATGTGAATTCAGAATGAGGTGATCATAAGCCAAGATCACGTAGATTTGATTGTTTGTTAGAAGGTGTATGTCACTTGGGACCTTCCTCCTCAGTCATAGTTATGGCACTTTTTACTTGAGTATCAAAAAAGGATAACTGGTGGGGTGCGGTGGCGCACGCCTGTAATCCCAGCAGTTTGGGAGATTGAGGTGGGAGGATCGCTTGAGGTTAGGAGTTAGAAACCAGCCTTAGCAACATAGGCCAGACTCCGTCTCTACAAATAAGAAAATTACCTGGGCATGGTAGTTCACACCTGCAGTCCCAGCTACCCAGGAGGTTGAGGCAGGAGGATCCCTTGAACCTAAGAGTTGAGACTCCAGTGAGCCATGGTTGTGCCACTGCACTCCAGTGTGGACAACAGAGCAAGACTTTTTCTCAAAAAACAAAAACAAAACTGGTTTTTAAAACATTTTTAATTCATTAATTATTTTTTAAAAAGAGATAAGGTCTTGCTATGTTACCCAGGCTAGTCTTGAACACCTAGGCTCCAGTGATTTTCCCACCTCAGCCTCCCAAAGTGCTGGGATTATAGGCATGACCCACTATGCCTAGCCATAGCTGTTTAACTGGAATATCTGTGTGCGGCTGCTATACTAGATTATTTGTAGGTTTGATGTTTACAAATTTGGTAAACTAATAGGGCTTTTATAATTGAAACCTAAACATAAAAGTAGCTTTTAAAAATTATTGGTTAGTAGATATTTTAAAAATGTTAGAAGGGTTGCCATAAATCAGTCTTTCTGTAGTTCAGACCTCTTCAGATTTGCATCTTCAACTCTCCTGGACATCTCCATGTGCTTATTCCACTTAGTATCGTAGAATCACTATGTCCAGCATGGAATTCTCTTACTTTCTTATGAGAAGGAGGTCACTAGGTTCTAACAGTTTTCTTTAAATACATTATTTACACACTTCTTTTGCCCTCTACTGCCATATAAGCCCTCATACCCCATGCCTAGATTTTTGCAGCCACTTTAAGGGGTCTGCTGAACTTAGTAATAATAATGGCACCACTCTTCAAAGTGTGTATTTTTTTCTTCAGCTGTGCTTAGCAGCTTAGATGCAGTTGGAGTTAAAATCAGTTATCTTTAGGAATGAGGCATAGAAATTAAGAATATTGGCCAAACAATGGTTGCTAAAGTGGATTGTGAAATAAATTAAGTTGAAAGAGAGCTAGGCCTGGTATTATATGTCTTAGTCCTGGCTACGTGAGAGGCTGATGTAGGAGGATCGCTTGAGGTCAGGAGTTTAGTCCAGCCTGGGCAACATAGGGAGACTCTGTCTCTAAAAGAAAAAAAGGAGAGCTGGTGGTGAAAGTGTGAAGGACCCAGGAAGTATAGATGCTGGTGGTGTCAAAGAACAAGGGTAGGAATGTCACCAAATGATAGTGTTGGCAGCATGGGAGCTGTGGGTAGAGAGTGAGATACCTAAATTTATGATTTCTGGGTGGCAGTAACTCGTAGGGTATGGCTGTGGGAGTGGGCCTCTGAATGGAGTGGAGGAGAAAATCATTAAAGATTAGAAAATCTTGGGACTTAGAGGATAGATTGTGGGATGGGTGATACACATTAGTTTTGCATTTGCCCAGGGTAACGCCAAGAGTTGGCAGAGAAAATAATACTGACCTACGCTTTAATAAAGGATTTGGGAATGACAGAGATCCAACAGTAAAAATAAGGGATAGTCAGATGTTTGGGTGTTTCCCCTGGCTGTGTCTGTCCTGTGTCTGGCCAATTATTACAATGTATTTACACTGTAAGTACATGTAATTCATATAATAGTTTTAAAAGTAGCAAAATGTGGTTAAAAAAAACCATCTTAGTCTTCTTACAGAATGTTTAGTTACCAAAAAAAAAAAAAAACCTCATTATTTAAAGGTAATTTAATAAGGCAGTCCAAAGGCATGGGCCCCAAAGATGTTTCAGTGACAGCCTCACACTGACTATTACAGGATATTCTAGAACTTTAGTAATTTAGGTAAGAAACATAAAAAGTACTTTTATTTCATGCTGAAACTGATCTTTGTTGATATAGTTCATTAGAATTGTGTTAAAGGTTAGATTGTTTTCTTTAATGAAATAATGAGAATGTTTAGCAAGTTAAAATGTATTTTTTTAGGAGACAAGATACCAGCTTCTTCAGTTGCGCCCCACACAGCGTGCTTCGTGGATTGGATATGCTATTGCATACCATTTGCTGAAAGATTATGATATGGCCCTAAAACTGTTGGAAGAATTTAGACAAACTCAGCAAGTAAGAATTTTAACGTTTTCTTCTACCTTCACAAACGGAGTAGTTGACTTCTTAATTGTCCCTGCCCTCAAATGTGACTTGAAGTATTTGAGACCTATGGAAAACTGGAAAACTTTTTTACATAATTGGAAACAGTTAAAATGTAGGATTTTTCTTCTCTCTGTTTTTTTTTTTTTTTTTTTTTTTTTTTTTTGGAGAGACGGAGTGTTGCTATGTTGCCCAGGCTGGTCTCGAACTCCTGGGCTCAAATGATCATCCTGCCTCCCAAAGTACTGGGATTACAGGCGTGAGCCACCACGCCTGCCTCCACGTTTCAGTGGAGAGTATTCTACATGTGGATTCAGCTGCAAGTTGATGGAGATGGTGCGGATTGAGTCACTTCACTTAGAGTTAATCCCCAACCTTGAGTCTCTTTTCCACTCCTCTGTTTATCTGTCATTTCATAATCTTGACCCTGTCTGGAGTTTTCCAGAACAGATAGGCATTCTCCGTAGTAATTTCCTCTTTGTAGATGCTCTAGACTTGGGCTTCTTCCATCCTGTTTCGCTTACTGCTTTGCATTCTGTTTTCTAGAAATTTGTTGAAGTCTTATATAGTATATTCTATTTATGAGTTTTTATATTTTTTAATCTGCTATTTTTACTCTCTTAAGGGAGGAAATAAACTGTGTAGTAAGGCCGCCGTCTTTACTTAGGTTTTTAGCTTTTTACCTCACACCAGAGAATTCTTGATTAGAGTGGTTCTTTGTTTTTATCCAAGAATCAAGTTCTGACCGAAAGATAGTACTGTATCACATTTGGTGGACTTGATAAAAAACTTTCCTTTAAACACAAAATTATGACATTTTGATGGTTAAATTTAGGTGCTTGCAATTTCTTTCTTTCTTTTTTTTTTTTTTGAGACGGAGTCTTGCTCTGTCGCCCAGGCTAGGGTTCAGTGGTGCAATCTCCACCTCCCAGGTTCAAGCAGTTACCCTGCCTGCCTCAGCCTCCCGAGTAGCTGAGATTACAGGCCTCTGCCACTGGGCCTGGCTAATTTTTGTATTTTTAGTAGAGATGGGGTTTCATCATGTTGGCCAGACTGGTCTTGAACTCCTGACCTTGTGATCCACCTGTCTCGGCCTCCCAAAGTGCTGGGATTACAGGTGTGAGCCACTGTGCCTGGCCAATTTCTATTTTCTTTTCTTTACTTTTTTTTTGAGACAGGGTCTGACTGTGTTGCCAGAGCGGAAGTGCTGTGGCTATGCACTACAGTCTTGAACTCTTAGGCTACGACTAGGACTTGAAATCCTAGCTAGGACTTCTCCAGAGACTGAGGTATGAGGCAGGAGGATTGCTGGGACTACGGGTGTACCACTGTGCCTGGCAACGTTGGTTTTTTAAGACATAATGCTGCTGCATGTTTAATAGACTATAGTATAGTGTTAATAAAACTTTTTTAGTTTAGTTTTTTTTTTGAGACCGAGTTTCACTCTTGTTGCCCAGGCTGGAATGCAGTGGCAAGATCTTAGCTCACTGCAACCTCCACCTCCGGGCTTAAGCGATTCTTCTGCCTCAGCTTCTTGAGTAGCTGGGATTACAGGCATGCGCACCACGCCAGGCTAATTTTATATTTTAGTAGAGACGCGGTTTCACCACGTTGGCCAGGTTGGTCTTGAATTCCTGACCTCAGGTAATCCACCCACCTCAGCCTCCCAAAGACCTGGGGTTACAGCCGTGCACCACCGTGCCTGGCCAGTGGAACTTACATGCTGGTGGTGTCAAAGAACAAGGGTAGGAAGCCATAAAATTGTGTCACTCACTTCATTGTGGTGGTGTGGAACCAAGCCCACAGTATCTCCAAGGTATACCTGTAATTTTTCATTGATCTTTTATTCTGTGACCTTGCTAAACACTTTTATTAATTCTAGTAGGTTTTTTTTTTTTTTTTTTGGTAGATTCTGTAGTATTTCAACCATTTTTATATTTGTATTTAGGATTTGTTGACCTGTATCACTTGCGGGTAGACAGAAGTCCCACCCCATTATTTGTTTTAAATAATGCATTCATTTTTGGTGCTGTTAATCACTCTTCTGTTTGTATCTGCTTGTGGGTTGCCTTCTTGTTTGTGCGAATGACTCTCCTGAGAAGGCAGTTTAATTAAAGGTCTGTAACTGCTTTATATAATTATACAATTAAAGTAATTTGGTCATTTTTTTTCAGGTTCCTCCAAACAAAATAGATTATGAATATAGTGAACTGATACTATACCAGAATCAAGTGATGAGAGAGGCAGATCTATTTCAAGAATCTTTGGAACATATAGAAACATATGAGAAACAAATATGTGATAAACTTTTGGTGGAAGAAATTAAAGGTAAGTTGGCTTCCCTTTTTTTAATGGCCTCAAACAGAAAACAAAAAGCTACATATTTTATTCTCTACGTCTTACATGACACTTGTTATGTATCTGGCAAGGTTCCAAACACTTTATTATTAAGACATTATTAACTAGTTTAATCCTCATAACAACTCTATGTTGTAGTTATTATATCTATTTTGGAGATGAGGGGAACTGAGGAACTGAGAGATTGACTAACCCCAAGTCATACAGTTTAGTAAACTGGAGAGTGCTGGATTTGAATCCAGATTTCATTCTCTTAAGCGGTATATTATTCTGCCTTCATATTGAGTATGTATCTCTGTATATCCATATGTAGTTAATGAAATACAGTGAGAACCATAATTGATGATACTGGGATCATCATGAACACAAAGGTCATTTATTTTCATTATGGGCTAATTATGAAGACAGGATCCCTATAGTTTTAACAGCATTCATCAACAAAGGGTCAAAAAAAATTTTCACAAAGCTTTGCTCATTAGTTCTCTTTACCTGAGCAATATTGTATTAAATTGAATGTCCAGCTAAAATGATAGTTTAGAACTAAAGTTTCATACAGTTGTAGGACCTCTGAAGTCTGAAGCTTAATAAAAATAATAGCTAATATATATTTTAAAACTCTCCTTCTATTTGAGCATGGTAATTGCTTAAACTGCTTTATTTCATTTAATTTTTTAGCACTTTTAAGATGGATACTATTTATTAACCCCATTTTATAGTGGAAGAGACTGAGGCTTAGAGAGGTAAAGGACTTGCCCAAAGTCATCCAGCTTTTTAAGTGGTAGAGTTATAGTTTCCAAGCACATCAACACATCCTTCTGACTTCAGAGCCCTTACTTTTTTCTAGAAAATAGACATTTTCAGGACAGTTTTAGATTCACAGTAAAATCTAGAAAAAGGTACAGAGAGTTGCCATATATCTCTGTATACCCATAGCCTTTCCCACTGTCATGCTCTGTGGGTTTTGACAAATGTATAATGACATGTATTCACCACTATAGTATTATACAAAGTAGTTTCACTGCCCTAAACATCCTTTGTTTCACCTTTCCATCCCTCACTCCTGCAAACCCCTGGCAACCACTGATCTTTTTACCCTTTGCATAGTTTTGCCATTTCCAAAATGTCATATAGTTGCAATCATACAGTATGTAGCCTTTTCAGATTGGTTTTATTTTTGCCAGATCATTTCTTGCCTGAGAAAGATTGGCTTCTTTCACTTAGTAATATATGCTCTTTTTCCTATGCCCATTTCATGAGCTTCTTACTTTTAACCAGTATACTCTTTCTGGTTAATGTATAGCACATGAGTGATTTAGTTTTTATTATTAATATTAATACCAATATTAATGACACTTTTAAAAGTTATTGACAAAATATGGGTAAATAATTAAATATTCTGATTTCTCTCTTGTTCCATTACTTATTGATGGGAGCAAAGAGGAAAAAAGGCAATTATTTTTCCTTTCTGAAATATTATTGTCGTTTCGTGATTAAATCTTAACTCCCTTGGGTTGCTGTTTCTCTTTCTTGATATTTGTCCTGTAGCATCAATAGGAAATGCATTCAATATAATCCATAAGTTAGATTATTTAATCTTAAAAAAAAATAGGGAATGCAGTTAAGTTAGATTATTTAATCTTAAAAATAAAAACAAATAGGGAATGCAGTTTTTGAAAAGTAAATATGGTACAGTGAAATTAATTCAAGTTAGTATAGGCCGTGAATGGTGGTTCACACCTGTAATCCCAACACTGGGAGGCTGAGGCGGGAGGATTGCTTGAGGTGCAGGATTTCAAGACCAGCCTGGGCAACATAGTGAGACTCCATCTCTACAAAAAATTAAAAAATTATCTGGGGCCGGGCGCAGTGGCTCAAACCTGTAATTCCAGCACTTTGGGAGGCCGAGACAGGCGAATCAGGAGGTCAGGAGATCGAGACCGTCCTGGCTAACATGGTGAAACCCCGTCTCTACTAAAAAATACAAAAAAAAAAACTAGCCGGGCGAGGTGGTGGGCGCCTGTAGTCCCAGCTACTTGGGAGGCTGAGGCAGGAGAATGGCATAAACCCCGGAGGCGGAGCTTGCAGTGAGCTGAGATCCGGCCATTGCACTCCAGCCTGGGCGACAGAGCGAGACTCCGTCTCAAACAAAAACAAAACAACAAAAAAAAATTATCTGGGTGTGGTGGTTCATGCTTGTGGTCCCAGCTATTTGGGAGACTGAGAAGGGAGGATTGCTTGAGCCTAGGAGGTTGAGGCAGCAGTGAGCTGTGATTGTGCCACTAGCCCTTCAAGCCTGGATGACAGAGCAAGACCTTGTCTCAAAAAACAAAAATAAATCTGCAGATTGCCTATAGTCACATTTATCCTTATATTGCTAGTGAGGGTAATTTGGGGGCCATTAATTTGAATACATAGCTCATGCTTTGCATTATCTACAGAGACAGATCATGGTATTATTTTTAGATTTTCACTGAACTTTGCAGGTCCAGAGACCTTTGATATTCACACAGTTTTCTTTGTGGTCATTAACTTT
This sequence comes from Macaca thibetana thibetana, assembly GCF_024542745.1. Classification (NCBI taxonomy): domain Eukaryota; kingdom Metazoa; phylum Chordata; class Mammalia; order Primates; family Cercopithecidae; genus Macaca; species Macaca thibetana. Next base: position 20,026,546 of record NC_065594.1, read on the forward strand.
TTACGATCCTTTAAAAAGCTTTAAAAGTTGGAGATTTCTGCTTATATATGAATATGTAGGGGTGTGTATATGTATGTATATATATATATATTTGTCCTAGCATTCCTTTGCTTCATGGTAGTAGCAAATAACAGATGTTTTTTGAAAATGAAAAATATGCTGTTGTCTTATTATATCTGGGATAAGCAGGGTAACAATTGGCCAGAAGATAATCGTGGAGGAATTGGGCACATTTAAAGTTTTCAGTAGCAGATATTTATATGTATTCATTATGTGACAGGCAATGTGCTAACTACCCACTTTTCTCCCCGTCACAAAGCTAGTTAGTGGTGGAGTTGGTAATTATTCCTAGTTCAGTCTAATTGTAGAGTTTGAGTGATATATAAAAATAGTAAAATAATAGTACATAAAACCTGCTATAATGTACTGCCTCCTCCGACATGATGAAAGGAGAAATAGGATGACTTGAAGACATTTTAAAGGGTTGCTTGAAATAGATTGTTTGAGGAATGAGTAATCTTGAGGGCAGGAAGCTGAGTTATGTTCTTTTTTGAGACTGTCCCCTTTATCTTGGATTAGGTGTGTTTCCATCGTATTAGAGAAGTCTGGGTCCTCATTCTCCACACCTCCTCCTAATTTGTGTGGCTTAGTAAAAGGATTTGACCTTTTACCGACCCACTCAGCTAATCTGTACATGAACATGGCTTGTGTGGTTTCCTATTACAAAGCGGTGTTTAATGTTATAATTTCACTGAGTTAAACTTCTCCAGTTTTAGTGATCTTGAAAGGAAACAATGAGAATTGAGTGGAGAATTAATATATGAACTGATAGGAAAGATATATTCAAATCTTGTAGTAGGAAGATAGGAATGTTCCCTAGAATTATTTGCCAGTCTAATTTTGATGTGTTTGTGTGTGTCTTTAGTTATTTCAAAGGGTATGATATGTGTGTAATGCAAAAGTTTTTTTACTAACAAATTAATGTCCTACGTAAGTGTTTGGAGTGTAACAGGGAGCCAAAAATGAAGGTTCACTTCTGAAGGCAAGCTTCTGAAGGCAAGCTATGCTTAGTTGCATAAACTGCTACACGTCCAAAGGGGAAGCATACAGAGTTGTGTCTTCTTAACCATCTCTTCATTGATAATGCTTAGTGAAGTCCCTGGGGTCAGATAGATAGGTAATGTTTAAAATGAATATGTCTTTAAACTTAATTTCAGGGGAAATACTGTTGAAATTGGGAAGATTAAAAGAAGCCAGTGAAGTGTTCAAAAACTTGATTGATCGGAATGCAGAAAATTGGTGTTATTATGAAGGCTTGGAAAAAGCTCTACAAATTAGTATGTAATGATTTTTCTCCTTTTTCTCATAACTACTGTTTGAAGTATAATAAAATGTAAAGTTGTAATAATACTTGAGAACAAACAATTTTAGCATTAGTATTCAGTTTTCCATTTAGTAAAATTATAGATTAAACATGGGAGTGAAAATGAATTCAAATAGTTACACTTAAGTGTAAGTGCTTGCAGATATTTTAGGTTCCTTGACCCTTACCTGTGATGGTGTTGGGAGGTGAGGCAAAACCAAAACAAAGCAAAACCAAAACAAAAATAAAAAATACCAATTTAGAGTAGAGACATGGGAAAGAAAATGAGCATTCCCTTTCTGGGAAGTGTTGTAACTATTTAATATTTTAAAACCATTAGACATTCATTACCCTCAACCTCTAAATAATAATTGGGCCAAACAATTACTGTTGAGGGTATTTGCTTTGATTTCAAACTAGGCTAATTTGTGTAGAGCAAAATGTTACATATCTTCCTTTGAAATTAGGTAACTTTGACCTTTTTAGAAATCTAGTGTGAGTCTAAGACTTTTGTAATTTTTCATAATTAAGTGTTGGTAGGAACTGTTAATATTCCTAAAATCATATTTACTCATGAATAAATGTATTCCTGAAATAATTATGAAACTGGCTCAAAGATGTTGAAACAGCAGAATTTTATTTTTATTTATTTATTTATTTTTTAGAATTTTTAAATTTAAAAAGTTTGGTGAAGCCGGGCGCGGTGGCTCAAGCCTGTAATCCCAGCACTTTGGGAGGCCGAGACGGGCGGATCACGAGGTCAGGAGATCGAGACCATCCTGGCTAACCTGGTGAAACCCCGTCTCTACTAAAAACTACAAAAAACTGGCCGGGCGAGGTGGTGGGCGCCTGTGGTCCCAGCTACTCGGGAGGCCGAAGCAGGAGAATGGCGTAAACCCAGCAGGCGGAGCTTGCAGTGAGCGGAGATCCGGCCACTGCACTCCAGCCTGGGCGACAGAGGGAGACTCCGTCTCCAAAAAAAAAAAAAAAAGTTTGGTAAATAGGTAGCTACCCATATTCATTTATAGTAGTATAAGCTACAAGAAAAGTTTAATTGTTGTATCCTCACTAGTATTAATTAATTCAGATGTTCTTTTTATGTTTAAAATTTTACACTGCAAATTGTTAAAAGTTTATTTTCTTAAATATTTTTAAGAAAATGATTAAAATCACAATATTGATTAAAGTAATAATCTGAAGAGAACAGCAAAATTCATATGCATGAAGGTTGAAAACATGGGTTAACTATGATTTTTCTTTAAAGTAGTAACATTACAATTAATAAAAATATTTTAATGTTTTACTAAAATGAATAATATGTTCCATATATCAGGATTCTTGGTTACTATAAAATGTATTGATTACAAAACTAATTACACTACTTTATTGTTTTAGGTAGCTTATGACCTTTCCTTCCTCATAGTAAGTTCTGGAGCTTCAACTTGTGACTTTAGGATATTGAATTTGTTTAGTTTTGTCTTAATTTGATTACATTTATACGGCTTGTTATATCTAGGGTAGTGGAGAATTTTTTTCATACTTGGTGCTTGTCTTTCTCTAAGATGAGGCATGAATATGAGAATATTTTAAAAATATTTATATGCAGTAGCATTTATGTATTAGTATAAGGGTCTTTAATATTTTGTGAAGTCTCCAAATTACTAACAGAGAGTGAGGGGTTTTTTTTTTCCCCCCCACACATATCTTTGGTCTTAAAATCCAACCAAATTGGAGCTCCAAAACATATTATTGGGGGAAGGAATGAGTCTAAACAAGATCACACCTCTTCAAGCATGGTGTTTACAATCTTGATGCTTGATATTAATGTTGAGTGTCAATACTTATAAACACTACATTCACTACAGAGATACCTTGTTTGCTAGCACCCAGGGTTATTCTTAGGATAGTTATTTTTCTGTGGTTTAGACGACAGAATTTGGATTAAGATCTACTTAAAACGTTATAGTTCTAAAACAGGTTTGCTTTTTCTTAAAATTCCACTATAAATTATCTTATAGCTTATAAATCTCTTTTTGTGAATTATGCAGGACATTATTTTAGAAAGATAAACTACACCCAGATCCTGTTTGCTTGCATATTGTTGTTTCAGAGTAACAAGTAGTTTATGTATAGATACATCCTTTATGTGGTACTATAAAATTAGGTGGCTCTTGGGAGGGAAGATACAACTTTCTGTTAGAAGTATAATTTTGTCTTTTGGAAGGATAATGGACTTTCATTGAAGATTTTAAGTGTTAATGTTAACATGGAAGTTTAGTTTATCTTTTTATATTTTAAACATTTGCAATCATAATCCTAAAAGTGTTGCTCCTTTGAGCCTAATCAACAGACATTATAGGCTTTTATGGGGATATATGTAGGTTTCTTTGGTTCAGAGTGTTTATGTAAGATATGTTATTAGAGATACATTATAAAAAGATTTTCTTTTCCATGAGTTGTATGCTAAAGGAATATAGAGAAGTGCAGCATATCTTGAGTCTATGATGGCTTGTATATGTGATTTGGGTTGTATTTAGAATCTTGCGATGAAACAAGTTTTGGATTTCTCTGGAGATGAGTTTAAAACAGTGACTTAACTGATTATAGTATTTCTCCGCCACAGAGTTTTACATGTCATTTTTGCCAAAATTGAAAGCAGCTTTAATATTGTTAATGCAGTTTTATTTATATGACATTTTAAAAGTTTGTTAGCATTTTACCATGGATAAAAGTTTTGATGCTATAAATCTCACCCATATTTACTGATAATAGGCACTTTGGAAGAGAGGCTTCAAATTTATGAAGAAATTAGTAAGCAGCACCCCAAAGCAATTACACCCAGAAGATTACCTTTGACTCTTGTCCCAGGTAATATTAGGATGTCTTTTATAATACTAATTATTTGCCGAAATTACTCAATGTTAATTTATATTTTGGAAACGTGTTTCTGTTAGGGAGTTTATGTCTACAGCAGTCTTGGAGTTGGGAGTGAACAGTTGTGAATTTATTATTTATCTGTTAATAAGAGTGTTATACTTCAATGTGTAGCTAAATGTTGATTTTAATATTTGAAGTTATCTATATAAATATAAAACTGCTTTTCTTAAGTTGATCTCATAGAGGTAGAAAGTAGAATGATAGATACCAGAGCTGGCAAGGAGGGTGTAGGGGGGAGATGAAGAGAGGCTGGTTAATGGGTACAAACGTACAGTTAGATAGAAGGAATAAGTTTCAGTGTTTGCAGAGTAAGGGGACTGTAGTTAAGAACAATATATCGTATGTTTCAGGATAGCAAAAGAGAGGACTTGAAATGTTCCCAACACATAGAAATGATAAGTAATCAAGGCGATAGATACCCTGAATACCCGGACTTGATCATTACACGTTCTGTGTATGTAACGATATCATGTACTGCCTAAGTATGTACAAATATTATGTATTGGTAGAAAAACTGCTTGTCTTATGTGACTTTTAAAACACCATATTTAGAAGGTAAATTCCCTGTAATTAGTGACAAATTATATGTAGTATCATGATTTGAGTGGTGAAAGTTTTGAAGTTTTTTTTTTTTTTTTTGAGTCAAGGTCTTGCCCTGTTACCAGGCTGAAGCTGGAGTGTAGTGGCACAATCACTACAGCCTCAAACCCCTGGGCTCAAGCTATAGTTTTGCAGTTTTATATCTTCTTTTTTGAGCATACATTCAAAGAAATAGTTGTGAGCTATTTGCACCCACCACAGTGTTTTAAGAACAGAATGTCATCATTCACTTGGTTAGCCACTTTCCTGAGTTTTGCTTTTTATCATGCCATTACTTTTATTTTTAGAGCTCCATGTATTTTGTATTCCTGAAAATAAAAACAGCTTTTGTACTTTATATAACTAGGAGTACTCTGGTACGTATTCTGTGATTTGCTTTTATCGTACAATAGGATATTCATGACCTTGAGTCGAGTTATTGTATGTAGCTGAACTCATTTACTTTTGGGCTACATAGGAGGTGGACAGTATATTAGCTCTTCAGGTAGCTAATATCTTTGTTGACTTTTTTAAAAAGTATATGTTTTTGTTGAAGTCTTTATTTTTAGTTGTAAGTACTAGAGATTATGAATTGTATATTGGGACTTCTGGTATTTTGATACAAGTCAGACTCTACAAAGCTAATATCATTTAAACGTATTCTGGAGAGGTGAGGAGTATATTTTATATTCTCAGAGTGGCAAATATTTGTTTAAATTCTTGGGTTATAAGTTTATTTTTACCAAAAGATTGATGAAAATTAAAAATTTTTAGTTGGCTTGTGAAATATGTGAAATACCCTTTAGAAATGTATTTGATTAGACAGTAGATAGAAGTTGATTTTAAAAATTCATTTTATACTATTGCATTTCAGTTCCACATATGAAGAATAGTATTTTTCTGATCCTCCATTTTTTTGTTTTGTTTTTGTAGAATACAGAGAGCAAATTTCTCTAATGTTTTCCAGGGAACATTAAGTCCAAGTGGATATTAATAGGCTTGGTGGGGAGGTTGTTGGTGTGCTTGTGCTTGGGCTGTTCTTCAGCCAAGTAAGTTTGGGAAACTGGGTTAGACACAGCTATCAGGTTTCTATAGGACTTCTCAGAGCTTTTAATATACACTTTGTGAATTTCAAAGATGGGAGTATATGCGTAGTGAGGAGTATTTTCGCTAATAAAAGTGTCTTGTGGAAGATGCTTAAGCTTACATTTCTGTATTTCTTCCTTCTCCTCTTTGTTTTAAAAAATAATAGCTTTTTTGAAATATAATTCATATACCATAAACTTCACTTTTAAAAAGTGTGCAATTCAGTGTTTTAGTATATTAATCATGTTGTGCAACCATCATCTCTGTCTGCTTTCAGAAATTTTTCATGACCCCAAAAAGAAACCCCATACCTATTTCACTCTCTATCACCCCTCAACCATAGTAGCTGGCAACCACCAGTCTACTTTCTGTACCTGTGAATTTGCCTGTTTTTGGACATTTCAAATAAATGGAATCATACCATATGTGGTCTTTAGTGCCTGACTTCTCCTCCTTTTATTGGTCTCAATGTATATTTTGTGTTTCACAATATATTGTGTGTGGGGGGGGAATATTTCCTTGGGAGCTTTAAACTGCATTCATATGCTTCTTGGGAAATAAAGAAACCTCGCTTAGCTTTAAGATTACGAACAAGACTTCTTTGTTCTCTTTTTCTCATTTGGAACATGGAGCTTCAGATTTATACTGCCTACATTTATTTCCATAGGCAATATGAGTTTGCTAAAAGCCCTCAATACGTGGCAGTATAGGGTAGGAAATACATTTTTACTGAAAGAGCCTAGAGTTTTTTTTTACTGTAAAGTGTGATCTAGGTTAAAGTGGAACCATCCTAGACTCCCTTGGACATGCTGTCTTTGAAATGTCATAAAAATCTTTTTACAAAACAGGTCTCAGTGGAGGGGTCTGATGGCATGGGCTTTCAAGGTCATCATCGCTTTGAGATTCTGACATATGTGTATTTACAAGGCTCCAGTGAATATATATAAAATTATTCAAATATTTAATTTTGTCTGTGCAAAGCCAAATATTTCATGATTTTTTTGCCTGTCTAGAAATGCTTTCATGATCAATTAGAAAACCATTTTGGCATTATCAAAAGCAGTAAGATCTTCCTCAAGAAAAATGATGCATCTTGAGAATGCAAGGTGAAAGTTTTGATAAAGCCTTTCCATTTTTTAGATAAAAGGGCTTCATACCATAGAACAAGAAGGAAATTTTCTAACACCCGAAAATATTAAGTGCTCTAAAAATAATGAAGGGATAAAGGTACTTTTCAAAATAATTAGTTCAATTCATCATGTTCTATTATGCACTGGCTGAAGGGTAGAGAGAGGGAAGGAAATAATCCAGAGTATTAAACATAGTATACTAATTAAATTTTGCTCCATTATTTAGAATGGATTTCCAGTGAATCAGAAACAGACTATTCTTGCTGTTTACAGTAATTATTTTAGGAATTAGTATAAACAGGGACATCATGTTTTGGGGACATCATTCTGTGTATCTATCTGAGAATTATTTAGGTAACCTGTTTTGTGAGCAGTAATGCTAAAGAGGCACATAATAATTGATGAAAAAAATGAGATGGATAAATCATAAGTAATTTGGGGATATGGTGTGTGACTAAGCAGTTGGGTAGCTGTGTCGGCTTCTTGTTTAGGTGATAAATTCACACAGTTGCCAATTAGGTAAAAAGTTTATAAGTTCATGAAGTCTTTTTCTTGTCTGTCCCTTGGCAACTAAGTTTACTTCCCCTGCAGACATCCATTGTGATCAGCTGATGGTGTATTCTTCTACAAATATGTTGTGCATGTGTGAGCAAAAATGTGTGTAGGAGATTTGTTTAAGGTCACACCCCTCACCCTGCTTTTTGCAAACATGCGGTAGCATGGATTGATGGATTGCTGCGAACCTGGGTTTTCTTTTCACTTAACTCCGTATTTGGAGATTAGTCCTGGATCAGCACTTAAAGAGCTTCGTCATTTTTTTCATACCTGCACAATCTAATAAATCAGATTTGCCAATGTGATCTGAATAGACTGAGAAAGTTGACCAAGGAGGAGTTCAGAGTGGCTTCTGCCGTGTAGATAAAAGGCTTGTTTTCTCAGCGGTTGATTGCAAGTATAGAAAACAAAATATTAACTCTAAAATATAAAAACTGTCAGATATCAGAGAAGATGAGGCATGTATTGAGTGATTACTATATGGAAGACATTGTTTATTGTTATGTCTTACCTCGTTTGAGCCATACAAGTGTACTCTTGAGGCCAGTGATGGTATTGCCTTCATTTTACAGTGATAAAACCAAGGTTTTTAATGGACAAGTTATTTGCCCAAGGTTGCACACAATTAAGTGGAGAAGTCTGCATTCCTCTAGCTTTTGTCGTACACCAGAGGAATTACTGGAAAGATGCAGTCTCTGAAACTATTTTTGACTTTTAAAGAAGCAATGGTGTGTAATTTAACCCAGGATGAAGTTTTATGTTGTCTTCGTAATCTGTGATTTTTCAAAAGACCAGTATTGGCCAGGCGTGGTGACTCACACTTGTAATGCCAGCACTTTGGGAGGCCAAGGCAGGTGGATGATGAGGTCAAGAGATCAAGACTATCCTGGCCAACACGGTGAAATCCCGTCTCTACTAAAAATACAAAAATTAGCTGGGCATTGTGGCACACGCCTGTAGTCTCAGCTACTTGGGAGGCTGAGGCAGGAGAATTGCTTGAACCTGGAAGGTGGAGGTTGCAGTGAGCTGAGACCACACCACTTCACTCCAGCCTGGGTGACAGTGTGAGACTCTGTCTCAAAACAAAAACAAAAACACCCCAGTATTTTGTGTATGATCTAAGAGATTAGAGATTATCTGAATACAGTCTTTATAGTTAATGGAGTTAAATTTTTGTATGACATTTAATTATATTGAGTATGCATGCATGTTTTGTTCAACATGGTCAGTCACAACAAATAAAAATAACCATTTTGGGTTGTTAGATTTTGTTGTGCAGTGTTGTGATTCATTAAGAAATCTTAGGAGGTCATTTCAATCATCCTACTTGAGGCTAAATCGTTCATGACATATATGTGGTTTTTTTTTCCCCAAATGATTAGGTAAATCCATGTCCTTATGTATTAGTCCATACTGTCAAAAAGTTCTTATATCTCTGTATTTAAAATTAAAATTCTTTGAATACTCTCTGCTTTCAAAAGGTGATGACAAAAATAAATCATTTGTAGGGGTTTAGCAATGAAAGAATTATGTACTTGATGTTGCAAACAGATTGTTTATTTTAGTTCTAATGTTAGAATACCCAGAGCTTAGTCTAATGTCTAACATCAATTTACTTTATTGTTGGCCTCACTCACTGAGATGTTAAGTTCTCTAGGGTAGAATTAATTTTTTTTTTTTTTTAATTTTAATCATTGCTATATCCCCAATACCTAGAACAGTGCCTGGCATGTAGTAAGTGCTTGACACATTATTGTGGAATGAATGAATGAATGTTGAAGTAAATGACAAATTGATTTGGGAAGACATTTGCAAATACCAACTTAGTGTTTAAAAAGATCTTGTGGCTATCACTTGAATATAGTGCTGGTTACAATAGTCTGCTGCAGAGTGCTTTTTGCATATCTGCAGGGTTTTGAGCTGTAGACTGAGTGTGCTAGTCAGTGAGAGATTAGGAAAGATATTTGATATTGTGCTAAATTCAGAATGGATAGTTGATAACTTTTACTCTACTTAAAACTGTTTGACTTTTTTGGTTTATAAATTGGATAGGAGCATAATTGTTTCTGAGGGAGCTTTATTTTTACTTAGAAAATCATTTTAAGAATTGTTTGCATGAACCAAAGAATAACAAAGTATGCTTTTGTTTCTAGGTGAAAGATTTAGAGAACTAATGGATAAGTTCCTGAGGGTTAACTTCAGTAAAGGATGCCCACCCTTGTTTACTACTTTGAAATCTTTATATTACAATACAGAAAAGGTAAAATTTGGTATTTATTCAGATTTGCTTTAGTCTTTTTACTAAATTGTAGAAAGATGTCCATGTAAATAATGTGCTATTACTTAAGCATTTTCTCTGTTTTAGTAATGTTACTTTACTTTCAGTCTAATAATGTACTGAAATTATATGCCTGTAGTATAAGTGATATCAAAGTAAGAGGGTTTATGAAAGCACTACAATTATAAAGATTGTTTATTTTTAATGGATATACTTCTTTTAGTAGCATTTTAAATTTGACATTGTTACCAAAGGTATATATTTATTCTATGATTATTATTTTATGGTACGATTATGGATTTTTAAATTAGTTATGCATGCGTTTAAAGTTAGAGCTTGAGTAATTGAGTTAGTGCAACAGTAAAATGCAGTTTGCTCAAATTACGGGTGTAAATTACTAGTTTTAATCAGTAGGCTGCATTTAATAAATACAGATTTAGCTAGTTCTTGAATAAAGAATTGTCTTTCTGCTTTTTAAAATTAGAAAATAGGCCAGGCGCGGTGGCTCACGCCTGTAATCCTAGCATTTTGGGAGGCCGAGGTGGGCAGATCACGAGGTCAGGAGTTCGAGACCATCTATGGTGAAACCGCATCTCTAATAAAAATTTTAAAAATTAGCCTGGCATGGTGGCAGGCGCCTGTAGTCCCACCTACTTGGGAGGCTGAGGCAGGAGAATGCCGGGAACCCGAGAAGTGGAGCTTGCATTGAGCTGAGATCGCACCACTGCATTCCAGCCCTGGGTGACAGAGTGAGGCTCCGTCTCAAAAAAAAATTTTTTTTAGAAAATAGGCACTTAAATCTTGGTCTTAAATTAGAAAGACAATTAAAAGTTAATAGAAAGCAAGTTATACTTTTATTTCCAAGTGTTGCTTCTTACTTTTTAAAGTCTAAAATCTTGTTGTCTTTTCTGTAGTCAGTTTTTTAAAGTTACTAGTGGATAAGGAAAAGATTTTATTAGAAATGCCAAAACAATTTTTAGTTAAGCTTCTTTCATTTTTTATTTATTTAGGTTTGATTCATAATAATTTGTAAATTTGCACTGATTGTGAATAATACAATGTTGGAAATATCAGTTGTAGATATAGCTGATTGGCATTTTCCTACCGGTGGCAGCAGGTTTCATAAACAAAAGAAACAACTGATGATCTCTAGTACCCAATTAGAATAAAACATCATTTATGTTAAAACAAAAACAAAACCCTTAACGATTCTTTAATGTCTGTTGTATGGTCTATTTGACTGCAGTGTTTCTGCTGTCAGTTTTTTGAGAAATAGTGATTGATTCCTATGTAAACGTGTACCCAGTGCCTGCCAATAATTTCTGTAGATTATTTAACATTGGGTAAAATTCTTTTGTTCTTTTTGGTGAGGGTGACAGAGAAGAAAGGTTGGATAAAATGTCAGAAATAAAAAGAAATCTTATGTATGTGAATTAGAGTACTTCTTTTATAACGGTCTTGCAGCAGCTGCTGACTGCAGTGGACATTAAAGGATTTGTTTCTCTTAAGCTATTACAGGGCTTTCACAGGGTGTTGTTCGCAGGCATAGGCTTTTTACTTTTTAAAAATTCTTCCAATATTGATCCAAAGTTGCCATTACAAAAATGTTAAACATTTTTTTGGTATTTTATATAAAGCATGAAAATTATATTTTTGAATAAGGCACTGAGAATACACTAATTCATATAGGAACCGTCTCTTTAGTTTAATTTTAAAGCAAGCAACAGGAATGCTATTAGAAATGCCAGAAGACCAAGTGTGTTTGCAAAATGAATTAAACTGCAGAAAATTGAGCTCAAGTTATCTCAATTTAGTATAGTGAGAAAAAATTTGCAAGTCTAAGAACTGTTTCTCAAATAATTTTGGCCACATGTATCTGTAATTACTTATGAGAACCTTTTATTTATTTATTTATTTATTTATTTATTTATTTAAATTTTTTTTTTTTTTTTTTTTTTTTTTTGAGACGGAGTCTCGCTCTGTCGCCCAGACTGGAGTGCAGTGGCGCGATCTCGGCTCACTGCAAGCTCCGCCTCCCGGGTTCACGCCATTCTCCTGCCTCAGCCTCCGGAGTAGCTGGGACTACAGGCACCCGCCACCACGCCCGGCTAATTTCTTTTTGTATTTTTAGTAGAGACGGGGTTTCACCGTGTTAGCCAGGATGGTCTCGATCTCCTGACCTCGTGATCCGCCCGCCTCGGCCTCCCAAAGTGCTGGGATTACAGGCTTGAGCCACCGCGCCCGGCCTATTTATTTATTTTTTAATATTTTTTAGTTAAATTTTGTAAGTTTTGTGTTTGACTTTTTTTGTAGTTTCAAAGAAATTATTTCAGTAGTTTTTGGGGAACAGATGGTGTGTGATTACACAGATAAGTTATTTACTGGTGATTTCTGAGATTTTGGTACACCCATCACCTGAGCAGTGTACACTGCACCCCATGAAACCATTTAAAAAACTGCACATTTCTAATCAGCAGTGAAACCTGTTTTTGGCAGTTAGGTGGATTTTTAACTTTCAAGGAAGGATTTCAAGGAGGTGAAGTCTGATAAACAGTTATTGTTTGTAAGTTTCCACATATTATAGAGTAATTCATGTTGGTAGCATGAAAATGAAATTGTCTTTTGAAGTTAGTTTAAAATGTAGTACATTTGCAAGAAATGTATTTCTTAAATGTCTCCAGCATTTTAATTTTTTTGACAAACTAGAGTTTGGGTAGAGTGGAAGGCAATGAGTGATTGTCAGACAAATTCCATAACGTTTTTGTTTTTGTTTTTGTTTTTTTGAGATGGAGTCCCGCTCTGTCACCCAGGCTGGAGTGTAGTAGCACTATCTTGGCTCACTGCAACCTCTGCCTCCCGGGTTCAAACGATTCTCCTGCTTCAGTCTCCCAAGTAGCTGGGAATACAGGTGCCTGCCACCATGCCCAGCTAATTTTTTGTATTTTTAGTAAAGACAGGGTTTCATGATGTTGACCAGGCTGGTCTTGAACTCTGTCCTTAAGCGATTTGCCTACTTTGGCCTCCCAAAGTGTGGGATTACAGGCATGAGCCACTGCGCCCGGCCAAGTTCCATAAGGTTTTTTAAAACATAGGTAGGTATTTGAAATGGCCCTCATTTTACTTTTGTCAGTGAGGTTTTGGAAGGAATCTTTGGTGAAGAAAAGGAGAAATTTTCATTTTCCCAGCTTTCTTTAATGTTGAAATAGAATCTATAAATTCTGATATCAAGGTGTTCTTTTCTTTTGTAAATAAGAATAAAATGTTACTAAAAATATATTTATACCCCTTTTAAGTTAGATTTTGTTAAAGTTAATATTGTTTTCTTATTCGTTTGAATATAGATGTCCTGTCCATAACAGATAACTTGCTGAGATGATATACATTTGCTTACTTGTTTTGAAAAGTACTTAAAAAAAATTGCCAGTCTTTGAGTGAGGCTTTGGGGTCTATCAGTTTTGTTGATCTTTTCAAAAAAAACCAACTCCTGGATTCATTGATTTTTTTTTGAAGGGTTTTTTGTGTCTGTATCTCCTTCAGTTCTGCTCTGATCTTAGTTATTTCTTGCCTTCTGCTAGCTTTTGAATTTGTTTGCCCTCACTACTCTAATCCTTTTAATTGCGATGTTAGGGTGTCAGTTTTAGATCTTTCCTGCTTTCTCTTGTAGGCATTTAGTGCTATAAATTTCCCTCTACACACTGCTTTAAATGTGTCCCAGAGATTCTGGTACATTTTGTCTTTGTTCTCATTGATTTCAAAGAACATCTTTATTTCTGCCTTCATTTTGTTATTTACCCAGTAGTCATTCAGGAGCAGGTTGTTCAGTTTCCATGTAGTTGTGTGGTTTTGAGTGAGTTTCTTAATCCTGAGATCTAATTTGATTGCACTGTGGTCTGAGAGACAAGTTTGTTGTGATTCGTGTTCTTTTACATTTGCTGAAGAGTGCTTTACTTCCAATTATGTGGTCAGTTTTAGAATAAGTGCGATGTGGTGCTGAGAAGGGTGTATCTTCAGTTGATTTGGGGTGGAGAGCTCTGTAGATGTCTATTAGGTCTGCTTGGTACAGAGATGAGTTCAAGTCCTGGATATCCTTGTTAACCTATAGAAGATATTTTTTATGTACCTTAAATCTGTTAAGTAGTATTAAACTAAACAAACAATTTAGGTTGCTATATATAGCATAGGGATTCCAGTGTCTGTCATGCCTTACTGAAATCGTATCATTTTTACTAAAGATAATGGTAAGAATATTTCTAACTTAATTTTTTGTGGATGTCATCTCATTGAAAATATCAGTTGTGTATTTATAGGTAATAACCACCTTTAAATGTTCTGGTAATATGTACTGTTTTCTTCTTATGAGTAGTTAAAAAGGGGACAACTTGCCAGCCATGGTGGCTTACGCCTATAATCCAGCACTTTGGGAGGCTGAGGTGGGAGGATCACTTGAGACCAGGAGTTCAAGACAAGCCTGGCAACATAACAAGAGTCCATCTCTACAAAAAACGAAAACAATTAGTTGGTCATAGTGGCATGTGCCTTCTCTCCCAGCTACTTGGGAGGCTGAGGTGGAAGGATCCCGTGAGCCTTGGAGGACAAGGCTGCAGTGAGCTGTGATCAGGCCGCTGTACTCCAGCCTATGCGACAGACTTGAGACCGTCTCAGGGAAAAAAAAAATGAAGAACACCTCCTACTTTTAGAAAATAACTGTTATATACTTGAAGTGCACAGATGTTTTCATCTGTTTTGTATTGTAGTCTCTCACATATTGTATCAGACCAAACTTTTTTTTTTTTTTTTTTTGTTTTGGAGAGGGAGTCTTGCTCTGTTGCCCAGGCCGGAGTGCAGTGGCGCACTCTCGGCTCACTGCAACTTCCGCCTCCCAGGTTCAAGCGAGCCTCCTGCCTCAGCCTCCCGAGTAGCTGGGACTACAGGTGCACGCCGCCATGCCTGGCTAATTTTTCAGTTTAGTAGAGACAGGGTTTCACTGTGTTGCCCAGGCTAGTCTTCAACTCTTGAGCTCAGGCAGTCTGCCATCCTTGGCCTCCCTAAGTGCCAGGATTACAGACGTGAACCACTGCGCCCAGCCCAGATCAAACTTTTATTGTAAATAATTGTTTACTGGCTCTATAAAATAGTGTCCATTTCTTCTAAGTGTGAATAAAGAACCTTGCCTAGTAGTATTTTTGATTGGGCCTCAGAGTCCTTCTGTTCCAGAGTTGGCATTAACAGCAATAATAAAAAATCAAAACTGGAAACGACTAACATAGTATTCACAACATCTGTAGCAGTTTAATGAGAAGATTTTATATGTACCATAGTCTGCTGGTGGTCTGAGTCATAATGCCAACAAATTATTTCTGTAATGCTCATAGATAAGCTGTCCAGTGGGACAGTGAGTCAGATGTTTGACCAGCCGTTTGATATGGTACACAACTAATATGTATTGTGTATTAACTTTTCACATTGATGATATTTATAAGGAATCTTATCTCCTCACTTTTCTGTTGGCATTTGTGTAAGTTTGTAGCACTCTTCCATCAGTTTCCATGTTCTCAAATAGTAAAAGTGCTGAGTAACTTGGCACAAAAGTTTAGAAGTAATTTTTCATCAAAAAAGTGCTATAATCACAATATGGAAAATTTGGAAAACAGAGGAAAGATCTTAAAAAATGGGAGGGAAGCCCAAACAAAACCCAGTTATAAACCACCTCATGACTATACAATTTAAAGGCATTTACACATTTATTTATTTATTTTATAAATAAATGAAATAACATCTTGCTCTGTCTCCCAGGCTGGAGAGCAATGAATGGCCCAATCATAGTTCACTGTAGCCTTGACTTCCTCGGTTCAAGTGATCCTCCCGTCTCAGCCTCTTGAGTAGCTGGTAATACAGATGCGTGCCACGATGCCTAGTTAATTTTTTAATTTGTAGAGATGGGGTCTTGCTGTATTGTTCAGGCTGATCTCAAACTTGTGGCCTCAAGTGATTCTCCTGCCTTAGAATCCCGATGCACTGTGATTACAGGTGCGAACCACCACACCTAGCTCTAAGAACATTTTTAATGTAATTCCTTTCACAGTTTTTTTTTTTTTAACTGTGAATTTAATCGTGGTGTATCTATGTAGCTGTAGTCATTTTGACCATAAATTTTGTTCTTCTTTTTCCCCCTAGCAGTTTCTTTTTTAAAATTTGTTTTTGTTTTTGTTTTTTATTTGGAGTCTTGCTCTGTCACCAGGGACTGGAGTGCAGTGGCACTATCTCAGCTCACTGTAACCTCTGCCTCCCGGGTTCAAGTGACTCTCCTGCCTCAGCCTCTGGAGTAGCTGGGACTGCAGGCGCGCACTGCCATGCTTGGCTAATTTTATTTTATTTTTTTTTGTATTTTAGTAGAGATAGGGTTTTACCATGTTGCCCAGGCTGGTCTCGAACTCCTGAGCTCAGGTAATCTGCTCACCTCGGCCTCCCAACGTGTTAGGATTACAGGTGTGAGCCACCGCACCTGAGATGGGGTCTCACTATGTTACCCAGACTGGTCTCAAAATCTTGGACCCGAGAGATTTGCCTGCCTTGGCCTCTCAAAGTGCTGGGATTCTAGGTATGAACTACCTGCACCCACCTCCCTGCCCCAGCAGTTTCATAAGCTTTTACTGTGGTGTTATATAATCTTCATTATCCCTTTTAGTTATTACATAACCTTTTAGAACCATCCCTCCATTGTTGAATTTGGTTTTTCAAGTTATTATTATTAAATATCTTTATACTAGCTTTGCTTAGGATTATTTTCTTCTCATATTTTCTTCTCTCAGATTCATTCAGTGGGTAAAGGGCATGAACATTTTTGTGGTTCTTGATAAACACGGATAAATTAGTTTTTCACAAGGTTGTAAACATCAATTTGTATTCCCACTAGCAGTGTGCCTGAAATATTTCCTGTCTTGTGTTGGTTTTTCTGTTTTTGTTTTAACATAGAAATGTTTAAAATTTAGTGGAACCAGATTTGGTAATCTTTATTTCTGTTGTGAAAGTTCATCTGTTGTTTTAAAACCATCTTGGAAAGTCCTCTTTAGAGCAATACTTCTTAATGAGGGTGTTGGGGAGTGGATTTTTTCCTCCTGGGACATTTTACAATGTCTGGAGAGGTTTTTGATTGTCACTGCAGTGAGGTGAGGTGTGCTACTGGCATCCAGTGTGTGGAGGCCAGGGATGCTGCTAAACATTCCACAAGGCACAGGACAGCCTTCCTAACGAAGAATTCTACTGTCGACGTGTTGGGCTAGATAATTCTTTATAATGCAGGTCTGTCCTGTGCATTGTAGGATGTTTAGCAAACTCCCTGGCCTCTACCATCAGGATGTCAGTAGCTTCCCCACCAGTATTTTTTTTTGGTAACAGCTTTATTGAGATATAATTAATATATCATAAAATTTACCTATTGAAAGTATATAGTTCAATGATATTTAGTCTATTCACAGAGTTGTGTAATCATCACTGCAGTGTAATATTTTGTCATCCCCCAAAGAGACTCCATATCCTTTAGCTGTGATTCTCTCACAACCTTCATATCCCTCTCAGCTATGGGCAGCCATTAGCCTACTTTCTGTCTATGGATTTCCCAGTCTGGACCTTTTATATAAATGGACTTATCTATTAATAGTCTTTTTGGGTCTGGCTTCTTTTACTTAATATTTTTATTCACAATTGTGGCATTAATCAGTACTTCATTCCCTTTTATGACCAAGTAACATTCAATTGTGTGGATATACCACATTGAATTGTTTCTACCTTTTGGTTATTGTGAATAATGCTGCTGTGAACTTTGGTGTACACATTTTTGTGTAGATGTACTTCCATTTCTCTTAGGTGTACATCTGGGAATGGAATTGCTGAGTCAAATGCTAACTCTATGTTTAAACTTTTAAGGAACTGTCAGACTCTTTTTCCAAAGTTCCTCCACCATTTTACATTCCCACAAGCAGTATATGAGGGTTCTGATTTCTGCACATCCTCATCAACACTTGTTATTATTGATGATAGCCATCATAGTGGTGTGAAATGGTAATTTCTTGAGGTTTTGCTTTGCATTTTGTGATTACTGTTGGTATTATCTTTTATGTGCTTATTGGCCTTTGTATATGTTCTTTGGAGAAATGTCTTTCAGTTTCTTTGCCCATTTATAATTAGGTTATTTCTCTTTTTATTATAAAGTTCAGTTTAAGGAAGTTTTGTTTTTGTGGGTTTTTTTCAGGTTTTTTTGTTGTTTGTTTTTTAGAGACAGGGTCTCACTCTGTCACCCAGGCTGGAGTACAGTGGTGCGATCTCAGCTTACTGCAGCCTTGACCTCCTGGGCTCAGGTGATCCTCCCACCTCCACTTTCTGAGTATCTGGGACTACAGGCATGCGCTAACATACCTGGCTCATTTTTTGTAGAGACAGGGTTTCACCATTTGCCCAGGCTGGTCTCAAAATCCTGGACTCAAGCAATCTGCTCGCCTCACCCTTCCAAAGTGCTGGGATTACAGGCATGAGCCAACATGCGGGGCCAGAAGTTTTAAAAATATATTCTAGATACAAGTCTCTCATCAGATACATTATGTGAAAATATTTTCCGTTCTGCTGTGGGTTGTCTTTTCATTTTCTTAATGGTGTCATTTGATGTACAAAAATTTTTAATTTAGATGAAATCTAGCTTATCTTTTTTTTTTTCCTTTTGTTGCTCTTACGTTCTGTGTCTTATCTAAAAACCATTTCCAAGTCCAAGGTCATGAAGATTTATAAACATGTTTACTTCTATAAGTTTGCATTGAGGCATTCACTCTTATTTTGAGTTCATTTTTGTATAAGATGTGGTAGGAGTCCAAATTCATTCTTCTGTGTGTGACTGTCCAGTTTCCCAGCACCATTTGTTGAAGAGACTGTTCTTTCCCTTTTGAATGATCTTGGCAGCCTTGTCCAAAAGAGATTAACCATAAATGCGAGGGTTCACCTCTGGACTCTCAAGTCTGTTCCACTGATGTGTATAACTGTCTTTATTGTTTTGTATTATTCTTTTATGAGGTGGTTATTCAGGTGCAGCCAAAATAGGAGACACTGGAGAGGCTCAGGAAAAAAAACAAAGTTTATCATACACGTCCTAGAGACAGGAGGCATGCTGTGCCATGCCATGCAAGGCCACTTGGGGAAGACACTAGGGTGGTTAGGAGGGAGGGGAAGGATTAGGCTGCTGCCTTCATTGAGGTTTCCTTAGGGCAGGGCAGGGTGAACAGTTTAGTTTGAATAATTTTGGCATACTTTAGACTGGCGGGGTGGTCTCTAGTTGCCTGGCACCTGGCCCTGGGATGTTTAGGCAGAGGAATAGTGCCTCTTGGGGTATAAGAGCCAGATAGAGGAGATATGTCTCTGGGTTTTGAATAGCTTGCATATTAAAGACATACTCCTGGTTGGACCCTTTGTTATCTTCAAGAATTGCCAAGACCCTGGAGGGACAGTTTTTCAAATAGCTAGAAAGGTTCTGTAACATGTTAAACATCAGTATACAAGAAAAGCTAAAAGTCCGTCTGTGCCAGTGCCATATTGTCTTGCTTACTGTAGCAGTGTGGTAAGTTTTGAAATTACAAAGTGTGGGCCGGGTGCAATGGCTCACACCTGTAATCCCAGCACTTTGAGGGGCCGAGGCGGGTGGATCACTAGGTCAAGAGATCGAGACCATCCTGGTCAACGTAGTGAAACCCCATCTCTACTAAAAATACAAAAATCAGCCGGCGTAGTGGCGGGCGCCTGTAGTCCTAGCTACTCCGGAGGCTGAGGCAGGAGAATCACTTGAACCCAGGAGGCAGAGGTTGCAGTGACCTGAGATTGAGCCACTGCACTCCAGCCTGCCGATAGAGCGAGACTCTGTCTCAAAAAAAAAAAAAAAAAAAAAAGAAAGAAAGAAAGAAATTAGGAAGTGTGACTCCTTCTACTTTGTTCTTTTTCAAGACTATTTTGGTTATCGAGGGTTCCTTTTATTTCTATTTGAATGTGTTAGGATTGGCTTTTCTATTTCTGTAGAGCAGCCATCTGGGATTTTAATAGGAATTTTGTTGAATCTGCAGATCAATTTGGAAGTATCCTTAACTTAACAATATTAAGTCAATCTTTGAACATGGGATGTCTTTCTTTGTATTGTATTTAGGTCTTTGATTTCTTTCAACCAGTGTTTTGTAATTTTTATTGTACAAGTCTTATGCATCTTATGTTAAATTTGTTTGTAAGCATGCCATTCTTTTTGATGGTAGTCTAGATGAAATTGTTTTCATAATTTCATTTTTGGATTATTCTTTGCTAGTATGTGGAAATACAGTTGATTTTTATATGTTGATTTTGTATTCTGAAATGTTGCTGAACTTGTTTATTGTTATAGATGTTTTAATAGATTCCTTAGGATTTTCTGTGTGCAAGATCATGTCATCTGCAAATAGAAAGTTTTACTTCTTTCTTTCCAATCCATACCCTTTTTATTTTATTTTCTTGACTAATTGCCTTGGGTACCTTCAGTACAATATTGACTAGAAGTGGTGAGAGTTCTGGCCGGGCGCGGTGGCTCAAGCCTGTAATCCCAGCACTTTGGGAGGCCGAGACGGGCGGATCATGAGGTCAGGAGATCGAGACCATCCTGGCTAACCCGGTGAAACCCCGTCTCTACTAAAAAATACAAAAAACTAGCCGGGCGAGGTGGCGGGCGCCTGTAGTCCCAGCTACTCGGGAGGCTGAGGCAGGAGAATGGCGTAAACCCGGGAGGCGGAGCTTGCAGTGAGCCGAGATCGCGCCACTGCACTCCAGCCTGGGTGACAGAGCCAGACTCCGTCTCAAAAAAAAAAAAAAAAAAAAAAAGAAGTGGTGAGAGTTCTTTGTCTTGTTCTTGCTCTTAGAGGGAAAGCATCTAGATTTTTCACCACTAAGTATTGTGTTAGCTGTGGGTTTCTCATATATGTCCTTTGTAATGTCAAGGAAGTTCACTTCAGTTTCTAGTTTATTGTGCATTTTTATCATGAAAGTCTGTTACTGAGTTCTGTCATGCTTTTTCTGTATTAAGATGATTATGTAGGTTTTTAAAAAAAATCCTATTGATATATGGTATATTTTCATTAATTGATTTCAGATGTTAAACCAATTTTTTTCCCCCCCAAGACGGAACCTCACTCTGTCACCCGGGCTGGAGTGCAGTGGCGCGATCTTGGCTCACTGCAACCTCCACCTCGTGAGTTCAAGCTATTCTCCTGCCTCAGTCTCCCGAGTAGCTGGGACTACTGGCGTGCACCCCCATGCCTGGCCAGTTTTTCTGTTTTTTAGTAGAAATGGAGTTTTGCCATGTTGGACAGGCTGGTCTCGAACTCTTGACCTCATGTGATACACCCTGCCTTCCAAAGTGCTGGGATTACAGGCGTGAGCCACCACTCCTGGCTGATGTTAAACCAGTCTTGTATTGCTGGGTGAAAGCCTACTTGGTCATGGTGGGTAGTTTTTTTTCCATATAGATGGGTTCAATTTGCTAGTGTTTTGTTTAGGATATTGCATTTATATTCCTAAGAGATAAATGCCTAGTTTTCTTTTGATGTCTTTATCAGATTTTGCTATCAGGGTGATACTGGCCTCATAATGAGTTGGGAAGTGTTCTCTCTCTTTTTTTTGTTGCAAGAGTTTGTGAAAAATTGGTATTACTACTTTTTTAAATGTGTGGTAGAACTTACCATTTACCAGTGAAGTCATATGGGCCTGGACTTTTCTTTGTGGGTAGTTTTTAATTATGTATTCAAACTCTTCATTACTGATTTATTCAGATTTTCTATTTCTTCTTGACTGGCTTTTGGAAATTTATGGTTTTAGATATTTGTCTACTTCATCTAAGTTATACAGTATTGGCGTATGTGTGTCATAGTCTGTTATTTCTATAAAGTCAGTAGTAATATCCCCTCTTATCATTTTTGGTTTTAATATTTTGAGTGTTCTCTCTTTTTTACTTTGTCAGTCTAGCTAAAGGTTTGCCAATTTTCTTGATCTTTTCAAAGAGCCAAGTTTTGGGTTGGTTGACTTTTTTCCTCTATTTCATTAATTTTTAATTTATTGTGTCCTTTTGCTTGTTTTAGGTTTAGTTTGTTCTTTTTTCTAGTGTTTCTTTTTCTGTTTTAAATCTTTGTTTAGAGACTGAGTCTTGCTCTATCACCCAGGCTGGAGTGTAGTGGCGAAATTGTAACTCATTGTAGCATCAAACCCTTGGGCTCAAGAGATTCTCCTACAGTATCCTCCCAAGTAGCTGGGTCTGCAGGCATGTACCACCATGCTTGGCTAAGTTTTTTATTTTGTAGAGATGGATCTTGCTATGTTGCCTTAGGCTGGTCTGAAACTTATGGCCCAGGTGATCCTCTCACCTAGGCATCCCAAAGTGCTGGGATTACAGGCATGAGCCACAGTGGTCCTTTTTTTTTTTTTTTTTCCTTATCTGTGCTGTGTATTACATATGTTTGTC
Organism: Macaca thibetana thibetana; assembly: GCF_024542745.1. Lineage (NCBI taxonomy): Eukaryota > Metazoa > Chordata > Mammalia > Primates > Cercopithecidae > Macaca > Macaca thibetana. The sequence continues at coordinate 20,048,979 of NC_065594.1, forward strand.
TTTTATTTTGCTGATTTAGTGAGGAAAAACAGGTTTTCTTGAAGAATAAAAATCTGTATACAAAAAGATAATTAGTAAAATTAGTTTGGTTTAATTTGGTTGAATTTTTGTTCAACTAAAGGTAACAGTCTATATACTTTTTAAAATGTCATACACGGACGGGTGTGGTGGCTCCTGCCTGTAATCCCAGCACTTGGGGAGGCCGAGGCGGGTGGATCACCTGAGGTCAGGAGTTCATGACCAGCCTGACCAACATGGTGAAACCCCATCTCTACTAAAAATACAAAAAAATTAGCTGGACGTGGTGGAGTAGTCCCAGCTACTTGGGAGGCTGAGGCAGAAGAATCGCTTGAACCTGGGAGGGGGCAGTTGCAGTGAGCTGAGATCGCGCCATTGCATTCCAGCCTGGGTGACAGAGCAAGACTCCATCTCAAAAAAAAAAAAGTCATACATGAAACCAAAATGTGCCATGTGTGGTGGCTCAGGTCTGTTATCCTAGCACTTTGGGAGGCCAAGGCAGGAGGATCGCTTGAGCTCAGGAGTTCAGCCTGGGCAATGTAGTGAGGCAGTATCTCTACAAAAAAAATACAAAAATCAGCTAAGTGCAGTGGCATGTTCTAGATAGTTGGAAGGCTGCAGTGGGAGAACCACTTGAGCTTGGAAGGTGAAGGTTGCAGTGAACTGAGAGTGCATCACTGCACTCCAGCCTGGGTAACAGAGCGAGACCCTGTCTCCCTGCTTCCCCGGCCAGAAAAGGAAATCAGTTTTTGGTTTTTTTTTTTTTTAAGATAGAGTTTCACTCCTGTTGCCCAGGCTGGAGTGCAGTGGTGCGATCTTGTCTCACTGCAACCTCCACCTGCTGGGCTCAAACGATTCTCCTGCCTTCCCCTCCCAAGAAGCTGGGGCTACAGGCATGGGCACTACACCCAGCTAATTTTTTGTTGTATTTTTTTGTGGAGATGGGGTTTTACCATGTTGCGCAGGCTGGTCTTGGACTCCTGGGTTTAAGTGAGCTGCCCGCCTCAGCCCCCCAAAGTGCTGTGGGATTATAGGCGTGAGCCACCGCACCCAGCCCCAAAATGTTTAAAGGCTCTAAGAAGAGGTATACATTAATTTTGGACTTCCATATTCACTGATGATAGAAAGTACTTGTTTTTTAGCCATTCGTTTGTGAGTGTCAGGCTCTTAAGTGAAGACGTTCAGTGAGTCAACATCCACGCTTGCCTGGGTTGGTACACATGCCTTTGGTTCCATTGAAGTTGGACATCAGTGCTCATGTGCTTTGAATATGAATATTTGTATTTTCACAAAGTTGGGGAAAATACATAAAGCATTGATGTGTGTTTTAATTAAATGAGAAAGTTTGTAAAGTACTTGGTTTGAATATGTTCAAGAAATGGTAATTTCCCCTTACTCTCTAAATTAAATGGTAAGTCCCACCCTTCTCACACCTCATCTCTGTAGTTACTTTCATTTTATTGTCACTGTTCTTGGACAGTTTACCTCTGTAACTAGCCTCTTTAGCACCAAAATTATCACTAGTAGTTGTGCTTGTATCAGAACCTAATTCAGCAATTTTGGTCCTTGTTGATAAACGAGTATACTTAATTTAGTAACTTTCATATTGCAGTGGCATTTTAAACCTGTGATTTGTCTCTTTATTGTGAAAAAAATGTGTATCAGATATGATGTTGTGCGACTTTGTCTTTAAGATTAATAAAGAGTTAACTCTTACGTAGAAGCTGGTCACCAAGGACCTACTTTAGGAAATTATAACAGTTATAGTACTATCTTAGGTTAGATTTTGTTAACCAAGATAAAAAGCTTCTTCTATCTTGATCTAATGTAGCTGTTAGAAGAAAGTAAACCAGGAGAAGGTGGCTGAACTTGGAAAATTTTTCACATTGTAGGAAAAATTTGGGCCATAAAATTTAAGGTGGCCATTTATGTTTTTGTTGTGATCTCAGATACTTAAGTGGATTGGCTTTCTTGATTTTAAAATAACGGAGGCAAAACACTGTTTTAAAGAAGAATAGCTATTACATATTAATTTGTCATATTACACACTACCTAATTAAATATAAATGGTAAGTAAACTTGGGCAAAATAAGTCTTATACTTCAGTAAAACTTCTTAGATTCACTTTCATAGAAAATTTAGAAAATTGTTCACTTAATTACTGAATGAGAAGTAACTGTAAGGCCGGGGGTGGTGGCTCATGCCTGTAATCCTAGCACTTTGGGAGGCCAAAGTGGGCAGATCGCTTGTGCTCAGGAGTTTGAGACCAGCCCGGGCAACAGGGCAAAACCCCGTCTCTACAAAAAATAAAAAATTAACCAGGTGTAGTAGTGCATGCCTGTAGTCCCAGCTACTCAGGAGGCTGAGGTGGGAGGATGGCTTGAGCCTGGGAGGTGGAGGTTGCAGGGTGCCGAGTTCATGCCACTGCACTCCAGCTTGGGTGACAGAGTGAGACCCTGTCTCAAAAAATAAAAATAAAGTAACTACAATGTAAATTTTGGCTTGGCACGGTGGCTCACGCCTGTAATCCCAGCACTTTGAGAGGCTGAGGTGGGCAGGTCACCTGAGGTCAGGAGTTCGAGACCAGCCTGGTCAACGTGGTGAAACCCCATCTCTACTAAAAATACAAAAATTAGCTGGGTATGGTGGCGCACACCTTTAGTTCCAGCTACTCAGGAGGCTGAGACAGGAGAATTGCTTGAACCTGGGAGGCAGAGGTTGCAGTGAGCTGAGATCACGTCACTGCACTCCAGCCTAGGCAACAGAGTGAGACTCGGTCTCAAAACAACAACAACAACAAAAATATATATAAATAATATATTCAAGAAGTATGCCTAATGAACCAGAATGATCAGTCCTTTGTTGGATGATCAGTCCTGTTTTTTTTTATGTAGGAGATTTCCTATGAATTTTCCATTATCTTTTTCTCCTTGTAATCAGATCTTGTTTCGAAATTCTGAATCTGGAGATCTGTTTTATTCAGAAGTATTTATATTCTTTTTTGAAGGATTATGTGTAACTTCATTGTATGTTTTGTGGTACCCTTTATTGTTAAAATTGACTTATTTAAAAATAGGTTTTGTCCCTTCATCTCTACTAAAAATACAAAAATTAGCCGGATGTGGTGGCGGGTGCCTGTAATCCCAGCTACTCGGGAGGCTAAGGCAGGGAATTGCTCGAACCCAAGAGGCAGAGGTTGCAGTGAGCAGAGATCGCGCCACTGCACTCCAGCCTGGCGACAGAGTGAGACTCCATCTCAAACAAACAAACAAACAAACAAAAACATAGATTTCACCCTAGAGATGCATAAAGGTCTGCCTTTTTAAAAGCCACCTCTAGGTTGCAGTTTTAGCAACTACCAGTAGATGGCACAAGTTCCTGATAAAAATTACCTTCATAAGTTTAACGAGTATTAAATTTCTAAGTTTGTAAAAAAGGTTTTTAAGTTATAGATATTCTAGGTGAGATTGGTGGAGAGGTTATGGTGGGTTAAAAATGTCTGTTAACTTTAATTTTGCTTTATAGTAAAAGTCTTCTTGCAATTTTTTAAATCAGTGGTTCTCAAAATTCTTAATTGTGTATCAGAATTTACAGACGGCTTGTTAAAAACAGACTGTACAGGCCGGGCATGGTGGCTCACACCTGTAATCCCAGCACTTTGGTAGGTAGAGGTGGGAGGATCACTTGAGCCCAGGAGTTCAAGACAAGCCTGGGCAATATAGTGAGTCTCTGTCTCTTAAAAAAAAAAAAAAGTTATGAGGGCATGGTAATACCTGCCTGTAGTCTTAGTTGCTTGGGAGGCTGAGGTGGGACAATTGCTTGAGCACAGGAGCTCAAGGCTACAGTGAGCGACGATCACACCCCCGCACTCCAGCCTAGGTGACAGAGGGCGACCCTGTCTCTTACACACACACCCCAAAACAGATTGTACAGAATAGTATTTCTAATAAGTTGCTAGGTGATGGTGACACTAATGTTGACAGTATTTTTATTAATAATCTGAAGATCACACTTTCTGAACCACTGTTTTTAAAATAAACAATCTCTGTTTTTGTTTTTGTTTTTTTTCAAAAGAATATACCCATTTTCTACCTACCCTAATGTCTTTGGTCATATTTTCATTGAGTATGTGGTACCTGTACATACATGTTTTAGTGAAGTCATAGTATGTGTACATTTTTTTTCACATTCTGCTTTTTCTGTTATTTACACGTTCCTTACTGTTAATGTATAGTCCTACTTTATTTCTGCATTGTCTGTCCATTGAACTCTACTAGAGAATTCCGCCGTATACTGCAGCATCCTGTGAGAAAGCTATCATGTAGGCCTGAAAAGTGTTATAATTTGGCCTTGTGTTTTGACTAGTGTCTAGGATGGTCAGTGGTTTCATGGACACTGTCCCGTGTCTTTGTGGCGTAGGGAGTAATCTGGATTCAAAATAAAGCTAATTAAATTATACCTTCTGATATTAAATGGTATGCGTGAAGAGGTTTCTTTTGTAGCCATATATGCAAAAATCTGTTGAGTTTGTGACACATGATCACTTCAGTGTCAGGGGAACCTTAGTGAATTTTGGTTAGTTTGTAAAGAGGCGTAATAAGAGGGAAATAAGAGAAATATAGTTGTTTTTCTGAAAATAAAGATGTCTAAAGCCACAGTTTTCACAAAACACTTAAGAAATATGTCAGATCTTATTTCTTTTAAAATACAGAACGCTTTATGAATGTGTGTGTCCTCCCCATGCCAGTCTCTTTATTTTTCCAGTTTTGGTACATGTACTGCTGTAGTGAGCACCAGACCTTATTTTGTAGTAGGTAGATAAGTAAATTGGTTAAGAAACCCCATAATTGTAGTAAGTACAATACAATTATTATATTGTAGGGTTGCTAACAATAATAAGCAAAAGAGTCTTTTTAAATTTCACTTGTTTTCAAACCTTGAATCATTTCACTTTTTTGTAATGCATGACATTTTTGAAAACCTGAATATTTATATAATGGATGCATTTGTCCATTATAGCAGTGGTCCATTATTATTATTATTATTTTTTTGTCTTGTGAGTGGTCCGTATATATAGCAATGTCCATTATTTTGGGTTTTTTTTTCAACCCCTTTTCCAAAGGGAAATATTCATATTAGGAATGGGGACAAAGCAGATACCCTAATACTTTAATTAATGTATAGTTCTACAATAAGCTGTATATTTTCCAAATGTAATTTAAACCATAATAGGTAAAAATACCTTCAATAAGATATTTTTAAATTTTCAAAATATGTTTCTTTAACAGGTTTCTATAATCCAGGAACTTGTTACTAATTATGAAGCCTCTCTTAAAACGTGTGACTTTTTTAGCCCATATGGTAAGTTTAAATTAGATTGAATTGGAATCTGATTACTCATTTCATTTTTAATCACAGTAATGCTCTTTTATGTATATTTTGTGTATGCTACCTAATGGCTACTTAATAAATTGGTGAATGAAATGAGAGCACTTTCAATCTTACTTAATTTAAATTTTCCATAATCCTGTGAGATGGGAGTTAACCTTGTGCGTTTTTGTTTGTTTGTTTTTGAGACAGAGTCTCGTCCTTTCGCCCAGGCTGGAGTGCAATGGCACAGTCTTGGCTCACTGCAACCTCCGCCTCCTGGGTTCAAGCGATTCTCCTGCCTCAGTCTCCTGAGTAGCTGGGATTACAGGTGCCTGCCACCACACCTGGCTAAGTTTTGTATTTTTAGTAGAGATGGGGTTTCACCATGTTGGCCGGGCTGGTCTCGAACGCCTGACCTTGTGATCCACCCGCCTCAGCCTCCCAAAGTGCTGGGATTATAGGCGTGAGCCACCACACTTGGCCTTAACCTTGTTTTAACATGAGGAAACAGACTTGAGAGGTTGAATGGCTTGCCCAAGACCATGTAGTTAGTTTATATTGGAACCTGTTTTTCCTGAATCCCTAAATTCTCTGCTTTTTCTACCCTCTTACTACTTTTAATCCTGTTAGGTAGGTCCTTTGTTTCTATATTTGTAGAGGCATATATAAATCAAGGCAGCTTACTTTAGAAAACACTCTGTGATGTTTTCAATCATGCACATGGTAACTTCCAGGTTCCTTATGTGTCCCTTACATGTCATTACTCTTTGAGTATTTTTCTAATGTTTTTTGAGAGACGGGGTCTCACTGTTGCCCAAGCTGAACTTCTGGGCTGAAGTGATCCTCCCACCTCAGCCTCCTGAGTTGCAAGGACTACAGGCATGTGCCACCACCTGGCTAATTTTGTGTGGAGGGGGGATGGGGGTGGGCGTGGGGGGGGGTTTTGTAGAGATGGGATTTTGCCATGTTGCCCAGGCTGATCTTGAACTCCTGAGCTCTAGCGATCTGCCTGCCTCAGCCTCCCAAAGTGCTGAGATTACAGGTGTGAGCCGCCACACTCTCTTTGAGTTTTTTAAAGGCACATTCCAGACTTACTGTTTCATCTGTAAATACCTTAGTGTGCATCTGTATTTAAAACACTTAAACAGAAGAAGTCATCGCAGTGCTATGTCACACAAAACCTCATAACATAATATCTGATACCCAGTCTGCATTCAGATTTCCCCCGTTATCCAAAAGAAGTCTTTGTGTTTGGTTTGAGTATGGATCCAGTAAAGGTTCACACCAAATATTTGGTTATTATGTCTCCATAATTTGATTGTTATGTCTCATTATTTTAATCTAGAACAATAACTCTCCCCTCCCTTTCAAAAAAAAACAACAGTGATTTGTTGAAAGGTCATTTGTCTTACATATCCCATATTCTGGATTTGGTTGATTGCCTTTTCTCATGGTATCATTTTCTGTATTTCACTGTCATTCATACTTCTTGTAAGCTATAGTTAGGTTTACATGCTGGATTAGATTCAGGTTCTGTTTAAACACGGGTGGTGCTTTGTATTTCCTGTTGTGTCATATCAGGAAGCTTGAGACATTCTGGTTTTCTCTCTTTTTTGATGTTAACATTGATAAAGATTCAGATGTTGTCAGCCTGTTATACTCATTAAAAAGATCCATGACAGCGGAGGGGGTGGCATGGTGGCTCCACACCTGTGATCCCAGCACTGTGGGGGATGCTGAGGCAGAAAGATCTCTTGAGGCCAGGATTTGGAGGCCAGCCTGGGCAACAAAGTGAGACTCTGTCTCTACAAAAAATTAAAATGTTAGCCAGGTTCGGTGGTTCTCATCTGTAGTCCCAGCTACTTGTGAAGCTGAGGCATGAGGATCACTGGAGCCTAGGAGTTCCAGGCTACAGTTAGTTATGATCATGCCACTACACTCCAGCCTTGGTGACAGAACAAGACAAAAATTCCTCATTGGCCTCTCAGCCATTGAAGATCATTGCCTAGATCTGTTGTTGATTGTAGTAATTTCTTCTGCATTTGTTAGCTGGATTTTTTCTTATAAAGAACTTTCCTTCATCAAATACTTGGTTCCCTTGAAATATAGTTTATATAAGAGGAACAGAATGGATGCTTAACTCATTGCCTTTATTTTATTATTTGTGTTTTAATGTGTGCTATTGTATGTTTACATTATCATGTCATTTGGTCAGCTATGTAGGAGACCTGTTTGTTTTGATGTAGTGTGGGTTTATTCACTCTTTCCTCCTCATTTTTACACCAGTATGTCTTCCTTTCTGAAATCCATTTTGAGAGCTTGATATATCTTTCATCTGCTCCTCTGTAGTTAGAGGGTACAGGATGGGGAACAGGATAGAACTCAGATAAGTGTATGTATATGACTGCTTTTTTAAGAGGACTGGGCTGTGTTTTTTCTACTTAGGTTTTTGTCAGATGGCAGGGTTGTTGCTACTTTGTCAGGTGTGTCTTTTTCCTATAGGTCATAATCTTCAACTTTGGGTATCCCTGATTTAGTATTGAAGCCTGGAAAATGGTAAGCCATGGCAGTTTGGCAGTTCTTGCCTCTGCCGAAATCTTGCAGTGGTAGTTAGGAAATCTCTTTGCCAAGTTATTTTCCTTGACTTTTCCTGGTCTTGCTGCCCTTTTGCTTTCAGGCTGAGAGTTCACAGAATTAGATTGATGTATGTCTTTTCCCCAGCATTGTTTCTTTGGAGTGAGATTGGGGTTAGAAGCCTGTCAAAGTACAATCTTGTTTCTCTACGTGGCTACCACTTTTTGAATTTTATGAAGTCATACCTCTTTATTTTGAAATTAGTTTTTGCTGAGTTTTTCCTGCTTGTTATTATTGCAATAGTCATTAATTTCATTATGAGTTAGGAGAGAGAAAGTATGCAATTTGCTTTACATTCTTCCTATAATAATTTAATATTTGTTTGATTGCAGAGGATGGGGAGAAGGAACCCCCGACAACACTACTTTGGGTTCAGTATTTCCTGGCACAGCACTTTGATAAACTTGGACAGTATTCTCTGGCTTTGGATTATATTAATGCTGCAATTGCTAGTACTCCAACTCTAATAGAATTATTCTATATGAAGGCAAAAATTTACAAGGTAAAATCAGAATCCTGCTTTTTGAGTAGTTGAAGAATTCAGCTACTTTAAGAATCTTTGGAGTTTTTTCTTTGTGGAAATAAGTTCTAGGGCACCCTGATAATCTTTTTCTAATAATTCTGAGTAGTTTCATGTTATATTAATTGTATAATCGGTGTGTAATTAGATGTGTAATCATTTGAGCTCTTAGTAAGTGTGAACTGTAATTTTGATTTCTAAATAAATTTGACAGAAATGGTGACAGATTTCTTTTTGGTCTGTGTAAATTATTTTCCATTTTATTGTACTCATATTCTCTTGATTATAAATTGTGGTTCCTTTAATTATCTTTTGTAGCATATAGGTAATCTCAGAGAAGCTGCAAAGTGGATGGATGAAGCACAGTCTTTGGACACAGCTGATAGATTCATCAATTCCAAATGTGCAAAATACATGCTTCGAGCAAATATGATAAAAGAAGCAGAGGAAATGTGCTCCAAGTTCACAAGGGTAGGAAATAGCATACATGAACATATAATTGTCTAAATTAAGACGATTTGTGAAGTTTGCCACTGAAGTTCATAAAAATTCATTTTTGTTATTATTTTTTAAATCCCGTTTAACCCGTATCCTAAGAATGGTTTCTTACTGTGGTTGTGTATCTGTGTATGTGTATCTGGCAGGGGATGGTTAAACAATAGCAAGAGCAAAATATCTTGGTACATGTATAAACAGTATGCCATACTTTAGCACTTACGTGTAAAATTTGATTTATATCTCAAATTCTTTGTCCCCCTAGTAATTTGTGACTGCTTTTTAATTCTGTCTTACTTTTTACTTGCTCATAGAGTTCTTTCTTTGTAGAACTAATTGCTGTGAACTAGTCTTTGTGACATTCAGGAATTTAAGTTTCCTGAGATGGGCTACACATCCATCCCTTTTCCCTCCTTCATGATTCCTTTATATCCTTTTCCACATAGACTTTCTGTTATAATACATGTTTATGGTTAAAAATATAAGTAGACTAATGAACAGAGTAGAAAGCTCAGAAGCAGATTTCACACATATTTGGAAAATGGGATATACCCAGAGATACCATAAAAATCAGAGATGAAAAGATATTGCTGGGACAATTAGTTACTTCTATTGGGGAAAAAACCCGCCAATATCCCTCTCTGTCACTGTACATGAATCAGTTCCAGGTGGATTAAATATCAAATATGGAAAGCAAACCATTCATACTTATAGAAGAAAATATATAGGAGTTTATCTTTAGGATAAACTAATTCTAATATAATCTAACATAATCTAAAATTTTGCTGTACACAATCAGTTCCAAGATCAAATATGGAAAGCAAACCTTTCCAGCTTATAGAAGAAAATATATATGAGTTTATCTTTAGGATAAAGAAGCATTCTTTATGCTTGAGGTAGGAAGCATTTCTTGACACCAAAAGCATGTAAAGTAGAAGAGAAAAATTGAACTGGGCATGGTCGCATGTGCCTGTAGTCCCAGCTACCACATGGGAAATAGCACTAAGTTCAAAATCTTCAGTGCCCTTTCCACTATATCACAGGTTTGAAATTAAGAAGAGAGTACAAGGAATAAACATAAAACCAATTATGTTTTCAGAGAAAAGTACCACATGGAAGGCCAAGGTAGTGATCAGAAGTAAAATACAATTAAATATGAAGTATACAGGTTGAGCCTCCCAAACCTAAAATCCAAATTCCAAAATGCTCCAGAACTTGAAACTTTTTGAGCACTGGTATGGTGGTCAATGCTCATTGGAGCATTTTGGATTTTGGATTTTTGGGTTTGGGATGCTCAACCAGTAAGTATAATGCAAATATTCCAAAATCGAGAAGGTTTGCAACATTTCTGGTTCCAGACATTTCTGATAAGTGATACTAAATCTAGTGATTTTTAAGAAAACAAAAAAACCCAGAGATACTGGGATGCGACTTTAAAGGCACAGGAGAATGAGAAAGAAGGTGAGAGTTGGTTATTTAAGGAGAGTAGTCACCAAAATCTGTGGCTCGACTTGCTCATCATAACTGCGTCTGATCATCCACTTTTGACAAGTTGCCATGCTATATGGCAAGGTTGTTCACTTTATCCACACTAGTTTGTTGGCCAGGCAAATCCATAATGTGTGATGAACAACATAATGAGGCAGGGGAAGAAAACTGCAAATGACCTGGAATAATCAGGATATATCTGCTTGCTAATAAATGAGTGAAGGGCGCATATTTCCTTCTCGCAGATTTTTCAGTTTAGAATTTTTGTACAGAGTTGCTGATGCATGTTGGATAGTTCTAGTTGATAAACTTTTTGAAATGAAAAGTAATACATTCCTCTTATAAAAATATGTGGCCATTAACAAAATGGAAAATACAACACAACCATAGTGAAGACAGAAAATACATCAACATTTCTCTTCACCCAGAGATAACTAATTTTTAGACTTTTAATGTGTTCTGAAAATTGAACTGATACACAAAATGTGAGTAAAAACTGTAGCCTGAAATCATCTATGTAAGTGTACCTTTGCCATCGTTTCCTGGGGTCAAAATATATTTTAAATGTCTCTTCTAAACTGTGACAAAACTTGAGTATCCTTGCACTTAATATTGGTTAATTTATGTCTCACACTTCTCTCAAAATTTTTATTGAGCCTGAATTAACAAATTCAGTTATTTGGTTTTGTCAGCCCACTGCAAAGGAGAAATATTAAAGTAGAAGAGTTGGCATGAAACAGGAGATGCTGATAGAAGCAGACATACGGGCACAAAGAAAGTGACAATGGAGGAGGGACACTGGGAAACCAAAAAACAGGCCTGCAACTATTACTAACAGATTTGACAAATACTGAATATACATAACAGTGACCCCGAGTCAGCAAGGAAGGCTGAAATAGCTTTTGCTTGAAGGGAGAAGATAGACAATACTTCATATGACACTTTCTTAAATAGATGAAATAAAAACTTTGGTGTTTGAAAAACTAAGATTTAGTAATTTGGAGTCTTTTCTATGAAGAGTGTTGAATACCCCAGCAGAGCTGGGTAAATAAGACATCATGTATATGTGTGTTTTCCATCTGATAACTGAGATGGCTCCTAAGTGACAGGTCGGTAGCAGACAGTGTGGATGTACTAGACAAAGATGATTCACATCCCGGGTGGGATGGAGTGGGACGGTGCAAGATTTTATCACAATACTCAGAATGACATGCAGTTGAAAACTTACGAATTGTTTATTTCTGCAGTTTTCCCTTTAATATTTTTAGACCATGGTCGACTGTGGGTAACTGAAACCATGGAAAGCGAAACCTTGGATAAGGGGAGACTATTGTAATGTAAAACCATGTTTGGAAACATACTGATATATTTGCTAATTGCTGCTATTGTCATGATAGTACTGTAGCCCTAGTTGTAAAGAGGAAATGATTTTTAGGATCTGTTTCATTGTTGCTCTCTATAGTTTTGAATGCTTCCATTTCAGGAAGGGACATCTGCCATGGAAAATCTAAATGAAATGCAGTGTATGTGGTTTCAGACAGAATGCATTTCAGCTTATCAGCGTCTGGGGAGATACGGGGATGCCTTGAAAAAATGTCATGAAGTAGAAAGGGTAAGTTGTTAGAATTTCGACTTCAGTTTTCTCTGTAAGGTGATAAAAAGCAGGTAGATTTCTACACGGGATCATCTGCCTCTTCTAACTTCTCTGGGAGCTTCATTGTGAAAAAAATTCTTGATCTTTAACCTTCTTTACATTCAGAAGTTGTAAACAGTGGATTGCTTTATTGATCCTCAAGTGATTATGCTTTTGACATGTCTATATATTTTTGTCTGGAGGAAAAAGATTGTTAGTAAACTATTATTGCTATTAACATAAATTCAAAATTTCTGTTCCCTAATTAGGCCATTATTTGATATTCATCACCACCCTAAGAGGACACACAGCTGATGGCAACCTCTTTCCCCTTTAAAACATCAGGATCTGGTCCGCAGTCAGCCTCTCTCCAGTTTGTCTTCCCAGGATATTTGCTCTCACATTCAGTATTCTGTATAACAATCTATGGCCAGTTTGCAGGCTTATTTTATTGCTTGCTTTTAGGATTATGTGTGTGATGTGCCTTAGTGAGGGGACTTTTCTTTTCCTTTGTGTGAATTTTTGTTTTCCTGTTCTTTGTCATCTCTGAAGCACTCTCCTTCCACATGGACCACAGGAGGAAAAGAGCCGCAAATGCACCCCTGAGGCAGTCCTCAGCAGCCCTCAGTTGTGGGGGCAATCGGCACCACTGTTCCCATCCTGACGCAGTATAGAACCACAGGCATCGTAGTCAGGTGAGCCTGATGTCTGCACCGTGGCAGTCACTTTGGCCTTTTTCCCATGTGAAACTTCTGAGATTACCCACAAGGAAGTCTAAATTTTAGGGGGTGGCTTTTGATGGGGACTGGAACTAGGATTATACCCAAGCATTTTTAGAAATAACCTAATTTTCGCTGTTTTTGTTTTTTGTTTGTTTGTTTTTCATGCCCTTTTAAGCCTGGGCTTGATGGCTGCATCTCTGGGGAAAATCCTCCTCATCTCCTTGAAAAATATGAAGCCCTTGGGATGATAGGTGAAATATCCAAGCATTCTAGTTAAATCAGGCTCTTGTTTCCTTGATGAAACCGCAGATCACTAGGTTGTTACACTCCCTAGAGGACCATTATTTTAAGAGCATTCTGCTTGTTATTAAGGAAAGATACATTTTTATTAACTAGGACATTCTCAGTGAGAAGTAAATTGTTTCCCTTATGAAGAGGCTGCTATAGGCACTTAGGAATTAGTAATTCAGCAAGACCATAACTGGAAATTTACCAGATTTTCTGTTTAAATGAAATTTGAATATCCTAAGGATCATTATAGTTCTGAACTTCTTGAACTTAAATTTGATTTCTTCTAACATTGATGACTATATTGCTTTATTCTTTTTAATTTTGAGAATTTTTAGAATATGATAAGTAGATCTTCCATGACTAAGTTTCATTTAGATTACGCTTTCCCTTAAATTTTTAGTGATTTTGGCTGAGTTGCATGGAAAAAAATTCCGTAATGTCAGAAAATCTACTGACATAGTTCAAGAAATTAAGTGGTAAAAAGCATTTTTGAAGAAAGAAACTATAGGAAAATCATTGGTTGTCATAGATTAAAATGGCAGAAATCATCACCCTCTGGTCATGTTACATAATTATTGTCACTGGAAGCTTTAGGGTTTACTGTTAACATTTGAGATAAGAAAGAAGTAGAAACATTAGAAAAGAACCTACTCTTATGCCACTTGTAAGCTAGTCTAAAATGAATATATCCATACTAAAAGCAAATAAGGCATCTCTTTTGTAGATACTATGTATATTCTACATGTGTGGTTATATGTAGAAACGTGTTTCGTATAAATAGGGTGACTAAATAGGTTGATGGAATGATTAATGCTTAATTTCTAATATCTAAAATTTCTAATATCTAAAATTCTTAATGATAAAATTGTAAGGATTTAGGAATAATTACAAGCTTCAGATTTATTATAATAGGTATCTACATGAGTTACCTTATGCCTGGGTTTTAAATATTTTAATAAGGACACGTACACCTTTCAGAAATAAAACTTTGCAGTTTACCTTCTAAATAGAAGGTTAGTGAATTGTGAAATAAGTTCAAATAAAGGTTTGGTCTTTATTCTGCTTTGAAGAAGTCATTCAGGAGTTCTTTTGTTGAAGGCAGTTTCAGCCAGGATACATACTGCTTTGAGCTCTTAGTAATTGGATTTGAAAAGTTGGAATTCTAGAATAAGCTAGTGTAGTATCTTTTCTGTTTTCATCTTGCCCCACCTCATAAGATTTTAGGGTTATATTTTAAGGTTTTGTAGTCCAACCCAATCTGATGTTTGAAACTTGAGTTTTATTAAAACAAAACGTTCTTCAAAATGTTAGATTTAAACTTGTGTTCAGAATAACATTTGAACCTATTTTATCTTTCAAGAATTGGGTTTTCTTTCTTTCCATTTTTTTTCTTTTACTGTTAGACTTCTGGTGATTGGATTATCATTATTTTAGAGTGCTGACTTAGATATGAAACAGGGCAACAATATATATATTTCTAATTCTTTAATAAGACCTAGGACTTCTGATAGATCTAAACATAGGAAGATCATAACTTTGTCTTCTACTGTATCTTAATTTTTATCAAATTGACAACATGCTTTATAACAACAGATTCTCTATTAAGTAAATTGAGTTGCTTATTTTCCTGGTTGACCTAGTTATTTTTTAAATCCAGAGGTTTTTGTTGCCTCTCTTTGTATAAGCTCTTACTAGTCACATCTGGGAACCCTGAGAGGTAGTGGGAAGGAGAATCTGGGCTAGGAGAGAGGTCCTAACAGAGCGAGACTCTGTCTTAAAAAAATAAATAAATAAATAAAAATAAAAAAGAATGGCTTTTTTTTTTTTTTTTTTTGAGACAGAGTCTCGCGCTCTTGCCGGGGCTGGAGTGCAGTGGCGCTATCTCGGCTGACTGCAAGCTCCGCCTCCCGGGTTCTTGCCATTCTCTTGCCTCAGCCTGGCGAGTAGCTGGGACTACAGGCGTCCGCCACCACACCTGGCTAATTTTTTTGTCTTTTTTAGTAGAGACGGGGTTTCACTGTGTTAGCCAGGATGGTCTCAATCTCCTGACCTCGTGATCCGCCCACCTCCACCTCCCAAAGTGCTGGGATTACAGGCTTGAGCCACCGCGCCCGGCCTGAACGGCTTTTCTTAATTCTTGCTTAGGGGGAGAGAGTTAAGGGCATGAGCTGTATGTTAAGATTTGAATACTTAGTTTTCTGCAGTGAGCTAAGTGATTTTTATCACGCCCTTCATGTTTGGCCAGAAGGTACAGGGAAACTAACTTTATCTGTTGATGTTGTGTAGCATATTTTTGTGTTTTGAGACTGAAAAATCAACCCAAGGGGGAGCTTCATGGTGATGGATTAGTTCTGTTTCTTATGGTAGTGGTTACATGAATCTACAAATGATAAATCACATAGAACTGTACACACGTTGTACCAATGTCAGTTTCTTGGTTTTGATACTGTATTGTAGTTACGTAGGCTATAACCTTTGGGGGAAACTGAGGGAAGGATATACACCTTTGCTACTTCCTCTGTATCTATAACCCCAAAGAAAAAGTTAAAAAAAATTCAACCCAAGATTATTTAGTTGTTTCTATATAGTGTTCTGCAATATACTGTTTTTTCAAAAGCAAATATTATAATCAGCTGTGGCTGCAGTATCCCACTTGTTTTTAATGTAGCCATATTCTGTCTATCACCATTAGTTTGTTATGGAGTGATTAACAAGCCAGGTTTGCTTGAGGCTGAGTGGGTTCCCAAGACACAATGCTTTCAGTGGAAAAACTGAGAGAACCTCTGGCAAACTAGGATAAGTTGGTCACCCAATTTATGGAAGACATTAACTGGAGAGAGGCAGCCTATGGGCTGTTACTGATAAAGAGGTGGCTTAAATATTTGTGGTTACATACGGCCCCCTCCAAGACTTGACTTAAAATCTGTATTAATGCTGCTAGGAATATCTCTTGAAGTTTGTCATCTGCCTTTTTCAGATGTTTCTCAACCTAAAAGAATGTCCTGTAATCTCTTAGATGTTTTCATCTGATTATGTGTTCCAGGACTTTAGCGCCGCCTTTTTTCTTTAGTTAACTGTATTGAATTTTTAAAATATTCTTGTGCTAGTTATAACTTGATTTACATTAAGAGAAACCACTAACAACTTTATGAAATATGTAATCCATTGATTTTAAAAAAAAGTTCATGTTAATATTTATGATTTCATTTTATTGGTGGGAAAGATGCAGTTTTCAAATATAACATCATTAAAGCGTGGCTTTTTAGTCATAAACTAATGTGAAATGTTCACTTTTTCTGTTTCTTGCCCTCCATACTGTGTATTTTTATTCTTGTTATAATTTTTCTCTTAAAGTCTCAGGTACTTAATGTAATTCTGTATATAGTGTGTTTCTAATTACCAAGATAATTATCAGATGATTATGGATAATTACTAATGTGTCCTCTGCACAGTGACTTAACTATCCCCAGGACAGAGGGAACATGAACTAGTAGGAAAGCTTGATCTATATTGGTGTATTAAATCACTCATTTTTCTATATGATTTTGGAAAAACTAAAGTATAAAAAAAGAAGTCAGAGATGGAAATGCATGCAAGGGAAACAGTACAAGTGTAAGATTGTTTTGTTGGGGGAGGGGCAGGGGGTTAGTATTCACCTTTCATGGAAGGGATTAGTTCTGAACCTCTTTTGGCCATGGATCCATTGGAAATTGGATGAAAGCTTTTGAGCTCTCTCCTTAGGAAGAAGTTTTTATACTTGTTTATATATAGATTCCAGTTTCAGAACTTCTGCTAAAATGGAATGTGGGTAGTTAATGGGAGCTTATTGAGTAAGAGAAAACCATCAAGTTCTCTATTTATGTAACAGTTTACTGTTGAAAATGAACTTTAAAATACATTATTTGATCCTTTTAACAACCTTAAGAAATTGGCTGTATGGATTTCTTTATTCTTAACTTAGATTACATAATTAAGGGTCTAGGAAATTAAATGGCTAATTCAAGATCTCATCCCTAATAAGAAGCTTATCTCTTGAGTGGGCAAATACTGTGCTTATTAAATGTCTGCTATGTATTAGGCCCTGTGGCAGGCAGTGGGTAAGGATTGCCCTTGAAAAGCGTAGAGTTGAGTAGATTTGTAAATATTTAGTGTGAACCTACACATATTTAGTCTTCATTTAGAGCTCTGTTTAACTGTGCCATGCTGGTTTTTAGGGAATATGGAGGAAGAGTATTTCATTAAAACTAAAACATTAATATATACTAATTTTCAGGTTAAAAAAATAACCTGATCTTTTGACTTATATAGAAGTTGAGTATCATCACAAAACATGATTTGTAGGGAATGGGCATGGTTTGTAGGAAGAGAAAGTTCAAGTCGAATGCAAAAAAAAATTCATATCCTTTATAGTGTTAAACATTGGAGAGGGCAGCTAAGTGAAAATTGTGACTGTTTAAATTGTTTTTTGGGCTTTTTACAATTTTTTTTTCACAAGGTAGACATTATTGACATAAATGTAAAGGTTAATTTTGTGATTTTTGTTTTTAAGCATTTTTTTGAGATAACCGATGACCAATTCGACTTCCATACATACTGCATGAGAAAGATGACCCTTCGTGCCTATGTTGACCTTTTGAGATTAGAAGATATACTCAGAAGACATGCCTTTTATTTCAAGGCTGCTAGATCAGCGATTGAAATATACTTGAAATTGTATGATAATCCCTTAACCAATGAAAGCAAACAACAAGAAATAAACTCAGGTAACTGAATAGGAACTTAAAAGATTTTAAAAGGACACTAAATTTCAGAATGCCATTAGCATACACAACACATAGAAAAATATTAATATATTGTCTTTGGAGTTGAAGACAAACATTAGATAAGTCATATGCCAAAAAACAAAAATGTTGCGGAGAGAGTTGAAAAAAGTGGGATGATATTTTGTAGCTGATGCTTCTAAATTAGTTTAATGGAATAACTTAGAATTCTTTTTGTTTTTATTGTCTGAAAGACCAATTTAGGAACTGGGTGTGGTGGTTCACACCTGTTATCACAGCACTTTGGGAGGCCAAGGCAGGCAGATCATTTGACGCCAGGAGTTCAAGACCAGTCTGGGCAACATAGCGTTACCCCTGTCGCTACAACAATTTTAAAAAGACAAGTTTAGGAAACATAGATATGTCTGTGAACTAGTTTTTTTCTTTCTTTTTTAAAAAATTGTAACTGAAAATAGCTTTGAGCTCTTTCGGGAAAAATATATAATCTTAAAATTTCTAGTACCTACTTTATTAAAAATAATATCAGAATATCTGTACAGTGTTTTCACTAGAATGTTAATATCTAGGAATATTTGAGAAATAGCATGAAATGTGCCTAGATAACTATCTCAAATATTCCTAGGTATTCATTTCTAATATATAGTGTTTAGAGATCACAGGTGTTTTTATGTATTCTTACTTATTCTTGAAAGACTTGATACTGAAAAGGATAAAGTGATTTGCCTGGAGTCATGTATTGTGTAGGAGGCAGAAGTGGGCTACAATTGGTCAATTTTAGTTAATGCAACATTTACTGGCTATCCTTTGTGTGCCCAACTTTGTGCTAGTCACTGGGGATACACTTTCTAAAAACTTTTATATGGGTTGCCTCTGCGTCCCTCCTTGCCCAGCCAAAAAAACAGAAAAAAAAGTATACAACTGGCCCTCCATTTTTTTGGGTTCCACATGGGTGGATTCAATCAACCACAAATCAAAAATATGTTTTTTTAAATTGCATCTCCACTGAACATGTCCATACTTTTTTCTTGTCATTATTAATATTTCCTGAACAATGCAGTATAACAACTGTTTACATAGCATTTACATTATTTTAGGCATACCTATAGACCATAATATAATTTATGAAAAAGTGAAATCATTATATGCAACTTAAAGCAAAAGGAAGGTGAAAGATTTAAAAGCTGATCTAATTTAAAGTATACGGGAGGATGTGCATATGTTGTATGCAAAGACTGTGTCATTTTATATCACAGGCTTGTGTATCAGTGGATGTTTTGGGGTGGGGGGGGTTGGGGGTCCTGAACCAATTGCCCACTGATACCAAGGGACAACCATACTAACAGTATGTATTACAGAAGAATACGAGGAAAATGCAAACATTGACTCAGAATTTTTGTTCATTTGGATATTTATAGAAAACCTGTCAGCCAAAGAATTGAAGAAAATGCTTAGCAAGCAGAGAAGAGCCCAGAAAAAGGCTAAGCTAGAAGAAGAAAGAAAGCATGCAGAAAGAGAACGTCAACAGAAAAATCAAAAGAAAAAAAGAGATGAAGAAGAAGAAGAAGCCAGTGGCCTTAAGGAAGAACTTATACCTGAAAAATTAGAAAGGGTGAGATGGGTTTAATGTCTTTGTTATTTGGTAAAATTTATTTTATTTGGTTCTGTTCTGACAGTTAACATGATTTATTTAAATCTGTAAGAAGCCATTTGAAATATTTCAAGGTTTTAACAATAGCTGTCAATTATCTTTGAGTGACAATGTACAAATTTTGGCTAATGCAGGTTGTACATAGAATTGTAATGGTAGTAGGCAAAGTAATGGCCCTGCAAAGGTGTCTGTGTTCTGATCCCCCCAACCTGTGAATATGTAACCTTACATGGCAGGGGAGAATTAAGGTGGGGGATGGAATTTATGGTTGTAATGAATTGACCTCAAGATAGAGAGGGTAGCCTGGATTGTCCATGTGGTCCTAATATCATCAAAAGGGGCCTTAAAAGTTGAGGATGCTAGCAGCAGAGGTCAGAATGATGCAGTGTCAGGAGGACTCAACCTGCTGTTGAGTCCTTTGCTGGTTTTGAAGATGGAAGGAGGGTGCCACAAGCTTAAGGAATGTGGGCAGTCTAGAGAAGCTAAAAAAGGCATTGAACGGATTCCCGTTTCAAGTCTCCAAAGAGAATGCAGTCCTGCTGACACCTTGATTGTAAGCCCAGTGAGACCCATGTTGGAATTTTAACCTATAAGAACTATAACATAGTAAGTTGTTTTAAGTCACTAAATATTTGGTAATTTGTTACAGCAGCAGTACAATTGTCCATTACATATGGAATCATTTTACCTTATATGTCTTATTAGAAATGTTTTAGCTACAAAGAGATAGTACCTCCAGGATTTTCTCAAGTGTTAATAGTTGTTTTGAGATCAGATTTAAGGAAGTGTTTAGTTTTTTGGTTTATTCACTGTAAGTCTAATACAGTTGACCTTTGAACAACATAGGTTTGAACTTCGAGGGTCCAGCAAAGGACGGTTTGATAACTTTAGAAAGATGTTTGGCTTAAAAAATGTCCAGATAACATAACAATCAACTTCTCACCAAGAGCCAGCAGGGAAGTTTCAGATGCTATTGAGAAAATCCTTGAGGGGAAGGAGTATCTGCCTGAACAGATTTTTAATGTAGACAAAAAGTGCTCTATAACAGGGAAAAATAAAAGCCACAAAGGACATCTATTAGTAAGGAAAATAAGCGAACACCAGGATTTAAGGCAGGAAGGGATAAGCTAACTCTACCATTTTGTGCAAATGCAGTTGGGATTATGACCATGGCTGGCCTTATCTATAAAGCTACTAACCCCTGAGCCTTGAAGGGAAAAGATAATAGCTGTCAGTCTTTTGGTTTTACAACAAGAAGGCCTGGACAGTGAGAACCCTTTTTCTGGATTGGTTCCATTAATGCTTTTTGTCTCTGAAGTGAGGAAGTACCTTGCCAGTAACGGACTGCCTTTTAAAGTTCTTTTGATAACTGGACAGAACCCCTGGCCATCCAGAACCTCATGAGTTCAACTCCAAAAGTGTATAAGTGGCCTACCTGACCCCAAACATGTCTCTAATTCCGCCTCTAGATTAGATTGGGGGGTCATAAGGACCTTTAAGACTCATTATGTCTGGTACTCTGTGGAAAGGATTTTCAGCGCTATGGAGGAGAACGCCAGTAGAACATTATGAAAGTCTGGAAGGATGACATCATTGAGGATGCCGTCATTTTTAACAGATAAAGCATTGAAAGCCATCAAACCTGAAACAATAAGTCCCTGCTGGTGTCCAGATGTTGTATACAACTTCACAGGATTTATGACAGAACCAATCAAAGAAATCATAAAAGAGATTGTGGATATGGCAAACAAAAAAAGTGGAGATGGCGGTAAAGGGCTTCAAGATTAGGAAACCTGGAGAAATTCAAGAGCTAATAAATGCCACCACAGAGGAGTTAATAGAAGGCAACTTGATGGAGATGAGTGCTTCCAAACTATTGCCAGATGCTGAGGAAGAAGACATAGAAGCAGTAGTGCCGGAAAACAGACGGACATTAGATATTCTGGCAGAAGAGTTCCGATTATTCAAGACTATTTTTGACTTTTATGACATGGACCCTTCTATGATACAGGCATTGAAACCAAAGCAAACAGTGGAAAGATTGGTACATCTTTGTACATTTGGCACATTGACACACATCTGTTAGCATTTGAAACATTTTTAAATAAATAAAAAAGCAAAAAAGAAATTATAGTGTACTTCCATAAAGTTAGATGGAATGTGCCTGCCTCTTCTGCTTCCCTTTCTACCTCCTACATCCCGCCATCCTTGAGGTAGCAAAACCAGCCCCTCCTCTTCAGCCTACTCAACATGAAGACAAGGATAATGATCCACTTCCACTTAATGAGTAGCAAATATATTTTCTCTTCCTTATGACTTTCTTAATAACATTTTATTTTCTATATCTTACTTTATTGTAAGAATACAGTATATAATATATCATATACCATATGTGTTAATCAGCTGTTCATGTTATTGGTAAGGCTTCCAGTCAACAATAGGCTATTAGTAGTGAAGTTGGGAGAGTCAGAAGTTACACACAGATTTTCAACTGCATGGGGGAGGGTCAGCTCCCCTAATGCTCTTGTTGTTCATGGGTCAACTATATTATAAGCATTTTAAATTTTATTAACGTCTCTTTACTATTTGATGCCATTTTATTTGTCTCCTTACTTTAGATATGTATAGTATATAAGGGACTGTCAGTACATGATGTACCATCTCTTTAAGTCTGTGGAATAACTTTATGTATTTTTTTGTTTTAGTAAAATTATCTTGATTTTGTAGCCAGAAAAAAAGCTATTTCTGTTTTGAAAAGTATTGATTGTATACTTTGAATTTATTTACAGATGATTTTTAAATGTTTTCTTGTTTTTTAGTTTTATAAAGAAAGCCATCTAAATTACTTTAGACATATGTTAATATAAAATTTTAGGGGAAATTTGACTTGTGCTGATGTTTTTTAAGTAATTTTCCTTTCTGTTTCAAAATAGGTAGAAAATCCATTAGAGGAAGCCGTTAAGTTCCTTATACCTCTTAAGAACCTTGTTGCTGATAACATTGACACTCATCTGTTAGCATTTGAAATATATTTTAGAAAAGGTAATAAATAGTTTGAATTCAGTTTTTAATCTTTAATTATACTTGTGACCATATTCAGTGTAATCTTTGTCAGTTAGTTCTATTTTTGTTTCTTAGATTTCCATTTCAGCCTTCTACAAAGGCTCTTTTCCTTGGCTACTCAATACTTAAGTGGGTAATAAATTAGAATAGTACTATCAAATCCAGTGTAAGAATAGTTTGAACAATCATACAAATTGTCTACCTGAAGCAATTTTTTATGATTTTTCAAGCTTTTCTTTAGAAAGCCATAGTTGACTTTGATAGCCAGAGTCAACTTTAAATTTTGCTTAAGAGTGTTATAAAAAAGGTAGCATTTTGTTATTGGACTTAAGTGAGACTAAAATAAACTGAGGAAAATAACATGTAAGTATTAATGCTATTACTTTTGTATTTTTTCTGACACAGGCAAGTTTCTGTTAATGCTGCAGTCTGTCAAACGAGCTTTTGCCATTAACAGTAATAACCCGTGGTTACATGAATGTTTAATTAGATTTTCTAAATCTGGTAAGTATAAAAAAGGCCCATATTTACATTTATGATTTATATCATTTCTAAGGGGAGGCAATTGTTAAATCACTGTTGATCTGATAAAATATTTGATAACCCTCTCTTTGTGAAGTAAAAAGCCCTGATTTGTATTTTCATGATACACATACTCTGATCATGGCCCGAGCTGTCAATGGGATGCTACTGAGAGAAGCAAATATAAGTTGTTTTACATTAAGCTGGTGGACATTAAAGAGATTTGCAATAACATAAAGCAAAATAAATAATAATTTACATAGTTAAATGAACATGTGTCTATAAAATAGACATGTTACCAGGAGATGGTAGAAATGAGTGCATTTGCTAGGATGTATTTATATTCCAAAGGAACAATAATTTTACTATGTAAAATCAAGTTTAATAATAAAGGGTTTTTGTTGTTGTTGTTTTTGAGACAGTGGAGTGCAATGGCATGATCTTGGCTCACTGCAACCTCCACCTCCCGGGTTCAAGCGATTCTCCTGACTCAGCCTCTTGAGTAGCTGGGACTACAGGCGCGTACCACCATGCCTGGCTAATTTTTTTGTTGTTAGTAGAGATGAGGTTTCACCATGTTGGCCAGGCAGGTCTCAAACTCCTGACGTCAAGTGATTCGCCCACCTCAGCCTCCCAAAGTGCTGGGATTACAGGTGTGAGCCACCGCGCCCGGCCATAAAGGGTTTTCAATAGGTTTTTTTTTTCCCCCGAAGGACAGATCAAAAACAAAAAATCCAAATGTTTTTGTTTTTATAGTGTCTAATCATAGTAATCTTCCAGACATTGTGAGCCAAGTTCTATCTCAAGAAATGCAGAAAATATTTGTCAACAAGGATTTGGAAAGTTTTAATGAGGATTTTCTGAAACATAATGCTACCTCTCTTCAGCATCTACTTTCAGGTTTGTATGTAGCCCCCAGGGTTAAAATGCCTATGGAAAAAGCGAACAAAGAGAAAGTTTTGACACCCCCAAAATTTAAAGCAAATGAACAGTACTTACTGTAAGTATGGGGAGAGAAATGTGGACAAATTTAATGTTATGTTCAATAATAGGGGAAACAGTGATGGATTCATAGGATGTAATATCAGATTTAAAGTGATGTTTATTTAAAGGGTTTGTAATAATGGGCAAATACTTTCATAGTACATGTGCAGGATTGAACATACAATGTAATCTCAACTGTACATGGGAAAAAGGCTGAAAGGAAGTGTCTGCGAAAGCTTTAATGTTGATTTGGGGTGTGTGGTTATGAATGATTTCTTTTTTCTTTTCTTTTTTTTTTTTTGAAATGGAGCCTCACTCTGTCACCCAAGCTGGAGTATATTTTTTCTTCTAATTTATAGGAGAAATATAAACTGTGTTTTATTTTTTAAAATTTTACTTTGTTTTTGAATATGCAAACATTTTCCTGTTTTCCCCACCCCCACTCTCCTCCTCTGTGACAGTAATTCCTTAGATGTTTTATTTTAGAATATCTTTTTTCATAGTTTTGGCTAAAATACTGATTGATACCACAGGGCAGTCCATATTTACATTTTGAATTTTATTTCTAAGGGAAGGAAGTTGTTAAATCACTGTTCATCTGATAGATGTTTAATAACCATCTTTTTGTGAAGGGAAAAGCTCTGATTTGTAGTGTATTTTCATGATATAAATACTCTGATCATGGCCTAAGCTATCAATGGGATGCTACTAAATAGGAGGTAGGAAAGAAATGTCACACTTGGCTCTCATGAGCTGGTAGGAGCCAGCTCCAGCTTACCACTGTTTAAACACTTAAAACCATATTTTAAGTCACTGGCCACTTGATACCACATAAAATGTAAAGTATAGGTGTTTAATTCATTTTGAAATGCCTTGGTATTTCAGGTGCTAAAATGATGTATTTTCTGGACAAGTCAAGGCAAGAGAAAGCAATTGCTATAGCCACTAGACTGGATGAAACTATAAAAGATAAAAATGTAAAGGTAAGATTTTTTCATTGGCTGATTTATGCTTACACTGTGGTCTAACAAAACGTGTCTTTATAGCATAATTCTTAAGTAAGCCTTCAGAGTTATACCTGGATGTTCAGAGTTATGCCTGGATGTGTAACCTTAGGCAAGTTATGTCTCTTAGCTCTATCAGTTATGAGATGTGTAACTTTAGGCAAGTTATGTCTCTTAGCTTCTTTTTCCTCATTTTTAAGATGAGGGTGAAAATACTACTGCTCTCACAGAATCCATGTAAGAGTTAACTGAAATAATAAAACGTGAAGTGCTTATTATGCCTGGCACGTTGTTAAGTACTCAGTAAATGTGAGCTATTGTTAGTAAAGGACACTTTGATTTTTAGTGATCACAGTTTTAAAAGGTTCTGTTTTTCAGTTATTGGAATTTTACTGCCTTTTTCAGGGTTGATTTTTTAATGTGCCTTTTTTGAGGTGATCGCTTGCTGTGTAGATTGCAAGGCATTATTTTAGACTGGGGCAGCTTTTCTCAGTTTGATTAACACATTGCATCTTTTGATTAAAGTGGTTATTAATTGCGAGCTTATTATTTTTAAATAATTTGTGTTTTCCCTTTGTTTCACTAGACATTAATAAAGGTTTCTGAAGCACTGCTTGATGGCAGCTTTGGGAACTGTAGTTCCCAATATGAAGAATATAGGATGGCCTGTCATAACCTGCTTCCTTTTACATCTGCCTTCTTGCCTGCTGTGAATGAAGTTGACAGTCCTAATGTGGCACTGAACCATACAGCTAATTATGATGTCTTGGCAAATGAAATTTGAAATCTCCTAGAAAGTAGACTCCTATAGACTCAAAGCTGAATTGAGATCAGGGTTTCTTTTCCAGGGTGCATTTTAATACATGTATGAAATGAAATATTTGGTTAGGATTTTTAAATGGCATATTCTGTAAGCTTATTTTATTCTTTACCTGACCTGCCAATTTACACAACCATCTGTTAAAATTACCTGTTTGTTCTTACACAGTTTTGTGGTAGCTGTCGCTTCTATATGATAATTTCTTACTAAGCTAAGTTGTATACAACCCCACTGTATTATTTTCTTTAGATTCTGATTTCAGGATCTGTGCTTTGATTCCTCATCTGTTTGTTTTATTATTTGCTTGCTTTTTAATTAAAGTGCATCAGTTTTAAAGTGTTAACTATATGTTAAAAACAATATGGAGGCTGGCTCACACCTGTAATCCCAGCACTTTGGGAGGCCCAGATCGGCGGATCACCTGAGGTCAGAAGATCGAGATCAGCCTGGCCAACATGGTGAAACCCCTTCTCTGCTGAAACTACAAAAATTTAGCCAGACGTGGTGGCACGCACCTGTAATCCCAGCTACTCAGGAGCTGAGGCGGGAGAATCGCTTGAACCTGGGAGGTGGAGGTTGCAGTGAGCCGAGATCACGCCACTGCACTCCAGCATGGGCAACAGAGCAAGACTCCATCTCATAAAAAAGGAATTCTTCTTGGCAGATACTGAAGTTTATTTTAAAATTTAATTCGCCCTTTTTTTCATTGTAATATTTCGTGGTTTACTATTTCCTTTGTAGTATTCATAAAAATTGTATTTTCTGGTTGAATAGGGGTACTCTAGTTTTATGTAGATGATTTCAGAATGTGAAGGCTGTTTTGCCTGTCAGTCATGGAAATTCACTGGTAAAATTGTTGCATCTCTCTCCCAGTCTTAAAAGCCCACAGGCAAGAATTAATGCTTTCTTAACTAAGTTACTTCAGTGTTAACAAGTAGCTTATACTGAGGTATGCTTCAGGGGAGCATTATAGGGCAGAAAACAAATTAAAATGAAACATTCTTATAGCCATGCATTGACCATTAAATGCATTTTTATATCTCAGCAGAATGAGATTTGAAACTCATTAGTTTAACTATTAAAACATAGTGTTGTTAAACAGTATTTTTGGGGGGGATGGGTGAATAGCTTTTTGTTCTATCTTGTACAGAAAACAGTAATGGAATCACTTATGTTCAGAACCTTGTAAATATGTCTGTAATATTAATGCTTCCCTTTATTAAGACAAATATACATTCAAAAAGGGAGATTTTATTTAGACACACGTTTTCTTTCACCCTAATCTATTTAGATTAATACTTTTTGCGACAGGAAAAACTCACTGTAAAATAATGCCAACGTAGATAATGCTATAATAAATTATTTTGTACACAGTTGCTTATTTATGTTTATGTTTGTGTTTTGTTACTGCTTCACACTACCAATATTTTCTGCAAAATATTCTTCGAGGAAGTAAAAACTTAATCACCTTAATCTTTTCAAGTTTTATAAAAAATGTAATTCTCAGTAACCACCTACCCAGTATATTTTTGTGCTGCAGTAGCTTGTCATTTAGTATTTTAATAATTTTGTAACTACAGATGATCATTGGCTTAGGATGGTGTAAGATTTTTCAACTCTACCATGGTGTGAAAGTGATATGCTTCAGTAGAAACGGTACTTCGAGTTTTGAATTTTGGTCTTTTCCTGGGCTGGTGATATACAATACAGTACTTTTACATAAGATACTCAGTATTTTATTATAAAATTGGCTTTGCGTTAGATGATTTTGTCCAATTGTAGGCTAATGTAAGTGTTCTAAGCACATTTAAGGTAGGCGAGGTTAAGCTATGATGTTTAGCAGGTTAGGTATATTAAATGCATTTTTGATTTATGAAATTGTCAACTCACAACAGGTTTATTGAGACATAACCCTAGCCTAAGTCGAGGAACATCTGTAGTTCATCTTTGTCAGAAGTATCCTGACACATACATAATTCATGTTACTTTCAGCAAAATGACATTTGCATAAAATATGTCACTCATAATGTGGAAATTGTGCTTTCAGCGACAGCCTTTTAAAAAGTATTTCATTGGAGCCATTTAGAGTTTGAGAGTTCTGGGGCAGATGCAGTTGAGATGTGAGTAGTAAAATTTGAGGTACACATATGGGAGGCAAGGTAAAGGGATATGGAAATTAGTGAAAACAGTGTATTGGTCAGTATATACTGATTCTGTTCTTCCTGTCTGCGTTCTACTTCGAGTATAAAATAAACATCATAAACCTGGGGCATGGGCAGGAATCTTCGTTAGGATGAGGAAGGCAGGATGTGTCGTGTCTCTCCACCCTCTACCATCACCATTCCCCCAACCTTGGGAGAGGCCTTTTTAGTCTCCAGAAAGTTAAAGGAGAATAGGCCAGCCCCAAAGGAGAAGTCTTTAGTCTCACAAGAAAAACGTTTGTTCCAGGTGATCCAGTCAAGTTTACCAGAACAGGTAGGAAAAGGCACAAAGATTCCAGGCATAGGGTGATAATTTAAGAATTTGGCCTCAGGTTTTCTGTGATTTGTTTCTTGAGGAACTGAATGAATGTAATGGGCAGAAGTCTACAGAGTCAAGAGCCATAGTAGATCTTGGATTGAGTTGTTAGCTAGAACAAGGGCCAGCAGACTTTCAGTAAGGGACCAGGCAGTAAATAGGCTTTGAAGGCCTCATACTGGTCTCTCACAATTCAACTCTGCTGTTGTACTGTAAAAGCAGCCTAGCCAGAACTAATGGGTGTGACTGTGTACCAATACAATTTTACTTAGAAACATAAGCTATGGGCCAGATTTGACTTTCAGGCTAGGCTGTAGTTTGTGGACCCTAAAGCTACAAAAGTTTCTGCAAAGTGAAATATTAGAAATACCTGTGAATTCAATTTTTTTCCTGCCTAAAGCCAGGATGACTTTTATGTAGATATTGTAATCCAAGTATCTTGACACTTTGCTAGGTGATAGGACTCTCCTTTTGTTCAGTATGTTCATCCTAACAGTGTCTTTCATGTGCAAGCTACTTTTCTATAAGTTAAGGATTACAGGTGTTTTGCTGAGTGCCTTTTACATGCCAGGCAGTTTCCTATATGTCGAGGATAACTGAAAAATTCGACAAAATCACTGGAATTACTCACATTCTAGTAAATTGTGATAAGAAGGAAAGAATCATTCAGTCTGTATTTGTTGAGTACTTATATTTCAGACACTGTTCTAGGTATGACAGATACAGTAATGAAGAAAATTAGGTCCTTATTCTCCTGGGGTTTATATTTCCAGTTGGGTGAGAGATGGAAACAAATACATAATATCAAGCAGTGATCATTTCTGTGAAGATAAGTCAGAGTATGAGTATAGATAGTAACATGGTTAAAGTGAAATTCAAGAATATCAAAAGTCTAAAAACATAACAGAAGAAGATTACTCTCTAAGAGAATCAGTGACATCAGATTTCTCTAAAGCACTGAACGTAAGGAAATGGAAGGTTTTAGGCTGGGAGCGGTGGCTCACACTTGTAATCCCAGCACTTAGGGAGGCTGAGGCCGGCAGATCACCTGAGGTTGGGGGTTTGAGACCAGCCTGATCAACACGGAGAAAGCCCGTCTCTACTGAAAATACAAAAAATTAGCCAGGCGTGGTGGCACAGGCCTGTAATCCCAGCTACTCGGGAGGCTGCAGCAGGAGAATCACTTGAACCCAGGAGGCGGAGGTTGTGGTGAGCCGAGATTGCACTATTGCAATCCAGCCTGGGCAACAAGAGTGAAAATCCATCTCAAAAAAAAAAAAAAAAAGAAAATGGAAGGTTTTTAAAAAGCATTGAAGAAAAATAACTGAGTTTTAGATTTAAATCCAATTAAATTAGCTTTAGACTGTGACAACACGTTAAAAATACTCATGCATATGAATTTCAGAAGATGTAACATACCAAGATCTTCATGGAAAATACTTTTGGAGCAATGTTAAATACAACAAATAGAAAATAAGATGGCAAAAAATCTGATGTAGCACTAGTTACAATAAACGTTGATTAGACGTTAGCCAATTAAGACTCAGATTCTCAAGCTGTATTAAAAGTTCTTTACAAGATGCATACTTGAAAGCAAAAATTGAGATAAAAGACTGGCAACACAAGGCTGATATGAACTAGAATAAAGTTGAGGTAATAGTCCAAATAGAATTTAATGCAAAATATGACACATTATACATTGGTTTTAAAAAATAAAACAAAAACAAAAAGATACAAACCATCATTAACTTACATGCACTTGCAACCTCAAAGTATATCAAGCACCAGCCTGGGCAACATAGCAAGATCTAATCCCAGCTACTTGGGAGGCTGAGATTGGAGGATCACTTGAGCTTACAAGGTTGAAACTGCATGAGTTGTGATCGTGCCACTGCACTCCAACCTGGGTGACAGAATGAGACCATGTTTCACAAAGTTAAGTATATCAAGCAAAAACAGACAACTGAAGACAAAAATAGAAATGCCAACAATGTAGTTGAGGATCGTAATACGCCCCTTTCCCTCTCAACTGGAAGATAAAGCAGACAACGAAAAAGCAGAGTAGAGTTGCTGAAGGTACAATTAGCTTGAGCTAGTATTTATACAGAAGTCTACACAAGCTGGGTGTGGGCACACACACCTGGAGTCCCAGCTAGTAGGCTCATGGGGGAAGATTGCTTGAGCCCCAACAGTTCAAATCTAACAAGACCCCATCTCTTTAATAATTAAAAATAAAAATAATAAAATAAAACCTCTACACAAAATAGAGTGATTGAAAGAGTTTACTGTTTTTAAGTAGGATGGTCCAAGAAGGCCTGTCTAATGAAATGAAATTTGAACAGATATCTAAATGAAGCCAGCTTTGCAGATCAGATATTTAGGGGAAGAGTGTTCCAGAAGGACTAGGAGGGGCAAAGGTCTTGAGATGAGAATAGGTGACCTGGTGGCAATATTCAAATAGCTGCACATATTAAATGTATGCAATTTGTTAAGTTTGGACATATGCAAACACTGTGATGCCATCACCACAATCAAAGAAAGAGACACATGCAGCACCTCCCAAAGTTCCCTTGTGTCCTTTTTGTTGTGGTAACAACACAACATGAAGCGTTCTTAACACTTAAAAATTTGAAGTGCCTAATATAATATTGTTCACTGTAGGCACTATGTTGTTCGGCAGATCTCTAGAATTTATTCATCTATAGCATAAATGAAACTTTAACCCATTGAACAACTCCCCACTTCCCCTACTCCCAACCCGTGGCAACCATTGTATTCTCTGCTTCTACGAGCTTGGTTATTATAGATAACATCATGTAAGTGGAATGATGTAGAATTTGTCCTGTGACTGGCTTATTTCACTTAGAATAATGTCCTCCATGTTCATCCATGTTGGCATAAATGGCAGGACTTCATTCTTTTTTAAGGCTGATATTCCACATATTCTTCATTCATTTATCTGTTGATGCACCCTTGGGTTATTTCCATATCTACTATTGCACTGTGTCTTTTTTTTTTTTTTTTTTTTTTTTTTTTTTTTTTTTTTTTTTTTTTTTTTTTTTTTGAGATGCAGTCTCACTCTGTTGCCCAGGCTGGAGTGCAGTGGCACAATCTCGGCTCACTGCAAGCTCTACCTCCTGGGTTCACGCCATTCTCCTGCCTCAGCCTCCCGAGTAGCTGGGACTACAGGTGCCTGCCACCAGGCCTGGCTAATTTTTTTGTATTTTTTAGTAGAGATGGGGTTTCACCGTGTTCGCCAGGATGGTCTCGATCTCCTGACCTTGTGATCCTCCCACCTGGGCCTCCCAAAGGGCTGGGATTACAGACGTGAGCCACCACGCCTGGCCTGCAGTGTGTCTTTTTAAGTTCCTTAATAGGCAGGAGAAAGAAAACATTTGGACAGTAAATTTAAGTAACTAAGAAGCTTAGTATAAGAATTACAATGGATTTTAGCGCCTCCTGGCTCCTGTTCTCTGAGAGGATAGTCATGAGATCTGAGTTTTACTCTTGCAGATAGTCTCATTAACAGATTTGGTTAACATCTTGTTAAAGAAAATTATTTTAATCCCTGATGGTAGGAAAAGCCTACTAGCCCTTTCTTCTTTCCCAGAATGTGTAGATATTAGTTCTAGAACACAGGTGTCTGTTAATATTTTAGCAGCACTTTGTGACTTTACATCTGTAGGATAGCCGTTGTGGTAAGTGAAAGTTCTTTACCATAAAGTAGCTAAAGTGGCTTCACAGCCAGCCCCTGAGTGGCTTTGGCTCAATCTCAGCCTCTGGGAGTCTGTGAACCTACAGCCATATGATCAACCCACCCTGGAGCTTATTCAGGACTACTCCCCTATCCCTTATGCCCCACCCCCTACGTAAGATAGCCGTTGTGGTAAGTGAAAGTTCTTTACCTTAAAGTAGCTAAAGTGGCTTCACAGCCAGCCCCTGAGTGGCTTTGGCTCAATCTCAGCCTCTGGGAGTCTGTGAACCTACAGCCATATGATCAACCCACCCTGGAGCTTATTCAGGACTACTCCCCTATCCCTTATGCCCCACCCCCTACTCCTAATCCACCAGGGATCTGCAGGGATCATACTTTTGGCAGACCTGTAACCACCTGAGTTCCACTCAAGGCATAAGCGCCCTCTGGTTCTCTTTCCTCTCCCATCCTCTCATCCCCATCTGTTGTTTTCTCTTCCTTAGGTCAGCTCCTCTCTATACTCTTTCCTTGTGTTCTTTGCAATTTACCCTCTAAAAATATTCAACTGCATGACTTTGGCAGATGCAAATTCTTAATCTTCCTTGTACTAAATCTGTTTTCGCAGTTCCATACGTCTTCAATCTCTGCCTTCACCATTTCCCCTTATCTTTTAATTTTAACTGAAAATCATAACAGATCTCTACCCATTATGCAGCCCTTTCAAGTGGAGACTGTTTATTCTCTCACCATCTCCCTGGAAAGAGCATTCAGAGCATTTCACTCTCCACCATTTCTAGCCCATCACTCTTCACCATTGTACAAACAAATCCTTGCTTCTTTGAGGATAACACTATTGGGCTGTACTCTTGACAACTCTTTGTTGCTGTCATTTATACATCTCTCTGACTCACAGACTTTCCCTTCTCTCCAATCATGCCGAAATTCCAGGTGGTTTCGGCATCTGTTTGGTGCACCCACTCAATACTCTGGCCTCTCAGTTTCTTGATCTCCCGGGTGTCAATGCTTTTCATCTCCATCTATTTTAGTCTGTTTTCTCTTGCTGTAATGGAATACCACAGACTGGGTGATAGATAAGGAAATTATAATCTCACTTCCCATTTAAACAAAAAATAGAAGCCATCAGATTCAAATTCTTAATCTTTCCTGTACTAAATCTATAAACTTATTTCTGATGGCAGAATTTTTTCCTCCTTTCCTCTTGTCACATTTTTCTTCCCCAAAAGGGTAATTTTCCCTGTGTTCTGAATTTCTTTCCCTCAGGTCTTAGGGTACTTGATTTGATCACGTCCTGTACCATTTCAGTCTCTTCCTCTCTACTGGTTTCTTTCCACGAGCATTTTAAGCATGTTCAGAAAGGGCATCGTTTTTCAGCTTGTTTTCAAATCTTGCAAGGACCTATGGGTGCCCTGTGATGACCACTTACTTAGTTTGATTGTAAGTTCCATAAGGTCTCAAACCATGTCTGTTTTGAGTATGAATCACAGAGCTCAGCGCAAAATAAATATTCATAAATGTCATTGATCAACACTCACACTCACTAAGTATTTTCTCTGATCTCTTATTTGCCTTCACCATTGCCCTGTGAAAGAGGTCGTATTATCATCCCCATTTTCCATGACACTCAACTGATAGGATGTAAGCTTCTCCTAGGGCCACACAGTTTCTCAGTACAAAGCAGGATCCAAACCCACTCTTTCTAATTTTGAATTGAGTGTTCCTTCCTCTCTGTCAGATGCTCAGTAATCATGCCGTGTCTTACTCATTTTCCTGGTCTTGTGTGTGTTTAAAGTCTTGTTTCTTCAACAAGAGGTTCTCTAAAGGCAGGGTCCAGGCTAAGCTCACAGCAGGTGCTCATATTCTTTCCTTAGCTTTTATTTATACTTTTAAAAAATTTTCCAGTTAACACTTGGTTAGCATATGGTAATTGTTTTTCTGAATCTTTGAAGTGTGTGGTTAGTTCATTATTTCTCCACTGGAGGGCAAGCTTTCCAACTCAAATTTTACTTTTCTGATTTCTTGGGGATGAAAAGAAGGACCGTACATTGGCCAGAGTTGTTTTTTGTTTTAATTGTTTCAGGGAAATGAGATTGTTGCCGTGTGTTGGAAGTGTCTGTATTTCCTCCTTGTGTAATATATAGATTTCGGATCCAATATGTCCTGATCATTGCCTTCTGCAGAGGTTAAGCATCCCAGATACAGCCTTTGCTATGTGTAAAGCCCATGACCTGGCTGATGTGTCTGAGTGCAGTTTTGTGTGGGAGAGGGTCCTGATACGAGAGTGGAAAGAATGGGGACTGGTTGCAGGCAAGTCACAACTTCCCTGGTCCCCTATTCCTTGCCTGTAGCATGAGGAGGATTATCTAGGTAACAGCATCCCATGATTCTGGACCCTCAAACCAGAAGGCTCTGAGAGTCAAAGACTGTGTCAGACCCATTTTGGTTACGCCACAAGTCCCCTCCCTGCCACAGTTCACTCAGCCCTCAACACAGAACAGTCCTGTGACCAGATGTGCGGGTGTTTTCCACACACGAACCAATTCTCCAACACCAGCTGGGTGTCCTACAATTCAACTGAATCCTGACACTGTTTCCCTGAAGTCAGCATCCGACCCTGCAGGTGAAGGGCTCAGTCCCACAAGACGGTCCCCGCTTCAGATGCCCATTGCAAGTCCAGGCCTCTGCTCCTTCTGACCGACCAGCTATATGTCACGGCTTCCCATGACTCCTTTGGGTTCCATCATTTGCTCGAATGGCTCACGGAACTCAGGGAAACAGTTATAGTTCCCATTTATCATAAAGGACATTACAAAAGATACAGATGAAGAGACGCACAGAGTGAAAGATGTGGGAAGGGGCGTGAGTTTCCCCGCCATCTCTGGGTGCCCCACTCAACACTTCCAAGTGTTAAGCAACCGGAGAGCTCTCCGAACCCTGTCATTTTAGGTTTTTATGGAGGCTTCTTTACTAGGCATGATTGATCACATCCCTGGCATTAGTGATTAACTCAACCTTCAGTCCTCCCCTATCCCTGGAGGTGGAAGGTGGCTCAAAGTTCCAATCCTCTGATCACGTGGCTGGTAACCAGCGTTCCCCGCCCACCAGACATCTCATTAGCATAAAGAAGACGCTGACACAACACTTTGGAGATTTCAAGAGTTTCAGGGATCGTGTGCCAGGAAACGGAACAAAGAACAGCTATTTATATTTCTTACTATACATCACAAAATCATAATCCCCAAGAGTTATGCCTGAGCAGCCGTCTCCTAATTGACGGAGTAGGGCCAGTAATGGTTCTGTGCACCATGTAGTCAATTCAGGCCTCTTCCAGGCTCCTGGGTTTAGACAATGGGAGTTATGAATATGGGACAAAAGTGAACCAAGTCTTTTAATGCAGCAATGTGACTTGTTCCACAGAGAAGAATATGGCAACCCTGTCTATGTGTGAGTTTAGCTTCCAACAGTTATCCTGCACATGCGGGTTCTAGGTTCCCCCTTGCATCCCCAGGTCTACCTCTTGGCTTTGCTGCAAGGCATCTATCTGTCTGCAGGTCCTGAGGAATGTATCTCAGCACAACTGCGCATCCTCAGCTTCAGTCGCTGGGGGATCTGAGAGTCATGTGAACCTGACCCAGCCTCTCCCAAAAGTGATGATTGTCTGCGCGTTTGCCAGGATAACTGAGTATCTCATTCGGTGGGTTCTTAGCCACTCTCATCTTCCTCCATCGGTACTGGTGGGGGAGAGGTTTAATCTGGAGCATGTTCTACTGTAGCAGGACAAGCCGCAGACAAAACTCCTCAGACACCGGATTAAAGAAGGAAGAGGTTTTTTATTCGGCCGGAAGTGTCGGCAGACTCGCGTCTTAAGAGCCGAAATAGTCGGCCTTTTTAAAGGCTTACAACTTTAAGGGGTCCACGTGAAAGGGTCGTGATAAATCGAGCAAGCGTGGGAAACGTGACTGGGGGCTACATGCATCAGCTAACAAAAAGTTTTAATATGTTTTTTTCATACAGTGTCTGGAATTTACAGATAACACAAGTAGTTTAGGCCAGGGGTTGATGTTATTATTATTACTTTGTTTAACTCCTAGGGCCGGGTGGTGGTGCCAAGGTTGTCTGGCTATTTATCTTACTTTTGTTTCTTTCTTGCTTTCCTCCTGTCTTGTGAACTAGGCAAGGTGGGGGGAGGAGGGCAGCAGGAGTAGTAGTGGTCTCCTTCCTTACTACCACTTTGGTGAGGGTCTCACCTAAGTCAGGGAGAGGCACCTGGAGTCAGAGTGTACTTTGAGAGCATCGTAAGATTCTGATCTGTTTATCTCTACTTACAAGAGTAGTCATTTCATTAGCAGAAATGATAACTGAGTTTTCCAAACAGGGAAATAACAAAAGAATATGTTTTTCAAAAAAGAAGAAATGATAACAACCTTATCTACATAATGTGAAATGGCAACCATTGACAACAAACAAAATAAAAGAACTAAGCAGGATTATCTGTTGGTGACCTTCATTAATATTAATTTGTACTTTTCCCCGCCCTCATTTATGAGCACATATGTTGTAGCAGGAATAAAAGCTTCAGGAATATTTTGTGGCAGAAAAAGTTGAAATGGAAGAAAAACATCATTAGTTGTTTATTTCCCACCAATAGAGTAAGGCTGCCATTATTCCATTTCATTGGCAAACATTTGTATCTAGCTGAAAACCTGCCCAGACCCTCCAGGAGCAGAGCTTGAGGACCACTGCATTAAACCTTTAAGGCTGGTCTGCTGCCTCTGATGGAGTTAATCTGCTTCAAATATGTGTTGAGCTACCTTACAGCACTTACATACCTCATTTTCCGCACACTCCCTTGCTGGGGCGTTATCTGGATTCATGTCTTATCACTGCTACTGTACTGTAAGCTCCTAGGGCCAGGGTGAGCGACACTGCCTGGCTTTGGATCCCTTCTCTGCCACTTAGCAGAGGTGTGATCTTTGGCGTGTTAGTGAATCTCTCTGTTACCGGAAAGGGGTCTGGATCCAGACCCCAAGAGAGGGTTCTTGGATCTTGCACAAGAAAGAATTCGAGGAAAGTCCAGAGAATAAAGTGAAAGCAAGTTTATTAAGAAAGTAAAGGAGTAGGAAATGGCTACTCCATCGACAGAAGCAGCCCCGAAAGCTCCTGGTTGTCCGTTTTTATAGTTATTTCTTGATTATGTGCTAAACAAGGGGTGAATTATTCATGTTGCCCCTTTTCAGACCATATAGGGTAACTTCCTGATGTTGCCATGGCATTTGTAAACTGTCACGGTGCTGGTGGGAGTGTAGCAGTGAGGGTGACCAGAGGTCAGTCTCGTCGCCATCTTGGTTTTTGTGGGTCTTAGCTGGCTTCTTTACTGCAACCTGTTTTGTCAGCAAGTTCTTTACAACCTGTGTCTTGTACCAACCTCCAATCTCATCCTGTGACTCGGAATGCCAAACTGGCTGGGAATGTAGCCCAGCAGCTCTTAGCCTTATTTCACCCAGCCCCTGCTCAAGATGGAGTCACTCTGGTTCAAATGCCTCTAACATCTCTATGCCTCAGCTTCCTTATCTACAAAATGGGACAGTGGTACCTTCTTCACAGGACTGCAGTGAGGACTAAATGTATGTCAAGCACTTTAATTGCCATCATCATTGTTATTATTCTTTTTGTATCTCCCACCTCGCCTTGCCAGGGCTCTGGCTTCCTACAAGGACTTGGGCTCCTAATGGATTCTACAGATCAAGGTGGCTTTCCATTGTGCCTTGAGTTATTATTATTTTTTTAGACAATAGGAACTCCGTGGCTAGCCCCTCTCCTGGGACCTCTGAGGCCTCCAGTGCTCTAATACGCGGAAGGAAACTGAACACTGTGAAAACATCTTCGGGGGCTTAAGAAACCCATACTGGGCCCTTCACAGAGATTATTTTTTTCGTAATTATCAGTGTGTAGTAATGGTCTAACTATATTCCATAAGCCAACTAAAGAAAACAGGTTTACAAAGTCTAGTGATTCTATCAACACCCTACATTAAACTGTAGAGAGAAATACTCTAAAAGATGATGATCAGAGGTTTGGACTTACTTGGCCTGGGATAGAAGCTGGGCAATGACATTTCTTTTAAAAACCAGTGTGGCCCTGGTGGAGAACCAGTGTTTGGCTCTGGGACAGTGATTCTCCATGCTGGCTGCACACTCCAATCTCTTGGAGCGAGTTAAAAATATATGTATCATGCTCAGGACTCTCACTCCGGATATTATGATCTAACTGATCTGACCAGGGTGGGACCTGGGTGTGGTTTGTTTTTAAAAACTCCTCCGGGGTTCTCATGTGCAGCTGGGACTGAGACCCTCTGCTCTGAGAGGTGACAAGACAGGAGATGAAGAGCTTGCAGAAGGTGGAGAGGCTGCGTTGGGTTGGGGGTGGGGGAGTAGCAGGAGGATCAAGGGAGGCCATTCACTGTTGTATCTGAAAGCGTCTTCCTAGTTCTTGAATCTCTTCCCAGCACATGATCTGAGACTGGGGCGTGGAGGAAAGAACACAGGTTTTGGAGTAAGATGGGTTTGGTGCTGCCCTTCAAGTTGGGTGACTTTGGGCAAGTCATTTATCCACTGTATCTCCTGAGTGATGCAGTTAGAATTTGCATCAATTCTAATTGTAGTCTTATTGTAGTCCATCTGGCAGCACTCTATAGACAGGAGCTGTTATCCTTAGTTTAGTAAGCATTTGAGCTCCTTTAAAAAAATATTTTTTTGTTTGTTTGTTAGGTAGCTGGTTAGAACCTTCTGAGCCTAAGGAGGCAATTGTGTCTTAAAAGCAATTTGTGTATGGGCTGGGGGTTGCAATCAGAGGCTCCAGATGGCTCCTCCCATAGCCCCAAAGACCCCTGACAGTGTTTCCTGAACCAAAGACCAAAGAGCCAGACTAAACCTCAAAAAGCATATGAAAAATCATGAATGTTTAAGCTGGGTGTGGTGGTGTGTACTTGTAGTCCCAGCTACTCAGGAGACTGAGGTGGGAGGAAGCCTTGAGCTCAGGAGTTCAAGGCCAGCCTGGGCAACATAGCAAGACCTCCATCTCTAAAAAAAAATTGTGAATGTTTACATAAAAAGGCTTATATAAAGAGAAAAATTCAATGGCTTTAGGTAACGTTTCATAATTTTTCTTTCTATCTTTGTTTTTTAGACAGGATCTCACTCCCGTAGCGCAGGCCAGAGTGCAGTGGCATGATCGCGGCTCACTGCAGCCTCGACTTCCTGGGCTCAGGTGATCCTCCCATCTCAGCCTCTGGAGTAGCTGGGACTACAGACATGCACCACCACACCCAGATAATTGTTATATTTTTAGTAGAATGAGGTTTCACTGTGTTGCCCAGGCTGGTCTCAAACTCATGGACTCAAGTGATCCATCCACCTCAGCCTTCCAAAGTGCTGATATTACAGGTGTGAGCCACTGCGCCTGACCATAATTTTCTTTTAATGCAAAGATGTGCAGATTTCAGATTTTGATACAACGTTTGATCATCTAAAACTAGAGCCAGTCTGGAAACTTCAAGCCAGGCATTCTAAGCTTGTGTCTTTAGATTTCTCATAGCACTTAGGTGCTCAGAAAATTAAAAAAAAAAAAAAAAAAAAAAAAAAGAAAGAAATCAGATTCAGAGATATGGGGAGATAGGTAAAAATCTAGTCGGTTGCTCTCTCATACCTATAGTCTCTATTGTCTGAAATATGAAATATAAATGATCTATTGCTATTATAATAATTCTTTTTTTTTTTTTTTTTTTTGAGACAGGGTTGGTCCCCTTCTGCCACCCAGGCTGCAGTACAGTGGCACAATCACAGTTCACTGTAGCCTCGACCTCCCGGACTGAAGCAGTCCTTCTGCCTCAGCCTCTCAAGGAGCTGGGACCACAGGTGCATGCCACCATGCTTAGCTCGTTTTTTGTAGACACAGGGTCTTGCTATGTTGCCCAGGCTGGGCTCAAGGGATCTGCCCGCCTTGGCCTCCCAAAGTGCTGGGATTACAGGCAGGAGCCACTGCGCTCAGTCTCAGTTGTCATTTCCTACTGGTCTTTAGAGCTGTCACTACCACTGTCCAAATTCACCCTGTTCAGTACATACTATGAAATCCTCAGAACGAGCTTGTGAGGGTCCTGATTCATAACGGGGCCCATTACAAGTGTGGCTCTGCAGGGCGTAGGCTACTTCTGTTCTCTACTTTTTAAAAAGTATATTTTTTAAACAGTGTAGCGGCCGGGCGTAGTGGCTCACGCCTGTAATCCCAGCACTTTGGGAGGCTGAGGTGGGTGGATCATGAGGTCAAGAGATTGAGACCCTCCTGGCCAACATGGTGAAACCTTGTCTTTACTAAAAATACAAAAATTAGCTGGGTGTGGTGGCACGTGCCTGTAGTGCGAGCTACTTTGGAGGCTGAGGCAGGAGAATCGCTTGAACCTGGAAGGTGGAGGTTGCAGTGAGCCAAGATCGCACTACCACACTCCAGCCTGGAGACAGAGTGAGACACCGTCACAAAAACAAAAAACAAACAAAAAAATGTTGTAGCTAGCTCCACTTCCACTGCTGCACTGATACATGCATACAATGTGTAACTAGATTTTAAGGGCAAGAAAGCATGACACAAGAGATGAGGTAGCTACAGCTACCTACAGCTATAGCTAGCTCCCTCATCTTTGGTGGCATGCTTTCTTGCCCCTAAAATCTAGCTACACATTGTATGTGTGTATCAAAACATCACATGCACCCCATAAATATGTACAACTATTATGTACTCATAATACTTAAAAATTAAATTATTTTTTAAAAGATAAAAAAATGTATTTGGAAGAGGTGAAGGGAAAAGGTGAGAAGTAGTGAGGGAGTGCCGATCGCACCTGGGGGTGTGGGTGGGAGGAGGTGGCTTAAGTCAGGGCATGCGGTGTAGAGGAAAGAAGTCACAAGAGCAAGGCTGTGACTTACACTCAGTTTTGTATAATCACTTAGTGGCTTTACTTGGCGTTTCTCATGAGTAAAATGTTCATGGTAAAGGGCAGTATAGAGAAAAACTGTAGAGAAGTATATACAAGAAGAAGTATATGCTGGTAATTTTTTATATTTTTTTGAGACAGAGTCTTGCTTTGTCACCCAGGCAGAGTGGTGTGATCCTAGCTCACTGCAGCCTCGATCTCCTGGACTCAAGTGTTCCTCCTGCCTCAGCCTACAGAGTAGCTGAGACTACAGGTGCGCACCACCACTCTCAACTAATTAAAAAAAAATTTTTGGTAGAGATGGGGTCTTGCTACATTGTCCAGGCTTATGTTAAACTCCTGGGGTCAAGCAATCCTCCTGCCCCAGCCTCCTAAAGTGTTGAGATTACAGGCATGAGCCACCACACCCAGCTTGGTAAATGTTTAATAACTGACTCTAGGGGTTTGTAGGGGGTGGGAGGGGAGAAAGCCCTGCTAGGGAGAATTTGCTGGTTCTGTGGTATAAATACTGCACATCTGGCTGATTTCCAGCTGCCAGCTTACTGTTACTGACCACAGAACCGGGGAGTTGTGAAGAGAAGCCACAGTGGGCTCTCCAGAGCCTGCATGAGCTGGCCACAGCACGCTACTACAAAGTGTACCCAGAAGAAATATTACAGTTC
Organism: Macaca thibetana thibetana; assembly: GCF_024542745.1. Classification (NCBI taxonomy): domain Eukaryota; kingdom Metazoa; phylum Chordata; class Mammalia; order Primates; family Cercopithecidae; genus Macaca; species Macaca thibetana. Next base: position 20,090,846 of record NC_065594.1, read on the forward strand.
CACTATTTTCACATAAGGAATTATTAATAACAACAATGAAAAATCCACAGCAAATTCCATACTGATGATTTAAAATAGCACATAGTAGGAGTTCAACAAATGGGTATGTTGACTCTTGGCTGAACGGATGAGAGATCTCCATTAATTTCCCAAAGGAAAAGGGGTCAGGGTGGGAAGGAACAGTACAGAATACTTATAATGGTGAACACCCACATTTGAGATATTTGAAGCTAGAGGGTTGGGGACTTTGGTGATGGGCTATGGAGCCATCCCTCTCTCTCTCTTTTTTTTTGTTTTGAGACAGATTCTTACTCTGTCGCCCAGGCTAGAGTACAGTGGTGCGATCTCAGCTCACTGCAACCTCCGCCTCCCAGGTTCAAGCAATTCTTGTACCGCAGCCTCCCGAGTAGCTGGGACTACCAGCTAATCTTTGTATTTTTAGTAGAAATGGGGTTTTACCATGTTGGCCAGGCTGGTCTCGAACTCCTGGCTTCAAGTGATCTACCCACCTTGGCCTCCCAAAGTGCTAGGATTACAGGCGTGAGCCACCATGCCCGTCCTGGAGCCCTTCCTCTCGAGGCTACCACCTTACACCCTTCAGGGGGGCCACTAACCCAACTTGTGTGTGTGTGTGTGTGTCTGTGTGTGTCTGTGTAACAGGTGTTGGGGTATCTTTTCAGCTTGCCATTTCCAAGATGGACAGACTTGATTTCCTCTCTTGTAGTAGAGGGATGCCCTTCCACTGTCTATTTTAACTCTGGTGTTTATATTTCTAAAATGATCTTGTAACATAAGGACCTGTGAATCCCATTCCTGGGAATTTATCATAAAGGAATAATTTATCAGAGCAAGGAGACTGGCCTGTTTCTCTCAGCATAATGTCCTCAACTTTCATCCATGCTGCTGCATATTGCAGAATTTCCTTCTTTTTTAAGGCTGAATGATATTCCATTGTATGTGTATACCATATCTTCTTCTGTTAATGGACATTTAGGGCTATTGTGAATACTGCTGCTATGCACATGAAAAAGTTAATATGTCTCCCACATACTGATTTCATTTCCTTTGGATAAATATCCAGAAGTGGGATCGCTGGATTATATGGTATTTCTACAGATGCACGGCACGAGGACCTTGGGCCCCGCCCATGAAACCATTTTTTTCTTCTAGACCTCTAGGTCTGTGATGGGAGAGGCTGCTGTAAACGTCTCTGACACGCCCTGGAGACGTTTTTCCCCATTGTCTTGGGGATTAACATTTGGCTCCTCCTTACTTATGCAAATATCTGCAGCTGGCCCGAATTTCTCCTTAGAAAATGGGATTTTCTTTCCTATCACATTGTAAGGTTGCAAAATTTCCAAACTTTTATGTTCTGCTTCCCTTATAAAACTGAATGCCTTTAACAGCAACCAAGTCAACTCTTGAATGCTTTGCTGCTTAGAAATCTCTTCTGTCAGATACACTATATCATCTCTCTCAAGTTCAAAGTTCCACAAATCTCTAGGGCAGGGGCAAAATGCAGCCAGTCTCTTTGCTAAAACGTAACAAGAGTCACCTTTGCTCTAGTTCCTAACAAGTTCCTCATCTCCATCTGAGACCACCTCAGCCTGGATTTCATTGTGCAATCATTATCAGTATTTTTGTCAAAGCCATTCAAGTCTCTAGGAAGTTCCAAACTTTCCCACATTTTCCTGTCTTCTTCTGAGCCCTCCAAACTGTTCCAACTTCTGCCTGTTACCCAGTTCCAAAGTCACTTCCATATTTTCAGTTATCTTTTCACCCACTCCTGGTACCAATTTACTGTATTAGTTCATTTTCACACTGCTGATAAAGACATGCCCAAGACTGTGTTAGATATGGGTTCTAAATTTCTTTTCAAGGAATCAGTATGTCGGTATGTTCAATTCTTTGTCTTCTACTTTTAAACTTCCCTGTAAAACAACCTTTTTCGATTACCTGCTCCACCCTGACTCATTCTGATCACCTGCCTCACCCTGACTCATTCCAATCACCTGCTCCACCCTGACTCAGTCCGATTACCTGCTCCACCCTGATTCATTCTGATCACCTGTCCCACCCTAACGCATTCCAATCACCTGCTCCACCCTTACTCATTCCGATCAACTGCTCCACCCTGAGTCATTCTGATCACCTGCCTCACCCTGACTTATTCCGATCAACTGCTCCACCCTGACTCATTCCAATCACCTGCTCCACCCTGACTCATTCTGATCAACTGCTCCACCCTGACTCATTCCAATCACCTGCTCCACCCTGACTCATTCCAATCACCTGCTCCACCCTGACTCATTCCGATTACCTGCTCCACCCTGACTCATTCCGATTACCTGCTCCTCATTCTGATTACCTGCTCCACCCTGACTCATTCCGATTACCTGCTCCTCATTCTGATTACCTGCTCCACCCTGACTCATTCCGATTACCTGCTCCTCATTCTGATTACCTGCTCCACCCTGACTCATTCCGATTGCTACCTGCTCTGCCCTGACTCCTGCCAAAGCACTCAGCCCGTCATTTTCTTTAAATTAGCCAGTTGGAATTAGCTTAGCCTGTGCAATCTAACCCTAGCTAATAGGGGAACACACAACAGCAGGGGCCATGTGCATCAGGAATAAGAACCCCTTTCCCTCCCTTGTCCAAGTGTGCACTCACCACTGCTCCATCTGTCAGGGTGCACCCTTCTGTAGAAGTACCTTGGCTTGCTGAGAATTAAAAGAAAATTTTATATTCAAGTTGCTACTTCTTTTGCGGCACTGAAACTTTATATATAAAAACTGGGAAGAAAAAGAGGTTTAATTGAATAATGACGGAAGGTGAAAGGCACTTCTTACATGGTAGCAGCAAGAGAAAAATGAGGAAGATACAAAAGCAGAAACCCTTTATAAATACTGTAAGATCTTGTGAGATTTGCTGACTACCACGAGAACAGTATGGAGGTAACCACCCACATGATTCAAATTATCTCCCATGGGGTCCCTCCTACAACACATGGAAATTATGGGAGTACAGTTTAAGATGAGATTTGGGTGGGGACACAGAGTCAAACCATACCAGATGTCATGCCTCAGGAAGCCTCTCCTGTGAAATGCTTAGCTTGAAGTGTGCTTCCTCTCCCTTGCCAGGCAGTGAGGTTCTAGATGCAGGTTCTTGGATCCCCTCATGTATCTATATAGACCCCTCAACATCCTCGCTGTGGCCATGGGAGGGGCTCACTAGTTCTTCATGGCATGAGTGGACTTGTGGTTTTTCAGGGACGGATTACTATTGGTGGGGATTTTCCATTCCCTCCTTTCCGCAGCCCAGGATGACTTTGGTTGCAGAAAGTATCTACAAGCGGAGGCTGGGGAGGGGAAGAGAGTGGGACCGGCTGCAGCCACCATACTGCCTCTGGGAAGGCTGATCATTCGGTGATATGTTTGGATTTTCATGCTTTCAGCCTTTTTGTTTGGATTCTCTGTGCTTTTAGCTTTTTTTTCTCCTATTATGGATAAAACCAAATTCTCCAGGCTTTGAGAGAAACTTGGAAGTGGTTGTCAGAGGTTGTGCCTTCAGGAGTGGAATGGATTCGGATTCTGCTGGGAAAATTTGCCAAGGCCAGTCTGTCAGGGACAGCCATTGAGACCCACAGCAGGTGTACGGGAGTGGTTGCCAAACTGTGTGCAGCATAGTCACCAAATTGGATGGGGGATATCTCCCCCAGGGTATTCTTATGTAGCTCAGGCCTCCACCCATATTCTGAGGAGCACTGCTCGGGCATCAGATTCTCTTGAAGTAGCAAGAACACCCAGAGGGCACTGACTTTTCCATATGCTTACCCCATGTTGGCCTGCCTTCTGTCTACTGTAGCACAGAATCCTTACACCACCCATTAGGAAAAGATTGTCTATGCTGAGCAAACAAGGTTCAATGAGGCTGAGAAACTTGCCCAGATTCAGACAATAAGTGGTGAGCCTGAGATTCAAACCCGTGCTGGGCCGCCTCTCCAGGCCAGGCTCTTTCCTTTAGTGCACACGCCAGTGTTACAGAGAATTGTCTCCCAAAAGGAGGGACCCATGCTTAGTGGCATGGGGACCTGGCCCTAATTCACATGAAATCGCTTAGTGAGACACGCATCCTTTCCAATTCCCTCTTTCAATCCTTTTCACTGGAAATATCTTAGCTTGTTGATAGTATATCCCTAATGCCTCCCTAACTGTTGTTGATCCCCCTTTTTAACAAAGGAATTAGGCCTTCCACAGTCATTTGTAACTGTAACTAAAATCTTACAGTGTTTTTTTTGCTCTTCTCACTGCAACCTGCACCTCCCAGGCTCAAGTAATCCTCCCATTTTGGCCTCCCAAGTAGCTGGGACCACAGTCGCATGCCATTATGCCTGACTAATTTTTGTATTTTTTGGGTAGAGACAGGGTTTTGCCATGTTGCCCAGGCTGGTCTTGAACTCCTGGGCTCAAGTGATCTGCCCACCTTGGTCTCCCAAAATGCTGGGATTACAGGCATGAGCCACCACCCCCACCACAGTGTTGTTGTTGTTTTTTAGTATTTATATTCTCCTTTTTATGGCATATTATATTCATTTTACATTTATAGTAACGCTAGAAAGTTTTCTTCAAAATATTTTTTACATGAAAAAGATTAGTTGAATCAAGGAAAAATTAGGTAAATGAAAGTATAAGTTCAACCAATAGTGCTGGGTTAACTAGATAACCACATGTAAAGGAATGAAGTTAGATTCTTTCCTCATATCACACATAAAAATTAACTCACAATTAGATCCAAATATATGAGCTAAAACTAGGAGTAAATTTCAAGACCTTGGGTTAGGCAACAGTTTCTCACATATGAAACACAAACAACAAAAATGTATACATTGGATTTCATCAAAAGTAAGACTTCTGTGGTGCAAATGATCCTGTTTTAGTCCGTTCTCACACTGCTATAAAGAACTACCTGAGGATGGGTAATTTATATAGAAAAAAGTTTTAATTGACTCACAGTTTCACAGAGCTGGGGAGGCCTCAGGAAACTTACAATCATGATGGAAGGCAAAGGAGAAGCAAGGCACATCTTACATGGCAGCAGGAGAGAGAGAGAGAGAGAGAGAGAGAAAGCAAGGGGGGGACTGCCATACACTTTTAAACCATCAGATCTTGTGAGAACCCATTCACTATCATGAGAACAGCATGGGGGAAACCACTATCATGATCCAATCACTTCCCACCAGGTCCCTCTCCTGACACATGGGGATTACAATTTGAGATGAGATTTGGGTGGAGACACAGAGCCAAACCTTATCAGATACCATCAAGAAAATGAAAAGGCAACCCATAGCTATGTATCTAATATGGGACCTGTACTCCAAATATATAAATAATTCTTACAACTCAATAATAAAAAGAAAAATAACTCAATTAACAAATGGACAAAGGCTGGGCATGGTAGCTCATGCCTGTAATCCCAGCACTTTGGGAGGCTGAGGCTGGTGGATCACGAGGTCAGGAGTTCGAAACCAGCCTGGCCAGCATGATGAAACCCCATCTCTACTAAAAATACAAAAAATTAGGTGGGCATGGTGGTGCGCACCTGTAATCCCAGCTACTCAGGAGGTTGAGGCAGGAGAATCACTTGAACCTGGGAGGTGGAGGTTGCAGTGAGCCAAGATAGCGCCATTGCACTCCAGCCTAGGTGACAGAGCAAGACTCCACCTCAAAAAACAAACAAACAACAACAAAAAACAAATAGACAAAGGATCTGAACAGCTATTTCTCCAAAGAAGATAGATATACAGAAGACTAGTCAATAATCATATTAAAAGATGCTTGATGTCATCAATCATCAGGGAAATAAATGAAAACCACAATGAGCTGCCACCTCACAACAACCAGGATGGCTACAATAAAAAAGACAAATAATAATAAGTATTGGCAAAGCTGTGGAGGAACTGGAACCTTACACATTGCTGGTGGGAATGTAAAATGGTGCAGCCACTTTGACAAACAGTTTGGCAGTTCCACAAAATGTTAGTCAAAGAGTGATCATTTAACCTAGTAAATGCACTCCTAGTGAAATGAAACATATGTTCACATAAAAAGTTGAACACAAATGTTTATAGCAGCATTATTCATAATAACCACACAGGGGAAATAACACAAGTTTCCAACACCTGATGGATGGATAAATAAAAAGTGGTATATCCATATAATAGAATATTATTTGGCAATAAAAAGGAATGAAGTACTGATACATGCTAAAATATGGATGTTATTTAAGTGAAAGAAGCCAGTTACAAATCATATGAATCATTTGTATGAAATATCCACAATAGGCAAATCTATGGAGACAAAAGTAGATTAGGCATATCTACGGAGACAAAAGTAGATTAATCATTCCTCAGAGTTGAGGGGTGTGTGTATAGAGCGGGGTGTGAAGAATGGGAAGCAGCTGCTAATGATCCGAACTTTCTTCTGTGGGGAATACAAATGTTCTAAAATTAGATTATGGGCTGGGCAAGGTGGCTAACGCCTGTAATCCCAGCACTTTGGGAGGCCAAGGCAGGTGGATCGCTTGATCCCAGGAGTTCAAGATCAGCCTGGGCAATGTGGCAAAACCTTGTTTCTACAAAAAATATAAATATCAGCCTGGCATGATGGTGCAAGCCTGTAGTCCCAGCTATTCAGGAGGCTGAGGTGGAAGAATCGCTTGAGCCCAGGAGGTCAAGGCTGCAGTAAGTTGTGAAGGTGCCACTGTACTCCAGGCTGGGTGACAGAGTGATACCCTGTCTCAAAAATAAATAAAATAAGGTAAAACTAGATTATGGTGAAGGTTGCAGAACTCTGTGAATATGCTAAAAAACATTGAATCGTGCACTTTAAATTGGTGAGTTCTATCTTAATATAGCTGTTAAAATAAAAGTACTAAGCAGATATAATGAAGCTCATGAACTGAGTACAAAAGTGCCCAAAATGCTGGGAAACTCTGAATTGGAGCGTAACATTCCTCAGGGTATCTCATGTACCTCTCTAGAGACAAACTGTATGTGTTTCCTTTCTATTCTCTGTCGTGTTACTCACAGTCACAAGTAAATCAATCCAATTTTGGCCTAGACTGGTAGCTGTATTACTCAATCAGATTAAAAATAAAAGAGCAAAATATAGGTTGGCTTATGAAATGAGTGGTAGAGGTGCTGATGGATGCAAAAGAAGGAATCTAAAATACACGCTGGGCCACTGCCCGAATGGAAGGAGGGAATTTATGTCATGAGAGAGGTTCATGTACCACTTCACGCTCTGAGTGTTCCCATCTGTAAACACAGAGCCGATCTGCTTCTCACCATGTGCAGAGGCAAACAGAAGCAGTGGGGGCTGGCCACATGCCTGGCACCCTCGAGTATCTCCGAAAATCCATGTGCCTAAGAGAGTTTTTTTTTTTTTTCTCTTGAGATGAAGTCTTGCTTGTCCAGGCTGGAGTGGAGTGGCATGAACTTGGCTCACCGCAACCTCTGCCTCCCAGGTTCAAGCAATTCTCCTGTCTCAGCCTCCTGAGTAGCTGGGATTACAGGCGCACTCCACCATGCCTGGCTAAGTTTTGTATTTTCAGTAGAGACGGGGTTTCACCATGTTGGTCAGGCTGGTCTTGAACTCGTGACCTCAGGTGATCTACCAGCCTCGGCCTCCCAAAGTGCTGGGATTACAGGTGTGAGTCACCACGCTGGGCCAAGAGAGTTTTTGAAGAGTTGTATTACTGAGTGGTCACAGTCTCTTCCATATATATATATGTAAAATATTATATATATAAAATATACATAATATAAAATATAATATATAATATAATATATATAATATATATATTTAAAAGAATGGTTTCAGCACAAAAATCAGTACACTGGGGTCGTATGTATAAGAAACGCTATCATATTAAGTAGGAAGCTTTCTTAAATAGTCAAGCTTTCTTGGGGTGCCTGGCTGGGACTCCCTGCCTCGTCTTTGGGAACTGTTTAGATCATGCACTCTGCGACTCATTATGATGAGCAGCAAGCCTGGTGACCCCACCTCCCCGGCCACAACTGATTCCACCAGGGGGAGCTCTCTGGTCCACATTGGGCCAATCACACCCACTTTCCAGGAATATGGGATTGGGATTTAAAGGTAATCAATTCCTTAAAATATTTTTGGGGTTACTTTTAAACTTTTTCATTGTAAGCATATAGGATTAATAGCAAAAGAGGTGATTTCCTGGGTTCCACATATACTTACATTTTAAAATATAATAATGACATCACTCTTCTATCCATATCCAGTGGAGTCTCAATTCATCCATTAAATCCACCCATTCATCATCCATTAAAAAAACAAAAACAAGCACTTTATTAACAGCAGGACATTTTAATTTCCATGTAATTGTATAATTTTGAGTGATTTTCTTACTATTGATTTCTATTTTTACTGTGCTGCGATCTGAGAATGTGGTTGGTATGATTTCAGTTTTTTTGAATTACAATAGGACATGTTACATAATTTTTTCTCCTTAAACCTATAGTTCCACTCCAAATTCTCCATTTGTTTAATTGATCACAATTACATGATTCTCCAGAATGAAAATTCCTATGTAAACTGAAATTAGAAATTCAAAATTTTTCAGTAGCCATAAGACTCTAAGCATGTTAAAAGCAAATTAAATATACTACATATTTTCATAAATATTCAATATAAAAGTAAAATATTATTGGCCTTTTAAACTTTTAGTTCATGTATCCAATGATTAAATATTACATACTGATGACTATCACTCATTCCTATTATCTCTATTTTTACAGAGATATAGCTGTAATCAATATATAAATTAACTTTATTCCAATAAATATGCATAAAAGGTAACTATAGGAGATGATGACTATGTTAATTTACTTGACGGTACTAACCACTTAATTATATCAAACACCCCATGTTGTCAAACTTAAATATCTGCAGTAAAAAAAATTTTAAGTATATATTAAAAAGCAATCAATCAATAAAAAGTCAAGCAGAGAAGATTAGAAGTAATTTGTATATCAATATCATTCAATAATTTAAAACTTTTCTCAGTTTTATGCCAAAAATTATGGAGTGATGTCCATCGAATGCCTTTTTAATCATCTATCTGTGGACAACTTGAGTAGTGCCTTCTTCAATTTTGATATAAGCAATGAAGTGGATGTGACCTGACTTGCCTGGTAGCCGAGGCTTCAGTGCCCCACCCACCTCCTATTGGCAGTGTTCATATCAGGACATGCTAGGGGGTATCTGACTGTAAATACACATGTCTGTCCCCGGGAGAGAGTCTGCTTTGCCTGAGTGTGAGGGAGATGAGTGGCAGGGAGGTAATGCCTTGGGACCAGTCCTCGGTGGATGATGAGGGAGATCTGGAGGATGAACACCCCAGCTTCCCAGCCTGTCAGGTGGAGTAGCCCTGAGTGCTCCACAGCAGCTCCCAGAGTCTCCTACCTGAGCTTAGGCCCAGCCTCTCAGTGGTAATGTGCTCAGTAAGGCACTCTGTGCCAGCTTCCTTCTCTTCACAATCACTTCCAGCTCCCCTCTGGTGCCTCCTAGTTATCCACTTAGGGTGTCCTCAACTCTGTGGGATGACTTGCCTTCGGAAAGGGGCTACCCACTTGGGGTCTCCTGAGAGGTGTTCTGTCCCCCAGTGAAGCTCCTCTCTGCCTTCCTTACCCTCCAGTTGTCTGCATATCTCATTCTTCCTAGATGTGGGACAACAACTCAGGACCCACCGAATGGATAACTAGTTCCCACAGCTGGTAGTCCCAACATTTTCTGAGTCTGGCTGAGTCCAGGGTTTTTATAGGCTCAGAAGGGAGGAAGTGCATGCTGATTAGTCCATGGGTGGCCATGGGTGGGCCTGGAAAAAGCACCATAAGTTCTCACTTGCTGCAGCAGACTCCACCTGGAACTGGCAGCCCAGCCGCCAGGCTGCAGGCCTTTCCCAGCTTGAAGGTGGGGTTTCTGCAGGGACCCACTCCTTTCTGCCCAGGAACCTGTCTGCCTCCTGCCATCAACATGCCCTCCATGTCACCCAGGCTGTTTGTGTTGAGAGGCGCCTACAGGCTTTCACAGAGCTGCCCCCAGCACACCTTGCCTCCCTCCTGTGCTCGTTGGTGCCCAAAGTCTGGAGGGGGCTGAGGTGGCAGGGGGCTGGTGTGTCAGTGTCGCCCTGAGCATGTGCACACCCAGCCAGGTTATGACAATTGCCTGGGCTCAGCCACAACTTTGTTCTGCTCTGGAATGGGTGCCAGGAACAGAGAGAGGCCAGGCAGCTGGGGTAGGCACTTCTGAGCCTGTGGGGGCTGGGGACTTCCAGGGCACCCCTGAGAGTGCAGGGGTGCTTGAGACCAGCGCCACAGCTGGGTGGCTGCAGCTGTACCCGGGAGCGCAGAGCTCCCACCTGTTCCCAGCTCCTGCCGGTTCTGTAGAGTGCACAGCCCTGGCCGTGCCTCCCCTACTGCAGCTGGTGTCCCTGCAGTGGCTGCTCCAGACAGGCCACCACCCCCATCAGGATTGCCTCCCTAGTATAGCTTTTGCAATCAAGTCTTGATCTTGGCAATGCTTCTGGAATAATCCAGCTACAATGGGTTGAATGGTGACTCCGCCTAACAAAAGATACGTCCGTGTCCTCACACCCAGAATTTGTGAATGTAATCTTATTTGAAAAAAAGAGCATTTACAGATATAATTAAGAATCTCAAGATGCGATCATCCTGGATTCCCCTGGGGGTCACTAAATCCGAAGACAAGTGTCCTTATAAGAGAAAGAAGAGGAGAGAACACAAAGAGGAGACCACATGAAATCAGAGGCAGAGATTGGAGTTATACAGCCACACGCCAAGGAACTCCTGGAGCTACCAGAAACTGGAAGATGCAAAAAAAAAAAAAAAAAAAAAATTTCCCCCTAGAGCCTCTGGAGGGAACACATCCTGCTAACACATTGCTGTTGGATTTTTGGTCTCCAGAATGGTGAGTGAATAATTTCTGTTGTTGTAAATGACCCAGTTTGGGGTAATGCAGCCACGGGAAACTAAGACACTCCTTTAGTGTTATTAATTTTCTCATCAACACCAATATTCTGAACTGCCCTTTGTTTGGTGCCTGGAGATTTTTATACTCTGCTGATGCACCATTCTAAGTAAGATGAGTCAGAGATTGATTCTTTTTGTTAAGTGGGAGAAGCACTATTGAGAATGAGGAGATAGAAATATAGCACCAGCATAATATTTTGGTCACACTTCCTCCCCAGCAGAACAATTTTAAGAAAAAAACCAAACTAGAGCCGAGGATATGGGAATTAATTCCTTAAAACTTCCCATGAGCCAGTGTACTGGGAAGCCTTTGCTACCTCCTGTTTGAAGACCCTGCTGCAGGGCACGGCTAGGCTGGCTTTTCCGGAATTTGCCTGGTGGATTTATTTTCCTCCTTTCTCTTCATTCCTGCCTCAGCCCATAGAGAAGTGGCTAGCCCCAACACTTTGACTGTCTGCCTTCTCTTTAGCCTTTTTCTTGCTCCTTTTTATTAGAAGAGGAGTGACTTATAGATTGCGAAGTTTGATCGGGATTCTCAGTTGGGTGGGATGATGCATCGAGAGCCACATGCCCCTCTGTGTGGCATGATCCTTTGCCTGTCCCCTCTTGGACTTGCCTGTGTTCAGGCAGAATGGCTCTTATGCTTCCAGTCTTAGGCCCTCTAAGGAGAGGTCCATTCTTTCCAACTTCTTAGCCCTGCCATGGGTCTGATTGCTTTCAATCAGGTGGGGTTGGAGTAGGAGGTCTCACCGTGTTCTCCAGTCCAGCTTTTCCAGTGAAGGAAGCTGACATTTCCAGACTGTACCACATCCTGGTTGATTCTTCATTAGCTTTCCCTCTGGAGCTCACTAGAGCGTTACCAGAACCTGCTCTGACCTCATCTAATGAAAGACCTCATAGCCTTTTTGATTCATGTGGATGTGCAGAAACGGTCAGTCTTTCATCTTTGAAAAACACCGCTGGGCACGGTGGCTCACGCCTGTAATATCAGCACTTTGGGAGGCTGAGGCGGGAGGATCACTTGAGGCCAGGAGTTCGAGACCAGCCTGGCCAACATGGTGAAACCCCCATCTCTACTAAAAATACAAAAAGTTTGCTGGGAATGGTGGCAGGTGCCTGTAATCCCAGCTAATCGGGAGACTGAGGCATGAGAATCACTTGAACCTGGGAGGCGGAGGTTGCAGTGACCTGAGATTGCACCGCTGCACTTCAGCCTGGGTGACAGAGCAAGACTCTGCCTCCAAAAAGAAAAAGAAGAAGAAAAACAAAACATCAAGAAATCCCATATGAATTAATATGGATAATTACCAATGTTTCTGCAAGATAGTAAAACATAACCAAAAGGTTATGGAAGGAGAGTCAGTCTCCTTAAATGGCTTAAAGTAGTGTTTCTCAAGTTTTATTGTGCACGCACATCTTCTGGGGAGAATGCAAAATCTGATTTGGTAGGCTTGGGGTGGGGCCTGAGACTTTGCATTTCTAACAAGCTCAGAGAGGAAGCTGACTGGGCTGGTCCAAGGGCAGTATACTGAGTAGCAAGATATAAGTAATCTTAATACTTGAAGGCTAGTACTGCATTTGTTGGGATAAGGTTCAGCTACATGTAGCAGAGAACCCAAAATAGCACTTTTTTTTTTTTTTAAGACAGAGTTTTGCTCTGTTGCCCAGGCTGAAGTGTAGTGGTGTGATCTTGGCTCACTGCAACCTCTGCCTCCCGGGTTCAAGCGATTCTCCTGCATCAGCCTCCCAGGTAGCTGGGACTACAAGCGTGTGCCACCACACCTGGCCAATTTTTGTATTTTTAGTAGAGATGCAGTTTCACCATACTGGCCAGGCTGGTCTCAAACTCCTGACCTTGGGATCCACTTGCCCCAGCCTCTCAACATGCTGGGATTACAGGCGTGAGCCACTTCGTCCGGTCAGCACTCTTTTTAAAATAGATTATTTCTCTCTCACTCAACAGAAGCCTTACGATAGTCTTGGTTGATGCGGTGGCTTCATGGTGTCAACAAGGAAACAGGTGCCTGTCTTCATGCTCCATCAACCTCAGAATGTGGCTTTTCTCTTCAATGTCTCCAGCTGGGACTCCAGCTCTCATGTCATGTCCTAGGCCAGCAGCAGAGCAGCCTGGCACATGGTAGACATCCAATAAATATTTGATTAATATGGATGGGGAGAATTAGCAGATATATATAAGAATATCCAAAGATTATTTGGCAGTCTTCTACAGCAGGTCAGACATTTGGGAAGAGCAGAACTGATGGTGAAGGCAGTGCCTGGAGACCAGACACTCCTGGAGGAATGAACTTTCCCATCTCTTTTCCCCAGGAACCCTCTGAGAGAGGCTTATTGTACCAGGGTGGCGTAGGCAGGATTTGCAGTGTCTGGCTCAGCATTTGGTCCTCCCTCTTTGCGAGCCAGTCCACATGCTAGCCATGAAAGGGCAGGTCTGGGAAGCCAACTCATCGCACCTAGAGGCGGCTCAAAATGGAAACTAGAGGCTACAACAGGTATGAACCTAGCGGACATGATGCTAAGCGAAATAAGTCAGACACAAAGGGACAATACTATATGATTCCACTTATATGAGAACCCTAGAGCAGTCAAATTCGTAGAGACAGAAAGTAGAACAGTGGTTGCCAGGAGCTAGAGGTAGGGGGAATGGTTGAGTTGCTGGTTAACAGGTACAGAGTTCGAGTTTTGCACAACGAAAAGTGTTGTAGAGATAGATGGTGGTGACGGATGTCCAACATTGTGAATGCACTTAATGCCATCGAATTTTACACTTAAAGATGGTTAAGATGGTAAATTTTAGGTTCTGTGTATTTTAACACAATAAAGAGAAAAGAAAAGAATGCAAACTAGAGCTTACTAATGGAAATAGGTTAAGTCAGTGCTTAAGGGAGACCACGGGTTGGGAGAGAGGCCAGTTATGGGAGACACTGCAAGGCTGTGGCCAGAGGGGGACTAGATTTCTCCTTCTACTACACATTCCCCATCTGTATTCCTCAGTGGACTTAGAAGAACAAACCAGAAAAAAACATCCTCGCACGCTTCACAAAACCAAACCAACCCGGCGTGCTTTTACCTGGAACACAGGAAACTTTTGCATACTCTAGGTTTGAAGGAAAGTTCTAGCAAAGCCCTTTATCCCCTGGCTCCACGTCTTCAGATGTGATGGCTGTTATCACCAAAATCGGGCTGAGAGTGAAGGCCACAGCCTTTAGACCAGCGAGAGCTTGTAGACTTTCTTGATTTCAGATTCCTTTGAGTGCCCGATGGCTCCTAGGAGTTTGTGGATCTAGGGTTACACACATTTGCTCTGGAAGCTGAGAAGTTTCATCTAGACATTGTGCCTGCTGCCTGAGGAGCTGCCACCAGGTAAACAGTGGTGCCATTTAGGTCCTTACACATAGGTACTCCTAGAAGCTCACAATCTAGTAGACACACACAGTATTAGTTAGGACTTCCCGTTTTAAGAATCAAAACACCTAACAAGATGAAGTGAAAAGTCGTTGTATTGGTCCTTTGAACTGGGAATTCCAGGGTTATGGGTTTCAGACACTGCTGGATTTAGGCTTAAAGAATATAATTAGATTAGTTTCTCTCTTTATTTCACAACTCTGCTCTTCTCTAGGCTCTTAGATTTTCCCATGGAAGCAAAGCTCTAGACTTCCATCATTATTAGCACTAGTAATTTTAGGAGGGGAGAGAAATTCTTTCTCTTCCAGCATCTGCATTAAGACTCCAAAAAGGACTCTGCTTGGGTCACAGAACCACCTCCTCTGTGTGGCCAGCCTGCATGTTGTGGGCAGGGGAGGTGAGGCCATGGAATTACAGCCTTGGAAGGTGGGAAAGGGCAGTCCCTGGAAAGAAAAGATTCTGGACAGAACAAAATAACAGATGTCTGCTGCACATGGGTAGACGAATAATTGCAATTCAGCATGATGACTACTATAAGGGAGGGACAACAAGGGACCGCGGAGACAGAAAGGAGGTCATATACCCTATGGCCATGTCCCAAGTAAAGCCAAGTAAAGTTTCATAAAAGATACGATGCTTGATGGTGCAGTTTTAAAAATCAAAATAGAAATATATTAATTTTATTAAACACTATCAACAGCTCCATAGCTATAATCTTTCTAATTCATTGTTCGGTTTTTAGGTCTCAACAGTGTCTGCATATTTTAGGAACTCAAAATATTCGTTAAGCTGGAGTTTTAGAACAACAGTAGGATAACCTCCAGTTTAGATTCAGATTTAAAGAAATTGAAGCACAAAAAGATGATGCTGACAGATTTAAGTCCCATTTTTTGTTGGCCTTCAGTTAACTTTTTATTGAGACTCGGCTTTGAAATAACACCAGAACGGTTTTACTTTAATGTTATTCCTTTCCTGGACAAACATCTGACAGCTTTGATTTTGTAAGTTCTCAGGCTGTTTTTCCCATATTACATGAAAGGTGTACAGGAGAACTGTATGTAAACTGTAAAATTCTAGAAAAATGTAAGCTGATATTAGAAGCTTGGAAATGTCATAGTCTTCAACTTATTCTTGTGATATAACAGAAATCCTTAAAAGAATCTAGGGTGTTCTTAGTCAGCTTGTTTCTCTTTCTACCAATTCTTTCCCATGCCCCAAAGAGAAATTCTTTCCTTATTTTTCACTGTAGTCCAACAAACCTGAAAGAACTTGGAGTTTAGGGAGTGATATGGTTGGATCTGTGTCCCCACCCAAATCTCATGTTCAATTGTAATCCCCATTGTTAGAGGTGGGGCCTGGTGGGAGGTGATTGGTTCACGGGAGTGAATCCTTCATAAATAGTTTAGCATCATCCCTTTGGTGCTGTTCTTCTGACAGAGTTCTCATGAAATCTGGTTTTTTAAAAGTGTGTCACACTCGCTCCCCTTCCTTCTCTTCCTCCTGCTCTGGCCATGTAAGACATGCCAGCTTCCCCCTCACCTTCCATTATGATTGTAAGTTTCCCAAGGCCTCTCCAGAAGCCAAGTAGATGCTGCCATGCTTCCTGTACAGCCCACGGAACTGTGAGCCAATTATACCTCTTTTTTTAAATAAATTACCCAGGCCAGGTATTTCTGTATGCAGTGCGAGGATGGACTAATACAAATACTAAGACTTATTAACTAACATCTAATCAGGATCTGGTGAAAAAATTGTTAATGAGAAAGATTTTGATTTGTTAATAGTTAATAAACTTATTGATTTTGATTTATTAATAGTTAATAAGTCAAAACTTCTCTCCTTAGTAATTTTTTTAACTTTTATTTTAGGTTTGGGGATACATATGCAGGTTTGTTATATAGGTAAACTTGTTTCACAGGGGTTTGTTGTACAGACTATTTCATCATCCAGGTGCTAAGGCTAGTATCCAATAGTTATTTTTTCTGTTCCTCTCCCTCCTCCCATCATACACCCTCAAGTAAGACCCAGTGTCTGTTGTTCTTTTCTTTGTGTTCATGAGTTCTAATCATTTAGCTCTCACTTATAAGTGAGAACATGCAGTATTTGGTTTTCTGTTCCTGCATTAGTTTACTAAGGATAATGGCCTCCAGCTCCATCCATGTTCCTGCAAGGAACATTATCTCATTCTTTTTATGGCTACATAGTATTCCATGACATATATTTACCACATTTTCTTTATCCAATCTGTCATTGATGCGCATTACGTTGAATCCATGTCCTTCCTATTGTGAATAGTGTTGCAATGAACATATGCATGCATGTGTCTTTATAATAGAATAATTTATATTCCTTTGGGTATATACCCAGTAATGGGGTTGCTGGGTTGAATGATTGTTCTGCTTTTAGCTCTTCAAGGAATTACCAACCTGCTTTCCACAATGGTTGAACTAATTTACTCTCCTATCAACAGTATATAAGTGTTCTCTTTTCTCTGTAACTTCATCAGCATCTGTTATTTTTTGACTTTTTAATAACAGCTATTCTGACTGGTGTGAGATGGCATCTCATTGTGGTTTTGATTTACATTTCTCTAATGATCAGTGATGTTGAGCTTTTCTTCATATGTGTGTTGGCTGTATGTAGGTCTTCTTTTGAAAAGTGTCTGTTCACGTGCTTTGGCCATTTTTAATGGGGTTATTTTTTTCCTGTAAATTTGTTCAAGCTTCTTATGGATGTTGAATATTAGACCTTTGTCAGATGCATAGTTTGCAAATATTTTCTCCCATTCTGTAGGCTGTCTGTTTACTCTGTTGATAGTTTCTTTTGCTGTGCAGAAGTTCTTATGTTTAATTAGATCCCATTTATCAATTTTTGCTTTTGTTGTGTTGCTTTTGGTGTCTTTGCCATAAAATCTTTGCTTGTTCTTATGTCCAAGATGATATTGCCTAGGTTGTTTTCTAGGGTTTTTATAGTTTTGGGTTTCACATTTAAGTCTTTAATCCATCTCGAGTTGATTTTGTACATGGTATAAGGAAGGGGTCCAGTTTCAATCTTCTGAATATGGCTAGTCAATTGTCCCAGCACCATTTATTGAATAGGGAGTCTTTTCCCCATTTCTTGTTTTTGTCAACTTTGTTGAAGATCAGGCGGTCATAGGTGTGTGGCTTTATTTCTGGGCTCTCTATTCTGTTCCATCGATCTATGTGCCTGTTTTTGTACCAGTACCATGCTGTTTTTGTTACTGTGGCCCTGTAGTATAGCTTGAAGTCAGGTAACATGATGCCTCCAGGTTTGTTCCTTTTGCTTAATATTGCCTTGGCTATTTGAGCTCTTGTTTGGTTCCATATGAATTTTAAAATAGTTTTTTCTAGTTCTCTGAAGAGTGTCATTGGCAGTTTGATACGAATAGCATTGAATCTGTAAATTGCTTTGGGCAGCGTGGCCATTTCAACAATATTAACTCTTTCTATCCATGAGCATGGGATGTTTTTCCATTTGTTTGTGTTTTGTTTTTGTTTGTTTGTTTGTTTTTGTTTGTTTTTTGAGACAGTGTTTCTCTGTCCCCCAGGCTGGAGTGCTAGAGTGCAGTGGTGCCATCTTGGCTAACTGCAGCCTCTGCTTCATGGGTTCAAGTGATTCTCCTGCCTCAGCCTCAACCTGTAGCTGGGATTACAGTTGCCCGCCACCACACCTAATTCTTGTATTTTTAGTAGAGATGGGATTTAACCATGTTGGCCAGGCAGGTCTCAAACCCTGACCTCAAGTGATCTGCCCACCTTGGCCTCCCAAAGTACTGGGATTATAGGCGTGAGCCACAGTGCCCGGCCTGTTTGTTACTTCTCTGATTTCTTTGAGCAGTATTTTGTCTCATTGGCTCTTTCACCTCCCCGGTTATCTGTATTCCTAGGTATTTTATTCTTTTTGTGGCAATTGTAAGTGGGATTTACTAATAGTTACATTAATGGCTGTTTGATCTTTGATTTTAAGATGGTCACTTCACATTTTAGACCAGGGGCTGGGGAAGGGGCCCTGGCAAGGGAGCCTTTGTGCCAGTTTTGCTTGTCTCCTGGGGGCTCCACCCCGGAGATGCAGGTCAGCAATCGTCAGCGCAATCAGCCCAGGACGGAGGGTCTGTGCTGTGGGCCCAAGGTGAGGGTTCCCTGTCTGATGATGAGCAGCAGGGATAGGTGGGACCTGTGGGAGACACACTGGCCTCCTCTCCTTGGGTTGACTACAGTTTGTTGGAGGTGTGGATAAAGAGGATCTTTACTCTTTTTTTAGGCCGAGGGTAGCAAGGGCAGTTCAACTGCAGAGGCGGTGCCAGAGAGGCTTTCAGTTGCTCCTGAAGGCTCCACCTCCAAGAAACGCAGAGCCACTGTTACTGGGGTGTTCAGCTGGTGAGGTGGGGCAGCTGCACTGCTGGCGGGAGCTTGGGGTTCCACTTGTTGGGGAGCAGGAGACTGAAGACTCACAGGGAAGAGAGATCGATATCCTCTCTGTATGGTGGCTGTGGTGTGCTATAAGCTTGGGTATAACTCTCAGGCTCTTCGTTTCTTTCCCAGACCAAGAGCAGCAGGGATAGAACTGTTACTGTGACAGTGGCAGAAGGGCTGTTGTATGCCTCTGGGAGCCTCTCTGGGGGAAACGCCAAGTCATTAGCAGTGGCTATGCTCAGCCGTGGGTGTGGTGACTATTCTGCGTTCATGAGCCGGGAGCCTTGCCTGGTAAAGACTAGGGGTGTGGATTCTTAGGAAGAGGGGCTGGGCTGGCTCTTCTCCGTAAGGTGGTGGCAGTGTGCTGGAAGTGCCAGCGTCATGACTAGGCCCTTTGTTTCTTCCCAGCCCGAGGGCTGTTAGGGCTGTACCACTGCAACTGTAGTGGCAGGGAGTAATTTTTGTTAATACCTAACTATCTGTAAATCAAAAAGTCAATTAGTTTTGATTTACTAATAGGTAGGTATTAATAAAAAATTACTCAATTAAATAAAAAATTAAACTAATAGAAGTTTTGATTTACTAATAGTTGGATTAATAGCTATTTGATCTTTGGTTTTAATATCATCACTCCACATCTTAGACCAGCTCATTTCTCACAGGGCTTGTGCTGATTTGTTTTCCACCAACTTTATTTTCCAAGGACCTCAGGTGCACTTAGTCAAGGTCCTCATCCTCCTCAGTTCATCTCCCACTCTCATATTGGTCCATGCTTGGACCTCATTTTATGCACTTATGAGTTTATTTGTGAATAACACAAGGAACACCCACGAACCCACTATCCAATGAGAGAACTACCACATGAATAACTTACACCTCCATGTGCTCCTACTCTAGCCCATTTCCCTCCTCCTCTGCCCACCCGACATAGTGTATTCTCAGTTTTGTGGTTTTATTCCTTGCTGATTTCAAATATATTTCTAGCATACATATAGGCATGTCAATAATACAATGATTAATTTTAATTGCTTTTGACTTTTATAAAAAAGATTTTTTTGAAGTCAGTGTGGGCTGATATAACAAAGTACTGTAGACTGAGTGGCTTATAAACAATAGAAATTTATTTCTTACAGTTCTGGAGGCTGGAAGCCCAAGATCAGAGTGCCAGCCTGGTGGGGTCCTGGGGAGGACTCTCTTCTGAGTTGCAGACTGCCATCTTCCTGCTGTATCCTCAAAAGGTGAAAGGAGCACTATCTGGCTCTTGGGCCTCTTCTTGTAAGGGTACTAACCCCATCCAAAAGGGCTCTACCTTCATGACCTGATTATCTCCTACAGGCCCACAATGGGATTAGGGTTTCAACATATGAATTCTTGGTGCAGCGGGGGAAGCACACAAATTTAGTGCATTGCAGATATCATGCTGCATATCATCTTCTGGGACTTTTTCCCCACTTATTTTTTTTTTTTATTACTAAGAGTCGTTCATATTGTTGTGGTTAGCTGTGATTCATTCATCTTCACTGCTGTATTGTATTCCACAGTGTGAATATACCGTAATTTATTCATCTGGCCTTCTTGACTCCAGAGTGTAGCCTTTACCATTTGTTGCTGTAATCAACATCACCGTGGTGAACTTTCTCATAAGGGGCTCTCTCTCATGGTGCACACATGCCGGAGTCTTCCTTGGTTTCTACCTAGGAATGGAACGCTGGGTTAGTGGTAGGGTGTGTGAATGTCAACTTTATAAGATAATGCCAGACTGTTTTCCAAAGCAGTTGTAGCAATTTATACCCTTGCCAGCAATGTTTAAGCTATCTTATTCATCTATCCACTTTAGTATCTGGTGTTGCCAGACTTAATTTTTGCCAATCAAATGGATATAAACTGGTGTCTTTTTATGGTCTGGATTTCCATTTCCAGAGTTATTTATGAGGAGTTCAATAAATGGCACTGGAAAAAGTTACTATCCATATGAAGAGTAAATTAGATTTCTATCTCACACCAGACATGCAAATCAACTCCGGATGGATTAAGCATTCAAATATCAAAAGCAAAACTTTAAAACTTTCAGAAGGAAAAAGTGGTGAATATCTTTAGATCTAGAGGGCAGGGAAGGCTTTCTTAAACATCGGACACAAAAAAGCCCACTATAGAATGGAAGTGTGATGAATTTCATTATATTACAATTAAAAACTTGTGTTCATCAGCAACGTGTTAAATAAGGTAAAAAGATAAGCTACAAACAGAGAGAATGTATCACATTTAACAAAAATTCTATATCAAAATAATTTTAAGAACTCCTGTAAATCAATAAGAAAAGAACACAACTCAACAGGAAAATACACAAAATACATAGATTGGTATTTACAGAAGAAACACATAAGGCTAATACTTATATGATGAGACACTTAATTGCCTCAATTTTAAAAGGAAAAACAATTCTTTGAGGAAAAACAGGATATTTTATGGTCTTCTTATTCCAGGTTAAGGGAAAATAAGCATCTAGGGAAAAAATTCAACCAGTATTCATTCAATATTCCAGAAAAAGTAAACCTAAAAGAAAGTAAAATATTTACCAATGTATTTTAAGTTTACTCTCTGATTTTGTTTATGTAATAACAAGAATTTTGTTATTGCACATTGTCAACACTCACAATAATTAATTGATTGATTCACAGTGCCTGATTTTCTATAAGCCTAACTTTGATTTCTTTCAAACTGGAAACAGATGGGTACATGCTTTTAAGGTATTAATAAACACTATAGAACATGATCTTCTTTCTCTGAACTCTGTGCCCTGTTGGCTATAAGAATAAAGCACTCACTTGAAGGAAGAAATCAGATTTAATCTAAAAGGCATGGTATAGCTATGCAGAGCCCAGACCCTTGTGGTTGAAACAAAGTGCTTAGTCGGCATTGCTCAGGCAAATCAGAGCAACAAGGGGATAGGAATGCCCACAGGTCACTGCACACACTGATCTCCAAGTCAACTGAATGAGCTTTTATGAAACATGCCTCCACATAAATATGTGCAAATATTATGTATCAATTTAAAAGTTAAAAAAACAAACACCAGGTACCACATTGTAAGGTGCCCTTACAAGCACTGGTTTAATAAAGGTGACATTTCAGAGAGTATTCACTTCTTTTGTATCAGATTGGTAAAATGTGAGCTCAGCATTTTATTTATATTCAGGAAATAATGTTAATATTTTATTGAAAATATTATTTCTAAAGATTGATCAGTAAAAGAGTGTCCACACGAAATTCATCAACATGGTAAGATTGCCTTATGTTTTCTGCAGAAAGCTATAACATAATTTGGTATAATTTTTCTGTAGGTAATGTGAAAATACACACTCAAAGGCTTAGAATTTTATATTTTTCTCTGACCCAGCAATTTAATATCTATACATTTATTCTAAGGAAACAATCATAGATGATTCTAAAAATATAGCTCTTAGAATATTTATCAGAGTATAGCTACAATAGTGAAAAAGTAAAAATCCAAATGTTGAAAAATGGGGAACTGATTAAATTCCAGTTTATTCACATACCTATTAAAATGATGAGAAACAATACTTAAAGGCATGGAAACTGATCATATGGTTACAGGTTATAAACAGCATATCAAATACAACTCTGTTTAAAATACATACACCAATCTATGCCTAAAGAAAACATTGAAAATATATATACCCAATAGAAAAGACAGCACAAATGATTAGAAGGTCCACAGGAAGGAGTGGCAGAGATGGCAAGCATAGGAGTGAAGTAACAAAAACAAAAACAAAAAAGTGGGGAAAATAACTGGTTTGAGGAATGAAAAATGTAAGCTTGAATGAACTCTCAAAGAAAAGCAGATTACATCTAGCATATAAAAAGCAACCTAAGCAGAAGCTCTGTTAATATCACACTCAAATTGAAAGGCTTGGCTGCCCTTAAGAGCATGTTTAGTGAGAGTGAAGAACATCTGAAAACTATGTGTTAGATCTAGGGTTCAACACATCTGGCTATTATGTGCCTGGCGCTGCGGTGTCTCTGTAATCCTCTCTATGACCTGGGATAAATGAAGCTGGGAAAGGCCAGGTGGGCAAGGTCACATGGCTATGACAGGGTGAAGCTGGGATTCTGAGCTGGGTCTAGGTATCACTAGTGTACAATGCAAGAAAGAAACTGTTGGTAACAAAAATCTTCCATGCTTTTGAACGTAAGCCCTACGGTGGAGAAAAAGCCTGTCAAACTGTGGTATACTAGGAATGCCTTATCAATATCTCAAAAATTGACAATGCTGTGGCCTATGCTACAGGTCAAATTGTGTATGTGAAAAATCATTAAGTGGACAGAACAGACCACAGATGGTCTATAAACACTGATTACAGCCCTGCCATATGCATGTGTCTATGCTGACGAAGATGGGAGGTGAATTGTACTGATGTATGTTGATGCATTATTGAATGTATAAGAGGCTTTTGTGCAAGCGAAGACCACTTTCTTCTATTATGCCCTATTTAATGTAACAATGCACATTCCTATAAACATTTTAAACAATTAGCATTCCTCTATTCATTAAAATTTATACTCCTTTACAAATTTTTATAGGACTTCCACAACTAATAAATAAAAATGTTTGAATTTTGACCAATTATAATCCCTCATACTTATCAATATTGACTGAAAGTCATCTTATAAATGTTTCTAAATATTTGATTAGGTCATCAGTCCAATAGACAAACTTCTCATAAATGTTTTAAACACCTAAAAAGCTACTTAATACATACTAAACAGCACAAAGATCTTACAGTACTCTTTTATGTCTAGCTTCTTTTGCTTATTATATTTTTGTGATTCCTCTGTGTTTCTGCATGTATCAACACTTCATTCCTTTTTATTGCTCAGTAGTATTCCATACTATGGATATACCACAAGTTTCTTATTCATTCACTTGTTGATGAACGTTTGGGTGGTTTCCAATTTTTGGTTATTATAAACAGCTACTGTTGGCATTCATGTGCTAGCTAGCTTCGTGCAGATACACAGGCTTTTATTCTTACTCTGTTCTTATTCTTATCCTTATACCTTCTCAGTTACATATTTGAAATTACAGCAATTTGATCCAATTTTATTTCTACTTTTCTCCCTAAAGTTGCAATAATCTTATCAGATTATAAAGGTAAAAATAAAACAAAACAAAAATTAGATCTTCTGCAGTTTCAAGATCTGTGAGGGTCTTGGTTGAGACCTCAATTTGATTTCATAGTCCAGTGTAAGGCAAAACCTGAGTCATTAGCCAAGTGCCTTTTATACTTAAGTTGCACCTTGTTTAATCAATAAGAATTTTAAGTTGATGACTTTCTCACAGATTTTGGTTTGTTGAAATTTGGTATCTTTCTCAGAAATTATGTTGGTTTAGGTTTCAAATGGCTGACGTTGACAAACTCATTGCTCTGCCATTATGATATATGCACCTTGTTTGATCTTTTAATTGAAAACACATCACTGCCTTATGAGCATCTCATTACAATGAATCATTTGGAGGTTTTCTTTTCCAGGAGAAGAGGAACCAAGTTAACTCTCTTCTTTGGGCCATTTGGCTAGTTTATCATTTTGGAATACAAAGATTTTGATTGGTTATTATGCAATATGTGTTGATTGACAACTGGACCCCTTTCTACCTTGTTATAAGTGTACAGCTAGTGCTGATTAGATTTCTCTGCTTTTGGTACAGTTTCTGCTTTTCCTGGAATTGTTTCATTAACTTATGGATTTATGTGTGTGTGTGTGTGTGTGTTAACTTATTGCTTACACAGATTCCGAAAGAACTATACTTTATAAGTCAACATGTACTTAAGAGGAGATAAAAACCTCCAAATATATTAACATATTTAATAATGTTTTTATAACTACCTTTCTATAAATTTTACATAGACTTTTCTCTGTTGAGTATCATAATGAAGTTATAGATGCTCACAGACTCATTCAGTTCAACTAGGATACTTTATACTCAGTCTATTCAATTAAGATACCAGTTCTCAAAGTGTGGACCCTGGATCAGCAGCTGCAGCTTCACCTGGGAACATGTTAGAAATGCAGATTCTTGGGCCCCACTCCAGACCTACAGAATCAGACCCAGCAGTGGGCCCAGAAAGTGTGTGCTTCAACCCCTCCAGGGGATTCTGACACTCTCTTAGGTTTGAGAATCACTGATCTCCACTGCATATAAACATGGTGATACTTACATTGTCATTACATGGCAGGTGGACCCTACCCCAAGTTGCTCTACTCCAGACATTTTCAAAAAGCATCTTTGCTTTCTGGAAACAATAGGATATTCCAGTTTCAGTAATCTTTTTTCCTTCTCTAAGACATTCAATCGGCTGCTACTCTCCAGGGAGTCTTTTTTCCTTTTAGTGAAATTAGAGAACAAATTCCTGGTGCTAGTGATGCTCAGATGTATTGGGGATGCTCCAAAGAACAGCTGCTGATGTTGGGCCACATTTAATGAGAGCTTAAAGGTTCTGTACTCACACTGGCCTCCCCCCTGCATTTAACATGTTACCGTATTCAACTTTACTTATGGTAGATTTTATTGAACGCTAAAATTTCCTACTACCCTGACAACATAGAGCTTAATTTCATTGTTTCTTTTTCATGCAAAGTTACCCAAACTCTTAATGTTTAAAAAGTTAGTAAGTTAACTATATTTCCTTCTCAAAAAGGTCATCTTTCTGAAGAGCAAATCAAGAGGATAAACATCTCGTTCAGGAAGCCATGAGGCTAGCTGTGCAATGTGTGAGTTCCTCTCCCCTACTCTACGTGTGACAGGATGGGGTCGTGAGGGATGCTGCTTCCATAGCCCTGGGACCCCCTGTAGCTGGTCTGTTTCTTATTATTGAAAACATTATCATTACCCTGTTCATATTTCATTGTAATTAGTGTGATCATCTTGAAGTTTTCTTTACCAGAAGATTCCGGAAAAAGATGCTACTTAGCAAGGAATATTGCATTCTTCTACTTGTCCCCACTCACACAATGCTGGCAGTGTGTCAGCCTAGTTTATACGTGTGTTCATTTAATCATTTCTACCCAGTGAGCACCTGTGTTAGAGCACAGGGAAGAGTAAAGTAATCACACTGGAATGTACAAAGCAGTGCCGTGGGATGGTAGAAGATGGAGACTCCACGGCCTGGTCCTTACAGAGTCATGATTTACTGCTCCATTCCCAACCTCGACTCCAAACCAAAGCAGATGTTCATCTAAAATCAGCTCTGCATAGTGCAGATGGACAATGTGGAGGTGGGAGCAGAGGAGAACAAATAAGGGTCAGGTGAGAATTTGGCCCATTCTGAAGAATTTTAGATTTCTGTATATCTTTTTTTTTTTTTTCTGACAGTGGTGAAAATAATCTCTTGCATTAATAGTCTGTTAGCTTTATTGTATTCTAATAGTATTGGACTATGTATTTGAACTAGGTGGTCTTTATCTGAGAAAGTTTAACGCCGCTTGTAAAATCACCAAGCACACAAATGAACCATCCTCATTGGTGCAAGGAAGAAATTCGCATTTACTTTCCACTTAGTCTTCCAAAGTCTATCTCCATATTTAGGAGTGTCAGGGACACACATCAGTACAGAGAAATGCTGCTGGAAATGTGGAGAGAAAGAGGAATCTTCAGAAGAGAGAGACAGAGCCAAATTTGCCCAAAAAATGACTCCCTGGAGATCTTCAGAGACTCAATTAACCTCTCTCCACCCCAGTTTACTAGGGGTGGCGTAAATTTGTTTTTCCTTAACTCATGAACAACATAGCCCTAAATGTATGAGACAGATCTGTGTTTTTGGAAGACAGTATAAAAAGGCATATTGCATAGTTATTTTTATTTGTGAATATATTTGTAAATACATTTGTAAATGTCGACATTGTACATTTGTGGCACACTGATAGTTAATAAAGGATTTTTGCATGTGGCTCTTATTTAAATATTAAATATTTATTTAAATGTTCCCAAAAGTTAAAGTCGTCAGGTTGTTTTCCAATTTTATATGTGAGGAAGCCGAGTCTCAGAAAGGTTGCACATCCTGGCACACAGCTAGTTTAGGGGCAAATATCAGAGTCGAGGTCTTCTGACCTTTAGTTCACTGAGTGCTCTTGTTATGAACCAACTGCACCTTTACTGTTGCTAATTAGAGAAATGTGTGTGGTGATCATTCACTCATTCATCCATTCAACAAATGTAAATTAAATACTCACCAAGTGGCAGGCACCAGGGTACAAAAACACCAGTGACAGAGATCACAATTTGCAAAGCTGGTTTGGGTTGCAAAGGGAGTGCTAGCTTATTTCTAGCATTTGAAATATCTTTTTTTTCCTCTGCACATTAGGACTAAAAAGGTTTAAGTCCTATTCTCCTTCTTCCCATTGATTATGGGTGTGGCTGAACCACTCAGAAATTCATCACCGGTAACCAAGTGAGTTAAATGGTCTTTGCGTGGGTTGCAGGCTGTGGGTGTGGTGGGGTAGGGGCAACATTGCTGGAGAGAGCAGAGAGGGCAGGGTAGACCTTGGGCCCGGGGAGTGGATCCTGAGGACACCACTTGTCTTTTTGTTTCCCAGATGGTGGCAGCAGAAAGTTGTAATACCCAGCTGTGGGGAAACTCCTGTTTTGAGGCTGCTCAAGGAATGCTGTGGTTGTTTTGGCTTAAAATCACATTGAACGGGGAGTGAGGAGGGGGGAGGGATAGCATTAGAAGATATACCTAATGTAAATGATGAGTTAATGGGTGCAGCACACCAACATGGCACATGTATACATATGTAACAAACCCGCACATTGTGCACATGTACCCTAGAACTTATAGTATAAAAAAGAAAATCACATTGAAGTGCTTTTCTTAGGCTGGGCATGGTGGCTCATGCCTGTAATCCCAGCACTTTGGGAGGCCGAGGTCAGGAGTTTGAGATATCTGAGTTACCTGAGGTCAGGAGTTTGAGACAAGTCTGGTCAACATGGTGAAACCTCATCTCTACGAAAAATACAAATAAAAAATTAGCCGGGCATGGTGGCACATGCCTGTAGTCCCAGCTACTTGGGAGGCTGAGGCAGGAGAATCGCTTGAATCCCAGAGGCAGAGGTTGCAGTGAGATCACACCACTGCCCTTCAGCCTGCGTGCGACAGGGTGAGCTGTATCTCAAAAAAATAATAATAAAATAAAGTGCTTTTCTTTCTCTAAGAGTTAAAAAGTCGACCAGCCTTTCCACTCTTAAGTATTTACCCAGGAGAAAACAATAGCATCTGCCTGTCCTTGTATTTGTAACAGCCCAAAGTTGAAACAGCCCGAGTGTCCACCAGCAGGTGAGTAGATAAACAAATTTGATGTATTCCTTCAATGGAATATTATTCTGCAATAAAAAAGGAGTGAACTATTGATATATACAGCAACACGGAGAAATCTCAAACACTAATTATAGAAAGAGTACATACTGCATGATTCCATTTATATAAAATTCTAAAAAATGCAAATCAATCCATAGTGACAGAGACTGGATCATTGGTTGCCTGGGAATGGGGAGGGGACAGGAAAGAGTGAGAAGGGATTAGAGCAGAACTGGAGGAAACCTTGGGGCAGGGAGTTGGTTACGTTCACTACCTTGTGAACGTACCCAGTTATGTTTGTTGTAGTCAGTTATTTTGACAGAAATCTGTAAAAAAAAAAAAAAATTACAGATATTTTTCGTTCTCTAAAAAGTCCCCTGTCTTCTCAACCACGCTAGGCTTTAAGGAGGGCTCTTACCTCTGGAATATTGTGCTTACATTTGTCCCTCATTTATTATAAATCACTGGTGGTCTCTGCTAGGAAGCAGGCACAGTGCCAGGAGTTATGGAGGCAGTGTGGGAGGAAGGTCACTTGAGGTCATGGAAAGAGGTCAACTAAGGAGTCAGACAGATGGGGTGCAAAGCACAGTATCCCATTAGCTGGGTCATGTCAGGTGGGTTCTTTGCTGTTTGAACCTCAGTTTTCTTTTCTTCATTTTTTTTTGTAATTAAAAAAGCTTTAATTGATACATAATAGTTATACAGACTTATGGGGACATGTGATATTTTGTTACATGCATAGGATGTGTAATGATCAAGTCAGGGGATTCAGGGTGTCTGTCACCTTGTGTATTCGTTTCTATGTGTTGGGAACATTTTAAGTCCTCTCTTCTAGCTATTTTTGAAATATAACTCAATTTTCTTCCCTGTGAAGTGGAGATCCTAATACTGACATCACGGGTCCGTCAGGAGGACAGACGGTGAATGTGAAGGGTCTGATATGTGTCAGGTGCCAGGGTGGCTTCTCCTCCTTCCTACGGACTGTGCCGGGAACACCCATTTGCCAGATAAATCGTAGGCTTTCCTGGGACTTTTTAGGATGGTTAGAGCAGTGGCGTTTTGACTTGAAGATGGTGAATTTGTGGGTCTGGATGCAAAGAAGCGCGTGTGCTTGCTTTTGAAAAGGGAAACAGAATAGAGCCTGTGGGTAGAAAATCCTGATAATCAGGGAAGGCAAACTGCATAGCTGCTTCTCTTTAAAAAAAAAAAAAAAACAAAAAAAACTACTGAGGTATATTTGTATACATTTATGTGCATAATAAATCTTAACTGTACAGTTCAGTGGGTTCTGACAAAGGTACAGTGCCATGTAACAATCATCCAAATCAAAGTGGAGCTTCTTCCGAAATTTCCCTTGTGCCCCTTTCCACTGGGGAGCACCTTTCCTTGGAGGCAGCCGTTGATCTGACACATAGCTCCACAGATCAATTTCACTGATCCGGGCTTTGGATCCATATAAATGGAACTACATAGTATGTACTTCTGTTAGTTTTCTAGTTGTTGCTGTAACAAATTAGCACAAATGTAGGGGCTTAAAGTAACACAAATTTAAATACATATTATTTAATAAACAATAAAGTTTTTTATATTAGAAGTCCAACAGAGTTGGATTTTGCTGGACCAAAGTCAAGGTATCTGCAGATCTGTGTCCTTTTCTGGAGGCTCTGGGGAGAATTTGTTTTCTTGTCTTTTCCAGCTTTTAGGGGCCACCTGTATTTCTTGGCCCACGGCCCCTTCCTCTGTCTTCAAAGCCAGCAATGTTGCATCTCCACCATTCCTCTGTAGCCATCTCTCTCTCTGACCACAGCCAGGAAGGGCTTTCCAGTTTTAAGAACTCATGTGATTAGACTGTGCCCACGTGGATAACCCAGGCATATCACCTGATTTCAAGATCCTTAACCTTCATCATATGAAGTCCCTTTTGCCAGGTAAGGTAACATACTGATTGCAGGGATTAGGATGGTCATCTTTCAGGGGCCATTATTCCCCCTACTGCAGCACTCTTGCAAACACACTGTTTCTAAGATGTATCCATGTTGTGTGTGTCAGTAGTTCGTTCTATTGCCGAGCAGTATTCCATTGCATGAATATACACATCAGTGAGTTCATTCTTCCTTTGATGAACATTTGCACTATTACCAGCTTTTGGTTATTATGAATAAATATTCCTTTTTATATTGTTTTTCATTTCTTTGAGGATAAATATATAGGAGAATTGCTAGCTTATAGGGTAATTGTATATTTGACTATTCATATCATTATTGGTCATTAATATATACTCTTTTGTGAGGTGTATGTTTCAATGTTTTGCCCATTTTTAATTTTTACCAGGTTGTCTATTTGTGATTACTTTGTAGATGGTCTTTCTACATTCTAAAAACAAAACCTGGCTGGGTGCGGTGGCTCATGCCTGTATTCCCAGCACTTTGGGAGGCCAAGGTGGGCGGATCACCTGAGGTCAGGAATTCGAGACCAACCTGGCCAACATGGAGAAACCCCGTTTCTGCTAAAAATGCAAAAACTAGCTGGGAGTGGTGGCTCATGCCTGTAATCCCAGCTACTTGGATGACTGAGGCATAAGAATCGCTTGAACCTGGGAGGTGGAGGTTGCAGTGAGCCAAGATCGTGTCACTACATTCTAGCCTGGGCAACAAAGTGAGACTCTGTCTCAAAATAAATAAATAAACAAACAAATAAATAAATAAATAAATAATTTGTCAAAGATATGTATTGCGATATTTTCTTCCAGTCTGTGGCTTGCCTTTTTCTAATGGTGTATTGGATCAATGAAACTTTTTAATATTGATAAGGTCTAGTTTCTCAAATTTTAAAAAATAACTAGTGCTCTTTGTAACCTGTCTAAAAAAAATTTTACTACATTAAGGTCATGAAGATATTCTTCTGTTTTATTTTGAAAGTTTTATAGTTTTAGCTTTCATATTTAGGTCTATGATCTATTTTAAATTAATTTTTGTGGGGGGTATATGGTAGATGTTACAGTAAAATGTTTTCTGTACAGATGGCCAGTTATTCCAGCACCACTCTTTAAAAATACTTTTCTTTCCTCATTGAATTTCCTGGACACTTTTATTTATCAATTAATCAAATATGTATATAACTACTTTTGGACTTTATTCTGTTCCAATGGTCCTTTTGCCAATCCTTGGCAAATACCACACTGTTTTAATTATTGTAACTTTATAGTATGTCTTGAAACCAGGTAGTGTAACTTTATCCTTCTTTAATATGATTTTAGTTACTATAGGTCAGTTTGGGGTTTATATCACTGTTGTGGATAAATTGTGTCCCACTCCACAAGATATGTTCAAATCCTAACCCCTGTACCTGTGAATGTGACCTTACTTAGAAATAGTGTCTCTGCAGATGTAATCAAGTTAGGATGAGGTCATACTGAATTAGGGTGGGCCTAATACAATATGATTGGTGTCCTCCTAAAATGAGGAGAAAAGACAGCTAAAGACACATGAGGTACACCATGTGAAGATGGAGGCAGAGATGGCAGTGATGCATCTACAATCAAGGAATGCCAAAGACTGCCAGCAGACAACCAAGAGCTAGGAAAGTGTGTTAGTCCGTTCTCATGCTGCTGATAAAGACATACCCGAGACTGGGTAATTTATAAAGAAAAAGAGGTTTAATGGACTCACAGTTCCACGTTGCTGGGGAGGCCTCAAATCATGGTGGAAGGCAAAAGGCATGTCTTACATAGCAGCAGAAAAGAGAGAGAATGAGAGCCAAACGAAAGGAGTTTCCTCTTATAAAACCATCAGATCTTGTGAGACTTGTTCACTACCAAGAGAATAGTATGGGGAAAACTGCCCCCATGATTCAATTATCTCCCACTGGGTCCCTCCCACAACACTTGGGAATTATGGGAGCTACAGCTCAAGATGAGATTTGGGTGGGGACACAGCCAAACCATATCAGAGAGGCCTGTAACAGATTCTCCCTTAGAGGCTTCAGTGGGAACCAACCCTGCCAACACCTAGATTTTGAACTTCTAACCTTCAGAAGTTGGTAAGAGAAAACATTTCTATTGTTTTAAGCTACCCAGTTTGTGACTCTCTGCTATGGCAGCCCTAGCAAAAGAATACAGTCACTGAAACAGGACTCATCCTTGCTTAAGCCATAAGGAAACAACTGTCTATTAAACTCACAATTGCAGGGTTAAGAGGTTCCAGATGGGATTGGCTTGAGGCATTCGGTATCAGGGTTAGGTTCAGTTATAAAGATCAGAAATCCTCTAAATAGTGGCTTATGCAAGATGGACATATTTTTTTCTTTTTTGAGACGGAGTTTCGCTCTTGTTGCCCAAGCTGTAGTGCAACGGTGTGATCTCAGCTCACTGCAATCTCTGCCTCCAGGATTCAAGCGATTCTTCTGCCTCAGCCTCCCGAATAGCTGGGATTATAGGCACACCCCACCATGCCTGGCTGATTTTTTGTATTTTTAGTAGCAACACGGTTTCACCATGTTAGCCAGGCTGGTCTCGAACTCCTGACCTCAGGTGATCAGCCTGCCTTGGCCTCCCAAAGTGCTGGGATTGCAGGTGTGAGCCACCACGCCCGGCCCACAAGATGGACATTTTATTTTACCTTTCTCTTGTTGGTAATCCAAGGACAGTGGGTATAGCAGCTTCATGGCATCAGGGATCCAAGATTCTCTCTCCTTTTGTTGCCATCCTCAACAAGTGGCTTCCACCCCATGATGTGAAATCTAGCTTCAGGTCTGTCTTTCATGGAACAGGAAGAAGCAAGGATGAGGGTGCCTGTCCCCTTCCCATAAGGAGGCATTCCAGAAGTTTCACAGGATACTTCTGCTTATAGCCTGTTATCCAAAATTTAGTCACATTACCACACCTAACTGCAAAACAGGCTGGGAATATAGTCTTTATTTCAGGATTTATGGGGCCACCTATTCATTACTAAACAGGATGGGGAGATTTGATATTAGGAAACATCTAGAAGTTTCTTCCACAGGGTGTCTGTGGAGGAACATCAGGTGATTGGGTATAAGAGACTTGAGAGTTAAAAAAAGTCAGTTCTGGAAATAAAGATTTGAAAGCTCTTGCATGTTAGGTAAGATTCTGAGAGGGCAAGAGATGGCGTGAAGAGAGTGTACAGTGGGAAGAAAAGGTCAAGAAGGGACCTGTAGGGAACTACTGACATTAGTGATCACACAAAGAAGGAGGACTCAGCAGGGGCCTAAGAAGAATGATGAGGCCAGGAGCTGGATACTCAGGACAGGTTTCAAGGAGAGAGTGGTCAGGAGTGTGCGGGGAAAGAGATGCTGCTATTGTCTCCACTGTCCTCCAAAATTCTTATGTTGAAACTTAATTGCCAGTGTAATAGCATTAGGAGGTGAGGCTTTAGGGGGTGGGTTCATTCCCTTCTGTCCCTTCTACCACATGAGAACAAAGCAAGAAGGCCCTCACCAGACACTGGATGCTGGTGCCTTGCTCTTGGATTTCCTAGCCTCCAGAACCGTGAGAAATACATTTCTTTTTAAAAATTTATTTTCTTAAAAAATATTTTTGGTAGAGATGGCATCTTGCTATGTCGCTCGGGCTAATCTCGAACTCCTGACCTCAAATGATCCTCCTGCCTCGGCCTCTGAAAGTGTTGGGATTACAGGCATCAGCTACCACACCCAGGAACATTTGTATTCATTATAAACTACCCAGTTTGCAGTATTTTGTTATAGCAGCACGAATGGACTAAGACAGATGCCAATTAAGAAAAAGAACTGGTCTTTAAAAAACACAAGAAGCTGTGGTTGTCCTGTTTCCAATCAAAGACTAACTCATCTTTTTCTGGAAGGAGATCTGTGTGACTGAATGACCTTCTGGAACTTGGAATGTGTGTAAATCCCACTGTAAGGATGTGATGGTTAATTTGGGCCTAGGGCCAGACACAGAAAGACAAATACCACATGATCTCACTCATATGTGGAATCTAAAAAAGTTGATTTGATAGAAGTAGAGAGTGGAATAGTGGTTACCAGAGGCTGGGAGGGTAGGGAGGAGGGGTTAACAGGGAGAGGTTGGTCAATGGTTACAAAATTACAGTTAGACAGGAAGAATAAGTTCTGGTGTTTTATCACACAGCTGGGTGACTATAGTAAATAACAATGCAGTCTATATATCAAGAACCTAGAAGAGAAGGTTTTGAATGTCACAACAGAGAAATGATAAATGTTTAAAGTGACCGCTATGATAACTACCCTGATTTGATCATTACACAACGTAAACGTGTATTGAAACATCACACTGTAACCCATACATATATACAATTATTATGTGTCAATTATAAATAAAAATAAAAGATTTAGGCTCAGGGCTGATGAAAGACACAGCTCCCTGTCCCTTCTCAGTGAGGGACAAGATGGTCACTGATCATCTCTGTCACTATGGTCAGGTGGCTGAGGACCAGAGGAGGCCCTGGGACAGAAAAGGGGCTGAGTTTAACCTTTGCCTTTTATCTGCTTCCAGGGAAGGAATCAAGATGCATACAAAAGTGGACTCACATGCATGCACTAGGAGATATGTACAAGGATGGTAGCTGTAGCATTATCTGTGAGAGGGAAACACTGGAAATAACCCAAGTGCCTATCAACTGGAGAGTAGATGAATAAATCATGCTGTAGGCATTCAATGGACTTCTATTTGGCAGATAATGAATAAACTAGATCTGTGTGTATCTCAATATGTGCAAAAGCAATATTGAATGAAAACAAAGCATGTTGCAGCATGAAAGCAGATATGTAAACTAGAAAAACCACAGAAAGAAATTCTGTAGCTTTTTTACAGAAACATAAATATAGTTTAGGTATAAAAATATGGATAGGAGAGTATTTATCAAATTCCCGGTAGTGGCTGGCTTTCGGGCGGAAGGTGACTTGGACTGGGAAGGGTGATCAAGGGGGTTTCAACTTTATCTGTACTGCTCTTTTCTCTTATTCAAAAATATCTGAAGCATGTGAAAAGGTGGCTAATTTATTACTTATTAGGGAAATGTAAATTAAAGCCACAGTAAGGAGGAGGGGAAGGAGGAGAAGAAGGAGGAGGAGAAGAAAAATCCTAGTAAGATACCAGTACACACTCACCAGAATGGCTAATGAGTCTAACACATCATATGTTGGCACAAATATGGAGCAGCTGGAACTCTTAGACATTGGCGGGAGTGTATATTCATTCACGCACTTTGGAAAACGGTTTGGCAGTATCTATGAAAGTGAAACATATGCCTATCCCGTGATTCTGAAATTCTGCCCCTAGATAGAAACCCAAGAGAAGTGAGTATACATGTGCACCAAAATAAATGTACAAGGATGTTCATAGCAGCTTTATTTATATTAGCCAATGACTAATCAAACCAATTTGGTTATTCTACTTCTAGATATAGATGTTAGAGAGTCTTAATCATGTACCCAAGAAGACAGGTGCAAGAATATTCATTGCAACACTATTTACAACAGCAACAACAACAACAACAAAATAACAACTCAAATGTCCACCCTCAGGAGGATGCATTAATACTGCAATAACATAGATGAATCTCATAGACATTATGTTAAGCAGAAGAAGCCAGGCGTAAATGAATACATGCAATGTAGTTTTGTTTTAAGGAGTTCTACAATAGGCAAAACTAATTCCTACTGACAGGATTCGGAGTAAGGGTTCCTTATGGGGTGCTACGGATTAGAAAATAGCATAGGGACCCTTCTGAGGTGATGATATATTACATCTTCATCTGAATGGTAATTACACAGGTGTTGACACAAGTAAACATTATTAAACTGTACACTCAAGATTTGTGTACTTTGTTGTATGTTTAAGTTATGTCTCAAAAATATCGGAAGCAAGCATGACTAAATGTTAACATATGCTAATTCTTGGTGGTGGGTACACACAGTATTACTCAATCTCTGTTTTCCTATATATTAAAATATATTTATAATTCGGAAAAAGAGAGGGCACTAGTCCTTTGGAGTCCAGTGACACTCATCCCAGAGGTGGTGACACTCCATTTGAGTCCGGGCCCCTTGCCCAGCCATGTCCCCAGTGTACGGGCAGGTTCCCTTACAGTGGGGTGCAGCTGATAGCAGCCAACCAATCTTTCCTGGGTAGAGAGCTTCTTCATTTGTTTGGTAAATCATAGCGGCTGTTAAAGATGGGACTGTTGTGTAGGCTCCTCTGAAGATCAGCTCGACTGATTCTTTACCTGACAGGGGCCCTGAGCCATCATGTAAGAGCTGGGTTGGATATCTACTTCCCTGCACCCCAGCTCTGGCCAGAGGGACAGCTGCATTTGAAAGTAGCCCCATGGCCTCAGCTCCCAGATTGGCTGCTGGTCTGTTAGCTCAGGGCATCACCAGTGGGTACCAGGGGCAGGTCGAAGAGAATGAGGGATGGAGAGAGAGAAAAAAAGAATGTAAAAGGGGATAAAGAAAAAGGGAAGGAAAAGACAAAATGAAAGCTGCAGATGCCTTGCCGTGTTGCTTCCAGGACCTGGGTTCTCTGCTTTCTTTCTCCTCTTGGCTGCCCAGCTGTCCACCTTGCAGGAACTCAGAGCTTCCCCCTGTGGAAGGAGGAGGGGGTAGTGAGGCCGAAAGTGTCTCTCAAACAACACAGACCTGCCTTTCTACCACTAAGTGACTGACCAGCTACTTACCCTCTCTGCGTCTCAGTTTTCCCGCTGGCAAAACAGGGGCAATAATTTCACCGCTCAGGGCTGCTGCCAGGAGCTGGAAACTGCGCACACCAAGTCCTGACGCCTCAGAGGCCCTCGACCAGCGGCGTAAGATGCCTCCTTCCCTCTGAGTCTGTGGGTCAGAGCCCTCGCAGCGCTGCCCGACAGAACTTCCTGCCGTGAAGGCTGCTGAGCGCTCAAAACGTCTCTAGTGCTAAGGAGAGGTTGAGTGTTTCATTCCGTTGCATGTTAATTGCTCTACATTTAATTAGCCGTCTGCGGCGAGAGACTAGCGCTTAGCTCAGCGCAGAGTCCAGGGCAGGGACTGCCCCCGCAGGCCGCGGGGCAGGGTGGCTCGTTACTCCGTGGACACTGCAAGGCGCCCGGTTCGCGCTGCGTGGACGCAGTAGTTTCTTCCCATAATAACCCCCTTCTGGATAAAGTCAGGCTGGCGGGAGCGTCCTGGACCGTAGTTCAAGCCCCCGCGCTCCGCGGTGGGAACAGTTCAGGACTCCCCCAACTTCTGCTCCTTTCGCCCCCGACCGTCTCCACTCCGCCCGCCCACCATCTCGGAAGTCCCCTTGGGACAATGCGGAGGGGACCTCCGCGTCCCCGACACCCAATTGGGCCACGGCCGCGGGCTCCTTCGTCCCTCGCCGCCAGCCAGGGAGGCTCTGCATGCCCACGTCCACTGCACAGCCGAGGAAACTGCGACCTGCGGAGGTGCCCGGCACGCGGCGGGAAGCAGCGGAGCTCGCGCCCAGCAGTCAGCTCTGGTGACGCCGAGGACACCGCGTGGGCCGGGTTGTCAGGGCGCGCGGGCGACAGGCGGGTAAATATTTGGGGCTGTAACCCGGGCTTCGGCGACTCCTCGTCACTGCGGTTCCAGGGAGGGCGCGTGGCGAGGGCGGTGCCTGGGGGCAGGGGCCTCCTCGGAGGGCTGTGGAGACAGACCCGTCGCCTCGGCTCCGCAGCCCCGCCCCGGCCCCGCCTCCGCCCGGCCGCCAGCGGCTATAAGATCTAGGAGCCGGAGCCGGCCGGAGGGCTGGCGCGGATCGTGCTGGGAGCGGCGCGGCGGGAGCGCAGCGCCGAAGGGACTGGCAGGGCGGGAGTGTGCGGGACAGCGAGCCCCGGAATAGCCCAGGCTGCCACCTCGCAGGACCCAAGGCCACGCACGCCGGGCCCCGCTGAGCCGCCTCATGAAGCCGCCCGCGGCGCAGGGCAGTCCCGCGGCCGCCGCGGCCGCAGGTGAGTGCGGGGTCCGGGGTCCCCTTAAAGTCCCGGCTCTGCAGATGGCGGGTGAGAAAGGAGGCGCCCCCTGTCGTCCCTTTACACCCGCCACCCTTCCATCCTCCCAGGCGGGACCCTGTCCCCTGTCTTCCAGCGCGGGCGGCTGCAGCCTCCTTCCCGGCCCGGGCTGGCCCCCATGTCCCACCTTCCCGCCACCACCAGCTCCGCGCGCGCCCCGGGTTGGGGCGAGCGTGGGGAGGAGTCTGGCCGCGCCAAGTCGCTGTGTGACCCTGGGCCTGGCGGAGGCTCCGTTTTCTTGTCTGTAAAACGGACTTGGTAATAGAACGCACTTCGGGGATGGTGGAGAAGATTACCAGGTAACAGCGACTGCGTGGCTGTCACTTGACAGAGGCGCCAAGTGTCAGTTATCTTCGGGAACCGTGGAGGCCCCTCCTGGCCCTGGGAGGTGGTCTCGCTGCCCCCCTGACTTCCGTGCACTGAGTCCCCGGCCCTGCCCGCAGCCCCGGCCCTGGACTCGGCGGCCGCGGAGGACCTGTCGGACGCGCTGTGCGAGTTTGACGCGGTGCTGGCCGACTTCGCGTCGCCCTTCCACGAGCGCCACTTCCACTACGAGGAGCACCTGGAGCGCATGAAGCGGCGCAGCAGCGCCAGCGTCAGCGACAGCAGCGGCTTCAGCGACTCGGAGAGTAAGTGCGGCCCCCGCTAGGATGGCGCCGGGATCTCCCAGTTCCCAGCACCTGGCCCGCGAAGGTTGCGGCCTCAGTTTTCTTATCTGTAAACTGAGGAATGGTGTCCAGGAACCTAGTCCTGAAGCTCAAAGCAGTAGGCCGAGCAGTGGCGGGGCCCCTGACGATAATCACGGGAGGGGTCGCTGGAGGGCAGGTTGGTCCACCTGCCGTCCACAGGTGTGTCACCAGGCAGGCGAGTTTAAGCAGCTTGTCCCGACTGAGCCAGACAGGACTCCCTGGACCTGCACCAGGCCTTTCCACAGTTTCCCTCCTCTTCTCCTTTCCCGTGCCTCTCCCCTCTCCCCTGTAACTTTGCAGATGTGGAATAGGTGCCAGTGGAATGAGGGGGCACAGTGGGGACATGGGAGGGCGCTGAACGGAAATATTCATGAAACCAGGAAAGGTTTCATAAGCCCAAACGGCGGTTCCTGGGATTTATGAAGTAACTGTTTGCATTTTCTTCTGGCCCTGAGCGCTCAGACTTGTTGTTCCATCGCATGCAGTTATGAAAATCTTTGGCACTGCTGAGTTCAAGTATTTTTCAGCCAGGTCCTCCACCAGGCTGGAGGGGGAGCCAGAGAGCACAGGGGCATGAAGGTGCTTCCTGGTGACCTTTCTCACAATGGAGACTACCCCAGGGTCTCTTTGTCCTGAACAACTTTGTCAACAACACAACAACAACAACAACAACAAAGAGACAGCTTTTCCCAGGAGCTCACATGTCCTGGGAGGATTCAAACAGCAAATTAGGTGCCTTTTTAGTATTACATGATTGTTGGTTTCAAATCCAGAATTACTTATTGTTTTTCAAAGTGCAAAGTCAATTTTAAACTCTTCTGTGTTATTCTTCAACCTTTAATCCCTAGATGGGTTACAGGCATGAATGTCACTCCTTTTGCTGCCCTTGACTCAGGACGTGAAAGTAATGGCCTTTCCTTGTGATTCTCTTATTTTGAAACCTGGAACTCTTCCTTGTTCCTGGGCTAAGATTCGGGGCTAGACTTGAATGTGAGCTGCTCTTCTGCAAAGGGATAAATGCGCTCATCACCCTGCACAGGGTTTGACTCAGAAAGCTGAGTTCCAGCTTGAGTTTCCTTGGCAGCATTGCCAGAGAGTTAGACCAAGCTGCAGCTTTTGAGGTGAAAGGGGATGGAAGAAAGTACTGTTACTTTTCCACTTAGAATTTTTGGACTTTGTTCCTAATGAACAGGTTCATTTTTAGTTTCAAAGCGAAGTGTTTACATTCTGGAAATTTGTCTCAATTCCTAAGGCCAAACTTAAATATGTCTCCTTTTACTGGGGCATGGAGCAAGTTATTCATCAAATACAGATTCTCCCATGGAAAAGAAAGCTGGGACAGTGTGTCACTGCAGCTCTGTGGCAAAGAACAGCTCCTTTCTAAGCAACAGCTTCACTCCGCTAGAATAGGTCTAAGAGTGCCCATTCATGGCTGATTGCAGCTTCCACTGAGTGGGATTTCAGATCTAGGATCTGTTTTCAGATGCCTTAAAGAGAAGGCATAGAAACACATTCTTAACAGTTGCAGGGGAGATAGTTGGGATAGTTTGTAGTTTTACTTAGGTTATATGTGTCTATTTTGTTTTCTGCTTTTGTTGTTAACTGACTAACCCGTAGTTTGGTGGTTAGAGAAGTGATGAGAAGAATATAAAGAAAGCTCAGATGACATTTGTCTTTGCTTTAAATGTGTAGTTTTTCTCTCACAAGGCTGGTTAGAAATATTGTTGGCAGAAGCTGTGTGTATCTAAATGGTAATTTCTTAAGGAAGCATAATACGTGTATCTTAATTGCTGCCAAGAATTGAGCACAGACATTTGTTACACTCGTTTGTCTGTTTAATGATTTTCTGTGGGAGAGAATGCTTAAGAGAGGTAGATACTACTGAAATTTAGCTCATGAAGAGGGAGACAAACCAGAATAATGATAATAACAGCAGGTCACTTTTAGCAAATCCTTGCTATGAGGATGATGATGATTTATTAGCTAGAATGGGAACCATGTCTTCACGAATAGACTGAAGTCCTTTTGAGCCCAGATCACATGCCTGTTTGTCAATGATGGCTGTTTGTGAAGGTGTCTCTCTGAGGCGGTGGTCATCTGGCAGGGTGAGTGGAGCCCAGTTTGAGCCTTGTCAAAACCCTGGATGATGAGTGGGATTTAGTTTCTCCAGCTGTGAAATTGAAAGGATGCTATTTAATAGTGCTATTAGGTAGAAAATATTTGCTCTGTTGAATGCTTTCAAAATATCATTACAATGTACATGCTGTGCTATACCACATAGATACATTGGAGCCAGTGTCTCGCATGAAAATATTTTGGATGAAGCTTTAAACCAATGTTACCTCTGTTTTTTTGCTCTAGTTTTTACAGCTCTGTCTGAAGGTGCACCAGCCTTACAAGGAAGATCAAACAGTAATCGTGTTCTTTGAAGAATACTTCTTCCTTCTCATTAAAAAAAAAAAATTTAGGTTGCTTGCACCCAAAGGCAAAAAATAGCCATTCCCTCTACCGAAAGAAACAAGTTACTCAGATAGGAAAGAAGAACAGATATTTAATAAGGAAATACTCCTTCCCATTCCCACTTTGAGGGAGGCCTCTTAAGACGTGAAGAGGACCAAAATAACAATTACAGTATAACTTCACATGGGTGGGGGGTGTGTGGAATTCAAATGTAGTTGATCAAAATCAAGTTGTTACTTTCCTTTAGACTTGATTCCAACATGTAAAAAAATCAGGCGCTTTAGTGGGAGTAAATTTTAACTTCAGCAGTGAAAGGGTAATGCAATTAAGAGTTAGGGTAGTGTTTCTCAAACCTCATCCTCAGAGGTGCTTTAGAAATTGACTACCTTTGGTTTGAATTTATTTTTAGAAATATGTCTTCTTTTCAATATTTTTAAGACTGTAAAAGGTACACCATGATTTCTCAAATGTGTTAAATGAAATTTTAACTCATTATGTTTCAAGTTTTAACCAACGTGTTGACTTTATAAGACATTTATGATATTAACTTAAACTTTAAAAGGTGGTATGCACTTATATCTTTAATGTATTGGGGTTTCACGTAATTTTTCCTTTGAAGGGGGAAGTGTTTTGCTGCTCAATAAAAAAGGTCTGAAGTCTACTGTGTATGCTAGGGTTATTATGATATTGTAGGACCATTTAGGGAATGAGGAACTGGCTTCCTTAGCATCAGCAAGACTTAGAACACCTGCATATCTTTGCCTAGACTATTCTGGCCTGGCCCTGGGAGAGGGGACCTTGTGGGCCCTGAAGAACCAGCATGACAGTTGGCTGATGTGGCTTAGAAGTCACTGAGGCTAGAACCTGAACTTGTTCAAGCCATGAGAGAGTAAGGCCAGTGAGGAGCTTTCAGGGTTCCCTGGTACTCTGTTAGCAATTCCACATGGGTGACAGGTCTTGTGATGCTTGGCAAGGCATATAGAGGGACGGCGCGGTCCGAGAAAGGGAGCTGGGACAACGGTGGAGTAGCTGAGGAAAGAGGCTCTTCCTTATTTTGCCCCACTTTGGCGAGGCTATCAGAATTTCGATTTTCGGGAGGAGAATTCAACCCACACCCCCAGCCATTCCCTGTGGCAAAAGGGAGGCAGGTCCAAAGCTTGCTTTTTCTCAGTTAATTACTATAGTTTGCTTGCTTTAAATGTGTGGGAGTGTGGGATCGTGTGGGAGTGTGGGATCGTTCTATATTTACAGGAGCCTTGGGCAAGGTTTACTGTCTGTGGTTTTACTTCCCTCTGGAGCAGCACATTGACATGCGCTAACCCTAAATTACCTTTCTCCCAACCCCCCAAGCTAAAAAAACACACCTACCTTTTAAGCAAGCCTCTATTTTGCAGCAGAGTTTCTCCAACTCTGTTAGTTGTATATTTCATATGCTTTTCTTTCTTTTGATGGTGCCTTAGAAAACGTGGTCCCAGAATTTCAGGTTCCTGGCTTCAGTACACTGAGTGGATTTGCCAGGGATGTTTCTAATGGGAATTTGAGATACACATGAGATGGTGCTTCAGAGCTGATTGAAACCAATGTTGTAAGGCCCTCAAATATCCAGCCTTACCACCTGCCAGGGTTCCCCAAATCATCACTGTTCTAGGTCTCTCGAGCCTCTATTAATAGCAGCACCTGATACCCACGCGGGGCAATGATATATGAATATGTGATCAGCCAGCAACACATTGCTGTCATTTAATCAGACTAACTGGCTATTATTTTTGCAAGGAATAGAGTTCCAGGGGAGGGAAAAGAACGGGATGTGAGGCCTTGCCTACCTTGAAATCTGTCTAGGCGCCTTGCGTGAGATTTTGCCCATTGTATGTTCTTAATAAAACTCTGTGGAAAGAAATTTTATTGGTTAAGGGTAAAGAGAAGTCTAGAGCTTGGGGTGCCTCTATGTTGAGGGTTTGTTCTTGGGAGGTTTGTTCTAGGATGCCACCGAAGAGAAAGTTCTCTTAAGAATTTTACTGCTCTCTCTCAAGAAGAGGGAGAATCTTGATTCTGTTTATTCTCTGCGATTACCTTTTCTGTCTCAGGAGTGCTATTCTTCACTTTGCTGGGAACTTTAGAATTAAATCATTAAAACCACAGGCATTATACACAGATTATTAGGTTATTCTTTTAACAAGGAAGAAACGGAGTGACTCATACAGGGTCATGCAGTTTTCATGTGGCCTCTAGACACCCACTTGACGGTGGCATAGACGCTAGATGCCCACTCGCCAGTGGTGTAGCTTTGGGGCCTTGAGGGCTCTCTTATTTTCTGTGCCATACATGACGTGTAGATATCATCACAGGGTGCGCCTCAGCTGCAGCAGGTTTGGCTCAAGGATGCTGGCGGTCGGCTTCCTCTTGATGGTTGAAGGTTGAACATTTCAGAACTTGGAGTTGGGTCTGTTCCAGATTGTACACCTCATGGAAAGGGAGTGAAGTCATGGTGTGGCAATGAGCCGGGGCGTGAGCTAATGTGTGTGTGTGTGTGTGTCGGCGGGGTGGGGGGGGGTGTGGGCAGGGCGGGGGCGGGCAGGAGGAAGTGAGCGTAGCTATGCTGCCATCCATGCCTCCGTGTGCGTGTGTTTCTATATAAATAGATATTATAACTAGTACTTTTCCCCCTCTTCCTCCCTCACTGTGGGAGTGGCTGTCAGTTTTGTCTGTATATATTCTCAGTCTGGGAAAAACACTCACGTCAAGAAGGCATTTAGCCTGTGAACCTAAAGGATCAGAGGACAGCCCTGGCAATATTCCGGATCTACGGCTCATTCTCTACAGATTCTCTCCAGGCCCCATGAGTTATGCTGAGTTTTTCCTGAATCTTTGCTGGATTCCTTTTTTCCCCTGCTACCATCCTCTTTTGTGATGGCCTCTCCATATCTAGATTGTTCCTTCTCCCACCATTCAACAGTGTTTGGCCTCCTCGCCTGTGAAGTGAAAAAATTGTGGTGTCTTTCTCCCCCTGCAGAGGAGTGTACGTGGATGGAAACTTGCTGGAGAGTTGGGGCAGAAGAGAGCTGAAGTTCAAAGTCAGGGGAGGGCCTGTGGTGCACGCCGGGTGGGTGGA
Source organism: Macaca thibetana thibetana (assembly GCF_024542745.1). Lineage (NCBI taxonomy): Eukaryota > Metazoa > Chordata > Mammalia > Primates > Cercopithecidae > Macaca > Macaca thibetana. The sequence goes on from NC_065594.1 coordinate 20,135,436, forward strand.
GTGAGCGGTGGCGTGTGGAAAGTTGCTCTCCTAGGCCAGCTGCTTGTGGGAGATAGAGAGTGGAGGTGTGGTCCCTGCCATCTGGGCCAGCCAGTCTCTGGGCCAGGGATGGGGGTGAAGCTCTCAGGTATCCTTCAGAGCCACAGATAACGTGCCAAGGGCCTCGTATTTTCTGGCTTGGAGTCTAAGCACGAGGTCTGCCTCCTCAGGACCCTCTGTGGTTTTCTCGCCCCTAAATCTTGCCTCATCTTCTCCCCATGAGTTTCTCAGGCTGTATTTGTGGCGATTCTCCTGTGACTGCATGGTGAGAACAGTAAGGCTCCCTTGCAGGTCTGCAGTGGGTGTGGCCAGCTTCCTGTGTGTCGGGGAAAGGCCCTCCCTTGGGAGAACTGGAGAGCTCCTTTGGAGGTGGTGGGTTTGGTTGAGGGAAGCAGCAGGACGGCTTCCCGAGAAAGGTTCCACAGAGTCTAAGGGTCCTAAGAAAAAGTAGCAGGAACACCACAAAAAAGTGTCCCGTGGTCAGGTACACTGGGGAAATGGGGCTGGTTTTGTTTAACCACAAGTCTTTTCAGGATGCTGGAAGTGGGCGTACCCACAGGAATGACCAAGGCTGGTTGGTGTTTCTCAGGGGTACTTGATCACATGGCCCTCGGAGGATCAGCATTCTGAGGAATGTGTTTTTGGGGAAATGTAGATATCAGGGTCCAGGGTTTTGGATCTCAGTCCATGTTCATCCTCAAAGCCCAGTGATGGTGCTGGTTTCAGGTGAGCTGGGCTGGACCTCTGAAGGAAGCAAACATTGTGAGCGTTGCTCTCAAGGGTCTTCCGGGCATGTTTGGAAAAGTGGACAAGATGGCAGTGTCAGCGCAAAAAGAGCAGGGGCAGGTGGGCCCCTGGGCAGGAGAGGGTCGGGGGAAAGGGAGCCAGGAGAGGCACCTGAGAAGCTGTGGCAGCCTCTTACGGACAAAGCTGAATTTCCCTGAGACCAGAAACCTCTTCTTCCAAAAACCCTGATCCTTTTGGTACTGGGCCTATCTCTTGTCACTTAAGCAAATTTCTTTTCAGTTAACGGGACCAAAGAGAGATGTTTTTGCCTCCTCCTGAGCTGGAGGTAATTGGCTTAAAGTGGAAGAATCCCGAGGAAGCGGGGACCTGGTCAGGCCCCCATCATTCCCATGCCCTCTCACACCTGAAGAGCCACTTCTCTGCTCCAACTGTGGCTGGCTTTGTGTTTTGTTTTAACCAGGAAGGCTGTTCCCCGTGACCTCAGGGGCCACATCCTGCTTCTGCTGCCTGCCTTGCCTTTGCACCCTTTGAGTCAGTGCTGCTCAGCCAGCAGCCCCTTTCTGAGTCACAGCCACACAACTGGGCCAACTGTGGGTTGGTTTCCTTCTCCGTAGCAGGACTTAGAGAATCTCAGAGCTAGAAGTGCCTTTAAGGATTATTTAGTCCACCTTCCCTTTCTGTTGATAAGTAAGCTAGGCCCAGAGATACCATCTTGTTCAAAGGCACCCTAGTACTTAGTAGTTGACTGGATGGTGCCCTTGACTCCCAGCTCAGCCTTGAACTTCTGGGGCCTCATCTTGCTGTCGTTCAAGTCTTTGAAGGTAGGAGCATAGAGGGAGCCATGACGTCACTCCAAGTGTCTAATAGATGAACTTCCAGGAGATGTCTTTATCTTTGACCTTCTGGCTTATCTGAAGAGTACAGACTGTTAGGAAAACAGTCTCTTTTACTTAAGAGAGGATTATTAAATTATAGGATAGCAAGACAGCAAAGATCTCTCTTGAGCAGGGAAAGAGGACTAAGTCATGGAATACCGGATGTTTGTATTTTAGGAGGCTCAGAGGGCAGAAGGAACATATTTCACATGAGATGATTCCTTTTGCCTCAAATCCTTACCCTCTCACCCCCACCATCAACCAAGCACTGGTCATGATGATCCTATCACCCCCTTCCTGTATTAGGGAAGCAAGGGCCTTTGGTGTGCTTGATTGGACACACACACACTCTCACACACACACTCACACTCTCATACTCTCACACACTTTCACATGCACACACTCACACACTCATGCACGCACGCGCACACAGACACTCACACTCTCACACTTTCACACTCATACACTCACACACTCTCACACGCTCTCATGCACACTTACACACACTCACTCTCATGCACTCACACTCACGCATACTCACAGACATACACTCACACACTCTCACACGCTCTCATGCACACTTACACACTCACACCCACTCTCATGCACTCACACTCACGCATACAGACATACACTCACACACTCTCACATGCACACACTCTCACACTCTCACACTCTCAGACACTCTCACACACTGTCACACACAGACTCTCTCATACACCCTCACTCACACACACTCTTTCATGCACACTTACACCATACTTTCACACACAAACACTCTCACACACACACAAACACACTCCCCTGTCTCGAATCATTTTGGGGGCATAAACATAAAACCTGGAAATCAACCTGTTTTCTTTTCTTTTTTTTTTTTTTTTTTGAGACAGAGTCTCACTCTGTCGCCCAGGCTGGAGTGCGGTGGTGATCTTACCTCCACCTTCCGGGTTCAAGCGAGTCTCCTGCCTGAACCTCCTGAGTAGCTGGGGCTGCAGGCGCACACCTCCATGCCTGGCTGATTTTTGTATTTTTAGTAGAGAGGGGTTTCACCATGTTGGCCAGGCTGGTCTTGAACTCCTGATCTCTGGTGATCCACCTGCTTCAGTCTTCCAAAGTGTTGAGATTACAGTCGTGAGCCACCACGCCTGGCTGTTTTCTTTACTATAGATTTGCAGTTTTGGCTTATTTTGAAGACAAGTTGTTGGTTATCAATAGACTATAAAGTGATAAGTCTATAGTCTCATGAGTACTATTTCTAATGAGTATATTTTCCTTCCTGAAAGGTGCAGATTCACTTTATAGGAACAGCTTCAGCTTCAGTGATGAAAAACTGAATTCCCCAACAGACTCTACCCCAGCTCTTCTCTCTCCTGCTGTCGCTCCTCAGAAAGGTAAGGTCATTAGTTGGAATTGGAGTTTTTTGCTTTTTTATTCCTCTCCCCTTCTCCATCCCTTCTCTGTCCCTTTTATCCCTAAACGATCTTTCTCAAATGTACAAAACAGATAGGTAAGACTAATGTCTTAATACTGTAGAGTATAAAGTGGAATTTTTTTATTTCTCAGGATTTTAATCAGTGTGAACGTGAAATCAGATAATTTGGGGCAGAAAACCTGACGTCACAGGGAGAAAGAAAACTTGGAGACTAGACTGTTCTCTCTCATGTGATGTAATCAAGACTGTGCAAATGACAGTGTTTCTTAGGAGTCTCCTCCCAGACTTGCTGGTTCTAGAATTTAAAACTCAGCAGTTTGCCTTTGCAGATAGTAGGATTCTTTTTATTGCGTTAATTATTTAACCAATGGTTTCAGATGACCAATTTAGCAATTCAATGGAGTTGTCATTATGAGATAAGCTATGGTCTAACATGATTTAAAATAGCAGCTCCAGCCTGTGTCTACTGTGGTATTAATAGACCTAAAATGTCTTTAAAGATGCATGAGCAGTTTCTTATTTTTTGGAACTGGTAAAATGTCTCCAGCCAGAGAGCTGAATGTTCTATTACATTGGACAAGTGCCTTTTTGAAAACAAAAGGAGTTTTTTTCCTTAAGAAAAGTTATACTTGCTGAAAATAGTTGCAGAATGCAATAAAAATGGAACATAGTTAAAAAGAAATGACAATTCCATCACTCTTTTCACTTTGGCAATAAGACAGGACTTCGCTCTTTTTTCAAAAGAGGCATTTTAAAATTCCCTTCTCAACATAGCAACGTTAGCACCCACTGGGAATTCTGCCACTATCCAGCTCTCAGTCTGTAATGGATCTGTTGAATTCAGAGACAGAGCAGTCTAGAAAGTGGCTTAAAACATGCTCAGATTTGTTACCTGATCCTCAAGAGGTAGGAATTAAAGAGGCGGAAGAAAGCCCCTAGTGGCAAATTGACTTAAAAAGCTAAGAACAATTAGCCATTTGTAGCAGTGTTAATTAATAAAACTATCCAGTACTGCATTTCAGGGAAGGCGTGAATGATGTGTTGAACTCTACAGAAATAAAGTCAGCTGTATGAAAAAAATCTGTACATCTCAGGCTCTAGAGATAACCAAATCAGAATGAGGACTCGTTACCTTGTGTGGGCACCTGGAGGGGATGAGGCTGTGCTGGAACCAGAAGCCTCATGGTGCCTTCCCGGTACCATTTTGATAAGAAACAGTGAACTCTTCGTTCATTTCATACTGGAGGGACTCTGAGGGCTGCAGCGTTGCCTTGGGGGGACGGCACAAGCATGAATGCATCAGAAGGCTAGTGCCGCGGGAATGACACAGTCTAGGTGTGCGCTCTGCACGGTGCTATGCTTACTGAATTTTTTGACTAATAACTCATATTCTACACAATACAAAAACCAAACTCTTTTTATCTTCTCTTCCTGCTCCTCACTCCCCTGCAAACATTTAAGACAGTGAAGGAAGATTCCTCTTCCAGGTGATGGAGAAGTGGGGTGGGATGGTTGGAGAGGGTGGTGATGAACTAAAAAACAAAGAAACACTGAGGCTAGTCTTCAGAATCAGTTTCTGAGTTTACTGTATCAAAACACTGGAGCACACACTTAGGATTGGCCCAGGACACTCTTCAATAAAGTCTCTGAAGATAAGGAGGTGGATGTAAAATAGAAATAATCCATTCTATAACCCTGGATGTTCCAACATCCTGGAAAACTCAATATGAAGTCATCAGCTGTCTTTGTTATGGAAACTGAACTCTCTCTCTCCCCCCGCCCCACCGTTTCACAGCCAAATTAGGAGACACAAAAGAGCTAGAAGACTTCATTGCTGATCTTGACAGAACTTTAGCAAGTAAGTACATGTCTGATATTAAAAACAAAAAAACAAAAAACTAACAGACACTTCTGATAAAGTGTTGTAATGTTAACCAGCTTGCCCTGGGGCAGAAAGTTGCATCCTAAGCCTTCTTTAGGTTTAGAAACGGGACCTTAGGCCGGATGTGGTGACTCACGCCTGTAATCCCAGCACTTTGGGAGGCCGAGGCGGGTGGATCACCTGAGGTCAGGAGTTCAAGGCCAGCCTGGCCAACATGGTGAAACCCCATCTCTGCTAAAAAACACAAAAGTTAGCTGGGCATGGTGGCACGTGCCTGTAGTCCCAGCTACTCGGGAGGCTGAGGCAGGAGAATCGCTTGAACCCGGGAGGCAGAGGTTGCAGTGAGCTGAGATTGCACCACTGCACTCCAGCCTGGTGACAGAGCGAGACTCTCAGAAAAAAAAGAAGAAGAAGAAATAAAATAAAAATAAAATAATAATAATAATAATAATACACAGGACTGTAGTGGCTAGGAATGAAATTCTGGGATAAGCTTGTGTTAAAGTAGACCATGTGCATTTCCAAACAGTGAGAACAGGGCACCAGCAAACAATGGCATTTTGTTTGAGAAATGGAGAGTGAGCAAGACTGGAGCATTACCATCATGATGGCCTGTCAGGCTTTTCAGAGAAGAAATGAACTGATTAACCACAAGTGCATTACTCCAACAAGCCAAAAGGGTTCCATCCCATGAGCCAGGGTAATTTTCCAGGTTAGATCCAGGGTTTGGGTGAAATCTAACTTTAAGAGGTGGGTGCCAAAAGAGAGAATTGGCTTGGGGGGCCTTTCACCAGAGACCCACGCCAGTGACTGAAAGACCTGGATTAGGTATGCATACTTGCAAGCATCCTATTTGGGAATTACACTAATCGTTACCCGTTTTGTGTGACCACAAATGTTGAGAACTGAAGACATCAAATTATAACTGCACTAGAGGGGCCCAGAAGAAGGGAGCCTCACAATCTATCTACACACTCCATTTCCAAAGGATAAGATTGCAAGAGCCAGGAGGACCAACTCTAGCTTCTGGGATGGAAGGTTCAGCAACTCTGCTATGGGGGGTCCTGTTTAGTCACAGAATGGGCTGGGAGAATTTTGTCCCAGCCCCTTACTTTTCCAGTGGAAGGGTTGATTTTCTGTGAGAAGTATTTAATGCTATTCTTTGCTAAAGAGCTGGGTAAACTCTGAAAAATTAAATCCAAAGCTGGTTATTTAAAAATAACTATGTTCTTAACACTCTTGCAGACAAACCTAAATATCAGATAGGAAGTCCTCGTATCATCTCTGTTTGCTGGAAGATTTTACTGCCTGTTTTCTTAGGTACAGCACCATCTTCCATCAGAAGACCAGGGCCTGTTTTGACAGGGATTATTATCATTGTAGCATAATTTGTATTAGACCCGTGTAACAAGCCTGTCTACTTCATGGAAATTGCAGTGGGTTGCCCAGTCATTCCAGTTAATCAAACACTCATCATGTGGGAAGCCTGGCATTGAGTGTCATTCTTTGATGCTTGTCTGAGACAGTGTGATGTGGTTAAGCATAGGAACTGTAAGCCTCTGAGTGGATAACCTTACCCGTCTCTCATTTACAGGTATGTGAAACCAGAAGAAGTTCTGGGTCCTTTCATCATAAGGGAGAAGCTTCAGAAAGCTCGGAGGACCTGCTAAAATCAGCTACTAGAATCTGCTGCCAGAGGGGACGAAGACGTGCACTCAACCTTCTACCAGGCCACTCTCAGGCTCACCTTAAAATCAGCCCTTGATCCCATCTCTGGGCAATTCAGACAGTGAAACTGACTTTGTTTACCTGCTTGCAGCGTATTAGAACAGACGATCCATGCTAATATTGTATTTTCTCTTAAAACATAGCTTTCCTGTAATTTAAAGTGCTTTTATGAAAATATTTGTAATTAATTATATATAGTTGGAAATAGCAGTAAGCTTTCCCATTATATTTTTGTATACAAATAAAATTTGAACTAGAGTCTGCTTCCTTTTCTTCTTATTTTTTAAAATATATTTCCATTCAAATAATATTCTAGTGGGAGTAACATGCTTCTTGATTCCTTCGCAAGGCCCCTGGGTGCTCTCTGATTGCACTAGACAAGAGGACAGTAAATTTAAAGTGTTCCTTTAGCTCATTCAGTGCTCTGGAAGGAAATGCTGGCAGACGGCTGCTGGGAAATTTTAATTTGAGGATTGTGATTCCATTGGAAGTTAGGTTTCTATTCTGCCTCTGCCCTCCTTCTCAGATCTTGTCACCATTGCAGGTGGCATGGACTCCTTCTCTGAATTAAGGGAAATACCAGTTGTTCTTACAATCCAGGACTTAAATACGAGGGAAAGTTGAGATAGCTGGAAGACTTGAAAATGATGGTGCTTTTCTAAGATCTGTGTGTGGAGGAAGATTGATGGTGCTGGTCTTGATGGAATGTCCAGCCAACCTCAGGTGCGAAGCGTTTGACGGGTAGGCTTTGCACATAGAAGCCACTGACCCCTTCTCCCACTTGCCTTTGTGGGGGCTGGAGAGAGGCATAAAAATAAGAAAGCTCATAATTTTCTTATCTATGCTTTTCTGTCTTTAAAACCTCCTCTAAAATATCCGGGCATTACTTTCATAATCAGAATAAAGTTATTTTAAAACCCAAATCCCTATATTCCCAAAGGACATAAATCCAAAACATAAATACTCATAATCTTACTTGTATCTTCAAAAGCTAACTGCTATATTTGATCGGTTTTTTAGGGAATCGGGAAACTAAATTGCATTTTTTAAACTTTTTTCTTTTCCTCAAGCTTCCAGGAAAACTTTTGGGTTGAACTTAAATACTTCTTTTTCAAAAAAATGAGATCTAATTCACATACTGTAGCACCCAGTTCAGTGGTTTTTAGCATATTCACAGGTACTGCAGCCGTCACCACTATCTACTTCCCTGTCTCCATGAGCTTGTCTATTCTGGACCTTGTATATAAATGGAATATGTAATCTTTTGTGTCTGGCTTCTTTCACTTAGCATAGTATTTTCAAAGTTCATCCATGAGTAGCATGAATCAGTACTTCATTTCTTTTCACGGTCAAATCATATTCCCCTGTGTGGATATGCCACCATTTGTTTATTCATTCATTGGTTGGTGAAGATTTGGGTTGTTTCTACTTTTTAATTAACTAATAATATTGTTATGAATACCCATGTATTAGTTTTTGTGTGGACATATGTTTTCATTTCTCTTGGGTATATAACTAGGAGTGGAATTCCTGGGTCTTATGTTAACTCTGTTTAACTCTTTGAGAAACTGTCAAACTGTTTTCCAAAGCAGTTTGGAAAACCATTTTACGTTCCCACTAGCAATGTATGAGGATTCCAGTTTCTCTATATCCTTGCCAACTTGTTCTTGTCTCCCTTGTCATTCTAGCAGGTGAGAAGTGGTATTGTGTTGTGGTTTTGTTTTGCATTTCTTTTTTTTTGAGACAGAGTCTCACTCTGTCGCACAGGCTGGAGTGCAGTGGCGCGATCTCGGCTCACTGCAAGCTCTGCCTCCCGGGTTCAAGTGATTCTCCTGCCTCAGCCTCCCAAGTAGCTGGGACTACAGGCACCCCTCAGCCTCCCAAGTAGCTGGGACTACAGGCACCCCTCAGCCTCCCGAGTAGCTGGGACTACAGGCGCCCGCCACCATGCCTGGCTAATTTTTTTTGTATTTTTGGTAGGGACGGGGTTTCACCGTGTTAGCCAGGATGGTCTCGATCTCCTGACTTTGTGATCCGCCCTCCTCGGCCTCCCAAAATGCTGGGATTACAGGTGTGAGCCACTGCGCCCGGCCTATGTTGCATTTCTGTGACTAATGATGTCTTTTCCTATGCTTACTGACCATTTGTATATCTTCTTTGGAGAAATGTCTATTCAAATCCTTTGCCCATTTTAAAATTAGGATGTCCTTTTAACTTTTTTTATTTTTGTGGGTACATAGTAGGTGTATGTATTTATGGGGCATATAAGATGTTTTGATATGGGCGTGTGACGTGTAATAATCACATCATGGAAAATGGGGTGTCCACCCCCTCAAGCATTTATCCTTTGTGTCACAAACAATCCAATTACACAATTTTAGTTATTTTTGAATGTACAGTTAAATTGTTATTGACTATAGTCACCCTGTCGTGCTATCAAATACTAGGCCTTATTCATTTATTCCAACTATTTTTTGTGCCCGTTAACCATGCCTATCTCCCCCCGACCTCCTACTATCCTTCCCAGCCTCTGGTGACCAAGCTTCTACTCTGTAATTCCATGGGTTTAACTGTTGACTTTTAGATCCCACAAATAAGTGAGAACATGAGATGTTTGTGTTTCTGTGCCTGGCTTATTTCACTTAACATAATGACCTCCAGTTCAATCCATGTTGTTGCAAATGACTGAATCTCATTCTTATGACTGAATAGTACTCCAGTGTGTATAAGTACCACATTTTCTTCATCCATGCATCTGTTGAGGGACATTTAAGTTGCTTCCAAATCTTGGCTATTGTGAATAGAGCTGCAACAAATATGGGAGTCCAGATACCTCTTTGATATACTGATTTCCTTTTTTAGGGGGTATATACCCAGCAGTGGGATTGCTGGACCATATGGTAGGCTCTACTTTTAGTTTTCTGTGGAATCTCCAAACTGCTCTTCATAGTGGCTGTAGTAATTTACATTCCCACCAACAGTGTACGAGGATTTCCTTTTCTCTACATCCTTGCCAGCATCTGTCATTGCCTGTCTTTTGGATATAAGCCATTTCAACTGGGGTAGGATGATATCTCATTGTAATTTTGATTTGCATTTCTCTAATCAATGATGTAGAGCACCTTTTCATATGTCTGTTTGCCATCTGTGTTCTTTTGAGAAATGTCTATTTCAATCTTTTGCCTATTTTTAAATCAGATTATTAAATTTTTTTCCTATAGAGTTGTTTGAGCTCCTTATATATTCTGACTATTAATCTCTTGTCAGATGGGTAATTTGCAAATATTTTCTCCCATTCTGTGGGCTGTCTCTTCACTTTATTGTTTCATTTGCTGTGCAGAAGCTTTTTAACTTGATGTGACCCCATCTAGTCCATTTTTGCTTTAGTTGCCTGTGCTTGTGGGGTATTACTCAAGAAATGTTTGCCCAGACTGATGTCTTGGAGAGTTTCTCCAATGTTTTCTTTTTGTAGTTTCATAGTTTGAGGTCTTAGATTTAAGTGTTAAATCCATTTTGATTTGATTTTTGTATATAGTGAGAGATGGGGGTCTAGTTTCATTCTTTGCATATGGATATCCAGTTTAGTTTTCCCAGCGTCATTTATTGAAGAGACTGTCCTTTGCCCAGTGTATGTTCTTGCCACTTTTGTTGAGAATGAGTTTACTGTAGGTGTGTGGATTTGGTTCTAGGTTCTCTGTTCTGTTCCATTGGTCTATGTGTCTGTTTTTATGCCAGGACCATGCTGTTTTGGTTATTATAGCCCTGTAGTATAATTTGAAGTCAGGTAATGTGACTCCTCCAGTTTTGTTCTTTTTAAAAATTTTTTTTTTAATTATACTTTAAGTTCTGGGGTACATGTGCAGAACGTGAAGTTTTGTTACATAGGTATACGTGTGCCATGGTGGTTTGCTGCACCCATCAACTCATCACCTACATTAGGTATTTCTCCTAATGTTATCCTTCCCCTAAACCCCCACCCCGCAACAGGCCCCAGTGTGTGATGTTCCCCTCTCTATGTCCACGTGTTCTCATTGTTCAGCTCCCATTTATGAATGAGAACATGTGGTGCTTGGTTTTCTGTTCTTGTGATAGCTTGCTGAGAATGATGGTTTCCAGCTTCATCCATGTCATGAACTCATCCTTTTTTATGGCTGCATAGTATTCCATGGTGTATATGTGCCACATTTTCTTTATCCAGTCTATTATTGATGGACATTTGGGTCGGTTCCAAATCTTTGCTATTGTGAATAGTGCCGCAATAAACATACGTGTGCATATGTGTTTATAGTAGAATGATTTATAGTTCTTTAGGTATATACCCAGTAATGGGATCACTGGGTCAAATGGTATTTCTAGTTCTAGATCCTTAATGAATCACCACACTGTCTTCCACAACCGTTGAACTAATTTATACTCCCACCAACGTGTAAAAGTGTTCCTATTTCTCCACATCCTCTCCAGCATCTGTTGTTTCTTGACTTTTTAATGATCGCCATTCTAACTGGTGAGAGATGGTATCTCATTGCGGTTTTGATTTGCATTTCTCTGATGACCAGTGATGATGAGCATTTTTTCATGTCTGTTGGCTGCATAACTGTCTTCTTTTGAGAAGTGTCTGTTAATATCCTTTGCCACTTTTTGATGGGGTTGTTTGATTTTTTTCTTGTAAATTAGTTTAAGTTATTTGTAGACTCTGAATATTAGCCCTTTGTCAGATGGGTAGATTGCAAAATTTTTCTCCCATTCTGTAGGTTGCATGTTCACTCTGATGGTAGTTTCTTTTGCTGTGCAGAAGCTCTTTAGTTTAATTAGATCTCATTTGTCTATTTTGGCTTTTGTTGGCATTGCTTTTGGTGTTTTAGTCATGAATACCTTGCCCATGCCTATGTCCTGAATGGTATTGGCTAGGTTTTCTTCTAGGGTTTTTATGGTTTTAGGTCTAACATTTAAGTCTTTAATTCATCTTGAATTAATTTTTCTATAAAGTGTAAGGAAGGGATCCAGTTTGAGCTTTTTACATATGGCTAGCCAGTTTTCCCAGCAGCATTTATTAAATAGGGAATCCTTTCCCCATTTCTTGTTTTTGTCAGGTTTGTCAAAGATCAGATGGTTGTAGATGTGTGGTATTATTTCTGAGGGCTGTTCTGTTCCATTGGTCTATATCTCTGTTTTGGTGTTAGTACCATGCTGTTTTGGTTACTGTAGCCTTGTAGTATAGTTTGAAGTCAGGTAGCATGATGCCTCCAGCTTTGTTCTTTTGGCTTAGGATTGTCTGGCAATGTGGGCTCTTTTTTGGTTCCATATGGACTTTAAAGTAGTTTTTTCCAATTCTGTGAAGAAAGTCATTGGTAGCTTGATGGGGATGGCATTGAATCGTTAAATTACTGTAGGCAGTATGGCCATTTTCACAATATTGATTCTTCCTATCCATGAGCATGGAATGTTCTTCCATTTGTTTGTGTACTCCTTTATTTCATTGAGCAGTGGTTTGTAGTTCTCCTTGAAGAGGTCTTTCACATCCCTTGTAAGTTGGATTCCTATGTGTTTTATTCTCTTTGAAGCAATTGTGAATGGGAGTTCACTCATGATTTGGCTCCCTGTTTGTCTGTTATTGGTGTATAGGAATGCTTGTGATTTTTGCACATTGATTTTGTATCCTGAGACTTTGCTGAAGTTGCTTATCAACTTAAGGAGATTTTGGGCTGAGATGATGGGGTTTTCTAAATATACAATCATGTCATCTGCAAACAGAAACAATTTGACTTCCTCTCTTCCTATTTGAATACCCTTTATTTCTTTCTCTTGCCTGATTGCACCGGCCAGAACTTCCAATACTGTGTTGAATAGGAGTGGTGAGAGAGGGCATCCTTGTCTTGTGCTGGTTTTCAAAGGGAATGTTTCCAGCTCTTGTCCATTCAGTATGATATTGGCTGTGGGTTTGCCATAAATAGCTCTTATTATTTTGAGATATGTTCCGTTTATTGTTTTGCATATATTGAACCAACCTTGCATCCCAGGTATGAAGCTATGAAGCTGACTTGATTGTGATAGATAAGCTTTTTGATGTGCTGCTGGATTTGGTTTGCCAGTATTTTATTGAGGATTTTCACATCAATGTTCATCAGGGATATTGGCCTGAAATTTTCTTTTTTTTATTGTGTCTCTGCCAGGTTTTGGTATCAGGATGATGCTGGCCTCATAAATGAGTTAGGGAGGATTCCCTCTTTTTCTATTGATTGGAGTAGTTTCAGAAGGAATGGGACTAGCTCCTCTTTGTACCTCTGGTAGAATCGGAGTGTGAATCCTTCTGGTCCTGGACTTTTTTTGGTTGATAGGCTATTAATTACTGCCTCAATTTCAGAACTTGTTATTAGTTTACTCAGGCATTTGACTTCTTCCTGGTTTAGACATGGGAGGGTGTATATGTCCAGGTATTTATCCATTTCTTCCAGATTTTCTAGTTTATTTGTATAGAGGTGTTTATAGTATTCTGTGATGGTAGTTTGTGTTTCTGTGGGGTCAGTGGTGATATACCCTATATAATTTTTTATTGTGTCTATTTGTTTCTTCTTTCTTTTCTTCTTTATTAGTCTGGCTAGCGGTCTATTTTGCTGACTTTTTAAAAAAGAAAACAGCTCCTGGATTCATTGATTTTTTGAAGGGCTTTTCGTGTCTCTATCTCCTTCAGTTCTGCTCTGATCTTAGTCTTCTGCTAGATTATGAATTTGTTTGCTGTTGCTTCTCTAGTTCTTTTAATTTTGATGTTAAGGTGTCAATTTTAGATCTTTCCTCTTTCTCGGGTGGGCATTTACTGCTATAAATTTCCCTCTACACACTGCTTTAAATGTGTCCCAGAGATTCTCATACATTGTCTCTTCGTTCTCATTGGTTTCAAAGAACATCTTTATTTCTGCTTTCATTTTGTTATTTACCTAGTAGTCATTTAGGAGCAGGTTGTTCAGTTTCCATATAGTTGTGCAGTTTTGAGTGAGTTTCTTAATCCTGAGTTCTAGTTTGATTGCGCTGTGGTCTGAGAGACTATTTGTTATGATTTCCATTCTTTTGCATTTGCTGAGGAGTGTTTTACTTCCAATTATGTGGCCAGTTTTAGAATAAGTGCAATAACGTGCTGAGAAGAATGTATATTCTGTTGATTTGGGGTGAAGAGTTCTGTGGATGTCTCTTAGGTCTGCTTGGTCCAGAGCTGAGTTAAAGCCCTGAATATTCTTGTTAATTTTCTGTCTCACTGATTTGTCTAATATTGACAGTGGGATGTTGAAGTCTCCCACTATTATTGTGTGGGAGTCTAAGTCTCTTTGTAGGTCTCTAAGAACTTGCTTTATGAATCTGGGTGCTCTTGTATTGGGTGCATGTATATCTAGGATAGTTAGCTCTTCTTGCTGCATTGATCCCCTTACCATTATGTAATACTTTTTGTTGTCTCCTTTGATCTTTGTTGGTTTACAGTTTGTTTTATCCGAGATTAGAATTGCAACTCCTGCTTTTTTTTGCTTTCCATTTGCTTAGTAAATATTCTCCCATCCTTTATTTTGAGCCTATGTGTGTCTTTGCACGTGAGATGGGTCTCCTGAATACAGTACACTGATGGGTCTTGAGTCTTTATCCAATTTGCCAGTCTGTGTCTTTTAATTGGAGCATTTAGCCTGTTCACATTTAAGGTTACTATTGTTATGCATGAATTTGATCCTGTCATTATGATGCTAGCTGGTTGTTTTGCCTGTTAGTTGATGCAGTTTCTTCATAGTGTCGATGCTCTTTACAATCTGGTATGTGTTTGCGGTGGTTGGTACCAGTTTTTCCTTTCCATGTTTAGTGCTTCCTTTCACATTATTTGTGAATAGAAATAATTTTACTTCTTCTTTTACAATCTGAATGCCTTTTATTTCTTTCTCTTCCCTTCTTAACCTGGTTAGAAGGGAATACTTCCAGTACAGTATTAAAACGAAGTGGTGAGACGACACATCCTCATTCTGTTCCTGACCTTAGAGGAAAAGCTTTCAGACTTTCACCATAAAATATGTTAGTTGTGGGAATATTTTCTTTGTCAACCAAATAAGCTCTTGATTTGTTTTCGAAACTTAATTTTTCCATGACCTGGATCTGGTTCTTACTCATCCTAGGGAACCTGTATCTGCTTTGGGCCATTTTTTTTTTTTTTCATCATGGCACCAGCAGCTGTTCATTTTCACCGTAACTTTTATTATTAGTCTCTTCTGGAATGGAAGATCTAACTGTGTTTGGTTGCTGTTTCTTTATGAGCTCTTTGGATCTGGACTACCCAAGTCAGAAGTCTAAGGGTGTGAAGCTTTGTGGCTTGTTGTGAAGAGAAAGTCAGTGGTTTTGGGAAAAGAAATAGATCTCTTTACATAAGTGTGTGCGTGGGGCGGGGAGGGAGGCGCGAGGAGTTTGTATTCCATACGCTTCTTTTGGATAATGACTTAAGGACAAGTGGGCTATAGACTCAGTCACAGTTTTGGAGTTCTGGGAATGTTGAAAAAAGTATTTTCAGAGTTTCCCAAGACATGTTTCAAGGAGCACAGTCCTAACTCGTTTTGCAAAACTTGCTGTTAAGGTCATATGTGCTTGAGAAATGCTGCATGCTATAGGCTCCACTTAGAGATTCATTATGCATGTTAGTGCATACATTACTTAGAGTCCAGTCTAAATGCTGGATCAAAGACCCAAGATATAGTGGCTCAAACAAGATGGAAGTTTCTTTCTAACAATCCAGAGATGATTAGTACAAGGCTGAGTAGGTGACTTTCTGGTCCAAAGTGGCTGCTCCTGCTCTTGTCATCACATTTACATCCCAGCCAGCAGAAAAGAGAAATGGCAAGTCAAGCACAGGCTTATTTCTTTAAACAACATGACTAGAAGAGACACATCACTTCTGCTCACATCCCCTTATTCAGATCTTACATGCTCATTCCCAGAGGAAAGGGAGGCCGGGAAAATGTCTCTAGCTGGCATATATGTGTTCAGCTAAAATTTAAGAGTTTTATTATTTAAAAAAGGGGAAGAGAATGACTATTGGAGAACAACTAGTTATCTCTGCCACAGCATATTGAAGGCTTTGAGAAATCCTGCAGCTAAGAGATCTGGTCTGTTTTTGGTTTTTGTTTGTTGATGAAAAAGCTGCCAATAATCCACAGCGTCATTAGTGTTCCTTGGAACATGCCTTGGCAATGCTTTTACAGGTAACCTCACTCCAGTGGGGTCTATTGCACTCCCCTTCCTCCAAGATCTGAGTGCTGAGACCATGGCCTTGCAAATTGCCTGGTTATTATCTGGAGACTGTCAGCTAGTGAGCTTTTCTGGAACAGAACGAGACTGGATATTGTATATGCAAAGCTAGTGGAATATTGTGCATGCAAAGCTGGTACGTATTTGAGTTTGGCAATTCTCTGTTCTAACTTCTGGGAGGAACAGCTAGAGCAAAACCAAATGACAAATACTGCACACACCCAAGAGTAAGAGGCTCTAGTGCCCAAATAGTTATACACCAACCAGCCTCCAGAATGAGGCAGAAGAACCAATGAATACCTTTTCCCTGGCGGATCATGACAGAGGCAGGCTACATTACATGTTCCACATGTGAGAGGCATGTCTGAAATGAGGGGCAGTTGATGGGTGACCATCGGCAATTAGTCAAGGTTGGGAATCCTGAGGAGGCTTCTCCATGGGAACATCCCCCTGGGTATGGGCTGAGGAAAGGAGGAGAAGGTATGAGCTTTCAGGTTAGACAGTGTTCAAATCCCAGCTCTGCCATGTAGTAGCTGGGTGGCCTTGAGCAAGCTCTTTAACCTCTCAGAGGCTCTGTTTCCTCATTTGTAAATTGCGGGTGTGAGTCACCGTCTCCTAGGGTCATTGTAATGATCAAATATAGAACAGAAAAAGTGTCTGGCACTCCTCCTCCTCCTTTTCATACCACAAGGACGTTGGGTTCCTGTACCCACGGTAAAACTAAACTTTGCCTACAGTGGTTGCAGAGGGCAGTTCTAGCTCCATTGTTCCTTGTCTGATAGAAGAAAGTGGCAGATCTGGCCTAATGCAATCACAAGGAGTGAGGCAGAGAAAAAACACTGGACAAAGGGCCAGGAGAGAGGGTGCAAGCCCCAGTCCTGCTGTGAACTGAATCCCTTCCCCTCTCTGGGCCTCAGATCCCTCCAAATTAATTGGATTAAATGGCCTGGGGTCTGTTCAATTCATGCAGTGGGTGGGCTCTGGCCCTGTCTTCAGACTGGCAGCTCTTCTCTGAAAAATAGATGGAATTTTTCTTGGTTTTTCAGTATGTGCTTCTTCCACACCCTTCTCCAAAATGCCTTTCTGTGTTAATTTATTTGACTAAGAAGGTTTGCAGTGAGAGACACCAAACAGGAAATGGCTGTCATAGCTGCTGTCTGCAAGTTTTGTTTTTTTTAAGGCTTTCTCCTGTAGAACTCACCTTCTCTGCGTGGCTTGGTATCAAGTGCTGGGGTGAGTGGAAGGGAAAGGGAAAGGGAAGCACATTTTTAGAAAGGAACATTTTCCTTCAAGTTCGGGGTTTCCTGAAGGTTAATGATTATGACTATCCACAATGGCAGCGTTAGCTGGCTCCGTTGCAGGGCCTTTGCACACTCAGTTCCCTCTGCCTGGAATGTCCACTCTGCTCTGTTTTTCTAGTTAATTCTATCTCTTTAGGATCAGCTCAAGCATCACTTTCTCGGAGTCTTCCAGATCCATCTAGATCAGTTTGTTGGCGTTGTGTTCTTGTAGAACCTTCCTTCGGTGCACTCATCTTGGTTTGCAATGGCATGTTCAGTAGTGTGATGTTTTGGTTAATGTCTCCCTACCCTCCTGTAACTGGACTATAAGCCCCACAAAGACGGGAACCTCGTGGCTTGCCACCGCATCTCTAGCAGCGAGCATGGTGCCTGGTACATAGTAAGCACTCAGTCCATGTCCATCGAATGAATGAGAAACCTCCCACCCCTTCCACAGCCCAGGTAGGCTGGCCACGACATAGTGTCTGTGGGATACATCTTGGCCTTGTACCCTCTCCTGGTCACCTTCCTCATGCAGGCCTTTTTTTGCTTTCCCTTCCCCAGGACTTTTTTTCCACTCTACCAAAGCATCTGAAAAATTAATCCAGAGCCAACACTGGTGCTGGAGGCCCAGGACAGCCCCTTCCCCAGGTACTTATAACTTACTTGGGGAACAGAGGCCTCTGAAGACTGCGAGACCTATGAGGTCAAAAGGAATGAGTATCTAATGGTGGAACTTCAGGTACCCCAAATGGCAGTAGAGGAAAAGGCTAACCCTGATCCTAAAACTGTATCAATACCTTTCCCTGGAACTCAAAGACTAAGTCAGCACAGTCTTCCCAGCCGCACTGAGGGCACTGTATTAGCACACTGTGGGCACGTGTGTGTGTGTGTGTGTGTCTGTGTGTGCACACGTGTGTTTGTGTGTGTGATGAATTAGAGGGAACAGAAGACAAAGACATGGGTCTTGATTGGCAGACCTATAGGAGAAGGCAGGGCCCCCAGATAATCTGGTGTTGAACAACTCACCGGACTGTCCTGCTGGCAACAGCACGACGGCCTCTGGAAGCTCGCCCTTGCTTGTCGACATTACAGAACAGGATTACGTTCCTAACTGGGGTTTCATGCAGTACATGGGAAGGGCTCATTCCCTTGGGCTCCTGGGAGGTGTGTGACCTGCTGTCTCAGGCCCAGAGCCAAAGCCTGTTCTGGAACCAGAAGAGTCAGGGCTTGGCTGTGACTTCGGAGCCAAAGGAAGCCCCCATCCAGCCAAGATCAGGTCTGGGAGGGGCAGGACCAGAATGTGACCCTTCCCTTGAGGGTGTCTTGAGGGTGAGGCCTGGAGCTGCAGGAAAGAAGCGCTAAGAGCCCTGGGTGGGAAAGGGCGCAGCAGAGTCGCCCGCCGGCATGGAGGGGATTCTGAGGGAAGGCCTCACGCTTCTTAGGAAAGCAGGAGTGTAGAGTAAGTTCCTGGGATAACTTGGGCAATAGAGAGAAATTTGGGAAACAGGATGAGTGTTTTGGCAGGTTTCTGGGAGGTAAGCAGACTGGAAGGAAAGCAAACTTAAAGCATAATGGAGTTCAGGATCCTGGAAGGTGAACTGGCAGCACATCTTCCAAAGATGAGAGCTGCTGGTGCCTGATCCCAGCGCTGCCTCTACTGGGCTGATCCAAAAAAGCTCACTCTAGTTAAGCTGCCTCATTTCAGAAACAAGAAAACTGAGGCTGGGGTCAAAGGATTAAGTGATGAAACATTGCGTCTCTCAAAAGAAAACGTTTCAGGAAGGTGAAATCAGAGATGTGAATGTGCCATGGGGAAAACAGTTCCAGAAACCCAAAATATAATCCGCCACCATAATCTCAAGGGACCTAGGACTGATTGAGAGATTAGTTGTGTCCGGAAGGCTGTTCCCTTACCAAGCACGTGTGCACAGATAAGAGAGGTTATATAAGATGGGAGTCCAGGGAGCCAGGAGCATGCAGACAAGAAAAACATTTGTGCAGGGAGGTCACCTTGATCCGAGGAAACCCATTGTGCTAAGATTAGAGCTGGCCCTCACAGAGGTTACAAAACAGATCAGGGCCTCAGCCCCGTGGGTCCTAAGGCACACGGGAACACAAAATCTGGATCCTTTAAACACTTTAAAATCTGGATTGAGAAAGTGAAGAGGTTGCTCCTCTCTGGCAGGCTGCTCACTGGAGGCTTTTCAAGCTGAGCCAGACTGCACGCAATTGTTAGTAACCTGTGATCCTGAGATACCAAATTCGTTAATTTTCCTGCATGTGAATTTTGCTTTTAAAATCCCACCTCATCTTTAGGTCCAGAATTCAGCTCCTGTTGTATTAAATGCTGTTTTTAAAGGCAAAACTGTTTTTTTCTCCTGGGAAGAAAACAGAGACAGATGCACTAACATGATCCGAAAGGTCAGATTAGCATTTTCTCCTGATTATTAAGATTCCACACTAGACAATCACTGCTTTATTTCACCTAAAATGATAGACACCTGGCTTATGTTTCTTCCCTCGGAGATTAGACACTTGTTTTCTGAGTCTCTTACTGGCTGCACAATCCAAGAGAGACATGGAAAATGTGGAGATGGAGGGGTTGGGTAATAAGACCTCTTATTTCAAAGAGGACTGGGGTTTTGCAGGCTGGAGAACAAAACACCGAATGGCAATTTAATGCTACTCAAAAAAGGTCACCTGGCAGGGTGCGGTGGCTCATGTCTGTAATCCCGGCATTTTGAGGGGGCCAGGGTGAGAAGATTGCTTGAGACCAGGAGCTTGAGACCAGACTGGGCAACAAAGTGAGACCCCATCCCTACAAAAACATTTAAAAATTAGCTATGTGTGGTGGCATGCACCTGTAGCTCCAGCTACTCAGGAAGCTGAAGCAGGAGGATTGCTTGAGCCCAGGAGTTTGAGGCTACAGTGTGCTGTGATGGTGTCACTGGGCAACAGGCTCCCCATCTCAATAAAAAAAAAAAATAAGGTCACCTGCTTTTCATACCAGGCAAGGGACCCCAGGGTTAAGGCCCAGCACAAGACGTTTAAGTTGGACACTTATCTGGTGGGGAGTGTGTGGGAAGGTTGGGGTTTGCTTTCTCCTGTGGCTTTTTCATTTCGAAAGGATAGATTGTCATTTGCTCTAAAGGGTGTTCCCTTTCTGAAGGCAGAGGGTGGGACCGGAGGCTGTAAGCTTTTCCTGTCCCGTGGCTGCTCCCCCTGGTCTCTGTTCTTCACTGCTCCCCTCTTGAGCTCTTCTACTTTAGGGAACAAAATGCCACTTCCACGGTGGAGCTGCGTGAGCTGGTGCCTCTGTGCCCGGAGGTTGCAGGGCAGGCTAAAAGAGAACGTGGCCTGGGATCACCTAACGTCGCCGTTTCAGCTCCATCCCATCAATGCAGTGGAATGAGGTGACTGTCATGTGAAATGCACCCTTTTCCGGGCAGCAAGATCACCTCAGAGGTCACACGGGTGTCTGAGGGCAAAGACATCCTGTCCTGGGATTTAAATAGACAAGTCTAGCTTTAAGGAGCATGAAGTCATTTTCAAAAAGGGCGGCCTAAAGAAGGATGTTTATGTGACTGTAATGCCAAAGGAATCCACTCCAGCTTTTCGAGAAGCTCTGACCCTCTCCTCATGGCGGGAATGCAATACCCATGGGTAACAGCACCATGCACGAGGCATTTCACACGGGAGCTCTCATTTCATTCTCAGAGCAGCCCTGCGAGGCAAGCATTATTATCCCCAGGCCACAGATGAGGAGAGGAAGACTTGGGTCACAGCGGTGGTGAATGGCAGGCCCAGCCTGCACCTGGTCTCACTGCGGTTATGCACATGCTCTTTCTTTCATACTAGCAGCCCCCATGGAAAGATCTGGGTCAGTTGATCTCCTGCCATTCAGACTCAAAGATTGGCCTCTGGGACTATGATCAGGCTGAAATCTCAGAGCCTTGCCCCTTGTCAATGAAATCCAGTGTTTTCCTTCATCTTCTAGCCAACGCCCGACAACCTCAGAAGGAACCAGGGTCGATGTCACCACAGTTGACACACGCCTTCCAAAAAAGGAGCTGGGTGAAGCACCAGGGCTCCCTTGGTTTCCCAGGCTGGGCCACAGGAAATGCATAGAACCAGCTTCCTCAGGAGCTAAGCTGCAGGGATAGCTGGTGTGGTAGCCACCCAAGTTGGTCCTCTAGATAGTTAAGTATCCTGGGAACAAGATTAATGCCAGCTGAAGCCACGGCTGCCTCATTTGCCTTCACATCACCCCTCATATCTCCTGCATAGCACCTGTGTCATACCCTGCTTCCACCACGCCCAGGCTGGCACACACCCTGTCTCCTCCACTAGCCCACGAGGTGTTGAAAGGTGTGGCTGGTGTGCCCACAGCATGTTGCCAGGAACACGTGGTAGATAGAGGCTTGGATGAACTGAGTTGAAAGGAGTTTGTGTTAGAAGCAGGTAAGAGGTGCTTCTTCCCTCTTTGCACAGACTGTGATCTTAAAGTCCTGCGGTTAGAATATGAAATGAATGACTAGTTTTTAAACCAGCTTGAAATAATGAGAATAAAGCTGGAGTAGGAGCTAGGACAACTCCCTCAAATCCTGGCTTTGCTACTTTCTAAGATTTGGGGCAAGTTATCTAACCTACTTCAACTTGACTTTCTGGCATAAAATATGTGGCCTAGTTAATCTGAGTTTTAAGAGAAATGAATGAGATCACAAAGATGAAAACCCTTGTAAATGGGAATACAAGGTGAATAAATTTTTTGTGTTGTGGAGAAAATATAATGAATAATTCAGTTGTCTTAGCAGTTCTAGAGTTTTGTTTTGTCTCGTTTTTTGACATAGCCCTCAAGACACACACACACACACACACACACACACACACACACACACACCTGTAACTACTACCTAAATCAAAATATAGAATATTATTACCATCAGAGGCTCACTTTGGGGCCCTTCATAGTCAATATCCCCCCAAAGTAACCTTAGATTGGACTTTCCTGCTCTTGCATCTTGGGATTTTACCTGAAAAGTCTTCTTTGTTTGGGGTCTCCCTAACATCCCACTTCCTCCTCCCCTGCCTTTCAGGTCTGCAATGCCCACTGAGTTCTCCCACCCAAGAGAAGTTACACCATGCGATGACAGCCATAAGGCCAGCCTCAGGGCCCACAGACCATGGAGGAGCCCAAGGCTGGAAGCCACTCCCTACCTCCCAGACTGGATGCACCTCATAGGCCTCTGTTACCACATATCCATAACTTCACACCCATCTGCCTCAGAGTCATTCTCTCACACCAGCCTGTGAGCTTCCTGAGGACATGGATCATGTTCTATCCATTCTGCGTTCCTTGATCCCTGCTGCAGAGCAGGTGTTTGCGTAACCCACCTGAGTTGTAGAGTTTGGTATAGGACAGGATATCAAATTTGGTAGGTACCAAATTCATTACCTGAATCACTGATCAGGTAACGAATTCACCTTCTTGGCTGAGCTCAGTGGCTCATGCCTGCAATCCCAACACTTTGGGAGACTGAGGTGGGAGGATCGCTTGAAGCCAGGAGCTCAAGACCAGCCTGGGCAACATAACAAGACTCCATTTCTATAAATAAATGAAATAAAAAAGAATTAACCTCTAGGGCGTTTGCCTTTTCAGCACCAAAACATGAAGAAAATTTCCAAGGTTCTTGCAACCGGGGAAATTAACTTGCAGAATATCACCCTTTCCTTCAGTAGGAGACATCCTAAGGATACAAAAATAGCTTTTCAATGTGTGCAATTATTTATTAATTTTTTTAAATGACAAAATGTCAAGGAGCCCCAAAGCCAGAGGCCAACGTTGCACAACCCAGATTGCTAGGACTGGCACTGCTGCTGGGACAGGCGAGGCAAGAACTTTGAAAACTTGCTTCATGTTCTGTTGCTGGAAAGACAAACTCCCACGGGGTGGATCCCTGAGCCAGCAGCATGACTGACCCAGCGACTCCTCAACGGCACACAATCGGACAAGAAGCAGGCCTGGCACTTATGTCCTATGCACGTTTTGCTTGGCCAGCTTGGTAGATGGGGTTTTACAGGGACAGCGGCTAAGCTGGTTCTGCGCCTTCTCTATTTTTTCCACCTTTGACTCAGCGTTAACTCAACAGGAGATTTCCCCTCCCCCAGCCGCTCACCAGCCCAGCTCAGCCCCATTGGTAAAAATGTGCAGCTGTCACCAAGTCCATCACCATCTCTCCTTTCCTCCACCTTCGCACCATGTCTCAAGTCCACGCATTCTCTCCATCCCGGCCACCCCTGCCTTAGCTCAGCTCCGGGTGAAGTCTCACCCAGGTCACCAGTCTCTGTTCTTCTCACTGCCACATCCACTGATGGCATCACCACCAGTGTGACACTGAACAGCATCACCATCACCTGCTTAAAACCCTTCCATGCTTTCCCATTGGCTTAAAGATAAATTTTAAAACAACAGCTTCATTGAATATCTTCATTAAGATATAATTCACATATCACAGAGTCCACCCTTGAAAAGTGTACAGTTCAGGCCTGGTGCGGTGGCTCACGCCTATAATCCCAGCACTTTGGGAAGCCTAGGTGGGTGGATTGCTTGAGTCCAGGAATTCGAGACCAGCCTTGGCAACATGGGGAAACCCCGTCTCTACAAAAAATACAAAAGTTAGCCAGCATGGTCGCGCACGCATGTAGTCCCAGCTACTCAGTTGGCTGAGGTGGGAGGATGGCATGAACTCGGGAGTCTAGGCTAGTGTGAGCTGAGATCACACCACTGTACTCCAGCCTGGGTGACAGAGAGAGACCCCGTCTCAAAAAGAAAAGTATACAATTCTCTTGTCTTTAGTGTAATCACTCGGTTGTACAATCATCACCACTAGTTAATTCCACATTTTCATCACTTCAGAAAAGAAACCCTTCATCCATTAGCATTCACTCCCCAATCCGCCTTTCCCCCAACCCCAGGAAACCACTAATCTACTTCTTCCGCTACGGGTTTGCCTATTCTGCGTATTTTATGTTGCGGAATCACACAATGTGCAGGCTTCTGTGTCTGGTTTCTTTCATTTAGCACAATGTTTTCAAGACTGGTCTGCGCTACAACATGTATCCTTATTTTATTCCTTTTCATGGCTGATTGGCATTTCATGGTGTAGCTATGCCACATTTTATTTATCCATTCATCAGCTGATGAACATTTTGGTTGTTTCTGCTTTTTGGCGATTATGAAAAATGCTGCTATGAACACTCGTGTACAGGTTTTTGTGGGGGCCTATATTTTCGTTTGTCTTGTGTAACTGGCTAGGAGTGGAGTTTCTGGGTCCTATGGTGTTTAAGGATTCATTTCAATGCCTTACTGTGAGGCCAGGGCCCTGCCCATTCAGAGCCTGCCACACCCTGGCCCAGACTCCACTCCTCTCTTGCCAGAGCAGACGACTGCAATACTCAGAACACACCACACCTGACACTTCCTGCCATCCACCCTCTCCGCGTGGCCTGCCTCTCTCCAGCCTCTGCACCTGGATAACTCCTTCAAAGCTCAGTTCAGGCGTCACCACTAACTGGGGATTCTCCAGTGAACAAAACAAAATCCCTGCTCTTGTGGAACTCTTGTTAGAGAGAGGCGAAACAGGTACAAAGAAATACAACTATATATTAACAGGCATACATGTTATGTACCCAACTATTTACCAAAAATTGAAGCTTCCCTTTTCACAGTGTGGAATTGTTGCTGTCCCAACAGGAATAAGGTTTATGTTTTCCAGCCTTTTTTCTATCCGGATGTGACCACGTCATGAATTCTTGTTAGTGGGATGGAAGTAGAGATATGTGTGTCACTTCTGGGATTGGGCTTTTAAGAAGCGGGTGGGTTTTTGCTGTACTCTCTCTTCCCCTCTGCAGTTTGGGTGCAGAGGACTTTGAGGCACTAGGGATGGCAGGTCTGCAGGATGGCAGGAGCCTGAGTGCCTGAATCACCACATGGAAGCAAGTCATATACTCACCAGAAGCACCACATCAGGCTGATGGAGGATGAGGATCCAACTTCTATTGTCTTAGGCCACCGAAGTGTTGAGTTCCTTTCTGAAGGCAGTTAGTGTTTCCCTCATACAATTGAAAATGAAAGGATTTTTCCATCAGGTACAGTCAGACATAATTCATCTTTTCTGGAACAGAAAAGTGGATGTGAACTTTTACTTGCTTCCTGTTTTGGTGCCTTTTGTGTGAGGGTCCGCTAAGTCAACCCTGAAAAATTTTCCACCCATCAAAAATATTCCCCAGCCGGGTGCGGTGGCTCACGTCTCTAATCCCAGCACTTTGGGAGGTTGAGGCTGGCGGATTGCTTGAGCTCAGGAGTTCAAAACTGGCCTGAGCAACATGGCAAAACCCTGTCTCTACAAAAAAATACAAACATACAAACATTAGCCAGGTGTGGTAGTGTACATCTGTAGTCCAGCTACTGGGAAGGCTGAGATGAGAGGATCGCTTGAACCCAGGAGGTCGAGGCTGCAGTGAGCCGTGATGGCATCACTGCACTCCAGCCTGGGCAACGAATGACACCCTGTCTAAAAAAAAAAAAAAATTCTCAAGGTACCCTCAGCAGATCCAGCCAACTGAGAGTTGAGAGGAAGCGTGGATTGTTGGGAAGGGGAGAGAAATGGGGTTTCTGCCTTTTATAGTAATTATCCCCTCCCACCAGTTCCCAAGTCTCCTCACCTAAACACATACAATTTACTCACGTAACTGTTTGCAGGCAGAGGCATATTTTCTACACCTGAGTTTTGGAAATGAGCTCTCAAACCATGTGATAGCAGAGCTCTAGGTAAATGAAAACTTGGCCTGTGTGCTAAGGCCTCCTGTTCTCTCCTCGAAGCCCGTCTCTGCACATTGCACATGTTCAACTTGCTGAGCACGAAAAACAGTGAAGATCCAGGTGGAGACACGGGAGGGGGTTACATCTCACTGGAGAGCACAGCGTCCCCACTCTCACCTTAACTAGCTCTGCTCTGCTCAAATTCTCTCCTCACAGCCTCTTTGCCTCCTCTTTATTCCCTCCTCCCCTCCCCTTCCCTGGTCCCACCTGTTCATCTCAGCCTCACGCCTCTTCAGGAAGTTGCCTCTGCCCAGTGTGGGACCCCCTCTTCTGGGTCCCTCACTCCTTTTTTCTTATACAAAGCATCAGTATTTCCATTTTACCCCCTTAATCCTAGTTGCACAAATTAACTTTCTCTGGATCCACCCTTAAACACAGCAGAGCAGGGGCGTTCCAAATAACCATAAGGTTGTTTATCCTAGCAGGAACTCAAAAAATGCCTATTTTCGTTCTTTCTTTCTGCCTTTTACATGCCCAAAACATCTGCCACAGTATAAACATTCCACACATCCTTATCAAAAGGAACCAAGGGGCCTTGGAAATATATTGGAAACACATTGAATATACCAAAAGGCGGCACAATTTAAGGTGGAGTTGTGACGGCAACTAGCATCTTATTCAGTTGCATGAAAGAGTTTAAGTTGATTCAGCCAACGATGCAGAAGGAAAGAGCTGCTTTGCACCACGTGGTGGCATCTAACAGCTACCAACAGGTGTTCCTGGCTTATCGCTAGGTGATTGTGGTTTCACATTTAATTTCACTGGCCACCAACACCTGCGATTTTGCATATTCCTGCTCAGACCACAAAAATCTTTGTTAAAACGTTTGAGTACCCTGGAGTGGATAACTCCAAACTGACCCAAACGCTGTCCTTCCGTCTTCAAGGTGAGTCCAGTCTTTTAAGCATTTTAAATTCCGTAGACATGGGATGTGTGATGCAGGGTGCCTGCTCCTTAGAGTTCACAAGGATTGGGTATCTTCCAGCTTAGAGATAATAGTTTTCCCATTAAATTGTTGTTATTATTATTTTATTTTATTTTTTAGAGACAGGGTCTCGCTCTGTCACTCAGGCTGGAGTGCAGTGGTGCAATCACAGCTCACTGAAGCCTCGAACTTTTGGGCTCAAGCAGTCCTCCTGCCACGGCCCCTCATCATTATAGCCAAACTTTACTGAGCATTACGATGTGGCAGGCACTGTCCTAAGCACTTTGAGATTTTATCTCACAATATCCACGCAACTGTCCTAGGAGGTAGCTACTGTTGTCCCTATTTTACCAAGGAGGAACCGGAGGAGTTAACCCATTTGTCTAAAGTCACTTGGTAAGTAAAAATTGGGAGACAGGCTTCCAGGTCTGTCAGACTCCAAAGATCTGCACTCTGAACCCCCGCGTTTCTCAGCAGAAGATGGAACACCTGACTTTTATGAGTGACACAAGTATAAAGTTGGAATGCAAATAATCATTCTGGTGCATCCCTGGGCCCCCAGCAGTGTGGCTGGGTTGGTTCAGGGCTTTGTTGAAGGTTCAGGTCTGCTTTGCAGGTGGCTTGAAAAGAGGATGAAGAGAAAGGGGAGGAAGAGGAGGAGAAGTAAGTTGCTTTTAGGCTGCATTTAGCATATTCTAAGGCAATTAGTGAATGCTCTTTTTTGTGTTTCAGATGAATGGTGGCCCCTTCAGTGATGATAGAATCCACAAGTCTCCCATTTAGAAGAAACCTAACAACATGTAGTTCAGGCTTCTGCCTCCAGGAAAGATTGGAGAGATGATCCTCCAGACCTGTTTCCTCATCATTATGAAGGGGCTTAGGGGTGCAGGCAGACTGATGGCCCTGAGGCCCGTATTAGTCCATTTTCATCCTGCTAGGAAGAATTGCCTGAGACTAGGTAATTTATAAAGAAAAAGAGGTTTAGTGGATCACAGTTTCACATGACTAGGGAAGCCTCACAATCATGGTGGAAGGCAAAGGGGGAGCAAAGGCACACCTTACATTGTGGCAGGCAAGAGAGCATGTGTAGGGAAACTGCCTTTTATAAAACCGTCAGATCTCATGAGACTTATTCACTATCATGAGAACAGCATGGGAAAAATCCTCCCCCATGATTCAATTACTTCCCACCAGGTCCCTCATTACACGTGGGGATTATGGGAGCTACAATTCAAGATGAGATTTGGGTGGGGACATATCCAAATCATATCAAGGCCCTTTCTGGACTGGGTTAGAAGGCTGGGAGAGGTGTCAGCCTCTGGTGTTCCTCTGTAGAGGAAAGCCAAGGATTCCATCTTCTCCCTAGGATGATGTCCATTACCTGATAACCTATCACGGCGATCTCTGGCTGCAGTCTCTCCTCTGGAGGAGATGGGTAGAAGAAATACTTGAAGTGCTGGGGATCTGGGGGCTGGGTTTCAACAGAGCTGTTGAGAAGGTAACTAGGAACAGGAGCTGTCCATTAGATTTTGGTTGAACCACTATGAAAAACAGTGTGGAGCTTCCTTAAAGAACTAAAAGTAGAATTACACTTTGATCCAACACTCTTACTATGGGTATCTACCCAGAGGAAAAGAAGCCATCATATGAAAAAGATGCTTGCACACATGTTTATAGCAGCAAATTCATAATTGCAAAAACATGGAACCAACCCAAATGTCCATCAATCAACAAGTGGATAAAGAAACTATGATATATATATATACAATGGAATACTACTCAGCCATAAAAAGGAATGAGTTAACAGCATTCGCAGCGACCTGGGTGGGACTGGAGACTATTATTCTAAGTGAAGACACTCAGGAATGGAAAACCAAACATCATATGTTCTCATTCATAAGTGTGAGATAAGGATCTCATCCTCACACTATGAGGATGCAAAGGCATAAGAATGACACAATGGACTTTGGGGACTCAGGGGAAAGGGATGGGAATGGGGATAGGGATAAAAGACTACAAATAAGGTACAGTGTATACTGCATTGGGTGATGGATGCACCAAAATCTCACAAATCACCACTAAAGAACTTACTCGTGTAACCAAAAACTACCTGTTCCCCAATAACCTATGGAAATTTAAAAAAAAAAGACTTTGATTGAGGAATCTGCTCTTGGTAAATTAACTTTCACCTTTCATGTTTGTATTTTTATTTGTTTTTCCATCTTTACTGGTTGTGATAGACTGATTTATTGGCCCTGATTCTTCATTCTTTACTGTGTTCACACCTCTACCCATGTTACTTTGCAGTTCCTCCCACTAGAGGCAGATCTTACTTGTTCCTCAGCTTTGGGCTCACCCTGTCACTTGTTTGGTCAATAGGCTGTTAACAGATATGCAAGCAGGACTTAATATGTGTTTTCATGGTTAGGCTTATTTTTTCAGACCTTTGCCATCATCATAAGAAAAACATGCCAAGCTTGCCCACTGGTCCAAGGAGAATAAGGGATATGTGGATAAGATCTGATCCCAATTTGCAGCTTAGAGCTATTCAGCCAAGCTCAGCCTGTATCAGATGGCCTCCAGTCATTAAACCAATGCATGAGCAAAATGCATGCTTGTTAGGATGTGCCACTGAGATTTTGTGGTTGTTTGTAATGTTGCTATGGCTGACTGATAAATCAGTAAAAGTTCATTTTGATGCACTCCAATGTCCTCTTTGCTGAATTTATAAGTAAAAATATTTCCCAAACCTTGGTTAGGATATCTGCTGGAATCTAGATCCTCCTAAGTCCAGGAGGCCATCTCTAAATCCTGGGGAGGGCTGCAGCAAGTCAAGAAAGAAAGAAAAGAAAAGAGAAGAAAAGAAAAGAAAAGAAAAGAAAGAGGATTTAGGAAATGCTAATCAACCTGGAATAAGAATCTGTTCTTACACTTTGAATAGTTTGTTGTAAAATGAATTCTTCCATTTTATCTTCAGGTTAAAACTGTAGAATGCTCAACTCTGATGAGGTAAACTGAGGCTGCTTGGGAGAGAATTTTTGGATCTGCCTGGAATTTGCGCAATCTGAAATGAAGACCATGGAGGCTCTAGGTGAACCACAAGACTAGAAAGAATGATGCACATTCTCCTGCTTCCAGGAAGGACTTGTATTTTTACACATAGTATTTTTGTTCTGACTATGACAAAAATATATATGTGTTTTGGAAAGTACAGAAAATAATAAAGAAAATAAAAATAATCTACAATCCTACTACCCAAAGATGATTACGATTGGCATTTGAAATTTTCTCAGTTTCAAAAAATGAATTTTATCCTGCCTTTTAAAAAATGCATAGTATTATATCTGAAGAATTCTTTCATGTTGTTGAAGACTGTTTGTAAACATCAGTTTCAATGAATGATACTATTTCAGAGATTGTTTTCCTGTTATTTGTGTTACCAATTCCCTAATGTTAGGAATTTAGTTATTTCCAATTTTTCACAAGGGTAAATAATACTTAAATAAGTATTTTTACACACATTTTTGTTACTTATTTATTTTTAAGACAAGTTCTTATTCTGTCACACAGGCTGGAGTGCAGTGATGCAATCACAGCTCACTGTATCCTTGACCTCCCAGGCTCAAGTGATCCTCCCACCTCAGCCTTCCTAGTAGCTGGGACTACAAGTCTGCACCACCAAGCTTGGCTAACTTTTTACTTTTGTTTTTAGTAAAGATGAGGTCTCACTATGTTGCCCAAGCTGATCTCAAACTCCTGAGCTCAAGCTCCTCCCATCTTGGCCTCCCAACGTGCTGCGATTGGAGGTTTGAGCCACTGCACCTGACCCTGGCCTGTTAGTTTTTATTGTTATCTCAGAATAGATTCCTAAATGTATAAAAGGAACACACACACATATATATATATGTGTTAGTCTGTTCTTATGCTTCTGATAAAAACATACCTGAGACTATGAGACTGGGCAATTTACAAAAGAAAGAGGTTTATTACAGTTTCACGTGGATGGGGAGGCCTCACAATCAGGGCAGAAGGCAAGGAGGAGCAAGTCACATCTTACATGGATGGCAGCAGGTAAAGAGAGAGCTTGTGCAGAGAAACTCCCATTTTTAAAACCATCAGATCTCATGAGACACATTCACCATCACAAGAATAGCATGGGAAAGACCCACCACCATGGTTCAGTCATATCCCGCTGGGTCCCTCTCACAACACATGGGCATTATTGAAGCTACCAGATGAGGTTTGGGTGGGGACCCAGAGCCAAACCATATCATTCTGTCCCTGGCTCCTCCCAAGTCCCATATCTTCACATTTCAAAACCAATCATGCCTTCCCAACAGTCCCCCAAAGTCTCAACTCATTTCAGCTTTAACTCAAAAGTCCACAGTCCAAAGTCTCATCTGAGACAAGGCAAGTCCCTTCTAACTATAAGCCTGTCAAATCAAAAGCAAGTTAGTTTCCTCCATGGGTACAATAGTGGTACAGGCATTGGGTAAATACAGCCATTCCAAATGGGAGAAATCTGCTAAAACAAAAAGGCTACAGGCCCCATGCAAGTCTGAAATCCAGCAGGGAAGTCAAATAAAACTCCAAAATGATCTCTTTTGACTCCATGTCTCACATCCAGGTCACGCTGATGCAAGAGGTGGATTCCCATGGTCTTGGGCAACTCCACCCCTGTGGCTTTGCAGGGTATAGCCCCCATCCCAGCTGCCTTCACAGGCTAGAATTGAGTGTCTGTGGCTTTTCCAGGTGCATGGTGCAAGCTGTCGGTGGATCTACCACTCTGGGGTCCGGAAGACAGTGGCCCTCTTCTCACAACTCCACTAGGCAGCGCCCCCACAGGGACTCCGTGTGGGGGCTCTGACCCCACATTTCCCTTCTGCACTGCCCTAGCAGAGGTTCTCCATGAGCACCCACCCCTGAAGCAAACCTCTGCCTGGATACCCAGGTGTTTCCATACATCTTCTGAAATCTAGGCGGAGGTTCCCAAACCCCAATTCTTGACTTCTGTGCACTTGCAGGCTCAACACCACATGGAAGCTGCCAAGGCTTGGGCCTTGCACCCTCTGAAGACACAGCCTGAGCTCTACATTGGCCACTTTCAGCCACAGCTGGAGTGGCTAGGACCCAGGGAACCAAGTTTCTAGGCTGCACACAGCATGGGGGTCCTGAACCTTGCCCAGGAAATGGAATGCCTTTAACAGCACCCAAGTCACCTCTTGAATGCTTTGCTGCTTAGAAATGTCCTCTGCCAGATACCCTAAACCATCTCTCTCAAGTTTAAAGTTCCACAGATCTCTAGGGTAGAGGCAAAATGTCACCACTCTCTTTGCTAAAACATAACAAGAGTCATCTTTTCACCAGTTCCCAGCAAGTTCCTCATCTCCATCTGAGACCACCTCAGCCTGGACCTTATTGTTCACATCACTATCAGCATTTTTGTCAAAGCCATTCAAGTCTCTAGAAAGTTGCAAACTTTTTCACATTTTTCTGTCTTCTTCTGAGCTCTCCAAACTGTTCCAACTTCTGCCTGTTACCCAGTTCCAAAGTTGCTTCCACATTTTCAGGTATCTTTTCAGCAATGCCGCACTTTACTGGTACCAATTTACTGTATTAGTTCGTTTTCACGCTGCTGATAAAGACATACCTGAGATTGGACAATTTACAAAAGAAAGAGGTTTAATTGGACTTACAGCAAAGATTTTTAAAGTATCCTCAAAGAATACCAAGGAGAACTAAAACGGAAACCCTCGCACAGAGCTGGTAAGAGTGTAAATTGGCACAATTTGCTTCAGAAATTATATCCTGAGTCTTAAGAATATTCATTTTGGCTGAGCACGGTGGCTAACCCCTGTAATCCCAACACTGTGGGAGGCTGAGGCAGGAGTTCGAGACCAGCCAAGGAGTTTGAGACCAGCCTGGGCCATATATCGAGACTCCTTGGTATTCTGGACCATGATTTGAGGCCAAGCCAGTGGACAGGAAAATCCTGAGGTCAACCTGAATTTCCATCCAGGGTGGGAGAAGAACTAGCTCAACAGGATGGTTTAAGGGGAGGTTTGTTTATGATTTTACTCCATGAGGATTGCTCATTCTATGTATCTATTATTTGTAAAGGATCAGCACATAATAATCCATCCACAAAGGCTGTTTACCTTTGTCTCTGCTAAGGGTTGATTTTCCATCTGATCCAAAATAAGCAACCAATGCACTACTATATCAAAAGTAAAAATATCAGCAATCCAGATAAATGTGAGTTTTAATTTTCTTTGCTTTTTATTTTGGCTTCTAAGGTGGAGTCAAAAGCTGTCTATCAACTCCTAGCTGGCGTAAAATAATTTCCATGAATGAATTCAGGGTCCTCTGAGGACCAGGCAGGAAAGAAGGAAGAACCAAGGAGAAAGCAAGGGAGAAGCAAATGAGGAGACAGAACAAGAGCTGAGAAACCAGACACAAAAAGTTGTCTCTGATGTGAAATTAGACAGAAGGTGGAAACTGATGATGGCATTACCCTGTGCAGCATTGATTGTGCTCCAGGTCCTACTCAGGCCTGTCAATTCATTCTCTTCCTGTGACCTCCAAGCCACTTACATGCATTCCAATTATAGCACTTGTTGCTCTCTGAAATTAATTTTTACCTATCATTTATTATTATTATTATTTTTTACCTGTCTCTCCACTAGAACATAAGCCCATGAAAGCAGGGCCTTTGCTGGTCTTGTTCACTGCTGAATCTCTGGAACCCGGAACAATACCCGCATTCCTTTCACCCTCGGTCTGTTTGGTGGTTGTTGTTTTAGCTCCCTCCTCTCGCACTTCATGTCTGAGGCCCAGAGAGCAAGGTGAGAGGGATGGTGAGGTGAGCACAGGAATTCTCTGCACCAGGACAGACACTGTGATGCCTTCCATGAGGTGAGTGGCGCCTGCAGGGAGAAGCCCACAGTGTGGCCAGATGGAGAGGGAGTTTGGGACACCATCACCAGTCATGAGCAGGCTGAGGAGGCTACAGGCCAACCAGCTGAGAGAGCAGACTCTGCATCTAGTGGGTAACAGGATGGGCTGGTGGAGAAATCCATGAAGCTTGAGGGGCCCGCCTTGTCTCCAGTTGTTTTCTGAGGAAAGTAGCCTGAATTGTTCCCATCTCAGTCACAGGCACAGGTGGGGTTTGTTAGTGTCAGTATGATAGCATGTTAGCAGAACCCAGCCTTGCTACCTGAGACCCAGATGGTTCCATTGGGCATCACAATGTGGGTCAAGGCAATGGGCCAGGTGAGGGGGGGGGCTCAGGCAGCAGCGTGGCTTGGCAAGACTGCTGCTCAGAGGTGCCCCATGGTGATGGAAACAAGCCAGTCAATCCTAGCCCTCCCTACATGAAGGGCAGGCTGTGTAAGCTCTGGAACTGTCTGCAGTACCAGGAAGAGACACTCCTGGGCCTCCGTGAAGCCCACTCCATACACCAGTGGAGCAGACAATTTTGCGCCTGCCCACCATGGATTTATCACCTTCTTCTTTGCCAGTACAACCCTGATTTAGTTCTGGTCTCTACCCTTTGCTCAATAGCCAAATGCTTCAGGAAGGCTGGCTTTGGGGGGCAAGTCCCAGTTGGTGTCCAAACTCATCAGAGAGCTCTGATACTGCCTGCCAGTGGTTGCTTTAAGCATGGACATGTGGTATAATTCTGGCCAACAAGCCAGACGTGAGGGGAAGTCTCCTAGTGTGTAGGGGGTGGGAGAGAGGGATAGGTGTTCTGAGAAAGGTTTCCTCACTCTCAACAAGCGACACAAAGATGAAATGGCTCCTTTTCCTGAGTCTTGGCAATGGTACGCCCAGATGTGACACCTGGAATGTTGGCAACCATCTTGTTGCCAACTGAGAGAGAGTGAGATGACCAGAAGGGAGTGATGGGAGAAACAAGGTCCTCTCCATGTCACTGAGTCACCCAGAAACACCAAGCTTGGAGCCTCCTGCCTTTGGGCTTCTTGTGTGTGTAAGCCAGTTGATGTAG
The DNA here is from genome assembly GCF_024542745.1 of Macaca thibetana thibetana. Lineage (NCBI taxonomy): Eukaryota > Metazoa > Chordata > Mammalia > Primates > Cercopithecidae > Macaca > Macaca thibetana. The sequence continues at coordinate 20,170,500 of NC_065594.1, forward strand.
GCTTTTCTTGTAACTTGAGATCACGGAATCACCCAGTACCAGATCTGTGACCTGAGGGACTGCCCCCCATGAGGCCGTCCCGGTTCTCCCTCTTGGTCCTGTGAATTCGTGCCTGAGATCTCTGGATTAGTTCCCTGTTAATTTGCCAACAATTTAATGGTTTAAACCAATGCAAATTTATTCTTTGACCATTCTGGAGGTCAGAAGTTTAAAATCAAGGTGTCGGCAAGGCCACGTTCATTCTGAAGTCTTCTGGAGAATCCTGTTTCTTGTCTATTCCAGCTTCTAGAGTCCCCCACCATTCCTTTGCCCTCTTGTAAGGACCCTTGTGATTGCATTGGGCTCACCTATATCATCTAGGAACATCTTCTTATCTCAAGATCTGTAACACAATCCCATCTGCAAAGTCCCCTCTACCGTGTAAGGCAGTATATTCACAGGTTCTAGGGATTAGGGCCTGGACATCTATGGGAGGGAATTATTCAGCCTAACAGCCTCCCTCACCCAAAGTGATCCATGTATCCCCCTCCTGGTTCCTCAGAGGCTGGTGGTTCCTGTGGCTTCCTCTCCATGGCAGCACTTGCATGGACCCCAGCCTGACAGCCCACCTGGAGTTTCCCACCAATCAACTATGGAGGCTCTGCTTGGGCCTAGTGACTACTCCTCGTGGGAGAGGAGAGCCTGGGGTGAGAGAGAGAGGGAAAGAGAGAGAGAGGGAGAGAGAGAGAGAGAGAGAGATTGTGGATACAGAATGAACTGTAGCTACTTCAAAGTGGAGAGAAATAGTGGCCTTGTGTTTTCTCAGTAGCAGGGAAGCTGAAAAAGAAGTTGTCAGAGGTCTACCAGATGGTTTCAGTGAAGTTCAGCGTGTCCTTATGTACTCACTGCTTTGGGATCCTCCTCAACATCAGAGTCCCTGCAACTCTGACTAGATCTGGGTGCATCTATCAGGGCATATGAGGATCAGAGTTGGACTTGAAAACCGATAGGCCACTGATCTGTTTCTCCTCTATTCTAGACATTGGCGAGATTTGTGCGGGGAGAATTCAGAGTTGCAGGGTCAGCTTTTGGGAGCTTTCCAGCCACTTTTCTCCTTTATACCACACGCTGGGCTTCAGGCTGGGCCAAAGAGGCCCACATATGGATCCTGGGTGCATTCTGCACACCACATCCCAGACTGCATCTCTGTGTGACCTTCCGCCTTCTGACTTTGCATTGGGTGTGAAGTAGGGTCACCTTGACTGTAGAAGGAGGGGTTGGGGGCAGGCTCTAAAGCCCTGCAGCTCTGCAACATTACGGCTTGTGGATGGGACATTGAAGAGAAATTTTTGGAGTCAAAAACAATGAGAACAGAGCATTCTAGGGGCTCTCATCATTACCCCCAACTCCAGAAAGGGATGTGGTGGGGATAGTGGACTGAGTTGGCTTTGGGTGACCATCTCCCACAGTCTGGCCTAGGATGTGTTGTTCTGGCCTCTGAGGCATCAGAGCACCTCATGGTGGCTCCAACTTGTTCCCACCCCATCACCCCTGCCCTCTGTCCCCATGGGTGGGAAGATGTCCTAGCTTTGGAGCAGGCCAGCCCCATCAGGAGAAGCCAATCCATGATGCAAGAGATGACAAACAGAGCAACACAAATCTTGTTTGGAGAATAAGCCACTCCTTAGAGAGCAGAGCTAAGACATCCTTTTGTTGCCTAGATTCTAGTGATGATAACTTCTCACTCTTCCCCTTGATGAGTCCTTAGAGAACTATAAACTTCCAAAGGATGCTTTGTTTAATGGTGGAAAGAGGAAGAACTGAAAGGAGGAAATGGGGGCCTTTGTCCTCTAAAGAGTAAGCAGCGTGGATGATGATGTCAACAGCCAATGTGGACGTGTCACCAGCACTGGCACCAGCAGCCCTGAGTTGGCACAATCTAGCTTCATGTGCATTCTTCTGTCACACTGGGAGACCCTCTTGCCCTCGCTTGGCCTCACTTTTCCTAGGGAGATTACAAAATCTATGTACTTACCTGAAGGAAGTTGTGGTACATCCATGGGGTAAGACGTGGAAGTAGAGGGCTCCTTGGAAAAGATGGTGGATCTGAGAACCCGATGCTTACAGGAGCGGGTGAAGTACAGTCTATTGCTGTGTAGCTCTCGCTGCCTCTGACCTCTAAAGTCAGCATGAGTCTCCTCAGCAGACCACATGTGTAATTAGCATAGGGAGAATTCTGGGAAGGCACGAGGCTTCTCAGACACAGCCATACGTGAAGGAAAAGACCCACAATCTGGAGGCCCAGGGGATGGAGGAGGAGGCTCTTGACGTTGGGTTTGGGCATTTGTCAGGGTCGAGGTTAGAAATCCCTCCTGGGCTTGTCTGCTCAGCGGCTTTGGGTGTCTGTGCCAAGGATGGCTGGGGGGCCCACCGAGGAGTCTCCAGATCTGCGGGGTCTGATTCATCCTGTGTCAGCCCAGGGCGATGACAGATTGGTCTGATTTTGGGCAGAGAATTGCAACCAGTGTTAACAAGAGACAAACCTTTCCTAGATGCTTTGGGGAACTTCTCAGCGTGTGCTCCTCCTAGCTCTTTGTCTCCTTTCCCATACTCAGCAGCAAGGCAGCCCACAGGCTCCAAGCAGTCCCTGGGGACAGGGGATGGTGGTGAGGCGGACATGGTTTTCTACGGAGCCAGGACACAGTGGGGAGCAGGCATGCACCTCCACATGGGGATGTTCCAGTCACTATAGCTAGAGAGGTGGCCAATTTCTTGAGATCTGAAAGGTGTCAGGGCTCAGAGTGTGACCACTGGGAGGCCATTCTGCCCACACTGGCCATTGGCCAGGGCCGCTGGGTACTTGATATAGTCAAGAGAAGCAGCCTTTGGGGGTAAGATGGCATAAAGGAATCCCCTCATTAGCTAAGAAAATGCAGGATCCGTTTATCAGTCAGGGTTCATAGCTGCAAGCAAAGCAACAGTCCCTGGCTGGTGAAGCAGAGACATTTTATAACAAGACAGTGGGTGGTTCACAGTGTCCCTTGAGCCCTGAGGCACGTGGTGTGGAAGTTGCACGGCCGGGTGGAGCACCCTAACTTCTGCCACTGAACCCGTCTGGGAAAGACATATTTGTTTTGCTACAGGGCCCGCTGTCAACACCCCAACCCTGGGCCCTGGCTGGAACAGAGCCCCTGCCCCTCGAAACTGGATGTCCTGCCACCAGCATCATCACTGCCCATCGCCAGAACACAAGCTGTGCAGGGAGACCTGCTGCTTCTTGTAAGGGACAGAGCCAGGCCACTTACCTTGTCTACCTGCCACAGGGGCTGGAGAAACCTGTGTCTGGCACTTTTGATTTCTATAGTGACAGGTGGGTCTCACGGTGGGGGCACAAACATAGAAGGCAATACAAGTTTTTGGTGACTAAACAGATGACAGTTGTCCCCTACAAGGCATTAGGTGATAGGAGCTGACTACAGGGCATCTGACTCTGCTCCTCCTTGGAAATGGCCTTCTTTTTAATGCTAATGTACCAGCCTCACCTCTGCTGAGGGTGGTGGACACTTAAGCTCAGTCATCTGTTCCTGAATATCAGATGTTCTGTGTAAAAACACCAACCAGTAAACAATTCCTGTTATTTGGTTTTATTTTTTCAGCTTTATTGAAGTATAATTGTATAGATTATAGATTCAATATATAAAAATGAATCCATACAATAAAATTCAGGGTTTACAATGTGATGATTTGATGTACATATGCATTGTGAAATGATGGCCACAATCAAATTAGTTAACTCATTCATCACCTTAGTTACTCTGTGTGTGTGTGTGTGTGTGTGTGTATGTGTGTGTGTGTGTGTGTGGTGAAAACATTTAAGGTCTACTCTCAGCCAATTTCAAGTAAAGAATTACAGTATTATTAACTCTATAGTTAATAATACTTGCTGTGTATTGGGATCTAATGTTCCTATTAGTGTAAGTTTCCTGTTATTATAAATGGAAAAGGTTATAAGGCACACATCCACCAATCAACTTCCCAAATGTGATTAGACATGGTGAAACATCTATATATGTAATAAAGTACCACATTAGTATGTAAAATACCAGGCTGGGCAGGGTGGCTCATGCCTATAATTCCAGCACTTTGGGAGGTTGAGGCAGCCAGGTCACTTGAGGTCAGGAGTTCAAGACCAGCCTGGCCAACATGGTGAAACCCCGTCACTACCAAAAATACAAAAATTAGCCAGGCGTGTTGGTGCACGCCTGTAATCCCAGGTACTTGGGAGGCTGAGGCAGGAGAATCGCTTGAACCCAGGAGACAGAGGTTGCAGTGAGCCAAGATCGAGCTACTGTACTCCAGCCTGGGCAATAGAGTGAGACTCTGCCAAAAAAAAAAAAAAAAAAGTAAAATACTTAAAACATAGCTTAAAACACTATAGTTGTTAATGGCTACTCTGTAAGAAGTGATACTGTGATGACTGTAAGTGCCAGCAACTTGGGAAACCCTCATCCCCTTTGCTGAGGTTCACCATGTTTTACACAACCCTCTATGTGCAATGCTGGTGTTCTGTTAAGTGTAATTGCAATGTTTCTCAAGACTTTACAGATACATTGTTTTGTTTAAAATGTAGTGTGTTGTGTCTTAGGGATATAAATGTACATTTACCTTAGATAAATTTCAGCCAGAAAACGGTATTGAGAGAGATACGTATGTTCCCTGAAGCTTGGATATCGAAAACCAAGTGGCATCCTGCAATGGGGATGTTAATCAGGAAGACGTTTTGTGGGGAAGGTCTTGATTTGAAGAGTATCTCCCAAATGCCAGGCACTTTCCACATATTAGCACTAACGCCCAGAGTAACCTTAACGCCCCTTTACAGGTGGAAATACCAGGGCTTTCTCAGGGCCCCACTGGAGTTGGGACTCACACCCAGGTTTGTTTGGCTTCATAATCTGCCCAAGATAAATCCTGTTTCTTGTTTTCTGAGCATAGCTGAACAAAGCTGAAGTATTCAAGAGAAACTTTACCAAAGTAAGAGAAATTGAAAAAATAGAAGATAATAAAATTATTCAAGAATATGAAACATAGGTTTTTTGTTTAACCTCAAATTTCTATTGCTTACCCATCCCACATAGCACATTGTGTTCCATAATCTGTCTAGGATGGTGGGATGAAAGGATGTGAGCACTGAAAGCAAACACATGTGGGTGTGAAACCTAAAGCTATCAGTGATTAGCTGTGTGTCCACTTTACCCTTCCCGACTTCAGGCTTCTCAGCTTTCAGACAGGGATGATAACATTTTCATCAGAAGATTGTGGTGAGGGCTTTTTTTCTTTTTTCTTTCAGGGTAATTGTGTTGGTGGCATATTGGATATTTCTAACATGTACAAAGTTATGTATTTTGATTTACTTTTATTTCTTTCTATGTATATGTACTTCTCTTCAAATGCCAAGAGCTTTCTCTTGCTATCATTGTTCCTTTTGAAACAATTCAATTTTCAAGTCCACTGTTGATTGTTATGTTAAAGATTGAGTCACTGACAGATATTCAAGATTTAAGTCTGAAACAGTCAAATTGAACTCTCAAAAAAAAAAAAAAAAGAAAACTGCATATCGGAAATCATTACTGTGGAAATGAACTTTATTTGCCATTATGAATAATGTCCAATATAAGAATATGCTTCTGGAATTCAGTAGTGCTTTTAAGTACCAATGACACTTATTTTTAAAAAATGTAATGGCATGTTATTGCTTTGAAATGCTTGCTTAGGGCTTTTTTCATGTTGCCTTAAAATGCGCTGGTGAATTCTCCATTTTTGACATCCATTTCACAGGTAAAAGACAAAAAAATCTAGATTGGCCTTGATATTGGGATGAGAAAAAGTAAGTAGCATTAAGAAAATAAAACAATCTTCATTTTAGAGATGAACCCATTAAAACAATTTAGGAAATGAGGGGCAAAAGGGAAGAAATAATATTGCCAAAGAACATGAGCATAAAAATGAATGCATTTCAATGTTTAAGAAGGCTTGAGGTCACTTTTTTATTTAACCGAAAACAAAAGATTGTGGTGAGGATTAAATGACAATCGTGGACATAAAGTCATGTAGTGGTTCAAGATGGTAGACTGAGGACACTTGTTTACTTCTCCTTCCACCCAGGATGCCACAGAAATTACAGAAAAGCTGGTAAAAAATAATAAGGCACTCGTTCTCTCTCCTGCGGCCCTGTGAAGAGATGCCTTCCGCCATGATTGTAAGTTTCCTGAGGTCTGCCCAGCCATGCGGAACTGTGAGTCAATTAAACGTCTTTTCTTTATAAATTAAATAATAGTAACAGTAAATCTGTAACTTACCAGGCATGGTGGCACATGTCTGTGATCCCAGCTACTCAGGAAGCTAGGGTGGGAGGACTGCTTGAGCCTAGAAATTTGAGACAAATCTGGGCAACAGAGCAAGACCTTGTTTTATTTAAAAAAAAAAAAAAAAGTCATAACTGCTGGAAGAACATCAGACCCAAAAATTGAGGAAGTTATTGGAGGATGGATTGAGGATGGTGCTGGAGTCGTGTAGAAAGTGGACTCTGTTTCTCATTTCCTTTCATCGCCATATTTCTTGTGAGTATTCAGATTCAGACTTCATTGCCCTGTGTTGACTCTGGGAACCACTACAATCTGGCTTCTTCTACCATGATTCCATTGAAACAGTTCTTATGAAAGTGTCTCATGACCTCCCCCTTGCTAAGTCCAGCATCTGGCGGTCATATCACTATCAGTATCTTAGGCAACCCGTTAGCAATATTTGTGACAGTTTTCCACTTCTTGAAACCTTGTCTTTTCTTCATTTCCATGACACCTCAGCCCTCTGGTTTCCTTCTACCTCAGTGGTGGCTCCTGCTCTGTCTTCCTGGCTAGCTTTGCTCTCTCTGGCTGATCTCTGAACATCCCTGCTCCCTGGTCCTGGCCCCTTTTTAGTCATCTTCAATATTCTTGATGAGCTCCTCCATTCTCACAGCTTTCAACACTGTGTCTCAATGGCTCCTGCATTTCTGTCTCTAGTCTAGTTCTCTCCTTGGAGCTCCAGACTTGTATACTCAATTGCATTAAAAACAAAACAAAAACGAATGTTTTTAGCTGGATGTAGTGGCCCACGTCTGTGGTTCCAGCTACTCAGGAGGCCAAAGCAGGAGGACTGATTAAGCCCAGGAGTTCAAGAGCAGCCTGGGCAATATAGTAAAAACTGTCTCAAAAAACAAAACCAAAAAAACCCTTTTTTAAAATAATTTTTTTTTCAAACTTATACAAAGCCTACAAAAATAAAAATAGCACGGAAAACACTTGCAAATGCTTTACCCAGATTTACCCAAAATTAACATTCATTCCATTTGCTTTATTTTTTTCTCCCTCTCTGTGTGTTCCTCTGTGTGTACGTATATGTATAACACAGACATACATAATATGTAATGTTATGCGTTTGTGTCTGTGTGTGTGAGTGTGTATATTTTTTTTCCTGGAACCATTTGAAGGCATGGCCCTTTACTTCTAAACACTTCAGTTGTCTTAGGGATAAAAGGTTTTCTCTTACCTAACCATAGTGCAGTTATCAACTTCAGAAAATTTAACATTGCTACTGTGCTTTATCTTTTTTTTGGTTGAACTTTTACTTTTTTTAATTTTAAATTGTTATAATTTAGGTGTTTGGGGGAACAGGTGGTATTTGGTTGCATGGATGCAGTCTTCAGCGGTGATTTCTGAGCCATGCTTTATCTTGTCTACCATTCACATTGCAATTTTTGTCAGTTAACCCTAAAACATCCCTTATGGCTTATTTAAAAACCTGTAGTACAGGATCTAGACTACAGTCAGATATTGCATTTAATTGCGATGTTTCTTTGGCCTCTAATCTGGAGCGCTTCCAACAGCTTTTCTTTTTTCTTTTATGACACTGACATTTTTTTTTAAAAACTGAGCACAATTTTATTGAATCCTTATAGTCCCTGCCCCCACCCCATGAGGTCAGAACTATTATTATTCTTATTTCACATGCAGGGAAACTGAAACATACAGAGGGTAAGAAACTTGCCCGACGTCACAATTAGTAAAGGTCAGAGCTAGGATTCAAACCTGCCCATCGTGGGGCCCTGAACCCCCACAATAGTGTTTCTTACTTCCCTACTCCTTCTTGTAGACCAAAGCACCTGATGGTTTTGTAGGATTTTCCAAGGTACTTTCTTTACCTACTCTATCATCACTGCTGAGAGATTTTCAAATGTAAGATGCAATCGACCACCCAAAGAATGTGTGAGCCTGTGGCATAGAGCTGGGTCCTTTGTCTTACGGCTGCAATCTCAGGAATTTCTTAGATAATGTGTCTTTTATGTGTTGTGATGATGAAAGGCTCTAGTAGAACTCCCTGTTTACATAAAATGTGACATTTATAAGTTTCCAAGAAAACGCCCTGCCTGTCTGGCAGAATGGAGCTACCAGAAGACTCAGAATCAGGCAGGGATGCTTCTCATGTGCACGTTATCCACACCCCATGGGATAGAGCCCTCTTGCTAACGGTTGGTGGAATACAGGAAAGGCTTGTTCTGGAAGACCCTCCTATCTCAAACCCATACAGACACACTCAACCCTGCTCAGGCTGGAGCATGGGATGCTCTTGTTGCAGCTTCAGGGGGAGACTCAATTTCCTTTGGAGAGGATGTCTAAATCCTTAGAATGCAGTGACCCAGTGCTGTAAACAACATCAAATGTGAAAGAGCAAACTGGGAAAACACTTGCCATATAACTGATGGAGGATGAGTATTATTCCAATATTTATTCCTCTGGCAACGGAGTGTGAGAGGGGCTCATCTCACTACACCCTCGTATTACTGGAACTATGAGAGATTAAAAAAAAGTGACATCCTGCTTTTTTTTCTTCGAGATGGAGTCTCGCTCTGTCGCCCAGCCTGGAGTGCAGTGGCGTGATCTCGGCTCACTGCAACCTCCGCCTCCTGGGTTCAAGCAATTCTCCTGCCTCAGCCTCCCGAGTAGCTGGGATTACCACCACACCAGGCTAATTTTTTTCTTTTTAGTAGATACGGGTTTCACTATAGGCCAGGCTGGTTTCGAACTCCTGACCTCGTGATCCGCCTGCCTCGCCCTCCCCAAGTGCTAGGATTACAGGTGTGAGCCACTGCGCCCGACCAATATCCCACTTTTAAGTGGCATTGGTTGAGTGCCTGAGGAGAAAACATTTTTCCTTGTGATTGTTCCATTTTGTCTTGTTTTTTGTTTGTTTGTTTCACAGTCTGGCTATGAGGAAATGATTGTTCCTTTATGAATCATGAAAATTCTGTCATCTATGAATTTTCTGTCCATGTCCTTTGTCATACACATATTGAGAAATCAATGGATTTTGCTGTTGTTGGTCACTTGGCATGAGTGCATTCAATACAAGTACACTTGGCCTGTCATATATGGAAAATAATTTTCCTAACTTGCTTGAGTTAAAATTTGGTTGTTGCTGTATTTTGTCTTGCAGAAACCTCCAGTTCTTAAGTGATCATCAAACCTGTTGATATTTCCTTTTAAACATATTTCCCCTATTCCTTTTGTAGGGCCATTCCAGAGGAAAGAGCTTCTTGCAGCAGACTCTTTCTGAAAATGACTGACTTCTCTGCAAGTCAGGCAACAATAATGACATAGTTCCTAACAGTGTCAATGCACTTCATCTGATTTGATGAAATCTGGGGGCAAGGACACAGTGGCATACCAAGGGTAGGTGGTGGGAACAGCCTACCCTGCGCGCAGGCAATAAAGGAGTGCCTTGTGTGTAGTGTTGTTAAAAACAGTAATCAAACTGACCACACGGTGCTCAGCTTTTTATTATCACTATATGCTGGTTATTCTAAGCAGTGTCTGTGATGAAGTACTTACTCTTTCCCCCCAAACCATTTATTAGTCTAAGTCCTAAATAGTTGCTGCTATTAGTGTTGTCTTTTAGTGATAAATGTCCAGGCTTAAAGAGTGCACATTTTATTACTTATGTTTTAATAAACACTGCCTTCTACATGGAAGTTAATTTGGAACACCTCTAATTACACAGGACATAAGCAGAGTCAGTTGCAGGCTGGTTCCAAGAGTCCGTTTGCAAGGGTGACAATTCAGAATTGTTGGTGCTCACTTCTGGGGCAGTTAGTTTCTCCTACTCTGGATCTATGCCGTATTCCCGTGTTGAATGAGTAGAGTGGAAGTGAACGAGGCTAGCACGGTGAACTGGCTTCGCTTCAGTTCTGTCTGTCTGGGTGCGAGCCAGTCTCTAAAGCTTTGGAGTTCACTCTTTTGGAATTGTTTCTTCGTGTATGCCCCCACTTAAAAAACACACATACACACACATTAAGGTAATGATTAATCCATGACTTTTTAATTTTTGTACTGTAATATTTATTTTGCTTTTATTAAAAAGTTTTGGCCGGGCGCGGTGGCTCAAGCCTGTAATCCCAGCACTTTGGGAGGCCGAGGCGGGCGGATCACAAGGTCAGGAGATCGAGACCACAGTGAAACCCCGTCTCTACTAAAAATACAAAAAATTAGCCGGGCGCGGTGGCGGGCGCCTGTAGTCCCAGCTACTCAGGAGGCTGAGGCAGGAGAATGGAGGGAACCCGGGAGGCGGAGCTTGCAGTGAGCCGAGATCGCGCCACTGCACTCCAGCCTGGGCGACAGAGCGAGACTCCGTCTCAAAAAAAAAAAAAAAAAAAAAAAAGTTTTTACTGGCAAAACTATATATACAAAGTTCAATCGTGCCACTATTTTCTCTGGCCATTAGTATTCACTTCATTTCATTTCATTATGACCGAAGATGATTTCATTGTATGTGGGGATATTGAGGGTGATCTGCTGGAAAGTAATACAACAGTTGTGCCACAGTAGGTGTGTTTCCCAGTCTTCACCATAGGGCCTTGTCACCTGCAAGCTGGAAGAGCAGGTGGCAGGTATGGTTGTGAAGAAGGGGTGGCCAGCAGGACTGGCTTGTTTCTCATCATTCAAATTCCATTCAATGCAGGTCAACTCTCCTGGGGTTGTCCTGAGCAGTGCCTCCAGATACATGTGGACGGTGCCTGCCTGGCCTTGGGGGACAACCCACTGAATACACAAGAGTGTCTTCTGCAAGCAGCCCTGCTGTCCCTCCTTGCAGGACGTGTTCTTTCCTGCTGCTGGTAGGCAGGTGGGGCTGGCTCCCCTCCCCCGGTCCACAGGCGAGATGTGTCACTGTGGTCTGTCTCCATGGTGGCCGGTGACTGGCTGGGAAAGTGCTTCCTCCAGCTGCTCTCGGCCTGGCAGATGCAAGAGATGTGGTGCCCCTTGAGCCTCGTGATGTTGCTATCTTCGCTACAGTCTCTGAGGACACGCTGGGCCACAGGCAAAGCGAGAGCAATCGTCTTTTTCTGCCCCACAAAATTGCTGACATGGTTTTGACACTGTCTGGAGTCATAACGTCAGGCTCACTCCACGTAAGCACCTCAACTTGAAGAGCAAGTGGGAAGGAAGGCATCAGGTCATGTGCCTGTGTTTAGTGTTGGTTCAGTTCTGAGTTCTGCCAGTGATTTTGAGAGGTGAAGCCAGTTGGACTTCCTGGGTCCAGTGGGGACTTGGAGAACTTTTCTGTCTAGCTGGAATTGTAAATGCACCAGTCAGCACTCTGTAAAAATGCACCAATCAGTGCTTTGTGTCTAGCTAACGGATTGTACATATACCAATCAGCACTCTGTAAAAATGCACCAATCAGTGCTCTGTGTCTAGCTAGAGGATTGTAAATGCACCAGTCAGCATTCTGTAAAAATAGACCAATCAGCACTCTGTAAAATGGACCCATTAGCACTCTGTAAAATGGACCAATCAGCAGGACATGGGAGAGCCCAAATAAGGGAATAAAAGCTGGCCACGTGAGCCAGCAGCAGCAACCTGGTCTGGTCCTCTTTCCGGGTGTGGAAGCTTAGTTCTTTGACTCTTCATAATAAATCTTGCTGCTGCTTACTGTTTGGGTGTGCACTACCTTTATGAGCTGTAACACTCACCGCAAGGGTCCATGGCTTCATTCTTGAAGTCAGTGAGACCAAGAACCCACCAGAAGGAACCAACTCCAGACACAATTTCAGGAGGGTTGGCCTGAGATTGTTATTGCTGCCACAGCTCCATGCCACCTGGAGGAGCTTCAGGAGCTATCCAGTTCCAGAATGAGACCGCTTTTTTTTGGAACTGATGACAAAGATGCTTGGAGTCAAGGGGACTGATTTTGTTTTTTAGAGATGGTATCTTGCTATATTGCCCAGACTGGAGTGCAGTGGTTATTCACAGGCACAAACATAGTGCACTACAGCCTGGAACTCCTGGGCTCAAACAATCCTCCTGCCTTATCCTCTTGAGTAGCTGGGATTCCAGGCATACACCATCGCACACGGCTTATTATATTTTGACATCTTTGAAAACCCTTTCTGGCTGAGGGAGACCACTGGCTCTCTGGAGCTAGCAAATCCTTAGAGACAGCAAGGGGGCATACCTTTGATATGCAAACTACCCAACCCAGGGCATAACTCATCCATCTGGCCCGCACACCCCAGGAGGGTACGTTCCTCTGCCTAATCATCCCAGGGCCAGATGCCAGGCAGCTGGAGACCACCCCGACAGCCCGAAGCCCTTCAAAATTATCTACACTAGCCCATCTTAAGCTGCTCACCCCGCCCTGGCTTTCCCAAGGAGACTCCAACAAAGGCCATGGCCCGAGCTCTCCCTGCGCCCCTGCCTTCTGCCTCCTGACCAACACTGGCGCTTCCCCTGTGGTCCTGCTTGGTACATGATGAGCCCCTTTCTGGAGCCTGTGAGTATAATGGACTTCATTCTCCTGCGCCTCTCTTGCATCTCCTCTTATGGCCCTACCTGACCTGACCATTGGCTGAAAGGACACAGAGCAGGGAGGCTGAAAACCTCTTCGCTGTTTGCCCTGGGCTCATACCTGTTCCCCTTGGGTGTCCCTTTCTCTTTCTCCAGCTCCAGGTTGATGAGTGACCCATTCATGATTCATGTCCTGTTCTGGGCAACTTGTTCCCCCTTCCTGGGAAGGTGATGGTGGTTATGTCACCGTAGTGGAGACGTGGCAGCAAACAGATTCTCACAAATATGAATCATTCTTGGCATAACTTTGACGTCACATAATACTACTACTACTACTAATAAAAAGTCCCCTTTCCCACCAGAGGTGAGATATAAAAAATAAAACTTGAGTGAGGATGGAAGAACCCATCATGCCACGGTATAGTTTTTGCTTAAGCAAAGGTCTGTTGAATGAAGACTTGTTTGCCTCTTGGCTCTTAACTGGGTCTCAGACTATGCATGTATGCATGAGAGACAGAGAAAGAGAACTAAACACACACACACACACACACACACACACACACACACACACCTGTCCACACAGATGGCATCACCATTAGAGTCAGGCAATAGGACCCTTTCTTGGGTCCCCTTTTTGAGAAAGCTGCTCTGTCTCTTCTTTGTGCCCTAAACCACAGGATGAGGAAGCTGAAGGGCCAAGGAGGTGCGCTCATGGGAAACCATGCTTGCCCGGCTAGGCCACATTCTGGGCACCGGGATCCTGAAACACTGTGTCCGGTGGGCCCTGAGCCAGCTTCCAGAGCTCGCATGGGCCTCTCTCCTGGCTCTGGTTTCCCAGGACAGTCCTGAAGGGGACTCCTCATTGTTGGTGTGTGCACCCTAGATCCAGTGGGGCCAAGGGCAGCTGCTGGGGCAGAGCGGGATGGGAGAGGAACATGTAAGAGAAGAAGCGGGCTGGCAAGGTGAGGAGGGCTGAAGGCTCATACCTGTGTCTGCTAACCTCCCCTGGGCCACACGAACTGGTATGCCAGGGATACAGGGCAGTGTGCCCCTGCCTGCCTCGCCACATGACTTTCTTAGAGCAGTTGTTCAACAGGAGCCCTGATTCTGAGGATATTTTCCCACTAGACTCTCTCATTATTGAGCACTTTCCTGCCTAGGGGACCTTCCTCCCAACACTTGGATTCCAGTGTGGTTTGTGGGGATGATTCACGTGGGGCCTAATAATGGAGGAAGCCGTGGTTTACGGTTTGGTTTTGTCTGTCAAGTAAAGGTGGAGATAGTGACACACAGGAAAAAGTTCTCACCAAAGTCTCCAAAGGACACCGGGCCAAGGCCCCTCTCTGCATCTCATCTTTGCACGGAGGAGGGGGCGGCCACGCAAGCCATGGGGACCACGCAGTGCCTCGCGCTCTGCCCAGGTGAGTGTCAGGAGGGCTGGGGATCAGCGGCTGCAGCAGCAACCCCCGTGCCCCCTTTCTGTCCCATCACACTTCCATCTTTTTTCAGCTGTTGACCATGATTGATGTGTCAGACTATGTTTTTTTGGTTGTGCCCCTGGATGGCTGGTTTTTTGAGATGTGGGGTCAGTCTCTTAATCTCACTTGTCTAACAAGAAGATCCAAACAACGACCTTCTCCTTCTGGGTTCAAATGGGACGTCTGTTCAACACACACTGTGCCCCTCCAACACGCAGTTACCCTCCCACATGGGGAGCTCTAGCCCGAATCACTGGCCCTGCTTCCTCTGACCACACGCTCCCTGACTGCCTGTGTTCCCTGCCTCTGTTCACCGGGCCCCGCACTCCCTGCCTCTGTTCACCGGGCCCCGCACTCCCTGCCTCACACTCCCTGCCTCTGTTCACCGGGCCCCGCACTCCCTGCCTCTGTTCACCGGGCCCCGCACTCCCTGCCTCACACTCCCTGCCTCTGTTCACCGGGCCCCGCACTCCCTGCCTCTGTTCACCGGGCCCCGCACTCCCTGCCTCTGTTCACCAGGCCGCGCACTCCCTGCCTCTGTTCACTGGGCCCCGCACTCCCTGCCTCTGTTCACCAGGCCGCGCACTCCCTGCCTCTGTTCACCAGGCCCCGCACTCCCTGCCTCACACTCCCTGCCTCTGTTCACCGGGCCCCGCACTCCTTGCCTCTGTTCACCAGGCTGCACACTCCAGGCTGGAGACCTTGGCTCCGCCCTCGGCTCCCTGCACCATTGAGCCAGTGGCATCAAGTAGCTTCATCAACTTTATTGGTGGAGAATCCAAGGAAAGGCTGTTTCACTCCCAGGCCAAGCTCTTTCCTCCTCTCCTCTTACGCCAAGGCCTGGGGCACTAGCTGGTCACACATGGGTGATGCTGCCTAAGTCACTTCTTGAAGCACTGGGTTAGACTGGTCCTTCCTGGCTACCTGGACCTTAGGACTCTTCCCCAGCAGGATGGGGTTAGAGGGCCCAGCGTGCCCGAGGCATTGGGAGGGCAGGAACCAGTTAGCGGTGCTTGCCTGTCCCTAAGGCCTGGCTTACACTTGGAGAGGACCAGCCTTTGACCCTGCACAGCAGGCCTGGGCTCTGCAAACAGCCCTGACCCCTAGAGGGATGTTCAGTGTGTATCTCCCCCAAACTCCCACGGGCCTCAGAAAACTGAGGGCTGCCTCTGGGGGAGCAGCCTTTGGGCATTCCTGGGGCTGTCGTCTCTGCTCTGTCGCTTACCAGCCATGTGGCCGTGGCTGGGTGACTCACCTCTGTCTGTAAAGCAGGGATGGAATGAGTCCTTTGAATCAGCACTCATTGGGGAAGATCCAATGAGTTTCTATATGCCCAGCGCATCACAAGGTAATTAGTGGTTAGTACTGTTGTTGCTGCCGTTCATCCATCCCTCTTGTAATTGTTAGTTTGCTTTCTGTCTTCACCAGAAGCTCTCTCTATATCTGTGCCATCCACTTCTCTGACCCCAGAGCCCAGCGTCAATACATGTGCCTGGATAGATGGTTGAATGAATGAATGAATGAATGAATGAATTTATTGTAATGGAGATTAAATGAGACCCCATGAAAGCTCCAGGAAGAGAATGACTCTTTATCTGGAGAAGGCAAGCGGACAGGCCACAGGCAGCCCGCACCGGGGCAGGCCCAGGGATATGCATGAGGCCCGGGTTGCATCATCACAGCACAGTGGGAGAGCCCAGTGCAGCTGGGGTGAAGGTGTCCGTGTGGGTCACATTTGCTGGTGGCTCTTTACTTCTGACTTCTGTGTGCACTCACCCTCCCAGCCCCTTGGCCTCCCTCGGGGAGCTGCCCTCCTGGACCCGAGCAGTGGGTGACAGCCGCACCCGTCCACAGGGAAAATGCTGTCTATTTTCCGTCAATGTGAACTCTCACATTTACATTTTTGCCAAGCTGGAAATAACAATAACTTAAACATGCCTCCGTGGCCCTGTCCTCTGTGAAGGGAGAGGAGAAGAAAGTGCCGCCCACTCCAGGAAACAAAGTGCCTTCTGTTAGCAGACACGGGCTTCTGGTTAAGTCCCCAGGGCCCCCACGGCTCAGTGGAATGAGCTGGGCTCGGCCTGCTGGGTGTACTGGGCTGTCTGTGCAGCCCCTCCCGAGGCCAGCCGTGTTTACCACCGTGGGAGAGGGGACACTCCCAGCCCAGCTGGGCACCCGCAAGGCGCTGACTGGCCAGCCCTGTGGGAACCCAGGGGCCTGAATGGCTCCCCTGTGCAGAACTGTCAGTGCTTTCCAACCCTCTGCCCTGTGCACCGTGGTCAAGGGCACGTCATGTCCCCAAGCACGGAGTGTGCCCAGGGTCCCATTCTTCACAACAGCCTTCCTTTCTCTGCCTGCTCAGCAAGCAGAAAAGGTTAACGTTTCCATCTTCTGTCCTAAGGAGACGCCTGCTGGGACTTGGTCTCGGCCATGAGTCTTTTCTTCCTCCTTCCTGGGAGGGGTTGGAGCTCAGCCTCAAAGCAGAGTGGCTGACAACGTGGGAGAGGCTTGGATGTGTCGCTGCAGAGGAACATTCTTGCCACCCCCACCCTAAAGAGGCTGCGGGGACAGGCAGCCCAGCCCTCCTGGCCTATTTTCGGGCTGGAGAGAGGTTCGGTCTAAGGCACAGTTTTGGGAGGCAGATCAGCCGCTCCGTTCCGGCCTCCCACTCCCGTGGAGCTCTCTGCTGCTTCTTCCAAGGGGCTACAGATACCCATTCCTTGCTCTATTTCTTCACCAGCCCCGCCTGTTCTCAGTCCATTACCTCATGGCCCTGCTCTCTGCTTACTAAAGTGACAATTCATCTATAAGGAAGCCCTTGCACTGTATCTGGGGATTCGCGGGGCTGCACCCTCAGCAGGCACTGTGGCCACATGGCATTGGCCTGAGACCTGAGCTCCTGGAGCCTCAACCCTGAGGCCCATGGTGAGCATCTCTGTAACTGCTCAGCCAGCCTGCCTTGGCCTGGTGATCATTAACCTGGGACCTTTCCCCCAGCACCAGTATCTGTGAGCTCAAGGAAGACATCTGGACTTCCTGAGAGCAGGGCAGGGCCAAACCATCTACTGAAATCATCAGCGAAAGCGAGGACTGATTGCTCCAGAAACTTCTAAATTTTTAGCTAGATGTAAATCATCCCACAGATATTATAGCTTTTGCTGCAATGTGGACATTGTGAAGGTGTTTTGCCTCTTTTAGGGGTGCAATAAAAAAGGAAAAATAATAGAATGAGAAAAAAAATCCAAACAATGGATACAAATCTTTGGTCGAGTCCTGTAAAACTACGACCTGAGTTCTCAGAAAGAGTCTATGGGAAACATATCACAGTAGGTCGACTTATTTCTGTCTCCAACCATAGCGACCATCTTCTGTAAAAAAAAAAAAAAATTTGAAAAACAAAAAAAGTTAGTCTTATTACTCAATATACCACAATTACTTGCTTAGTTTTTATTTTGTTGAGCTGCTTCTGGTTTAAGTATAATATATGTATTGGAGTCTTAATAGCCATTGTGATCACAAAACTGCTGGCGAGTTTTATCAAAACCCTTAAGACAGGCAAACATGAGGCTCTTAAAGAGAAAATCCTCAGTCGCCCCCTCATTTCCAATTTATCTAGTAAACATCTCTTTCAGAGGGAACTGAAGACAAATAGAAATAAATGAAGATACAAATGAATTCAATACTCACTGTTGTATAGATCAGCGGCTGTCAACCAAAGGGTAGCTTTGCCTCCCAGGGCACATTTGGCAACGTCTGCAGACATTTTTGGTTGTCACAGCTTGGAGAAGAAAGGCTGCTGCTAGCATCCGGGGGTACAGACTAGGGAGTCTACAGTGCTCAGAATGGCCCCCCACAACAAAGAAGGGTCTGGCTTGAAATTCCATAGTGTCAAGGTTAGAAATGTTGGTATAGAAACTATGGGAGACACAAAACAGCATAAAGGCATAATTACTGCGTTTTAGGAATCTGCAAGCTAACTTGTTTTCAAAATTTTACTTAATGAAAACAGCCTTTAATTTCTTGTATTTATTTCCCCTGCTCTGGACCCTGTTTCACATGTATGGGAAAGCCAGGAGTCCTGCCATGCTTCTGAGTGAGGCATTCTGGGTAGCGCCGAGGAGGGCAGCACAGGGATGCTGGTGCGGGGTCTACGGGCAGATGGCCCTTGCTGGGCCTGGCTGTTCACTGGAATCTGCACTATTCTCGGGGTGACAGTGAACAACTAAGCCATTTTTACCTTCAGGGAGTCTGCAGCTCTGAGGCCACCCAAGGACACTAAAACCAGGCCAGGCAGCTCTGGTGGGGAAGGTGACGAGATGGGGTGTCGGTGCACAGGGCAGCACCATGGCTGCATCCAAGTCTAGTCGGCTTTCGGAATCTCGTCCTGCGTGTGTGTCTGTGATTCTCTCACTCTCCTCTGGCTTCTGGCCCTACCATGTTCTATGGAGTCCCCCAAACCTGGGAGCTGATGCCTCAGGGCCAGCCCTACGGTCTCATTTCTGGCACATTCCACAGTGGGCCTTACCTGGGAGGCATTTGGGGCAGGGCCCGGCCCAGATGAGATTCTCAGAAAGTGTGGACGATGGTACTGTAGTTGAAGAGGGGAGTCCTCGCTTCTAGAGCTGCACGCCTCAATATTTACAACGAAATGATGTGATAGCCAGGATTTGCCTCAGAGTAACCTGGAGTGCAGAGACAGAGGCTAGGCGATGGGAAATGAGAATGCCATGAGCCCTGGGGACGGCCCATGGGAGTCTAATCTGCATCTCTCTCTGCTTTCGTGTACATTTGAAATTGTTCCTAAAAATATCTATAAACCATACTTGTCCCTCCAAGGCCAAAGCTTAGAGTAGGGGCCAAAGTGAGTGAAGGGGCCTTGGCTCTCTTTTAGAGAGAGTTACTTGGTTCAGAATGAGAGTTTTTAGTATCTCCCTGTTGATCTGGAAGACTGGGGCTCCTGTCAGGGAGTGCCAGTGGTTAGGGGAGTCTGGAGGCTGGCTGGGTTCGTCAGGATGTGCTGGTGAGGATGCGGCTCGGGCCACCCCGTCAGAGCTGCCCTGAAGCAGGAGGCCTTGCAGGGATTTGAGGAGGCTGAGTCCGCACTCAAGAGGCTGCAAGAACCAAGCTGCCCTGATGCTGGGAGTGGGCCCCAGGCCGACAGCGTGAGCACAAGCCAGGCCTGAAGGGCACTGAGTGGCCAGAACAGACGGCACTTCCGAGGGGCTGAATCAGAATCGGTCCCAGGAGAGGGAAGAGGATGAAAACAAATCAGAAGCGCCTGTTTGTGTTTTAAGCCTGCCCACAAGAACCAGGAGATGGGCTCCTGGGATTTCACAATTCGAGGTCCATCTGGTGCCTCCTGCATCCTCTACACTTGAATATTGTGTGACACATAAAAGTCGGAGGTGACCTGAAGACACGTGCACCACAAGGGATGCTGTGGAGATGCCCTACAGGGACCCTGATGCAGGGGAATTTCTGATTTCTGGGGCCCGGCTCCTAGATGAAGGCAACAGAAAGTTACCTAAAGACAGCAATGGAGAGGTCTCTACTGATCCACTGCTGTGTAATAAACCACCCCGAACTTAATGGCTTGGAACAGCAAGCGCTTATTCCCTGCCATGGTTCCTCAGGTTGACTAGGCTCAGTTGGGCGATTGTTGGCTGGTCTCACCTGGGGTCTCTTGGGAGGTTGCAGGCAGAAGGTGCCTGGGCTGGAGTCCCCTGGACGCTCTCCCAGGGGCCCAGAACAGCTGCCTCTCCACGTCGTCTCAAGGCCTTGGCTCCCTATGTGGCCTCTCTATGAGGTGTCTCCATGCAGCCTTTCTGGTGAAGGGAGCTGGGGACTTCTCACATGGAGGCTCAGGGCTCCTCAAAGTGCGGAAGCAGAAGCCTTCTTAACACTTAGCCAGAAGCTGGCCCAGCGTCACTTCTTCCTCCTTCCTTTGGTTAAGCTGTTGTGGCCAGCTCAGGTCCATGGGAGGGAAGGAAATTCCACCTCTTGATGGGAGAATGACAAGGAATTGTGGCCATCATTAATCCACCATAGGGACCCAGTCTGGAGCCTGCACAGAAGTGGGGAAGCTGTGGCCGTGTTAGGTGGTGCCGTCTTGTCGACGTGGGAGATGCCAGAACCGCCATCCCTGGCTCCTTCCCTGTGTCCTCGCTGACTTGGACAGGCAATGAGTAATTGTCATATCTTCAGATGCCTCTTGGCCTCATGTCATCAGCTATGAAGTGGCATCACAGTGGTCTCTCTCTGGGGCCAGCCCTGGGTCCACCTGCCAAATACCTCCCTGTGCACAGTTCTTGAAAGTCATTTATTCACTTGACCAGACACTAAAGCCAGACCCATCCCCAGCCACTGAGGCCACCTCCATAAGGTCAGGCTGTGGCCATGTGCCGGTGGTTTCACTCTCTTCCTTCCGGGCTCACAGGAAGGAAGGAGGTCTTTGCAGGGGCAAATGGAACACCGCCTCATGTCTTCTGCACCTGCTTGCATCCTCTAGCTCCTCCTCCCGGCAAACATGCAAGGAAACTGAAGCCCAGAGAGGTCACCATCTGCCTCAAGGGCACACAGAGTCTTGGTGGAGTCAAGACTCAAGTCCAGGTCCTTGTACAGCAATGCCTTGTCTTCCCTGCAGGCTCCCAGGGGCAGGCAGGTGGGAGGTGGGTGCACCGGGAGCGCCATCGTTCCCACACCCAGACTTCTCAGGGATTGTCTTTCCTCAGTTACAAAGAGCTGTGGCTCTGCTGGCCAGGACAGATGTTAGCGATTTTAAAGGAGCAAATGTTTCTCATTTCATCTTACCTTAATCAAGTTATCTGGGCTCTGTCCACAGAAGTGTCTGAAGAGCAGATGACTGAAGAGGGGTGACAGCTGCTGCTGGCCTGGAGGGGTATTCTGTGCACTGAACGGCTGTCTGTCTGCTGGATATGGCATGGCTTGCTGATGGGCATGAATGTGGGGAGCAGGAGCCTGCATCTCAGCCTCCTGCATCTGGAATTGAAATTGGACCTGTCTGTGGGTCAGTCTGCCCTGGGGGAACTGCCATTCTCTCACTCTCCTCTCAGTCCTGCCTACCACTCCAGCCTGTCCCAGTGCCCATGGCCAGGAAAGGAACACCTGGGACATCGCTGGCTCAGCCCGCACTCTGTCACCTCTCTGCCACATTCCACACACCATGGGCCCTTTTGGGAGACTTTCTGGGCAGGGCTTTGCCAGATTGCATTTAAAAATAATCTCTGAAATATGCTTCACCTTCAAAGCAGGGCTAGAGATGGAGATGCATAAAATGAGACTAGGAGGATTCAATGTTATCTCGGAGAGTCTGATTTGATTTCAGTGCAGAGTAGGAAGAGAATGCCCTGCAGTCCCTGTCTGCTTCACCTTAATTTGTAAGGACAGGGGTGTTTCTTCCCCCCACAGTGCCTAGGTTCTTGCTAAGCATAGTTGGAATCAGCAAACAACAAGAAGCACTGAAGACACACTTGCTGACTGAAGGAAATTGCTCTCGACCTTGGCCGAATACTAGGGAACTTTAAAAACCATGGACGCCTGGCTCCTACCCCCACATTCTGGCAATTGGCCTGGAGTAGGACCCGGGCAGAAATTCCCCCGTGATTCTACTGTGCAGGCGAGGTGAGGCCTCCTGCCCTGATACCTGCTCCTCCGCTCCTACCAGCCCTGCTGGAGTGAGCCTGACTGCCTCAGCTTGGGTCTGCTCACGGGGGTGTCCAGCCTGCTGCCTCTTGTCACCATCATGACCTGGACAAGCCCTGCTGCTTCCCAGTACATTCAGACAACATGACTGGAGGAAAGAGGATCTCAGTTGGAGATGTCCAAGGTGCCCCCAATCAAAAGATAAAACTTGCAGATGTCTGCCAATGGCTCGGGAAGACCCGCTAAAGTCATGTCATGCCATAACTGGGGCTGCATCTGTGAGAGAGGAGCATGACCTTAGAGGCAGAAGGTCAAGGTCAAGACTCACCCATTCTACTCCATGTGCTTGGTTTCCCCATCTCCATAAATGGCAGCTTCATGTTTTCAGTATCGCAAGTCAATGGCCTTGGGGTCATCTTTGATTCCTCTTTCTCTCACATTTCACATCTGTCTTACTGGCTCCACATCCCAAATATATCTGGATTCTGACGGCTGCTCACCACCTCTGCTAGCATCTTATCAGGTCTGAATTACCACAACCACCTCCTAACTGGTCCCTCTGAGTCCATCCCTGGCCCGTCACAGTCTGTTCTCAACGTGGCACCCAGAGTGGTCCTTTCAAAATGCAATTCGGAGTATGTCACCCTTCTGTTTGGAACCTTCACTGGATTCTAAACCCACATCGTGGGACATCCCAAGTTCTTACCGTAATCTCTAAGGCTGGCCAGGTCTGGTGCCTGCTGTCTCCTGGGCTCATTGTCTGCTGCTCTCCTCCTCATTTATGCCAATCTGGCCACCCCAGCCTCCTTGTTGTTCTCTAAGATTCCCACGGTCCCACCACAGGGCCTTTGTACTTGCTATTCCCTCTGAGTAGAACACCCTTCTTGATATTTGCATGTTCACTGCCTTCCTTCAGGTTTCTGTTCAGTTATTGTCTTTATCAGAGAGGCCTTCCTGTGTACCTTACCTAAAATAGTGTCCCCTAACCGAATTCTAACCTTTTTAAAATTTTTTTTGGAGACAGGGTCTCACTCCGTTGCCCAGGCTGGAGTGCAGTAGCCTGATCACAGCTCACTGCAGCCTCAACCTCCTGGGCTGAAGCAATCCTTCCACTTCAGCCTCCCAAGTAGCTAGGACTACAGGCATGCACCATCACACTTGCCTAATTTTTGCATTTTTTTTGTAGAGACGGGAGTCTCACTGTCTTACCTGGGCTGGTCTCAAACTCCTGGGCTCAAGTGATCCTCTCAACTCAGCCTCCCAAAGTGCTGAGATTACAGGTGTGAGCCACCTTTTTCCTTTTATTCTCAGAGTCTGTCACCACCCACATATTATACATTTACTTGTTTACTTGCAGGCTCTTGCTACTAGAATGTGTGTTCCCTGAGAGCAAGTTCACTGTGGTGCCTCCAGCACCCAGGATGGTGTCTGAAACACAGCAAGCGCTCGGCAAATATTTGCTGAATGAGGAAAAGCGGTTGCAAAGAAGATTCCAGGGAGGGTCTTTTGGGACGTCACGTGAACCAGACCTCAAAAGACTGAGGTGAGCATGTAGGGGTGGAGGGAGAGGCTTTTCCGGAAAAGGGGATAACAGCTGTCAAGTTGGTCAGGAGCTCAGGGGGTGTGGGTATGAGTGGAGCATCTGGATGGAGCTGTGCACGCCCAGCTCATGAACCACCCCCTCAGAGCTACTGAGGCTGAGCTAATGTGCTTGGGAGCCCTGTGCAGCCGGGAGAAGGCACTGGATGGGCATCCAGGTTAACTGCATGACTCAGTTGCTCTCTCAGGATGATACCACAGATCACATAATCTCCGGGTTTAGTCTTCTCAGAACCACTCATGAAGGTCCTACTAACCAGGGCTGGCCTGAAGTGGAGGTGGGTGGAGCTGGTGTGGTTTAAAAGGATGGATTTTTCTGCCTCCCCCAACCTGGCTGAGGCCTGAGATGGCTTTGGCTGCCTTTAGGCTTTATGGACTTCACTTGGCCTTGTGAGCATAATTGCGCTCAGCCCCTCCTTTACCTGGAGCGGTAACACGTTCCTGGTAGGGAGTGGACACTGAGGTGGTGCACTGTGGGAGGGAAAGGCAGGTTTGGAGTCTGAAGAACTGACTGTAGCCCAGGCTGGGGCCCAGCCAGGAGGCTGTTTGGGGACAAACTCAGTCTTCCGAGGATTGCACCGCTGTGTGCTCACAAACACGGCCAGGCAGCCACTGAACATCCATTGCCAGTTCCTTCCTGTGTCTCTGGTGACAAGAAGTTGCCTGTATACTTATTAGTGCCAGGTAATGTCAGGCACTTTACCACATTACCTGGTTAATCATCTCCAAAAAATTATGGAAAGATAAGCAATTCATTGTGCAGTTGGGGAAATGGAAGCATAGAAAACTTCCTCAAGCTGGGTGATGTCAGTGAAAATGGTGGAATAAGGACCTCAAAAGACTCTCTTCTCCATAAAAGCAATGTGAATCCTGGCAAAAATGGTCAGAATTCAACTTTTCTGAAACTCTGGAAATTGAGCAAAGACTTACAGCAGTCTGGGTAGCATTTACATAAGAAAAATGGCTGAATCTCAGTAAGAACAGTAAGCATTGTGATGTTCTAACTTGCTCCATTAGAAATAATAAATGAGTTCAGTAAAGTATCAGGGCACAAGATCAATACATAAAAGTCAATTGTCTTTTTGTACATGGGCAATGAATAACCTGAAAATGAAATTAAAATAATTTCATATACAATAGCATTAAAAAGAATAAAATACTTAGGAATAAATTTTAAAAAGAAGTGTAAGTCTTATACACTGAAACTCCAAAACCTTGGTGAAAGAAATTAGAGAAGAGCTAAATAAATGGAAAGGCATCCTCCTGTGTTCATGGATTGAATTAGTTAATATTGTTAAATGGCAAGACTCCCCAAAGCAATCTACAGATCAATGGAATCTTTACCAAAATCCCAGCGGCCTTTTTTTGCAGAAATGACAAACAAATCCTCAAGTTTATATGGAAGTTCTAGGGACCCATAGCAGCCAAAATAACCTTGAAGAAAAAGAACGAAGTTTGAGGACTTATACTTTCCAATTTCAAAACTTACTACAAAGCTACAATAACCAGAACTGTATAGTAGTAGCATAAGGATAGACACATAGATCACTGGAATAGAATTGAGAGTACAGAAATAAACACATACGTTGATTCATGGGTCAATTATGTTTGGACAAGGATACTAAAACAATTCAATTGGGAAATAATTGTCTTTTCAACAAGTGGTGCTGGGAAAATTGGATATTCACATGTAAAAGAATGAAGTTAGACCCCTACTTCACACTATAAACTAAAATTAACTCAAAATGGATCAAAGACCTAAATGGCTAAACTGTAACATTCTTAAAAGGAAAAACATACATGTAAATCTTCATGATTTTGGATTAGGCCATGTTTCTTAGATATGACACCAAAAATGCAAGCAAACAAAAACAAATACTTAAACTTCATCAAAACATTTTTTTAATGAACTTCATTTAAAACTTAAAAAAAAAAAGTTTAATGAACTTCATTAAAAACTTTCATGCTTCAAAGGACACTATCAAGAAAGTGAAAAGACAACCCACAAAATGGGGGAAGTATTTGCAAATCATATATCTTATAATGGTCTCATATTTGGAATACATAAAGGATTCTTACAACTGAATAATAAATAGACCAATAACCAATTAAAAATGGGCAAAGGATTTGAAGAGACATTTCTCCAAAGAAGATATACAAATGACCAATAAACACATACAAAAGTGTCCAATGTTGGGCTGGGCATGGTGGCTCACACCTGTAATCCCAACACTTTGGGAGGCTGAGGTGGGCAGTTCGCTTGAGTCCAGGAGTTTGAGACCAGCCTAGGCAACATGGCGAAACCCCATCTCTACAAAAAGTACAAAAATTAGCTGGGTGTGGTGGTGCACGCCTGTAATCCCAGCTATCAGGGGTATGAGGCAGGAGAATTGCTTGAGCCTGGGATGGGGAGGTTGCAGTGAGCCGAGATCACACTACTGCACTCCAGCCTGGGCGACAGAGTGAGACTCCACCCCCCAAAAAAAAAAAGTTGCTCAATATAATTAGTCATTAGGAAAATGCAAATTCAAATCACAAGGCACTACTTCCCATCCACTAGGATAGCAATGGTCAAAAAGACAGAGAATAAGTATTGGCAAGGATGTGGAGAAATTGGAACACTTATATTGCTGGTGGGAATGTAAAATGGTATAGCTACTTTGGATAACAATTAGACAATTCCTCAAAAAATTAAACAGAGTTATCTTACGACCCAGGAATTCCACCAAGAGAACTGAAAACATACGTCTGCACGAAAACGTGAACATGAATGTTCATAGCAGCATTATTCATATTCGCCAAAAGACCCATCGGCTAATGAATGGATAAACAAAATGTGGTATATTCATGTAATTGAATATTATTTGGTTGTAAAAAAAATGAAATAGTGATTCATGATATAACATGGATGAACGTTGAAAACATTATGGTAAGTGAAGGAAGCAAAAAAAAGTCCCACATTGTATGAATGCATTTGTGTGAAATGTCCAGAACAGGCAAAAAGATAGAGACAGAAAGTAGACTAGTGGTGCTAGGAGACAGGAGGAGTGATGCAAAGTAACTATTAGCAAGTATGGGGTGTAGAATTAGATATTGCTGATGTTTGCACAACTTCGTGAATATACTCCAAAATGCTGAATTGTACACTTTAAAAGTGTGAATTTTATTATACATATTTTTCAATACAAAATATCAAAAAATATTTGCTTTTTTAGGACAGAAAACTAGTTAGTATGGGGTTATGACTTGAATCCAATGCCCATGCACTTAAGGTCATATGCGCCAAGACCTCTGGGCTTGCTAGTTAGCATGTGGTCACTTGGAACTGTCTCAGGTTCCTAGAGAAAAATGGTTTCTGTTGGGTGTCACTATGTGCCACCATCTGGACACAGCTTCCTGGGTATCTGCTTGTCACCAGGGCCTGATCTAGACACAAATTCATGTTCAATGTCACACAGCCATCCTTGTCCCTGCCACTACTAAGATTTTGTTATAGGGTCAAGCTCGTGTGTCTGATTTGCTCTTCCCTTGAGTTGGAATTGTTTCCAGTTGGTTCCTCATCTCTCATGGGGATGGATTAGGCGTGGCCTATGCTACCACTCTTGCAGATATGGCAAAATTCCTGCTCGGGCTAAAGCTGAGATGCCTCCTCTGCTGCCCTATTATCATGGGTACTAACATGAGCCCTGGGTATTTCTTTTCGCTGAGATATTTTAAATAGGGTAGACTTTCTCATCTTTGACCTATCCATACACCCACCGCCCACCCACTCATTTGTGTGTCCATCCATCCATCCATCCATCCATCCATCCATCCATCCATGCATTCATTGTCCGTCCATCTGTCCATCTGTCCATCTGTCTGTCCATTGTGCATCCATTTCATTTGACTAATCCATGTTGTTCAGGGCTCTTTGCAAAGTGACTGATGGAAGCACAGTTTTGCCTGGGTTGGGGAACATGGGCCAAGTGATTTTCTCTAAAGTCTTCTAGGGATTTATTAATCTAGGTGTCTTATTGAGTTGTGTGCAGGTAGGAATGTTTGGCAGCCGTGGCGATCTGCCAGAGAATCCCAGGCAGCCTCACAAAGGCTGAGATGATTCTGATGCTCCCTATTGATTTCCCTTTTTCCTTGTTTTTGTTTAGGCCATAGAACAAGCCATTTTCAACAAAAGGACTTGCAAATTCCTGCCTTAGGGCTCCTTCTGCACAGGACAGACCTTTCATCACCAATCCAACTTGTAATCTTGGGAAGGTTCTCAGCTCATTTTCAAGACGGAAAAAAATGCACACAAAACAGCCACATCATGAAGCTGCTCCACATAATGAGGCCTGCTCTGTTGACCTATCATTACTCTGGGCTCCAGGCAGGCCTGGGTTACCCTGACAGCCTCCCACCTTACCCCTGGCCAGTCAAGGTTGAGGTCAGCAGCTGGGCAGCCCAGAGGCCACCATAGTGGCTGTGAGGAGAAGGTTGCTTTTCAGGGCCTGGCCTTGCCTAGAGCTACTTGGCTGAACACAGCTAAGGAGGAGGAGGAGAGTCCTCTGAGGCCTGCCAGCTCAGCTACCCCTGGGACATTCCAAATCCAGGCTTTTGCTCAGACTACGCTTACTCTCCCTTTCTCTTGGGGCTCCTTGGCTCCTCTTGGCTCATGTGGGTCTTGCCAGCTTTTCAGAGCCAGAACTCATTCTGCCTCCCAGGCCCATGGTGCCTCCCCATCCCACAGCTATTTGTTCAGCAAAAATTTATTAACCACTTTTTCGGGGCCAGGCCAAAGACAAAGAAGACTTGATCCCTGCTTTTGCTCCTCCCACAACAGGGAAGGCAGATATGGAAAGAACGATGAGACAGTGTTCTGAGCACCTAGCGCCATTCTTACCGCCTCAGGACCACAGAAGCTGGTATCAAACGCTGTTATTTCACCACACTCTTAAGGTGATGCGTTCTGTTTCCCCAGCTGATTGAAAGCACCTGGAGGGAAGCGTCTTCAATGTCTTCTCTCATTTTCTGAGTGCCTTGCATGGTGGTGACCCAATTAATTAAATAGCTGTCCAGCAGCGAGGAACTGTTTCCTCCAATCCAAATTTTACTTGGATTTCTTGGTCTTTGTTTCAATCTAGGAGTATTAGGTCATGAGAAAAACAACAAACCTAACTAACCTGCTATATTTGTTAGGCTGTTGTGCAAATTGGTGGGGGTCTCTGCTCCATACCATCACCCGGTGACTTAGTCAGCTTGGGCTGCTATAACAAATTACTGTGGGTGACTGGGTGGATTAAACCACAAGCATTTATTTCTCACAGTTCTAGAGACTGGGAAGTCCGAGATCAAGGTACCAGCAGGTCCAGTGTCTGGTAGGAGCTGGCTTCTTGGTTTACAGACAGCGATCTTCCCATTATATCCTCACATGGTGGAGAGTGGGACGGAGCTCTTGTGTCTCTTCTTATAAATGCACCAGTCCCATTAACGAGGCCTTCACCTCATGATTTAATCACCCACCAAAGTCCCCACCTCCTAATACTGTCACAGCAGCCTTTAGGATTTAATACAGGAATTTTGGGGGAACATAAATATTCAGTTCGTAACACCCAGGATCCCAGGTTCACTGAAGCTTTGCTATCTTAGATAGAGCTACACCATCTAAAACACATGGTTTTCTCAGTCACTCCGATTCTGTGAAAGAGAGCTGGAGGGTTGCCTACTGGCTCTTAAAGGCTTTAGCCCATTATTGACACATCACTTCTGCTCACAGCCCAGTGGCCAGAACCAGTCTCACCGCCCTGACCTAATTGCAAGGCCCCAGAGAAATGTGGGAGATGTTTGAGCAGTAAATGACTCTGCCATGGTTCCCAAGCTAGCTTAAGTGAAAAGGAGGTGCTGGGAGGACACCAAGGCATCTTATGGGTCTTTATCTAGGAAGGGGGTCCATCCAAGCCCCCAAAGGAACCGTGACCAGACATTGGAAAGTTAGGACCCACAGCCACATTCTTAGAGTTCCAGGGTGCCGTATTTACTTCTCTCTCCTTCAGTCAGCAAGTTGGCTTTTTCTTTTTTCTTTTTGGGTAGACTGGTTTTCTTTGCTTTCCAAATACAATGGGAATAAGAACAGTCCCTGTCCAAAGGAGTCGTGAGGATATAATGAGTTTATCCATGTAAAGTGTTTAGGAAGTGCCTGGTGCATGGGAAGTGCTAGATAAGAGTTAGCTATTGCTATTATTTTATGTAATAATAATAATATTTTTAATTATTCTCCTTGTATATGCCATAACATGGCCCCCTAGGCTTAGCCTCTAAGACTCCCCCCAGAAGGAACGGACTAAACGGACCAGTTCTTTTGGGAGCTGAGTGCTCAGCTGAGTCAGGGTTCTCCCTGGGTTTGGGGAGAGGGAACAGGCCAGGAAAACATCCCAGAGGGACTCTTTATCTTTAAGGCAGTTCCAGTGCTAACAGCCTCCTCAAGAGAAACCTGTTGCAGAGCAAACTACTCAGAGCCACTCCTAAGAAAGGCCGTTTCGCCTCATCCAGACACAGGCCATGGCAGAGTCTGAGAAACAGTTTTCACCAGGAAACAAATCAAGATCACAACCATGTGTGCAAATCAGGCAGCAAGTACAGGCTGTGCATGGTCCTGGCAGAACAGAGTCCCAGGAGAGGAGTGGCCTCCATGATCCGCCGCTGCGCCCCACTGCTTTACCTGGGGCTTTTCTTTCATTTGGTTCCCGCTTCATTCATCCAAAGAGGCTGCTGTGGGCTCTGCATCTGCTCCGAGGTGTTTGACCAGGATGACCTGGTTTCCAAACAAAATTGGTCAGAGAGACCCTCATCTCTTAGGGGCCCACTTCCCTCTGAGGGATTAAAACCACATGCTCCTGCCTTTGGAGCAAGTGACCACCTCCTCATGAGAACATGCCTCTCACAAAGGACCTCCCTCATCCTCTCCAGAGGAGAAGTGGAAACGAGAAATGCCTGGTGCAGAGCCAGGATTGCTACGTCATGGATGTGAAATGCTCAGGATGCCCCAAGGCCGCATGGTCTGGGAGTTTCGCGTTGTTGACTGCCCAGCTCGTCATCTGCTACTCAACAGGAGGACAAGTGAGGCTTAGAGAAAGATGCTCCTCAGACAGAGCAGCACCACAAGCTCCCTGAATCAAGATGCGTGGGAGACCGTCCCAATAAACACCTTTCAGATGAAACGAAACCCCAAACGAAAACCCCAAATCAAACTCTAAACGCCTCTCGAGCCGGATAGCACTTCCAGTTTATGAGGCATTTTCATTATTTTATTTCAATCCTCACATGAACCCTAAGAGATGGGATTCTTATCCTCATCTTAGAGGTGAAGAACCTGATGCTCAGAGAGACCAGAAAACCTGCCCCAAGTCATGGGGCTCACAGGCCAGGCAGACCCAGGATTCCGCACTGATCCTGCGGTCTCTGAAGCCTGCACCAGGTTTCTCAGGTATTTGTGACCTGGCGGGATGGAATTGACTACGCAAACTAGGATGCGTCTTCTTATCACAAACGTCAACTTCTCTCTTCCTTCTGTGCTCATCCTTTGGTTTGTCTGACATACAGAATATTTTCACGGTGCCAGCCATGTGACCTCTATTTACAGAAGACCCAGGTGGGACAATCTAGTTGAATGATGTCCAAATGACAGGACAAATTAGATTATCAAGGGGAAGGGCTGACATGGGTTTAAGGGGGAAATTGTGTCATGAATCTTTTTTTATAAGCACTTTGTGGGTGGGAGTAATGAAATTGGGAGGGAGGTAATTTGTCAAGCAAGGATCAGAAAACACAAAACTGGTTCTCCTTAGAAGAGGAAAAAAGAGAAACATCTTTTTTTTTTTTGAGACGGGGTATCATTCTGTCACCCAGGCTGGAGTGCAGTGGTGTGATCATGGCTTACTGCAGCCTCAACCTCCCAGGCTCAAGTGATCTTCCTGCCTCAGCCTCCCGAGGAGCTGGGACCACAGGCATGTGCCAGCATGCCCAGCTAATTTTTAAAATATTTTTGTAGAGATGGGATCTCCCAGTGTTGCTTAGGCTGGTCTTGAACTCCTGGGCTCAAGTGTTCCTCACGCCTCAGCCTCCCAAATTGTTGGGATTACAGGCATGAGCCACTGTACCCGAAAAGAACCATCTTAAAGAGAAAAAGGAGCTGTTTTTATTTTTTGTTTTTAGAAGGCCACGTTCATTTTTTCAGAGGCACTTGATCTCTTTAGTGCTTTTAGGATTTTTAAAAACTGTTACACAACAGCTGCTTCCTAAAGGCTGAATCACAGGCACTTTAGAAAACTTCTTAGTAGGGGAGGCTCCACTGAAATGTACTCGATACCTACACTCAACAGGAGGGATATATTTTGATTTTGAGTTTGACAGGCTCACACTGATCTCATTTAAGTCCTTACCCGGCTGGAGCTCAGGAATTCCAACGCTCTTTCCACAGGAACTTCCTCACGTCTTGTGCCGAACAGAGGGGCATGACCCAGGCCCTGCTTCTGCAAGGAAAGAGAAGTGGCTCCTGAGAAGTGTAGTGGCCTCTTGGGGATATACATTGTTTTCCTAAAGGCCCACAGTACAGGGCAAGAGTTCTCTTGGCAAACCGAATTAGAAATTAAAAAAAAAAAATCTGATTTGTTCACATTATCGAATAATGGCCCAGAGGCTGTGGAGTAGATGTCCAATTTCAAAGGCCTTGCTTTTCCTCTGAGCCAGAGGCCTTTCATCACAGCTAGGAAATTACCTCCCTAACGTGCATGCTGCGCCTGCCTCCGTAATCCAGAGGTCAGAAAGGCAGAGCACGTCCATAAGATGGAGGCAAAACCACAAATGGAAAACCGGGTGTCTCTGCAGAAACAAGACCAAGGAGCACCAAGGCACTGCCATTCAAACCCAACACAGCCTTCAGTGAGTGCTCTCAGGAGGCCTGACAGCAGAATATATGCCCTAGGCAAGAATGTCACCCGAGGTGCCCATGTCTCCTGCCCTCGTGTTGTGTCCCAGGTCTGGGTCCTCTGCTTGGGTAATGCTCCAAGCTGCAAATGCCCCCAGCGAATTGTACCTCCTCAACCCATCAGAGACGCTCTGTCTAAGGACCTTCCTACCAGTGGGGGTTAGGAGGAAAGCATGGGAATGAAAGAATTCAAACCAAGGGGTGCATGATGGTAGCCTCTCAGGGATACTTGTAGTTGAAAAGAGAAGCCCCTGTTGTAGGGAAACACCAGTGTACAGATAGACTTCAGATGCTGTGGGGCACGGCGCCAGGCCAGCTGTGTGGAGCTGCATTCCAGCCAAGTGACTGAATATCTGCTTTCATGCGGTTTTGTGGAGCTGCTACAATCTTCCACCTCTGCAGAGTATGCCCGTTTCTTCCAGTCGCCACGAAAGGTCATGCAAAAAGGGATTCTTCAGTTCTGGCGCTCCATATTTAATATCAAATCTTTGTACTTGAGCCTGCAATGTACGGACATGCATATTCTATCAGCCTTGAAAATGGCTGCTCAAGCACTGAAGCCCTGAAGGAAACTTTTCAGTTAAATATTCTCTCTTTGCCAACTGCCAAATAGACAATTTTATTATTCAACCCATGAATCCATTAACTAAACCCTGGCCTTTCCCAGTAGCCCTTGTCATCTGTTCTTTTTTTGTGTGTGACACCCTGGATCTGAGCATCCGCCTTGTTGCAGAGGCCCTTGGATTCCCCAGCAGCCCCAGGCTCTGTAGGAGGCACCCCTAGGAGGTAAGGCCAAGGCCAAGTCAATCAGGCTGCTTCCCCAGCTTTGCTATTTGATTTCTGTTGGGGCTGCACGTGTTCCTTTCTAGGCCATTTTTAGGGCTGAATTTCATATGGGCCATAACATCTTTTGTAAAACGAAATGGATCAACTAGCTTTGTCGAGACTCGCTCTGTTTCTGCAGTCCCGATGATGAAAGACTTAATTAGCGCTGGAATAAAGGAACGGTCAGTCTCATGAAATTAGCAGCAGTATTTATTAATATAAATACATTGCACTTGAAAAATCCAACTTTAATGTCCTCTCTGAGTAAATATACTTATTTTTCTTCAAGTTTCAATCAGGGAGCCTTCATGTACAGCCATGATGTCATGAGACCAATTACACAAAGTAATCTTGACAGGTTCATTATTTTCTTGCCATATTCTGGCCTGCATAAGGAGCAAACTTGCTTTAGGATGTTCAGAGAGATTGTTCTCTTCCATTTCCAGGTCAAACCCCAGCAACCATGACCTAATGCTTCAGCTAATACATTCTTATATTCTGAAACGCCTCTGTGATCACACCCACTATCTTTGGAGTGTGAATTTATTCACACACTCTGATTGTTCCTTCAGGGAAGGAGCCAGCAGCCCCAAAGTACATACACTGAAGCCTTTGAAAAAGAGGGAAGACTCCAAGTCTCTGGCACCTGTGGAAGAGGGGAATCTTGAGAAGTCGCTGACATTCCTTCGAGTTTACATGTCTCCTTGGTGAGATTTCTTACAGCAGAACATGACGTTCTTCCCACCCCTGGGATCCAAACCACTTTAAAAGAGTGTTATACTTTGCTCTGAGTGGCCAAATACCACAAGTACCACTTGATTTTAAAATTATGTAGCCTTGGTATTCCAAAGCCAACGTGCACCACCATGCAAGAACAGATGTGGTCTCTGAAGGCAAAAGCCCCAGGCAGTGCTTAGCTCTCAAAAAAGAGTTGTCATGTCATTCTCAACTTGAGATGTTTGCTTGGCAAGCATTTTTTACCCTCTGGAGGAAATTTTGTTTACAGGATTTCTCACACACACACACACGCACACACACACACACACTCATTGTTCAGCTGCAGAACAAAGGTCAACTCTTGGCACACAGTAGTTTTCTAATTCCTGATCCTTTTTGATTCTCAATATGCCCATCAGCAGACATGTAATTTTATCTTAAGGCAGCCAAGTGCAAAGCATGAGACAATAGGGAGAAATCTTGTAAATAACTATCAAACAGAAAGAATCTGTTCAACCGGTGAGGGAAAGCCTCCTTTGTTCAGTTTTAACGGTGTTTATATAACGTTCAGTGTGCATATTCAGTCAGTAACATTATTTTAAGGCAGTTGATATAGGTGCCAAAATCCTCAGTATGCTGGGAGATAGATTATCTTTTGCATGTGTGAGGTTTTGGAGACAAAAGTTGCACTGAAGTGTGTGGCTCTTGTAAATTATACGAGGGACCAAGTCAATTTCCTGTTTGAGATAATGGAGCAGTGCATTTTCATGTCCAACCCCTTTAAATCATAGGTTTAATTCAATTGAGACCCAGAAGTGATTAGCCCAAGTTTACATAGGTACTTAATAGCCGAGCAGGTCTAGAACTTCCTTTCCACAGACAAATTCTACCTAGAGTTTGCAATTACTCCCATGATAAGCTGGAACATTGGAATTCCTTTCCATTACCTAAAGTACTTTTGCCATAGCAAGTCTTAGAACAAAAGTAAAGAAAAGGCAGTAGGTTTTCATGGCTGGGTGCAGGGGCTCATACTTGTAATCCCAGCACTTTGGGAGGCCAAGGTGGGAGGATTGCTTGAGGCTAGGAGTTTGAGACCAGCCTCGGCAACATGGTGAAACCCCGTCCCTACCAAAAAAAAAAATTAGTTGGGCATGGTGGCATGCACCAGTAGTTCCACCTACTCAGGTGGTTAAGGCAGGAAGATCTCTTGACCCCAGGAGGTTGAGGCTTCAGTGAGCTATGATTGTGCCACTGCATTCCAGCCTGAGTGACAGAGCAAGGTCCTATCTCAAAAAAAAAAAAAAAAAAAAAAAAAAAAAAAAAAAAAAGAAGAAAAAAAGCAAAAAGAACCTTATGATATAATCCTGACCAGAAACTGGACTTAAGTATTTTTAAAAGCCATTTTTGTCACTGGTTGTAAAAAAAAAAAAATGATAAAAGTGGACATTTTATTTCTTTATAAGATTAAAAAGCTATGTACAATATATTAAATATAAGTCGACATTTGATTATTCCTAAAATGTAATTCCAGAAACAAGTTGTCCAGGCAGGAAAGGCTGGCTTAGAATTTGTGGAATATCTCTTATAATTGTGATCATTGGAAGCAAATTGAAATGCAACAAATAAGCCACTATTCCTGTTGCTCCCCTTGTCTGTTTCTCCCAGCTTTATTCACTTAGAAATTTAATTGTGCCTGATCTGACAGGCACAGGAAGGAGCCAGGTGGAGGGAGGGTGGAAGCCTCCAGGGTTGGTCTTTCAGAAACAATGGCAATGCTGTCTACTGAAAACCACTTCCAAACGGCTTTCAAAGCCCAAGAGTTTGTTTAGAGAAAATCTTGCCCGCATTGATGGATTTCTCCTCCTCTGACAGTTCACAGGAAAGAGTGTAGTATAAAGAATTAAGTGGTTCATTCCAAACATCTGATGGGTTCCCTTCAAGTACCCCCCCTCTGATCCACTTCTTACGGCTGTGCTGAGCCTCCCCATCTGTGATGAGGTCATTTTGTCGGGCACACAAAGGATTCTGGGGGGAATATGCATCATATACTGCAGCTATTCACAGCATTCATTCCTCCTGGCTGCTCACGGGAACAATGAACCTTCTCAGCATTACATGTGCTTACTAAGGAGACAGGGGTTAGATGCCTTTCAATGGAACCCCCTGAGGCACACAATGCATTTATTATAATGTCCTGGCCCTAAGAAGGGCCTGGGAACAGCTTGGAGTGGTCTATAATTAAGTACATTTAATAATAAATGCACACACTTCTTAGGTATTGCAAGAAGTGAAAATAAGCTCTTCATCTTCTCAGTCTCAATTCCCCTTCCCCATCATCCTTCCCCTTCAGAAATCAGAAAAGCCAGGAGTTCTGTGCTTTTTTAAAAAATAACAATTGCAGAGGATGTCTGGCTGGTTGAGAAAGGTAAATTAAATTACTTGAGAACATTCTTTCCATGTCAAAAAAAATGGCTTCTGCTTCCTCAGGTAGTTATGCATGGGGAGGATTTGTTAAAAGGTTGGCTGTTCCTTTAATCTCCCTTGGATTCCACTTCCAAAGGCTTTCAGGGGCAGTGACCCGCTAGCTAAGGGGCATTCCTTGGGGTTAAGCTGCCACTTGGAAGGGCACTTCCTCAGATCGCTGCTGTGCCTAGCAAGGAAGGAGCAGTTAGAAGTGTTCCCCTGACAGTGTCCCACGTCCTCGGTCCCCACACCTCTGAGTACTCGAATATGGGCAGATAGACTTTCTGAGGAAAGTGAGAGGAAGAGAGCTCTGTGAATGTGGACAGGGTACAAGAAGAGAAGCCACACTGGAAGGAAGAGAGAAAGGCAGCAGGAGTGTGACACGTACATTTGCGAGACGCCGCAAGAGGCGTGGGATTATGAGGGACGCACATGCATTAAGGGGCCTGGAGGCTGGAGGCCCAGCTTTGCCCCTGCCTGGCTGTGAGCGTGGCCTATTTTCTTGAACTTCTCTAAGCCTCAGTTTCTTTACTTGTAAAATGAGGATGTTAATGGTACCATGAATAGTTAGTGAAAGGTCTAGTAACAGGAATCTTGGGAAAGTGACCTAAGTTCTCTGAGCCTCACTTTCTTTATCTGTAAAATAAGGTCAAAAATACCTCTGTTACATGCATTGTTGTGAGGATGAATGAAATAATGTGTGAAATCACTTAGCATATACCTGGTTCACAGTAAATAATCAGTAAATGCCAGCTGCTGTTGTGATGACTATTGGAATGCAATTACATTTTTAAAGAAACATACTGGATTGAAATTGTTTGCATCATTGAATGGTTCAATACATGGGGCAGGCGTCTGACTAGAGCAACAAGAAAACCATGCAAACTCACCAGGTAGTACTGTGCTGGAAAGCAGATAGCTTTTATTTATTTAATAGTTAATGACAGCGAGAGGGGGTGATGGAACAAATGGGTATTATCTTCTCTTCTCTCCTATAGTTAATTAAAATGAAATTATGGACCTGTACAATTTCAAAATATATGGATGGACAGGATAATATTATTAATAAGATTAGCTTTTCCAATTTAAGACCAGTTTTTTCAATTCACTGGTGCCCTAAAGTTTCTGATTTTGCTATCAATGGTGAAGAGGAGTTTTTACATTATACGGTTAAAGAGAGAATGACTTCCGCTGAAGCATTTGATTTTAAACAAAGTGATATTGAGCCTATTGATAAAACAAAGGTCAGTCCAAGAGTGTGTGGGAATAAGGTACATTTTGACAGAAAAAAGAATGAGGCTTTAAAAAAAGTTGTTTTCTTTCTTTTTGTTTGTTTGTTACAGCTAAAGAAATCTCCAATCACCATTCACTTCAAATATACCACCTTGATTTTACTTTTTTTACTTTGCTTTAGGTAATTTTTGTATGAATGTTCTCAATAAAGAATTTTCTTATAAACATTTATTATTTTGAGCATTACCAGTTTGCACCTCAAAATGGAGTACTGTGAATTTTTTGAGAGATGCTAGAAGAACAGAAGAAACAGTAAACTTTTAAGGCAAGATACCTTTCTCCTCCCACTCTAGCAGCAAGAAGAAGAGGACATTTGCTCTTTATTATTTAAGAGCCTTTTAAAAGTCACATGGAAAGGCAAGCACTCCAAGGATTTTTTGATTCCTTTTGACTTTGGCCAAGAAAATGAAATTATTGAGAACAGCCAACCTTTCATAAAATATTGCTGTTGGAGGGACTTTTTGGTGGGTTAAATATTATAAAATCATTGTTTTCTGGTCAATGCAGAACAGGGAGAAAATAAAAATAATTATTGGATAGGAGCATTTTGGTGGGTTTTGCATCTTATGTCAGAATGTGACACCAAAGGCTCGGCTTGATGGGGTTGCTTTTCTTATCTTAGGTGACCAGATGATGTGTTAAGGCAAAAACAAAGTATTTTTTCCCCCTCAGGTTTTTGGAAACAGACCAAACACATAGTTCTCAAAACCACCTTCCTCTAACCCCAACCTTTGATAAAGTGCGGGCCAACTAGCTTGAGCTTCTGAACTCATCAGTGGAACATCTTTCCATGTTCAAGCCTCCCTCTGGCTGCTTTTCTGAATTCTCATTACTGAGCAAGTGTAGGAAGACCCAGGAATGCCGGAATCATCCAGTCACTGCATGGGGTCACTTCATCCGTATCTCTTTTTCAGAATACTCCTTATTCCTGTCTTATTTCAAATCCTGCTGTCATCAGGGTGATGAAGAGCACTTCTTAGACACTCGACAACATGGTGGAGGTGAAGATCTGTTGTAAAATCTGAGGGATGTCCTTGGTATCCATGGCAATGAAAGACCGACCAGCTGGTAAAGTTCTCTGCAGCCTGCCAGGATGGAAAGGGTAAGGAAGTTACCCCTGTAAATGGTGCTCCCTTCCACCTCCTGCCCTGGCAAACCACAGCCTCCTAATGGTTTCTTAGGACAGGAA
Organism: Macaca thibetana thibetana; assembly: GCF_024542745.1. Taxonomy (NCBI): domain Eukaryota; kingdom Metazoa; phylum Chordata; class Mammalia; order Primates; family Cercopithecidae; genus Macaca; species Macaca thibetana. The sequence continues at coordinate 20,209,539 of NC_065594.1, forward strand.
GTTTTTACTTTCTCATATCTTGCTCTCTGCCTACCACTGAATTAGTTGTCATTAAGCAATGAAAGGCTTGGAAGAGCAACAAGGAAAGACACAGCAAAAGCCGGGAACTGAAAGGAAGGTCTTTTCAGTGAGAAAGCTGGCAAATTTGAAAAGAAAAAATTTTCTTCCTTTCTTTACTGCCATTTCTTGGTATTTCATATTCTCTTGGTAGAACAGAGCCCTAGGGATTCATCTGGGATCATCTCACCTCCTGGGTCTAGTCAATATGCTGACCTCACACTGTATTTCTAATGCTTTTCCTTCCTTAGAAAACAGGCCTCTAAAAACGCTGCCGAGGCAAACCCTGAGTGGTTCTTTCTCTCTTTCTTTGCCTCTCTCTCTTTTTTTTTGGTCCACATCACACAATGTGAAATGCGATCTGGATTGTCCAATTATTGCTTCAATGACACTGAGGTTATACAGGCTTATGAAATGTTTTCCAACTCATTTTTAAGTAAATTTTAAAAAACTTATAATGGGTTTTGATTTGAATTATCCTTAAAAATAACTTGTCATTGAAGTTACGATAATTTTTTAAATGCTAATTTATCATTTGGAACAAAAGGCCATTTTGAAGGCAACAAAACTGTAAGACACAGTTCTCTTCAAAAGAACGCCTCCTTTCACTGTGCCAGGAAGTCTGGCTTTGGAATGACATTTAATAAAATTCAACCATCCTGTGTAGTATCGTATATTTGGCATGCCTGGTAAGCCAGCTAATTCTGCAACATATCTTTTGCCAGTGGATGTTGGACCATTTCCCTAGGAAACCACAAGGGTATTATTGTGCTTTCTTAAGTATTCAAACAGGATCTGTTCACTAGAAAGACAAAATAGCCATTTCATCTCAACTAGTATTTGTTGAGCTTGTTGTCTGCCTAATAGTGGGCTGATGCTGAGGAAAATCTGGGTGGAAAAGGCATAGTTTGTGTTTGAGGATGTGGAGGTTCTAAAAGATGCAAAGCGCTGACTTGTAAAAACTACAAAGAATGCAAAGTCATGTCATCAAATGACTGTAACGACATGATATTAAGTCTGTTCTCAACCTCACTCTGCAGCCTTGCAGCAAGGCAAAGGGAATAGAAAGAGAAAAAGATGCTAGCACTTTGGATACTAAAACATTTCCAATCACAGAGTATGACAAGTAAAAGGGGTGGAATAACAAAAAGGTAGGCCCTTTGTGCTTTAGGCAGGAATTTTTTTTTTTTTTTTAAGATTTACTTTCACTGGTGTTTTGTGTTTCTTACAGGTATTTTAAACACAGAAAAAAACCATGAGCTCTTTCTGTTTGTAATTCAAAAAGATAAATGTTAGTGTGCTCAAGTTATGAAAGTGTTTCCAGATCTCTCCTTTCAGATCATACCCACTGGTATTTATTGTCTGATCATAAGATTCTCTATTGAATATTCAGTATATTCAGTGTAGTATCTAACTATATGTATATTATCTTACGTTGTCGCCAAGTGTTTCACCTGCCTTGTCTCTCCAGCAGTAAGAAGGGATATATGTGAGTGTGTCTATATATACACAGGCATGCATATATGTAGGCGACGTCTCTATGGGGATATAATACATATGTGTGTATATATATGTATAGACATTCATACACACACACTATCTTCGATGCTAGGAAAATAGATGTTCATGATTTTTAATATGATTTGAACACAAAATGATTAGCCTGGGCTTAGGACCTTGATATAAAATGCCAAATGTATAAAATACTACCCAATTTATTAGTGAAAAATCAATGTGTCAATGATTTATTATTGGTTTAAATATAAACTAAAAAATAATTAATTTAAAATTATTATTGTTCATTCAAACAAAAGCTAGAACATATCCCCTCCACTAGATTATAAACCCCTCGAGGCTAGCAACTCTAGTTTCTGTTTTTCCTCCATCTGCCTCACTGTCCCTCATGGTGCTAAGCCTATAAAACAGCATGTGTTAGCTATTCAGTATCTCTGTACCTGCCCTTTTCTGTATGCTCAGATGACACTTACCTCGTTGCTTGATCACCTAAAGAGCCAATAAAAATGGCAAAAGCATTTACTTGAGGGTCACTTGTGAGGATTTGAGCAAACTTAGCAGGATGTATTCCATATCGTGACAGATTTGCATCACTCAAGACTATGACAAAGTACTCATCAGCTTCTTCTTTGATAATTTCCTTGATGGCATGTTCTGTCCCTTCTAACGTGTGGTCCCCACTCATGCAGAACTGAGAGTGGGCATGCATTGTCTGGAGGTAAGAGAAGTTGCACAAAAGCCATGGTGAGAAACTTCTTTTTAAACAAAGATGATTATTTTTCTATTGACCATGAGCATGCATACATACCAATTATTACCCACGTTCTAAGTTAGTTCTATTTAATTTGCGTATTTGAGTGACAACAGTATACAGTGATATTTGTATCCGGCATAGAATTTCATTAGATATAGGAATCATTCCAAAACTATCACAGTGGGCACTTAGTTTTAAAATGTAAGCTTCCACTTAAAGTGAGAAAACAAGAAAATATTAAACTTGGTATCACATTGGAGGATGCAGATGACACAGGAGGAAAATAAGGAATGAGCTGAGTTTCCAATAAACAAAGTTACAATACTAAAAACATTGTACTCATATCAATAACGATGGAGGAAATTTACTTATAATCGTGATATGTATTTTTCTATCGCAGGCTTAATTGTGTGAAATCAATTATACAAAAAACTGGGGACAGAGAGCACTCTAAAAGCGGTCATTCTGCTCACCAATGATATGATTGTATATCTAGAAAACCCTAAAATCTGATAAATGAATTCAGTAAAGTCTCAGGCTACAAAATCAATATACACGAATCAGTAACACTGCTATATGCCAACAATGACCAAGCTGAGAATCAAGTCAAGAACTCAATCTCTTTTACAATAGTTGCACACACAGAAAACCCGAGGAATATACTTAACCAAGGAGGTAAAAGAGCTCTACAAGAAAAACTACAAAACACTGATGAAAGAAATCACAGATGACACAAACAAATGGAAACACATCCAATGTTCATAGATGAGGAGAATCAATATTGTAAAAATGACCATACTGCCCAAAGCAATCAACAGGTTCAATGTAATTCCCATCAAAAAACCATCATTATTTTTCAAAGAACTAGAAAAAACAATCCTAAAATTCATGTGGAACCAAAAAAGAGCCCAGATAGCCAAAGCAATACTAAGCAAAAGCAACAAATCTGGAGGCATCATATTACAGGGCTTTAAATTATACTAAGGCTACAGTTACCAAAACAGCATGGTACTGGTATAAAAATAGGCACGCAGACCAATGAGACAGAATAGAGAACCAGAAATAAAGCCAAATACTTACAGCCAATTGATCTTTGACAAAGCATACAAAAACATAAATTGAGGAAAGGACACCCTATTCAATAAATGTTGCTGGGAAAGCTGGCAAGCCGCATGTAGAAGAATGAAACACTGCTGGTGGGAATGTAAATTAGTACAACCACCTCTCATACAAATCAACTTATACAAAATCAACTCAAGATGAATCAAAGACTTAAATCTTAGACCTGAAACAATAAAAATGTTAGAAGATAACATTGGGAAAACTCTTCTGGACATTGGCTTAGGCAAACAATTCATGACTGAGACCCCAAAAGCAAATGCAACAAAAACAAAAATTAATAAATAGGACCTAATTAAACTAAAAACCTTCGCACAGCAAAAGAAATAATCAGCAGAGTAAACAGACAACCCACAGAGTGGGAGAAAATCTTCACAAACTATGTATCTGACAAAATACTAGTATCCAGAATCTATGAGGAACTCTAACTAATCAGCAAGAAAAAAACAAATAATCCCATCAAAAAATCGGCAGAGGATGTGAATAGTCATTTCTCAAAAGAAGGTATACAAACAGACAACAAACATGAAAAAATGTTCAATATCACTAATAATCAGGGAAATGCAAATTAAAACCATAATGAGATACGGTGGTATCTTACACCCGCAAGAATGGCCAAAATTAAAAGGTCAAAAATTAAATGTTGGTGTGGATTGGTGAAAAGGGAACATTTACACTGCTGGTGGGAATGTAAATTAGTACAACCACTGTGGAAAACAGTATGGAGAGACCTTAAAAGGACCAAAGCAGGTCTACCATTCAATCCAGCAATCCCATTACTAGGTATCTACCCAAAGGAAAAGAAGTCATTATATTAATATGAAAAAGACACAGGCACACACATATTTATAGCAGCACAATTAGCAATTGCAATGATATGGAACCAACCTAAGTGTCTGTCAACCAATGAGGGATAAAGAAAATGTGGTATATATACACCATGGAATACTACTCAGCCATAAAACTGAATAAAATAATGGCATTTGCAGCAATTTGGATGGAGCTGGAGGCCATTATTCTAAGTGAAGTAACTCAGGAATGGAAAACCAAATACTGTATGTTCTCACTTATAGGTGGGAGCTAAGCTATGAGGATGCAAAGACATAAGAGTGATATAATGGACTCTGGGGACTAAGGTTGGGGAGGTTCTCAGGGGGGTGAGGGATAAAAGACTACATATGGGGTACAGAGTACACTGCTCGGGTGACAGGTACACTATCTCAAAATTCACCACTAAAGAACTCATCCATATAACCAAAAACCACCTGTACCCCAAAAACTATTGAAATAAACAAATTTAAAAAGGGGTCATTCTTTTCCTTCTACTGCACATGTAGGGGCTGAGAAGAGCCGTATAGGACATACAAGGGAGCCCAGGTTGTAGAATCCCAATCTAATATCAAGTGCCCTAAAAATATGTAGGAAACAAATTTTAAATTTTATATGGTGGAGAAAGGATTTTAGGCATGATGGGTGTTTTCTCAGTTCAACGCTTGAATGTTTGTGAAACAGTTTTTTTCTTTGCTATATATCTACTGCTTCTTCAATGAATCTTTTTAGCCTTTACCTAATTTGATAGAAGCTTTCATAATACAGAGGCAATAAAATACATTTACCTTCAGAATTTCTAGTCTTTGCTTATTGTCCTTGGGGATTTTGTGAATTGGAACCAGGCCAATGTTGTAGCCATCTCCAGAGTGTCCAACGATGTCATACTACATGCAAGAGAACCAGAAAGTAATAAACTTTTCTCTACAAAAGAACAGTCATTAGATCTTTAATGTTCAACTCTTTGAACTGTTATTGTCCAAAGTTGCTCAACATATGGCCATAAAGAAATGCAGTGAGACAGATGTGTGTTTAATTCCCTAGTCTCACTATGTACATGAGAAACTCCTGTCTACTGAGAAAGGCTAGAGCGGGGAGTGAGGTGCAAGCCTTTCACAGAGTCTGGAAGAAAAGTCTGGGGTCTGAGATAAACTATAATTGGGGTGAGGTAGTTCCCTCCAACTTTGAGTTGCACATACTCTAGGTGTTGTAGAGCAATGCAGTTATTTCTTTTCACGTATGTTCCTTTTAAAATGGTGAGTTATTTGAAGGTGAGGCCACAGCTTATTTCTCTTTGAATTTCTAGAATCTAAGAGGTGCCTAGCATGTTTATTGCACAAATGCTGTAAGAGAGTTTGCAATTAAGTTGGGGCAATAAGAAGCTTTCCCCTTGCATGTGGGCTACATTCTTCTACAAATAAGCTGTTTGAAACTGGAATGCATTCCCCTCCCTCAGCAATCATGGGATAAGTGGTGGTTAGGCCATGCTAGCTGACAAAAAACAATCCATAACATCACTGAAACTGCTGTGTTTTAAATGGAAAGAAACAAAAAATTTGGTTGAAATTGTTATTATGCAAAAATAGGAAGTGAGAAGAAGGGTTTCCTGGGAAGATGAGTCCCATTATAGATACACTGAACTTGTGCCCGGGAGGGAGATGTGGCTAGGGGTGAAGACCTAACAGTTATCCCCAGGATGGAATAAATGGAGGCCCATGTATGATGTCTAAATATGTAAAAGCTACACATCAAGCTACCAACTGTTAAATAAAATACGTTCTGTCCTCCTACTTTGATAAAATATAAGTTATAATAACCTGGAAAGCTAGGGCCAAATTTCAAATACTTGGGTTCCTGGAAGTTCTGTGCTAGAACACGGTCACATGGGCTGTACTGGCCCCTGGCCCATAGCCCATGCCCTTCTCTTTTCATGGCTGGCTCTGTCCCACCTCATAAGGTACCTCAAATGCATGTGTGTGGACACCCAGTGCTCACATCCACACTCCATCACTCCATCATAACCAACAGTTACCCCTTGCCCACCTCTCAGACCTTGGGGTGCTCACACAATTGGCCAGTCTGTCCTAGGAAGATGGACTTAGGAAAGAGGCCCACGCAGGACCTGAAAGTCGGCTTGGGGTCATTTGATGAGGATAGTTGCGGATCCCAGGTACCAGAAGCATGATCTAGAAACAGGCTTTAAAGGCCCTTTGGCCCCATAGACACCTCGCCTCATGTGAGGGCCATGGTCAGAAGAGGCCCAGAGTGGGGCCATGGGTGGGGGTGAAATGGTGGGAGATTATTCTGTGCCTGGTTTAAATATAAAAGAATAGTGAAGGAAATTTATCAATGCATTAAAAAGGTTGACAATAAATGATTTCTAATGATGTAACACATTCCATATAAGAAAAAAAAAATCATTCTTAGTATAGTTTGCTATCAATAGAGTGAAAAGGTACCAAATAAAAACTGAAACTAAAAGCAGCTCAGCTGTTAGAAATTGCTCCGGATAGGAAATTTCTGGCTTCAGCATAGGCTTGACTAAGGTCATCCATGGGTTCAGTGGTAGGATTGGCACAGATGTGGAGAGAGCTTGCATAATCCTTCAGTGCAAGCACACTCCAGGGAGGCCCTGACTGATTTGACAATGGTCATGGCAGGAACTGTTTGTAGTCAAGAGTGGAAAGTTCTGAGAAGGTGCCAGGCAGGTTGCTTTCATTATGGGCTGGTGAAGTAATCTGTTAAACAGGATCTTACACATGAGGGAATAAGATCGGTTCCCTGACATGGGAACTAGGTTTCTTATACTGGGCTGAGGTAGGAGGGCTATGAATGTGTTTGACTCTTCCCTCCCTTTTAACTGATGGCTAGAGTTCTTTCTAATTAGATGACAGTGAATGAGACTATAGAAATCTTTGATCATATGGTCTGTCACAGGGTCAATGTAACTGGTCAAAGAGCAGTCAACAAATACAGTTTTTAGCTGGGCTTTATTAAAACAAGATGCAAGCTGATTAAAACCTTCAGAAATATTTTAGCAACCATCCATCAATCATTTGATTGAGTGACTGGTATATCTATCTACCATTTAAATATATGCCCAGGAGAAAAAAAAGTACTATACTTTTCTAGGCAAATGAGACAAAGAAAGGTGGGTTGTATGCTTCTTTTTCTTCCTTCTTCCCTTTCTTTCTTCTTTTTTTCCCTTCCTTTTTCTTTCTCGTCTCTTCTTTATTTGTGGTAAGGAAAGTGCTACTTGCAGGAAGACCAGCCTTTGTGCCTGGTGAGTACCGCAAAGGCATGAGGAGACACCTAAGCGACAGGACGGAGCTTATAAAATAGTTTGCAGGCCCTGGTTTCTCATCTTCCAGATGGGCTTGAGGATTATTCTGTGCCCAAAGTCAATAAAATGCTTGGGAAGAATCTAAAGTACATCCAAATGTGGACCATTCCCTGGCGTTACTGCAGATTATATTAAGCTTCCATTACCAGCAATACTTCTCTATCAAAATTATCTATTATGTGCTATCCAAGGATTCCAACATGGTTTACAAACAGTGATTTCCTAATCCTGAAAATTGTGTGGGTTAATGGAAAAGATGCATACTCTCATTCATTTCCATTCTGTAACTCCTAAATCCGCCATTCACCCGATCTGGTTTCGGCGATGATCGTGAAATCCAACTTGATGGGGCCTTGAGCCTGCTTCCATGGAGGAACCACAGGAGTCAATAAACAAGATCCTCACTGTCATTACCAAACCGCCTAACATTTACATCAGACTTTTTTCTGAGCTCAAAATTGTTATGATCATGATTTCTCCACTTTTCAGAGCATCCCTGAAAACCTTGTGCAGTCTCATGTTTAGCATTTAACATAAATATTAAGCCACAGTAGTAAAGAAAAGCCTCAACTGCAGAGGACAAATTTAAATACTTTTTTGCTTTAGAAATCTGTTTAAATGCCCCTTTGCTATATTTTCTTTTGGAAGTGTTGTTCATGTAGAGAAAAGTATAACAAATAAAAACAAATGCTGAAATTTTGGTCAAAGATGTGGTTTATCATCAAATAAGAATGATGATTTATAATGTTTAGAATGCTTAGGACAAAGTGCTACTGGCAATTTTATGAATAAGATTTATGTATAAATTTCTATAGGACAGACAACCATTTGCTGGCTTTAGGAGAGGCTATGCTTTATTATGCAGCCACATTGTAAGTAGGAACGAGACAATCATCTAAGGCTATTTATTAAAACTACTAGGCATAAAATTCTCATGTTCTTCTAGAAATATAAATACACCATTCTCAGATGGTGCCACTAAAGTCAAGAGAAATGCCAGCAGAACCCTAGTGTTAGTTAGCTAATAACCTATAGCATTAGCTGGCTAACCTTTCTTCATATCATGTAAGTCAACGTGAAAAGAATAATGTCTTGAAAGGTCAAGGATTCTAGACTTGGCTCTGATGTTAACAAGCTTTTTGACTTAGAGAAAATCACTTAACCTCTCTAAACCTTGTTTCTACCTTGTAAACAATGATGGCTTAGAAAGTCTCTAACACTGTATGCTTGTAAATCACTTAACCTCTCTGACCACACGGGGTAATATCTGTCTTACCACCTCCCAGGGCCATTGAAAGGATAGGACAATACACTTACTGACTTTATTGTTACAGTTTACAAAGGGCTTGCATATATCTCATCTCATTTTTATTTTCTCTACAAGCTTTGGGGTAAGTGTTATCCTTATGTCACAAATGCAGAAATTGATTCTTAGAGAGACTAACAGACTTTCTTAAGGTTATAGATCTAGTGTTGGTTAAACCCCAAGTTTTCTGACACTAAATCCATTTTGGTTGTTTGTGTTCATTTTTTGGTTTTCTTTGGAGACAGGGTCTTGCTCATTGTCCAGGCTGGAATGCACTAGTGCGATCACAGCTCACTGCAGCCTCAACCTCCCGGGCTCAATCAATCCTCTAATTTCAGCCTCCCAAGTAGCTGGGACCACAGGCATACGCTGCCACACCTGGCTAATTTTTGTTTGTTGTTGTTTTTTTTTTTTGGTAGAGACAGGGTCTTGCTACATTGCACACGCTGGTTTTGAACTCCTGGGCTCAAGCAATAAACCCGCCTTGGCTTCCCAAAATGCTGGGATTATAGGCATGAGCCACTGTGCCCGGCCCAGTGTTTTCACTATAGAGAAATAACTACTTCCCCAGCTACTCTCCCCTCCCATCTCTACTTAAGTTTTTGAATGGTTGAGTTGGCCAATTTCTACATGCACAATTGAATCAATTCTGAATTCTTTTTTGAATGGACTCAGAAAAGTATGTACAACCTCCTTTGGTCCAATCTCCATGTAGCAATAAGAATTTATTCAGAGCCTAAACTGATAGGATGACTGGTCTCCATTTCTAAACCTGTGAAACACTACTGGAAAGAGGTTAATTACAGATGCTGAATTAAGTTCTTGATAGAAGAAATTTCCCTGGCAGCTGCTGATTTGTAAGTCATATGTTTCCATTTCCTCCTGGGAGTGAACTCAACCTTTCTGACCAAGGTATCTTTGAGAAAAGTTTGTCTATTATACCTCCCTTGGATGGGTGCCAAGGGTAGGAGAAGACAGAGTACCTTACATAAATGATACACTTGCTCCTGAATTACAGTTTAAAAAACCAAATTGAACAGAAATAAAATGGCTATAAGAAACAGGGATGAAACACCAACTAAGAGCGCCGAAGTGGAAGTCGGAAGTGCTGGCTTTGCACTGGAACTGTGTGACCTAGGGCAAAGCACTGAACCTCTTTGAATCTTTGTTTTCTCTTCTGTAAAAAAAAAAAAGGTTGCTGAAAATAATTTCCAAGGCCATTCCTACCCTCCCAAATTCTATATAAACTTAATGGATGTTTAAGAATTGTGATGAAAAAGCTTGCTTTTCTTAGTTTTAGGAACTAATGCCTTGTTTTCTTCCATCAAGGGAGGAGTGAGTTATCTAAATCTGAGGGTCAGTGGCACCTTTTCCAGAAAGAAAGCCCTCAGAGCCTGTGAGAAATAATCCAGTAATAATCCCTAACACAATGGCTTTCTAATTCTTCCTTTCCTTTAAAAGTTTGCTAGCAGTGGAACCCTTCCTTCAAATGAAATACTGCACCAAAGCCCAGCTGAGGAAACATCATGCACTACCTATACATGTGAAATTGCTGTAGTTGAACTGGGGATGGAGGGGGATGGGGCAAAAAGTGCTGCCTACTCACTGCCCCCGTCCACCCCCAATCCTTCAAAGGTTCTTGTTACACTGTTAGAAAACCACTGCCCTAGAATATGGTTTATATGCCTTCACAGAAACAATAAGTTTGAGTTTCTTTTTTTTTTCCAAAGTGCAACTTCTGAATAATGAAATAAATCTCTTTTCTGGACCCACTATTTGAGTGCTTAGTGGAGAAATAGTTACCTAACTTTGGTATTATTGAGTACTTTGAAAAAAAAAAAAATTAAGCCATTAAGAGCCTTTGAAAAGGAGGTCTATTTCAAGATTACAGTGAAAACATTCCCAGGGGCTTGGAGAAAGCATGAGGAACAAATCGGAATGAAGGTTAAGGGAAAAAAATGCTTCTTGATGAAAAGACAACAGTTCACACAAACAGTACGATTCTACTTCTCACTTTAATTTGAAGCACCGCGTGAACACCAAGAATGAGGCTGACTACAAGAGTAGAGGAGCTTATGCTGATTACAAGCAAATGAAGTGCTAGTTTTCAGTGACCTCTGTGAAGGCTATTCCCGGGAACAGCTGAATTCGGTTGGTAGAGCAATTATGAGAAATGTTAAACACTCCAAATGGCTTAGAGATGTGTCTTGCCACTGAATTACCTTTCCTTCTCAGTAATTCTTGCTCTAGGGTCCCTGTGGTTTGGCACAGGTCATGCTAATGTGGAATAAAAAATGGAGGCTGACTCCAGATGAGCCTCCGGGACCTAGACTGTAATGACCCACGGCTCAGGAGCTGCACTCAAGCCAAGCAAAACACAAAGCAGACGCCAAGAGAGATGGGGAGAGCCCGGATCACAGACCAGGCCAGCGGCTTCTGAAGGTTTCAAAGCAAATACAGACTAGACACCTTTACAACGGAGGGAAAACTGCAGGAAGGCAACATTAAGAACTGTCTGGAACTGGGGCTGGGGAGTCTCAGATCACACTGCTGAATTCCTAATGACCCCACGTGTGATGCCATTCTGGGCTATGGAATATACATTTTTCTCTAGGAGCCCCTCAAACTGTCTTCTGTTCATGCAGAATTTTCTATTTTCTGAGTATATTAAATTCTTTTGTTAGTTATTCCTATTCCCTTTATGCCTTTCACAAATGAGAAAATGGAAGTATTCAGTTGAATATGATCATATAACATAAGAATACAGAACAGAATGCATAGTACACAGGCACTGAATGTATGTGCATCAAATATCTCTGAGAAGAGACTGATAATTCCACTAATAGTGGTTGTACTGGAGAGAGGAGCTGGGAGCTGAGAGGGCGCAGGCAGTGGCTCACTCTTCACTCTTCCTCCTTTTATACCTCTTAAACTTTCTGCTGTGTGCACCAATCACCTATATACCCCCAAACATTTATAGTCAGCCCTTTGTATATGCAGATGTGGAGCCCATGGAGAGGAAGGCCAACTGGAAGATTTCAGCATCCACAGGTTTTAGCATCTGAGAGGGATCCTGGATCCAATCCCTCATAGATACCAAGGGACGACTGTAATTATAAATAGAAATAACTCTTATAGAGTGTAAGGAGCTCCATCCTACCTCCTTCCTGCCCTGCACATTGGCCTGGTCTCCAAAAAAAAAAAAAAAAAAAAAAGCGATAAGACAACTGGCCTGGACCCTCGTGAGGAGGTCGTGAGAGTGACTGTCATGAAAAGCAAAAAAATGCTGTGGCAGGGGAGGGGGCTGTTCCAGACTAAAAGAGGCAAAGTAAGGTGTGAACTTTGGCTCCTAGGTGGACAGCAGGGAGAGGGGACAATTATAAAAGATACTTTTGGGACAAATGATAAAATTGAATTTGAGTTGGATATTATAAGACAGTATGGGATTACTGATAATTTTCTTAGGCATGATAATGGTATTGAAGTTGTATTAGAGAAAGTCCTTACTCTTAGGAGACATAATGAAGTATTTAGAGGTAAAGTATTATGCGGCTTATAATTTACTTTCAAATGATTTGGGGGAGGGAGTAGAGAGAGGACTGTAAATATTTGGAGAGAAACATAGCAAGTGAGGCAACACGATAACAATTAGTGAACCTAACTGAGGGCACGGGGGTTTTACTTTTCTTTCAACCTTTTTGTAGGTTTAAAATTTTTCAAATTAAAAAGTTGGGAAATAAAGGAAAAAGTTTAAAAATGAAACCAAACATAAAAAGGGAAAACAAATAAGAGTCCTGGGCTCTACGCTACCATCTCCTGCTAGCCTTCTGACTGCAGGGAAAATCCACCTGTCTGTGGAATGAGGACGGTGGAGTACATGGCTTCCGAGGTGATCCAGTTCTAAAGTCTGTGGACACGACCAGGAGTTTGCAGGAACAGGACTCACATGCCTTGCTGGGTCCACCTTGTCCCTCCAGACACTCACCCAGGTATCAATTTTTCTGACAGAGGCTCAAAGAGCCTGTTTTGTGATGCTTTAAGGCCTCTTCCTTTGGTTGGAAAGATTTTAATACACTGGTTTCTTAAGACTTTCTATGGTCTTAAATAAGACTCTAATGTAACTGTAGTGAATGCGATGGAACTAAAACCATTAATGTGCTTCTTGTTAAGAATTTAATGGCATAAACAATGACTTCAAGGCCTGAAAAACTGATTTTATCTCGGTGTCTTGCTGCAGTTTCACTTGGATTTTTCAGTCAGATGTTACTATGGTTGTCTCCTCAATATATCTGTGGTTGTGCTGATAAAGACTGAGGAAATTCTTTACACTATTGTGGCAACTGAAGAGCGTATTAGCAGAACACTGTTTTAGGGATGATATCCACAGAGGCATGTGTGAAGCAGCACGCTCTGCTCGCACATTGCTCACTGAACCTTCTATCAGAGTGAGTAGTTTTCATCCTCTCCCTCACTGGGCTGCCCGGCAGAGTGCTCTACTCTTAGGAAGTGCTCAAGTCATGTTTGTAATTTCACCGAATTTAACTGACATCCAGCTGGTCATATGGCAACAGTTTGGTGTGTAACTGTCAATAAAAAAAATGAAACAACATCTTGTGAAATGCTCATTTCCTTGATATTGTTCCTTTTGTGTGTGTGACAAGTCTCGTTTCATTAATAGTTCTTCCATATTATGCACTTTTATAAGTGAGAACTGAATAAATGGAGATCTTTCTATACACTCGGCTGTGTGAGATGCAATGAAATACTCAGCCTGCCGTGTGACAGTCATACCACCTCCCTGGAGGCGTCGGAACGGCTCCCTGAACACCAGCAGCCTGGCCACCTTCTTCCCTGTCTCATCCTTGACCCAGTCCTGGGGAGGGAGCTGTGTCAACCAATTTGTTGGTTAATTCCTAATGAATTTTCTTTCTAAAATCTTGGGAGAGGTAGTTTCACATGTCAGAGCAGTTCTGCTCTCAAAAATGTAGACATCCTATTTCTAACAGGAGATTTTATTCAAGCTAACTCCGAATCTGCCAATTTTAATGGTAGTATATTTGCTATGGTCTACATTGGTTTAAAATCTCCCTGTAGGGCCAGGCGCGGTGGCTCCCACCTGTAATCCCAGCACTTTGGGAGGCTGAGATGGGCAGATCATGAGGTCAGGAGTTTGAGATCAGCCTGACCAACATGGTGAAGCTCTGTCTCTATTAAAAATACAAAAATTAGCTGGGCATGGTGGTGGGCACGGTAGTGGGCACCTGTAATCCCAGCTACTCAGGAGGCTGAAGCAGAAGAATCGCTTGAACCCGGAAGGCAGGGGTTGCAGTGAGCCGAGATCGCGCCATTGCACTCCAGCCTGGATGACAGAGTGAGATACTATCTAGAAACAAAACAAAACCAAACCAAACCTCCCTATAGCTCAAAGAGAGCTGAGGAACACTGAAATTCAAGATCCATAAAACAGGAAAATGGACTGATCTAAATATTGGCAACACTCAAAGGTTTTAAAACATTAGGTATGATATGGGTATTTATGCTGATACAATAGATGTCTAACTATTCTTTAGTCATCAGTGGTCCAAGTGATTTAAGAGCTATAATCTATCTCATACTAGAAAGGACCTAAAATATTTTAAAATAAACATTTTCTATAAACACATAAAGCATAAAAAAAATCAAGGAAAACTTATATCTGAAGGGAGCAAGGGTAAAGAAAAGGAAAAAGTTGAACACCGGTCTGCAAGCCTTGAGACATAACAAAGTTGTCATAGCTGGTCTTTGATTTTGGCTCTGAGCTTCCTGGCAACTAAAACCAAGAGGGAATCTTAAGCGGCTCCATGGCTTTCACTAATCACAAGGGGAGACACATTTCAGTTCTTCAAGGGAAACAAAGCTACCCCCCACGGTGAAGGTCCATGTCTTATTTGTATTCGTGTCCTGTACTTGGACAGAGTCCGGCAACCCACAGCATTCATTAGCTGAAGCTGCCCTTCTTCCACTTAATTCTAAAAGGAATTCCTCATGTAGAGCTTCACACAAGGGGCCCTGGGAAATTCAGGGGAGGCAGTATCCTTAATAATAGGCCTAAAGGAAATGAAGTGATGGGTTTCATCAATCTGTTTCTTGTTGCGTACCTCATAACACAGAGACACAACTCAGGGAAGCAATCCTGAGGTGCATGTGTGATGTCAAGCCTAATAGCAATCTAAGATCCCCCATTTCTGAAGGACATGTTTGATCTCTAATGAGATCCAGTCTGTCTATGGACTATGTGTCCTTCATGCACGTCTGCACATACAGCATTTCTCCTGATTGAACTTTTGATAATAATTCCATGGCAGGTGACTGAATTCAAGGTTGTTTGCTCTGGTAAGGGCCAGAAGTGCAGGTGCTCTCTGCGGCTGACTAAGAGAGGATTAATAGGCTCATATCAAGCAGTAACACGGCAGCACTGCAGATCCCTTCTCCACCCTTAGACTTCTGAAATGGAGGGTGTAGCACAAACTAAGAATACCAAAATGGAAATAGTTGAAATGGAAGGCTGCTTTTCTCCTGGGATAATAATCGTTATTGTTAGCTGGGGAGACACCAGTGACTGTATAACCCTTGCCCACATGGAAATGGAACGTGATAGTGAAGCTTTCAGGGTGGACTCGAACTTTGGAAGGCTGCTTGGCTAGTGATGGGACAAGAGTGGGTGGGTATGGGGAATTGGGATAAGGATAGACAGGAGACTCTGAGGAGTCTGGGAACAGACTTTTGCTTCTAAGCAGCTCATTTTTTTCTAATATCATGGCTGCAGCATTTCTTCTGTAGTAATCAGTCTTTTAAATTATGGCATTATTTTACAATTACTCCTTCAGATAAAACAAAAGCTTCACTTTCTCTGCACTGATGAAAGAGCTGGTGAGAGGATGAAGATTTTCCTTCACTCTGGATGGAGTTTGAATCTACCTATCCATCATCGTGGTCAATGACGCCTCTCATTATTCTTAGTTCATGTCATTACCTTGAACTTCTCCTCGTAGTTCTCGAAGGCTTCCATGACCATACACACAGCCTCCATCGTGCGCTCGAGCCGGCCATCCATTCTGTTGAAACGGTACATGCTACCAGACACATCCACCACCAGGCGCAGACGCTTGGGTTTCTGTTGTGGGCTGCCAAGCTGAGGGAAGGAATAATAGAAAAGCCATTTGTGAACTGGCAAACTTCCCCTGGTGGCTGTCTTGGGGATCTCATAGAAGCCCCGGCGTGCCAGCCCCAAGATGGGCAGACCAGCCATAGGCTCAGCCCTGCACAAGGCTGTCCTAGCAGGTAGCAAGGCATCTATGGGTTGTATTGCAGTAAACAGAATTTCAGACTTGTGCTAATGGTTGGGGCCACATGGAAAATATTTTCCTTTGGAATATAGTCCTTTCAAAGCTCACTCTAGTAAAGTTGACTTATTTAGGTTGACGCCTTAAAAATAATATGGTGATTTAATAATCTGGAATGACATGTCATTTTCACTTCATGCCTCAGAGTCAGTAACTCTAGCAAGAGTTTGTGTTATTTTGGAGGGAAGCCCATATCAATTTTACTTGTACATGTCGGGTAGTGACCTGAAAATTACTCTCCACATAGGCCACAAATAATGTCAGATTCCTAAAACAGAGTTATGTGATGGGGGTCTGGCAAAGAAATTACTGAAAAGATTTTAAAAACGACTTTTGTGTTTAGTAAGCCACACATCTTCTCTTCCTTCCACATTACTGAATTAGTGCTTTTCTTTTCTTGGCAGTTTGAAAGCATAAAAGTGGCATCAAATTGCTATCTAGAAACAACTGTCCATTAAGATTACAAGATTAAGTTTGATTTTAGACCCACAACTGCCAATTTGCAGATTTAAAAAAAAGTTTGTTAGTTTTGCTGACAAGAAAAAAGAAGAAGGCTGCGTGCAGGGGCTCATGCCTGTAATTCCAGTGCTCTGGGAGGCCAAGGTGGGAGAAAGGCCAGAGGTTCAAAAGCAGCCTGGGCAACACAGCAAGAACTCATCTCTACAAAAAACACACAAATCAGCTA
The DNA here is from genome assembly GCF_024542745.1 of Macaca thibetana thibetana. Lineage (NCBI taxonomy): Eukaryota > Metazoa > Chordata > Mammalia > Primates > Cercopithecidae > Macaca > Macaca thibetana. The sequence goes on from NC_065594.1 coordinate 20,226,528, forward strand.
GGGTGGTGCTATGTGCCTGTATTCCCAGCTACTCAGCTGGGTAAGCTGAGGGGATCACTTGAGCCCAATAGTTTGAGGCCGTAGTGAGCTATGATTGTGCTACTGCACTAACGCCTGGGCAACAGAGCAAGACCCTGTCTCTAGAAAAAAAAAAAAAAAGGAAGAAGAAAATTTCCAGATTATTCTGTTATTAAATATTTGCTGACATGTATAAAAAATAATGAGCAGAATTAGTAATTTCAAGAAAACACGGTGGGTATTGAGAGTGTAATGGTTTGAGGCAAATTCAACATATTTCTTAAAAACTTGTTGAGTCTGCCCAAATTAAGGACACTTACACATATGCTTTCATGACTACTCACAATTTCAGATGTATCCAAACACAATTGTTGACCACAATGATTCAGTAAAGAAAGCAGCTGTTGACTCATACCAATGACACAGAAATAAGAACTCCCCAAATCACCACCAGATCCTCTCTAAATAAATATTTAAAAGGCGTGACTCTCCCTTCCCCCTACCAGTCACTGCATCCCCAGCTCTCAGTGGCTACTCAGCAATTCTGGTTACTCAGGAATACAGGCGATCACAGAGCTCACCGAGAGACTCAGTATTTCATCCTGTCACCATTTTGTTTTGTTATTACATTGCAAATATTTTAAATTTATGGCTGTCTAAAACTTTACACACTACAATTATAGTTACTTAAGGGAGACTTTCTTATTTTCTATATTTTTTTTCAGTTATATGATGGACACTGATATTTAAAGTAAGAGAACAGTAGAAAATCACCAAGGTTGTTTTACTGTTTTCACTTGAAGGTTTCTCTAGGCTGAACAGACACACCAGGTGTCTTCAGTTTCCCCTCCAGGGCACCTGCTCTGTGTCCTGGGAGTTGATCTATATGGACAATCCGTGCTGGGGCTCAGAAATCGATACCCTCTAAATATGGCGCTTGGACATGCTGAACTGAAGAGGCAGCACCAAGGTCTCTCTGACCTTCCTCTCTCTCCCCACAAAGCACCGGATAAGTTGTTCTCTGAAGTTTCTTCAACTGTCTAAAGTTCAGAGTTCCCAAGAAGAAAACGATTACTCTGGGCCCTTCCCTGAGTTTTCATCAACTGAACTCATATCACAGGAAGAAAGGCTGAAGTCTGTCAACACACCTGGACCGACTTCTGTCACACACCATTGCTCTGTGGGCCCAAAAGACTCCGTCCCAGGCCACTGTGTGTTCTCCAAGCTCACTGAATTGCCCTAAAACCATTTACTATCCCCGTAAAATCATCTACACTTCTCTACACTTCTCCATCTCCTTTTCCCTTAAGAAGAAGGGTACATAAGCATCTGTACCTCACTGTGTGGAGAGGGACTCACCCTTGGTTTCACCCCAGTGCACATTAATACATTTGTATGCCTCTTCTCCTATTAATGTGCCTTTTGTGAGGTGATTTTCAGAGAACCTTCAGAGGGTGAAGGGGAAATTTTCCCTTGGCCCCTACAACCACATCAGCCGGCTTCCTGGCTGCTGACTTCCAGTGGGTTCTGCTCTGGGGAGGCACTGGTGGAGGTCAGGGGCTGAGGGTGGCGTATTTGTTCCCTTGGCCCCCTCTCTGCTGTCGCCCGTGGACTGGCTCCCCTTCTGCTGAAGGCCACCACTCCATCAACCACCTTCTCCAGGTTCCAGGAACTGCTCTCTCATTCTGCCCTTTCAGACCTCAGGGTGAGTTAGATCCCCGCTATTGCTATCCCTGGGTTACTGCACTGTTTTTGATTTTTCTAAACCCCACCCTTATTTTTGTAAATAGTCTTCGTATTGACTGTTTCTTAAATTACCTAATTTGAGCATGCCTTATGTTTCTTGCTGGGTCCTTGAGTTGAATGATAAACGGTATAATATCTACGGAGTTTTTCTTCTTGTTCTTCTTTTTTTTTTTCACATAATGCTTTCCTTGGTTGCCATATTCAGGGTTTGTGATATTTTGACATGACCCAAGAAAGCAAGTTTCTGTAAAGAGGGCTAGACTATGCAGAGCTGAGGCTAGCAGTTCACCATGACTTACTTGCGGCTCCAGCTCACCCCGACGTTTGTAGATGGCTTTTTCTCCAGTCAGCCCATCGATGATCTTGGCGTCATCTAGCTCCCCAGTAGCTTGATGTCTTAGCCACTGTCTTTCTTTACCTTTAGCCTACAAAAGACACACACACACACACACACACACACAAAGCCTTATTTTAATTAGTTCTGCAGGGTCTCTGACACACTTTGTGCATGAATAACAGGAAACACACCTGGGATCTTTTCAGTAAGTGACGGTTCTGCATGAACACAGTCGTATAAATGAACTGGTTTCTGCCCTCCTGACAAAGAAATGCCCTTTGTCTGTTTTAATTATTTCAACATATGGAACAATAAAATGAACGAAAGGTGGTATGCAAATGAGTCCCTGGAGAGATGTTCAATATCTGGAAATAAAATAATAGGGATGCATTTCTTATGGATTTCCTGTCACAGGGCTTCTCAAAAGTTTATTAGTTAAAATAATCAGCTTGACCTTGTTAACACTGTCTGCAAGCCCAGAGAAAACATGACCTTTAGAATTCTACCTTGTGGAAAAGAGTTTGTTACTCAAGTTCTCTGTGACTTAGTGTGCAAATGGAAATAGCTGAAAACAATAGTATGTGAACATTTGTACCCCACAAGTCTTTCTGGTTATCTATCTTCAGAAATCTTCTGCATTACTTTTCTACACGTTTTTCCACATAATACTTTGCTACAATAACTTACAATTATGCCAGATGATCTAATTTTACGGTAGTAAACTGATAAAGAATTATAGTATTCCAATCAAGGCATATGCTTATTACAGCCAACGACTATACTTACATTAATGAGTGGGAAGAATAGCTAAGATGTTTTTATGCATGCAAACTAAAGTAGTAGTTAAGATTATGTGTTCCAGCGTCCGCCTGGTTCTAACTGTTCTTTCACCTCTGTTCAATATCTGATCTGAGGCAAATTACTTGACCTGTCTGCATCTCTGTTTCTTCATCTCTAAAATGAAGATAACACTAGTCTCTACTTTAGTAAACTATTGTAAAGATTAATAAAATCTTACTTGGAATCAGCTAAGAAAGGGCCTCGTGAGCTATGTTAGCTGGTACCATTATTTATTGCTAGTGGATGAAATGCTAAAGTGGACAACGAAGTCCACTTTAAGTTAAGCGTGCTTCCATCAGTGTTTCGTGGGAGGTGGCTATGTGATAGCACTGTCACTGGAAATATAAAGCCACTAAGAAAGTGACATTACACAAAGAAGCGCCACACAATATAACTCTGGGTATTATAGTATGTATTGTTTTCTTGTTCCTGAAACCCTTGCTGGACACAGGGGCAAAATTACCATTTTGGAATACCCATATATTAATGCAAACATCACCAGCATACAGATTATTAATTCTGGTGGGTGGTTCATTCTAAGAACTACCAGGCATGCCACCCTTGGGAGAATGTTCTTTCCAGATTATGTTCTTGGCAAGAATCCCATGATCTCTCAGGAAAATGGGTCACTCTGGAGCACTGCTATCATGTAAAACTTGATCGGATACCCAGTTATGGGCGGCAACAGGAAGGAATGTGCACAGTCTTCTAGAATCCCCCTTCCTACTGGTCTATCCATGAATCAGACAGACAAGCTTAACCACACAGCACAGTCCTTTTCAGACCCCCTCACTTCACCAGTGATTGGAACTTAGCTCTTATCTCTTCTTTCCTAACATTTCTGTTCTCTGGTGTGGATAATCCTCAGGCTTCCCAGATAATTCATCCTGGGAAATGCTATTGCGGATGACCATCTGTGTACCTTCAGTCTTTACATTCGACAACTCTTGGAGGTACCAAGCTGCAGAGCACTGGGTTCTAATGGCTTTCATAGATGAGGACAGACTCTCACAGACTAGTCTAGAGTGGGAAAACCAGCACTGAAGAAAGTAAAACAGAACATGGTGGCAGTGGTTAGCAGCCATTAAAGTGGCATGGAACTTGGATTCTTGAGCCAGGTTTAAAAGAAATGCAGGATTAGAACTGGAATGACATTGTATAACATGTTACTTATTGGCTGGGCCACTGTCATCATGAAGCATTGATTTTCCAAGTTTTCATAAATACATTGACAAGGCAATGACCCCAAGGACTCCCTACCCAATCCCATTAGCTGCTACATGGTTTTATTAACCAGTGATGCTTTTACCATGTAAAGAGCCACTGCAATGGCTACAGATTGTCATTTTTGTAATTTTTGTTTTTTTGAGACAAGGTCTGTCTCTGACGCCCAGGCTGTAGTACAGTGGCATGATCATAGCTCACTGCACCCTTGAACTCCTGGGCTCTAGTGATCTTACCTCCTAAGTAGCTGAGACTACAGGCATGTACAACCACAGCTGGTTACTTTTTTGTTTTTAAATTTTTTTTTTTTTTTAATTTATTTATTATTATTATACTTTAAGTTGTAGGGTACATGTGCATAACGTGCAGGTTTGTTACATATGTATACTTGTGCCATGTTGCTGTGCTGCACCCATCAACTCGTCATTTACATCAGGTATAACTCCCAGTGCAATCCCTCCCCCCTCCCCCCTCCCCATGATAGGCCCCGGTGTGTGATGTTCCCCTTCCTGAGTCCGAGTGATCTCATTGTTCAGTTCCCACCTATGAGTGAGAACATGCGGTGTTTGGTTTTCTGTTCTTGTGATAGTTTGCTAAGAATGATGGATTCCAGCTGCATCCAAGTCCCTACAAAGGACTCAAACTCATCCTTTTTTATGGCTGCATAGTATTCCATGGTGTATATGTGCCACATTTTCTTAATCCAATCTGTCACTGATGGACATTTGGGTTGATTCCAAGTCTTTGCTATTGTGAATAGTGCTGCAATAAACATACGTGTGCATGTGTCTTTATAGCAGCATAATTTATAATCCTTTGGGTATATACCCAGTAATGGGATGGCTGGGTCATATGGTACATCTAGTTCTAGATCCTTGAGGAATCGCCATACTGTTTTCCATAATGGTTGAACTAGTTTACAATCCCACCAACAATGTAAAAGTGTTCCTATTTCTCCACATCCTCTCCAGCACCTGTTGTTTCCTGACTTTTTAATGATTGCCATTCTAACTGGTGTGAGATGGTATCTCATTGTGGTTTTGATTTGCATTTCTCTGATGGCCAGTGATGATGAGCATTTTTTCATGTGTCTGTTGGCTGTATGAATGTCTTCTTTTGAGAAATGTCTGTTCATGTCCTTTGCCCACTTTTTGATGGGGTTGTTTGTTTTTTTCTTGTAAATTTGTTTGAGTTCTTTGTAGGTTCTGGATATTAGCCCTTTGTCAGATGAGTAGATTGCAAAAATTTTCTCCCATTCTGTAGGTTGCCTGTTCACTCTGATGGTAGTGTCTTTTGCTGTGCAGAAGCTCTTTAGTTTAATGAGATCCCATTTGTCAATTTTGGCTTTTGCTGCCGTTGCTTTTGGTGTTTTAGACATGAAATCTTTGCCCATGCCTATGTCCTGAATGGTACTACCTAGGTTTTCCTCTAGGATTTTTATGGTATTAGGTCTAACATTTAAGTCTCTAATCCATCTTGAATTAATTTTCGTATAAGGAGTAAGGAAAGGATCCAGTTTCAGCTTTCTACTTATGGCTAGCCAATTTTCCCAGCACCATTTATTAAATAGGGAATCCTTTCCCCATTTCTTGTTGCTCTCAGGTTTGTCAAAGATCAGATGGCTGTAGATGTGTGGTATTATTTCTGAGGACTCTGTTCTGTTCCATTGGTCTATATCTCTGTTTTGGTACCAGTACCATGCTGTTTTGGTTACTGTAGCCTTGTAGTATAGTTTGAAGTCAGGTAGCGTGATGCCTCCAGCTTTGTTCTTTTGACTTAGGATTGTCTTGGAGATGCGGGCTCTTTTTTGGTTCCATATGAACTTTAAAGCCGTTTTTTCCAATTCTGTGAAGAAACTCATTGGTAGCTTGATGGGGATGGCATTGAATCTATAAATTACCTTGGGCAGTATGGCCATTTTCACAATATTGATTCTTCCTATCCATGAGCATGGTATGTTCTTCCATTTGTTTGTGTCCTCTTTGATTTCACTGAGCAGTGGTTTGTAGTTCTCCTTGAAGAGGTCCTTTACATCCCTTGTAAGTTGGATTCCTAGGTATTTTATTCTCTTTGAAGCAATTGTGAATGGAAGTTCATTCCTGATTTGGCTCTCTGTTTGTCTGTTACTGGTGTATAAGAATGCTTGTGATTTTTGCACATTAATTTTGTATCCTGAGACTTTGCTGAAGTTGCTTATCAGCTTAAGGAGATTTTGGGCTGAGACAATGGGGTTTTTTCTAAATATACAATCATGTCATCTGCAAACAGGGACAATTTGACTTCTTCTTTTCCTAACTGAATACCCTTGATTTCTTTCTCTTGCCTGATTGCCCTAGCCAGAACTTCCAACACTATGTTGAATAGGAGTGGTGAGAGAGGGCATCCCTGTCTTGTGCCAGTTTTCAAAGGGAATTTTTCCAGTTTTTGCCCATTCAGTATGATATTGGCTGTGGGTTTGTCATAAATAGCTCTTATTATTTTGAGGTACGTTCCATCAATACCGAATTTATTGAGCGTTTTTAGCATGAAGGGCTGTTGAATTTTGTCAAAAGCCTTTTCTGCATCAATTGAGATAATCATGTGGTTCTTGTCTTTGGTTCTGTTTATATGCTGGATTATGTTTATTGATTTGCGAATGTTGAACCAGCCTTGCATCCCAGGGATGAAGCCCACTTGATCATGGTGGATAAGCTTTTTGATGTGTTGCTGAATCCGGTTTGCCAGTATTTTATTGAGGATTTTTGCATCGATGTTCATCAGGGATATTGGTCTAAAATTTTCTTTTTTTTTGTTGTGTCTCTGCCAGGCTTTGGTATCAGGATGATGTTGGCCTCATAAAATGAGTTAGGGAGGATTCCCTCTTTTTCTATTGATTGGAATAGTTTCAGAAGGAATGGTACCAACTCCTCTTTGTACCTCTGGTAGAATTCAGCTGTGAATCCATCTGGTCCTGGACTTTTTTTGGTTGGTAGGCTATTAATTGTTGCCTCAATTTCAGAGCCTGCTATTGGTCTATTCAGGGATTCAACTTCTTCCTGGTTTAATCTTGGAAGAGTGTAAGTGTCCAGGAAATTATCCATTTCTTCTAGATTTTCCAGTTTATTTGCGTAGAGGTGTTTATAGTATTCTCTGATGGTAGTTTGTATTTCTGTGGGGTCGGTGGTGATATCCCCTTGATCATTTTTAATTGCGTCGATTTGATTCTTCTCTCTTTTCTTCTTTATTAGTCTGGCTAGTGGTCTGTCAATTTTGTTGATCTTTTCAAAAAACCAACTCCTGGATTCATTGATTTTTTGGAGGGTTTTTTGTGTCTCTATCTCCTTCAGTTCTGCTCTGATCTTAGTTATTTCTTGCCTTCTGCTAGCTTTCGAATGTGTTTGCTCTTGCTTCTCTAGTTCTTTTAATTGCGATGTTAGAGTGTCAATTTTACATCTTTCCTGCTTTCTCTTGTGGGCATTCAGTGCTATAAATTTCCCTCTACACACTGCTTTAAATGTGTCCCAGAGATTCCGGTATGTTGTATCTTTGTTCTCATTGGTTTCAAAGAACATCTTTATTTCTGCCTTCATTTCGTTATGTACCCAGTAGTCATTCAGGAGCAGGTTGTTCAGTTTCCATGTAGTTGAGCGGTTTTGAGTGAGTTTCTTAGTCCTGAGTTCTAGTTTGATTGCACTGTGGTCTGAGAGACAGTTTGTTATAATTTCTGTTCTTGTACATTTGCTGAGGAGTGCTTTACTTCCAATTACGTGGTCAATTTTGGAGTAAGTATGATGTGGTGCTGAGAAGAATGTATATTCTGTTGATTTGGGGTGGAGAGTTCTATAGATGTCTATTAGGTCTGCTTGCTGCAGAGATGAGTTCAATTCCTGGATATCCTTGTTAACTTTCTGTCTCGTTGATCTGTCTAATGTTGACAGTGGAGTGTTGAAGTCTCCCATTATTATTGTATGGGAGTCTAAGTCTCTTTGTAAGTCTCTAAGGACTTGCTTGATGAATCTGGGTGCTCCTGTATTGGGTGCATATATATTTAGGATAGTTAGCTCTTCCTGTTGAATTGATCCCTTTACCATTATGTAATGGCCTTCTTTGTCTCTTTTGATCTTTGATGGTTTAAAGTCTGTTTTATCAGAGACTAGTATTGCAACCCCTGCTTTTTTTTGTTCTCCATTTGCTTGGTAAATCTTCCTCCATCCCTTTATTTTGAGCCTATGTATGTCTCTGCGTGTGAGATGGGTCTCCTGAATACAGCAGACTGATGGGTCTTGACTCTTTATCCAGTTTGCCAGTCTGTGTCTTTTAATTGGAGCATTTAGTCCATTTACATTTAAGGTTAATATTGTTATGTGTGAACTTGATCCTGCCATTATGATATTAACTGGTTATTTTGCTCATTAGTTGATGCAGTTTCTTCCTAGCCTCAATGGTCTTTACATTTTGGCATGTTTTTGCAATGGCTGGTACCGGTTGTTCCTTTCCATGTTTAGTGCTTCCTTCAGGATCTCTTGTAAGGCAGGCCTAGTGGTGACAAAATCTCTAAGCATTTGCTTATCTGTAAAGGATTTTATTTCTCCTTCACTTATGAAACTTAGTTTGGCTGGATATGAAATTCTGGGTTTAAAATTCTTTTCTTTAAGAATGTTGAATATTGGCCCCCACTCTCTTCTGGCTTGTAGAGTTTCTGCTGAGAGATCTGCTGTTAGTCTGATGGGCTTCCCTTTGTGGGTAACCCGACCTTTCTCTCTCTGGCTGCCCTTAAGATTTTTTCCTTCATTTCAACTTTGGTGAATCTGGCAATTATGTGTCTTGGAGTTGCTCTTCTCGAGGAGTATCTTTGTGGCGTTCTCTGTATTTCCTGGATTTGAATGTTGGCCTGCCCTACTAGGTTGGGGAAGTTCTCCTGGATGATATCCTGAAGAGTGTTTTCCAACTTGGTTCCATTTTCCCCCTCACTTTCAGGCACCCCAATCAGACGTAGATTTGGTCTTTTTACATAATCCCATACTTCTTGCAGGCTTTGTTCGTTTCTTTTTCTTCTTTTTTCTTTTGGTTTCTCTTCTCGCTTCATTTCATTCATTTGATCCTCAATCGCTGATACTCTTTCTTCCAGTTGATCGAGTCGGTTACTGAAGCTTGTGCATTTGTCACGTATTTCTCGTGTCATGGTTTTCATCTCTTTCATTTCGTTTAGGACCTTCTCTGCATTAATTACTCTAGCCATCAATTCTTCCACTTTTTTCTCAAGATTTTTAGTTTCTTTGCGCTGGGTACGTAATTCCTCCTTTAGCTCTGAGAAATTTGATGGACTGAAGCCTTCTTCTCTCATCTCGTCAAAGTCATTCTCCGTCCAGCTTTGATCTGTTGCTGGCGATGAGCTGCGCTCCTTTGCCGGGGGAGATGCGCTCTTATTTTTTGAATTTCCAGCTTTTCTGCCCTGCTTTTTCCCCATCTTTGTGGTTTTATCTGCCTCTGGTCTTTGATGATGGTGATGTACTGATGGGGTTTTGGTGTAGGTGTCCTTCCTGTTTGATAGTTTTCCTTCTAACAGTCAGGACCCTCAGCTGTAGGTCTGTTGGAGATTGCTTGAGGTCCACTCCAGACCCTGTTTGCCTGGGTATCAGCAGCAGAGGCTGCAGAAGATAGAATATTTCTGAACAGCGAGTGTACCTGTCTGATTCTTGCTTTGGAAGCTTCCTCTCAGGGGTGTACTCCTCCCTGTGAGGTGTGGGGTGTCAGACTGCCCCTAGTGGGGGATGTCTCCCAGTTAGGCTACTCAGGGGTCAGGGACCCGCTTGAGCAGGGAGTCTGTCCCTTCTCAGATCTCAACCTCCGTGTTGGGAGATCCACTGCTCTCTTCAAAACTGTCAGACAGAGTCGTTTGCGTCTGTGCAGAGGTGTCTGTGTGTCTTAGTTTACTGTGCCCTGTCCCCAGAGGTGGAGTCTACAGAGACAGGCAGGTTTCCTTGAGCTGCTGTGAGCTCCACTCTGTTCGAGCTTCCCAGCAGCTTTGTTTACCTACTTAAGCCTCAGCAATGGCGGGCGCCCCTCCCCCAGCCTCGCTGCTGCCTTGCCGGTAGATCACAGACTGCTGCGCTAGCAACGAGGGAGGCTCCGTGGGTGTGGGACCCTCCCGGCCAGGTGTGGGATATGATCTCCTGGTGTGCCTGTTTCCTAAAGCGCAGTATTGGGGTGGGAGTTTCCCGATTTTCCAGGTGTTGTGTGTCTCAGTTCCCCTGGCTAGGAAAAGGGACTCCCTTCCCCCTTGCGCTTCCCAGGTGAGGCAATGCCTCGCCCTGCTTCAGCTCTCGCTGGTCGGGCTGCAGCAGCTGACCAGCTCCGATCGTCCGGCACTCCCCAGTGAGATGAACCCAGTACCTCAGTTGAAAATGCAGAAATCACCGGTCTTCTGTGTCGCTCGCGCTGGGAGTTGGAGACTGGAGCTGCTCCTATTCGGCCATCTTGCTCCGCCCCTTGTTTTTAAATTTTTGTGGAGTTGGGGATCTTGCTATATTGCCCAGGTTGGTCTCAAACTCCTGGCTTCAGGTGATCCTCCCACCTCAGCCTCCCAAAGTGCAGGCACTATGCGTGTGAGCTATTTTTGTGATTTCTAATGCAGGTCACAACTGTAGCAAAAATAAATTTAAACCCCACCATCTTACCTTAGAGAAAATAAAAAATGCTAAAATTCTAACTAATAACTCTACTGTCCTCTTTATTTTGGTGTTTCTAAAACCAGAATATACCTTAGAGTTGATGGCAAAAAAAACTTGTCAAGATGACTGGTAGAGGGACTAATTGTGACCTGGTTGCTGTAGCTGGAGGACACACAAGTGATGTTGGCGGAGCATAGCAGGCATCAGCTCACGGAATTATTTCCATTGATAGCTCAGGTTTGTTTTTAACTTCAGTTAAAATTCCTAATTATTATTTTAAACAATTAAAAAACATTACACTATATAGAACATTAGAATAATGAACAAAGAAATGGAGCACTGGATGCAAACACACTATAAGTGAAGCAAGATTATTTGCTCCAGAAACGACTACACTTCCAATAAGATTTACAAAAGCAAGATTCCCCCGGGGGAGGAATTTGGGTTTAAATTTGTTGGGAAGACAAATTCCTAGAGGACTGCATGTCCCAGGCCATGCAATTAAAGAGGGAGAAACTGCTAAATTTCATGAAATAGATCACAGAATGCTTAAAACTAGAAGAACTGGGAAGACTGATTCAAGTACCACGAAGGACTATTAGGCCCTGTCAAAAAATTCAAGGAAAGCTGTTAAGTTTTTTGTGATACGTAATGCAATTAAGCAAAACATGTAACTCTCAGTTTACAGTCACCATCACGCAAGAATCCAGGGCTTTTAGGTCTTAATTTTCTTGTGCTGATATTGTTTCTTTTCCCATAATGATTATAGCTTGAAGACTGTTTCCATTACATATGCCAATAAAAGAAAAGGACTTGGTAAAATTTGCAGTGAGAGTGAGGGAGAGGAATACACCTTTTCCAATAAATCTGCTACCTTTTCCTTCCTTTCTGGGGGTTAACTTTTCAAGTTTAAGTACTTGTAATAAAGTGTACAAATCTTAAGAATGTACCTTTACAAAGTAAACACACAATCTTAATCATCCACACCGCCTAAGCCTTGCAGTGCCCGGTTCTGGATGCTACCTTCTCCCTGCCAAAGGTAACCCCTATACTGACCTCTATTACTATGAATTAAGTTTGCCTGCTTCTGGACTTTATAAATATGAAATCATACAATATATACTCTTTTGTTTCTGGTTTGTGTGGCTCGACATTATCTCTGTGAGTTACCCATGCTGTGTGTAGCAGGACTCGATTCTCTTTTGTGCTGCAATGGTATTCCACTGTATGACTTTGTCACAATTTACCCATTCTACAATTCTGTTGATTTCAGTTTGGGGCTATTATGAATAATGCCACCATAACTGAACATGTCTTTTGGAGCAGGTATGTGCATATTTCACTGTGTGGAAAGGCTGGGTCACAGAGTATGGATATGTTCAGCTTTAGTGTATACTGATAAACAGTTTTCCAAAGTGTTTTTCCCAATTTACATTCTTGTGAGCAGAGTATAAGGGTTTCATTTGCTTCTGTCCTCACCAACACTTTATATTGACAGCTTAAAAAAATTTTTTTAGCCATTCTTTGGGTGTATAGTATACTCCTTCATTTTTATTTTTATTTGCAGATAAATGAATTACTTTTGGTACTGCTTGTCATTGATATTTTTAGGAACCTGAACTAGTAGTTTTGGTCTTTGAGAAGTAAACATATGTATCAGCCTTTTGAGTCAAAACTATTAGGCACAAAGGCATTTTTATAATAGTAGCACTGTTCATTAGTTTTCAAGTATGTAACTTGCAGATAAATATGGGTAGAAATTTGATTTTCTATCCTCTAGCCAGTCCACAATACTTGGAAACTTAAAACAGGAAGAGGCCTGTCAGAATGAATGCTCTTGGGGGCAGTGGGCTGGAGGGGGAGCTCTTTAGAAAGTTACTGAAGGCTGAATAAAAATATTTACTGTTTTGGACTGTGTATACAAAGGCTTCTGTATTTTATGAGACTTAGTGAAATACTTCTTGAAATAGTAAGTTCCTACTGCATTTAAATATATACTTTTGTTTACAATAAAAGGCCAAACATGTTGTTACGTATTCCTATTGCATGAAGTAAAGTATCCCTGTAAATACGTCCATCTGTTTTGTATTATACATAAATTCACACTAATGAGAGTTCATTATATATAAAGTGAGGGTGCATTAGTAAAGTCTATGTTATAGATACTCTGAAAAAGAAATAGAATTTTATTACTTCCACATAAAGAATACTTAAACTCACTGAAATACTCAGAGAATGATGTATTCTGGTTAATTCATTTTCCGGGAAATACTTGCTTAACCAGAAAGTACGTACACACACACACACACACACACACACACACACACACACACACCTGTAGCACTAAAGACAGAATAAATAAACTTGACAAAAACCAATCATCTTGTGGTTTGTGACACTTTGTCTAATGATTTCAGCACTGAAATCATTCTGATTAATCTTATGTCTTTACTTATTTGGGTTATGATTAATCAAGACTTTTTTTTTTTAACCTACAAACTCCATAATCAAGCCAATTTTATATTAGTCTTTCCAAATTTGTTTAATGAAGAGAACAGAAAGACTTAAGTAGCAATTCTTATAGAGAGTGTATACATTCTACAGAATAAAGCCTACAAAAGATCATCAAGAAATATTTGTTGGGTGAATGAATAACTGTAAATGATGTTAGAGGATATCTGTGAACAGCGATTCTCTTATTAAACATTAGCTCTCATTACTTTAACATCTCTTCATGCTCAACCAACATATATTTTTATGCTACAAATGTGTATGACTCAAACAAATAATTACTGGATTAAGGAAAACTTTTATATTGAATTTATAAGATAATAAACTATTAATCAGTGGAAACAACACAAAATTTTGTTTTGTGGTTCTCAACATACTGGCATAGCTATTAAAAATATTTTACTAAATATCTGCGTAGGTTCCTAGGTGCTCTAAATAGTGAAAGAAAAGAGAAGATATGTACCTTATTCCAAGGGATTCCCGTTTCTTGAAGTAATATCTCATTGCAAGGGAAAATGGTGAATCATCTATGGTGATTCTCATTAGAAGAGTTTATATTCTTGGATGCTGATGTGGAACTAAATCATTATGTTGAGTGACACTATACTGTCTATAGTCACTTTTCATGAACTAAAATTATTTCAGGTCTTTCCTTCAAGAATTAAATATTTTATAATTCAAAGGAGCTGGGAAGTGCACATCTCGGTGTGCAAACATAACAGAACCTTATACTAAACAAGTTTAAAACTCAACCCTGGATTCCACCCTAGAAAACCTGTTCTCTCTAAGTCCTCCCCTATCTCAGTGAAGGGCAAGAGGCAACCCCACTCTTCCAGTTGTTCAGGCCCCACACTGAGGAGTCATCTTTGACTCCCTTTTACCCACAACCAATCCATGGGCAAATCCTCTCAACTCCTGGCAGTATCTGACTATCTCTTACCATCTCCATGCCTAGCCTTAGTCCTGTCCTCATTTTCTCTCCTCTAGACCACTGCAGCAGCCTCCTAACTGGTCTCCTTCCTTCAGCTTGAAAAAGTTTTCCAAAGTGATTTTTCCTGCGCAGTTCCCTCTTCACACAGCAATCAGAGGAATTTTTATAAAATATGTTGTCATTTGTAAGAACTATATTAGAAAGAACCAGCATGGTTAATTTTAAGTCTTTAAAAAGCATGATGGAACTTTATATTTCTCTAATGATTTTCAGGAATGAGGGTATTTGCCTCTCCCATATGCAACATAAATTGTTATACTTTTACTCTCTTCTATTCCTCCTCTGTGCCAATTTAACTGACCAAAACCGACAGAATTAACCAAAAATCTTCTTGATTTTTGTTTAATTTTAAAAATAATGTGAGAATTTAGGCCTTGTTTATTATTAAATTCACATTTTTAAATATGGTATACCTTTAAAAAGAATGATTCTTGGTATTTGAGTTTTTAAAAAATAGATTTACCACAATTATTTAGACCTGATTTTGTGCTGAACTGCTTCTAACGCTCATTACTGGTCCTTTTATATCACAAGGCTCCCATTCTTAAGGAATTTTTATTCCTCTCTTAATTGACTATTTATACAAATATATATATTTATTTCAAAGTTATTTTTTAAAAGGTTACTTAAGAGACATTTTAAGCCTCTGAATATCTGCAACTATCTGTCACTTTGTACTTCGGCTGTGCATAGCATTCTTGGGTCACAGGAACTGTCTCTTCAAAATCCTGCAGACTTTGTTCCTCTATCCCATGGCATTCAAGGTTTTAGGGACAACTAATGTAAGATTAATTTTTCTTTCTCTAACAATAGCTTGTTTTTTGTCTGCTTCTCTGCTTTTAGGATATTTTCTTTATTTTTGAAATGTTAAAATTCCATGAAGCTGTGTTGAGGTGCTTCTCTCTTTGGTTAATTCTGCATGGTACTTTGCAAAGTCCTTTTGATTCACAGACTTAGGCCTTTCTTCAGGTCAGTGCAGTTTTGTTACTACTTTGGTTACTGTTTATGAATATTTTTCAGTGGCCTCTTCTATGGGGATATCATTTGTTCATTCAGCATATGTTTACTAAGCACTTACCATGTTTCATGTACTGTTCTATTTGTTGGGATGACTCAGGGCTCTATATGTCAGCTTTCTACTTTGTTTTTACCAAGTAGCTTTCTTATGGTTTTTACCTCTTTATTTCCTCTGGATAACTTTTCAAGTTTTTTGTTCATAGTAGTACTTAGATTTAGGACTGGATGGAGTCTGTTCTTTCTACTTTTCATGTAGATTTGAGTTTTGGCAGTGCACTTTTAGTTTTCTTATCTTTCCTTATTGCACTCAATTCCCTTATTATTTCTGCTTGCTTCTTAGCCAGATACTTTTCAATTTATATCTTATTTCACATACTTCAAATTTCTTTGAATTGTGAGAACACAAAGCAGAGGTTTTCTAAAAATTTTATGTTTTCTGAAGAATATTCTATCCCAGCAGCATCTTCTATATCTTAAATGCTTGCTATTCCACCTCAATACGCAAGCTTTTCATACATCCCATGTTATTCTGTGTTTTCCGTGTCCTTATTCTCAAATGATGAGATACAAAACTGTTCAGGAACAGATTGGACAGATGCTCCTTGGCTGCATTCACTTTCTACTTAGTTTCTACTAGAATTCTCCTTGAGAGATTTTAAACTGGTTGAACTGAATCTACAATGCCAGCTCAAGAATTCAGCAGGGAAGGAATTGAAACTGCGGACAGTCCCAGCATGAGAACTTCATCGCCACATCATTTCTTATTTTGTTTGGAAAAGCCATTGCAATGGGGCCAACTTTGGGCATTTGGCTCCTTTGTGATTTAGTCTTCAAGCCAAGTATAAGTTGGGGCTGGTCTGGCCTTTTTCCCAGGGCTATTCCCCTTTCAGCTTCCTGCCTGTAGCCACTGCGTGAAACCTAGACCTCCCCCCAACCATGTCTCCCTAGCGCTGCTGCTTTCAAACGCTGCTGCATGGCAGTGACAAAATGGAGGTCAAGTGATCTGCTTCTCACCAGCTCTAGGGCTCTTTCTTCTTTTCCCTGCCTTTCCAGTCAAGGGATGTTAGTGACATTCTCTTAGCTCTCATGCAGTTACTCATGAATAATGCTATTTCTCAGGAAGGTTTTCAAGTTGTCTTTGAGAGGGGTCCCATCAAACTATATTTAGCAAAAATTCTTCAAAGCTGTTTGCATGTCACTAGCCCTCTTCATTAATTTCTCCTGACATGTTGGGTTTTCAATGTGTAAAGCTTTTGACTATTTAAATAATTTTAATGGTCACCTAGCAAAGACTGGGTTAGAGATGCCCATAGCCATGCAGCCCAGAAGTCAGGACTATATTTCTAGGCTGCACCTGGATGAAGTTGTCCTCTCATGGCCACTGACACCATGTCTTGAGCGATGAGCCATTCATGATGTGCTAAGAAAGAGTAACTGGCACTTTGCTGCTCTCCTGTGACATACAGACATTCCTTGACATGGCTGTTCTCACCGTTCCCCTCTCTTTGCTCTACACTCTTGCCTTAGTTGACATATCTTCCCTTGGCTCGGGCTGTCCCTCTATTCAGATGACCACAAAAATACATATATAAATATCCATATAAACATGAAACCCTATCTAGTCCTCACCTTGCCCCTGAACTCCAAATTCAGGTTTTGAAAACTTTAAACATCATGTTTGATATTTTTAGACAGGTGTCCCAATAGTGAGACAACATATTATAACATCTAAAGCAAACATTTGCTTTCTTCACGATTCTGTCTTCTTCCTGTGTCCCCTATTTCTGTCCTCCAGGGCTTAAAAACCTCCCATTTCCCTTCCCCCACGTTCAGTGTCACTTGTCTTTTTCTCCTACCTCCAAACTGCTTCTTGAATTTGTCTCATTCTTTCCATTTTCATTTCAATTACCCTGGTTCAGGTTCCTATCACTTCTCACCCAAATAACTGATACTGTTTTATGATTTAATCTCCTGACTTCCACCTCTCTTGTCTCTGAAACTTTCTCCTCCATGGCTATAAAACTTCCTAGAGAAGACAGAACCAGCTCTCAGCTCATGCCTGAGACCACACAGTGTCATGCATCTGTCTGTGCTGTGCCCTCTGCTGGGGCGTTGTTTCCACCCTTCTCTGTCTGGTTAATACTTGTGTGTCCCTCAAGGCTCAGTTCATGTACCCCTACCTCCAAATCTATCCTTGAATCCATTTCTTCTGAGCTCCACCACATTCTAAGCCTCCCTCTATCTAGGTACTTACCATATTAAATGGAATGATCTCTTTAGGTGTCTGTCTTCTCTGCCCCTCAAGCCCAGAATTTTCTTAGTACAGGGACACTATCTTATCAATCTCTGTGCCCTCAGTGCCAAGCACAGTGCGTGCCACACAATCAGTGTTCAGAGCACTGTTTATCTGAACAAAAGCTTAGTTTGAAACACCACAGGGGAAAATAGGAACATAATTGTTGGTTCATGGAGATATCATGCTAGCCAAAGCAATCAGAGAAAGTTTAATTTAGTTTAGCCTGAGAATGAAATTATGATTATAGATCCGAAAAACATTGGAGAGAAGATACGATTAAAATCAAGTGGTTTTTTGTTAGAGCATGCATGCTGCAATAGGAGATTGAGATTCTGAACCAAGTATAATTGAAGTATTTATGGACTGATGAGAAGACTCATGTGATCGATTCACAAAAGGGAAAAGGTACAATAACTCAAAGAAGCCAAGAAAAGTCACTGGTGATAGCTATCTTAATCGAGAAGAAAGACATGTACTGCAACACAGGCACATGTTAAAGCAGACATTAACATGGGTGGCAACGGCATTTCCTGCTCCTCAAATCCCACCTGGAATCAATGAGTGGGCCTGAGGCTGTGCTTTGGAAAGTCATCTCAAGTGATGATTTGCTAGTTCCTGGCCAAACTTTGTGCTGTTCACCAAGGAAACACCCATGGTTACTCGGATTACATAGCAACCTCAAAACAGCTGGAAGATATTAGTCAATCGGAGCCACACAGGACTGGCAGAAGATGGCAAAATGGAACCAATTCAAAGGTTCCTTGCTTTGTTTTCAATCTAAAGTTCCATATTCTACACAAGGCCGTGTCCATGCTTGGCCAGTAGCTATGTTTTAAACTAGCCCTATCTTCCTAAATTGAGGACTAGAAGGCCCACCGGAGAATAATTCCCCTATGGAATAAAAATAAAGATTCAATAAGGAAAACACTTGAAAAATGCTGTGTTGGCATTTGGATAATGATGCAAAATGTTTTATGAGTATATATAAGAATACACTTTTTATGGAATCGTTGAATTGGAAGAAGAGAACAGAGACCCTAACAAAAAACAATGAACTGAGCTTTGGGCCCAGACGCCTGCCTCGCTAGCCATACAGCCCAGGACAGGTTACACCCTCTTTCTAATCTTCAGGTCTCTCATTTTTAAAATGGGGGCAAAAGATGCCAAAAATGGGACCAGTATTCACAGGATTATGAGAATTGACACAACGTATGTTTCCTCATCTATCAAATGTAGAAAATTATACATACTGGTTTCTGTAGAGATTAAATAACACAATGAATGTAAAGTACCTGACTGGGTACCTGGCCTGTAATTCAGGCTGATAAATCTTAGCAAGTACAATGAAGATAACAATGAAGTGAATCCTTCTGTAGAGAGTGCTGCATACTAGGCACTGTTTATGTATATCTTCAGAGTTCTTCACTAACACACTATTATCTGTCATTCCTATTTTATAGAACCCAGGCTGTCTGGCTGCAGAGGATGACAATAACGATGGAGGTGATCTTGGTGATGATGACAATATAAAGCACCTGGTAGAATGGCTGGTGCATGGTAAATTCTCAGTACATGCTTGCTATTATTATAATGCTGGTATTGTTTGTAAAGATTTCTAAAGATGGAAGTTCTACATGTATTTTAGCTACTTATTCAAGGATTAAATTGCTTTTATCTTCTTTCCTATATCGTAAAACTCTTTCTTGGTATCAGTGAAGCCTATATTCTCATTTTAGATCTCCAGAGTGGAAGAGAATAAAAACTCCCCTGAAATAATTACTCTTGTTGAGGATATTTAGTAAGTTATTGACTCCAACCCCCTTAAGGATTTTTTAAAAATGGGTGCTACTTTGCTTTCCATGCATTTAATCTTACTTGTTGCTTTTACCTAAGACCTTCAGAGTTTTCTTTCATTCCTCTTTGAAAGCTGAAAGAAAAAGTGGACTCTGTTTTCTGATACTGGTGTCACTGTTGTGGTGATTAGTGGAAGAGTCATTCCTTGATGCTAACTCTAATTCTAATCCAGGCTTTGTTCGTGTGTGACTGTGAAAAGTCAGAGCAGTGGACCTGACTTTTCATCTTTTGGCGGATTGTATAAACATGACACCATTTATGTAAAGGGCTGATTTGAGGATTAAATGTGATAGTGCTTGTAAAAGCAACTATAGCATGGTCCCCAACAAATACCAATCAAGACATCAACTAATACCAGATGAGGAATCTGATACCTTCAATTAAAAATGTATTCTTATATCCCTTTGTAGCACTGTGAATCCTCTAAGGGCCTCTGTTTCTGCCCGCAGGGTAGGACTCAATGTTGTCTGCATGTTCTTGTGGCATCCAGGGCTATTCAGGATCTGGTGCCTACGACTCTGGCAGCCTCCTCTCTTGATACTGTCTCCCACCAAGGTGTGCTTTTCTCAGCCATACCAAATACTCTGTCCTTCTCTGAACTCACTGTGCAATCCTATACCTCTGTGCACTTGTGCATACTGCTTCCTGTGTCGGACATGCCTTGACTTCTTAAGCACATGGGAAATTCCTCAGCATCTTTCAAGAGTAAATTCAAACATTACATTCTCCATGAAGCCTTTCCTCATTTCGTGTCATAGCATTGTGTGCAAAATTCTCTACAGAACTTAGGAAATTTAGTTGACTTTGAGTTCATTCTTTGAGGGCAGAAGCTGTATCTTAGTTTTCTATCTCTAATGCCTGGTGTGCATTGAGAACTTAAGAAGTGAGTGAATCACTGAACCATACTCATTCTCCAGTCTTAGGATAGGAACCATCTCCCATTACCCTCACCTCCTCTGAATCACCCATTTTGGCCCTTAGCCAACTATTGCCTTACCCTGAAGCTCAGAGCCAACCTGGCACTGTCTTGGTGCTCTCCATGTCCAGGGCAATGAACACTCGTCAAATGAGCGACTATGTAAGACGATCCAATCATTCAACATCATGTTGTTCACATAGTTTATATAAAATCTTATGCTGTTTTATCCTAAATAACCGCATATGGATTTTTTAAAAAGCAAATGGTTTAATTTTTACATTTCTTAGATTTTGAAATTAGACATCTGGTTAATTATTATAAAGATCTTTCCTCTTGGAAATGACAGAACTTTTATTAATCTCTGGATACAGTTTAGATCTTTTGAAAAATGAGGCTTTTCCAGAGTTTTGGGTTAAAATGGTGGATTAAAAACTGCATCACAGAAGTTCTAATCCCCAATACTTGGCAAAAATAATGAAACTTCCCCCAAAAGAACAATTACAAATAAGAACCAAAAAGGGAAAGGCAATCAGCTTGAAATACTTCATGGAAAAGAAACACAAGATTCCACAGCAGAATGCAGACACAGGGTACAGCTTGGCTCCCAACCCTTCTCCCTTTGCCCTGAAATGAGGCTTTGCTTTCTCTTTAGACAAAATAATCTGATTTTGTTTGTGATTTTAAGGAACACTCAGCCCCTCCTAAATTATTTGTGTAAATTGACCGGAGCACAATTTCTAATGTGAAATCTCCAAACAATAGTCATGCTTAGGAAATACTGAAGTGTCTTAATATCTTCAGGAGCAGTAGTAGTACTAACTGGTTCCTCAGCATTGAGAGTTTTGTGAAACTGCAAAAGAGCAGGCAATGTGAGAGCAAGGGGAGAGCAGAAGGAGGAGGAGCCGGGGACACAGAGAATACATACCCTGGATGATCAAAAAGAAAGCCATGGGATAGTCCAGTTTTATGCAGACATTTTCACACCGATACATTTTTTTGGATTGGCTAATTAGGGTTCAGATAATTTTCTCCAAGACTTTAGGAATGTGTCCAGGTTTGGACCCAGGTTATTTTCTTGGTCCATAAGTAGAAGATTACCTGTAAATTATCCAGGATGATTCGGAGGGAGTGCACCTGTCGCCGAACAGCACCTGAAAACCTTTCATAGGTTGCAGCATCGTATTCACTCATTTGGATCTCCTTTAGCCTGAAACCAGAGGAGTATAAAAAGTTAACAGCTTAAATCACATAAATGTGGGTTTTTACTTTCATTCACCTCCTGCTAGAACTTTAGCAAACTTCTTGGAAACTCAGATTCATGTTAATGAGAAAAGGCAAGAAGCGATGTCTCCAGCTATGCTTCCATAGTCAAAGAAGGTAACATCCAGTAGTGTGCTAGTAAATGGTTAACAAACTAGGACAAGAAAAAAGTCCTAGATCTGTAGTGTTTGCTGATTTCCATGATGTAAATATTGCCACCATGATCAGTTACAAGCTATGAACAGTGAGTTAGAAAAAAATGTGCACCATTGGCTCTCATGAGCCAGTATGAATTGGCTTTGTGGTACACCATTGCTATATCCCAAAGCCATACTATGATGTTTGCAGCCCATCAGTTCATGTGGCAGATTCCTAAGAGGGTTCCCATGGGTTGCTTTTTAAGATTGAGATCATGTATTTGGTTGACCAAGGTAACAGTTCAAGCCTAAAGAACGTAAGTGAATGTGCTGCTCTGTACTCCTATGTGACAGTTTTCTAAAATCGCTGACAGTGTAATCTAGACAGGACAATTGTATTTTAATATTACTGTGGCTTTGAAATTCTGTCTTCCCAGTATGCTGCTCCTTTTTATCAGTTTTTATCATTTGCTTCACTGAAGCCCCACCAGCACACTGGAAGCTCCCCATACACATTACATGCCCTGCAAGTGCTTCTCTCCCACTTGGAGTGTCCTTCCCCTGACTTTGCCTACTAACTCCCACTTACTCTTCAAGACTCAAGTCAATGATTGCCTCCTCCAGGAAGCCTGCTCTGACCCCCAGGTCTCTCTTCTGTGCTCTTATCTCACTTCATTCTTCCCTCAGAGGATTTGCTCTCCATGCTGTAATTATCTGCCTTCTGTCTCCCCAACTAGGCTCTATGCTCCTTTAGATAAGGGCTGAGTCTTTCTCATCTTTATCTTTACAGTGCCTAGCATGGAACTAACATATAATGGTGCTCAGAATAAATAGAAATGAATGACTGAAATAAAAATACAACTCAGCATTACTTAAAATGCAGCATCTTAAACAGTCAGTAGAAAGTTCATTCAAAGAGTGACCTCTCCGGTTTTACAGTGCTGTATCCACAACACACTAACTTAATCACACATTTCTATAAATTTCTATTAATATAAAAGGTACTGATACTAGGACAAAGAACAATAAGTGCAAATCTCAAAAGCCCAAGCATAACATAATGTTCTAAACTGGTGTGTGTATATGCATGCAATGTTGGAGATATGCATCCTAGGTGTACAGCAGAAACTCTTATCTAACGTGTATTTTTTATCACCTTGAGCTAAAACAGAAACCTCAAATACTGAATGAGAATAAATGTTCTCTATTCTTCCCTCTCAGGTTGGGAAAAATCCATTCACGATGGGGGAGAGCTCTAGAAGCTTATTACAATTACATAATGCTAGGCCTAGACTACCATGGGGTAGATTGGCATTCCTGCCCTATCACCCCACTGGATAATACCAACTTAGATTTCAAGATCTAGCTCAAAGGCTACATCCTTTTTGAAGTCTTGCTTGAGCCCTTGCATAAAGCTGGCCATTCCCTTTTCATGTGCCCTATACAGACATCTACCATGAAACTCGCATACTTTATTGCTTTAATAGATAGGCCTGTTGCCCTCTCTTATGGTGTTTTCAAATTTTTCTTTCCATAGTAGGAAATGTTTTACATTGAGATCTTGTATACACAAATGCATGTATGTATATAGGATAACTGAAACAAAAATTTAATGACAAATAATTTTATTACATAGGATGTACTCTGATGTTTTCTATTCTATTCCTCAGGGAGAAGGACCATGTTTTATTTTTTCATTGAACTTCCAGTACCTACCACAATACCTGGCACACAGTGGCACTCAATAAGTGCTGCTGGATGGCTCTTTGAAAATACTGACTATTACAAGGTAAATACAGACGAGGCCACTATAATATCTGAATGGTTGTATCTTGAGGTGACATACCAGGGTGCCTTTCTAAATCTAATTAACTCTCAGTCCTGAAGAATAAAAAGAAATATGTGTATAGGACTTGACCTCCTGACAATACCTCTTGTATTTAGTTTCTGGAAGTCTCTGAAATCTCTCTATGACTTTTTATTAGATTAAGTTATGTCTCAAGTATCAAAGCTGACAGAAGCTGGGCACAATGAACAATGCAGGACACGCCACCTACCCCTTCGTACCTAAACTGGTGTGTGTGTGTATGTCAATATGCTTCTTCTCAAAGAAGGGAGATTAGCACTGATTAGAAACAAATGTAGATACAGCTGTCCTTGGGGTGGGGAGGGGATGGAGGAGAGAGAGAAAAAAAATATATATATATACATATATAGCATAGTACCTAACATATAATGGATGCTCAAAATGAACTGAATGGCTGAAATAAAAATACAACTCAGGATTATTTAAAATGCAGCAACTTAACCTAACTGTAAGTAGAAAGTTCATTTGCTGGGTGACCTCTCTTGGGTTTTACAGTGCCGTATCCATAATGCGCTAATTTAATCACATATTTCTATAAATATAAAAGGTACTGATATTAGGACAGGGAATAATGAACATATATCTCAAAAGCCTAACCACAACACAATCTTCTGAACTACTGTGTGTGTGTGGGTGCGCTCACATGCAATGTTGGAGGTATGGGTTGTAGGTGTATATGTAAATACAAACACATACACACATAAAAACACATATGTACATACACACATACATATCAAGGAAGGAGCTAGCCATTTGGTAAGCCACCTCGAGCAGACTGGTCTTTGCAGAGTGATCAGAATTAGCTCCAGTTATAGGGCTACCACTGGTGCGATCATGTTGCACCCAAAACGCACCACATGCTGTTTTAATTATGAAGAAATCTGGAAACCATATTCCAGATTGTGTTGGTTTTCAGAAAGATCACCTACAAGGCAATCAAAGCTGATAAAATTTGAAAGATGATGACTGAAGCAGGGGATGTAGACAGAAAAGAGAAATTTTAGCCTCTGGATCAAATGAGGTACCCATTGCTAATACTCTCAAGCCCACAAAACTAGCTGGAAATATATCTTTCTGCTTCTTTAACCCTGATCAAAACTGCAGGGCACAGCTGCTTCACATCCTAGTAATCTATGTGGACTAACTGCATTTTGTTGGCACAGTATATTTTTAAAGGGTATATTTATTGTTACGTAAGAGTCTGGGAATTTTAGTTCTCATTTTACTTTTTCTTATAGGTCAGACTTAAATACTATAATTTTGAATCAATTATAAGGAAAACAAACATAAGCTTAGATCCACTGTGTGAGGCTGATTAATTTTGCAAATGGTAGTAGATGCAATCGCCACAGCTGGTGCCCACCCTAAATGCTTTTTCTAAGTGTGTACATGTACCTCACTGTCTATTTCATTTGCTTTTCACTGGTATAATGTTTCTGTTCTATTTTGTTCACGTTTTATGCTTGTCTTTCTTTGTTAGTCTGCTTGAGTTAATATATTCTTGATACGTAGGGGCTGGTATCTAGCTTAAAACCAGATACACATAGATGCTATCAAAATGCTGTGTTGATGATGTCAGGAACCCACTTAGCAGCATTAGGCTCTCCAAGGCACTAGCACAAACTTTCTGGCTCATAGCTAGGACTGCCTAGTTTCAGTCAGTCTCTGAATTAAGTACTAAAGGATGACTCCCTAACTTGTATGCATGTGTGTATCATTCATTCCACAAATACATATGAAGGTTTGCTACATACCAGGTTCTGGGTGTAGGTCCTGGGGTTATATTAGAGCACAAAACAGACGGATGTCTGCCCCCCAGAAACTTACAGTCAGTGGAGAGATAATCAACTATTCACAAATCACATAATGGGAAACAGTGCTAAGAGTTATGGAGAAAAGGTACAGGATGCCATAAAAGGATCAATGGTGGGAACTGACCTCATTCTGCATATGCGTAAGTGGCAAAATTGTTTTAAAACTTATTATTTGATGATAGTGAAGAATTATTACTTTTTAAAGACTTAATAATAGTATTGTGAGTTTGTATTTTTTTTTGTTTTTATATTATGGAGATACACTTGGAAATATTTACAACGAAATGATAGAAGTCTTGGATTAGCTTCAAAACAAGCCGGCAGAGAAGACTAGGAGTGGAGCCAGATTTTTCTTCTTGAAGTTGGGGGGTTGGGTCCATAGCATTCATTATACGTTCTTCTCAACTTTTATGTTTGAAAAGTTCCTCATAAAAAGTTGAAAAATTTTCAGCAGCATTAAATGAAATACTCACCAAATGGGATGAAAGTTCCATTTCTACATGAAAATAGAAAGCAACATCTTTCTCTTGGTGTTTTGCTGTGCCCCATCTTTCTCAGGATCTCCATGTGTTTCTATTTCTTTCTCTCGTTTCTCACACCCTTGCCCAGCTCCTCTGTCTTTCAACCACCTTATGGTATTCTCTTTTACTTCAACTGCGACTCTTCTCTGCAGCATTTACTAGATGTGTATATTTTCCTCATCCCTTCCCCGTGTCCTCTCTTTCCTCTCTTACACCCGTTAAATTCATTTGCGTTATGGCACAGATGCCCCTTGACTTCTTCCCCTGTAGGGCAATTGTCCTTAACAGAACCACACTCCTTACTCCTATTACGGCAACAGGAGAAGAAGGTACAAGCACTGTTACCTTTCTGCCTCCCTGTGAACTATGTGTGTGCCAGAACACTCTATCTACCTGTCCACTTGGGCAAAAATTTGGACTGAATAATTACTTGGCAGGTTTTAAGGGTGGCAACCACAGGAACTCATTAATTGGGGAGGGGAGAATGACACATGTCCAACTGTTTAGTTCTTTTCCTAAATGCGTACTTTATAATTCATAAGAAATGTAGAGAACTTTCTTTCTAACAAGACCGTTCACTACACTATTCTCTACCTTTTTTTTGAGACGTTTAAACACTTTCATTCCTAACATAGTTACTTGTTCTCATAACCTCCCTGGGAGAAAGGGAGAGTGAATTTTATTTCCAGAAGAGCAAATTCAGGCACAAAGAGGACAGATAAACTGTCAACAGTCACCAGGGAAGCCAGCAGAAGGGCTGAGAGCAACACTCTTGCCTCTAGCATCGAGTGTGTTATTTACCTGCTGAACCCTGAACCCGCGAGGGTCTGAACTGGCAGGCTTTCCTGAGGGTGTGGCGGCAGGGCCTGCATTCTTGTCTCTATTGTCCTGTACTGTTTACTTGCAGGATGTGGAAGCACAGCATGTAATGTAATACCAGATGTTCTACGTGGGAGGAATTTCATAACTCATACACTTTAGCATGCTTTTTTCTAACTGCGCCCAGCTCCTCTCATGCAGCACAGAAATGTAAATCTGCTTCCCAAACTATTACCAGGTCCTGGAATCTGAAAGGAAATATTGGTGGTTCTTTGGTATTTTTCACTTTTAGCTGAAGCACACATGTGGATGTCTAGGGTAACATCATGTGGATTCTTCTTATTTTTTAAATGGCTCCAATTGTAGTGGCCCAGAACAGCTGGGGAATGTCCAAGGGCCACAGGGTCATTGGCCTATATTAAGGTCTCTACTCACTGATGAGGCCTCCCCATCCAAACTCACTGTCCCCCCTCCCGAGCTGGTACCCATTATCCTGCGTGGGCAAGCTGCCTCTCTCTGCCACAGACACTATGCTCATCCTGCCCTGGTGCCTCTGCTCATTTCGTTTTCCCTTTCTGGAATATTCTGGCTCTTCTCTTCCCATCTCTAAATCCTAGCTGAGCTCTGGCCGCACCTCACAGCAGCCCACTAAACTTGCCTTTCTTTGTACTGCTGGAGGGGACAACCTCTGCACCCTATGACTTTAGCACTTAACTCTGTGTGTGTGTGTGTGTGTGTGTGTGTGTGTGTGTTCCCTTGTCCTGTCTCCGTACTAATCTGCAAGATTTCTGAGGGCAGGAAGGGACCATCGTGTAGACTTACCTGAATTCCCTATGTTGCCTAGGAACAGATAGACATGGATGGGGTGATTTGAGCTTTAGATTTTAAGGAGCCTGAGTAGAAAGAACAGGGGATTTTGTTTATTTGGCTGTTTCAGTTAGGGATGGGGATATCTGTGGATTTCAGTTTGAGGTCCGAGTTGCAGCATGAGGTGGAAACGCACACAAATCTAGGTTTCCCCACAGTCCACCGTGACATTTCACCATAACAGTAGTGCTGCTCTAAACGCGATGGGAACACTGACCTCTGCTGGAATGCTCTCTGGCCCATCTCTCTAGCAGCTCTCTTGACCTCCTCGGGAACTGCATCTTTCTCAGCCTGAGAGACCTGGTACACCGTATGGCCTGCATCCAGCCGGTAAGGGCCTCCTTTGCCACCCAGGCCTGCCGTATCTCTTCCCCCTGGAAGGAAAATATGGAAATTCGGATGATAAATCTGAACTTGACCATAGAACAAAAGTTGGGTCATGGCTTTAGGACAGGCTTGTGGAGGATATTAACTGTACTTAACTAGTAATTAAACAGTCAAATTACCTTCTTCTGGAAAAAGATGTATTCTCTTGTTTAGGATGTTTTTCCTTTTTCCCATCTGTTCAAATACTACCTATATATCAAAGCTTACTCCAACTTCTATGACACCTTAGCTAATGCTGCTACCTCACAGGGATTCATACTCTTGTGTACTATTTCATATTTATTTTTCTCACTAACTATATGATAGATGAGATATTTTATTTATTTTTGTACTACCGCACCTATAAGAGTGGTTTGAATATCAATAGATACTTAGTATATATTTGCTAATTAAATGAACAACTGTTCCCTTCCCTCAGGTATTACCTTAGTTTTCCTTAAAATACCTGGACAGTCAGGCTATAAATACTGTTTTTTTCTGCTTTGCAAGTTATAAAAATAATGCACAGAGAGGCTAAATATTCATGACCTGATATCACTGGCTTAGCCAAGATTAGAAGCCAATTATTACACCCACTTTGACTTTTGGTTTGAACAGTATATAACGTGAACACCACCAGCTTTAGAACAGTCTTTCAATAGACACTCAAGTTCACATGATACATATTACATATACATATTACATTTTATAACATAACATTGTATGAACTGTTCATGTTGTAAATGCCTGTAAGGCCAGGTAGGTCATATGATAAAAAGTTGTGGGGACATTGACTAACTTAGAGAGGATTTACCTTGTCTAAATACATCCAAATTGAAATTATTTTAAAACACTACATGGACCAGAGGAAAAAAATACATCTGTTGGCTAGATTTGGCCTTTGGGCTATAAGCTTGTTACCCCTATTTAGGGGTAGATTAGAATACTAGTAACTCGTTTCTTTTGTTTATTCACATGTAACTTGAGAACTTAGAAGAGAATCCAATATTGAGGGGCAGTATAGTACAGTATGGTATATTATAATATGCTGCTATTGTATGTTATGATATAGTTAAACCAGACTGCTTGGGTTTGAATCCTGGTTCCAACCCACCAGCCATTTATCTTTGGGGAATTACTTAACTTCTCTGTGTCTCAGGCTCCTCTCTATAAAGTGGGGATACTAATATTATTTCCTTCATGGGATTGTCATGAAGCTAAAATGCTTACAGCAGTATCTGGCACATAATAAAAGATATATAACAGACTGCTTTTACTATTATAAAACAAAGCCTAGTTATGCAGAATTAGGCAATTTCTAGTTTCATAAAGTGGAAAATTTGAAGGCTTTTAGACTTTGGGTAAATTATGTTACATTTTTCTTTCACTATCACCACCCCCACCCCCACCCCCACCTCACCACTGAGCTTTAACTGGTCTAATAAAACTAAAACCAAGAACTCAATATGAACTGCTCCCCTTTTGAAAGTCCAGTTATGTCATTTCTTTTTGGGAAATACTATGAGAACTACCTATTAATTACACTACTCTAATCTTTTGATTGGAACATATTTCACTTTTATTTAGAAATGGGTGGTGGAAAATTCCTTCTGGGATGTGTGTGACTCCCATTTCTTCTCATGGCCAGCCAATAGGCGGAGGGGTGCAGTAACTGGACAGTGACAATGAGCTATAGGAGGAAAAGGTGTTTCTGGGATCTAACTCCTTTCCTACAGCAGGGTATCCTGAGTATGGGTGGATCATGAATTTGAGCTGAACGTTTCCTAGGTGCTGAGATGTTATCATTCTGGTGAAAGGGAGAAAGTGGTGGAAACATCAGAAGCTGGTGTGAGTGACTGGCCACATGAGTCACAGGGCCCCGGGGAAAGTTGCACTGGGGTGGAGCAGGTGGTGCTCTTCATGATCTCCACTTCCCAGAGCCTTTAATTTGTACTATTTCAATGAAAATGCTTCCCAGAGGTTCTAAGACTGCAGGGCATAGTCTTAAAGCTAAGCTGGACATTCCAAACCCGTTCAGAAGATAATGGGGAGGGTGGGCAAGGGAGGAGCATTGATGAAGAAAGGGGAATCAGATGACTTGTTGGGCCAGAGCTCACTTCAAAGAAAAGAATTCTGAGGGAAAAGAATGGCAGAGAGAAAAAGAGAAATTGAAGCCAAGGAGCCTTGATCAATTGAAAACTAAAAGCCAGGTGAAACAAATGTAGCCTCAATCTGGACAGACACGTGAGCTAGTAAATTCAAGTTTGGTAACAAATAGGAATTTCTCCCCCAGAGTAGTCCACTGCTGGGAAACCACATCTGGCTGGCTCGTTCCACAATGCATTCCATATGGATTAAATCTTGTTGGCTTGACACTAACTTCCAGATCAAAGGACATTTCTAAAAATAGCCTTACTTTAAAGCTGATGCTTGATGAATAAACAGAGTAGACAAGAAGTCCACAGGCCTATTTGATAGCACATTGTCTCAGCAGAGAAACCCATTTCCTCCCGAGTCTGTCAAGGCCAAGAGGCACAGACCATCCCAAGGAAGGTGAAGTACAGAGCTCCTGCCAGCACTCCTCACGGTGAGATAAGCTCAGACAGTGCGCACACAGTCTGGCCCTATTCCTGTGGCCTCGCAGATGTGTCTGCTCCAGCTGCCGCAGAGGAAAAAGGAAGACGGCAGTCCTGGGAACAATGCCCTAGTTGGGCAGCCAAGAGGAAGGAGTCGGCCATCGGTTTAGACTGCAACCAGCCTTATCTCGAAATCTTGCACCCTCAACATACTTTTAAGATGTGGAAGACAAGGACCATTTCTTTTCAAAGTCAGTTGCTCAAGAAAGAATTTACTGTGGATTTCTGGCATGATCCCAAGGTCATGGAATTTGAAAGAAGGGATTAACACTTTAGTGAAAATATTCTTTATGCCAGGCATCGTGCTCGGTGCTTAACAATTGTAATCTCATTTAATCCTCACCACAACTTAAGGTGGTTCACACTATCCCCTTTTGACTGATGAAGCAGCTCCAGGAGGGTCAGAATGTTCTTAGGTCACAGGGTGGCAGAGCCTGTGGGACTCCAAATGCCAGGCTCTTCGCATGCCTTGATGTCATGCTGGGGTAGAGGGCAAGACGACAATCCAAGTGAGTAATGAGGGAGGCTGAGAAGGAAAGCCGGTCTCTGAGTCTTCTCAGGGGCGCTGTGCTGGCCTAATGGGCTTGGGAAACCTCGGGAAGGCTGACTCAGGAAAATGCTTGTGCCACCAACCTGTTCCGCCAGCCCAAGTGTTGCCGCCCACATGAGGCATGTTGTCTGGGTCCTCCTTCCCGTGTTTGGGGGAGCTTACATCTTCACCACTGTCTCTGTTGATTGTTATCTAAAAATGAAGAATGGAGACATGTTTACTATCCTGTGACAAACATCAGGAACTGCATGACAGAAAAAAAAAATTTTTTTCTCCTAAGTCCTTAAGTTATCACATAACCTCAGGCCAATGGACTTGATAAATGCTGTGAGTATTTGGCAAAAATTCCATCAGATGGATTCCAACATCCATCTAGTTGGGAAGGAGAACTAATTTTTTAAAAAACTCAAAGAAAAGTAAAGGAGCTGGACTGCATTATAGCTACAGAATGTTTCTGGTGCAAACCAAGCTGTGAGCATTTACCAGGCCATGAGACTTACCAGATGCAGGGAAAATGGATCTCACTGGAGAGGGGTATTTTGCCAGTGGTTTAAAAGGATCACCACCTAGCTGATCCAGCTGAGTCATTATATACACATTTACCCATTCTATTTTCAAAGAAATCCCATTACTCTGAGAAATGCCATTTTACATAAAATATATGGAAAAGAAAAACAAATCTTAGTGATAGATTTATGTTATATACTAAAAACTGCTTATTTATTTTTTGGACCCACTTCAATTTTTATTATGGTATTTTGTAGCTTTCCTAATTCATCTTTATTGTAAAACTAGATTTATGATTCCTGCAATTCAAACAGAATAAGTAGTACTTTAGCCTTCTGTGAGAGCCTGAAGTTCATTGCTTCCTCTTTCATTCAGTACAGTGTCACCAAAAGGAGTGATAATCACACAGAAATTTCAATCCTAGTAGTCAGTTCAGTAGATACTACTCCACAATAAAAAGAAAGCATTCACATTTTATGCACACTATGAGCCTGCTCTCAGATGTAATGATTTCCTAGAAGACAAGATCAAATTCTCATTCATTTGTTCAAATAAGACTCACAGAAAATGTACTGATGGGACATTCTGTGAGGTACCATGGGGCCTACGCCATGGAGGATTGGTTCCTGCCCTCAAACTGCTTACAGTGGAACAACAGAGCTTACAAATAAATGGGCCTGAAGTGGGTCTTTAGAGTTAACCATTCCATGTTGGTACCTGGGTTTTTCATTCTTCATGTTGGGATTAATGCAGTTAGGTAGGTAATTTGAGGTCTTTGCAAATAAAATGGCCATTAAGAATAAAATCAACATAACTTCTATTGTCTTATGTCCAAGTTGGTTCATTTCAAGTGTTATGACATCGTAGGGATTTTAATTAGCTGGGCTTTTCTGCAAATAGCTTTGGCAGCACCAACAAAATTTTTGCCAAAACTTCAGCATACTCCAAGAAAATTTAGCAGGCAGACATGACAATTGATATAAATTCCACACACATAATCATGCTCTAAAAATGGGTGAAAATAATTTTTCCTCCTGTTTTCTTAAACAAGCAAGATAGCTAGAAACATTTAGAGAAAAACTCCCAGCCTAGAGTGCAGTGGTGGGATCTTGGCTCACTGCAACCTCCGCCTCCCAGGTTCAAGCAATTCTCCGGCCTCAGCCTCCCAAGTAGCTGGGATTACAGGCACCTGCCACCATGCCCAGCTAATTTTTTTTTTATTTTTAGTAGAAACGGGGTTTCACCATGTGGGCCAGGCTGGTCTTGAACTCCTGACCTCAAGTGATCCACCCGCCTCGGCCTCCCAAAGTGCTGGGATTACAGGCAGGAG
Organism: Macaca thibetana thibetana; assembly: GCF_024542745.1. NCBI lineage: Eukaryota > Metazoa > Chordata > Mammalia > Primates > Cercopithecidae > Macaca > Macaca thibetana. The sequence goes on from NC_065594.1 coordinate 20,259,605, forward strand.
CCACTGTGCCTAGATACATTTTTTTTTTTAATATAAGAAGAAGATACTTTATTTTTAAACACAAAGACACAATTTATTTTTTATTTCTTTTTTTTTTTATATTTTAAGTTCTAGGGTACATGTGCACAATGTGCAGGTTTGTTACATATAGTATACATATGCCATGCTGCTTTGCTGCACTCATTAATTCGTCATTTATGTTAGGTATTTATCCTAATGCTATCCCTCCCCAAGCCCCCACCCCACGACAGGCCCCAGTGTGTGATGTTCCCCACCCTGTGTCCTAGTGTTCTCACTGTTCAATTCCCACCTGTGAGTGAGAACATGTGGTGTTTGGTTTTCTATCCTTGCGATAGTTTGCTCAGAATGATGGTTTCTAGCTTCATCCATGTCCCTGCAAAGGACATGAACTCATCCTTTAAGGCTGCATAGTATTCCATGGTGTATATGTGCCACATTTTCTTTATCCAGTCTATTATTGATGGACATTTGGGTTGGTTCCAAGTCTTTGCTATTGTGAATAGTGCTGCAATAAACATACGTGTGCATGTGTCTTTACAGTAGCATGATTTATAATCCTTTGGGTATATACCCAGTAATGGGATGGCTGGGTCAAACAGTATTTCTAGTTCTAGATCCTCGAGGAATTGCCACACTGTCTTCCACAATGGTTGAACTAGTTTACACTCCCACCAACAGTGTAAAAACGTTCCTATTTCTCCACTTCTCTCCAGCATGTTGTTTCCTGACTTTTTAATGATTGCCATTCTAAATGGTGTGAGATGGTATCTCATTGTGGTTTTGATTTGCATTTCTCTGATGACCAGTGATGATGAGCATTATTTCAAGTGTCTGTTGGCTGCATAAATGTCTTCTTTTGAAAAGTGTCTGTTCATATCCTTTGCCCACTTTTTGATGGGGTTGTTTGATTTTTTCTTGTAAATTTAAGTTATTTGTGGATTCTGGATATTAGCCCTTTGTCAGATGGGTAGATTGTAAAAATTTTCTCCCATTCCTTAGGTTGCCTGTTCACTCTGATGGTAGTTTCTTTTGCTGTACAGAAGCTCTTTAGTTTATTTAGAACCATTTGTCTATTTTGGCTTTTGTTGCCATTGCTTTTGGTGTTTTAGTCATGAAGTCCTTGCTTATGCCTATGTCCTGAATGGTATTGCCTAGCTTTTCTTCTAGGGCTTTTATGATTTTAGGTCTAACATTTAAGTCTTTAATCCATCTTGAATTAATTTTTGTATAAGGTGTAAGGAAGGGATCCAGTTTCAGCTTTCTACACATGGCTAGCCAGTTTTCCCAGCACCATTTATGAAATAGGGAATCCTTTCCCCATTTCTTGTTTTTGTCAGGTTTGTCAAAGATCAGATGGCTGTAGATGTGTGGTGTTATTGCTGAGGCCTCTGTTCTGTTCCATTGGTCTATATCTCTGTTTTGGTACCAGTACCATGCTGTTTTGGTTACTGTAGCCTTGTAGTATAGTTTGAAGTCAGGTAGCATGATGCCTCCAGCTTAGCATTGTCTTGGCAATGTGGGCTCTTTTTTGGTTCCATATGAACTTTAAAGTAGTGTTTTTTTCAATTCTGTGAAGAAAGTCATTGGTAGCTTGATGGGGATGGCATTGAATCGATAAATTACCTTGGGCAGTATGGCCATTTTCATGATATTGATTCTTCCTGTCCATGAGCATGGAAAGTTCTTCCATTTGTTTGTGTCCTCTTTTATTTCATTGAGCAGTGGTTTGTAGTTCTCCTTGAAGAGGTCTTTCACATCCCTTGTAAGCTGGATTCCTAGGTATTTTATTTTCTTTGTAGTAATTGTGAATGGGAGTTCACTCATGATTTGGCTCTCTGTCTGTTATTGGTGTATAGGACTGGTTGTGATTTTTGCACATTGATTTTGTATCCTGAGACTTTGCTGAAGTTGTTTATCAGCTTAAGGAGATTTTGGGCTGAGACGATGGGGTTTTCTAAATATACAATCATGTCATCTGCAAACAGGGACAATTTGACTTCTTCTTTTCCTAATTGAATACCCTTTATTTCTTTCTCTTGTCTGATTGCCTTGGCCAGAACTTCCAACACTATGTTGAATAGGAGTGGTGAAAGAGGGCATCCCTGTCTTGTGCCAGTTTTCAAAGGGAATGCTTCCAGTTTTTGCCCATTCAGTATGATATTGACTGTGGGTTTGTCATAAATAGCTCTTATTATTTTGAGATCCGTTCCATCAATACCTAGTTTATGGAGATTTTTTATATGAAGGGCTGTTGAATTTTGTTGAAGGCCTTTTCTGCATCTATTGAGATAATCATGTGATTTTTGTCTTTGGTTCTGTTTATGTGATGGATTATGTTTATTGATTTCCATATGTTGAACCAGCCTTGCATCCCAGGAATGAAGTCAACTTGATTGTGGTGGATAAACTTTTTGATGTGCTGCTGGTTTCAGTTTGCCAGTATTTTATTCAGGATTTTCGCATCGATGTTCGTCAGGGATATTGGTCTAAAATTCTCTTTTTTTTTGTTGTGTCTCTGCCAGGCTTTGGTATCAGGATGATGCTGGCCTCATAAAATGAGTTAGGGAGGATTCTCTCTTTTTCTATTAATGGAATAGTTTCAGAAGGAATGATACCAGCTCCTCTTTGTACCTCTGGTAGAATTCAGCTGTGAATCTGTCTGGTCCTGGACTTTTTTTTGGTTGGTAGGCTATTAATTATTGCCTCAATTTCAGAGCCTGTTATTGGTCTATTCAGGGATTCAGCATCTTCCTGGTTTAGTCTTGGGAGGGTGCATGTGTCCAGGAATTTATCTATTTCTTCTAGATTTTCTAGTTTATTTGCATAGAGGTGTTTACAGTATTCTCTGATGGTAGTTTGTATTTCTGTGGGGTCGGTGGTGATATCCCCTTTATCATTTTTTATTGCATGTATTTGATTCTTCTCTCTTTTCTTTATTAGTCTTAATAGCAGTCTATCAATTTTGTTGATCTTTTCAAAAAATCAGCTCCTGGATTCGTTAATTTTTTGAAGGATTTTTTGTGTCTCTATATCCTTCAGTTCTGCTCTAATCTTAGTTATTTGTTGCCTTCTGCTAGCTTTTGAATGTGTTTGCTCTTGCTTCTCTAGTTCTTTTAATTGTGATGTTAGGGTGTCGATTTTAGATCTTTCCTGCTTTCTCTTGTGGGCAGTTAGTGCTATAAATTTCCCTCTACACGCTGCTTTAAATGAAAGACACAAGTTTTACAATAGTCCTGCCACAGCCCCAGGGACTTCTGGGCTGCTTTCAGAAGGATCTTCAGAATCTATGGCTGGTTTTTAATATCTTTCCTAGTGACATTTATGTATTCTTTAAAAACATTTGATTTTTAATAAATAGTCAAATGATACTTAGAGTTGATTTCTGTTGGAAGCTATTTGCTAACTTGCTGGTAAACTTCGGCAAGTCAAGTAAGTTCTCCGGACCATCACTTTCGCATCAGAAACTAAGGGGTTAAACTAAATTATTTATACCATTACACCCAGCATTGACGTGCTGTGACTGATTCAGTGATTTCAAATCTGGTAAATAAGGTTATCAAAGTAGGGTTTTCATCAAAACCAGGTACAATTATACAATAATGAGACAACTGACAGCTTCTCATTTACAATGGTTTGACTTATAACTTTTCAACTTTACAATGGGATGAAAGCAATACACACATTCAATAGAAATCATACTTCAATTACGCATACAACCGTTTTGCTTTTCACTTTTAGTATATTTAATAAGTTATATGAGATATTCAACACTTTATTGTAAAATAGGCTTTATGTTAGATGATTTTGTTCAACTGTAGGCTAATGTAAGTGCTCCGAGCATGTTTAAGATAGGCTAGGCTAAGCAATGAAGTTTGGTAGGTTTGGTGTATTAAATACATTTTCAGCTTACCATATTTCTAATTTATGATAGGTTTATTGGGATGTAAGCCCACCGGAAGTCAAGGAGCATCTGTAGTTTGCTTATAAGCGTTAAGACTCTTCTATAGGGTAATTCTAAAAGAGAAGTTCCGAAAATAGTCTAAAAATTGGAAGAACCATTCTGAACACCATTCCTCACTTGGTGGGGCGTGTGTGTGTATTCTGGTACACTGTTAAAAATAAATTTTAAAAAACCAGAAGAGGTATGAAAGGCAAATTCCTACATGTCTTCTAACTTTACTTTCATCAAATATTATCACCCTAAGACATTTCACACAATCCAGTTATTCTGCTGTCAAAACAGTCTTTTAAGAATCGGTACTACAAATGAAGGCACAAGGTAAAAGAAAAGGCCCCTCAAGTAGCCTCCCTCAGTTACCTTCAAAACTATGCTTTTGAAGTTGCAAAGAAACCTATAATGGCCATCATGGAGGCAAAAGACAGGCGATAAAATTTCTGGGCAGAAAGGAACTGGCATGTTCTTTGCCACATGAGTGTCTTGCCAGGCCATCTGCTGGGAAATGGGGCTGTACACATTGCCAACACGAGGAAGTTCCACACCAACCCCAAATGGGAGCCCAGAGATGTTTCAAAATCGACAAATTCTTGACAAAAACAAACATCAGCCAAAACCTGATATGCTCTAGGGAAATGTACACCATACAATTCCAGGGATGTTTAATTAGAAGCAAGGCATTTAGAAAGCTTATCTAATCTTGTGTCATTTTATGAATGCCACTCACTCACAGGAGTATATTTCTTTAGGTGGATGGAGGAGTACATATGTCAAGAAGTTTTCAAAGCCATTTTAGGACATCTCTTACATCAATTGACAATGATTCATAAAAGATGCAAGTCAGGAATTCTAGGACAGTCCAACCCAGGACAGAAAGAAACTGGAACATACACTCGGGGAGGCTTATCATTTGAGGAATTTTGTTTCTGGGGACAGCCATGTGCTAGACAGCCACTAGTCATTCAGAAAATTGATAAGCTGCTGTTTGCTTTCATGTACGTGTTGAAAAGCATTTGAAATGTACTTCCTTTGAGAGTTGGTTTCAGTTAGAAAATGCTCAAGTAAGTAATTCCAAGTACTGAAATAAACACTACTGAATTCACTTAACGGGATCAAAAATTTCCCCCAAAAAGAAAATATTATGGACCCTTATAACTTTCGATGTAACCCAATGCTGAGCCCCTTGATGTATTTCTCACAGCTGACACAATCTGCTTTTCTAAAGGTAAGTGTGCTATAATCGTAAGAATCATTATCCTCTTATATGTCAATTAAAATGGAAAAAACATGGATCCTGTAAATTACATCTCATAAAAACGTTCCGGAGTAAAGCCAGCACAGGGAAGGGACATGACTCACTGAAGCCCTGTAATTCTGGGCAAGGCCCATATATTTTAGTCTCCTCCTTGAGTTCATGACTTTTAAAAACCATCAATAAAATGATAAAAATAGCCAGAATATAATCCTGGAAGAAAAGTGAGCTTTTGGAGGTATGATTGGACAACACAGCTGGAGACTAGGTGTGGCAAAGCAGACATTTCTAGTTGCCTACCTCACGTTCATTCCCTCTTTTTTCCTTTTAAACAGAAACCAGATATATCATACTTGGCTGGAATTAAGCACAACAATCCCATTCCCCTTAGCCAGTGACTGGTGCAGGGGAAGCCATGTGGCCTGAGATGTGAGAGAAAGTCTGCCAGGAGGCTTCTAGGCAGCCTTCCCAGGTAAAAGAAAAGATGGTTGTGAGAAGAGCTTGTCACTGTCCTGGATGCACTGCTCTCTCGTCCCCTCCAACACACACACACACACACACACACATATACATACACCCACTTCCTGCCTTGGGACACAGTTGAGTGAGAATATGATGCATAGAGCTGTAGCATCCACATGGTGACCATGTGTTAACAAGAGGATGGCAGACTGGAAGGCTGGAAGAGTCTATGCCCCAATGACATTGTTGAGCTGCTGAACCAGCCATGAAGTCACTTGCCTCTAATCTCCTACATAAGTAAATAATACACGTTCTTATAGTTAAGCCATTGTTATTTGGGTTTTCTGCTACTTGGAGTCAATTGCATGCAAACTAACTGATTCACGTATTAAAGGATGAACGAGAGGCAGCAGGGCAGAAGCTACTGTCTTGATCTTCCTGAGGATGTCCTACTTCTAACAAGACATGCTTTGAATTTTCTGACATTAAAAATACCATAACAACATCAGCACAGAAATCCTAATTATTACAGTTGCCTACTCTCTTCTTGATTGATTAGCAGGCAACTGAATATATTCATTCACTTATACTTTTATGCAAACATACCTGTGTATGTGTGTGGTGCATCTAGTACTCAGGTGGGATACAGAGATTTCTGACCCAGGATCTGTGCTTCTAGAAGGATATTGCATACAGGGGAATGCACAAGATGATACAGGCTATGATAAGATTCTGAATATATCTGCCTAAAACAAAATATTGTCTGAGGTTATTGTACCCACAGGTTAGAAATTTCTTTCACAGGAATAAAATAAGATTGATAGATGGCTAGCTAGATCAATAAGGAAATAAGAGAGAAGATCCAAATAAACACAATCAGAAATGACAAAGGTGACATTACCACCAATCCCAGAGAAATACAAAAAACCCCTCAGAGACTATCATGAACACCTCTCTGCATACAAACTAGAAAACCTAGAAGAAATGGATAAATTCTTAGAAACATACAACCTCATAAGATTGAACCAGGAAGAAACTGAATACCTGAACAGACCAATAACATGTTCAGAAATTGAATCAGTAATAAAAAACCTACCAACTACAAAAAGCCTTGGACCAGAAGGATTCACAGCTGAATTATGCCAAATGTGTAAAGAAGAGCTGGAACCAATCCTACTGAAATGATTCTCAAAAAATCTAGGAGGAGGAACTTCTCCCTAACCCAATCTATGCAGCTAGCATCATTGTGATATCAAAACCTGGTAGAGAGACACAATGAAAAAAGAAAACCTCAGGCCAATATCCCTGATGAACATAGATGCAAAAATCCTCAACAAAATACTAGCAAATCGAATCCAGCAGCACATCGAAAAGCAAATCTATCACAATCAAGTAGGCTTTAATCCTGGGATGCAAGGCTGGTTCAACATATACAAATCAATAAATGTGATTAATATTTATGATTAACATAAACAGAACTAAAAACAAAAACCACATGATCATCTCAATAGATGCAGGAAAGGCTTTCAATAAAATTCAACATCCCTTCATGTTAAAACCCTCAACAAACTAGGCATTAAAGAAACACCTCAAAATAATAAGAGCCATGTATGACAAACCCACAGCCAACATCATACTGAATGGGCAAAGGCTGAAAGCATTCTCTTTGAGAATCGAAACAAGACAAGGATGCCCTCTCATTACTCCCATTCCACATAGCACTGGAAGTCCTAGTCAGAGCAATCAGGCAAGATGAAGAAGTAAAAGGCATCCAAATAGGAAGACAGAAAGCAAATATCTCTCTTCTCCAATGATATGATTCTATACCTAGAAAACCCTGTAATCTCTGCCCAAAGGCTCCCAGAACTGATAAACAACTTCAGTAAAGTTTCAGGATACAAAATCAATGTACAAACATCAGCAACATTTCTATACATCAATAATGTCCAAGCTGACAGCCAAATCGAGAATGCAATCCCATTCACAATAGCCACAAAAAGAGTATAATACCTAGGAATATAATTAACCAGGGAGGTGAAAGATCTCTACAACGAGAATTACAAACACTGCTGAAAGATGACACAAACACACACAAATCAAATACTCATAAATCAGAGATGACACAAACAAATGGAAAAACATTCCATGCTAATGGATAGGAAGAATCAATATTGTTAAAATGGCTATGCTGCCCAAAGTAATTTACAGACTCAATGCTATTCCTATCAAACTACCAATGTCATTTTTTCACAGAATTAGAAAAGGCTCTTTTAAAATTCATAAGGAACCAAAAAAGAGCCAAATAGCCAAAACAATCCTAAGCAAAAAGAACAAACCCATAGGGATCACACTACCCGACTCCAAACTACAGTACAAGGCTACAGTAACCAAAACAGCACGGTATTGGTATAAAAACAGACGCATACATCAATGGAGCATGTTAACAAACCCCAAAGTAAAGCTGCGCACCTACAACCATCTGATCTTCAACAAAGCCAACCACAACACGAAATGGGGAAAGGATTCCCTATTCAATAAATGGTGCTGGAATAGCTGGCTAGCCATATGCAGAAGATTGAAACTGGATCCCTACCTTTCACCACATACAAAAATCAATTCAAGATAGATTAAAGACTTAAACATAAAACCTAAAACTATAAAAACCCTAGACAAAAATCTAGGAAATACCACTCTGGACATAGGCCTTGGCAAAGATTTCATGACTAGGACTCCAAAAGCAATTGCAGCAAAAACAAAAATTGGTAAGTGGAACCTAATTAAAGAGTTTCTTCACAGCAAAAGAAACTATCAACAGTGTAAAGAGACAACCTATGGAACGGGAGAAAATATTTGCAAACTATGCATCTAACAAAGATCTAACATCCAGAATCTACAAGAAACTTAAATGAATCAACAAGCAAAAAAACAACCCATTAAAAAATGAGTAAAGACACACTTCTCAAAAGAAGACATACACGTGCCACAAAGCATATGAAAAAATGTTCTATGTCACTAATTATTAGAGAAATGCAAATCAAAACCACAATGAGACAACATCTCACGCCAGTCAGAATGGCCATTATGAAAAAGTCAAAAAGTGGCCTTTGAGCCCCTATGCTCAGGCCCGCTCCCAGACTGTAGTGTGTACTTTCATTTTCTATAAAACCCCTCATTCCTTCCTCGCTTTGTTTGTGCGGTTTGTCCAATTCTTTGTTCAAGATGCCAATAACTTGGACACCCTCCACTGTTAACATATTTTGGTGAACCAGCTAGGAGGAAGAGTCAAGCAGGTTCACTAGGGCTGCTCAGGGAGAGAGAATCTAGAAGCCTGGCATGCTGGCAAAAGGGTAAACAAAGCTTTTTATGGTTTGAATCTTCTGGAAACATCAGAGAAAGACTGTCCTTGCCATCCACACTACAACAAAACTTCGGGACCTTGAACTTTGGGTTCATGGTGTTGCAACTGAACCCCTCCACATTTTTGGAACAGTGTACCCATTGGAACCATGAGAGACCATCAAGCTTCAGATGATCATGCAACAAAGGCTCCAGCCAGTTCCAGGTGAAGACACCACCACTGGCCATCAAGAAACTATCCTGCCTCCACTAGATGGAGCAGGGCGAGAGTTCCGTGATCCCCAATAGGTAGAGACTACGCCCCAAGTCAGCATGAAGCAGTTACAGAAAAAAAGACCATCGGTCCCTCTCCCTCCCATAAAGAGGATCACATCTCTAAGTGGGGAGATGACACAGGAAAAGAGAGCCTGGAAGCAGGGAACATAGGCCGATTCACACTTCAGCTGTAACAGGAAATACCCTCTCCATAGGGCATACACCAAGTAGATGACTTTGTAACTTTACTTCATCCTCTTCATTTACATAGGGTGTACCCCAAGTAGAGGGTATTTAAACTCACAAAAACTCTGTAACAGGGCCTTTGAGCTCCTATGCTCAGGCCCACGCTGTGGAGTGTACTTTCATTTTCAGTAAAACCCTTCATTCCTTCCAAAAAACAAAACAAAACAAGAAAGTAAAAAAATAACAGATGCCAGAGAGGTAGCAGAGAAAAGGGAACACTAATATGCTGCTGGTGGGAATGTAAATTAGTTCACTCACCATGGAAAGCAGTTTGGAGATTTCTCAAAGATCTTAAGACAGAACTACCTACCATTCAATCCAGCAATCCCATTATTGGGTGTATACCCAAAGGAACATAAATTGTTCATTATGTGAACAATTTATATATATTCACATTTATAAAGTGCATATATATAAATTATGCACATAAATTTATACACATTTATAATGTGCATGTATGTTCATTGTAGCACTTTCCACAATAGCAAAGACATTAAATCAACCTAGGCACCCATCAGCAGTGGACTGGATAAAGAAAATGTGGTACATGTACACCCTGGAATACTATGCAGCCATAAAAAAGAATAAAATCATGTTTTTTGTAGCAACATGAATGCAGCTGGAGGCCATTATCCTAAGCAAATTAATGCAGGAACAGAAAGTCAAATAGTGCATGTCTCACTTATAAGTGGGAACTAAACACTGAGTACACATGGTCACAAAAAAGGGGATAAGAGGCCGGGCACGGTGGCTCACACCTGTAATCCCAGCACTTTGGGAGGCCAAGGCGGGCAGATCACGAGGTCAAGAGATTGAGACCATTCTGGCCAACATGGTGAAACCCCATTTCTACTAAAAATACAAAAATTAGTTGAGTGTGGTGGCGCGTGCCTATAGTCCCAGCTACTTGGGAGTCTGAGGGAGGAGAATCACTTGAACCCGGGAGGCAGAGGTTGCAGTGAGCCATGATCGTGCCACTGCACTCCAGTCTGGCGACAGAGCAAGACTCCGTCTCAAAAAAAAACAAAAACAAAAACAAAAACAAAAAAATGGGGGGACAACAAACACCAGGGCCTAGTTGAGGGTGCAGGTTAGGAGATGAAGACTGAAAAACTACCTACTCTGCTCACTATCTGGGTGACAAAATCATTTGCACACCAAATCCCAGTGACCTACAACTTACTCATGTAACAAACTTCCACATGTACCCCCTGAACCTAAAATAAAATATGGAAGGAAAAAAAAGTAAAGAGCTATAACATTGTATTGCACTCTAAAAATTAGAGGGAACAGAGCAGCTTAATTACAAGTGGTCAGTTTTTCAGCTCTATATTCTTATGCTTGTTATGAGATCAATAAAAATTATTTCCTGATTTTCTAGTTCTAAACATGCCAAGAAAACAACTGCCCTAACCTGGTATGCTAACATCAATAACTCGTAATTATGTTCTCAATACTGTAATAAAAGTGTACAGTAGCTTGAAAAAAGAAATTTCTTTCATAGATATATACAATGAAAGTCACATATTTCCCTAGGAATGATGTTTTTTCATATGAAGTCAGCTGGCTAAATAACAACAATAAAAAAGGCTGACCACCACCCAGTTTTCATTAATAACCAGTATGTTCTACAATGATAACGCATGACAAAAATACCTTTGTTGCACAGGTAGCTTCTATGTGTTTCAACTTCAACCTCTGGCAAAGCCATCAAGTATGCAGTTTATCTTCGGTTCTTCCCTGGCTTGGTGGTAATATTTGCCTTCACATACTCAATGACCCTCTGCTCTCTTTAATCCCTCAACACCCTTAAAAAGCAGAAAAGCATCTGACTTTTGGCCACTCATATTTACGAAGTACACTGTAGCTGATACTCATTCATACTAAATAATTAACCTCAGTGGGCATTTCTATTTTAAGTGCCTTTATAACTAACTGAAAAATAAAGCCTTGTTTTCTTTGTTAGAAAGTTTGAGAATCAATAAGGAGGCAGAGGTAGTGGGATGGGGCAGGGGCACATGAGGCCTATTCCCTAGTCCTAAAGACAAATGCCTATTAGGGCGACTTGTGATATTACAAGTGAGAAGGAGAATGAATGGTCCATGGTCTGTCCTGCAGAAGTCCTGTCTTCTGGCATAGCAAGGGTTTCTTTCCTTTCTCATGGGCTTCTTTGAATCAACCATCAGCCCCTCCCTGCTGACTGTGAGCTGGACCCTTTTGCCAACCTCTCTATACCAGTCCAACTCAGTCTCACCCTCAACCTCCCTACACCAACTCAACTCAGTCTCACCTTCCACCTCTCCATACCAACCCAACCCAGTCTCACCCTCCACCTCTCAACACTAGCCCAACTCAGCCTCACCCTCCACCTCTCCACACCAACCCAACTCAGTCTCACCCTCCACCTCTCCACACCAACCCAACTCAGTCTCACCCTCCATCTCTCCACACCAACCCAACTCAGTCTCACCCTCCACCTCTCCATACCAACCCAATTCAGTCTCACCCTCCAACTCTCCATACAAACCCAACTCAGTCTCACCCTCCACCTCTCCATACCAACCCAACTCAGCCTCACCCTCCACCTCTCCATACCAACCCAACTCAGTCTCACCCTCCACCTCTCCATACCAACCCAACTCAGCCTCACCCTCCACCTCTCCATACCAACCCAACTCAGCCTCACCCTCCACCTCTCCATACCAACCCAACTCAATCTCACCCTCCACCTCTCCACACCAACCCAACTCAGTCTCACCTGCGACTTCTCCAAACCAACCCAACTCAGTCTCACCCTCCACCTCTCCACACCAACCCAACTCAGCCTCACCCTCCACCTCTCCACACCAACGCAACTCAGCCTCACCCTCCACCTCTCCACACCAACCCAACTCAGTCTCACCCTCCACCTCTCCATACCAGCCCAACTCAGCCTCACCCTCCACCTCTCCACACCAACCCAACTCAGTCTCACCTGCGACTTCTCCACACCAACCCAACTCAGTCTCACCCTCCACCTCTCCACACCAACCCAACTCAGCCTCACCCTCCACCTCTCCACACCAACCCAACTCAGCCTCACCCTCCACCTCTCCACACCAACCCAACTCAGTCTCACCCTCCACCTCTCCATACCAGCCCAACTCAGCCTCACCCTCCACCTCTCCATACCAACCCAACTCAGTCTCACCCTCCACCTCTCCACATCAACCCAACTCAGCCTCACCCTCCACCTCTCCATACCAGCCCAACTCAGTCTCACCCTCCACCTCTCCACACCAACCCAACTCAGTCTCACCCTCCACCTCTACATACCAACCCAACCCAGTCTCACCTTCCACCTCTCCACACCAGCCCAACTCAGTCTCACCCTCCACCTCTCCACACCAACCCAACTCAGTCTCACCCTCCACCTCTCCATACCAACCCAACCCAGTCTCACCCTCCACCTCTCCACACCAACCCAACTCAGTCTCACCCTCCACCTCTCCATACCAACCCAACCCAGTCTCACCCTCCACCTCTCCACACCAGCCCAACTCAGCCTCACCCTCCACCTCTCCACACCAGCCCAACTCAGCCTCACCCTTCACCTCTCCATACCAGCCCAACTCAGTCTCACCCTCCACCTCTCCACACCAGCCCAACTCAGCCTCACCCTCCACCTCTCCACACCAACCCAACTCAGTCTCACCCTCCACCTCTCAATACCAACCCAACTCAGTCTCACCCTCCACCTCTCCACACCAACCCAACTCAGCCTCACCCTCCACCTCTCCACACCAACCCAACTCAGTCTCACCCTCCACCTCTCCACACCAGTCCAACTCAGCCTCACCCTCCACCTCTCCACACCAGTCCAACTCAGTCTCACCCTCCACCTCTCCACATCAACCCAACTCAGCCTCACCCTCCACCTCTCCACATCAACCCAACTCAGCCTCACCCTCCACCTCTCCACACCAACCCAACTCAGCCTCACCCTCCACCTCTCCACACCAACCCAACTCAGCCTCACCCTCCACCTCTCCACACCAACCCAACTCAGTCTCACCCTCCACCTCTCCACACCAACCCAACTCAGTCTCACCCTCCACCTCTCCACACCAGCCCAACTCAGTCTCACCCTCCACCTCTCCACACCAACACAATTCAGTCTCACCCTCCACCTCTCCACAGCAACCCAACTCAGCCTCACCCTCCACCTCTCCATACCAACCCAACGCAGTCTCACCCTCCACCTCTCAACACCAGCCCAACTCAGTCTCACCCTCCACCTCTCCACACCAACCCAACTCAGTCTCACCCTCCACCTCTCCACACCAACCCAACTCAGCCTCACCCTCCACCTCTCCACACCAACGCAACTCAGCCTCACCCTCCACCTCTCCACACCAACCCAACTCAGCCTCACCCTCCACCTCTCCACACCAACCCAACTCAGTCTCACCCTCCACCTCTCCACACCAACCCAACTCAGTCTCACCCTCCACCTCTCCACACCAACCCAACTCAGTCTCACCCTCCACCTCTCCATACCAGCCCAACTCAGCCTCACCCTCCACCTCTCCATACCAACCCAACTCAGTCTCACCCTCCACCTCTCCACATCAACCCAACTCAGCCTCACCCTCCACCTCTCCACACCAACCCAACTCAGTCTCACCCTCCACCTCTCCACACCAACCCAACTCAGTCTCACCCTCCACCTCTCCACACCAACCCAACTCAGTCTCACCCTCCACCTCTCCATACCAGCCCAACTCAGTCTCACCCTCCACCTCTCCATACCAGCCCAACTCAGCCTCACCCTCCACCTCTCCATACCAACCCAACTCAGTCTCACCCTCCACCTCTCCACATCAACCCAACTCAGCCTCACCCTCCACCTCTCCATACCAGCCCAACTCAGTCTCACCCTCCACCTCTCCACACCAACCCAACTCAGCCTCACCCTCCACCTCTCCACACCAGCCCAACTCAGCCTCACCCTCCACCTCTCCATACCAACCCAACTCAGTCTCACCCTCCACCTCTCCACATCAACCCAACTCAGCCTCACCCTCCACCTCTCCACACCAGCCCAACTCAGTCTCACCCTCCACCTCTCCATACCAACCCAACGCAGCCTCACCCTCCACCTCTCCACACCAGCCCAACTCAGCCTCACCCTTCACCTCTCCATACCAGCCCAACTCAGTCTCACCCTCCACCTCTCCACACCAACCCAACTCAGCCTCACCCTCCACCTCTCCATACCAACCCAACTCAGCCTCACCCTCCACCTCTCCACATCAACCCAACTCAGCCTCACCCTCCACCTCTCCACACCAGCCCAACTCAGTCTCACCCTCCACCTCTCCACACCAACCCAACTCAGCCTCACCCTCCACCTCTCCACACCAGCCCAACTCAGCCTCACCCTTCACCTCTCCATACCAACCCAACTCAGTCTCACCCTCCACCTCTCCACATCAGCCCAACTCAGCCTCACCCTCCACCTCTCCACACCAACCCAACCCAGTCTCACCCTCCTTCTCTCTATACCAACCCAAATCAGTCTCACCCTCCTTCTTTCTGCTTGAACACTCGTAGAGGCTTAAGACTATTTTGATTTCTAGCATAAGTGATACGCTTGAAAAACATTTAAAAACATTTGAAACTATAACCAAAGCCACTCCCCCTCTCCTTCTATCTAGATGTTCTGAAGCACATCCCTATAGACATCCTTATGATTTTTCTGAGTTTATAAAATCTCTGACCAAGAGCGTTCTCACTGGAACGACCTTCTTCAGTGAGCGCTATTATGATGCAGTAAAAACACCAGTCTAGTGACAATGAGCACAACTTTATATATTTTACAGACTTGGGATAAAAGGAGAAAAAAGTCAGTTTATTAATATTTTACTTTGCCTTTTATTATCTGATGTAGTAGTTGTCAACAGTGGTATATACATATAGCCTTGTACATAAGAGGTGCTAAATAAATATGTATTGAATGCAAGCATGGAAGTCTGCTCAGTGACAGGAAACTAAGAATTTAATCTGCATACCATGTTGTCCACAGTAAAGTGTCATCTGGGTGCCTGATGGGACTCTTTCCAGCTCTGCCTGCCAGCCCATAATTGGCACACAGTGGGGCCACTGGTCAGCAGAGAGCCATCTTCTTCTTTACATTTAATTTTATTTTTTGAGACAGAGTCTCACTCTGTCACACAGGCTGGAGTGCAGTGGTGCGATCATGGCTCACTGCAGCCTCAACTTCCCAGGCTCAGGTGATCCTCCCACCTCAGTCTCCCGAGTAGCTGGGATTATAGGCACGTGCTACCACGCCTAGCTAATTTTTGCATTTTTTTTGTAGAGATGGGGTTTTACCATGTTGGCCAGGCTGGTCTTGAACCTTTGGGCTCAAGCGATCCTCCCACCTGAGCCTCCCAAAGTGCTGAGCTTACAGGCATGAGTCACTGTGCCCGGCCTGGAGAGCCATCTTCTAACAGGGGCAGGAAACCCTGTTGGCTCTGGGTTGTTCTTAAATCCTGATCGTGCCTCACCCGCAGTTTGACTTTGATCCCTACCAGTGTCTCAGCTCACTTAGTTTCAGGCCGAGCTCCTCACTGGGCCCTACATGGACTCCCTGGCGTGACCTCTGAGTCTATAGGTGATGACCTGTCTTCTTACTTCCTGGTCCAAACAGAGCTGTTTGAATGGCTGTCCAAAATAAAATCATAGGCTTAAGGAACTCATCCAAAGCAACTGCTCATTTTACTTAGAGTACCTTATTTATTCATTCTCTTCTATTTAAATTCAAGTAGGAATCAAAGATGAAGAAGATTTTTGGAAAATCTGGGAATATGGAATGCAGAATGATAAAGTCAAGGGGATGATTCACAGATTAAGATGCTATACTTATAAACAAATCTTTAAGGGAAACCAAATGTTATCATTGTGTGTAGGTGAGTGTCAAAAACAAATGCTGAAAAATTGCAAACAATTGGCCCAGCACTGGCTTACTGCATGGAAATGCACCCTCCCTGCTGCCTCCTCACAGACTCACACTCAGTATTAAAACTCACACAAGAACAACTGCTAATTAGATTGAGAGATAGCGGAGGGGGGGGGGCAAACTGTCAGGTCTTCACATTGTCTACCCTTTCTATTTTTGCCTCTTTTAAGAGCCTTCGAAAGGTTAACATTCAACACTATGGTAAATTAAAGCCCAGCCATCAGACCTCCATAGCCAAGGAAGAAGTTAGCAAAGCATAACAACCTTGACTACAGCAAATACTATGCAAATGCTTTGGTTTTGGTATATGCAAAGTGGTCCTGGCAAGAGACATTTAATGCCATGTACTTCATTATTAAAGCTCAATGATCTCTCATGGCCTTTCTTGATCTGGTGACTTCAATCTCATATTGAAGCATTGTGCTTTTCTCAAAATATAAAGTCGGTTTGGCATTTTTAAAAGCTATTCTGTTTTCCATCCCAACAGGATTCTCTGAGGTGGTAAGGGTACCAGGAAAAGGGAGGGTAGGTAGAAAAGCCATTCTTACCATGACCGTAGGTAGAAGCAAAAGGGGGTTTAACATGACCCAGATCCTAAAGATTCTTGGAAGCACCTACATGCAAAAGAATTTAGCATGAGGAATTCTTTTCTGGAGACAGGGATGCTAGCTGATTTAGTGATGGACAGGTTATGATGGTATAGTCTGTCTGGAGAGGTATTTCCAGCATCAAATCTTGGCTGCTGCTTTTTCCATTTTCTTTGTTACTACAAGTCACATTATACTGTCACCCATCATTTCTCCCAGGATGCTTCCTACAACTGTTGGTTTACCATCTTAGGCTGCAATAATGCTTATGAATCCATTTCCTACTGATGTTTACCCTGAGTTTTTCCAACCATTTCCTCAAGGCACCTGGAGGTCCTGTGAAACATATGTCGGAACACCCAGTGATAACGATCTCCCTTTGCTTCCAGCAGGCCGGGCACTGTCACTTTACATACTTTTTGACAGTCGCTATGGTTCAAAACTATTCCTAAGAATACAGAATAATGACATAAGGAAAGGCCATAGAGAAATAAGCAATCTGCACTGCACACACACAATTCAGGATCAGGTGACACATCACTCAGTAGCTGAGGGCATTTGTGGTTTTGGGCTTTGAGGCTTACTGTGTGAGGGAAACTTCCAGGTTGCTGTACTGGCTCCAATTAGCTCAGAGTACAAAACAGCACTTGGAGCATGGGAAAACTTGATACGTGAAGTAGTTGTAATATACTCTTTTGTGATAGTAAATTTATGTAGGTGCATATGTATATATACATCCACACATATACATTTTTTGAAGAAATATTTCAGTGATAAATAGCATTGCAATGAATCAGTGCTACAGGGTATGTAGGAAGATGTGGCTAGATACATAAGCTGGTATGGATTCTAGGTGTAAACATCTGGAGGGAAGGGACTGCATCTTATTCTTCCTAACATCTTCAGCACCTGGACAGTCTTGGTACATCACAGAAGCTCAGGAAATGTCTAGTGACTAAATGAACGACTGCATGGCCATTGCCACTGCGGCTGTGTCAAGGCCACAGAATGACCGCAGTGGTATATAAGCCACCAATAATATATGGAAGCCTGATAATTGCTCTCCTGGAACTTATGGGGGCAAGTTAGAAAGAAAGTAGGAACTTTGGGGTAAGAGAAAAGAATACCATTGGATTTTACTTTTTGAAACATTCTTTTAATTTTAGGTTGTGAAGGCTCTTATGATGTGAGCAACAAATTAAGAATACTAAATATCACTAAAGCTTTCTAATTAAATTCAGGGCACAGCTGATCTGATATATATTTACATGATGTATCATTGATACTGAGCTGTATGATATATATTTACATTATGTATCACTGATATTGCGCTGCATGGTAATCAGAAACACACAAACAATTCATGTAATCACTGTAATTAATCAGGGGTTTCTATAATCGAACATAGGTGGGTTGGTCATTTCCTCCTTTGTGTTAGTTCTCCATTTTCTTTAACCATGTAAATCTGTTTCCCACTTATACCCTGAAATTCTTACTCCTAAAAAGACTAGAGTCCCGATGCCATTCTAATAAGTTCCCCTGCCTCTGCTTCCTGTGGCTCCCTCCTCCCTATACCCCTCCCACTTATCTCCCTCTGTACCCCGTCTGAGAATTCCCTTAGCAGTGCCAGTCTCGGGAGGCCTGGGAGGTCGAGGGCTTTAGGCAGCACAAACTTTGAGACATGAAGTTGCATATGTTTGGCCATGGGAGCCGTGGCTTGGTCACCAGGCAATGCTGAGAATCATACAGAAGGGAGAGGGAAGAACACTATGTGAAGAGACTCTAGATTAACCCAGGGTCTTGGGCTGAACTAGGGTGAGTAGGGTGGCACCAGACCTTCCTTGGTGTCCTCCACAGCCTGCACTATCCTCTCTTGCATTATTATAATTCTTTATGACACTTAGGAATTTTTTCATGTCTGTCTCCCTCTACTACATGACTGCACCCCAAGACCTAACGCAGTGTAATGTTCTAGTTCTGTAGTCATGTGAGGTAGCTTAACAGAACCCTGGTTTCCAGAAACACACTTTATACCCAATTTTTGACTTATTCTGTCATGTCTTAGCATTATTTTTTGGGATGAAGAAGTTTAACATAGATAGAGTTTGAGGTTAGGCATCTGTAAGAGACGCATTTTAAACGAAGGAAGCAGCCTGAGAGGAATCAGCAGTGTTTGCGAGCGTGGGAGTTTACAGCAGAGACAGCTCTGGGATGAAAGCTGAAGCCTGCATTTCAGCCTAATGTGGCCCATAACTCTCTGTGTGATGCCAGACAAGTCATTTCATCTTTCTGCACATTAGTTTCTTCATCTTCAAAATGAAAAAAAAAAAAAAAACCAGACTAAATTAATTCTAGCTCTAATTTTTTTCCTTTGACTCTTAACTCTTATATAATTTACTTCAGTTTTGGTTTACAAGTCGCCAGGGATCAATTTGAAGAAAATGGAAAGTTAGGTTTAAATAATATTTTTTATATGATTTTATTAAAGTTTAGCTTTTCTTCAAATTGGTTCACTAAGATTTTAAAGTTAAAAACATTTTTTTGAAAGGCAGCTTGATGTCATGGAAAAAACATTTTATCAGGAATTACAAGCTGACTTTTGATCCTCATTCTGGCACTAACTGGTGAAGTGGTTTTGGCCAAAATGACTTATCTTCTCTTAGTTTTCTTCACCTAAAAAAATGAGGGGAACAGTTGGCAGAAATGTAATTCAAGTACACTATGTGGTTCTGCTGATTGATAATATTTTATTTAGTTATTATAATGTGAAATCTGAACACTAGTCTAATGAAAATTCTACTATGAATTTACTGGGGTAAATGCATATCTGACATTGGGATAGGGAACAGGAATAGGGAGATATTAAGTGTGTATCATATGTAGGGATGGGAAGTGAAAGAGTGCTCAATCCTGAATGTCTATGGTTGAAGTAAAAAGACAACGCTAAAATGGATAGAAGAAACATAAGTGTGCTATTTAGAGACATGGGGGCAAAAAATAAACCAGCAACAAGAGTTGAAAGTGTTTGCATCTGAGCTGTTTTTCATAACAAGTCGTATACATTTAATTTTAAAAACTATGTCCATACGTAATTAACATAATTAAGATAAAGTTTTAAGTGCCTCCCTTTCTTCCTTACCGGTTAGTCTGCATACCTGCCTGTAGTTTATTTAACAAGCCCTGACTATGAATCAGGCACTCTGCTAGATGCTGAGGATACAAAGCCCAGTGAGACCTGGTTCTCCACTTCATGGAGTTTTCAGCCAGAACTGGGAGGGGATCTGCACTCAGTAATTAGTGCAGAGAGCAGGTGGGATCCCCAGCCAGGGGTCAGCACAATAGGGTAGTGGAGCAAACCAGAAGAGCTCCTACCCCAGAGGCTAGGGGTCAGGAGAAGAGTCAGAGAAAATTTCCTGGAAGAAGTAATGTTCACGAGGAATCTTGAAGAACGAGTAAGAATGAGTGCAGGAGGCTGGAGATTTCCGGCAGAAGGAATAGCAGAAGGGTGTGCTGAGTTAGAAGTGATGAAGTGATAGCTTATTAATCCATAAAGAGCCCCTTGTCTGTGATCCTACAGCTCTTGTTACAGCACCCAGAATAACCTTCGTGCCTGATACATATTCATTGAGGTTTATGATAACAAAATAGCTCATCTTAAAACCCACCCGTTGCAAAATCAAAGTAGAATAAACCAATCAGAGCACACCAAGATTTGTGTGAAAATCCCAATAACCAGAGAAGTTAGAACTTATCACTGCTAAATGTATTCTTCCTTATTAAAAACATCAGGGAGAAATGTGTTTACCATTATGGTACCGATTCACCAGTAATTGGTATGCACATGTATAAAAAACAAACAAATTAACAATCCAGCTCAATCTTTTCCACTTAGAATTTTTTTTTGTAAAACTCTTCCTCCCTGTCTTTTTTTTATGTAAAAATTTTATGTAAAATTTTTATTATGTAAAACTCTTCCTCCCTGTCTTCTTCCCCCACAATCATGCCATGTTGTAATAGTACATGATGCAGTTGTTGTTATTGCTGTGTTTGTCTCTGTCTTTTAAAAGACAATCTCAGTTGTAAAAATAATTTAACTGCAACAATCCTAAAATTGCAAAGAAGCAGTATCATGCATGGCAGCGGGCTGGAAACCAGGTGACTTGAGTTTTAGTTCTAGTTCTACCACTTATGAGCTATGAAACCTCATACAAGATTCAAACCCTCAAAATCTTGGTGTTCTATTCTCTTAAATGGTAATAAGTACATTCGCCCCCATGGGGTGGTGAGGTTCAAATAAGAAACAAACCAGTGTGCGACTCTAAAAAAATCCTTAATCTCTTTGGATTTCAGTGTCTGCATCTACAGAATGAAGGGAGTTGCATGCAGACATAACCCCTTATGACATTTCCAGCTTGAAACCTGTTTATATCTATGTAAAGACAGTTTGAAAAAATGTAAACTACCATTCAAATATATGATGCATTAAAGAATTATTTTAAATAAAGCAGAAGAAAGGGAGAACTCATTCTATTTTTTTACTATAAATTTTTGTAAACTCCTACCATATCTATGACTTTTATTTGTTAATGTACTTTATAACTACCAACCACCTGAAACCATGGAAGTGAATGAAGTTCCCTGAAATGCGAATTTAGAGTGAAAAGGGCTCAGGGGAGAAATGAATCAGTGAAGGAGATTGAGAAGAAGCAGACAAGAGGGAAGCTGAGAGGAGACTGGGATTATCATGGAAGCCATGAGAAGACTGGGTTTCAATGAAGAGGGAGTGTGCTGAGTTAATGCAACTCAGGGCTACAGAAGATGATGAGTGAAAGGGCCCTCTGAATTTAGAACATGGAAGTTACTTGTGACTTCAGCAGGAGCAATTTTGCAGATGGAGGAGGCAGGGCCCTGTTGGAATAAGAGGTGAGTGAATGGAGGTCCGAAAGTAGTCAGTGCATGTAGATAATCCCTTTATGAGGCTTTATTATAGAAGGGATTAGAATTACATGAATTAGAGTGATAGGAGGTGAGATCTGTGGGGTTCAGAAAAATATTAGAGCATGTTTAAATGCTGATGGGAAGAATCCATAAGGCAGAGAAAATGTGATCCCAGAGAAAAAGGTGTCAAAGGACAGAGTCAGTGCCTGAACAGGAGGGAGGAAAGGCCTTTGAAAAGAGACAGGAGAGGCTGGTACAGCTGCAGATGGGCTTGCAGAACTGAGCTTGGGAAGTCAAAGGAGCTCCCTTCTGGTATCTTCTATTTTCTTTGAGAAGCATAAGACTGGAATATTGTCTGAGAATGTAGGTGACGGTAGTTTGAGGTTTGAAAAAATGAAGACTGCACAAAAGTCATTATGGAGATTGGGCCTAAAATCCTTTTTTTTTTTTTTTTTTTTTTTTTTTTTTTTTTTTAGCTCAGAAGAATTTTTAAATTTCTAAACACATTCCTTTAAATGAAAGTTTTGTGGAGCCTAACCATCTATTTGGAAATTATTAAGTGCTAGATAGATGTGAAAAAAAAGTAAGGAGGCTAAATCAGTGAAACCTAAAGCCACATTTTGGACAAATTGCAAGTATTTGAACACGGGGAAAGCCATCCTGCAAATGATACCCCTCAGAAGTTGCTCCTGAATTTCCCAAACAAAAGATGCTTTCATTCATCTGGGTGCTCAGAGCTCTCTGTCCTTTCCATATTGTCCTTTGTGCTGCATCAGTCTTAATCCACATACGCTTTCTCCACCCGCTAACCTGTAGGCACCTTAAAGGCCAAAGCCCATAGTCCATAGCTGAATTACACAGTGTGTCTTTCAAGAAATGCTACCTTCGAAATGGTTATATAAATAATATGTCAAAGAAGAAATGTTATCTGATTTATACAAATTGGCTTTATACACACCGAGGAAGACTCTCACGGCATAAAGTGAGGCATCTTTGTAAGAACAAAGGGTTTCATTGAGTACCCATGGACACAAAGAAGGGAATGACAGATGATGGAGCCTATGTGAGAGTGGGGGATGGGAGGAGGGTGAAGATAAAAAAACTACCTATTGGGTACTACGCTCACTACCCGGGTGAGAAAATAATCTGTACACCAAACCCCAGTGACATGCAATTTACCTATGTAACTCACCTGCACGTGTACTCCTGGAACCTAAAATAAAGTTGGAGGGGGGAAAAAAGAACAAAGTGTTTCCAGAAACATCAGCATAACAAACGGGTGGGCCACGCTTGGAAGCAACGTGCTCTTTATGTGGGTCACATCACTGCTCTAGTTTACAATTTCAAGACAGCCCTATGTAGCCTAGCAAAGAATATTCAAGGAAATGAAACAACTCCCTCCCCTGGCTCCTATTCTTCTTAGATACAAAAGACAGATAATTATCTAGAGTGTTTCTCAATATGAACAAAATGGAAAAGTGACCTTTGAGTCTGTGACAGTCTATTCACGTCAGTGTTTTTAGCAGGAGCAAAGCAATGTCCAGGCTTAGGGAATGCCCACAGGAGCCAACTTCTGCTCTCCCTCACGTTACATAGACCATAAATAAAGAGAAATAGTTTTAACAGGCAGCCAGACCCAAATAGCTCATAGGCACCTCCTGGGAGTGATAAAATACTCCTGCTGGTAGACTTACATAAACCAAGATGCAATGAAATTTCTAAGGATATTCTCCTTGCTTAATAAACCTGAATGTTTTAAGCCTGAAAGATGGCTAGACTAAGAGGGGAAATATATCAATCTAGCAAGAAAAAGCAATCATTCAGAGTGTTGGTAGATCAGCTGAAACATACAGGAGATCAAATTCAGTGATTTAAAAATCACGTGCTTGCTAGTTAAAATGCCCACTTCTAGCTTTTTACCCATTTTAAAACACACTAAAGTTTTACCTAGTGATTTAGTTGCTTCATGCTAACACTGGGGCTTCTATCCAATCTCTGACTTGTTTATGTTCAAAATAGAACATACAATACATTTCAAAGTCTGAAACTCTTTACAGATTCATCTGTTGTTCGATGGCAACTAACAACAAAAAAAGCATTTTACTTTATCAGACAATAAGTCAATCCAGTTGTTCATCCTGATTGTAATAAAATCTTAGAGGCTTTTTTGGAAAGTGATATTTCCAATTTATTAAAGCCAAGTACCCAAACCACTGTTTTGTTTGATTTTAAAAGAGTAAGACAAAAACAAACAGGACAATATAAACACAAACTGGCAGAACATTGTGGAATCAGTCTGAGAAGTCCTCCTATCCTGTCCTGATTTCCGATAACCACTGGGCGTAGGAGAACTTGCTAAGACTGCAAAGCACACATTCTATTCTAAATGACCCATGTTTTGCTCCTCCTTTTAAAATCTTCAAGCACGCACCCTGAATGAAGACAAAGGATGAGGAGGACTGGCAGGAGAGTTATGTTGTCTGTGGGCAAGATACGGCTGGCAGGGCTGGAGTGTTAGATATGGGGAGCATGGCTGGGAGTGTTTTCTGGGAGAAAGGATGTCCTAGGATAAACAACTAGAGGAAGAATTGCGGTGCTTAGAGCAAAAAGGCAATCTTAAAAATAAAACAAAACCCATTAAAACTAATATATTGGCCGGGCGCGGTGGCTCAAGCCTGTAATCCCAGCACTTTGGGAGGCCGAGACGGGCGGATCACTAGGTCAGGAGATCGAGACCATCCTGGCGAACACGGTGAAACCCCGTCTCTACTAAAAAATACCAAAAAAAACTAGCCGGGCGAGGCAGCGGGCGCCTGTAGTCCCAGCTACTCGGGAGGCTGAGGCAGGAGAATGGCGTAAACCCGGGGGGCGGAGCTTGCAGTGAGCTGAGATCCGGCCACTGCACTCCAGCCCGGGCGACAGAGCCAGACTCCGTCTCAAAAAAAAAAAAAAAAAAAAACTAATATATTAATTTTATGACAACTAATTACCTTCCAAAGCATTTAGAGAGTTGATGGTTTTTCAGAAAATTACAATGCTAGTCCCAGTCAGGTAGATTATTTCACTTTGAAATCTCTTTAGAAATTTAATGCCTGGGTAACTTGCCTAGGGTCATACATAGTATGTCTGGAGTTCTTTGGAATTCTGACTCTCCATATGTGTACTGGCTCAGCATTTTGGCAAACAGTTATTATAATGTCTACTAATGGTGAGGGGCCAGTACTGCTGAGGTGCTCATTATTAGTTTTAAGACAGCTGCTCTGCTCTTATTTATTAAGAGACACCAAAGGAATGATGTCTCCCCTGACAACCAGAGGATCTTAGGTAGGGAGGCAGCTGTGCTCATTTGTATTCATACTGCATGATGTTCTTGAATGTGTTATAAGTTTATAATGCAAAGAAGATTTTTATGGAAAAAAAAAAACCAAACCAATATGTGGGAGAAGTGGAAAACCTTTCCTTGGCATGCACATGTTTTATATGACCAAATATTCTGAATTTACATTTCTAAAACACCAGAGAGATTCTACAAATCTATCTTCTAAATAAAATAAGACAAATGGAAATCAAATGACTAATAACCAGTTGGTCATATGTCTTGCTGTGCCTACAATAGTTCTGGTTAATGCCTGTTGTCTCAGCATAATTATTAAAATGACTCCTTTTAGTCTCATCAGTAGAATTATATGATCACCCTATAATAACTGAACGTGTAGACATAACCCAGCCTCTTGGAGGAGTTAATTACTCCATTTAGGTATTGAATTAAACTCTGTTTCTTGGCAGCAATCACCAAGGGCAACAGTGAGTTATGCACATCTCACCATTTGATAGAAGCAAGCATACATGCTTGCCTATAAAGTGTTTAAGACCATGGTAACAGCATTTTTGAAAATGTAGACCAGGCGCAGTGGCTCATGCCTGTAATCCCAGCACTTTGGGATGCTGAGGCAGGCGGATCATGAGGTCAGGAGTTCGAGACCAGCCTGGCCAAAATAGTGAAACCCTGTCTCTACTGAAAATACAAAAAATTAGCCAGGCATGGTGGCAGGCCCCTGTAATCCCAGCTGCTCAGGAGACTGAGGCAGGAGAATCACTTGAACCTGGGAGGCAAAGGCTGCAGTGAGCCGAGATTGTGCCATTGCACTCCAGCCTGGGTGACAGTGAGTGATTCCATCTCAAAAAAAATAAACAATAAAAAAAAAAAAAAAAAGGAAAAGAAAAAGAAAAAGGAAAATGCAGAATCTTTTGAATTTTGAAATAAAAAAGTCCACAGTTTGGCCAGGCGTGGTGGCTCACATCATAATCCCAGCACTTTGGGAGGCTGAGGTGGGTGGATCACCTGAGGTCAGTCAGGAGTTTGAGACCAGCCTGACCAATAAGGTGAAACCCCATCTCCGCTAAAAATACAAAGATTAGCCAGGCATGGTGGCAGGCACCTGTGGTCCCAGCTACTCGGGAGGCTGAGACAGAATTGCTTGAACCCGGGAGGTGGAGGTTGCAGTGAGCTGAGATCGCGCCACTGCACTCCAGCCTGGGCAACAGAGCAAGACTTCATCTCAAGAAAAAAAAAAAAAAAACAAGAAAACAAAAAAAAAAAGTCCAAACTTTCAAATTTTGTCTTGAAAAGTAACAGATAAATTTTCTGGGATCTGCTTTCACAGTGATTCTTTATGAAAAGTTAGAGCATTATACACAATTTTCAGCTTTTTAAGGTCCTTCTATAGACTCTAGGCGAAGGTGGTCCTGACAGCTAGCATCACTTAGCCCCAAATGCTGCTCAGCCTCAAGTTAATTCTGCTGTTGGTCCACTCTCTTCTCATCCACTTATTGTCTAAACTGCCTTTTCTCTTGGGAATCAGCCCTCCACCTCACATTTCCCTTCTGGTAACTGGGTCCCAATTTGGTTCCCTACTGCATGAACCTATATTTTGTTTCCTTGCCTTTTCCTTTCTCTATTTAGGGGCCTGTTTGTGTGATCCTGAACTTTTCTGATCTGGACTCCCAGCCATTGCCAGTCATCACCCTCCTCACTCTCCATTTTGCTTTTAAGGACTTTTCATCTCTGAATGGCTGTCACTTAGTACAATGCCTGGTGCATAGCAGATCCTCAATAAATAGTTGTCGAAGGAATCAATAATGAATGAGGACTGAAGCTTCCTTCTCATTGACTAGAGCTAGATTTCCTTCCAAGTGCCACTTCCACCCTGGCTCTTTCCACTATTAACAGGGCTTAGGGAGCTAACGTTGTTTGCATATGTTAGTCTTGGATGAGTTAACACAGCCACAGAGCTTAATGAATGCCAGTGTAGTTGGTTGGTGTGTCCCTAATGGGGCAGCTGCCTAGGGCTGTACAGGGTGGGTCTCGGCTGAGGCAGTGTGAGTGGGGCTGAAAGTCACACAATGCTCACATCGCCAACACCAGGCTCTAAAGAGGGTAGCCAAAAGAAAGCAGCTCTTTCTATTTTCTAACCGGTTTGCCCAGACAGGTCCCACTTTGCAATCCATCCTCTCGGTGGGAGAGCCTTTTTCTAATTTCATACAGTAGCTCATTTGTGTTGGAAGAGGCCCTAGTAGGGCTAACACTCCCACAAGGAAACATGGTAAGTGAGTTTTTGGCAAGTGCAGCTCTTAAGGAGCAAGCATCTGTGAAGGACTGAATCCACTATCTCCTTTCCTCTTATTAGAGGTAAAACCCAATATCTTTCTCCTGTTAAGTTCATACAGACAGACTTCATCAGAATTTAAGGGCAACAATTTTAGCATGGTAGTTGACAACCCAGATTTTTTTTTTTTTTTAATTGTGCCATTATATTAAAGCAATTTTTCCCAGGGAAGTGAGGTGAACCCTCTTAGCTTGGAAGAACCCTTGGCTCTTTCAGAGGCTTTCTTCATACGAGCCTCTAATCTACCTGTGAGACCTAGGCATCTTGTACCCAACAAAAACAAAACAAAACAAAACAAAAAAAACCCAGAGTGGAGAGAGGCAGTTTGCCTTGCCCATATGCACTTCTCTAGGATAATTAAATATATATTTTGTCCAGTCTTAGCAAACATGTACAGCAGGTCCTTGAATAACATTTTGTTTGAAGGCATTTCATTATAAAGTCAATGAGAAAAAAACACAGATTTCCGGCCAGGGCCACTGTCTGTGTGGGGTCTGCACGTTCTCCCTATGCCTGTGTGTGTTTTCTGTAGCTACTCTGGTTTCCTCCCACATCCCAAAGCTGTGCACTTTAGGTTAACTGGTGTGTCTACATGGTTCCAGTGTGATTGAGTGCGGGTGTGTGAGTGCGCCCCACGAGGCGGGGGATGGCCTCCTGTGCAAGATGCGTTCCCAGGAGCCACCACAATAGGCTCTGGCTAACTGCAGCCCTGAACTGGAGTAATTGGGTAAATAGTTATCTTACTTGTTTTCATTAAATGTATGCATAGCTTACACTGATTTCAGTGTTTACTATAAGGAGTGTTTTGGGTTTCTATTTAGAAGTTAGGTGATTTTTTTGTGACCAGAAATAGGCTGTAGGAACTTAACACTTGTTTATCTCAATTAGCCTATGGTAAAACTGGTTTCATTATTTATTGTTTCATTTAAAGTTTCCAAGAATAGTACAGTTTCCAAGAACCTGTTGACTATGTTAAGTGAGGACTCACTGTATTACTGCTACTCAAAAATTTCCTCTAACATGGTTAAAAGCACAGACATTGGAACCAGTTTCCTTGAATTCAAACCCCGTCCTTGACACTTATTAACTGTGTAAGGCACTTCATCTGTAAAACAAGGATAGTAATGGCACCTACCTCAAAGGGTCACTGTGGGGGTTAAAAAGGTTAAATTCACATTATTACTTAAGATAGTGCCTGGCCATACTAAGTGCAATATGCATTAGCTATTATTACTATTATTTTAGGAGAGTGAAAAAGGTACTGCTTAGTACAAAACATTCATTTTTCAATAGAGATATGCCAGGTATGTATCATGTTAATATTAGCTTTGGGAAAAAATAACTCCGGATTTTCATCAAGGATATTTTCTGAAGTTTGGGTTGTATGAGAATTATACACTCTGTCCAATTCTTATAATAACACTCATGATCTGCTGTTCATTCATGACCTCACTCAGGAAGTTCAGTTTTGCTACAAATATTACAAATACCAAACTGATGTTTCCTAACTCACTCAGTGTTCTGCCCAGATGGCGGCAGGCCCCTTTTTATGGCTCTGGCAGCTGAAATTAGGACTTGATTACTTCTGAACTCCTGAAAACATGTTTGCTCTCAGTTGCAAAAGAGGTGGCATGAGAGTGACTCAAAACATTTCCAGTATCATGACTGTTCCAGGAAAGACTTGAGAGAAATGGATACCTTAAAAAAATGGGAATAAATGTGCTGAAGTGCCAAGGAAAAGGCAGTTCTCTGTCTACTAGCTCCAATTTAGGATTTGCACTTCAATCTATTATACTTGCTCACTTCTGAAATTAAAAATCTTTTTTTTTTTTAATCACATAGTATCAGATGTGACTTTTCCACTTACTTTTATTTTTCTAAGTGCATCTGAAAGAAGAAAGGTATTTCCTAGAGGCCAAAGAAGAGAATGTATATGATTTTTCTTCTCACTTAAGATTCTTATCAAATTTTCCTGATTTTTTGTTTGTTTGTTTTTGAGATGGAGTTTCGATCTTGTTGCCCAGGCTGGAGTGCAATGGCGCAATCTAAACTAACCACAACCTCCACCTCCTGGGTTCAAGCGATTCTCCTGCCTCAGCCTCCCAAGTAGCTGGTATTGCAGGCCTGTGCAACCACGCCCAGCTAATTTTGTATTTTTAGTAGAGACAGGGTTTCCCCATGTTGGTCAGGCTGGTCTTGAACTCCGGACCTCAGGTGGACTGCCCGCTTCTGCCTCCCAAAGTGCTGGATTACAGGTGTGAGCCACCACTCCCGACCAAATTTTCCTGATTTTTATGTGTAGGGTTGAACAATGGAACCTAATCTGAATCATTCATTCATTCATGGATTCATTCAGTGAGTAATGATGATGAGTGACTACCATGTGCCTGTGCCCTGATGTTTACAGTCTAGGCGTTTTACACATACCACTGCTGATATTCATAATTCTCCACATTAGGTATTATTTCTACTTTGCAGGACACAAAACTAAGGCTTAGAGATGTATAGCAATATACTCATTATCACATAGTTATTAATTGGAGGAGCTAGGATTGAAATCTCAGTCCATCTCCTTCTAAAACCCAGGTTTATTAGATTTTTTTTTACTACACTACACTGGCTATAAACAATGAATGTATTCTTGATAGTACAGAATTCAATGTTTTATAAAGCATATCATAGTTTAGGAAAGCAAGAAATATGCCTGAAAGGTAAGCATTTTTCCCTTTTAATATATATCAGATTTATAGAAAGCACTGTACATCAGTAAATAAGACACTAGATTAAAGGGCTAGCATATCTTTCAGAAGGTTAGGAAAACACTGTATTTATGTATGGTCTGAACTGCACCATACCAGACAATCCTGAACATGATCTGCAGACTCAATGCTTGCCCTGATGGCTCATGTCTGAAAATGCCACTTACTGGCCACAGGGCATTGGGTATACTATGTCATCTGAAATTCTGTTTCTTCATCTCTAAAATGGGACTATCATCATTCTATCACATGGGAAGCTACAAAGAGAAAATGGAGAGATACATGTAGAATACTTCACCGTGATGGGCAGGCTTCAGTACCTTACCCTTTCATCACATATTACACACACAGCTTTCCTAACAACAGCAGTAAAGCACATCTCTGTTTATCATTTACACAGGAAAAAAGAGCTCCAATGGAAATGCCCCAGAACATGAAGATCACTGACTTTGATGGCCTGCCTGTGGTAAAACTCAGGATATAAATGAGGATCAGAAGTTTTTGGGAGACATTTTCTGGATGTGTCAGGTTTAGGGTGACTGAAGAAGGGTTTGAATAGAGAATCCCTAAACTCCAAGTAATCTTCCACTTACGCATATTAGGTAAGGATAAATGAACACTCACATGAACACACAGAGCATGTTTACAAACAAATAAGATTTTCTTAAAACAAATACATTAGAACGTGTTCATTTAAAAGACTTATTTGAAAAAAATAAAAAGAATTTTAAAAGGCTATTGACATTGTCACTCTGAATGCATATATATTTATTTCATTCATTTGACAAATGCTTACTGAGTGTCCAGTAAGTTCAGGGCACTGTGCTAGCACTGGGCATATGCTGATACGCAAAACAGCAATAGTTTTTTTCCTTCAAAATCAGTTTTGAAGCCATGAGTAGAATCAGTCACAGTATTTA
This sequence comes from Macaca thibetana thibetana, assembly GCF_024542745.1. Classification (NCBI taxonomy): domain Eukaryota; kingdom Metazoa; phylum Chordata; class Mammalia; order Primates; family Cercopithecidae; genus Macaca; species Macaca thibetana. The sequence continues at coordinate 20,291,026 of NC_065594.1, forward strand.
CTGATAAATATACATTGCTAAAAGAATTCAAGTCTGGGCTGGGCGCGGTGGCTCATGCCTGTAATCCTAGCACTTTGGGAGACCGAGGTGGGTGGATCACTTGAGGTCCAGAGTCTGATACCAGATTGGCCAATATGGCGAAACCCTTTCTCCACTAAAAATACAAAAATTAGCTGGGTGTTGTGACGCATGCCTGTCATCCCAGCTTCTCAGGAGGCTGAGGCAGGAGAATCACCTAAACCCGGGAGGCAGAGGTTGCAGTGAGCCAAGATCACACCACTGCACTCTAGCCTGGGCGACAGAGCGAGACATTGTCTCAGGAGAAAAAAAAAAAAGAATTCAAGTCTGACTGACTAAAGTCTAAGCTCTTCATAAAATCCAGATCCCACCAACTAGGAGAAAATATTAAACTCTGCATGTCTTGGAGAACCTACATAGCTAGCAGAGGAGAGCTTTCCTAACACAATAGAAAAATGCCTTTGGACTGTGCCGGTAGTCCCCTCAGTGAAGTGTCTCACGTTTCCTGAGTCTGATCACTGTTAATAATGATGATAAAAAAAGATTTCCTTTTTTTTAGCATTGGAAAAAATCCTACCCAAATAATTTTTGGAAGCTTGAGATTACATTATTTATCTGGTTCAGGTTTTAAAAATATTTCTGAATTTTTTCCTGCCAAAATCCAAGCCCTCTTTCCTCATACAGAACAACCTAGATTTCTGAAAGAGTTCTTCCCTTGACATTACTTGGGAGGTGGGCATTATTTCCCCAGAAAAGTAAACAAGGGAATAAAAACAAGGTGACTCAAAGGATGAGGAAGCATGTTTTTGTAGAGAACAAAAGATCCTTTCACAGTATGTCAAAGACTTAACTGTGAACTTTCCCGAATGTAAACACTGTTCAAATGGCAAAAGGAATTTCATCTATGTCTATAAAAGGTCCTGCACAATAGCTCTTGCTTGAAGCTACTTTTGATGGGCAGTAAAATAATCTTTTCCTTCAAATACTTTACATACAGACCTACAAAAAGTTTTTCATCTTTTCAGGAGATATACAATTATAATTACCTTCATAATAGTAATAATAACACATAGAGCACAGTACTGCTAAAGGCAATTAATGTCATAAATTATAAGCAGCATCATTTACGCTTAGAGTCTTTGGGAATAAAGAAATACTTTAAGAGATAATTTAAAATATTAGGCTGATGGTTTCCATTTTGCCTAAGAATTTAAAATTTATAGGTGCTGAGCGCGGTGGCTCACACCTATAAATCCCAGCACTGTGGGAGGCCAAGGCAGGCAGATCACATGAGGCCAGGAGTTCGATACCAGCTTGGCCAACATGGTGAAACCTCGTCTCTACTAAAAATCCAAAAATTAGCCGGGCGTGGTGGGGGAGTGCCTGTAATCCCAGCTACTTGGGAGGCTGAGGCACGAGAATCGTTTGAACCCGGGAGGCGGAGTTGCAGTGAGCTGAGATTGCGCCACTGTACTCCAGCCTGGGTGACGAGTGAGACTCTGTCTCAACAACAACAAAAACACAGGGCAGTAGATTTCTTTAAACAGATTTCGTTATGATTACAAAAAAGGAATATTAATATTTTAAACCAAAAGGAATTATAAGATAACAGTTAGCTAAAATAAATACTTAACTTTTCCTACTTTAAAGTTTTACTCTTTACAAACTTCCTAGTTTTAATAATTGTAAAATGAACACTAGTAAGTATTTAATTACAATAATATGTCCTATAGTAAAATGCAAAGGAATAAATAGGTTTATTTGTTGTATTAGATGAATAATATATGAATTGTAGTCAGGCAGATAATAATATTATCTGTATTTCTGGTGAGGTAGTTTTACTTTGTGTTTCTTTGTGAACCATTTTGATTAGAGCAGATTTTTTCCATTAGTATTTTGACTATTGCCCATTTTTGTTTAGTACTGTTAGTATTCATCACAAGTTTATTGTTTTTTTCATTTCCAAAGGTTTGTTGTTGGGGGGGGTGAGGGGAGAATGTTATTTTTTTCTACTGAAATGCACCTCTAACTTTATAATATCTGGTAATGGTGAAACAGAATTCACTTCTAGTAACAAGACCTAAGCCACAGAATTTCAGAGTTGGAAGAAAATATGCTGGATACTCTAGGCCCACATTCAGCCTCACTCTGAGAGGGGCAGCGTTCCACCACCAGGGGTAGCTTGCACAAGTTAGGTACAAATTTAAGTGATCACTGCAACATGTGTTATGTCTTTACAAAACTGGTTGGGATGGGAAATAATCTAATTCCTTGGACTGTTCGTTCTCATTTATGTGAGTTATGAACATAGTATTAGCCCCTCCCCTTCAAAGAAGGGTCATTATACATACTTAACAAGTTTTCTAAAATTTTAAAGTTAATTCGGTAGTTCTTTATATATTTTAAAATTAGTTCACCATATAATCTTTAATCCATAATCTATAATAGATAATAGGAGAAATCTACAATCTTTCTCCTATTATTGTACTGATTTATTATCATAAATAATAATATTGTATACTTATACACTACTTTACAGTTCACAAAGTGCTCAAACATGTTATCTCATTCGGGTTTTACAACAATCTTGTGAGGTAGCTGCTATAGTTAGCTCCGTTTTACAGATGGGGAAATGGAGCTTCGGAGAGGTTAAATGATAGCCTAAGATCACTGGATAGAACTTGGAATCAGACTTGGTTTTGGCTACCCGGTTCACAGGTGTTTATTCTATAGCCACAAACTAACAAGTGTAGAAACATGAACCAGGGTGGGATTGATCCCTAGTTGATTCTTTGCCAACCTAGGCAATAGTCAGCTAGTGAACAGGGAGCTCATTTACAGATACAAAAGACTCAGCCTGGAAAACACCAAAGCATTTTCCAGCTTTATCATCCCTCTGAGGGACCTCGTAGAAGCTTTAAATAGCCAAATTAATTATACATCCATTTATGGATTTACTGATTCATCAAGAATTTATTGAACTCTGAACAGGTGTCAGGCTCCTAGGTGGGTACTGGGGGTGTCAGCCTAAGTGGGACATACATTCTGCTCTGGGGGAACTTGCCCTTTTGACACATGTCAAAGTCAGAGATCACAGCATGATCTAGGCATAGGGATGCCGAGGAGGGAGGGATGTGTTTTGCAGAGGGTAGACAGGCTGCAGCCAAGAAGGGCTTAGGGAGACATTGGCACACAGCCTTAAAGGAAGAGACACAGAATTGGGTATGGGCATTCCAGGCAGAGGCCAACGTGAGTGAAGGCGTGGGGTCTGATAATGCATATGTAAGGGGTGTGTGGACACTGCTTTAGCTTCATTCTTCTCATTCTTACAACCAGAGGATTTTGCTTTGTCACTCATAAAATGCGTAATAAATATAAACAGAAACCAAAACAACAAGGTACTGGTACAAAAACAGATACATAGACCAATGGAACAGGTGAGAGAAGCCAGAAACAAAGCCACACACCTACAGCCATCTGATCTTTGACAAAGCTAACAAAAAAAAAAAGCAATGGGGAAAGGACTGAGGATTGCTTTGACTATTCAGGCTCTCTTTTGATTCCATACAAATTGTAAAATAGCTTTTTCTGATTCTGTGAAAAACGACATTGGTAGTTTGATAGGAATAGCATTGTATCTGTAAATGGCTTTGGGCAGTATCTCCTTTATTTTCCCCCTTTCCCTCCCTCTGATTTCAGGAGATTCCATTTAAAAAAATTATCTTAGAGTGAGTATATAACAGTGTAGAAAGCAGAGGTAGACTGCCCATCTTTTTGGCTTTTGTATTCCAAACCAGGAGTTGGCAAACTCTTTCTATAAAAAGCCACACAGTAAATATTTTAGGCTTTACAGGCCATATGGTCTTTGTTGCAACTACTAAACTGTGCCCTTGCAGTGCAAAAGCAGACACAGATAATACATAAATGAATGAGTGTAGCTGTGTTTCAATAAAACTTTATGGACACCAAAATTTGAATTTCATAAAATTTTCATATGCCATGAAATATAATTCTTTTTATCAACAACTGATTTTTTTTCCAATTGTTAAAGTTTTATTATTTTTTTTTATATCTTAGTCTGTGGGCCTTACAAAAAAAGGTGTTGCAATTTGCCAGTCCCTGTTTTAATTGCTTAGGGAACCTAAGGGACTCTTCTAGAGCACGTAAGCAAATTTAGCAACACAGGAAAGCCTGGAAGAGAATGGGGCTTCATTTCTCAACCCTGCTCCCACCCTGGTGAGAGAGAAGAGATATCAGTGGGTCCTGCCATCCCACAAATGTGTGTACTGTCATTACTCCCAGTGTAAAACATTCTGAATTTGCTGCTAAAATTTCAAACTAATGAGATTTTACTTAAAACTCTAGATTATGGTCTTCTCTTGAAAATGCGAGGATAAGGTCAAATTGGGGCCATATTCTCACACGGCAACAGCTACGTAGTGACTGCCTTCCTATGTGGGACACAACTTCCTGTTCACCTGAGACCCTCCGGGCCTGTGTCCCCATCCACATTGCCTATCTGGCACCTATAAGCATTTAGTCTAAATCCTACTAAGCAGAGACATCTGTTTTCTTCTCTAAGGGTACAACTTCCATTAAAACTAATCCTTTGGACCTAGGGAAGCCACATGGGGACAAGGAATACAAACATAGGCTTCTGAGTTGGATAAACCTAGGCTGAAATCTCAGCTTTGTTCTTTGTTAGCAGAGTGAGCCTGGGCAAATTACTTACTCCCAACCTCAGAATGGGAGCAATAATAGATACACCTGAAATGGTGATTGTAATGATCATGCCAGAGAATGTATCAGAAGCAGCTAGCACATACTCAGAAGTTAATTAAAAGAAGAACCACTAGGATGGAGAAGTTCTTTGATGTGTATCTTTTTCTTTCAGACCCCTATTCATTGTTGACTTTTGTGGAAGGACCTGAAGGATGAGCTTACAATCTACCTTATTTTATAAAAAAAGAAATTAAGGCCCAGAGAGGTGAAGTGACTACTTAAAGCCAACTAGTGATGGAACCAGGAAGAGGATTTGGATTTCTTAATTTTTAGTCAGAGGAAATTTCTCTGTGCTACAATACCTCACTAAAATTTCTGAATTCTTTCATAAAAGCCTTTCATTTGATAGCCAAAAGGTCTTCTAATAGAAAGGACACTGACTTAAGATTTCTGGCTAGTGACTACGTTTTTAAATTACAACTTCCAAATATAGTAAAATGACAAGAATTTGTCATTAGTTGTTGAAGTTCTAGTATTTATTTGAAATACTCCTGTTCTAAGCTCACCGACACCCTCCTGTGGTCAGTGGAAATAATAATTCCAGTCAAACAAACAAGAAAAATCTGGAGTTAATGGTTAATGGTTAAATGTAACAAGATAGATAGATATCAAATAACATAATACAAATTTACTCTAATTACGTTATTTTAGGCCCTGGCCATTGCACAAAGATTACTTGTCTATCTCTGACAAAATCTTTAATGAGATTGATAGATTATAAAGGATGTTTCCTTAGGGCTTGTTCACAATAAAACTGCCTGTTATAAATTAATGTAAAAAAATCAGTAGCATTTCTATATACCAATAACATCCAAGTTGAAGGCCAAATCGAGAACACAATCCCATTCACAATAGCCACAAACAGAATAAAATACCTAAGAATACAGCTAACCAGCGAGATAAAAGATTTCTACAAATTACAGAATTATAAAATACTGCTGAAAGAAATCAGAGATAACACAGACAAATAGAAAAACATTCCATGCTCATGGATAGGAAGAATCAGTATTGTTAAAATGGCCACACTGCCCAAAGCAATTTATAGATTCAACACTATTCCTATCAAACTACCATTGGCATTCTTCACAGAATTAGAAAAAACTAATTTACAATTCATATGGAACCAAAAAAGAGCCTGAATAGCCAAGTAAAAAAGAAGTAAAAAGAACAAAGCTGGAGGAATCAAATTATCCTACTTCAAACTATACTACAAGGCTACAGTAACCAAAACAGCACCACACTGGTACAAAAACAGACACATAGACCAATGGAACAGAATAGAGAACCCAGAAACAAAGTTGCCCACTTGTAGCCAAATGATTCTTGACAAAGTCAACAAAAACAAGCAATGGAGAACTATTCAATAAGTGGTGCTGGGATAAGTAGCTAGCCACATGCAGAAGAAGATTGAAACTGGACCTCTTCCTTTCACTAGACACAGAAATAAACTCAAAATGGATTAATGACTTAAATCCAAGACCTAAAACTATAAAAACCAAGAAGAAAACTAGGAAATACCATTCTGGACATCAGCCTTGACAAAGAATTTATGACTAGGTCCCCAAAAGCAACTGCAACAAAAACAAAAATTGACTCATAAAAACAAACACACACACAAAGGGAGAAGAGAATGCACTCCGTTATCTTAGAATGCCAACCAATAAATGTAGAAGGAATACTGGAATCAGAAAAATCACCACTTTGCAACTATAGTGATAATAACTGATTCAAGCAAGAATCATGAACAGATGATAAAACTAATGGATGAAAGTTTGATGAAACAAGATTTACATAGTCTTCAAATATATGCCCACAAAACATGTTATGAAGGAAAAAAATAGTGATGTCACAGTGGAGACATCACCCTAAACAAAAGTTCAACAATCACCAGCAATGGTACAAATTGACATCACGTATCACCTAGTAGAGCAGTCCCCAACCTTTCTGGCACCAGGAACTGGTTTTGTGGAACAATTTTTCCAGGGACAGGGTAGGGGGAATGGTTTCAGGATGAAACTGTTTCATGTCAGATCATCAGGCTAAATTAGATTCTCATAAGGAGTGCACAACCTACACTGGGGACTCCTGATCTAACAGGACACATCGAGAACACAGCACTATTGTGATGTTCTTGCCAATGATGCATAAGCTGGATCTAAAAATAGAAAACATCAGATGAACCCAAACTGAGGGATGTTCTACAAAATCACTGGCCTATAGTCTTCAAAAATGTCAAGGTCATGAAAGTCAAGGAAAGATGAGGAACTGTTCAGATTGAAAGACACCAAAGAGACATGCAAAGTAAATGTAACATATGATCTGCAATTGCTTCCTTTTTCTATAAAGGATGTTACTGAGATATCTGAAATTTGAATAAGGTCTGTGGATTACACATTAATGCTATATCAGTGTTAACTTCCTGATTTTGAGGTCTGTGTTGTGGTTATGTTAGGAGAATGCTCTTGTGAGGAAAAACTGAATTTTTTTTTTTTTCTTGAGACATAGTCTTGCTCTGTGGCCCAAGCTGGAGTGCAGTGGCATGATCTTGGCTCACTGCAACCTCTGCCCCCTGGGTTCAAGCAATTCTCCTGCCTCAGCCTCCCTAGTAGCTGGGATTACAGGCGTGTGCTACCATGCTCAGCTAATGTTTGTATTTTTAGGAGAGACGGGTTTTGTCATGTTGGTCAGGCTGGTCTCAAACTCCTGACCTCAGTTGATCTGCCCACCTTGGCCTCCCAAAGTGCTGGAATTACAGGCGTGAGCCACCACGCTCGGCCAGTATTTACAGGTAATGGGGCATCATGTCGACAACTCACATTTAAGTGGTTCATGAAAAATAATGCAGATATATAATATATATCCACACATACAGAGAGACAGAGAGAGAGAGAGAAAGTAAAAGGTTTAAAAAATGTAATTATATTTTATGAAAAAAATGGTTACATTATCTATATCTGGGGACAGAAATTATAGAGTTTGGATTTAAGACTCTGGTGATGGAAAGAGTTTTTTTTCTATTATTTTTATCAGCAAGTGCCCTTGGTGAACATATGCTCCTTTTAAACTCCCCAAAGATGAGAAGATATAGTGATATCTTCTTCAGAGGTTGAAGAATCAAGACCTATCCTGTAAAGGAAATGCTACTGCAATTTTAGAAAAGTCATACTTACATAAATAAGTATTGAAAATACATTTGTATAGTCTATCTATCTATCTAAATATTTCTTGAGCTGGGCTTAGGTGAGAAGGAGAGCTATATTCAGAATCTTAAAGTATGTTCCTGTTTTATCTTGAGAGCAGTCAGAGGCCTTCCGTACCATCAAACCAGAGGCACAAAAGAGATGTACATCTGATTTTTAAACTTTGAAATAATTATAGGCTACAAAAGAAGGAATATTGTTATTTTAAGACTAAGGGAGTCATAATTACAATAATGGCGACTATTTACTGCTGTGAAATAGTCCTTACAGATTGTTGAGAATAACCCGAAGCAGACTGGAACACATGAACTGGTTTCTGGTATTGTGTCAGATTTTTCTCTTTCTGAGTAATGATGTATACGTAAATATGAAGGCAGAGCCGTTGAGGGAATGATGACTCACAATCAAATGCAGCACTTTCCTCTTTGGCTTGTGCAAAACCTATTTAGGTTTCAGATTTTCCTACGAGGGCTCTACAGATGTTCTTTATGGAAAGGATTATTCAGTCCTGAGCAGCAACGTGAAATGTAGGCCCTTCAACAGCCTTGTATTCCCCTCTTAAAACAAACATCCCAAAGAAAAAATAATAATAAAAATTATCCAATATGAGTGAGCTCTTTTTCTTGGGGGGCAAGGGGATTCCCACTGTAATGCTACCAGAACACTGTCAATGAAGACTTGATGAATTTCATTCAGAACCCCAGCAACTGGAAAGTCTCATACGAATTAGGCTGGACTAGAGTATTTATTTCTGCTCTCTGTATAACTGGAAAACCAAGTATATATTTCTGAGCTATTCATCCAAGGAATTAAACGGAAGATAAAATTAATGGATACTATATCACCATTGGCCAAATACATTACCATATATTTGGTAAGGATCATGCTTCATGAATGCTGTGTTGAGTGCAAAACAATAAATCTGACAATTCAAGTAAATCTGAAGTCCTGGACTCCAAGGAGTCCTAACTTAGAGGAAAGATCATCAGCTCTCACTTGGAAGGAGCTGGCTCTTGCTGTCAAAACCACGAAAAAATAACAATAAAAAATAAGCCACATGGTCATGTTTGTTGTTCATCCAGCATTTCTTCTGGGGTGCTCCCCCTCCCATCCTTATTTCCTAACTTCATGTTTCAGGTGGGACTAATTCAGTCCCTTCTCATTCCGAACTCTAGGGGTGGAGACATGGCCCAGGTCTGACCAGAGTATCCCCTACCTTTGGCCACAGTGATGGGTTCAGGGCACGTGACCTCACCAGCCTATTTAAGCACTCCTGAGGACTTCTGCTGAAATTACAGGGAGACACATGCCCCTTTGGCTGAGATTGCCAGCTGGGAGAACCATGTGTATTACCCAGTGCCACCAGGACCACCTTTGCCACCTGATGGAGAATGACTGTGTGAGAATGAAGCCACCCCAGAGAAAAGCAGAGCCGAGAGGAGAGAGGCTGGGTCCTGTGACGTGTTGAGGGTCAGGCCCTGAGACTTCAAGGTTTTGTGAGCCAATACATTTCCTTTTGTAGTTTAAGTTCGTGTGAGCTGAATTTTTGTCATATTCTATGTTCCTAATAAGCATCATTTTACATACTTTTCGATTCCATAATAAATCTGGAATCACATGAAATAGTAAGTCCTCTCTTCAAAGGTACAGGGAAAAGTTATTCTTTTAAGTGGCAGCTTACCCCTAGCATTCCAGATTTATTTTCTGAGGTCATAAATGACATGCAGCCTGGCAATGTCATGAGTCAGGATTAGAATGAGCATAAAGGTCTTGTCCTAAGAGGTCTACTGGAGTAAAGAAAACCAGGAACACAGACACTGGCAACTTGCTAACGTATCTTTTAAAGGTCAAAACAGATTTGGGGTCTATTGGGTTAAACAAAGTTAAAGAAGTTTCTTTACAGAGAGGCTTCTCAAAGCCAGATATTTGCCAATTGTAATTTCATCTCTAAGAGGCTATTAAGTTATGCAGTGTTTCCTAACAGCTTGAGCATGGAATTGCATGAAAAATGGGTTCAGAGAGCAAACTTTCAGAAACATTTAGCTGGGCACAGTCACTCGAACCTGTAGTTTCATCTACTTGGAAGGCTGAGGTGAGAGGATTGCTTGAGCTTAGGAGTTTGAGGCCAGCCTAGGCAAAATGGTGAGACTCCAGTCTGAAAAAAAGGAAACACTGGACTATGTATGTTTCTATTTGTCCTGAGCATTTTCCTTGATTGCTCCATTTTCCTTGGCATCTGCCATTTTTATGGTTTCATCTAAAACCTTCATGCTCAGGATCATTATATAAATCTCTCTCTCACTAGCTTGAAGCTCTAGTCCCTTGTTTCAATTTCTTAACACATCACGATTACCTTGAACAGCATATTCACAATGCCTGAACCTTATCTTCTCTCCAACTTCCCTGGTTCCTTCAGTGATCTGCCTTTTTGCCAGACATCCAAACTAGAAATATCCATAATGTCTGCCTCCATGTCCCATAGTCAGCCAGTCTCCATCAACTCACACCTGGTCATTACCTCAGCCTCACAGTTGCCCAGCTTCACTCGGGCTTCCTTCCCAGACCACATCACTCCCAAGTCCACCCTTCTACACACAGATTTCAGTATTATATTTTTCTTATTCAATGAGTGTCAGCAGCTCCCAGTCATAGGGAATCTAAAAACCTCTCTGGGCCTCCACACAGTCTGGCCTCTCCTATTCATGTGACTCCTTACTGTACTACTGCTCAAAAGACTTTTTGCTATAGTCAGGCTTCTCCTATGATATGCTAAAGGATGGGTAAGCTTAAGACAGACAAAGGGTTGCTTGGAAGGTGAGCTTCCCTTCAACTGCTTTAAAAAACCTCCAGTGTCATCAAGATATTAGTGTGTGGAAATTAAACCACACTCTGTCTTCTCAAATCTGCTAGGCTGTGTGTTTCCTGTGGCTCCAGACTCAGCTTTTACTCTCATCTCTGCTCTGGTGTCCACGCCACTAGCTCCTTGGGATAGTTGGTGTTGAAGTTGGATTTGCCCTGTGGGCTTTGTGCTTGCATTAAATTGGCTGTGATATTTGTTCACTGCTTCTCTGGGGTCTGTACCTACGTCATCCTTGAGTCTGTGGTGGGCTAAGTCATAACTCCTCCTCTTATGAAGGAAACACAGCACACTCATTCTTACATTTATGCCTGCAGTCATGATTTCTAAAATGCCTGAAATGCCCTTCCCTCGCCTTTTTAACTATTAAAAAAAAAATCAATTTTAAAAGCCCAGACCAAGCTCCACCTCCTTTCCTTATGAATTTTATCTGCATAGACACGTCTCCTTTGAACTACTACAGCACAGGGCCCAAGTTTCCCAATTTAACATTGGGCTATATATTGTTTTGTGCCCCTTGCTATTGTTCCATGACTATCAGTCTCATCTCCCAGTTATACAGTGTAAGCTCCCTACGGGTAACAACCATGTTTCATCTTTCAGTATCCCCCTCATCAGGCCTACATTGCTGGGTATAGAGTAAGTGCTCCACTAGAAATGGCTGGCTAAATGATTTTCAAGGGACTCAACTATCTATTATTTGTCCATAACTTTTGTAATTTAATAGATGACAAACTGCCCATGCCACAAAGAAATTCTATAGCTTGGATCACCACCATCTCCCTAGGAAATTATGGTTCACTGACCTTGCTGTAACCAGCCCTAGAATAAACATGGTTATTGGCCAGGGGTGGTGGTTCACACCTGTAATCCTGGAGCTTTTAGAGGCCAAGGCAGGAAGATCACTTGGGGCCAGGAGTTTGAGACCAGCCTGGACAACATAGTGAGACCTCATCTTTATGAAAGAAAAAACATTGGCCGGGTGTGGTGGCATGGCCATGTAGTCCCAGCTGCTCAGAAGGCTGAGGGGACAGGGTCACTCGAGCCCAGGAGAGTTGTAGGTTTTAGTGAGCTGTGATCATGCCACTGAACTCCAGCCTGAGTGGCAGCGTGAGATCCTGTCTCTAAAAATGAATAAATAATTAAAAATGAAAACTGTTATTATATGAAAACAAACTAGAATATTGGAAGAGAGGACCAAAAGAATTTTTAAGAAATTGGAATTCTAATGATATAGCCATTAGATTTAGATATGACATCACAGGAAAACTTATGCACCAAAAAAAGTATTTATGATGGCAAATGTATAATTATGTTTGGATCTATAAATGTTGATTGTTGCTTGGGGCTGCTAGAAGGCTGTTCATTAGGGTGGGTTTCTCACTGAGATTGTGCTTAGAAGTTTTCACTTTATTCATAGGCGGATAATCACTGAGAAGTCAATTTTTAAAAAAATGTCACATATAAAAGTCACAGTTATTTCAAGGGAACACAAACATGGCTGAAATAAGACTGATACTTGACTAGTGAAAGTGAAATCATGAAACAGAGCAGATTGGAAAAGAAAAGCGACTTCTAAGTGAATGAGATGCTAGCTTCCTCTGGGACAGACCAGCCAGTCTATTTTGCTGCTTTTATGTCCCAGCCAGGCTTCTGCTCCGCCCCACGGCTTGAGGGTTTCACACATCCACTCTAGAAATGGTGCACTTTTCTCTCTGGGAGTCAATGCTTTTAGCAGTTTTTGAATGGAAGCAGAGGGCATTGGTGGCTCAGTTCTTGGGCTATAGATTGTGGAGGAAATATATGGGCTATGCTCTGCCTGGAAAGTAAGCAGTAATATTACATGGGAGAAGGCCTATTCTCATACCTATATCTTCCTACCAGCAAATCCTGCAGAGCTTCAAATGAAACTTGTTCCAGAAAATCATTTTGACCCTTGTTAGGTCTGTGTCTCCTTAAGTATTTGTATGAAAGTTTAATTAAAATTTAATTATGTCAATGTATGAACAAGAGGGAAAACTTTTATATTATTTTTAAAATCCATATTCTTTAAACTGAGGGTAGAGGTCACTGGACAGGAGCAAGGTTTGAAATAATTTCTGAGAAAGCTCATCAGTAACAACAACACCTATCATGACCTTGAATCAACGGGACTCAGAAATGCAGTTCTTTCCCTACGTCTCCAGCCAGAGGCTATGGGTAAGTTATGATACATTTAAAAGCAGATTGCTTCAGTACAAAGAAAGTTATTTAACCTCCCTGTGCATTGGTGTCTTAACAGCTCTGTGCTTCGGTTTCCTCATCTGTAAATTGAGGTAATAACAGTACCTATTGTATAGTGTTTTTATAATAATTAAATGAGTTAAAGGCCTGCCATTTGTCTCTGTGCGCTGAGAACAGCATTGGTATATGATCAGCACATGTAAGTATTGGCTATTATTATTACTATTAATACCATTTTAGGGATTATTCTTCCTTCTTTTAAAATTCCTATTAGAATAGTATTAGTGAAAACAGTATTCACAACTGGTGTGACTCCCAGGGTGTCAGTCTTTCTTGTTTATCTACTCCCAGGGCCTGTGCTCCTAGGTCTATTCAAATAGAGTATCTTACTGATACCTCTATCCAGCCGTTACAGAATTCTGATCTCAATATCAATATAGAAATACCTAAGTAGACAACAACAACAAAGTTTTTTATCAGAATTCAAAAATATGTTCAATTTGGTGACTTCTAGAAACACTTTCATAAGAGAATACATCAGAAACTGTGAAGTGTCCTACAGAGATAAGGGACAACCTACTGAACCAAGGCAGTTCAGAAAACTGACGACTAGTTTTGGTTAAGCAAGTATATGAAATGACCACAGATTTAACATATGCTATTTGTCAAAAAGGAACAATGAGGTTTCTCTACTTTTCTCCATGCCACCTTGATGTCTGTTTTCATGTTCTTTTGCTTTATCATAAATACTTTAAAAAATGATACTGATATAGGAAAAAGTGTGGGCTCTAACCTTCCCATAATCACACTACTACATTTTCACTGGTGAATGGAACTGATGATCACTCTTTTTTTTTTCTTTCTTTTTTTTTTTTTCTGAGACAGAGTCTCACTGTCACTCAGGCTGGAGTTCAGTGGCATGATCTCAGCTCACTGCAACCTCTGCTGCCCAGGTTCAAGCGAATCTTGTGCCTCAGCCTCCTGAGTAGCTGGCATTACAGGTGCATGCCACCATGCCTGGCTAGTTTTTGTATTAGTAGAGACAGGGTTTCTCCATGTTGCCCAGGATGGTCTTGAACTGTTGACCTCAAGTGATCCACCTGCCTCAGCCTCCCAAAGTGCTGGGATTACAGGCATGAGACACTGTGCCCGGCCAGATGATCACCCTTCTTAAATCCCAGAGGCATCGGCTTTCCTTTAAACACTCCACAGTGATTTCACTACATTCTCGAGGAGAAGCCGTATCCCTATGTGGGTCCTGTCTTTCAATGTCTCATTTCTCAAAGAGAGATTGAGGACTCCCAAGAGTCCCATTCGTCCTGAGGAAGGAAAGATTGATGAGCTCATCACCACACAGCCTTAACGTTGTTTAGGGGTGGTGATGGGATACCTAATCAACTCACTTCTGCGCGCTGAATCACCCTGCTGCAACTGAGCTTGTTGTTACCCCTTGACAGCAGGCTCACTCCTCTGGAAAGCAAGTTCAGATCCTGCTGCCTTGCTCACTTGAATAACAGAAATTTTGCAACACTTCAACTTATTTTATTTATTCATCAAAGGAAAGAATGTCAGGGATTAAAGAAATGGCATGAGAATCACTGAGAATTCGGTTTTCTTTTTCTTTTTCTTTTATTTTTTTTTTTTTGAGACGGAGTCTCACTCTATTGCCAGGCTGGAGTGCAGTGGTGCGATCCCGGCTCACTGCAACCTCTGCCTCCTGGGTTCAAGCGATTCTCCTGCCTCAGCCTCCCAAGTAGCTGGGACTACAGGCACACACCACCATGTCCAGCTTATTTGTGAATTTTTAGTAGAGACGGGATTTTATCATATTGGCCAGGATGGTCTCGATCTCGACCTCGTGATCTGCCCGCCTCGGCCTCCCAAAGTGCTGGGATTACAGGTATAAGCCACCGTGCCCGGCCGAGAATTCAGTTTTCTGTTATTAATTAAAGAGCATCTAAAAGGATTCTTCTTACTGCTTGCCACAGAGCTGAAAATTATTTGGTTGCTCAGAAACACTGACTTCTATGGGAACCAACATAATTTGATGGAGTTATGCAGAGACAAATGGCAAGTTTTTAACTCCACTGGCATTTTCAGATTTTGGCAGGGGGAGATATTCTGGACACTCTGGATATGTGACTAGGTAGTGAAAGTTGGTAATGCTGCCTGGGCTGTAGGGCATGGTGGATAAAGAGCACAAATTGTAGAACTACTAACTCTGCCACTTACCAGCTGTGTGATCTTGGGCAAGTTATATAACCTCTCTGGGCCTTACTTTCTCCATCTGCAAATAACATACTTGGAACATTTTCTTACTCCAAAAATGATATCATAGATTGAGGCTTTTTTTTTTTTAACACTCTGATCAAATTAGCTTTCTTTTTTTTTTTTTTTTTTTTTTTTGAGACGGAGTCTCGCTCTGTCACCCAGGCTGGAGTGCAGTGGCGCAATCTCGGCTCACTGCAAGCTCCGCCTCCCGGGTTCACGCCATTCTCCGGCCTCAGCCTCCCGAGTAGCTGGGACTACAGGCGCCCGCCACTGCGCCCGGCTAATTTTTTTCTATTTTTAGTAGAGACGGGGTTTCACCATGGTCTCGATCTCCTGACCTTGTGATCCGCCCGCCTCGGCCTTCCAAAGTGCTGGGATTACAGGCGTGAGCCACCGCCGCCCGGCCTCAAATTAGCTTTCTTGACCTTAGAAGTTTTAAAGTATTCATTTCAAATTATTTTTAAGAATTAGCTTCACAGTATGTATGTAATTACAACAATGAATGATGGCATGGCATTGGATACATTATTATTGTATACATGGCATTGTATACTATTATTACTATTGTGTACTATTATTATCCCTGGGTTTGCAACTATTGTGTAATTTTATTTGCATATTGAAAAATCAGCAAGGTTTTAAACATGTGCTTGTTTTGCATATGGATGTCCAATTTTCAAAGCACCATTTGTTGACTATCCTTTCTCCATTAAACTGTTTTGACATCTTTGTTGAAAACTATTGGCAATATGTCTGTGGGTCTAATTTTGGACAGTCTATCCTGTTTCATTGATTTAATTTTTTTGCAAACATCGCACTGTCTTGATTATTGTAGTTTTAGAGTAAATCTTAAAATTAGGTAGTATGAGTTCTCCAAATTTATTCTTTTTTTAAAAAATTATTTTGGTTCATTTAGTTCATTTATTTTCCCATATATATTTTAGAGTTGGCTTATTTATAGCTATAAACAAAATCCTGCAGAGATTGGATTGGAATTGTGTTAAATCTGTAGGCCAATTTGGAGAGAACTGACATCATTATGTTGAGTTTTCTAATCCATGAACTCTGTATATCTCTCCATTTATTTAGGTCTTTGATTTCTTTCATTAATGTTTTGCAGTATTCAGTATACATATCCTGCACAAGTCTTATTGATTTATACCTAAATATTTCATTTTTAGAGAAAATTGTTCGTAAACGGTACATGCATTTTAAAATTTTAGTTCTTAGTTATCAACTGTCAGTATATAGAAATGTGATTGATTTTTGGCTTTGATAAACTTATGTATTAGTTCTAAGAGTAGTTTCTTTTGCTTGTTTGTTTTGTCTTTTTTTAAAAAATAGATTCTGTGGGATTTTCTAGGTAGGCAATTATGTTGTTTGCAAATAGGGACAGTTTTATTTCTTCCTTCCCAATCTGGATGTCTTTTATTTATTTTTCTTTTCTTATTGCTTCTTTTCTTATTGATGTTGAATAGGAATGGTGAGCATGGTCATCTTTGCCTTCTTCCCAGTGTTACAGGGAAAGGGTTCAGTCTCTTACCATTAAAATATGGTGCCAGCTGTGGGGATTTTACAGATGCCCTTTATTGGGTTGAGAAAATTTCCTTCTATTCCTAGTTTTCTGAGAGTACCACTTCAATTTCCAAGCGGCCTTGAATCAAAACCAGAAGACGCTGGAGGAAAAGTGAGAAACTCACAGCTAATTACCAGTTAGGTAGTTCAAATTCTAGTCTTCTTCCTCAATTCATATGCTATCATTTATTTTTCAGGGACTTTGAATAGTTGCTCAGGCATTCTGTCCAGGTTTTATAGCTGCATTCAGTGGGAGAGACAAAGTGAGTGTTTGTTCCATTGTATTCAGAACTAGAATCCTTGAGTCATTTTAAAGTCAAAGAAAGAAAATTAACCAGCTTATTCAGTTCCATTAAAAAAAAAGTACTGTTTTAAGTTTCAAGGATCCAAAGATGAGTTAAATTTAATCTCTGCTTCTGAGGAATTGTTTCATGCCCACCCTCATTCCTCTTTTCCACCTGGTAAATTCCTACTTGTTATTATTTTGAAGTAATCTTTAATTCTTATCAAAGTAATAAGCATACATGGTTTAATAAGTCAAACAGAACTACAAAATGTGTAACAAAAAATAGCACCCTTGTGACACGGTCTCCCCCTCAAGCAATTAAAGAGGTTAAAGGTAACTACTTCAACTCTGCTTACTACATCTTCTACTATTTACCTCCATATTTCTAAGTAATATTCTTATGTCTCTTTATTTTTCAATTTCAGACATTGTCTATTGACTTCCTATTATGAAAGGTAAGGATTTTACCTCTCCCACCTCAAACACACATCACTCATTTTTTTCTCCCCTCATTCCCCCTAATGAAGTGCTATCAGAAACAAATCAATATTGTTTACTTTATCATGACTATACAGTCCCTGACTTACGATGGTTCAATTTAACAATTTTCCTACTTTACGATGTAGGAAAATTGTTAAATTGAACCATCATTAAATCGGGGACTGCCTGTATAGTAATGACAACGAAGTGCTGAATAGCTCATGTAACTTACTGAATATATCATGTCAGAATCTAGACATAATGTATTCAGTAAGTTACATGAGCTCTTCAGCACTTTATTACCAAACAGCCTTTTGTGTTAGATGATTTTGCCCAACTGGGAAGTACCTTTGCCACTCTTTCCACCCATGTCTTCCTCTTTCTTGGTTTACTCCCTTTTTTTAGTGACAGCACATCATGCAACAGCTTTTTCAGAAGGAATGTACTGTTTTTGAGATTTGCACATTTAATAATGCTTTTAGTCTACTTGATTAATAGCTTGGCTGGATATAAATTCTAGCTAGAAATAATTTTCCCCCTTTGATTTTCTCTTTAGTTTCCAATGCTGCTTTGGAGAAACCCAGTGCCATTAGGATTTCTGCCACTTTTATATGACCTGTTCCCTACTTCTTTCAAAATTAGAAGTTGTCAGCCTTATTTCTTTATCCACGGGGTTCTACAATTTCAAGTGGACATGCTTTGGGGTGTGTGTGTGTGTTCCATTTGTTATACTGTACATCTGGTTCTTTAGTTCAGTGAAATTCTTAAATATAGATGCTACTACCTTCCTTGAGTCTAAGTAAAAAAAGCAGACTTTCACTTTATCTTCTCGTTAGCTGTACGGTTTCCCTCCCCTCCTAACTGGTGCCTTTGTAAGGGTGGAGGAGAGCCAGCTGCCTAGAAGTATAGGATGGAGGAGAAAATCTGGATGTCTCAATGTCCTAGACAGACTTTCAACTAATTTTCCAAATTTTAGTGCCACCCTACACTACAACCTTCAGAACTACACAGTATCTTCAAGTTCTGTTGCTAACAAAAGCTTAAAATAGGAGGAGGAAAAAGCTATGAAAAGCTTAGAAAGACAGGATTCAAATTTGCCCTGTTTGTTGTTCTTGTTGTTTTGGTTTTTTTTTTTTTTCCTGTTTTCTACTGTTCTCAGGACTCAGGGTAAATGATGTATACTTTGCTGCATGTTTTTTGGTCTTGTTCTAATTTGTCTTTTAAATAAGGCTAAACGCCATAATCCTCTGCTGACAATTGTCTTATCATTGATTTCCTGCTTTTCTTCAATCTGACAGGTTTAGGCAAAGACCATTTTTACAATTCCTTTTCTGGATCTGACAAAATTTTTTCCAAACAGGATTATAAACAAAGCTTACATTTTAACACGAGTATAGATGATGAATTATGTAACTCGTTGGATCATAAGTTAGTATTAGGTATTTGAGTAATACTGTTTCATTTAAATTTGGCTTTGTCTCCATAAAGCATTGAGGAATTCCGTAGCCCAATATTAACTTAAATTCTAAGTTTCTATTTTTTATTGTTTACTGAGTATTTACTCTGTACCAGGCATTACTGTATTTCATTCTTACAACAACTTTGTTAAGGTTCAATTATTTTTATATTATGATTAGAAAGTGAGGCTTTGAAAGAATAAGTAATTTGCCAGAGATCACCTACAAAGTTGAACCAGGATTTTAATCTAGGTTTGAACGCTACAAATTTCATGCTCTTAAACGGTAAGTCATACTGCTTATGAATAAAATCATAAATATAATAGCAACAAGCTTTTATTTCTACAGCCATTGTGATTGTATATACACTTACATTTAAGTGTACACCTAAATGAGCTCAGAACTGTAACAGTTCCAGAGTCATTGACTGTCCACCTATTAATTGCATTTGACATTCCAGTTTATAGCCAGTATACTGCAGAATTAATTTTTCTTTATACTTTAAATAAATATTGCTAAAATTACCTCTTGACTGGCTGATCATATTGCTGAACAATACGCACTAGTGATATGGTGACATAATTATCCTACGGCCTGTCTTGAGAGGAGGAGGTTGAAATAGTCCTGCTGATGATTTGAAAAGGAATTTTTTAAGGTTAGACCTTTTCTAAAGAGGGAAAGTAGGATAATATTTCTATTTTAAATATTAGTTTAACATTCTATAATGTAATTTTCATAATTTATAGGAGTATCATTCTTATTGGAGATGCATAAAAAGTTAATGAAACCTCACGGCCTCCCTAGAATCATGAACTTGTTGATTTGCTTGCCTTAGGGAGGTAACTGCTGATTTAATTTTAATTGTATTTAGCAATTACTGATAATGTTGTGATCCAATGGAAGCTTTTCTTTTAGAGGAATGTAAAAATCAACTTGTAATTTCTCTCTGAAATACCATCTGTATAAGAAAGGAGGCCCATATGCTTGAACCCAGCAGTGTTATCCTACTTCAGGGCAGATTTTTCTTCAATTCTTTACTCAAACCAAATTTCTGGTTCAAGAAGAGTATGGCCAATTTGTGACTGGGGTAACTGCAGGCTTCCACATTTCCTGGCTAACATGATACTATCTTATCTGTGTTCTCTGTACCTTTCTCCCTTCTTTCTCATTGCTCTCTGTCCCTATCACCATCTCATTGCCTCATTTCTGAAAGCCTTGCTGTTAGGTGACTGCTATAATTCTCCTTGGGGAGTTAGATGATAAAGCCCTAAATAAGCAAGTGGCATGATAGAGCTAACCTATACCAGCCTATGAGAGATAATTGCTAAGTATTTAGGAATTTTTTCAAGCTGACTGTTAACCCTTGATAGCTTGAAATCATGGTGGGGGTGTTTGCACCATGGAAATTGGCAAACTTAACAACCCCCAAGTCTCCATGAGAACTGGTTTACTAGCACACCACCGGGTATTGCACTTCTCAGGGGGATCTGGCATTTTCACTAGGTACTCCTGAAAATCTTAAAGATTCAAAATGAATTTCCATGGCTGGTTCTTCTCTAATAGGCATAAACAATAAAAAAAATCATTACAGGCAATGCCCAAGTGTTACCACATAGGGAAACAGCTGGATCATCTTGCTGAAAGCCAGCTCCACTGACACATGGCGAGGAGACATGGATGGTGGGAAATTATAAAAGTTCAGAAAAGCATTGCCTTTCTGGGCCATGAAAGATTCCCAAAGACATATGTACATATAACAATCCTACAAAATACGGATTGTTCTGTAACAATGATCCACTGAATCAGACTATTTTTTCAGAGTTATTGATCAAAGTAAAGAATGATGTTTAAGAGTAAACTAGGCTCCTTAAAAGGAACAAAGGATTTCATAATCCCATAGAGGATCTGAAGATAACCTACCCTGTAAATTTACTAACAGACAGCCAGTTAAATAATCCCGTGGTTTCTAAAACTGAAAGTAGAACTTAATATTCTACTGAGATCTTCAAAAATCAAAACTGCTGGACTGGAGATTACAGAAAAGGCCAAGCTTAGTTACCTAAGTATATCAAACTGCATTTATTCATAGTCCTAGAACATTCTCTCTAAAAGGGGGAATCGACTAAATTAATTATCTTTTCCATGTATTTCTTTCTATGCCTCACTCCTTTTTATTTTCAAATGTTGAGTGTGTGCTTACTGTGTAGCAGGCAATGTCTCCACTATAATGATGAAAAAGTTCCAGTCTCACACTGTATTTCAGAAGATTGCATCCATTGTTAAAGAATATAGTTTGAATAGTACTTCCTTAAGTACTATTCAAAGGCAGAGAGATCCTACCAGCAATATACAGAAGATTCACTTTGTGATTTCTTCTAATTAGAAAATAACATTTGAAAGCTATAACCTGTTAAGCCTTTTTGCTCCCACAGAAATAATCATCAAGAGAAGATGATTTGATTTCTGAGGAAAACCGTGGTATAGCTTTAACAGCCTTCTTGGAAGAAATACAAATGTAACTAAGTAAAAGTATGAATAATATACTTTAAATATAGCCAGAAGAATTTTGACTTATAATTAACCCACGTTTCTGAAAATATGAAATCTAAAAGTAATAAATATAGATTCTTAATAATGGGCTCTTAAAACTACATTTATAATAATCCTTTCGGTTTGTTGTTATGGTTATTTATTATAGGAAAAACACATGTTCCTATCAAAGCATGTAAAATTAATGAACACATTTTTTATACGCAGAGCTCAAAAAATACTCTTTTGTAAGCTGTACTCAAATAAAAACACCAATGAATTCATTAAACAAAAACAAAAACTCAAATCAACAACGGCAAAGCTAATAACTCCAGAAGGCTGAAATGTAGCAAAGACAGAGTAGTGATAAACCATGTAACTATTAATATACTGTTTATCTCAATATGGACAGTTCCTTTGCTACAATGCAGAGGAATCAGGAGGCATGGGGATCTTACGTGGTGGATGGCATGGCAGGTTATTTGCCCTGTCCTCACTGCTGACCTAAAGGCGCCTATCTTGCTCAACAGGAACCATACGAGACAAGAGTGTATAAACCTTTCATGCCAGCAGGCCTGTTAACTTCCATGATGTAAAAAGTAAGCCCATTTGGCCACTAGATGGAGATCAGGTTACTCTGTCAGTGATGGGGAAGCTGCTTGCAGCCAGCAAGTCATAAGTAAGCAGGGTATGGAGAACCTATTCTCTTTTTTCAATACTTCTATGACAGGCATTTTCCAAGCTCTGAAGTTAGGAGCAGATCTGTGCTGAATAAAGAGTATATAAATGAAGAATAGTTCGAAAGATCAAACAGAAAGGGAACTGTAAAAGACAAATATTTGCTTGTTATTACTGTTGGCCCTGGAATGACTTCCATTTAGGTTTGGTTGTGTAAACTACTTGTAAGTAATGAGATGAGCTGGTCCAAATAAGAGCAATTAAATAAGCTGTCTCATTATTTACCAAGCAGGGAAGAGGAGAGATATGACAAAAAATTAAAACAATGACAGATTATTAAGACAATTAGTCTTGTCTGTTTAAACATAAGAATACAGACTCATGTTTGAGTATGTATATAAGTATGCATTTTTAATATCAACCAGAATGGATCAACGGAACTTAGGGATCAAAGGAGAATGTTAGATAACATCTATTCAAATTTTCCAAATGAAACTATCATTCAACTCTGAATTATATAACTTTATTACTAAATATGTCTTATTTCTGTAATAGCTGAGCTTTATTTTATTTTTTTTAGAGACAGGGTCTTGTTTTGTTGCCCAGGTTGGGGTGCAGTGGCTCGATCTCAGCTCCTGCAACCTCCGCCTCCTGGATTCAAGCAATTCTTGTGCGTCAGCCTCCCAAGTAGCTGGGATTACAGGCATGTGCCACCATGCCCGGCTTATAGCTGAACTTTAAACTGGAGACATAAAGTTACACATGTCCTGGAAAATGTTTAGTTTAGGGAAAGTTCAGATATTGCACTGTGTGATGTAGCTGAATATTTTGATTATTCTTGAGATGTTAGATACTATAATTCTGTTCATTTCTTTTTTTTTTTTTTTTTTTTTTTGAGACGGAGTTTCGCTCTGTCACCCAGGCTGGAGTGCAGTGGCCGGATCTCAGCTCACTGCAAGCTCCGCCTCCTGGGTTCACGCCATTCTCCTGCCTCAGCCTCCCGAGTAGCTGGGACTACAGGCGCCCGCCACCTCGCCGGGCTAATTTTTTATATTTTTTAGTAGAGATGGGGTTTCACCGTGTTAGCCAGCATGGTCTCGATCTCCTGACCTCGTGATCCGCCCATCTCGGCCTCCCAAAGTGCTGGGATTACAGGCTTGAGCCACCGCGCCTGGCCCAATTCTGTTCATTTCTAACTTAATAACAATATATACTCATTCAATAAATATTTATTCAGTTACATAAAAACAATTTGTGACAGTTTAAAAGAAAAAATCCATTTGTTATCAAACAGTTTCAATTACCAGCACGTTTTAGTATACAGGAGTGTGAGCATAAACAAACATATTAATTGCTTATTGCACCAATCATTGTGCTACAAGCTAGGAGTACAAAGATGTATATATAGCCAGAGAACTAACTGGAAGAGAAGGCCTACATGATTAAAAAACAAATACAAATTCATTTTTGCAGTAGTCAAGAACAATTATTAAATGATCCGTAAAAGTCCTTTGTAAAGCCCCTTGTGAAAAATAAACTTAACCTTGACCAGATGGAAAACATGACCTTTGAGCTCTACCATGTATAAAATATAGAAATTCAAACACAATAGTATTTACTATTAGACACCAATGACTGTAATGAGAACAGGAGCTTAATTCGAAAAGAGAAGAAACTAATGTTTAGAATAATAAATGAAACAGGCCATAATTAATTGGTTTTCTAAATATTGTTATGAGTAGTAACCAACATTCAGTCTATTGCTGTAATCGGTCCATGGCACTTACTTAATCACATGTTTATTTTAGAGTCATACATTTGTTTTAGCTTAATTAAATTAATACATTTATACTCCTTCAAAAAGATTTGAGTTCTACTTTGGTTTGAGGCTTTCAAAATGTTCCTACAAGCTTTTAAGAATCTAAGAGAATTATTATTATATATCTATTTCTATTTAAATAAAATCACAAAAATAATCACATAAAATAGGAATTGTTAATCAGGTATTAATGAAATAGTCTGTAGAAATTTTCTTATTTTGCTAATCAGCTCTTTGCGGAGCAACCTGACTGGCAGGAACCTATTTTTCCTTTTGTTGGATAAGCAAGTAATGTAAACAGGAGAGGTTTTGTTCTGAAGATTAAAATAAATGAATAGTAAATAAATCCTTTTATTATATGCTTTAGTACATATGGGTCTATAGCCTTCCTCATTCTTCAAATTAGTTCCAGATAGGAACTAGATTGATTAGATGATGACTGAGTCATTTCTGGAGTTGTCAGGTTTCCTTTCACTTTGGTGGCCTGTTCCCATGTTTTTCTCTAGTGCAGGGTTGGGTCTACTTATTGTTGACTAGTAAATTTGCATTACCTGGAAATAAGGAAGTTGGTAAAAAACGTTCTATTGGATGCATATTTTTGCTCACCTTCTCCAGTTTAGAGGTTCTGGTCTTGTAATAACCTGCTGTATTCTAGTTCCTAAATGTTTCTGTTTCCTAGGTAGCATGTAGAGATGCTGACACTGAAGATGGTAAAAGTGAGACCAGATGCAAAGGTGCTGCTGGAAACTGGTTACTGCTTAAGGTTAAAAAAATAAAAGCTGCTGATTTTATTCATATGTTGTGATGTCAGTAACCTGCATGTTTAAGCACTGACAGAAAAAAAGGCACATTTTTACTTTTTCATCATTTAGATGGATAAAGTTCTTTGTCTTTTTATTTTGAATCTAAAAATTCTTTCAGTCTTTAAGCAACTATTTTTGAGTCACTGGCCCAGAAATTTTCATGACTGTGGCATCTGGAACTAAATTTATACTTGAATGTGCACCTCTAAGAGATAAGATGAATTCAAATGGTACCTGCATATTTCTGTCATCTTGTCCAATCATGTTTCTCCATTCCATGAGAGATCGCTGCAGACGTTCAAGTCCAGTTTCCCAAAGCCTGATGTGACCTCCCATATCAACAGTAACAACACCGCTTTTGTCCCACTCCGCTAGCAGTGCATCTGTGTCGGAAATGGTAGACAGCCATGTGGTATACGGCGAGAGAGATTCTGATCTGGAAAAAGGAATCCAAGTGAAGCTAAGAGACCATAAAAATAAAGCAGGAGGGATAACACTGCACATTGTAATGGTCTTTACTGTTGAAAAAGTATGCTCACACTACTCATTCTTTTATACCTGCTCTTACCTATGTCACTGCATAGGAAGGTTATGAGAATATGCTATGAGCAAAAGTTCTTAAACAAACATGCCCAGGGTTTGTAAGCAAACATGAGGCAGGACAATCATGAATATAAAAAAAAACCAGAAAGACTATTTTAAGAAAGATTTTTTATAAGTGATCACGGTATATAACCAATTGGTAGACCAGGAAACAAAGCCGGTTTAAACTGATTAGGTTCTCTAAACTTGCTATAAAGAATTTGCTATGGACTAAATGCTTGTATCCCCCAAATTCGTATGTTGAAGCCCTAACCCCCAATATGATAGTATTAGGAGGTGGGTACTTTGGGAGGTAATTAGGCTTAGATGAAGTCGTGAGAGTAGAAGCCCTATTATAGAATGGGATTAGGGCCCTTACGAGAAGAGACCAGACAGCTCGCACTTGCGTGTGGTCTCTCTCTGTTTCCTTTCCCCCCCTCATGTTAGGATACAGCAAGAAGTTAGCCCTCTGTAATATAGCCTTCACTAGGAACTGAATTGGCTGGCCCCTTTATTTTGGCTTTCCCAGCCTCCAGACTGAAAACAAGTATTTGTCACTTCAGCTACCCACTCTACAGTATTCTGCTGTAACAGCCTGATCTAAGAACTCTAATAATGAGCATATGAAAAGACAAGATATCAACGGAACCATCTGTAAGGAGCAAACATACACAGTAATTTACTAGTTCTTTGCATTTTCCTGTATTTGTGGACGATACTAACTTCCAGTGTCAGGAAGAAAGGAACTAGTTCACCAGTTCACACCTCACATGCCCGCAGTACTGGACTCACTCCTTAGAGGCCTAATGTCAGAGCTGAAACCAATGTTTTGTTTATGCATTTCGACTGCATTTGTATGTGATATTTTGCCTTTTCTGACTTAGAAAGTTACATGAATCTATAACAAGGAATGTATAGGTTTATTATATATTTCACACATATTTCCTTTAGTATATATTTCTGACATTTGTATATGTGTGTGTATATATATGTATGTACAGTAATTTCTAGGAATGCAAATTTGTCTATAAGAGTCAACTGCATATCTCCTTTATATGAGTATAGCTCTTATCATACAAAAGTGATAACAGATTATAAATTCCAATTATTAGTGTTGGCTCGCAAAATGCATCTGATATTTTCTATATGAAATAAATAGTCTAAAGAGATGGCCTGATAAGAAAAACATAATAAGCTATCATTGCAGATTTTGGAAAAACACAAAACCATTATATATTAGGTAAATTCTTATAATATTCTGAAAGATAAATCAAGACTAATTTGACCTTTTTTCAATCTGCCTTAGTTGATACTAAACACAGAGTGACAAGGGCGGCCACTCTTGGACACAGAAGACTCAGAAAATGTTTATATGAGGAGAACAACAGTGGGATGGGACCATATGTTTCCGAGCTACTTTACAGGACTCCCAGAAGGGCTCAAAGAAGGTAACATTTGATATAATACATGATACTCTTATCAATAAATACTTGCTGCAGGAAAAAACTTAGTAGTTACAGATGATGGAGTAGGGAGCAATTCAAGAATAATGAAATTTATCCATTTGTAACTATGATGTTTGAAATTCTGCCAAGAACACCCAAGCTGTAGGATTCTATTGAGCACTGTACCTACTAGTTGTCACTATTTAACTCTTCACGGCAAAACTTTACATTTACAGGCAATTTCTTTAATGTATTAAAAAAAAGAATTACTGAAGAAACCACACATTTACTACAATTTGCACACTAGGTCTAAACTCTTTTCTTCACTTAAAGAATGTTTTCCTTATAAATAATAACAAAGTTTTAAATGAACACATAGAATTACAGTAGAGTGCAGCCTAAATGTGTAACAGCCACATATGAAAGCTTGGCAGTACTGTTTTACAAATGCAAATAATATAAAACTTTGAAGAAAAATATGTGAGAGCAAAAGTGATGTATTCATTTTGGCCCCGAAGTTACATACAGCTTTATTGTATTTTCTATTATTTGAAATTAGCTATCAAATGAAAAATTCCTGATATCTAGCAGAATGCTAACTCTAAGCAACTAGCAAAAAACCTGAAGTCCAGATGGGTTGTTCCTTTGGATTTTGTACATATGCCAAAGAAAGCAGTAGTTAATCTCAAGAGAAACTCAGGACATACTGACAATGAAACAGACTCTAAATCATATGACACTTGAAATGTGGCAAGTCCAAATGGAGATGTGCTTTAAGTGTAAAATACATACTGAATTTCAGAGACTTAGGGAGAAAAAAGGAATGTAAACTATTTCATTAAAAATTTTTATTGACTACATATCAAAATAATATTTTGGACATACTGGGTTAAATAAAAGATATTATTGAAATTAATTTCACCTTAAAACAATATTTTAATGTGTCTACTAAGAAAGAAACAATTACATGTATGGCTTTCATTATATTTCCATTGGACAGTGCAGCTCTAACTGAATGAATTACTGTGGGCAGCTGGCTCTGGGCTGTGCACACAGCTGCTCTTCCAGATGTTCTTTCCATGGCAGGTATAACATGTGATTCACACAGAAAGTTAAAAGAGAAAAACACTGAAATAAAAAACTAGTGAGAGAAAAATGACTATAGATACTGGAAAAAATTATCAATGCTTTGGATATGTTAAAAATATGTTATTTGCTTTTGTTACTTGAATTAGTAGTATTTTTAATGAGCATATAATTAAGATGGAATATGCGATTTCCTCAAATGATTAAAAGTCATTTTCCATTAAACCAACACATTAGGATGTTCCAAGAAGTCATATATGTTGGAAGAAGTAAATCTATTTCTTTGAATAATGATTTTGTTTTCATATTTTTTGAATCTGATTAAAGAGTCCTAAGAAATGAAGCTGTGTTCCCGAGTTATTTGTGCTATAATGCCGAGCTATTTTCTTTCAAGGGTTGGAGAAGGGGGAAGAAAGGAAGCCTGGGGACATTTTGGGTAACTGACAGATTCTGGGTCCCTGGTCTTCCTCTGCAGGCCCTCCAGGCTACTCTGCTAGAGCTTCTAGCCAAGGCTTCAACCACTGTGTTGTGAGGGCTTGGTGGCAGCGTGAGGGAGTACATCATACAGTGGGATGTGATTGCAATCTAGGTCAAAATAGAGTAGAAAGATTAGAGGAAGAAGGCTTTGGTGTGGAGGGCAAAGAAAGGAAAAAAGAGGAACCTAGGCTAAGTAGACCAAAGCAGGTGCAAGCTTAGGTTGGAAAAGGGAAATAAGGCATGGATGCACCCAGAAAGGGACGGGCTCCAGGTGACGACACCTGTGTTCTTCAAGGGAGAGATCAAGCTTTATTGTTTCTGTTTTTATATCCTCAGTTTACCTAGTTTAAATGCTTTGCTTCCATTGTGGGACAATAATGAAGGAGGAGAACAGTAATGAGTCCTAT
This sequence comes from Macaca thibetana thibetana, assembly GCF_024542745.1. Classification (NCBI taxonomy): domain Eukaryota; kingdom Metazoa; phylum Chordata; class Mammalia; order Primates; family Cercopithecidae; genus Macaca; species Macaca thibetana. The sequence goes on from NC_065594.1 coordinate 20,320,001, forward strand.
TATAAAGCTTTGGATCCTTTGGCTATTGTATAACCTTCCTGACTGCAGATGCATAATAACATATATCAAAACAATATTAAAGAAATCTATTTAAATTCTTTTGATATTTTGAACACATTTACTTCAGAAAACAAATATATAAAGTTAGTAAGTATAATTTTTGTAATACTAAAAATGCTATTTCAGATACAGAAAAACTTACTAGAACAGATCAAACAAAAGAGAACAAAGACTTGCAGGCTGTTTGACTTATACCTATGTAACACTGGAATATTTTTACAAAATGAAAATAAAAATGCCAGGAAAACATGCAGAAGAACAGCAAGACAGAAACCAACTGTAACTGGAAAAAAAAAAGAGCTTGCTATTTAAAGAAGCAAAAAGTACACATTTATTCATAGTACTTAGCAAGAAATTACTCATTTTTTAGTGACATACTAAGCTAAGAACAAAGGTGAATTGGATTACCTGGGAATAGGGATATATCGGAGTTTCTTTGATTGAAGATCAGTGACTTCTATATAACCAGATGTTTGTGGAGGAGTAACATCTACAAACAAGTCATGACATGAGCCAAGGATTAAATTACTGCACGATACCAAAATGCTGCTAAAAGTGGAATCAAGTTATCCGTAGCCAAGGGTAGAACTCTGGGATCTACTTGACAAGGTACTGGGTCAACTCTCATGGCTAGACTCTGAGAAATATGCTTCCCCCAGGAAAGCACATTGGGCTGTGATTCTTTACTGTCAGAAAATAACCTAAGTTATTTTCATTGTCTTTGATAGCTTCCCAAGATGAGTCAATGTTTTCGCACTTACAGTTTTTTTGAAAATATTTCATCATCTGAACTGTTTTTCCTTCTTAGGAAGCAACAACCATGCAGTAAAATGTGGTGGAATCCGCACACTCTCTAATTAGACTGACCTGGTAGGAAGTTCTGCTCCTGTCCGAGCTGTGTTATGCTGGTCAAGTTACTGACCTCTCTGAGGCCTGCTTTCTTCATTTATAAAATGGGGATAACAACCCCACTGTGAAATGGGGGTAACAACCTCAGAGGACCACAGCATCTGAGCATCATAAGCATTATCTTAGATGAAATTAGTAAATGCAAAGCACCGACGGGGTTGCCCATCACACAGCATCTGTCATTATTAGGGCCCTGCAAGACAGGGGAAGGTGAGGTGAGGATGGGGCAGTGGGGTGAGGACTCTGGGATTTGGATCATAATCCTCAAAAGACACAATCCTAAATGCCATTATTCTGATTGTTGGAATCCCAAAAGATAGATAAAAGTCCCTAAAGTCTAAAATTCTGAAAATCACAATCACAGTATAATTGCATCATGTTAGACAGAGCTATTACTTTGTTACTGTCCTTGTTTGGAAATTAAGTATGGTTTATGGAGACGCCTGTAAGTGCCAAGTTGACAAAGGGTGTATTTGTGGACTTAATTTTAGGTGTCAGTTGGACTGATTATGGAATACCTAGACACGTGGTAAAGCATTATTTTGGTTATATCTGTAATCTGGAAAAGAGATTAGTATGTGAGTCTGAGGGAACCAGGTGGTGAAGATCTGCCCTCAATATTGGTGGACATCAACCCATCAGCCAAGAGCCTAGAGGGGACAAATACAGAAGGTGAACTGGTCTCTCTCTGAGAACTGGGACAGTCTTTTCTTCAACTGCCAAACATACTGATATGCATGTATGACATTTCCCTTTTGCCCAATTGCTTTATGAATATGGTTCATATGCTCATAACTGTTATACTCATGTGATGTCATTAGTATGCCTGAGTGTTTACGCTTGCAAAAAGTATATGTTATTATTGCCTAGTTTATCGTGCAAAGTGGTTTGTGAAGTGTTCTGCTGTTTTTGTTTGTCTGTTTGTTTTTTGGAGACAGAGTCTTGCTCTTGTTGCCCAGGCTGGAGTGCAGTGGTGTGATCTCGGCTCACTGCAACCTCCTCTTCCCAGGTTCAAGTGATTCTCCTGCCTCAGCCTCCCAGGTAGCTGGGATTACAGGCATCCGCCACCAAGTCCAACTAATTTTTGTATTTTTAGTAGAGACAGGGTTTCACCATGTTGGCAAGGCTAGTCTCGAACTCCTGACCCCAAGTGATCTGCCTGCCTTGGCCTCCCAAAGTGCAGGAATTACAGGTGTGCGCCACCACCCCTGGCCTGTTCTGCTGTTTTCATGTTTCTCAAATAAATCTCCTTTTAAAAATGTAAATAAATATCTTTTAAGTAATTTTAAAATTATTTTTTCCAGAATTATATTTGAGATTTTCATCCTTTGGGATTGTGTCAGAATTTTAGACTTTAGGAATATTTATCTTTCTTTGGAAATTTCAACATTTGGGGTTATGGCGTGGAGAGCGTGTCTTTTGGGATTATGATTAGCTGTCACGATTCCGGACAGTAAAGAATATGGAAAACTGGGGGAAGATAAAGAGATAAGGGGTCCAGAGCCCTCAACTAATTCTATAATTGTTATACTCATGTGATGTCATTTGTATACCTTAGTGCTGGTTTTCCAGCAAACTCCTGGGCTTCATTGATTTCTATTTCACAACCCTGAGTAACCGTCATCCTCAAAATCATTAGCTGCCACCATGGTGTGTCAGAAACACTGCTTAGTCTTTACAGAGAGTGCTTTCGATACTGACAACAACAAAGACTAAGATTCCTGTCTGAGAGATGAGGAAACTGAGGCTTATAGAGGTAATGTAATAATATGATTTATTTGGGGGTGATATAGCTGGAGAGTGATGGGGACGGTTTTCAAACCCAGGCCTTTTTAGCACTAAAATCTATGCTCTGGCCACCACTGCACACGAGTGATGGCAATGGCTTTCAAACCCAGGCCTTTTTAGTACTAAAATCTATGCTCTGGCCACCACTCCACACAACTTCTATATGAGTTGGCCCTAGGGAAATAGCTATTTGTAAAATATTCCATTTTATAAAACCTTGGCCACCAAGTTCTCTTAAAAAACCTCCCCTACACAAAACCCATGCTTTTTAAGATTTTTGTCTATCTGTTTCTCTATCTATCTGATCTTGGACAACAATTTCTGATTAGAATGATATATTTATCTATCCATCCATCCATTCATCCATCCATCCATCCATCCATCCATCCATCCATCCATCCATCCATCCATCCATCTTTTATTACAATTTCTGGTTGGAATGAAGTATCCAGGATGTCCTGGATAAATTCAAATTCAAATTTATCAAATGTAGTTTGCAAAAAACAAGGAACTTGACATTTTTATTTCATGCATGCAGTTGAAGGCTTTTAAATAGGCCAGCTGAAAAACTCGACATATCTCTTACTTATTTAACAAATGTGTTTGAGCGTATTTTGCGCCAGACATCCTATGAAGCAGTGGGGATACACAAAAGAGATGTGGTCTCTGACTTTGAGGCGTTCACAGTAAAATGAGGAAAGTTCCTTTTTATGAAACCATTGTGGGCCTCTGGGGACTTGGAAAGGATTCCAGAGTGGGAATCACAGCCCTGAGGCCAGGTATGAGCTGCAGAGCTAGGCAATGGGTTGTCCCAAGAGACAAACAGCTCAGCAGGAAGAAAAAGCAATGTCCAAGGAGAGGAATGGGTAAGAAAATAGGGTTATTGTAATAATTTGACCACCCAGCTGGATTAGCTGTCTTCAAGTGGCCATCTGTACAAAATGAGTATGCTTATCGTAAGCCACACACAGTCTGCAATGGAAATTCTCCCTGTGATATAAGGTCAATCTTGGATAGTTTTATATCATATATCATTTTTTACAATTCCTGCTGCTTGAACCTAGCTAAAGTAGGTTGAATTATTTATAGCTCAGGGTTCTTTGCCAAGGGTGACCAGTTATTGAAGCTCTAGAGATGAGTGGAGCTGCCTCGCTAACTAACTTACTCACATTTTGGCTTGCCACTTAGAGGCACTTTTACAAATAAGGAATAGTATTAAGTTGAGCTACTGCCATCAGCACTTTTAGATTGCCTGTGAAAGCAAAGTAAGCCAACTTATTTTAAAATATCTTTTTTCCCACATCTTTCTTTTTCTTTTACTTTGCTAATTAATTCCATGGTGAGAAAATGCAATAATGACTGTGTCTACTATTTCAAGAAGTAGAAAGCAAGAATTTTACTCCTGGTATTAAAAACTATTTTCATATATCAGAGAAGGCTAATTGTGGCTACAAAGCACTTCAGGGAAATAGTAAAGGTGGTGGTAGTGGTGGTAGTAGTAGTAAGCACTTTAAAAATAATAAAAACTGATGTTTACTGATTTGAAAATAAGTCAGCTCAGAAGAAAAGAATATTTACAAAAAGATTCTTGAACAGAATACTTGACTGAATTAAGGAAGTGAAAACTGTGGCCAGGTTTCCCTCCAAACTTGGCCAAGTCCTCATCCATCCATTTTAAACATTTTAACACTGGAGTGAGGATGCAGGCTCAGTAAATTTCCATTACATTTATAATCCAGGTGGATTTCAAAGATAGGTATAAATTGTATTTAGGGATTAGTTCACTAACCATTAAAGGGAAGTCATTGCAGCAGTGTTTATCACATAGCTCCCATGAACAGTGGGGACAGTTTACATGCACAATGCCAAGGTTAGAAGGAGGTATTAAAAACTGTCAGGCAAAACAACCAAGACAATTTTCAGAGCGAAGGTGAAATGCTATTTAAAAACTCACTCCTTGAAATGTAATTTGATGTATACCTATGAATCACTGGGTTTAATACACTTCTGTGTTCACAGATAAAAAGAGTGATGTGTGTCCCCAAACTGTGCTGATACCAAATTTTTGATTTTACCCAAAGTTAAAAAAAAATACTGCTTTCAATCAAGAATCATTATTTTGTGTTTAAAGAGCTCAGACCTGTGGTTTTAAAAAAGCTAACATTTAGCTAGAAGAAAAACAGTTGGAAGAAAGCAATAAATTTCTCCCCATCTGCATTAAATAAAAGCTACCTCATTATTGTGAAAGCCACCAGGAGAGTAGCCTTTACAGTTGATTTCTTTATAAAAGGCTGATATACATTAGTTCCAGACTAATTAGATGGTTGGATTTGATTTACTTTACAAAATCATTCTAGCTTGAATTTTCATCAGAGATCTACATGCACATAGAATTAAGTATCAAAAAGGCTTAAAGAAAAAACAGTCCCTGCTTTACCCCCTACTCCCCCCGGCCCCATCACCCGCCCCACCATTTCCTGCCTCCAGAGACACTTTCAACTTTTTAAGCTATTTCTGTGGTATTCACCTTCATCATTATGGTGCCCTCTTGATATTTTAGCTTCAGGCATTATCTCTTGTCTTCCTCCCAAGCAAGAAGAGAGCTTAACTCTTTTTCATTCCCGAATCCCCCACTCCCCATTTTCCCATCCCCCCAAACATTCATATAAGTTTGCTTGGATTAACATCCAGTGCTTATATTATTATAATTATCTAAATGCTAACCACAGCTTTGCTATGTCTTATATTATCATTACTTTTTCCTGTATAACTTTTTGCTTTTATTGGAGCTAATAAGCATCATGTTTTGTTTAGTTTTATTTAGTACAAATTTATTCCCAAGGTTCCCTAATTGTTAAAATCTCTAAATATGTTCAAATATACTGGGCTTATCAATTTCACTTTCTAAGAGACATCTCTCCTGAAATGTCATCTGTTCTAACGTTAGACCTGTGCATGGCTGTCACCCTGGGATCTTCCTTCACCATGCTCCTAGGGATTTTCATTCTTTCTCTCTTTTTTTACAGTCTACATTTATAAAATTCTTCCCCCATGCCAGACACTGTCCTAAGCACTTTATATATGTTTGGAATATTTTAGTAACACTACTTAAACAAAAGAAGAGAAACAAACCTCCTAGTAACTAAGAGAAAAATAGCTAAATAAATAGGCAATTATTGGAAGAGTAAATGACAACATATGAAAGGATACTCAAATGTACTAGAAGTCAGAAAAAGGTAATGTGAAACCACAATAAAAAGTTTGACCCTTACAAGAGTAGATCACGATGGGATGCACCAGGATCCCCTTTATGCTACTGGAACACCATTGGTAATTCTGCTCCTAAATATGCTCCCTACAGACTCAACATAGACACAAGCACACAGGTGCAAGGCTATTCACAGCACCATTATTTGTCATAGCAAAAACCTGGAAAGAACCTAAATTTGCACTGACAAATAATAGATGAATAAATTGTTGTATGTGAAGCAGTGAAAATAAAAGTAGAATTATCAGTGTGGATGATGACAAAGAGTCTCTCCCTGACTGAACTATAGTCAGGCTCTTCTGAATCTTCTTCCCAACTAGTTCCCAACTCTGGGGCCTCTGCGTTCATCTCTGCATTGTTCAATGTTAACAAGAATCCTGCTAAGTCAGTTTAACCAGAATCCCTAACCCTTGATATCTGATTGGGTTCCCCATTCGCCACCATCCCCCAGGTGATGTCAGATCACTCTGGGCTGCTCTCAGCAAGAATCCTGTTAAGTTTCTTCAGCCAGAATGCCCTCTTACCCCAGATGTTTTCTCTCAGTAATTTTCCATCCACTGACCCCCACCCTGCTCCTTCACTTATTTCCACTTTTGCTTGTTATATTCAGAGTTGAGCCCCATCTCTCTCCCTTACTACAAAACTTCTTTGCAGTCATCCCTATACCTATCAAGATGGCCCTGCATAAAGCCTACCTTCCCATTTTGTAACAAATGTCATGAATGCTTTTTTCTTTAGCCTCAAATTTCACAAACATGATGGTGAAAAAAATAGACCAAGTTACATAAGAATAAATACAATACGATACTATTCAATCAAAGATTAAAAACATAAAAAAAGCAGGCCGGGCGTGGAGGCTCACGCCTGTAATCCCAGCACTTTGGGAGGCCGAGGTGGGCGGATCATGAGGTCAGGAGATCGAGACCATCCTGGCTAACACGGTGAAACCCCGTCTCTACTAAAAATACAAAAAAATTAACCGGGCGTGGCGGCGGGCGCCTATAGTCCCAGCTACTCAGGAGGCTGAGGCAGGAGAATGGCGTGAACCCGGGAGGCAGAGCTTGCAGTGAGCCGAGATCGCTCCACTGCTCTCCAGCCTGGGCGACTGAGCGAGACTCTATCTCAAAATAAATAAATAAAATAAATAAATACATACATAAATAAAGCTATATATTATTTTGTGAATGATAAGTACTGAACTCACATTCAGAACAGAGATTACCTCTGGTTTGTCAAAAGTGAAGGGGAGGAGAACACAGGAGTCTCTGACCATACTGGTAATGACCGGTAACGATTGGTAATGACTTACCAGTATGGGTTGTGGGTGCAAAGATGTTCAATGTATTTTTCTTTAAACTTTTGTAGGCCTGAGATATTTTGTGAAAAATTAAAATACACATGGAAACATAAACACGCTCTTCCCGTCCCGAAATAGGAAGTGTTATGAGAGAGTATGACAAGGGCACCTAATTTAGATTGGAGCAAGAGCTTCTGAGGAAGTGACATTTAAACTAAGACCTGACAGATGAGAACGAATTTGGGGGTTGGGGGGAAGGGGTGCAGCAGAAAGTTGGGAATAATTTTGTGCATTCAAGTTACCTGAGAGAAGTCAGAGAGATATGTAATGGACAAATCATGCTGGATCTTTTAAGCCAAGATAAAATTTCTAAACTTTATCCTAAGGACAATGTGACCTGAGTTGTGTTTTAAAATATTACTTTCTAACTAAAACAGTTTTGAAAATGAAGAACAAAGTGGAAGAATCGATACTACCTGAGTCAACCAAGACTCACTATAAAATATAAAGCTATAAAGCAATCAAGAGGGTACAGTATTAGTAAAGGGATAGACACATAGACCAATGGAACACAATAGAGAACCCAGAAACAGACCCACTCATGTGGGCAGCTGATTTTCAACAGAGGTCTAAAGGCAGTGCAAAAGAGGAAGGACAGGAGTCTTTTCAGCAAATGGTGCTGGTGCTGGAACAATTGAATATCCCTATGCAATTAAAATAAAGAGCCGCAGTCCATACCTTACACCATATAAAAAAGTAACTCAAAATGGATCATAAATCTAAATGTAAAATATAGAACTACAAAACTTCTAGAAGAAAACATAGAAGATTTGCCCTTTATCAAAATAAGATAAACTGTTTGGAAAGTATATCTCTGACACTGAACTTGTATCTACACTAAAGAACACTCAGAGTTCAGGAGTTTGAGACCATCCTGGGCAACATGGCGAAACCTCATCTCTACAAAAAAAAATACAAAAATTAGCCAGATGTGGTGGCATGTGCCTGTGGTCTCAGATACTCAGTAGTCTGAGTTGGGTGCTGCTTGAGCCTGGGAGGCAGAGGCTACAGTGAGCTGAAATCGCATCACCACACTCCAGCTTGGGCAACAGAGCAAGACCTTGTCTCAAAACAAACAAACAAAAGGAATGCTCAAAACTCATTAATAAGAAAATAAATAACCCAATTTAAAAATGGGCAAAAGATCTGAAAGATATGTTATTAAAGAAGATACACATAAAACAAAAGGCTCAACATCATTGGGTGCTAGGGAAAATGCAAATTACAATCATAATGAGAAATCACTACACTCACTAGAATGGTGAGAAACTGACAATACCAAGTGCTGGCAGGGATGCAGTGCAACTCAAACCTCCATTCACTGCTGAGAGAAATGCAAAATGGTACGTCCACTTTGGGAAATAGTTTGGCAGTTTCATCATATGATGCAAAAATGCCATTCCTAGGCATTTACTCAAAAGAAGCAAAACCTTATGTTCACTTAAAAACCTGCCCACAGATGTTCATAGTGGCCTTACTCTTTATTGCCCCAAACTGGAAACAACCAATAAATATATCACCTTGTGAATGGATCAACAAACTGTGGTACATCCATATAATAGGCAACCATTTGGCAATAAACAAACAAAAACTAATGGTACACACATAACATTAAAAATAAATAAATAATAAATAAATGATTCTCAAATGCACTGTATTAATTGAAAGATGTCAGACTCAAAAGACCACATACTATATGATTCCATTTATATTATAATATGGTAAAGGCAAATCTATAAGAACAGAAATCAGGTCAGTGATAAGTTGTAGGTAAGTGGAGGCATTGACCACAAAATGGAATGGGGGAAGTTTTTGGGGTGATGAAACTCTTCTACATCAAGTGTGGTAGTGGTTATCCAACTGTGTCTGCCAAACTCACAGAACTATACACTAGAAATGGTGAATTTTACTGTATACAAACTGAGCTTAAGAACCAATGTACACTGTACTTTAAAAACATCACCCTGTCTGATGTGTGGAGAAGGGTAGGAGGGGAAAACAGTGGAAGAGGTAACAATATCAGAAGGTTATGGCAACATTCCAGTGTACGATGGCAGTGCCTTGAATGGGATACTGGTTACAGAACTGGAGACAAGTGGGTGGATACAAGATATATTTGCAAGGCTGTGTATCAGGACATGGAGATTGCTGATGGATGAGATGTGGAGGATGAGGGAGAAGAGGTATCAAGGTGAGCCAAAGATTTCTGGGTGAGTGAAGGTGCACTAAACTCTGCTACATAACTTCTTGTAATTCCTGGAATGCTCTGCCAAGTCCTTGCATCTTTCACAAGGAGCACCCCTTTCCTGGACCAAATCCTTCAACTGATTAACTCTCATCTTTCAAGAGTCAACTCATAATCTCTAGTTTGGATTGTAAACTTCTCTGCTGTGTTTATATATCACCTTGTGAATATTCCTAACTTATTACACTGTATACAATTGTCAGTTTATTCTTCTGCCTCTTCTACCACAAAAAACATTTTAAGGAAATGGTGATTTATTTTCCATGAGTTTCAGTTTGGAAGAAACTAATTCCAAATATTATCATATAATCAGAACTTTTCAAACCCTGTTACAGATTATTATAATACATTTAGCGTTATATTTGTGAAGTCCACACTAATACAATGAATATAGACACAAGATAATATATCACTACCACTGTGATGTGTAAAAAAAAAAAAAAAAAGTCAATGAATCAATGATCAAACTTTTTCACAGTTATCTGTTATGATGAACGCCAGTGTGGTTCAGTAAGAATAGCTCTAAACTTGGGATTAGAAGATTGTGGTGCAAATCTGGGCACTGTTGTCCACTGGTGGGGTGATCCTGGGCCAGTTATTTTAGTTCTGTGTTAGAATATCTTCATGTACAAATTAGAGAGCCTGCTAGCAATAGGATGGGGTTTTAAGGAGTAAGTGAATTTATATGAGGAGAGGAGATCAGCCCAGGAATTGGATATTTTATACAGTAATAAATATAAGTTGACTTTGAGAGTGCTGTTAAGTGAATCAGTCTGCATAATAAGTCCCTGACTTTCAGTCTTAGGAGTTTAAGACAAAAGGCAGGCCTCAGTTTCTATGCCTAATATACTAAGACTTTTTAAAAGCCTCTGTGAAAACGTCTTTTAGGTAAAGTGATTGCATATATTGTAAAATAAACGAAGATGAGTTCTAACAGCAGTGGCCACAACCACACACTGAAAATGAGTAAGAACTTTCTGAATACAGAGAGGTCTTTTTAGTTACTTCTAAACTGGTCAGAATGATCAACTTTTTATAAGTATGAAATGATAAAGATAAATTAAATATCCTCTACCAAAAGGGAGCTACTTTAAACCACCTTTGTAAATTAGGAATTGGTGAGTTCCTTCTTACCTTTTGGGTAGATATCTTTTAGAGGGACTTCTCCTGGGGGTAAAATCCTCACAACCTGATTCAAATCTAAAAGAGTCACACAATTGCTTTGTTTTGGAGTCTCACTTTTCTTCTTTCCGCTATAGAACAATGTATCAGTGCCACTTCGTTTATGCAAAGATGATGGTCTCTTCCAAGAATAAACTTCACTGGGTGACTGAAAAAAAGAGAGAGATTAAAGTACTGAAGTACCATATACTACATTCACCACAACCTTAACAATGCAGACCTTTAAGCAGATACTAGGGGGGAAACTAATGTTGCACAGGTATAAGAAAATCAAATTACTGGCTGGGTGCAGTGGCTCATGCCTGTAATCCCAGTACTTTGGGAGGCTAAAGTTGGTGGATCACTTGAGTTCAGGAGTTTGAGACTGGCCTGGGCAATATGGTGAAACCCTATCTCTACAAAAAATACAAAAATCAGCCAGACGTCATGGCACATGCTTGTATTCCCAGCTACTCAGGAGGCTGAGGAGATCGTGTGTTAAACAAACAAACAAAAATAAATACAGTCATTTGGATGTGGTACAAGTGGTAGCTGTTTTGTCAATAATCATAATTTTCAGACAAGTGTAAAATATACACTTTAAATTTCATGTCTTGAAATCAATTACAACTAAACAGAAGAAATACAGGAATTAGTTAAAAAAATAAACACCTATACATAATGAATAGAACATAACTAGCATTTTTAAAGCCCTGGGATGGCTTCAAAAGTGATTGGGCCCCTTCCCGGTCATTCTCTCTCTCTCTCCCCCCTAGATGTAACTCTTTTGGAATTTTGTGTTATTTTTCCCTTGCTTTACTTTAGATTTTTACCACATATGTATTTATCCTTCTGAAGATCATAAAGATATTTTCTTATGCTTTTTCTAAAGTTTTAAGGCTTTATCTTTCATATTTAAGTCCTTAGCCTATCAGGAATTAATTTTTGTGAATGGTACGAAGTGGGGACCTGCAGTCATCCTTTCCTCACATGTATAGCTTATTGTCCAAATACCACTAACTTTTGCCCATAGCAACAGTATCATAAAACACAGTTTATATGCATGTATCTGTTTCTGGGCACTGCATTTTGTTCTACTGTGTATTTTTCTATTCCCAGGCCAACACATGGTCTTAGTTACTGAAGTTTTATAATTAACCTTGAAGTTTATTAGGAAGAGTACTTCTGTCTGGTCCTTCTTCAGAGATGTTCTGGTTATTGTTTGCCCTTGCAATAATGAGTTGCATTAGCTCTCTGCATCCTTGTCAGTACTTGGTATTGTCAGCGTTTTTTTTTTATTTTAGCCATTCTAATGGGTAGGTACTAGTATCTCATTACGGTTTTAATTTGCGTTTCTCTAATGACTAATGATGTCCAATAACTTTTCATGTACTTATTTGCCATCCCTCTATCCTCTTTGGTTAAGTGTTTGTTCAAGTCTTTTACTCATTTTTTTTTTCACATTTATCTTTAATTTTACTTCTGTATCTACCTAAATACATTGAAATCTATGAGTTCACAAAAATATATCCAATTTTAATCTAATAACGACATGGTTCATTCTAGTTTTCTTCCTTTCAGTATTTGTAATTCCCCTCTCCAACAGTTAAAAATTTGTTTTCATTATCCTTAATGTATTTTGTTACCCTTCATATATTTACTTTCTTGCTGTATATGACCCATCTCCCATCTCCACCACTAACCTTACTCCCTGGGCAGATGCTCCACTCTCCCTGCTTGGGTCCTGACAGCCCATATGGGGCCACACTCACACAGGGACACATACTTCACCTTACTTGGGCTCCTACATCCCACTCCAGGCTGCCCCTTCACAGGAATGCCATCTTCATCCTGCTTGGGCTTAATGCCCATCACTAGTGGTTACCTCTCCCCATCACAGATGCCCTTACCTTGCTTGGGCTCTGATCTTTGATAACTCACACTGGCCTACTGTTTGCTCATTTGTAAAATTAGGCTATTTGCCTTCTGACTGTTAAGTTTTAAGAACCTTTATAGACTCTAGATACCAGTTTTTGTTGGAAATGTGGTTTGCAAATATTTTCTCTCAGCCTGTAGATTGTCTTTTCATTCTCTTAACAGTGTCTTTTAACAGAGCTCAAATTTTAAAGTTTGATGCAGCACAGTTTATCAATTTTCTCTTTATATATCATGTCTAAGACACTATTACCATGTTTAATAGAAGTGGTAACAGTGGGCATCCTTGTTTTATTCCTAATAAGAATAGAAAAGAAATACTTTTAATGTTTCACCATTGAGGATGATATTTGCTATAGATTCTTATAGCTATTTGGTATTAGATTTTAAAAGTTATATAAGTAATACTTTAGAGGCCACTGATAACTCCATGAAAAAGTTAATAAGAGGTAGCATACTCATCTGTCAATAGTTTAATAGAGAATCCAAAGAAGTTCACATAAAGCAAGAAGGCAGAGTGGTGTGGTAAAAAGGATGTGTGTTAGAGGGCTGGCTAGTCACACTTGAGCTCAAATCCCATTGCTTAGAGTCTTTGTGGCCTAGGGGATATAAGCTCTCTCTGTTTCTGTTGTTTCATTTGTAAAACCTCATAGAATTGTTGTAAAAATTAAGTATCATGTGTGAAAGGGCTTAGGGTAGCACACTGCCTGTTGTGTTGTGGCCTAAAAATCTTATTGTCATCTTAAAGGCTGTCTAGCTGACTCTAATCTTCTATTTAACAAATACTCATTAAATACCTCCTATGTGGTAGGTACCACATGAAGAAGCAGGGATATAGCTTTTAATTTAACAAGGTCACTAGTCTTACAGGCTGTAAGAATTTCTACAAGGTTAATACAAACAGTGCCTTAACTTAGCTTTTATTTTCTAACTTTTTATAATAACATTATACTTCTATATTGATTTCTTCAATCATAAGAAGGTAATTAGAAGACCAATTTTTAAAATAGTTTTACCTCCAGAAAAAGTTCCAAGTTTTTTATAGCAGCAAACATTGTAGAAAGCATATAAAACACATCTCTTTTATATCAAGGCTGCTGTAAACACTGTATTTCAATAACATTTCATTTTGAATTATATGATAGCAGATGCTTTTTACTTGATAATTAGGAAAACATATATCAGAGTCCTAAGCCACATATTATCCACTGAGTTTTAGATTTCAAATCTTATATCCTGAAGTACCCAGCATTCATTAACTATATTAAAATTTTGAGGCATACAAAATTAGAGTACTGTCAAGTACAGCCCATATTTTTACCTTGAAATAATTCTATCATCCCATCTAAAAGCCACAAAGGAAATTATAAAAATTAAATGCTTAGTCAAAACACACGGAGCTACATCTAAGGTTATTAGATGCCAACTTGGACTGAAATAACTTTTATAGGAACTTCCCCACATTTCCATCGGAGGAAGATGTTGCCCAGTTTCACCTAAAGTCAATTCAAATAGCTTCTCCTTTATAGGTAACAGTAGATAACAGAAGGGCCCATCTAAGAGAAAAATCATTTGAGACAATTAGCCATTATTCTATAACCTGGATGCTGCAAAGATATGATAAATCGGAGCAAAACTCAATGGAAACTAAATCTATCTTCATGACTGTTGAAAATTTTAATCTACAATAATGACAATTCAACAAATTTAACTTCACACAGGAGCAAAAAAACCAAATATCGCATGTTCTCACTTACAAGCGGGAGCGAAACACCGAGGACATATGGACACAAAGAAGGGAACAACAGACACTGACACCTACTTGAGGGTGGAGGGTGGGAGGAGGATGAGGATCAAAAAACTACCTATCAGGTACTATGCTTATTACCTGGATGACCAAACCATCTGTACGACAAACCCCCATGACATGCAATTTACTTATATAACAAACCTGCACACGTACACTTGAACCTAAAATAAAAGTTAATAAATAAATAAACAAACAGAATGTGTAGATGGAAAAATAATTAACTTTAAAAAATTCTAGAAGACATGATAGAAAATTACCATTGGAAGGTGAAGCATTTAAACTGTATTACCTGAACTCCCACATATGGAGAATACTCGTTTTCCCCTACTAAATTCTATCATCGCATTACACTTTCAATGTTAATTTTTAAAGTGTAATGAAACTATTTAGGTATAACATATTTTCTACTGACTGATTTGCAAGGCAGACTTGATCCAACATGTTTACCAGGAAATCATGTTTTTAATTACCCCTCAAACAGGCTTACAGATTATAGGTCAAATTGAGGGAAAGAAATATTTATCCAATAATTTAAAAAATGGGTGCTTACCATGAGATCTGGAAAACCAACAACTATTGTAGCATAATTGTTCTCATCTGAGAGAATTCTGTTGGGAGAGGCAATCTTTTGTTCCACAGCTGAACTTAGATGTTCAGATGATAGTTGATCACTGGAAATTTTATGAGGTATGCTAAACTCTGTTTCTGAAAAGCATCAGACAAACATTAGACACCATATGCTCCGGAAATGCTCCAGGAATTAATTTTTTGCAAGATTTTATTCTCGACAAGTCAAATGGAAAAGAACAAGTTAAAAAAGAGGAAACACTTTAAATTACATTCATGGGCTTTTGTTTGAAAAAATGCTGTTTTTATAACCAAGACATCTTCCCAAAGTGATTTCAAGTATTTATAGAATTCAAAATTTTATTAGGAATAAATACTATAATAGTTCCCTGTAGAAAAGATGTGAAAACTGACCCAACAAAGTGTTAGCAATGGTATGTTTTAGATTTTTTTTCATAAGTACTATTCATCCCCCAAAACTGTGATAAATTAAGTAGAAATCCCAATGGTCTGTAGAAAAAAAGATGTTATCCTAAATTAGACTTGCAATCTGAATGTATATAAAAATACTGATCTGTCAGTTAAAAAAATTCAAGGACAGAGCTTACAACAGTGAACTTCCTTTTGACAATCTGAGATAGTAGATTCTTATTTGCTATTTCTGGTGTAGTGACTAAGTTTTTTCTTTTGGTGTAAACTTAACATAGGCTGGTGTTTTGTTCTTAAATGATTCTAGCGGACAGTATGTGTACAAGCATGCACTCACACAGTCATAAACACAGATGACATAGTATTTACCTTGTGTAACTCCAAACCCCGTGCTGGGTGGCTCCTCTTTCAGCACATACAACTGGCAAACCCCACTACCCTCAGACTCAATGTGTGCAGGCTTAGTTAAAAGATATTTCCTGCAAACAAACAAAACATCTAGCTTAAGTGAAATTTTTCTTTTTCTAATAGTCATAAGGCCAGACTAAGAAAAATTAGATTCTCTTCAGCCTCTTTTTTATAGTTCCAGTATAATTTGAAGTTTTAGAGTTTCATCATGAATTAACAAATAACTTCTCAACACTGTGTTAAAGAGCAGTGCACAACAGCAATACAGTAATGAATGTGAAGCAAAAATCCAGTGCTTCCTATAAGAGAAAGGGTTGTGGTGGTGGGGAGGAAAGCAACTCGAATGGGGTACACTCTTATTATCATGTAGCCCTCTCTTGATAAAACTCTTTGATCAGCCAGGAAGGGGGAGCATAAGTTCTGATTTGTGATCAGCTAAGAGACAGATGCCCTCACAACTGAAATCTCCTTGATCTACTGATTTTTAACATTTCTAAAATATGGATGTATATATAGGCAGAAATCCTCTGCAATGAGCTACTTCTGCTTGTCAGCAGAGGGGCAGAAAGAGTCTGCACTGAGCTAGCGGAGCTGTGCATGAGGGAAGGTGCTCAAAGTTGACACTGTCTTTCATCAAGAACTGCACAGTCCGATGGGTCAGAAAACAAAAACATAAACATAACCACATCCAACCCAGAATACACAAGATAAAAAGAGAAAGAAACTTCTAAGGTGTGAATTTACAAAAAGGCGACAGCTCTAAGGATGGAGACTGTGGCTCTTCAAAGGGAAAATCTACTTTTAAGTATCTCCAGTTTGGCAAGAATACAGTGAATTCTCAATGTACAAATAGGAAAAAGCCCAAATAAATATGGATCATACGAAAAAGTCATGATTTTTTAACTGTTAATTTCAATGCCATTTTCTGAGAAGTGACATTTATTTTTTCTCCCCTCCTCACTTCTTATAAGTCTCATATATAGAGATGCTGCCAAACACAGAAATTGCTAAAAGATAGACACGGGAAAGACAGAACAGTAAAGATGATGGATAATTGATAAATAAGATTGAGCTATAACATACTCCATGATACACTATATAAAGCCACTCACTGATTTGTTTTGCTCTCCACCAGAAGCCATTTGTCCTCTGCTACAAGGAAAACTGTCTTGAGATTGATGGGAAGTGAGATGGTGTGAGTTCGCCCTTCTAGAACATCCAGCACAGTCAGGCTGTTCCTGGAAAAGGAGAAGAAAACTGTATCTGAAAGGAAATGGTGAGGATAATGGTTGAGTAATCTGGCATAATCATTTCATGATACATTATGCAACCCGTAAATAGAATGTTTTTAAGACTGAATAATAATGTAGAAAAATGTTAATTGAGAAAAACAGATATGCAAAATTCTAAACTATGTCAGGGTGTGTATAAGTAAAAATAATGGAAAGTAGTGACCATTGCCATGTTAGTAGTGGCTATGTCATAGAATTGTGAGCATTAGCTTTTCTTATGTCTGTTTCTCAGTATTCTGCAATGTGGGCAAAGTTACTTTTATATTAAAACATTCATAATTTGGTTACATTCACTTTATAGTAAACAAGTATAATCAAAACAGGAAATAGAATGGGCCAAATAAGAACTTCAGTTTAAATCTTCTCTAATAAAGAGCTCACCCTTTTTCTTTGTAGAATACCAGCCAGTTTTTGTGTGAAAATTCTTTACACATTTTATAAGTTTCCTAAAGACAAAACAAAACAAGATATTCACATTAAATGTGTCATATACAGACATGTCTCTCTTTAGCCACTTCCCCTTAAATAAAATAAAGTTCTTCAACTTGTAAAACATGTAATTCTCAAACAAGCTATCTATTTATCTACTCTAAGACTCTTATGGTAAAATGGATTAAACTATATATCAAAATTTACTGTGAACTATATACTAAAACCTCTTCAGAATAAATTTTTAAAAACAATACCAAACATTGTTAAGAAATAACAGGCTATCTGATGATTAACCATGGAATTTACACCATAAAATAAACACATGGGAAACACTTTGTTTCTTATATTAGGAAACATTTATGACATTTTAAAAAATAACTTTTTTCAGAGTCTTTTAAGACCTAAGTATGTTGACTTGCAGGACAGAGGGTAAACCTTATTTTAAAACCATTATTTTTTTCTGAATGGCAGAATAAATTCTCTTGTGTTGGCCTAAACTATTTACTTACTAGTTTAATTTAGTTAATAAACTAAAACACGTATTTGTCTAGTAGAGGAAATTAGGTAGCATACTCACAGTTTTATCATATAAATCCAAAACATAACTACATAACTGGAAAACAGGTTAAATTGACTTCATGATCAGAAATTTGTTAAAAATACCATATCCAAATACTTATTAATTTTCTCTTGTTAGTCCAGTCCTGGCAAATCTTCATGCAAGTATAATGTCATAAAAAGAAGTTATTGATATTTAATTATACACATATCTATGGTTATATATATCATGTTAAAATCTATATGTGCGTAACAGGAAATTCTCTTGTGCATTACAACAAACCAAAGGCACTTAAAGGGATGGGTATGCATGCATCTTTCTGGTTAGAAAGCTATAGAAATCCTTGGCAATTTGCTGGACAAATGTGGTGTTTCTTACAGCTTCTTCTTTGTTCCACCAGAAAGGTTTCTTAGATGTAAGTTTCTCTGAAGGGAGGATGAGGCGATGAAGGGCCCGGCCAGTGGTATCTAACAACAGGATAACATCACTCTGCAAATGATAAAAACAGTGAAAAGCTCAAGATTTGTTTTTTGTTTTTTTTTTTTTTAATTTTTTAAAGCGGCAACCTCTTGGCAACCTGACAATGAAGGTTATAGGGATAAATCAAAACAAAGACAATATTGTAATACTTAAGAAATATCACAAAGACATTAAATGATTTTTCTTAATGAGGAATTTAAAATTGTTGGTGGTTTTATGAAGACATTTCTAAATATGTGATGCAGAAGGTATTCTCTTTAAATATTTTTATGTAACAACCATTCTCTTTTAAATATAAGCTAGTTGAACCATGATTCTGTTTTATTATCTAGTAATAAGGAAATTACAAAGATTGATGATTTTAAGAAGTTCATCTACCTGTACCAAAATTATACTTAGAGAATGCTCTGTTGAAAGCTCTCTTATATTGTGCATAATTAAATCTTACTTATCTTTTTCACAAATCCAGGTTCAATTTAGAAAATAGGTATAAAATAGATCTAAAGATGAGTTGGCAAGAAATACGCAGGACTCCAAGAAACTAGCTAGTAATGAGTGTTCCTTCATTTAGAAATTCACCAAGCTTGAAAGACCTTCATAACTGGTGCTATAATAAAGTACAAACAACAGATTTCTGCAGCATTATTAATCATAGCTATGCAATGATGTAATCTTTCAGTAATTAGGATATGTTTTTTAAGAAAATAAATAAACCTTATGTGTTGAAATATATGAACTGAAATACATGAAATAAAAACTTAACACTGAGAAAGCCAGAAAAAATTAAATATTTTAAAGGGATGCAAAGAAGTTGACTTTTTAGTTAAAATATAAAGAGGTTTGAAGATTAGACTAACAGGTTTGCAAAAAGGTACCTGCAAGTTATTTGTCAGACCTCATTGTTATGCAGGTGTCTTTTCTCTCTTTGTTTTATTTTATTTTATGTTTGGGGCTCCTCCAGTTATCCTAACTCTTGTGAACTTTTCATTTCAAGAAGAATTTCTTTTGGAGAAGATAAAGTCATAAAGCACACAAATAATTAATACAAACCTTGAAAAATATAGAAAACAATAAAATGTGAAGTGTTTGTTCATTTATTCCATAATATTTATTGAGGAGCTTATATTTAATATATAAAGAATACAACGATGAATTAATCATGACCCTTGCCTTCTGTCATATAATTTAGTCAGAGAAAGAAGAAGAAATGTTAAAAAATGAATGATTCATCTGCAAATCTAGCATCTCAGTGTGGTTTTAATTTTATTTTACAAGCTAATTTTATGGAAGTGCTCAAGAATTAAAATAGTATTTGCACCATATAACTCACTTCACACCATATACTCTGATTTTTAGATGTATTAAAAAATTTTACTGATCATGTTAACAAAGCTTTAATTTCTTTCATAAACATCACCCTTAGAATGCATCATTCTGTATGAGATATAATTCTCCATTAAGAATGTGTGTTAGAAATATTCTTTTAAAAATTAACATATAACAAGTATCATTCACCACTACTTGACAGTTTTGAAAATGGTAATGATACCTTAGAGTTTTCCTTAAGAAAAAAATAAAATTAAGTTAAAAATTTACAATCTCCATTCTAGATTAAATATTTTTTGAATAAGTATTTTTGATGGAAGAAATCTTTCTTGTATAATAAATATGTACAACATTAAAATGAATTCTTAGTACTTAAGCAATTTGGGATAATATTAGCCTTTGTAAGCAAAAGGAAGTCCTAAAAATGTTTCATGCCTAAAAATGAGTAAGCATAAGAATAAGCAGTTGATTAAACAAATATGATCAAGTATAAAAATAAGTATCATCTTCCATTTTTCTACCTTTTTAGGGTCTAATACTTATATATTCATAACATGGCATAAGTGAACTGAAAAACTATATCTTTCTAAGTGACAGAAAACACATATTTCCAGCCACTGCTGTATTTAGAATTAGTTTATAAGCAATTGGCAACATGAAGGAGTTCTGTTGCTCCATCCTTTTAGATGTTAATGGTTTCCTTCTGTAAATGACTAATGATAGATTCTGTCTGGTTTTAAAAATAGAATTTTGCGTCATACATGAGTACATGTAACTGTGGCTTTGGCACTCCTTTAAGGGGGGCAGGGAGGAGACGCAAGTGAGCAATTTTATTATGTTTGTATTTGACTGGGAGAAAAGTAACCTCTGGATGACCTCAATGTCCCTAAATCTGAAATTCTAAACTTTGTACAGATGTAATAAATAATCTCATGGGGAGTGGGGGAAGGGGAGGGTCTTTATTTTTAGGCATGGCAAAGTTTCCCTTTTCTTACTTAAGATTTTATTTTAGCAAGGAATTTTTGAACAACTTCTTAAACTAACCAGGGACATGCATCTGTAGCAAAGATTTATGTTAAAAAGACAAGGAATAGCCGAATTCATGGAAGGACTTTTCTACAATATTTTTGCTTCATTTTTAGTTAGGGTAGAACGAAGAAGAAGGAATTGATGGCAGTCTACTTATTTTTCATTCCACTAGAATTATTTATCAGTTGTTAAATTTCACAGCTCTGTGCTGTTCACATGGAATTGTACAGGTCTGACATCTTGACAGGGGTAAATTATAAAATAGTTAAGATACCCTCTCTGGGAAAAGAGAAGGCAGTTTAGAGGACAGGTAGAGAGGAAGTATACAGACAAGGTGTGCAGGTCTGCTCAGGGTTCCGAAGCAGTTTTCTGGAAAACTTGAAACTGTGGCCAAAGGGATAAGCAAGGCAGCATATAAGGAGGCAAGGTGCTGGCTATGGAAGTCAAGCACAGCTTCACAATGAAAATCAGATTTTCTTCCATGAAAGTAATTGAAATTAAACAGAGTATTAATTAGCAATGTTACCAAATAACTGGATCTTTTGAGAAAATAAAACTCTTGCTGAGAACCTACAAATCTGGCACTTTCATTAAAGAATTTGTGTATGTAAATTTGACAGTGAATTTGACAGTTGAAAATGTGGCAGGACTGTTTAAATAAATATTCCAAATGTAGTCTCATCCAAATTTGACTGACTTACTAAATTACAAACCACCAAGATATCATGTACCTTTTATGACAGATTGTTTTGGCTACAGAGTTAAATTCAATGGCATCGATACTTTGTTGAAAATCTATAAAGTAAAACCCTCATTCCAATTTTCAGGACATAAACTTTTATAAACAATATCTGGATATTTATAAATTCTGCTCCTAGGAGAAAGTAAAAGTAAAAATAAAAAAGTAAAAACAAAATCAGAAAAATACTTATAACTCAGAATTTATGATAATTTCTGGAGGCACGGACTAAAGTTAACGTTGACTTATTTCCTCAATGAACTACTGACATATTATGCAATACTTTTCTCTTGATTAGTGAAAGTATTATTTCTTGGTAGCACTTTGCTCTTTAAATATTCATAAGTAACAACACTGCATTTAAAAAATATTTTCCTATTATGAGTACTTGTTAAGTTTTCAAACTAATCTTTTTCCCCAAATCTGTAGTGAGGGAGAGAGTAGGTGATGTTTAATTCTGGTAGGGTCAAACCAATCTGCTCTGAATCTCAGTTCTACTATTTCCCTGCCAGACAAGTTATTTGAAGTCTGAGCCTCAGTCTTCTCATATGTAAATGTGGCTAAGAGCTACCCTCACTGGGCAGTTGGAAGAATAACATGAGTAAGTAAGCAATCTCTTACATGTTATGTTGGCAGCATTTAACAATTGATCCTTATCTTTGAGACATTCATCACTTGCATTCCTGGATAACACACTCCTCAGTTTATCCATCTACTCTACTGGTCACTCATTTTCAAACTCCATCATTGATTCTTCCTCATCTTCCTGATTTCTTAAAATTTTACTGCCCCAAGTCTTAGTGTTTGAACTTCTGTTCTCTACATTCAGTCCCTTGGTGAGTTCTTTCAGTCTCATGGCTTTAAAGAACATTTATTTGTTAATGAATTCCAAGCTGGTATATCCTGGTAGGAGCTCTCCATTGAACTCCAGTCTTATCATCTATGTGGATATTTAATGGACATCTCAAACTGAATCTAATATCATCTGAGCTTTCCTCCCAGATTCCTTCCCCATCTTAGTCAATGGCAACTTCAAGTTGCTCAGTCCCTAAATCTTACGGTTGTCCTTTACTCTCTCTCTGACCCCATATATTGGAATTGTTAGGAAATCCTGTTAGTTCTACCTTCAAAATATTTCTAGAATTTGTCATTGCTTATGAGCCCCATCCTCCTCCAAACCACCATGTCTCTTAACTAGTCTCCCTCATTGTGCCTTAGCACCTACAGACTATTCACACAGAGCACCCAGAGAAATCCTTTAATCATGCTAGCTCCCTGCTCAAAACCTCCTCCTGTCTTCCCCTTTTACTCATAGTCAGGATCCAGAAACTTCAATGGCCTACAAGACTCTACACCAGTGGTGCCCAACCTTTTTGGCACCAGGGACCAGTTTCGTGGAAAACTGTCCCATGACTGGAGAGGTGGGGTGGGGGCTGTGTGGTGATTTCAGGATGAAATTGTTCTATCTAAGATCATCAGGCATTAGGTTCTTCAAGGAGCGCACAACCTAGATATCTTGCATGCACAGTTCACAGTAGGGCTCACGGGCCTATGAAAATGCAATGCTGTGGCTAATCTGACAGGAGGTGGAGCTCAGGCAGCAATGCTTCCTTGCCCACCACTTACCTCCTGCTGTGCGGCCCAGTTCCTAACAGGCCAGGAGCCAATACTGGTCTGTGGCCTGGGCGTTAGGGACCCCTACTCTACACAGCCTGCTTCTCACCACCCCCTTCACTTTGCCCCTACTCCAACCCACAGTGTAACCTCTTTATCTCACTTCCTCCTGCTTCCCTCTTTTTTTTTTTTTTTTTTTTTTTGAGACAGAGTCTTGCTCTGTCGCCCAGGCTGGAGTGCAGTGGTGCAATCTCGGCTCACTGCAAGCTCCACCTCCCGGGTTCACGCCATTCTCCTGCCTCAGCCTCCCGAGTAGCTGGGACTACAGGCGCCCGCCACCACACCCGGCTAATTTTTTGTATTTTTAGTAGAGACGGGGTTTCACCGTGTTAGCCAGGATAGTCTCGGTCTCCTGACCTCGTGATCTACCTGTCTCAGCCTCCCAAAGTGCTGGGATTACAGGTGTGAGCCACCATGCCCAGCACTTCCCTCCTATTCAATCTTCCCCATTACACTTCTTTAAAGATGAAGAGGCATGTTTCTAGCCTCTGGGCCTTTAAACCTACTATTCCTTTTGTCTAGAACTCTCTTCTTCCAGATACCTGTTCTCCTCTTCACCTCTCTAAAATCTTTGTTTAAATATCCCCCTTTCAATTAGGCAATCCCTGCCTGCCTTGTTTTAAATTGCAATCTTCTTCCCTATTGTTTCTCACCTTCTAATTTAAGATATAATTACTTATTTTGCTTACTGTCTATCTTCCTACATCAGAATGTAAGCTTTTGAGGACAAGAGTTTTTGGGTACTTTTGGTCACTGCAGTATCCTCAATAGGAGGCACATGATATATATTTGTTGAATGAATAATATGCTTAGTGTAGTACTTGGTATATACTAGTTGATAATAGGTATACAAAAACATTAGGCTCCTTTCTACTGGTATTGAATAGATTAACTTAGACCTTTAGAATTCTCACTAATTGAAATCTGTCTTCGGATCTATATGTTTTGTTTGGAGTTATTTTTAGCCTGAGTCCGGGCATCTGTGCTTGTCACTAGTACAATCTTAGTGCACTAATCCATAGTAATGATGGACAGAACTTGAGCATCATTAGATACTGATGGATCTCACTGTATTCCATTTGGTGTATTTACATGGCTATCTCTACCAAAAAACGTCATTCAGGTCTCAGATAAAATGTCATCTCCTAAAAGGTGATATCTCAGCACTCTTTTTAATACCATTCACTTTCTCAATTCTTCCTACCCCATCCCCATCACTCCCTTGGACATTACTCTGTTTCTATATGTAACAATTATCATTACCTGAAACTGGCATGTTCATTTGTTGGTTTACTGGTCTATCTCCCCAAAGTGAGTGGAAGCTTCATAACAAAGAATCATCTGACCTCAGATGTCAATAGTGTCGAGGGTGAAAAACCCTGACTTACCTGTTTCTAGATTTATAGGTCATGTTGAAGTCTCTAGAGAAAGCAAGATATTAGCCTGCCTTTGTGGTACTGATAAAATGCAACTCCTGACCCATCCCCTCCAGCTCCTCTCCTTGATCATCATGAAAGCACATCTTTTCAGTTATAGGTTTCTAATCACCCTTGCCTTTCATGTAAGTCATTCTTCACATCATTGTAGCCTGGTGTGCATTACCTGCTGCTCATGGAGAACCACTTGACCTTTGAGAGGACTTCCCAGCGGTGCCACTGTCATAAAAGGGTGCCAAATGCCATTGGCTGTTCTTGTGAAGATATCAAAAAAGTCCACAAAGAAGCCACTTTCCCCAGTCATATTCATAAAGTACAGGGAAGCAGGATTGCATGTAACGACATAGAGAGTATTTTGCTCATTTTCTGAAATGACAAAAAGGTGTTAATTTTGTGGCTGGCAACCAATTTTCTAATTGGCCAAGAGGGCTAGTGAAAACTGAATCATGAATACACAGCTGGAACATGGAGTTGGAACTCAGCAGATGATTTGTATCATGGCTTGATTAGGCTGAAAAGACCATGACAAGCAACTTAGTTTCGACCCTAAATGTAGATAGGGTCACAACTATCTATCTGAAAAAAATTGATTGTCTATTTGTTCCCCAAAGAATGTCATAATATCTTGTGATAAAACCATTAAATATTAAACAATCCTCAATGTCAGGAAATTCTTCCTTGTATGACAGTAACGTGCTTAGTGCTACAGTGAAGGTCTGTTCTCTTGTTGGTTCAGATGGACACCAGTTGGTCAACATCTTTTATCTGCTAATCTTGCATTTTCCAGACAGTTACTAGCTCTTTAAGATTTTCTAGCTGTAAATAAGTAATTCCATTTAAAAAATCTTAGCTCTATGGATCTTATTTTCCAAACTTTTGTTCATATTTGAGTATTTCTTACTATAAAATCTCTGTCTTTTCAATCTGGGTACCTAAGTCCATTTCCTTCCATTTGAAGAAGTCAGTGCTTCTTCAAAGTTTCAAGTGCCTGTGAATCACCTGGGCATCTAATAAAACTGCAGACTTCAGGAGGTTTGGGGTGTGGTTTCAGATTCTGCCTTTCCAACAAATTTCCAGGAGAGGCTAATGCTGCTGGTTTGAGGTCCCCCCTTTTGAGGAGCCAGGCTCTGGACTAAGTTTCTCATAATCTCTTATGTGGGAACCGTTGAAGCAAGGGATTAAGCTACTTTTGCATAATAAATGGTATCAGCATCACCTATCACCCAGGTATCTATTTTACAGTGGTCATATTTTCCAAACCCCAAATTAAGACATGAGATACGACAATAAGATACGTCATTTAAATTTGGGACTACATCACGCCTGTAATCCCAGCACTTTGGGAGGCCGAGGTGGGTGGATCATGAGGTCAGGAGATCGAGACCATCCTGGCTAACACAGTGAAACCCCGTCTCTACTAAAAATACACAAAAATTAGCCGGGTGTGGTGGCGGGCGCTTGTAGTCCCAGCTATTCAGGAGGTGGAGGCAGGAGAATGGCGTGAACCTGGGAGGTGGAGCTTGCAGTGAGCCGAGATTGTGCCACTGCACTCCATCCTGGGCTACAGAGCCAGACTCTGTCCAAAAAAAAAATTGGGACTACCCTGAAAAATCGGGAACACATGTGTGTGTCTGTGTGCGTGCATGTGTACCATATCTATATATTATATATAATGACATATTATACATATCACACATATTATATATAAAGCTACAGTAAATTTAAATAAATAAGCTAACTGATAAGAAACACAAGTCAACAGAAGGACTGAAAAAGACACACTTTTTTAGTAGACGATGCAAACTGTAGATGTTACAGTGTCAGTTATCAGAACCACAGAATTTATAATTTATGGATCTTTTATAATGCTTCCATTATCAACACAAATAAGTTCTAGTCAACATTTATTGAGCATCTTCCTGCGTAATATAGGGCACTGGGAATATAGTAAAAGTGTTAACAGAAATGTCCTTAATAAACTCATTAACTATTTTCTCTTTTTGCAGGCATTAAATGCAGTTCAGTCTTTGTCTTAAACATACAGATACAAGATTGACATTTATCTTTTACCAATTTTAAAAAACTGTATATTTTTAAAAGCACGTATTTTTATTTAAAATGGCAGATTTGTAGAATAAACTATATCAACAGAACTTAAAGGCAAAAAAACAAGATACCAATTTTTGCCTCAACAATTCTCATCTTAGTCAAGTTAGAGACTCTCTCCCTTCCCCCAGCCACCACTTCTGTTTATATCACCTTAGTAACTGACAGCAGTTGAGGAACTTCTGCCAAAATGTACCCAGGGCCCACTGCATGAATCAGTAGGTAATGGCAACAGTCCAGAAGTGTGGATGCCAAAAATTCACATTCTTTATTTGCCATCCTTTACAATTAGAAGTTTAATGACTGCAAATCACTCCAGCCCTACTTTCATGGTTCATGTAATCACCAAACTGGAATCTGAGCCAAAAAACCCAATGTTTTTCCTTTTTATTTTTCCCTTCTATTTTTAGCACATGCCTGGGTGTGTTTAACTTTGTGCTACAATTGTAATGAGAAACAGACATATGCATACAAACTCAGCAGTGCTTATGTGGATTCCACAATAGCATTTTGTTAGGTTGTTAGAGGAAATTAGTTCTAAATTACATATAATTGCTATCCAATCCAAGAATGACAGACATCAAGTCTATCATAAACTTTTTGATGTCTAGAGATTATTTTAATCCCTCTTTTAAAAAAACATATGCAGTAAAGAAAGATCAAAAGAATAAGCGGACATACCATGTGATGTAGCAATGTCACAGATTATATTAACTTCATTCAGCGGTATTCTCCAGGAGGCACATTCTTCAGTAAAGTTTAGGGATCTTTCTTCATGTCTTTCTATTGGATACTCCTGTATATTTATAAGTGCTGGACCCTACAATAAAGCAGTTATCTCAGTGAAGACATTTTGGTTGTCACCAAAATGTAGAAAAGCTAAAGTTCTTCCAAAATATAAACTTTAAATTCAAGTATTTAATATCCTGCTCTTTTTTCAATTTATTGATAGGCTTAGTACTCATAACAATAATAATAATACATTTGCATTTATAAATGCTTTCACATATGCTATCTTACTTAATTTCTCACTTTTTCTTTTTACTCACGAAATACACCAGATGTAAAATCCCATAGCATTTCCATTTCTTCATTCCTTCCTAAGGCGAGAGCCAGTTTTGAACTCCAAGTCTCAGGACCCAGAGCTGTCCAAACCCAGAATAATTTGCAAATGAATGAGCCAGAGCCTGATACATTTCCATTGTGAAGAAGGATTTTTATGTCATTACACAGAAATGTAATGGTTAAACCTGGGTATTTTAAATTAAATGCAAAACATGTGGCATTTGAAATTTTTTAAAAAACCAAACTTACTGATAATCACTAGTGTTACTTATGAAAGAGTATTTCACGCATGGTGATAATTATTCAATATAAATATAAGCAGAGTACCTAATTTAATAATGTTAAGAATATTAGTTCTGGGTACTTAGATATGACTTCTTGAAAGAACACTAGAGATGTAAGCAAAATTCCAGTGATTTGCATGCCCTACAGTCCTTAATCAAAAATGTTTGGACTAGATATTGGCATCCATGTCCCCTGCCCACCACCCCTCTTCTATGTAGTCTATATCTCAGGGGCTAGGGGAGTAAGAAACTGCATTTCTCATACTCCCTTTAGAAAGGATCCTGGTAGCCAGGCACAGTGGCTCACGCCTGTAATCCCAGCACTTTGGGAGGCTGAGGCGGGTGGATCACGAGGTCAGGAGATCGAGACCACTCTGGCTAACACAGTGAAACCCCCTCTCTACTAAAAATACAAAACATTAGCTGGGCATGGTGGAGGGCGCCTGTGGTCCCAGCTACTCGGGTGGCTGAGGCAGGAGAATGGCGTGAATCCGGGAGGCGGAGCTTGCAGTGAGCCGAGATCGTGCCACTGAACTCCAGCCTGGGTGACAGAACAAGACTCCGTCTCAGTAATAATAATAATAAATAGAAAGCATTCTGGAAATGATTTAGGTTTTGCCAATTAAATGCACTTGAATGAGATCTGGAAGGCAGAAAAGAGGTAGTGGCCATCTTCCTGCAGTAATAGCACACAAGGAGGCTCTGACAAAAATGAACAGTCAGATTAGCACATGTCTGGGTGTGTTTCACTTTGTCTTACTGTAAGGGTTGACAAACTAGGGCCTGCAGGCCAGGTCTGACCCATAGCCTGTTTTTTTTGTAAATAAAATTCTGGTGAAACACAGCCACTTCCACTTGTTTACGTACTGCCAAGGCTGCTTTTGCACTATATGGCAGAGTTGAGTGGTTGCAACAGAATCTGTATGGTTACAAAGCCTAAAAAATATTGACTCTGTGGTCCTTTAGAGAAAATGTTTGCTGACGCTGCTCTACTGTGCTGCCCTCAGCAGCAGCAATGGCAGCAGAAGCAGAAATACTGATCTTGAAATTACAAGTCCAGTGTTGCCCCTCAACTTCTGTTCCTGCTGCCCTTTCTAATGATTTTACAAGCATCTAATTTCTCACAGTAAATTCCTTTCTGCTTGAAATACCTAGAGGGACTGCTATTGCAACTAGTGACTGATAGTTCTTTCTTTTCCTTTCACATGAAGCCTGAACCTGGCAACAATGTGTGGCTAAAGAGGCCAAAAATCAAAAAGCACAAAGTTTTAATCCTATTAGCATAAGACAAATATCACAGAGCAACTTTCCTAGGAAAATATGTAACATACCTGACTCTCATCATCCAATTAGCTCTTTAGAAATTCTATCTAGCCTTTAGGAATTGTCTACTGAGAGGCCAGCCTGATCAGAAAGTTAGAGCAGAAGCTAAAATAACATCAGAACAAACCATTTCTGAGATTGTTTGGATTATCTCCAGGAAAGATACAGCAAAATTTATAAGGTTCAATATTTTAAGAGAAAATAATGATGATATTAACCTTTATGTCTATATGATGAGTTTCCACTGGACACAAGAGTTTTTGCATCCCACTTCTTGCCTGACCAATTGTCCAGTAGCCCATGAACGTCTGTTCTGGCAGAGGCAACCTGTTAAGGATGATTTGCAAAGTAAATATTTCTTATTGTATCCAAGTCACAGAAAAAAAAATAACAAGCCATCTATTACCAACCATACAAATAAATTTGAAGAACGCTTTACTTAGAAGTGAGTTATACTTCATTTCATTAAAAGATAGTGTATAAAATCATGTTTAAAATATACTTTAAGACAAAAAAGATCCCACATTTCAGAAACTCAGAAGGTAAGGCAAGGTCCTGTTTTTACTTTAATGACAAATATAATTGATTTACATACATACTCCTTTGAATTGTAGTAATTTAACATCTACGTTTCTGGTAGAGTATAGGAAAACTTTTTCTAAAAATTGGAGCAATCTATCAATTTTTTCAGTCTATTCTTTTTTTTGAGACGGAGTTTCACTCTTGTTGCCCAGGCTGGAGTGCAATTGTGCGATATAGGCTCACCGCAACCTCCGCCTCCTGGGTTCAAGCAATTCTTTTGTTTTAGCCTTCCTGAGTAACTGGGATTACAGGCATGCACCACCACGCCTGGCTAATTTTGTATTTTTAGTAGAGGTGGGGTTTCTCCATGTTGGTCAGGCTGGTCTCGACCTCAGGTGATCTGCCTGCCTTGGCCTCCCAAAGTGCTGGGATTACAGGCATGAGCCACCGCGCCCAGCCTATTCTTTTAAATTTGGAATCAAATAATAAAGAGTACACGATACTACTAGTCTCACTTTGTATGTTGTATACGGCAAGTTTCATAGGCTTTATTTGGGCATCTTAATTTTTTTACTTTGAATTAAAACATAAAGTACATACTAAAATGTCCAGATAAATACGTCAGCTCTGCACACATGTGTAACCAGTACCCAAAGAGGTAGAGCATTACTGGAATCCAGAAGCACCTGTGGGGCCACTTTCAGCATTAACCCACCAAGGGAGCTATATGCTGATTTCTAATGCAATCATTCTGTATTTAGATTCCCTTTTATTTAAAATGACTTTCAGATAAGGTGATTTGCCAAAACCAATATGGCAATACTAAAGTATAAAACAGCAGATAATTTTTTTAAGTCTTCATTTTTTTTTCTTTGAGACAGGGTCTCACTCTGTCACCCAGGCTGGAGGGCAGTAGTGCAATCACAGCTCACTGCATCCTTGAACTTCTGGACTCATGATCCTCCCACCTCGTCCTCCTGATTAGCAGGAACTACAGGCATGCAAAACTATGCCTGGCTAATTTTTTTATTTTTAATTTTTTAGTAGAAGTAGTAGAAGCAGGGTCTTGCTGTGTTGCCCAGGCTGGTCTCAAACTTCTGGACTCAAGTGATCCTCCTGCTTCAGCCTCCAAAAGTGCTGGGATTACAAGTGTAAGCCAAGTCTTCACTTTTTAATCATACTATCTTTTATTCAAGTCTTTAAAATAGGAACCATTGATTTGTCATTTAATGCATTAGAAATTTAGTGATTCAGAGTTAAAAGCTCTCTAAAAATAAAATGCACATGGTTACAAATTGAAATGTATCCTTGGAATGAGTTTGATGATCATTAAAAGAACACATGTTTATATTGAGAAATTATTTTATTTACAGTAAAAAAGTAGTCTGACATAATATTTCCATATGCTTAATAAGATCATGTAAGGCTAAGTTTTTTTTGCATAAAATAATGGAAGCAAACATTCTAGTAGAATATGCTTTTCGTCCCTTTTGAATGCTAATGTTTATCACAAGAGGAAAGAAATTAAAAAGAAACTAACATTGAAATTCTTCTAAGTCATATGACATAAATCTCTCAAAAGTACACACACACACTTTTGAATCTATCGTCTAAAATATATTTTAAGTATCTGGACAATTATCTCAATCGGTGACCCACTTACTCTCATCTTTTTACCAGGAAAGAATGTGTGTGTGCAGGGGGTCAGGAGGAGGGTACTGAATTAGAGAAATAAAGGGGTCTTACAATTACTGTTTTCTTTTTTTTGAATGTAATAAAAATACATTTCTGTGTTAACAGGCCAGATCTTGAAAACATAGACTGGGATCTCTCTTTTAGTCTAGGGAATAAACTCTATTTTACACTTGCTTTCAGCAGTTCACGGAAGGAGAATTGGGGCTCCAAATGTAGAAACAGAAAAATAAAAGAAACAGATACACTTAATATTCTGCCAGCATAGAAGACATAATGTAACAGACTGTAAGAGATTTGGGTTTTAGTTCTAGTTCTTTTATTAACCTGCTATATAAACTTGGGAAGGGGAAAGTCCATCGTTTTCTCTAAGTATTAATTTCTTTCTTTTTTTGCCTTTTTGACTTTGCTTGATATTAATTTCTTCATTTGTGAAATGAAGGGAATGATCTGTAAAGGTCGTTACAGCTTGGGGAGTCTGTGATGATCAAGGAAGAGAGTAGAGAGGAGTGTCACTGGTAAGTTTTATAGTCTTGCATTGTCTTGATACTCTGAAGTGAAAATAATCAGAATGAAAATATCTATACTTACCAACAGAACAGATTCCCTGATAGATACACATGCTTTATTAAAGCATATAAAAACAAACTCTGGATACATCCCAAATTGGTTCTTTGAAGACAACAGAAACAGTTTCACATCTTGAAATTTAATTTAATTCAGGGGAGATCATTAATTAAATGATCTTTGGTTGATACCTAGCCTAAAAAATTGATCTAATATATTCTTTCATAAATCTTACAAAACTATCATACAAATGCTTAAAAAAAAAACCCCTTCATCCATTTGAGGAAAAGTAACTTTGCTCAACTTTCAGGTTTTACTGACAATGCCAGGCATGTTCATAAAATCTGGTTTGAACTTGCCAACTCATTCTAAATAACAGTCATGGAAATTATACGTTGCCTGGTTCTATATAAAAATAGCACTGGCTGTTTGGTTGGCAGGGTATGGGAAGGACCTTCAGGTACCCTATATAGAATCTATTCCAGAACCACATAACATGATGCTATTGGCAATAATAACTAAACTGAAAGACACATAACACAGGGTGTCCTGGAGTTACACAATCAAACTGACACCATTCTGTCCCTTGCTAACATGGGGTATTATTGTTTCTGGACTATTACTGTAGGCTCTAGGCTGGCCAAACTGAGGTAAACCCAAGCCCCTCATTTATTTTCTACTACTAAGACCTCCGAATAAGCTGTGGGAAAATTTGACCATTACTAACTTTCTCTCCCTTGGTAAGTTAGTAGTCAGGGGAAAGCGGAAGCATTATATTATATTTCGGTACGTGAGCAAGCTTTGGAATTTGAAACATAATCAACATTAATTTAGGGGAAACTCTAAATAACCAGTTAGCAAAAGCCCCTCTATTCTCTTAGTGAACTACGTCATCCAACTCTGACCAGACTTAAGTTTTAATATCTGATTAAAACAATAATGGCATTTTCCATGGCTTTAAGACTTTGTCACTTGTATTGTTTAACTTTGTTAAAGTCCCAGCTAGAATGATGTGTGAATTTGATTTCATGGGGAAGGAGGAGGAACTTAAGGCCCATAAATAGCACTGCTTTTTATCTTCAATGTCATTCATGAATTTATGTTTTTTTAAAACAGCGAAGTATTTTAGTTCCTATGTTTGGTGTTTCTTAATCCCTTGTGGAAATGATAATAAGGATCTGGAAGTAAAAGTTTGGACTAAAAGAAAGGTGAGTATTGCAATTATGACTCAGGTCAAATTATAGTACTTGAGCAACTTACAGAAAGAATAAAAAAGGTTTTCTTTTTTTTTTTAAACACACATACAATTCATAACATGATGCATATGGACACCAAAGTCAAGTACTATAGTCTGAATGACATGCAAGAGATTTGTCTAAGACTGCTTCCATAAATTGGTGAGCTGGGTTTTAAAGAGTATGTTCTGGCAAATTTCTGCCTTCTCTGAACATTTGCCAACACTATTTTTGGAATATGAAAGAAAACACATGAAACAGATTTGGATCTTTCTAGGGGCATTATGCAATTGGAAGTTGTTGACATACCTATTATCAACAATTCCTAAAACATTTCCTTACCACAAGAACTACTAATTTTCATGGGAATAACGGAACCCTTCAGGGCTGTTCCACCAACTTCCAAAAATTCAACAATTACTACCATCTTTGAGAAGAAAAATAACAACTCCAATTTTAGCAGGCCTCGCTCATTCCTGATGTTTTAAATCTAACTTCTGGCAAAAATTAAGTTGGGTTGTCCAACAAAGTTCACTGGAGCCTTTCATGGAATAGCCCTGACTAATAATTCTGGCTTTGTGCTCATCCCTTCCTCTCAGTCTCAGCTACCTCAAACTCTTACTTGCTATTCCTGAACATGCTATGCATTTTCATGCTTCCAGGAGGCCATTACCTCCACTTAGAATTCCTTTCTGCTCCAGCCTCCTTGGTGAAATCCTTCTTATTCCCAAGTGCCAATTCAAATGTTACTCCCACTTGCATTACTCCTCACTCCTCTATATTCCTTTCTGGGAAAAATGAATTCCTTACATTTCTGGGTTTCCACATAAATTTATACATACAAAACTCCTAGAAACTCTTAGAATAAAGTTCTACAGAATCTGTAATTTTCACATTAAAGACCTGAGAGAGAAAAAAATTTAGAGAGCAGGTCAGAACTAAGAAATCCCTTAAAATATTTTCATATGTACTAAAAGAAAAAGCCAGCACATTAAAGAGAGATGCCCCTTTACATACTTTAGTAACAATGGATACAATTATTAATTCCCAGTAATATGTTCCTTTATTTGCTAGAAACTTCAGAATGTCACTTCCCTATGGTCTCACAGGATGTTGGTAAGTTAATTTTGCTTTGCTACAAATGATGTATATGTGAGTATTTGTACATATTTTCCCTTTCTGTGCTTGGTTCTGCATTTAGAAATTAGGGCTTCCACTTCATAACTTAGACTTGTATACTTCTGCCACCTAGGTCCAGAAGAGATCACAGAAATGCAGAGTAATCTAGATTTATGAGATGGAAGATTTTGGGAAATTTGCTATTCTTGGCAGGCACTTCTCAAATATACTCCCTGATACCCAGAACGACACTGTAGTCTAGTGCTGTTGCCCAGCGTCACTCAGTGCCAATGCAGACGTTGTCAACTTGCTCCACACATCTCTGGCTCTCTTCCTCCTCACGGAAGTTGCAAGACTACAGTTCTGGGGCCAGGGTTTCCTTTCCTTAATCTTTCTTCACGTTTCACTGAAAAAATGTCTTCTCTCTTTCTGCCATCTGCTTTATCAGCTGCATCTTAGTATTTTCTAATCTTACGTTCTTTCCTTTTCTAATCATCCACAACAAGATAACTGGGACTGAAACTCTCCCAGTTGTTGAAAACTTTCCCAGAGACAAATTTCCTGTATTTCTCACAAGAAGGACTCACAGGATGAAAACCCTACTGTGAATATAGCACTTTGAATATAACATTGCATAATAAGGTTGGTAGTTTTACATGTTTTCCTTACTAGAGTGTTAATGCATCGAGAGTAAGCTTTACATCTTATTCATTTGGATCTCTAGTATTCAGAATCCATCAGTTCTGCCACCTAATCCTCTCTTGCTGTTGTACTTCTATTTCATTGCCACCACCACAATGTGGGCCTCATTCTTCATCACCTGGGTTACTGCAACTGCTTTGCAACAGGTCTTCCTGCCTTTAGGTTCACCACCTTTCAGTTTATTACCTTTAGAAAACCAAAGAGGAGGAGTCTTTTTAAATTAGAAAGGTAACCATGTTGTTCTCTGATTGAAACTCTGATCTCTTTCTTTCAGCCTCACCATTCAGCATGCTCTCACTTAACCCTGAGTTAGTTGCCAAACAGTCTTTAGTTTCCAAAATGCACCATGTTTTCTTAAAATGTCTCCAGTGTTCTTCGCTTCTTTATTTGCCTGGAGAATACTTTAATGATTCAGCTTCTCTCTTCACTGACTCTTCCCCAGGGCAGATGGCTGTAATCCTGACTCTTGGTTCCCTCTTGTGGGGCTCTAACTTCACATGAGTCACTCTGTCTCTCTCTCTCTCTTTTTTTTTTAAGGAAACAGGGTCTAGCTATGTTGCCCAGCTGGATTGCACCACTAGGTGCAATCATCGTGCTCCACAGCCTTGAACTTACAGGCTCAAGGAATCCTCCTGCCTTAGCCTCCTGAGTAGCTGGGACTACAGGCATGCACCACCACTCCTGGCTACAAGTCAATCTTTCACTTGACAGCTTTCCCAGTTAATTGTGATGGCTTCGAAGGCAGATGATAACTCTTCATCACCTTTGTAATTCACACTCCCTATACGCTGTTTACCACTAAGTAAGTGTCTGGTAAATGAAAGAATGTTTGGTTATATTATAACTGCCAACATTTTGACCTACTTGTTTCTCATCTCAATGGCAATTTGCAAACTACTATGGTAAATTTTCGCTTTGCATTCTGATTATATGTCAACCATCTCCTTCACTTACAAGCCTCAACGAATGATGCACTCTACTTTGCAGGTTTATTTAGAAATGATAGCTACAGGTGGGGATTGGTGATTTCTATTCAGCTAGGAGACAGGCTCTCATAAAACATCACTTTTAAATGCTTAAGGGATCAAGAATCATTCTGTGCTACTGCATGCATGAGAGAAGATTCACAGATCTTGAAAGTTTCTATGTAGATTTGATATTTTCTTATTTTTTGTATCCCCATAAATGAGCTAAAAGCAAATGGAATAGCTGTGAAGCTACTTCATAATATGCCAAGAGAATACAAGGCAAAGACTATGACAATATAAAACTCATCACCACTCTTCTGCTTATGACACTTTTGAGGTGTCATTAAGTAGACCTTATCATTTTTGAAACTAACAGCTCTTTTCTGAAATGAAATTAAATAGTCATTCAGAGTGGAATTGTACACCTTAGAACTCCATGATCAACATCATGAACTTATTTGAAAAAACTATGATTACAAAAGGAAAATTATGGCATATAATAGTTTGGGAAAATGAAAGAAAGGCACAAAACTTTAAACAAAGGATATTTTATGTTAGTATGATAAACAGTAAATTGATAATCATTCGGACTTTCAAAGAGAAATCTAATAAAAGTATTCCAAAGAGAGGCCCTGGCAGGGGTGTTCTTTTTGATGCCTCTGATACTTTGAAGACTCCATAGTTGTTCTCTGTTAGAGAAGTAGCAGCTGCTATTGATGGCAAAACTATGTAAACTTTTAAAGCAGAAAACCAATTCTAGGCAGATATCCTTTCAAGGACAAATTCAAAAGAGATGAAGCTTTCTATCTGCAAATATGCACATCTGGCAGTGCTCTGAAAAGATAAATACTAAGTACAATCCTGTAACACACACTGAAGTACACACAAATGAACACACAATCTCAGCTACTTTAATCAGGAGTAATACTCAAATATTAACAGAATTGAGGGCAAAGAACTTGGAGCACAGAGAATGAATATTTAAATATTTTATAGAATGTGTGTCTCCTAGAGAAGGCAGGGAGAGAAAAACACATGAAGGTAACTTCAGAGGATAGAGACAATTTTTCTGTATGCTTATTCTTAAAATTACCACAATCTTTGAGAAGAGTCTATAAATTTGTGTTCCAAATCAAGAAGAAATGATGGCTAGTATACTTCTTATATATGGTGGTCATACAAAATTTTCTAAGGTTTTTATTTTTCTAAGTGAATCACCTTGTGTTTTATTTCTTGATCCTGCATATGTCACAAGAAAAGAAAAATTAAATGAGAATGAAGAGGTCTCCAAAATGATCTCTGTTGTGCCAAAAGTCTCTATTTATCTGCTTTGTGGTTACTCTTCAATTTGAACTATGGCTAAAATCGAAGCATCTGAATCTGTTATAACTCCTTGAAGAATAAGAATTTGTATATTACATGTACATGACATCATGGTCAATGATGAGTTCCAAGTTGGTTACTAAAAATCCCAAGGTCCTTTTAAGCCAAAACTATTGATAATTTTCAATATCTAAATAACTAATCTGATTTAGAAATTCCCTATCATCTACATATCAATCTGTTTATATCATCCTTAGAATTGGAATATTACATATAGCCCAGCTCTACCCCTGCTTTCTAACCTCCAGCAAGCTATGTAACTTCTCTGTGCCTCAAATTCCTCATCTACAAGATGCAATAATATTATATATATGCCATAGGTCTGCTGTGAGGATTATATAAATTTATGTAAAGAAAGTGCTTGGAAATATGTCTGGTACTTAGTTATCTATAAATGTTCCTACTACCATCATCAATATTATTGTACTACCATCATTATTACCATTATTATGAAATATAATCATAACATTGTTGTTATAATTATATTTAGAAGTAGAGTATTTACATTTCATTGTTGATCTATGAAATGACAATTTTCCCATCTTAAGAACTGTAAAGTAAGAGTGACATACAAATTTAAGATAAAATAGTGTATAAGTTTCTTAAAATGGAAATTTGGTGGAAAAGACAGCATTTTTTTTTCTTTCTTTAAAACAAATGTTTTCCCAGTATAGCAGATTTCATAAATTATTCTGAAACACACTTTTTAATTTGGAAGTGCTAATGTGCTAGCAGTATGTTTATTCCCAAATAAAAGAAAGTTCAGACATAAAAGTTCACTTGAGGAAAAAACAGGCAAACTTTGCTTTAAAGTTTATAGTTGTCTATATTTAAGTATAGTAGATAATCTATGGCTTTGGTTGGATGTTTGGACCTAATTCTCTTAAAATATATATGTTACAAAGATATTTCCAATAATAACGTTTAAAATTCAAGAGTTTCCATTTTAACGTAAATCCTCCTATCCCTACAATACTGACAAAATGACATTAATACACGCAACACACACATACAGCATCAATTGTCTTGTTTCTCTATAGGACAAATTCCCATTTTGAGTGTGAGGATGATCATCTTTTCTTGATTCATAGATGGCATACAGTTGTTTCTCTACAGGACAAATGTCACAGAATTAAATTCAACTCCCATATAAAGCATAATATTCGTATTTTTAAAAATAATTTCTCCCAGTGTACTTCCTTATTTAGCTATGTTTGCCTTCTCTTGGCATGTCCTTTCCCATATATTAGAAATTTACAAGAGGAGCAATAACAAACCTCAGGAAGTACTAGTGGAAAGGGGCAAACGCAGTGGGTGGGTGGGGTCTAGGTAGCCAATTCTGATCCTGGTACTAAGGTCTGGGAATATATTTGTAGATAAGGAAGAAGAGCTCCATTATTGCAGGATCAAGTAAAATAAAATAACCACCCAATAAGGCTCAAAGTCTAAAAATACCAGGTTTAGCAAAAGTTTACTAAAGAAGACAAGTTAAATTCACCTCATCACATTGGGCCTTTAAAAAATGTGCAGAGACCTGTGAGATAGATAACATCGCTGCACTCTTTAGGAGAACAAAAGGGAAAGTGACAGCATCTCTCTTTTTGGGAATTTTGCAAAACAACACAAAAATAACATCACCACTACTGAACAGACAAGTATATTCTGATTTCAGTTGAGGAAGAAGGTGCTACAGACAACTACACAAACAGTGGTTTAGTATTATCTCAGCCCATGTAAAAAAATTCCCCCTTCTAGAACATCTGCCTTATATCTGTTTTCAGCTATATGTAGTGGGTGGCCAATTATCTTTCCATCCCCACCCTGAGTGTGGGTATGATAATCTTGTTCTAGTTTCAGTGTAACTTTACTCCCATCAATAGGCATTGCAGTCGCATTAGAGAACGTGAAAATTAAGTTGTAGTGAGAACTGTTCATTCAGGGCAAAAAGATACTAATAGTTTTAAACCATTTTATCCTTCTTCCTTAGGAACTGAAATCCAATGTGTATCTTCCCCACTAACAGTACCTGCAGAGCTGGGTAGAAGTAGCCTAG
This sequence comes from Macaca thibetana thibetana, assembly GCF_024542745.1. Classification (NCBI taxonomy): domain Eukaryota; kingdom Metazoa; phylum Chordata; class Mammalia; order Primates; family Cercopithecidae; genus Macaca; species Macaca thibetana. Next base: position 20,359,924 of record NC_065594.1, read on the forward strand.
AAGAATTGGTTTAGCAAAAGGTCTAGAAAAGTCAAAGTGAAATCAAAGACTGCATGGGGAAGACTAACTTCTCAGCGGTCTATGTGATTACCATCAACAGTACACCACTTGGGGGGCGGGGCGGAGAGGGGGAATGAAAAGTGTTAGTATCACATATTTTTATGTTGGTTTTTACAGATGAGATAAACATTAAGAATATATTAAAATTCAAAGGATGTTAGAATAGAAAGGAACCTTACTGATGATCTACAATGAAGATAATCACATATTCTGGCTTGGCCAGGGCAGTCTTCTTTTACACTCTTTTTATAGAATTATTGTCAACAGCTCCCCCTGCCTTTCTCAAGAATGTCCTGATTTAGATGGTAAATCAAATATTTTTAAAAATAATTTCTCCCAGTGTACTTAATATTTTAAAATATTAAAATATTTAAAAATATTTTTTAAATATTTAAAAAAAATCAAATAGATATGCTATTTATAAGAAAAGGCCCTCTATACCAATAGAGAATTAATTAAGTAACTTCTCTAAATTCAAATGACCAAAACAGAATGGTGAGCTCTTTGAGGGCTCTTTTCACCTGTTTTTCCATGTCTGATCCAGGCAGACAGGTGAACATATGACTAACTGCTAAATTCCCAGGCCATTACTTTGTTCACTTCGTCATCCTACTCTCTCTAAGTACAAGGCTGATAATTTGATAGAAATTGCTATGGAACCTGTGAATTTTGTGAAGGGCAATAAAAGAACACTACTTTTGAGTTGCCTAAGTTATTGCAATTAACAGATGAGGAAAAAATTGCTCTGAATGACTGTGGAAATTATAACCTACTATGAGCTCCTTCTAAAAGGAAAATTCACTCTTCCTTCACATCTGCTTAAGTCTATTTCTAGCTATATGCGGTTGGGGGACAACTAGTTGTTTCCATCCCCTTGTAATGCAAGAGTGTCACCAACTTGTTTCCAGGCTCAAAGTACTTTTGCTTCTACTCATAAGTACTAGAGTTACAATTAACTTGCCATAGCAAGAATTTTTCTGTTTAGAACTGAGGATGACAATGAATAAGTTAAACCATTTTTAGTTTCTTCCTTAGAAACTAAAATTGCTTTCGAAGTAAAAATTTTCTCATGATTAACCTTACCAATTAACATGTATTTTAATTTTTATTTATAGTCGTACAAGAGTAGAAAAAGAAATTGTTTTAAAATCACGAGCTTAGTTCCCATAAAGTCAGTACTCTAATTATATAAATTTGTTAATGGTAATAAAAGCCATCTTATTTCCAGCTAAAAATAAAGAGAGTTTACAAAAAGGAAGTAAATAACTTAAGTTTGCATATTAAAGAAAATTTCTAATAGAAATCTTGCATATTAAAGAGAATTTCTTGAACTCTCTTATACAGACAATATGTTATACCCATTAAATTACTGACCTAGTTTCAAATGCCCATAAGGACTGCTAATCAATCAATAAAATAGCATTGTGCCAAAAAGATGTGTGCATTTGCAATTGCCACCCGGTCATTTTTCTGGAAAATAATTTACTTATTCATTAATAATATAAACCAATGCACGGATAATATAATTTCTAAGATAAGTCCATCTTGTTCTTTTAACACAGAAGGGAAATATTTGTTTCTCTTTTAAAAGTTCCTGATACTTTAATAATTTATGTCTATTGGCATATATCCTGACAAGTTTTTATAATGACTTCAAAGAATCAATAAATGTGGATGAGTATACACCTTGGAGATTTTATATATACATATATGCACCTTTTTTTTTGCTAATCACTGACTTATATTTATATATAATCAGTGATTTATATTCACATTTAACACATTTTTTTCTACAGAAAGATAGTGTCTCCTATTTGGGGCTAAAATTGAACAGTAATTTAAAACTGATTATTATCCCCTATGAATTTATAATTAACTATTTTTATAGACAAAGATGGTATTAGATGCATTATCCGTAAGTTAGGCATATTGAAAACTATTTTCTAATGAATTTGTGCTGACTTAATTACTCTACTGAAAAATTCTGTCAATTACTTTTCTGGTCAACACCATATGTGCAAGATTCTTAACTAACATTAAGTAGCAGCCTATGATTGTAAAATAAAGGGTAGGCAACTAGCTCGCATGAAATAAACCCACCAGTTCTTACTACCTCTTTCATCTATGAAGCTGACATAAGTAACCAAAAATCTCTCTAGTTAACATGATCATAAATTTAGAAAATTATCATAAGGAAAACTATATAGTACGGAAATAAGAACATATCAACTAAATGCACATTATCTCTTTATGTGGTTTTCATGTTTGTACAATGGTGTGCACTGGATTATGAAATAGTAATACTCATAGTAATTCAACAAAAGGACTGAGACTGTTAAAGAAACAAATATTTCCCTTTATTTGACTGTATTACATCTACTCATGGGACATACATAATAATCAAAATTTTCAATTTACAGGCCTATAAATAATGCTATTTAACTGAAAAGCAGCCAGCAAATAGCAACATATACATATATTTGAAAAGCTTACTCATAAAAATAATTTCTATAGCAAATCAGTTTTGTAGAATGCAATGGTAAATCAAGAACTATCAGCATTTAAAAATCAGAAGAATACTGATCAACAGTGAATTTGCCTTACTCCTTTGCCAGTTGCACACTGGTAGGCTTTGCTCCAATAGGTATCCCGTATTTGTGTAATGTGTTAATCAATATCTCCCTCATGTCGTTGTTGTAGGAATCAAAGTCAAACACATTTCGAACTACACTGGAGAGACCTTCAGTGGGAAATTTCTGTATTAAAAAAAAATTCCCTTATTATGCATGTGATAAAATATACAACATTATAAAGATTTATGAAATGGATAGGACAATAATGATCAAACGAACTATAGCAGAAATTTACTGGCCTTGTCAGATAAGCGGGTAGTAGAAATGTAGACATTTTTCTCTTTTAATGTTTGCTCAGATGACTTAACAATATTTTCCTTTTTAAATAAATGCCAGAATTTGAGGGGGAACAGTTCCTCCTCTCAAATGTTAGAGCAGTGCCTAGATCCTGGTGTCAGTGATTGTCACTGCTTTCTGAAATCTCCTGCCTTTAATATGAGTACCAGATTGAACAGTTAAAAAATGCTAGTTAAGTAAAGGAGCATGTTAAATATCTATACAGAAGTTTTCAGAAAAGTCGGTCTGTGAGTAAATGAAGAAGAAAATATAAAGCAACAAGAAAAGAAGGAAAGAACATTAAAAAGGACAAACAACAGAGAAACAGGGAGCAGTAGAGGGCAAGAAAACAAGTATGACTACAACTGAATTTACACTGCTCATGTCCTCTGAGTCCTTTCCTGGGTCTGCTTTGATTTTCTTTAGGTGATGGGTTCTGAGCTGGCTGAATTGGACTTATGGTTTTATAGGCAGAACAAAGCTTTTATTTTTAATCTTGTTTTTTCCATATGTTTTTAATAGACAAATAATAACTGTATATATTTATGGGGTACAATGTGATATTCCAATGTATGTATACCTTACAGAACGGTTAAATCACACTAATATATCCATCATTTAACACACTTTATGGTACAACCATTACTTAAAATCTACTTTCTCAGCAATTTCAAAATACATATTACATTGTTATTAACTACAGTTACCATGCCGTGCAATAGATCTCAAAAACTTATTTCTCCTGTCTAACTGGAACTTTGTATCCTTGGATCAACATCTTCCCCTCTGTGTACTCTCCCCACCCCACCTTTCTACTTTTCTTTCTAGGGTTTTCTTGGAGGGTTGGGGATAGGGCGGAGGTCAAGAGTTGTTGGGTTGTGACTGTTAGCTTGGAGACCCTTATTTGTTCTGTAAGTAAGACTTACATCATTTTGTATTTGTTTGTTTTATTTAGTAAGGTGGAGAACACATTGTACATTGTCGCAGGAAACTTCATTCTCCTGCCTACTCTATCTCATAAAATTTTCTTGCAGTATTTACAGGTATTTAATCAGTACTGTTAGTTCCTACTCTGTTTGCTGTTGTCTCCATGTGATTTGTTTCAAAATAAAAACATTTTTTACTCACATACCACATGCTTGTTGTAAAAAGCCTAATAACAGAACAGGAAGGTTTCCCCACTGACTCACTCTCTTGCCTCACCTGCCCTCTAACAACGGCCTTCCACCAAATTTCCTAACTCCTCAGTAATGACTGAAGACTTTGCCAAAGTTAATTTAAAAGCTGAACAGATAATAATGTTCATTGGCCTACTATATTTATAACTTAGATTATAAACATTTCAAGTTATGTAATCTGACTCATTATTATATTTATGGAAATTAAAAACTCTGGTACGAACTGTACAGTCTGAAAAAATAAAAAATAAAGAAGAGAGTGATGGCTCTTATGTACAGGTGTGTGCCATACCTACCTGTAAATGTTTGACTATGTTGACAACTTCTCTGGTAGAATAAGGATAGTTAATAATCCCTTGGTCAGCCAAACTCCTCAGCTCTCCAAAGGCAGCCACAAGCTTCTGAAGGATGGGCTCAGGCACATTTGGTCCATACTGTCTGAGCATCTCGAGCTCCGAGTGGGGTTTGGGGTTATCAACTGCATGGCAGCTAAAAATATCACCTAAAGGGGAGAAAAGACTCACATTCAGCACGCAACGAATCCGTTACGATGTCACAGGAAAAAATGGAATGGTTGTTTAAAGAGCCATTGGTTGCTCATCGAAGCATAGAATGCCCATCCAACAATAGGATGGTACAGAGAAGAAAGCAAATGACTGAGGCAAAAGAAAAGAAAACTGGGTGATGGATGGTTTATCTCCATGAATTTATTTTTGTTAAAAAATTTACGTAATACTTGAATACATGTTCATGGGAAGATATTCCAATACAAAGAGGAAAAAAAATTCTCCTTTAAGTCTCTGCCAATGCCACTCCCTCCCCCAAAAGCACTGAGTCTTAATGTTCAGTGTATTTATTTTTCCAGACCTGTATTAGTACTTCTTAAAAAAATGCACATACACAAACAGAGTTTAGATAATTTATTCCTTTTCTATTAATGGGAATATATTCTTCAAATGGTTCTGAGACAACCTTTTCAACTTCAACAGATGTTGAGTATCTTCAAAAATTATATACATCTATCTCATAAAAATGCTGCTTTATGCACTAAAAAGGGAGAATTAGTAGCATCACTCTCTAAACAATCTGTATCTTGTGCAGATTTATAGAATACACTTTAGAGTATTTGGTAAAGTAAACCTGTAGAGATATTGTCTAAATTAAAATCAAGAAAAAGAATATAGAAACATAATATTTCGTCTGTAATTCAGAGAAAAGAGAATGTACTAGAAAAATAATTCTATGATTCATAATCTGAGAGACCAGGGATCAAAGGAAGTAAAAGTAAATAGACTTACATTATTTAATATATTCATTTTAGAAAATGACAATATCTAGTAAGGTAGCAATAAGATCTTACTTTGATTTAGGAACCATTTGAACAATTATTTTGTATGTGTGTATTTAAAAGCAATTGAATAAAATGAAAGCCATGATATCTTCAACATTTTATCTCATATACTAAAGCTTTTCAAATACAAAGGTGAAGAATGGCTTTTGCCTTTTTTGCTGGAAATAAAACCTATCACTAACCTAAAAAGATAATTGACCCCTCATTCATTCACTCATCAAATCATGATTAATGAGGACAGTAGAAATGGTGATGATGGGGGAGGTCAGTCAGGTAAACCTCATGAGAAGGTAACATCTGAGCAAATGTTGATACCTGGGGGAAGAGCATTACAGGCAGCTGGTACAGCTAATCCAAAGACTTTAAGGCAGGCATAGCTGGCATGTGGAAGGATGAGGCAGGAGAGCAGAGTAGATGGAATAGAGGAAGTGGATAGAGCAGCACCAAGCAGTACAGGACATGTGGTTACAGACATAGAAGGATGTGGGAGACATACTGTGTAGGATACTGAAAACTGTTGTAAATACTTGTACCTCTACTCAGAATACAATACGAAGCCACCGAGGATTTTAGCAGAGGCGTGGACTACTATGCTGTGAACAGACCACAAAAGGGCGTAGGAAGATAAATACCTTGTGAGCAGAGGCACTGACCACATTGACTGTATTTCCAAGAATATTTGTAGAGCACACAGTGCAGCCTTGGAAGATATATTCTGTCTCTCTCTCTCTCTCTCTCTCTCTCTCTCTCTCTGTAAGAAGGTAATTTGGGTTACCTAAGCTCAGGATTCCTCTTCTATAAGGCATCTCACTGTAAGTGCAGGTATCATTTGGCCCTCTTTCTGTTGCCCTGTGGGAACTGGGGCTTGAGGAAGCAGCACAAATGCTGATACTCTGACTACTGCTTTTGCTGAAGACTCATTCCTCTTTTGTCTCTGACTCAGGAGTCTAGTGTCTTCTTCCATGAAAGCCTTCTGTGGCAAGTTAACTTGTTAGCTTAAAAGTAGAGTAAACCCTTAGATATTTCACAGTTCAAGAATAAGGCTGGAAGCAGGGCGACCCATTAGGGAACTATTTGAAGTAATCCAGGTAAGAGATGATGGTGGCTCAGATCAGAATGGCGGCAAATGGAGGTGATGGGGAAAGCAGGATAATTCTGAATATATTTCGAGGGCATAGCCAATAAGATTGCAGGATATATGGAAAAGAGCATAAGAGAAAGAGAGAAACAAAAAATGAATTTGGAGTTGTCATTAAGAGAGATTTACAAAAGACTATAAATTAGGTTTAAGAAAAAAAAAAGTAAGTTCATCATGGACATGTTAAATTCAAGACAGGAGGTATTGAACTGGAAACTGGATATGAGTGTGAAGTTCAGGAGGAAGGTCTGGGCTGGAGATGAATATTTGGCAATAACTGGCATATAATTGGTAGTCTAAAACATGAGGCATTCTGATTTTATTAAAGGAATGAGTATAGATAGGTAAGAGGACCAGGGCCTGAGCCTTGGGACATTCTAACAAGCTCCAACAAATAAGGCTGAGCAGGAATAGTTATTAAGGTAAGAAACCAAGAACATACTTGAAGAAGTATTGGAAGTCAAGTGAAGGAAAATGCATCAAGGAGAAGAAAGTGCCTAACTGTATCAACTATATAATATATTAAATACTGCGGGTAGATTCAGTACAACGAGGACTAAGAATCAACCACTGGATTTAGCAAAAGAAAAGTCACTAATGACTTAGATAAGAACCATTTCTGTGGAGTAATGGGAGCAAAAATCTGATTAGAATGAATTTAAGTGAGGATGGTGCAGAAGAAATGGAAATTTCAAGTGTAGACAACTCTTTTGAGTACAAAGGACTGTGAGGAATTTTGTTACAAAGGAGAAGAAAAAAAGTAGCAATAGGTGGCAAAAAGAGTAAGATTAAGAGGGGTGTGTGTGTGTGTGTGTGTGTGTGTGTGTGTTTTGAAGATGAAGGAAATAGCTTGATTGTTTGCAGATGGGAATAATGTAGGGAAGTTGCTGATACAGAAGAGGGAGGGCAGAACTGCTAGAGCAGCAACCTTCAGAAGGTGGGATCTGGTGCTCAGCTGGAGGAACTCCCTCTAGATGGGAATGCAAACAGTTGACCTGCAACAAGTGGGAAAGCAGAACATCGTAGGTGGAAGACTTGGTTGTAGGAGTCTGTGGACATTCGTTTTTAATTGCTTTCATTTTTCTCAGTGCAGTAGGAAGACAGGAGAAAGTAACAGAAATCTAAAAGAAAGTCAGTAAACTGAATCCTGGTTAGCAATGGGAAAGGAATGAGACTGGTGGGAAAATGAAGGAGAATTTCCCTTTCCCCTCCATAAGCCCTTCTATATTTCAATCACTTGCAGTAATTGAATGTTCAAGTATTGTATAATTTTAAAACAAAAAGAAATTCATGCAGCAGTGTTGGAGCTGCGAGGAGAGAGAAGATAAGAATTATCATATGAGAAGAGGAAAGTGAAAGGTCTAGCAAAGCATGGTGTGATTGCATTTAGGGACACTTGAGGTCCACTGCTAAGAATGTGAAATGACATTGGTCAGTTTTGGGCTTTTTCTAACCACATTCAGTTGTACATGTGTAGGTTCAATGTTGTCAGAGAGTTGGCAGTAACCAGGGCGGAGGGGTTCCAAGTGCACAAGACAAGCTAAGAGAGAAACAGGGAAGCTGAAGAATATATGTAAGGGAGTCATAAATGTGAAAGATCATGGAATTGAAGCTAGGTAAGAAAAAAAAAAAAGCCTAGGTAAAGGAGAAGAAAATATATCAAGATGGGTAAGTGAAAAGGTGGTAGGATCAATGGATTGAAGCTTCTCACACATTTGAAGAGTTGTTGGATTTGGTGTACTACAGGGAGTAGCTGGAAAGACTGGAGGTGGTGAATGCATGGATGAGATAAAAATCCCAAGGACAAATGAGGACAGAATAGGAATAGGAAACAGAAATTATAGAAGTGTCAGTTATAGAAACTAGCCATGAATGGCTAAGATATGGTATAAGACCGCTGGAATAAAAACATCCAAGGAGCCAAGAGGCCAGGGAGTTGGATGGGTCACATATGTATATATTGCAACCACTCCAAAAGAAGAGTAGGGTTGCAGAGAATGAAAGTGAGCAAAGGGCTAAAGATCAATAAGAAGTGACTAGGATGAATAGGGGTAGATAAGAGAAACAAGAGCAGATGGCACAGTATGAGGATTTGGAGGTGGATGGAAGATGGAGACAGAACAGAGAGTATTCTTATAGGCATTAGGAGTGACTTGGGGTATAAGGGGTGACCTATAAACAATAAAATAACTCAAACCTCTTTACAATTAGAAACAACTTTTCTTTGGTGTGTTTACATTATTACATTTCTAAGTGCATCAGTAATCTACGAATTGTTAGTAACTTTTTTTTTTTTTTTTTTTTTTGAGACGGAGTCTTGCTCTGTCACCCAGGCTGGAGTGCAGTGGCCGGATCTCAGCTCACTGCAAGCTCCGCCTCCCGGGTTTACGCCATTCTCCTGCCTCAGCCTCCCGAGTAGCTGGGACTACAGGCGCCCGCCACCTCGCCCGGCTATTTTTTTTGTATTTTTTAGTAGAGACGGGGTTTCACCGTGTTAGCCGGGATCGTCTCTCGATCTCCTGACCTCGTGATCCGCCCGTCTCGGCCTCCCAAAGTGCTGGGATTACAGGCTTGAGCCACCGCGCCCGGCCATTGTTAGTAACTTTTAAGGTAACATCTGTACATAATAAAAACTACAAAACAGTATAACTGAGTATTTTATATTCCCATCCCTAACTTCCATTGCAAACAACGCCTTATCAGATTCTTGTGGACCTTTCTGGAGAAATTCTATGCATGTACAAGCATTTGCATGTATCCATCCCTCCTGCCTTTTCCAAAACACATGAACGGGTAAACTACTATACCCACTTTACTGACTTATTGTTTCAATTACTATTTTGAGTATTGATTTTTTTATAGCAGCATCAGTAAACTTATTCTCTGTTTTTAAACAGCTGCATAGCATTCTACTGTGTGGATACAAAAGAATTTCTTTATCCAGTCCCACTTAGATGGACATTAGGGTTGTTTGCATACTTTCTACTATAAACAATGCTATAGTGCCTATCCTTGTACTTAAACATTGTATAGGTAAATTCCTTGGATAAATTCCTTTATGGGTAATTGCTAGATCAAAGATCCCACTCAGAGACTGGGCCTGCTTCACATTGAGTGTGAGAGTCCAGAATTATATACTTGCTATAGAGAAGAGAAGTCCTTCTTAAAGACTTTTGATGAGTAAGTTTATCCCAGGGCCTCTCCAATCAATGTGAATCAGTCTTCTCAGAGCTGACCTCAATCTTTTTCATGGTTAGGGGGATGTGACAAAAGTAAAACCATTTCTCATTTTGTGTTTTATTCCAAGAATTCCTAAACAACAAAGTATACTGTAATGGTTTAAGAAAAAAGACTCTGGGATCAGATAGACTTAGATATGAAGCCCAAGTCCACCACTCATTATCCCAGACACTATCAAAAAATAATCTCTCTGGGCTGGGCAGGGTGGCTCACATCTGCAATCCCATCACTTTGGGAGGCCGAGGCAGGTGGATCACATGAAGTCAGGAGTTTGAGACCAGCCTGGCCAACATGCTGAAACCTCATCTCTACTGAAAATACAAAAATTAACCAGGCCCAGTGGCACATGCCTGTAATCCCTGCTACTGGGGAGGCTGAGGCAGAAGAATTGCTTGAACCCAGGAGGTGGAGGTCGTAGTGAGCCAAGATCATGCCACTGCACTCCAGCCTGGGTGACAGAGCGAGACTCCATCTTGGAAAAAAACAAAACAAAACAAAAACCTCTCTGAATATCAGATATTTTTCTTCACTAAAAGGGGGATGATAAGTATTCTCACAAGGTGATTATGATGGTGGCATAGCACATGATAAGCATTCAATGACAGCCATTAGAGCAGGGTTTTTATTGGTATTGTTATTATCATTACAGTTTTTACCTAAGGTACCGAAGAAATCATTGCCTAGGAAAGGAAATCCAGGTCTGTTTGCCAGAACAATCATCCTAAAATCAGGATGAATCACAACAACATTTTCTCTTCCATTCACATTAGCAGAATCTGAAAAACAAAATTTCTATTTATTCTTTATCAATATTTAATAATTCTTAAAAATATCAAGCAACAGTCTTGAAGATAACATAAATAGTTATACTGTTCAATTATAAAAAGCTCTAAGATATTTGGCTGTGATAACTTGGTTGCAGAAACAAAAACTTTCTTGAAAAAAATTTGCTCAAGAACCAAACACTGATAAAGCATATACTAAATTATACAGGAACTTGCACTCTTATATACATTCAGTGTATATCTAAAAAAAAGCAACCTTGTCCAAATGTAGACTTACGGTACTTAAGCCTGGCTTGAGATGTTGTTAGTCCTTAAAAAAATTAAAGATAGAAATCCATAATAAGGGAGGCCGGGCATGGTGGCTCACGCCTGTAATCCCAGCACTTTGGGAGGCCGAGGTGGGCAGATCATGAGGTCAGGAGATCAAGACTACCCTGGCCAACACGGTGAAACCGTGTCTCTACTAAAAATACAAAAAATTAGCCGGGCGCGGTGGCGGGCGCCTGTAGTCCCAGGTACTCGCCAGGCTGAGGCAGGAGAATGGCATGAACCCGGGAGGTGGAGCTTGCAGTCAGTCGAGATCGCAGCACTGCACTCCAGCCTGGGTGACAGAGCGAGACTCCATCTCAAAAAAAAAAAAAAAAAAAAAAAAAAAAAGTAATCCATAATAAGAGAGAATTCAAGGAATAGGAATAGCTAAAGGATAATCCAAACTTTCTTTACTTTTTATCAAATCAGTAACCACATCCTTTTGCATAGAGCCCGCCATTACGCAGCAAAGGAGTTATTCCTGTTTAGATCGTGCACCCTGCAACCTAAATACATGTTAATAGAATAAAGGTCTTAAAAACCTAGTCAAACTCATTAGTACAATGTTGATTTATTTCCAATCATGGGATTGTACCATAGTTCTTAAAATAAGTGATCTTAAGTTGACTGGGGCTTTCTTTGTGTAAATGTGAAAGGTATTTCTACTGGCTAGTGTACATTTCAGATAGAATTGGAAGTCCAGAAAATAATTTAAGATAGTAAAAGTTTTATTATGGTTATTTCAGGAAGAACCACTTGCTATCTTAATTTATTTAAGCCCCACCCTTAGGTTGCCCATCTTTAAAAAACGATAGTTGTGAAGTACCTACAGCTTTATTTGAGATGAGTCTGGAAGAACCTACTCTCATTTTTTTATGATACCAAAAAGTAATCTTTCAGCATGTACATATTCATGTACAGCAATACAACCAATAGTTTTAACTCTGATCCCTATTAATCTTAGTAGTGGAAAATAACAAGGGTATGTGGCTATAGGCAAAATTTAATCAGTTAATCAAAACAAAAATGACAATAAAAAATGAAAAATTTAAAAAGTAAAGAAAATGAAAAATGTAACCCTACAAGTGATGGTTCATGAAACTACATCGAAAAGAGCTTCAAGTGCTCTTTTTCAAAACGTCAGCTACAATCATACTTGAGTTTAAAATTATAATGACTCTTCCTCAAAAATATATCAGAGAATGTTGAAGGTTGCCAGGAGATAATTACTTCTTAAACTACACTTGTGTTTCAGCAATTCCTTCTTCTTTTCCATTTCACTGTCCTCATAATGCTTCATAAGGACAGGCAGAATTCTGACAGTCTGAATGATCTTTTTTTTTAAGAGAAAGTATTCAGGGTAACTCAAATTCTAATTTTTCACATAAAATCATTGTGAAACTGAAATATTAGAATGCTTTTGTTAGTGCTAAGTTCAGGCTCAAAAATGGCAATCTTGCAATGATGCTGTCCCAGAATATCTCTGTGGTGATGCACTTGTACCTTTTTAATGGAGTTTTCCTTACATACTCTCTTTGAGTATTGAAGATGTTAGTTATTAGTCTCAACTTGTTTGGTTACTCTGGTTGGCTATATATTTTCAATGGCTAGTTACAGATTTTCAAGTCCTTTCAGGACACAAACATTTTAAATTTTAAATTTAGGAAATGGTCTCACATTGCATCAGACAAACTAAATTGCTCCTTGTAGTTTAAATACACTGACAAGATTAATCTCTCTTCATTTTTTTTCCTAACAATAACAACAAAAAGGGTGTGTGTGGGAGGGGGGCAGGAGATAATAAAAAACAGAGGATAACTTCTTCCTAAGGTAGGAGTGTGTGTGTAATATATACGTCTTTATATATACACGTGTTCATCACATGTATCTGTACCTATAAAATAAAAAGTCCAGCATTTTTTATTATAATGAGCAAATTGAAAAAAAAAATCATACACAAATAACTGAGAGATGAGTACAAGGGTTGTATGTTGGTATTGTCAGAGTAGAAAAATACAAAGTTGATTTGTACTAATACTACTACTAAAAATTTCAAAGATGCCTGCTGGCTATAAAATTAAAACTGACAAAGCTAGATTCAGATGTATTAATTTTTATAAATGATTGTCAATACAGGCAACTTAAGTTATATTGAACTTAGGCTTATTATTTGTAAGTAGGTACCCAGCTAAGTTTGTGATTTGATACAGAGATATAAACATTGTATGCATTAAAGGAAACATTGCTTTTTAAAATACTCACTTGCAACAATGCGTCTTCCATCTGCTAGAATCATTTCTCCATTTTCTACTAGAGTTTTTAAAATACACGTGACATTTGTTGGAGCTTTGTCTGCCTCATCTACTACCAGAATGTGACCCAACTTTACTGCTTTAACCTTTGAAGACAGAAAATTTATCATAAACAATTAAATGAAGACAGCCATTATTAAAACTTCATTACTTACTGCTTTGAATTTATAACAGCTGGCTTTATTTAAGTTATGAGAATACACACACATACACACACACACACACACACACACACACATATATCTATAGCAGAGCTGGAAACAAAATTTTGGGATTTCTACCAAAAGCTTCACGTAGTTACTAAACTGCCAACTCTACAGTAATCTTTTTATTTCATTTTAGTATTAAAATTATTCCCATGGTAGTGATACCCAACAACATCTCACACCCAAGAGTAGGAGAGATTTAAAACAAGTATAACAAATAGAGAAAGTGCCATGGGAGTCATGAAGAGTGAGACATTACAATCATTGTGGACATTAGAACACTGAATTTGTTAAAGCTTTTAAAAGAGTATACAATTGTAATAGACCCAAAATGGATAGGGCAGAAGAGGTGGCTACTCAAGACAAAAAGAATCAATGGTCAAACTCAAGAAATCCTGGGGCAAATCTAGAAATGAGTGACTATGAACAGTCTATGCTGGCTGAAGTAGAAGTTAAATGTGAGAAAAGGGACTAGAAGGGTAGACTGGGTGTCTACTGCTAAGGGTTTAACTGCCAGACCAAGATATAGGTACTTCCTCGTTAAGTAATGGGATGCAATTTAATGGTTATGAGTTGACACATGATAGAAGTGGAGCTTGGAGCTACACTTTAGGATATTTAATCTGGCAACAATATGCAGAATAGTTTGGCTAAAAAGTGGTTTGGGAACCTGATTTGAGGGAGGTATGAAAAAAATGGAAATAAAAGGCATTAGACTGATTTGAAGGTTTTGTAGAGGCAGAATCTATAGTCTTGGCAGTTGCTTGGGTGGGAAGAGGAGAAAGGAAAAATAAAAGTCTTAGATTTAAGGTGACTGGGTTGATGGTGACATCATGAAAAGAAAGATGAAAGCTAGAGAAAAGTCTTAAAAACATTTTTGAGGGGTGGATAAAAGAAGATATCCAATGAATTTAAGTGAAAATCTCAAGATTAAAAAAAATAGTAAGAAATATAACGTAAAGTGGACCATATCCTAATTTTTCTCGTAGGATGGTATATTTTAAGAAAATACAGATTAAGAAATGAGCATTCCTTCTAACACAATTATTTTAAAGCATTTTAAAAAAAACTGATAAGAAATTTCTTTTTTAAATTTTAGGATAAAAAAATAACTGAATTTAAAACAAGAAAACATGTAGCTTCTATCCTCAACCCGGTCTTTGTTGAGGGAAAGTCAGGCCCAATCTGGGAGAACTCAGGCAGGAGATCTGAAAGACTCCACTCCCTGGGGTGTGGACCACAGAGGTTCCCATGATGACTTCTTTGTGCCATTACTGCAAAGGTGTCATGTGCACAGAGGGACATGCCTGGCAGGCTGAGATTTCTTTAGGTCTTGTGTAGGAAGTTGAGGACTAGATCTTCCCAGCTGTCTAAAACACTGGGCTAATATTTTATTAAATAGAACCACTTCTAAAAACTTTTCTAGAAACCTTACCTATTTTCAAACTGTATACATTTGAAAATGATGGTAAACTTTAAAAAAAAATCTGGAATAGAAAAGAAATCAATAGAGGATTTCTGTCATTCTCTAAATCTCTCTGAAGACAGAAGGACAAAATAGGAAAACATGTTATCTTCCCAATAATTTGTGTATAAATATCCTCTCCTAAAATGAACATGAATGAACGCTTTCCAGTTAGGCTGAAACGTACTAGAATCTGATATAGTTTGGCTGTGTCCCCACCCAAATCTCATCTTGAATTGTAGCTCCCATAATTCAAAAGAGGGACCCAGTGGGAGGGACCCGATGGGAGATAACTGAATCATGGGGGCAGTTTCCCCCACACTGTTCTTGTGGTAGTGAGGAACTCTCACAAGATCTGATGGTTTTACAAGGGCAAATCCCTTTTCTTGGTTCTCATTCTCTCTTGCCTGCTGCCATGTGAGACATGCCTTTCACCTTCCACCATGATTGTGAGGCCTTCAGAGTCATGTGGAACTGTGAGTCCATTAAAGCTTTTTTTCTTTATAAATTACCCAGTCTCAGGTATGTCTTTATAAGCAGCATGAAAACAGACTAATACATAATCCATGAGAGATCCAGCCTCCAAAAACTGAAACACAACTATGATACAAAAATACACTTGAAAACATTTCTATGATTAGATTACTAACCAAAGGTGAGTCTTCATATACAATAAGTCCATCTTTAACTGAAGGCTGAAGTGTAAGAGTTTGTACTGTTGTATCCCTAAAGTAAAACCAACACATTTTATAGTTAGTAAGGAAATAAGCTGATGATTGATCATGAGTAAAAATACAGTACAGGTGCATTTTTTAAAAGATTTTTGTTCATCATCCTGCTTCCCCTCCCCCCCACCAAAAAAAAACAGCAAGTGAAATTTATTTCAGTAACAATACTCTGTAGACTTAATACAGTATAAATTACAAAGAATTTGAGAATTAATCCAGACTTATAGATGATCCAGGTTCTTCACTTCTCTTTTTCTTTCTGGTAATATCTCTTGTAACCACTTCACACCTCAAAATTACCTCCTGAGGGTGAAGAGGAGAAACTAAAATAAATTTATATATATATATATATATATATATATATATATATATATATAAATAAAATATAACATTTATGTTGTTTAAATATAATTTTGATGGCAAGTTTGGTAATGATTGGTATGCTGACAGACAAAGCAAATCTAGGAATTACACATTCAGGCCCAAACTGCCATCACTAGGTGCCAAAGCCAGACTACCATACCGCATGCCAAGAATACTCAAGAATTACTTTATGGGGCCAGGTGCAGTGGCTCAAGCCTGTAATCCCAGCACTTTGGGAGGCCGAGGGGGGCAGATCACGAGGTCAGGAGATCGAGACCATCCTGGCCAACACGGTGAAACCCTGTCTTTACTAGAAATACAAAAAAATTGGCCATGTGTGGTGGCAGGTGCCTGCAGTCCCAGTTACTCAGGAGGCTGAGGCAGGGGAATGGCGTGAACCCAGGAGGCGGAGCTTGCAGTGAGCAGAGACCGCGCCACTGCACTCCAGCCTGGGTGACAGAGTAAGACTCTGTCTCAGAAAAAAAAAAAAAAAGAACTACTTCATAGGATTTTGAACATTTCTGTTGGGATTAAGGCAATCCATTATATTTCTTAAATCTACTTTTTACTATTTACTTGACCCTCCTTTAGATCAGGATCTTCAAAAAATATTAACAGTTAGCTATCCTGATGTTAAGAGCCTCCTCACATGATGAGATACAACATTCACATCAAGTATGGATATTCTTGCCAAAATGTGTGTAAGGAAGTTGCAGGTGATAGGTAGGGTCAGGTATTTTTAAGGGGATCAATTTTGTATCTTTGCCTTCTAGCTAAGATTATTTCCCACAGAGAATTAGAACTACTTTAAAAATAGGAGTAGCGTCTTTGAAGAGTTCAAAGTTACTTTTTCAAACTACCCTACTTCTTATTCAAAGTAAAGCATGAAGTTGCAATTGTGTTGTTTTGACTATCTACTATGTATAAGACATTACTGGACAGTGAACTTCAGACCTTGATGTTATACTTGTGAAACGTACACCCAAATGCCAAACTTTACTATAATCTATTAAAATTGCAAAATGTGTATCTGTTTTTTAAAAAGTAATAAATAGCACTTGACAATAAAAAACAAGATAAACTTAACATGTCATCAAATAACTATTTTTCTTTTAGCAGAACAAATATAATAAAAATCAGTTAATTGCTTTGAGAGGCAGCTGTGGAGTAGTGCAAAGAAGATCTTGGAGTCAGATCAATCAGGATTCAAATTCTTGTTTTGCCCCTTATTGGCCATGTGATTTTGGGTAAGTAATAGAGCCCACTCAAAAGGATTGCTGATAGAACACTTGGAATGTGTCTAACACCGTATCTGGCAGATAGCAGGGGTGTAATTACATACCAGCTTTAGATATTTGTTATCATTATTGTTGTTGTTGTGACTGAAAGTTCCTTGCCTGCCTACCTTTCACTTGATCTTCAGTTTTTTAGCATACATGGTACTTCTTGAAAAATCCCTTCCCTGACCTTTTGTAGACAAGCTTATGTGCCCCTGCTATGTGATCCCCTTGCCATATATCCCTTAATTCAGCCCTTAACACACTATACTGTAAGTACTTGTTTTACTATCTTCCCACACAGACTGTAAGATCTAAGAATATAGAACACGTCCACACTGTCCCTCATTCTGTTCCCCATCTAGATGTCTGGCTCACTGGAGGAATTCAATAAATATTTGTTGAATGAATGAAATAAACAAAAAATACGAAAACGTGAAAGTCAACGATGTAGTTTATAGTGCAGGATAAAATATACAGACTTCCAAATTTATTAGATCATTGGATTTTGTTTTTAAACAGAGAATCTGGAACCTACTCTAGTAAATGGTGGGTTAGAGTAAAGCTAATTCTCTTAGGGGTAAGAAATGGTACATTCTGGCCAGGTGTGGTGGCTGAAGCCTGTAATCCTGGCACTTTGGGAGACTGAGGCGGGCGGATCGCAAGGTCAGAAGTTTGTGACCAGCTTGACCAGCATGGTGAAACCCCATCTCTACTAAAAATACAAAAATTAGCCCAGAATGGTGGCACGTGCCTGTAACCTCAGCTACTCAGGAGGCTGAGGCAGGAGAAAAGCCTGAACCCAGGAGGCAGAGGTTGCAGTGAGCTGAGATAGCACCACGGCACTCCAGCCTGGGTGACAGAGCGAGACTCCATCTCAAAAAAAAAAAAAAAAAAAGAAATGGTGCATTCTAAGGAATGCCTCTGTAGGTCTGTATTAGAAAGTATAGTCATGTTGAGAAGGTATGTATGGGATTGACTAGTCAAGGGATGATGGTTTATGTCTAAGATGGAGTTGAATTGGAACTTACGGTTGCAGTGGGTACCTTCCTCATCAGATTCCTCATTTTTGGAGCTTGAACAGGTATGCTGGCAATACAGTTATTGACAGTTACAAATTTTAGACTGTTTGCCTTATTTGCATCTAACTTGGAAGGGTTCTCCTTCTAACTTGACCAGTTTCTTCGGTTAATTCTCTGGGATTCTGGCCTATTGCTGTTCCTGATTCCTATCCAACTCCCATCGCCATAATCCTGGTTCTCCTGGGCCTGGCACCTGCCCCCATAATCTACTGCTTCTTATGGCCCTAGCACTACACTTTACAAAGAATCTAATTTTGTTTATCTTCTCTAAAAAACAAATTAAATTATGTCTAAAAATAAAGCCCCGTGGGATGGTAGGGAAAGTGAAAAATACATTGTGGCAAGTTATTGGTGATTATAAATCTTCAGTATGAATAAAATGTTCCCTATGTAACAAATGGATTGTCATATATCAATTTTCTGTATTTATGGGTTTTATAAACTTACTGCAGGACATATATATATATATAGAGAGAGAGCGCTAACAAATTAATCATTAAAGTTTTAAACAAATCAAGAACAAAGTTTAGTTAAACTTACTTATTGTTAATATTCTAGCAATAGAGAAGGGAGTGGATGAGGAAGGGAAATAGATGTGTTCACACAGATTTTTATAGTAATATAACGAATTTCTCACCTCAGCTTTCACATATTTAATGGGCAACAACATGTCATCTTCCAGCACCAAATAGAAAAAGGAACTCTTGCATCATTATTAGAAAGGAAATTCAGTTGTTATCTTAATAATTATTGAGCTTCATAGCAGATTAAGTAAATTAAACCTGAATTCTAATTTTAAAAAGAAAATGAAGTTGCTCTGTAACACTTGAATTCTGATAGCATACAACGTGTCAAATTAGATTTCTCAAAAGACTTTTGTGCTAGAAATAAAAATCACAGGTTTGAGAAAACAAGCACAAATCAGATGATTTCCAAAAGAGACTAAAATGAGAATAAATGCAAATGGGAAATGTGGCTTTTAGTGGAGTAGTATGTGAGAAAGAGAAATTTATAGGATAAAGGTGGTTTTGTTCTGCTCTTGTAATAAGTCCCTTCATCTAGTACATTAAAAAAAAGCAAAGGCTAGTAAAATATGTAAAATAATAATGAACTTAAGAAATTAGTAGGTTTATGTTTCAGTAAGTTACCCTCATTATGTAAGTGGGAAACAATCCACTATTGTCTGCATAAGACTTAATACAATAAGAAAAGGCTCGATTTCCAAGATATACTATAAAATTGCAAACTTTAACTTAGTAAGTAATAAGGTGACTACTGTTGTTACAGGCAGCATAAACTGACTCTTAAAGACAATATAGTATTTCTTTTTCAGAGGGTGCTTGATTAAAATCATTGCTCCGCATTTATGAGCAACTTGGATAAAAAAATTAATTCTCCACACAAATAAACAATGACCCTAAGAGAATATTTTATTTCCTGCAGCTTCAGTCCTCTTGTGAATTATTCCTCTCAAAAACAGCTTTGAAATATAAGCTAATGAAAATTTAGTGTCATAACAATACTAGGGAGAAGAAAACTTAAAACACATTTTAGTCACATGTTCTTAGCCTAAAGCTTAAAAAAGAGATGTCTTTCCAGTACAAAACATTTATCAGTAATACTCGATGAATGAATTAGAATGTTCAGCTAAGTGTTGACATTTGTTATCACTGTTCTCACTTTTGACTATCTTACAAACTACAGCATCTATCAACTCAAGCCTGTGTCAATAAAGGGGCTGCTCAAAGGAATACTGTACTAAACTCTATTCTTAACTTTGGCACTTTAAAGTCTTTTAAAAAAATTAGAGTTATTAATATTTCAATAGTAATTTAAAATTATTCCACATGTAATAAAAGCAATTAAATTGTGTAAAGACCAAGTTTTTGTCAAAATAAGGAAAGAGAGAGCAAGCACGATCTGTTCTGAAAGATTGTTTATAAAGGTACATTAAGTTAGTATCTTCTAAGTTATTGAGGAGCACAATATCTAAAAATAGTGATGTTTACTTTAAGGATGATATTTTAATAACTTATATCTTAACTCATTTATAGTTAGATTGATTTTAGAAAATTAATAATAGTTAAACATAAGAGTGAGGAAGAAAGAAGACACACAAGAGTTTCAAAGAGCTGACGAAAATCTTCTCTGTCTTTATAGTTCATTAAAATAGAAATGCCTATAGGAATGGTCCACACAATAATATGACTCAAACATGAGAAAGGAAAGACAGAATATGGAACAAAGGCAACACTGAAAAAATGTTTGCCCATTTCTCCTTTTTTTTTTTTTGACAGTCTTGCTTTGTCGCCTAGGCTGGAGTGCAATTGCATGATCTTGGCTCGCTGCAACCTCTGCTTCCCAGGTTCAAGTGATTCTCCTGCCTCAGCCTCCAGAAGAGGTGGGATTACAGGCATGCACCACCACACTTGGCAGATTTTTGTATTTTTGGTAGAGATGGTGGTTCATCATATTGGCCAGACTGGTCTCGAACTCCCAACCTCAGGTGATCTGCCCCCCTCGGCCTCCCAAAATGCTGGGATTAAAGGAGTGAGCCACGATGCCCATCTGCTCATCATTTCAAACAGAAGTTTAATTATGAAAAGAGAATTAAATGGCAATTTTTACCAGTAAGACATAAGCCTAACATCATTGATTGAGAGAAGTAAACGCTGTCAAAAGATATTTTTCAAGTGAAGATGAGTCCTTGGTATCAAGAACATAACTTTCACAAGACTTACTTTAAAATGAGTAAAGAAATAAAGATAAAGAGGACTAAACAGAATTATCACTAATAAAATAGAGTGGTACTTAGTAAAAGGTGATGTAAACAAGTTTAAGAATCCCTTGATGTTTACAGTCTGAGCTGTCCGCAGAGTAGTGGCATCCCATCCCCTAGCCCTATCTATAAAAGACAAATTCACTTTGCCATATTAGGCAAGAAACTTCCTTAGCCCCTCAAACAAAAACAGTCACTGTTAAAAGCGGTGTTGCTATCCGATAGAACAATAGGAGGGTATAGAATTTTGAACGGGAAGAACGTGTTTTCTTCTTCTTTTTGATTTCTATTGTACAACATGGTGAATATTTCTAGTTAATAACAGTGTTGCCTATTGCAAAATTGCTAAGTAAATTTCAAATGTTCTCATCACACATAATGTTAACTATTTGAGGTGATGCATATGTTAATTAGCTTGATTTAATTATTTCGCATTGTATTCGTAAGGTATAACATCGTTTTGGACTCTATACATTTTTTTCCCCACACAACTCCCTCTTCACAGAACCCATAAGTTTATACAATTATAAACTGTCAATGTACAATTAAAAGAAAAAAGAAAAAAGAAGAAGACAAAATGAGCTATGATTATTGCAGTGTTGAAAACCAGCACCAGACTAAATCTGAGGTCTTTTCCTAGTTTGGTCAATCTCCTAACCTCCTGAAGCCCAAGATTACTCATCTCTACAGAAGGAATTAATGTAGAACACTGAAGAAATGTGATAGTGTAAAAAGTAAGGAAGACAAAAGAGCAAGAGACAGAGACAGAAAGAATATTATTATACAGTGTTTTGAATATTTGGAACGCTTTGAGGGAAAAGTCCTTTTAGTATAAGTAAAATATTTCTGCCAAAGCTGCTGAAGACTCTATATTTTAAAATGGTTATTTTGTAGGGCAGTTTATTTGGTAGTCAATCACTCATCACTAATATGCTCAGATGCAAAACATCCAAACTATAGAAGGAAGGCAGACATTAGGGGATAATATTCATAGAATATTATCGGTGATACAACACTCTGCTCTTCAGAGGTAGGGTCTTGCTGGGAACAGCTGGTAGCAAAAAGCCACAGCAAAACAGTCACCTGATGGAAACTAAACGTTTCAAAA
The DNA here is from genome assembly GCF_024542745.1 of Macaca thibetana thibetana. Lineage (NCBI taxonomy): Eukaryota > Metazoa > Chordata > Mammalia > Primates > Cercopithecidae > Macaca > Macaca thibetana. Next base: position 20,382,214 of record NC_065594.1, read on the forward strand.
TGTGTTTACAAAATCTACTTACCTCCACCACATCTCCTACTACTATATTAACACTATTTAAAAAGAAATTCTTCCAAAGTCAAAGCCATGCTGATAATCGAATATTTTAACTAACTGAAAAAGTTCTAAGTTGTCCACTCTTTAGAAATAAAAACAAATCTACTAAAATAGTATATAGAAAAATGGATATTTTTTCTGCACTCTGAAAACTAGCTTTCTAGCTTCGTAAATTTTAGGCATTCAACATGACCTAATTTCTTTGCAGGAACATCATTTTCCTTTTTCCTGACAAAAAAGAAAGACAGTGTGCAGGTCCCTTATTTGAACAGAAAAACATATTTTCTAATTGTTTTTTGAAAAAAAAATAGAGGAATGAAATAAGGATAAAAATACAAAGTTGAATGAGGGTACAAAGATGCACACACATGCAACCAGTGGGTGTGGCTGATGAATACTGTACCCACCACGTAAATCTTTAGCAGTAAATACAGTATATATTACCTTTTTAAAAAGACTTTATCAATTAAGTAACAACATAAAAGTGTATAAAAAGACAAAATTAGTGAGTGACCACTTTTTCATGTTAGGACTTTCTATGATCTTTTATTCAACAAATATTTATTGAATACCAGTGAGTACTGCTTTAGAGATTGGAGGAATGTCTGTGAACAAAACAGGTAAAAATTCCTTTTCTTGAAGACTTCAAATTCATACTACACTTAAGGGAGCTTATCTTACCAAACTAATAATGTACCATCTTTAGTACAGTACTCAATTTTGCATGAGATTAAATATCAAAAGATATTTTGTCAGAGGCAATTTAAAGAAATAAAGTTAAAATGAATATTTTTTATCATCAAGACAAATAACAAGCTAGTCTGGTGCAGTTTAAAGCTACCAGAGGAATCAGGTTCTCTATGAAGTTGGTTAGGTATGTCTGTTTTGGTTAATAACCCAAAATACATCTTCACATAATACATGTTATCTAAAATTTACCATATAAGTTGCATTTTGTATATAGCATATTATTATTTGACACACTCTAATCCATGAATTACTTTATTCTCATTTTGGCTGTTCATCAACTAGAAAAAATTCCCAATTCTCTAGTTTTATGTTTATCAGACTTTAACCACCCAGGTCAAACAAAAAATAGTATATAAATAAGCACTGTTTGGAAAACTCTTACCTTAAAGAAAATCTGTGTTTAAGTTTTCTATCATTTACCTGTTTTATTGAGTTTTTATGATAGATATTCATAAAGGAAGATACAATTGCATCATAGGAAAAACAATATATTTTGCATTTTTAGCAAAAGAAGTTAAACAATTCATTTCAACCCCTGCCTATCTTCCAGTGTAATTTTTTTTTTAATTTTCTATTTTTTTATTTTATTTTTATTTTTTATTATTATTATACTTTAAGTTCTAGGGTACATGTGCATAACGTGCAGGTTTGTTACATATGTATACTTGTGCCATGTTGCTGTGCTGCACCCATCAACTCGTCAGCACCCATCAACTCGTCATTTACATTAGGTATAACTCCCAATGCAATCCCTCCCCCTTTCCCCCTCCCCATGATAGGCCCCGTTGTGTGATGTCCCCCTTCCCGAGTCCAAGTGATCTCATTGTTCAGTTCCCACCTATGAGTGAGAACATGTGGTGTTTGGTTTTCTGTTCTTGTGATAGTTTGCTAAGAATGATGGTTTCCAGCTGCATTCATGTCCCTACAAAGGACACAAACTCATCCTTTTTTATGGCTGCATAGTATTCCATGGTGTATATGTGCCACATTTTCTTAATCCAGTCTGTCACTGATGGACATTTGGGTTGATTCCAAGTCTTTGCTATTGTGAATAGTGCCGCAATAAACATACGTGTGCATGTGTCTTTATAGCAGCATAATTTATAATCCTTTGGGTATATACCCAGTAATGGGATGGCTGGGTCATATGGTACATCTAGTTCTAGATCCTTGAGGAATTGCCATACTGTTTTCCATAATGGTTGAACTAGTTTACAATCCCACCAACAGTGTAAAAGTATTCCTATTTCTCCACATCCTCTCCAGCACCTGTTGTTTCCTGACTTTTTAATGATCGCCATTCTAACTGGTGTGAGATGGTATCTCATTGTGGTTTTGATTTGCATTTCTCTGATGGCCAGTGATGATGAGCATTTTTTCATGTGTCTGTTGGCTGTATGAATGTCTTCTTTTGAGAAATGTCTGTTCATATCCTTTGCCCACTTTTTGATGGGGTTGTTTGTTTTTTTCTTGTAAATTTGTTTGAGTTCTTTGTAGGTTCTGGATATTAGCCATTTGTCAGATGAGTAGATTGCAAAAATTTTCTCCCATTCTGTAGGTTGCCTGTTCACTCTGATGGTAGTTTCTTTTGCTGTGCAGAAGCTCTTTAGTTTAATGAGATCCCATTTGTCAATTTTGGCTTTTGCTGCCTTTGCTTTTGGTGTTTTAGACATGAAGTGTTTGCCCATGCCTATGTCCTGAATGGTACTACCTAGGTTTTCCTCTAGGGTTTTTATGGTATTAGGTCTAACATTTAAGTCTCTAATCCATCTTGAATTAATTTTCGTATAAGGAGTAAGGAAAGGATCCAGTTTCAGCTTTCTACTTATGGCTAGCCAATTTTCCCAGCACCATTTATTAAATAGGGAATCCTTTCCCCATTTCTTGTTTCTCTCAGGTTTGTCAAAGATCAGATTTTTTTTTTTTTTTTTTTTTTTTTTTTGAGACAGAGTCTCGCTCTGTCACCCAAGCTGGAGTGCAGTGGCGCGATCTGGGCTCACTGCAAGCTCCACCTCCCAGGTTCACGCCATTCTCCTGCCTCAGCCTCCCGAGTAGCTGGGACTACAGGCACCTGCCACCATGCCAAGCTACTTTTTTTTTTTTTTTTTTTTTTTTTTTTTTTTTGAGACAGAGTCTCGCTCTATCGCCCAGGCTGGAGTGCAGTGGCGCAATCTCGGCTCACTGCAAGCTCCACCTCCCGGGTTCACGCCATTCTCCCGCCTCAGCCTCCGAGTAGCTGGGACTACAGGCGCCCGCCACCACGCCCGGCTAGTTTTTTGTATTTTTAGTAGAGACGGGGTTTCACCATGTTAGCCAGGATGGTCTCGATCTCCTGACCTCGTGATCCACCCGCCTCAGCCTCCCAAAGTGCTGGGATTACAGGCTTGAGCCACCGCGCCCGGCCCTTTTTTTTTTTTTTTTTTTTTTTAAAGTAGAGACGGGGTTTCACTGTGTTAGCCAGGATGGTCTCTATCTCCTGACCTCATGATCCGCCCGCCTCGGCCTCCCAAAGTGCTGGGATTACAGGTGTGAGCCACTGCACCTGGCCCCCAGTGTCATTTTAATGGCAGAGGAAAAGGAACCTCAGAAGCTCTGAGGAATCAGAGGGCAGAAGACTGAAGCAGCTCTCTAAACATATTTTCTCATCATCTTATGTTTTATCTTAAAATTTGATGTACATGTTTTTAAGATTTAAAACTTCTTTTACTCTCTAGCCCTATGTCACAGTGATGTAAATTTTGAAGCTATTCCATAATAAACCTAGTTTCTTTCAATACAAAAATATTTAAGCCATCATTAGGAAAATAGCAAGGAGCTGTTGTCCTGAGCCAACACTTTCAGGAAACTGAGTTGAACTGAAGACGGCTGACGCTGCAGAGCAAGTTCAGCATCTGCATGCATTTTTCTGTTCTAGTATCAACCACATTATATCTTGGACTTCATTATATCTTGGTATAAATGCAATCAGTTTTTTCACTTTATGCACTGTGTCAGAGTGATCACCATCTAGAGCCTCCAGAATGATGCCAAGAAGGAGGTATGTGCAGCATTTTCTGACTCCTGCTGGTAGGCATTTCAACAATGGCACCTTTTAAAGATATCACATAGCTTACATCATGTGGGACCAAAAAGTTCCTCATCTCCTAGGAAATCTCTTCTACTCTTTCAGGATGAACATGAGGATGTGGTTCATTTGTCCCGTTTTCTCATCCGAGTTTAGGTATCACTGCAATTTATTTAAGATTAGCCAAAACGTCTTCAAAACCACACCAAAACAAAATACTTAATACGTGGGTCAACTTAGAAAAAAATAGGCATGTTTACAGAGGCAAAACACTGGAAATAGGCTACTATCCAGTGCTACTCAAATGTCAACCTTCCCAGCGAGGCCTTGCCTGATCAACCTATTAAAACTGTAATCTCTGCTCTGGCCCTCTTCCCTGCTTTATTTTCCCCCATAACACTTATCACTATCTGATGTACTACATATTTTAATGATCTCATTCTCCCTCTCACCAGCAACTATAGATAAACATGAAGACTGGCCTTTTTAGTACTTGTTCACTGATGTTATCACTCACACTTAGAAAAGTAACCAGCATGTAGTAGGTGTTCCCAATGCTTGCTGAGATGGATGCATTTCAGATACTTCAATCATGTACCATGAGGCCATACTGAGCTATTAGAAGTTCCTTACACACCAGGTTTATTTGTGTGCACCTTTTCTCCTTTCTGGAAAGTTTTCTCTTCCCTTTCCCCCGCTTTTTATGACAAACGGTTAAGGTCCATTCCTTAAACACTCAGCTCAAATGTCACCTCCTCTTAGAAGCATTCCTTATTTCTCACTGTTATCCTCCCAGCTGAACTACTGTTCTATAGGAAGCACTTTACACTTAAGAAATTTTTCAGTTGTTCACATGAGTATCTCCTTCACAAGACATATACTGCCTACAGACAAGGGTATAACATTTTTTTACATATACCTAGTGTCTATCATTATGCCTTCAACATTGTAAGCATGTAAAAAATGGTTAGCCAAAGAATAAACACATGAGTGTATTAAATACTAATTATAAAATGAATTATATTTATACATTTCCAGTGTGCAAAGCAGGTTATTAGGCATGGTTTATAGAATGAATAGTTCACAGACCCCAATCTCGGGGAGCTCACATGACAGACAGGGTGATAGATATAAGGCAATTAAATTAAATTCATGTCAAAAGATGACAAGGGCTATAACAGAAAACAAAACAAAGTGCAGTGGGGATACAGAAGAGAAGGCAATTAATCCTGATGGAAAAGAACAGAGTCCTGATTATGAAATTTGATTTTAACTGGCAGGAATGAGTAGAAAGTATGTCTAGGCAGAGGAACAAGCATGTAGAAGTTGGGGGATGCAAGAGAAGTTTAAGGCTACACTTAGTTACCCAGCATGTCTAGGATACAGTTGCACGGAAGGACACAGAGTTAGACAGGCAGGCTAAGTCCAGAGTGTACAGTCTTCGTTGCCATTCTGAAGAGTCTGACCTTCATTTCACGGAAAATATGAAGCCATCAGAGAACCAATCATCTATCCATTTCAGAGACTGGATTGGAGAAGATTCTCTAAATGGATGTTTCAAAGATGGATGGAAGGGAAGAGACATTACATTCATTCGTTTGTTTAACAAATGTTTATCAAACATCCACTATACTCCAGGTATTATGCTGGAAGTAGGAAGTTCAAAGATATATACCTGCCCTTAAGGAGATCTCTCTGTTTAGCAAAGGAGACAGAGATGGGAATATGTAATTGTTATAAAAAAAATGACAGCTACAATACCAAAGCCTGTTCTAGGTCAGTGGCTCGAAACTTAACCATTAATGAAAGTTTTTAAGAAGACACATTCCAAAACATACAAAAATAGAAACAAAAAACAATGAGCTAAAAGTGAAAAACACCACCTTAAAAACACTCTTGGATTTTATTGGTTATTAAAGAAAAACCTTTTTGTTCTCATTAAAAATTAAAGAAGGATATTTTGGGAAGAGCAATGTTATTGATACACTTTATTATTGTGTGATTTAAGGGTCTCCTCCTAACTTCAGCTTACTTTGCTACTTTGTTTCAATGCCTAGCATCTCTGAAAAAGAACTCACAAAGACGGGAGATCCAAATGGAAGAAGTGCAATACTGACTGCATTCCGTGTAGTTCAATACGCATTTTTCAATCTCATTTATCAAACATAGGCTCTTTTGCACCCCACTTTATGCTTATGGTGGCACAAAGAAAGGAACCAATATCTGCTTGTGGAAAAGAAGAGGGAAGGATCTAAGATATTTTCTTACAGGAAAACACTTTGATTTTCATTTTGAAGATAAAGTATGAGTTTGCCGGGTAGACTTGACAGGGAATTCCAGGCAACAAGAGCTGCATGGAACAAGTTGGGGAGTAATAGATATGGTATGTGATACCTAAGAACCACAGGCAACTCATATGGCTTATGCATACGTGGGAGAGAAAGGTAGGTGGAAGTAAGACAAGTGAAACAGATAGTGGCAACGGGAGTCATTGCAGGGTTCTGAGCAGAAGAGTAAGTAATCAGCTTTATTGGTAGAAACATGTGAGGCATGGAAAGGAGAGATTAGAGGCTGAGTTCTTAACCAGGAGGCTACTGCAATAGTTCAGTCAAGAAAAGATGAGCAATGGACTGGTTCTCACTGCTACAAGCATGCTGACACGAATGATTCTATTTCCCTAGTGAGAGACCTTAACTTGGCTTGGTGCCGTGAGCTGTTGGCTGCAGTCCTATTCCAAACTGTCACTTGACAAAATTCTTACAACCCTCTAATTGCTGTAAATGTGAAAGGCTGGCTATTACTTCGCTTACAGATCAAATCTGCATTGGGTCAATTCAGCTACCGACTCTCCAGAACAGACAAAGCTGCTGAAATGCCAGAATGTCTCACCACAAATAAACTACAATTATGAAAATAATAATTGCTGCCAAACATATCAATGTTTGAGTTCTCCTCAAGTAGTCTCCCATTTGTTCCTTACCACATTACCCTTTAAAAATGTTTATGTCATTTTCACTTTATTAATAGCATTGATATTTTCCTGTTTATTAAATTATTTGTTCATTGCCTATCTTCTCACCACTAGAAAGAAAGCTTCATGAGAGCAGTGACCTTGTCTGTCATTCTGTTCATTGTTGTATTCTCAAGAACAGTACTATGGACGTAAGAGGAACTCAGTAAAGGTTTGTTGCAGTAGATCTCCTTTACTACCAACTGCAACTATACCCCAGCTACTGCAGCGCTGACTTCTGAAAGCTCAAAGCTAAACTTTCTCTAGAGAATTTTCTTCTACTAATGGAGGTTACCTCACCCAGAAATGCTTGGGAGGTCACAGGTGCCTGCCTCCCTTTCTCCCTCAGGGCAGCCCTAAATCAATGACTTAGAGATATGAGGGTGAAAAAGGCTGGTGCTCTTGCCTTCAGATGGGGTAACTGAGTAGTAACATTCACGCTCCAGAACTCCTTACGAAGAGGCTGAGGCCAGCCTTTAGCTAAACCACCTCTTTTCATTGGCCTTTTCCTGAGTCCTTCACTTGCTTACAGATTTCACCTAGAAGCTGTCCCTCTAAATCATTTCCACCAACATTTACATCTCTGGTTCTGCTGCTAGGGAACTCAACCTAAGATATCTGTTCACTGTTTGAATGAATGAAGAAAAACGTAGAAATAATTCTTAGATCTTCTAGCAATACTTTTAATTCTTCCTGCATAAAACATCATAGGTACACCTCAGTTAACAGAAATTAGCTAACGAAGTTGTGAACTGAGCCACCCATAAATACATAAATTTACTACTAGTTTAAGTCCCTCATCCCATCCTCTTCTGCTCATTTGTCACTGTTGCCCTCATCTGAAGATTCTGGCTAAAACAATAAGGAATGGCATTTTATAAAACTAAAACAAAAACAAAACAAAACAAAACACCATTTTAAATCTAATTGAATAAGAACAAAGTTGGGGGGTATCTTCTTCACTCTGTCGCTTATAACAACCCTGTAAGAAACCTGCAGCTGGTGCTAACTAGAAAGGTCCAGAGAGAGGAGAGCAGGTTTCAGTGGTTAGGACATGATGTTAAACATGTTAAGATAATATACGATTGAAACAGTTCATCTTGAGTTGTTTTGTTTATTTATTTATTTTGAGATGGAGTCTCGCTCTGTCGCCCAGGCTGGAGTACAGTGGCCGGATCTCAGCTCACTGCAAGCTCCGCCTCCCAGGTTCACGCCATTCTCCTGCCTCAGCCTCTTGAGTAGCTGGGACTACAGGCGCCCACCACCAGGCCCAGCTAATTTTTTTTGTATTTTTTAGTAGAGACGGGGTTTCACTGTGTGAGTCAGGATGGTCTCATCTCCTGACTTCGTGATTCACCCGCCTTGGCCTTCCAAAGTGCTGGGATTACAGGCATGAACCACTGCACCTGGCCTATTTTTTATTATTATTGTTGTTGTTATTATTATTATTATACTTTCAGTTCTAGGGTACTTGTGCACAACGTGCAGGTTTGTTACATATAGTATACATGTGCCATGTTGGTTTGCTGCACCCATTAACTCGTCATTTACATTAGGTATTTCTCTTAATGCTATCCCTCCCCCATGCCCCCACCCCACGACAGGCCCCAGTGTGTGATGTTCCCGGCCCTGTGTCCAAGTGTTCTCATTGTTCAATTTCCACCTATGAGTGAGAACATGCGGTGTTTGGTTTTCTGTCCTTGTGATACTTTGCTCACCTACAGAATGGGAGAAAATTTTTGCAATGTACCCATCTGACATAGGGCTAATATCCAGAATCTACAAAGAACTTAAATTTACAAGAAAAAAATCAAACAACCCCATCAAAAAGTGGGCAAAGGATATGAACAGACACTTCTCAAAAGAAGACATTTATGCAGCCAACAGACACATGAAAAAATGCTCATCATCACTGGTCATCAGAGAAATGAAAATCAAAACCGCAATGAGATGCCATCTCACACCAGTTAGAACAGCAATCATTAAAAAGTCAGGAAACAACAGATGCTGGAGAGGATGTGGAGAAATAGGAACGCTTTTACAGTGTTGGTGGGAGTGTAAACTAGTTCAACCACTATGGAAGACAGTGTGGTGATTCCTTAAGGATCTAGAACTAGAAAAACCATTTGACCCAGAGTTGTTTTTATTTTTATTACAAATAAGGACTAAAATTTTTAAAAATTCCTCTTCCATCAGAATATCTCTGATTTTATCATAGAAATAATGATTTTCTTAATAAAATTATGCTTTACAATTAAAAAAGGATTAAAAAATTATAAACTAAATTTATAATAGTGATTGACTTGAGGAAGGGGAGACCAGACTGGAAGTGGTGGCTAAAGGAGACCTCAGTTATAATTACAGTGTTTTATTTCTGCAAAAGGAAGAGTAGAGTCAAATTTGGAAAAATATGAACAGTTGTTAAATCTGGGTGATAAATTTGGATATGTGTTATATATTTGTATTTACATTTTTTGGATTTTTAACGTTTTTCTCAAACTAAAAAAGTAAATAACACTTGAAAGGAATGTAGCTGTTCTGTAGTGGCAAGGGACATAACAAAACTAAGTAGAAAATACACATTGCATCTCAGTGGTTCTCAAGCTCCTTAAGCTTGTGATTTAGAAAATAAAGATGAAGAAACCCATAGAATCCTGTCTCCAGTCTTCTTTTCCAAAACAGCCCTGAGCATACCACTTGCTGGTATCTCCAGCTTCAGGAGTCTGTAGCTCTGACTCATCAACTCCATAACCCACAAATTAGATGCCAGGATAATGTAACCACTTGATGGGTACACTGAAAAAAAGGATATTACTGAGGTACCCAGCTGGGGAGGAACATCATCTGAAAGACCACAGGAATTAATCTGGTAAACGTTTTTATGAATTGCCCAGGTGACAGAACAGAAAACAGGGCTGTTAAATTTACTGACAATTCTCAAATGAGATGTGATTGAGCATCAACATAAGTGTAATAATCCGGCGAAGTGAAATTTAATAAGGATATCACTATTGATAAAAATGGAATAATATGGAATAACTGGCCAAAAAAAAATGTGGAAAATACTTTGGGATCAAGCTGAGCAAGGATTAGGAACATGATGCTAGAATTTTAAAAATCAAGTATTATATTATACATAGGCTAAAGTGTAGATTGTAACAATTGGTTGACCCACAGTCCTATCACATGGATAATACTTTAGTGACATACTTACTGCAGTACTATCCTCACTAAAATACAATGGGTTCAGCACAATAAACTCAAGCGGCAGTACAGTACAGTGGTTAGAACACAGGGCTGAAGCCAGAATGTATGAAGCCAGCTATGTGACCTAGGCCAAATTGTTTAACCTCTCTGTGTCTCAGTAGCCTCATTTGCAAGACAGAGATAATAATATTATTGATATCATAGAGCTGTAGTGAGCAGTAACAAGTTACAGTTTGAAAACAGCTTAGAACAGTGCCTGGCACAAAGTAGCTGCTATGCAAATGTTAAATTAAAAAAAAAATAAAGAAAACCTAGGTAATACCATTCAGGACATAGGCATGGGCAAGGACTTCATGTCTAAAACACCAAAAGCAATGGTAACAAAAGCCAAAATTGACAAATGGGATCTAATTAAACTAAAGAACTTCTGCACAGCAAAAGAAACTACCATCAGAGTGAACAGGCAACCTACAGAATGGGAGAAAATTTTTGCAATCTACTCATCTGACAAAGGGCTAATATCCAGAACCTATAAAGAACTTAAACAAATTTACAAGAAAAAAACAAACAACCCCATTGAAAAGTGGGCAAAGGATATGAACAGACACTTCTCACAAGAAGACATTCATACAGCCAACAGACACATGAAAAAATGCTCATCATCACTCGCCATCAGAGAAATGCAAATCAAAACCACAATGAGATACCATCTCACACCAGTTAGAATGGCAATCATTAAAAAATCAGGAAACAACAGGTGCTGGAGAGGATGTGGAGAAATAGGAACACTTTTACACTGTTGGTGGGACTGTAAACTAGTTCTACCATTGTGGAAAACAGTGTGGCGATTCCTCAAGGATCTAGAACTAGAAATACCATTTGACCCAGCCATCCCATTACTGGGTATATGCCCAAAGGATTATAAATCATGCTGCTATAAAGACACATGCACACGTATGTTTATTACGGCACTATTCACAATAGCAAAGACTTGGAATCAACTCAAATGTCCATCAGTGACAGACTGGATTAAGAAAATGTGGCACATATACACCATGGAATACTATGCAGCCATAAAAAAGGACGAGTTCATGCCCTTTGTAGGGACATGGATGCAGCTGGAAACCATCATTCTCAGCAAACTATCGCAGGAACAGAAAACCAAACACCGCATGTTCTCACTCATAGGTGGGAATTGAACAACGAGATCACTTGGACACAGGAAGGGGAACATCACACACTGGGGCCTATTGTGGGGAGGGGGGAGGGGGGAGGGATAGCATTAGGAGATATACCTAATGTAAATGACGAGTTAATGGGTGCAGCAAACCAACATGGTACATGTATACATATGTACTAAACTTGCACACTGTGCACATGTACCCTAGAACTTAAAGTATAATTTTAAAAAAATACAAAAATTTAAATCAATTTGGAGATCATCTAGAGGAATCAAAAATTGTTACAAACCTAAAGATCTACATGGAAAAGTAGAGGCACTGGCATAATTCATTTTGTAAAAAATTAAAAAGGGGGAGGCAATAGAAGCCATTCTTAATATGGAAACTACTGCTCAATTGCTAATAAAAATGTTTCCAAAACAGCCTTTTCAAATTTTTAATGGGGAAGATGAGAAAGAGGGAGCACCCTGGCTGTTCTGTGCAGTAGCTGACATTGGACAGGGCTCGAGTTCTCCAGTGCTCTTATCAGTGCTAAGAATGTTGTGATGACTCAATCATTTTTTCCAGGAGACTTCAGAAAAGCTTTTACTTTTTCTATTTTCTGCCAGTATTTCTATGTGCCCTCCGGGACTTCGTGAATTTCAAAATTTATACTGTCACGTTCAGTTTTCTTCAGCTTGAAGGGAGCCTCATATGTTGAATTATGCTGTGCTTTGTAAAGCATGTCATCATTCACTCCAGGATATTTGATTTTAAGAGGGCGGAATTTGCTAAATGGTTTACTTCATTTGGTTTCACAAAAAAAAGTATAAAAATATGACAGAGGAAAAGTAAGTGTTTTAACAATAACCATCCATGATACAATATTTTAATGACCTGAGTTGGTTAGAGCACTTATATAACAGTTAAAGATCTATTATGTATGTAGAATTAATCTTACTGAATTCTAAAACAAGCATTAGTGCTCCCCAGTAGGCACGGCTGACCACAGGGGAGCTTGACCTGGAAGTTTCAGATGAAATTAGCACATACCAAGTCATTTAAACAAATACTTACTGGATATCTGCTATGAATTAAGAACCACACCAAGTACCTGCCTCATGATTGGTAGATCACACAGGAGTTACCATTAACTTCTCTTTCCCCTCACCCTCCACATGGTTATAAAGGCTAAAATTAGCCCTGTAAACCTATTTCAATATGTCCCTTCTTTCCACTCTCATTGTTAATATGTTTGCTCAGCACCAACAATATGATCTGGATCACTTCCTAGTGTTTTCTGTGATTCAAGTCCTGCCTGTTTTTAACAACCATAATGCTGCTTTCTCTGTGCTCCACTTAGAAAACTCCTACTTATCCCTTAAGACTCAGTTTGAGTGCTACCTTCTCCCTATCACCTTCTACCATACCACAGACATGTATTCTGAGAGTTGAGCCTCCTCAGGGCTCCCATGGCACCTGCACATGCTCTATCATAGCTTATATACAATAACTGTACCATAAATGTTGATGCATTTTCACCACTGACAAGCAAGCTGTACTAGGTCAAGATGGATATCATGACCTATACGTCATCCAGTGCCTAAAACAGACACTGCCAAACAAAATGAATAGATATTAGGTGAATGAATTAACATATAGTGAATAAACCAGGTTCTTGCCCTCAAAAAGTTCCCGACTTAGTTGGAAAGGCATGATTGGGCAAAGGGGAGGGGATGGAAATAAGATATAGAAACTACTACAGTGCAAACCAATGTTTGATAAGAAAGCAGAGCATATGGCAAGAAGCTAACAGTTACTATGTTGCCTAAATGTTTAGGCACCTAAAGGTGCCAGATACTGTGGTTGGCCTATTGCACACATTCTCTCATTTATTCCTCACAACAACCCTGCAAGGTATTATTATTTCAATTTGATAGGCAGGGAAATTAAGACTCAAGGAGTTCAGGGCTCAGAAAAGTTAGTAAAGACTGGATTTGGTCTCTAAAACCCATGCCCTTTCTATCACAATGATACAAATTCAATTCTGTGGAGTGTCAGAGGAGGGAACAAACAGTTACACCCAGAATGAAGAAAAATCACAAAAGGTTTTATGTAGAAGTAACAGTGGAGCAAACCTTGAAGGGCTGGGGGAGAAAGGAGCTACATTTTAGATGGAGGAATAAAGAAGGCATGCTACAAATTCAAAACTTGTGAGTAGGACGCTGAATAGTGTGGAGTAAATTGAGAATATCTGCAGAAAGTCTCACTGGAAGAGAAAGTTGGGGCTATCCTGGGAGACCTGGGATCTCCCAATCTAAGCACCGCTATTAGAAAACTAACCAAGAGCATAGGTCATGTTAATGATTGGATCTGTGCTGTCCTCTTCAATTATGAAGGATAGCAAATGAAAAAAACTCTGGCAGTATAAGTATTTCAGAGCCCTAAAATAAGTCTGATTTTAATATAGACATGTATTTTTAACCAGGGAGGAAATACAGCTACAGAAGTTAACATATTCAAGTGTCCTCTTAATGTCAAATTAACATAACATCATAGAAAATCAAGTAAATAGATTCACTTCACAAATGGGAGTCATATATTCCCTTCCGTTTTAAATGTATACTTACAAAAGTAATTACTTTCATTAATCTTTTAAATCACCTATATCATACTCTTCAGACATCTTGCTTTTAACTAAATACATGAATTGCCCAGCTTGCTGGCTTTATGAAATCTGATCATCAAAACATAACACGGCCATATTTAAAAGTATACTGGTTGTGTTTTATTTGCGTATGTTTGCTGACAGTTTTACTTATCAAGATTATGTTTTGAATGGCTTTTATAACTAATTTGTTCAAACGACATTCATAAACTAAGTGTGACTAATTATTTAGATGGTAACATCACAACTCCATTGAAAGGAATCTAAAATAAACAAAGTAAAGACCTTAAGTGGATTATCCATAGATTAGAGAAGTCTTAAACACTCTTTATAGACTGCCTTTTTTAGGTCTTTTAAACATATGTTTCTCTTAAAGCAATTTTATGAGCTGAAATGTTATAGCAAATGTAGCCCTGAAGCTGTATATAAAATGTTATGGCAAATATAGCCCTAAAGCTGTATATAATAAATAATAAATTCCCCACACTGAAATTAGTAGGAATGTCAGTCTAGTTAGTAAAAAATCTTTAATGTATGGTGTTTTTTTTTTTAATTTTAAATTTTTGCAGGTGCTGATATGGTTTGGCTGTGAACCCACCCAAATCCCATCTTGAATTCTTACATGTTGTGGGAGGGACCCAGTGGGAACTAATTGAATCATAGAGGCAGGTCTTTCCTGTGCTGTTCTCGTGACAGTAAGTCTCACGAGATCTGATGGTTTTAAAACGGGGAGTGTCCCTGTAGAAGCTCTCTCCTCTTGTCTGTCTGCCACCACGTGAGACATGCCGTTTGCCTTCCGCCATGATTGTGAGGCCTCTCCAGCCACAGGGAACTGTAAGTCCAATAAACCACTTCCTTTTGTAAATTGCCCAGTCTCAGATATGTCTTTATCAGCAGCATGAAAACAGACTAATACAGGTACACAGTAGGTGTGTATATTTATGGTGTATATGAGATATTTTGATACAGGTATGCAATGCATAATAATCACATCAGGGTAGATGGGGTATCCATTACCTCAAGCATTTATCCTTTGTGTTACAAACTATCCAATTATACTCTTCTAGTTATTTTTAAATGTACAATTAAATTATTTTTGGCTATAATCACCCTTTTGTGTGGGCAAATACTACATCATATGTATTCTATCTAACTATTTTTTGTACTCATTAACCATACCCACTTCCCCAACACCCCATTATTCTTCCTAGCCTCTGGTGACCACGCTTCTGCTCTCTATTTCTATGAGTTCAATTGTTTTAGTTTTTAGCTCTTACAAATGAGTGAAAACATGTGAAGTTTGTCTTTCTGTGCCTGGCTTATTTCACTTAACATAATGACCTCCAGTTCCACCCATGTTTTTGCAAATGACAGGATCTCATTCTTTTGTGATGGCTGAATAGTACTCTATTGTGTAAATATATCACATTTTCTTTTTCCATTCATCTGTTGATGGACCCTTAGGTTGCTTCTTCCAAATCTTGGCTATTGTAAATAATGCTGCAATAAACATAGGAGTGCAGATATCTCTTCAATATACTGATTTCCTTTCTTTTGGGTATATACCCAGCAGTGGGATTGCTGGATCCTATGGTAGCTCAATTTTTAGTTTTTTGAGGAACTTCCAAACTGTTCTCCATAGTGGTTGTACTAATTTACATTTCCACTAACAGCATGCAAGGGTTCCCTTTTCTCCACATCTTCACCAGCATTTGCTATTGACTGACTTTTGGATAAAAGCCATTTTAACTGGGTAATGTATGTATTTTAAACAGAAATCGAGACATTTCACTTCCAACTTTACACAGTAAATAACCAATATTGTTGGAGATACTTAGGGCCCTTGTTAAAATGAATAGATATTGGGCCGGGCGCGGTGGCTCAAGCCTGTAATCCCAGCACTTTGGGAGGCCGAGACGGGCGGATCACGAGGTCAGGAGATCGAGACCATCCTGGCTAACCCGGTGAAACCCCGTCTCTACTAAAAAATACAAAAAACTAGCCGGGCGAGGTGGCGGGCACCTGTAGTCCCAGCTACTCCGGAGGCTGAGGCAGGAGAATGGCGTAAACCCGGGAGGCGGAGCTTGCAGTGAGCTGAGATCCGGCCACTGCATTCCAGCCTGGGCGACAGAGCGAGACTCCGTCTCAAAAAAAAAAAAAAAAAAAAAAAAAAAAAAAAAATGAATAGATATTTTATTTGTAATACTATTATTAATCAATAATATAGTAATGGGTACTATAAAATATAAATATTTAGCTTTGAATTTTTTATATTTTTAATTTATGATTTATTTTCATAGATAACACATCTATACTTTTATCTAGCCAATGTCAGAATTACTATAGAATATAAATTAGCAGCATGCAACTCTTTACAATTTATGGATCATTTGTTATTTTGTAACAAATGGTTAGTATTATAGACATTCTAGGCAGAAAGTAAGGCATGGTATCTCTAATCCTTTAAACTTTTAAAAGCATCGTGAATACTGTCTTCTTTTTGCCCAATGAAAGATATTCAAATACAGAGCTAAGAAAGATATTCTTATATAAATGACCTCAACTGCTCCTCTTAGTCAGAGATGAAAGAACTGAGACCCAAAGAAAGGGGTCTTCAAAATATATAGCTTATATATATTTAGCTTCAAATGAGCATATTATAAATTAAAGATTGAAAATCAATAATTTAGGCATTCACATCAAAAAGTTTTAAAAAAGAACACGTGAAATCCAACAGAAACAAAATGAAGAGTATAAGATAAAATCAGAAATTACTGAAATAGAAACAAAACATACAAAAGAGAGTTTCAACAATGCCAAAAGTTAGTTCTTTGACCAATAATATTGATAACCCCCTGGCAAAACTGATTGCGAAGGCAAACAGCCAATACCAGGCATAAAAATGGGAATATCAATACTGAGCCTAAGGACATTAAAATATCATAAGATGATATTCTAAATAACTTTAAGCCAATAATTAGAGGGGACAGATCCTAAAACAACATTTATCAGAACATCCTATGGCTAATAAACATAATGAATCCACAACGAAAAAGCCTGCTTATAAAGATAATGGTGGTAACATACACCTAGAAATAATTACTAATACTTGTTATATTTCATTGTCTCCTTTTTTGCTGGTTGTGTTAAGAAACGACCATAATCTAAAATTAGAATTGACTGAGGCAGTTCAGCCTAATATATCTTTCTAAACATATATTTTCTTGTTCAAAATAAAGGGATGGAGAAACTGCCCTCATGATATGAAGAAACTCTCATGTAAAATGACTTTCTTTCTCCTAGGGTATTATATTGGGAGCTGATTTTAATTTCTAAAGCCATCCTTAAGAAAAAAATCGGTTTTCTGCTTCATTGTTGTAAAATATTAAATTTAAATTCACTTGTTTTCACTTTAAATTGATAGTATATACTTATATGGCATCTGTATATACATCTCCATGGTGAAGTGATTCCCATAAAAAGTGACTTCCTCTTTTCTGAGTATAAATTTCAATGACAATTTCAACTTTTGAAGCCATCTTTAAGAAAAAAAGGTTTTTTTCCTTGATTATTTTAAAATATTAAATTTAAATTCATTTGTTTTGCTCTAAATTGATACTATACGCTTAAGTAGCATCTGTATATACATTAAAATTGTCAAGTAATAAAATATTTTTAAAGGAGCCCTCAGTCTACAGTAGGAGGTAAACACTATGCAATCAAAACAGCACAAATTCTGCTAAGAATGAACTGCAATGCTCACTTATCATCCTTAAATACAAAATACTGGTCTTGCTAGGTGCCCTGTAACTCAAAAATTGGAACTATGATATGTTACAAATGAAATTATTCAAGTGAGAACTAGTAAACTAGTTGAAAATTCTGATTCTTTCATTATATTTCCAACTTTATCCATGTGAGAGGAAAAACTAATTGAATAGCTTAAAGGAGAGGGGAAAAAAAAGGTGTTTCAGGGGAACATAGAAGATCGAAATAATTACAAGTAATTACAGCTCCTGTAGGATTATGTTTCTTATTTCTTCCTATATCTCCTATAATACACAGCCCTGTAGTTTTAATATGACAAATATTTAAAAATTATTTGAGTTGAAAGTCCTAAGTTTATATAATACATTATTCATACAAAGAGCCATGAGAAGATATAAAAATAGTGTGGTAAAAATTTGGATGAAGCTGAATAAAAAAACCAGTATTAGTCTTCTTTTTAAAAAATAATTACAACCTTTATTTCAGATTTAGGGGGTACATGTGCAGGTTTGTTACATGGCTATATTGTGTGATCCTGAGGTTTAGGGTATGACTGATCCTGCCACCTACATAGTAAACATAGTAACCAATGTTAGTTTTCAATCCTTGCTCCCCTCCTTCTCTCTGCCCTTTAGCAGTCCCCACTATCTATTGTTGCCATCTTTATGTCCATGAATACTCAATGTTTAGCTCCCACTTATAAGAGAGAACATGTAAAAACCTATATTCTTAAAGCACTTGAAAAGCTTAGAAATTTTCTGAAATATGTAGTTGACTTATATAAAATTTGGGAAATGAAATGATGGGTGATAGAAGAAAGAAACACGGAAAGTTACGAGTGGGAATGTGGGGGACAAGTAATATGACAATGAGAAGAGGGCTTTCTAGGGAACAAATTCTTAACATTTAATGCCTAACATATTGAGAAGAATTATATTTAGCTTGGCAAATTCATGGATCTAGCTTTGTAACTAGAATTCTCTAATACTGGCAGAAATGATGGTAGCAGAAAATCAGGATTAAAAATGTATTGTAAACAACAAAGAAGAATACTTTCTATTTCCAAATAATGTAGAATGAATACTATATGGCACAGATACTGAGGATATTGAGGGGGATGTTGAGGTAGATGAAGATAAGGGGAAGAATTTACTATGACAGAAGCTCATCATCTCATGAGTATGAAACAGATAACCTTCAGTTCCATTTCAAACAGCCATCAGCAAATTAGAAGTATCTGAAGAAATAACAGTGTCTGTTGACCTCGTTACACACCATTAACAATAGCAAATTCAAAATTTGCACATATATTAAATTAATTTATTCCTAAATATATTCGTTACACTACTGTAAACAGTATTTTTAAATTTTTTCCCATTGCTATATATACTAGCATATATATATATATGGAATATATTATATATGGAATACAATTGATTTTTGTACATTTTCCTTGTATCTTATGACCTTGCTTAACTTGATTGTTAGTTCTAATACCTTTTTTGTATGTTTCTTAAGATTTTTTATATACACATTCATGCAATTGTGTCATCTATAAATAAAATGTATGCCATTTATTAAGGTTTCTTGCTTTATTGTGCTAGCTGGCACCTCCAGCATAATATGAGTAGTTAATATTCTTGTCTTTTCTCCTAATCATGAGAAAAATATTAGTTTTTCATTTTTAAATATGAAGTTAGCTATAGGCTTTTTATAGATGCCTCTTATTTGATTGTGGAAGTTTCCTGATATTTGTAGTTTATGTGATGTTTTATCATGAATGGATATTGAATTTTCTCAAATGATTTTTCTGGCAGCAATTAGAGGATCATATGGTTTTTTATTTATTCTGTAAATGTGTTATATTATTTGATTTTTAAATGTTAAGCCAGCCTTACATTCCTGAGATAAAACCTCCTTAGTTATGACATATTATCCTTTTTATATATTGTTGAATTTGATTTGTTAACATTTGTTAAAAATTTTTGCATCTACGTTCATAGGAAATTCTGAATTGTAATTTTATTTTTTTGTATTATACAGGTCTGCTGATAAAAAACACTCTCAGTTTTTGTCTGAAAATGTCATTATTTTGCCTTCTGAAGAATATTTTTGTCAAATATACTAATCTATACTGATCTTTTTTTCTTTCAGCACTTCCATTGAATTGTGGTTCATATCTATTTCTCAGGAGAAGTCAGCATTTTTATGATTGTTCCCCTATAGGTAATATGTCTTCTTTCCTCTGGTAATTTTAAAGATTTTTCTCTTGGTTTTTAGCAATTTGATTATATGCCATGTAGTGTTTTTTTTGTTTATTCTGCTTGAAGTTCACTGAGCTTCCTGGATTGGTGACATTATCTTTTTTATCAAATTTGATAATTTTCCTATCATTATCTCTTCAAATAATTTTCTGTGTATGTGTGTGTATGTGAAGCTGCTTTTTTAGGGTTGTCATTTTTACACTAAGAATTTCCAATTATTGTCATTACATTCACATTTTTCTCCCTTTAAATGTTTGAATCTATTTATGGCAACTGTTTTATAGTCCTTGTCTGCTAATTCCATCATCCTGTCATTTTTAGTCTATTTCTATTGACCAATTTTTCTGCTTTTGTGTATGTCTAGTAATTTCCTATTGAATCCTTGACTCAATGAATGCTATGTTGCTGAGTGTTTGGATTTTGTGGTCTTCTTGGTTGAGTGTTAAGTTTTGTTCAGGTATGAAGTCAATTTACTGTTGAATCACCTTGATTTTTTCAAGGTATTCCTCCCTACCTCCCCAAATACCCATTATTTTTATTTTTAAAGCCATTTTGTATGAGACAAAACTTTCAAAATAATATTAAATAGCAAACATCCTTCTTTATCAGGGCTTAGTTTTAAAATTGGTAAGGATAGGTATGGAGTAACTCTTACTTTAAGGATAGATTAGTCCTACTTCTAAACATAGACTTTAAAAGATAAATACCTTTCTGAATACCAGGGGTATTTAATGAAGGCTCCTGGTCATGTAGGAGCTCTGGTAGTTGTTCAGGTCAAAGATCCCTAGTAGTTCTTCTTTTCCTAGTGTTTGTGAATTTTGTTCAGTTTTACCGTTTTTATTGTGGTAGGGCCAATCTGCTACCACTACCGTCATGGTCAGAGGTATAAATCCCAAAAGGCAGTTTTTCACCATATCTCAGCTTTTCCTGGGTCCTTTCCTCTTTCTCCTTTGACCCACTAACTCTGCCCTTTATTCTCCTACAATTCTCTCTCAAGAACTGATAATCACTTAGTGAAAAGACCCAAACCAGAAACTAACTCTTATAACTCAATTCAATGCTGTATTATACTATATATTTTTTACTTCCTGGGATTAAAACACTAACAATCTAAGTTAGCTTTAAGTTGTTCATTACTTGATATATTTCTTGACTTATCTTTCTGTTTTGTTTTTGGTGGATCTGTCATTTATATTTTATTTTTTAAAAATTAGAACAGGTTCATTCATAAAGCTAAAAATGACCCATATTGGGAAAAACTGTTTGATTAAAAGCTGAACCAGCATTCTAACCATATAAAATTATCCAAAAAGTAACTTTAAGGAAGGCAAGGAGACAACTAATAATGTACTCCTTCCAGATTTCTGGGTTCCTTATCTCATACCTGAGATTTACATAGTTTATTATTTCTCCTTGTGAGCTATTTTAGCTGCTTGTGAGAGAATAGGCTTAGATCCTACATGTTTTTCTTCTAACTTAAGAGCCTTTATGTTGATGAGATCTGTTCCTAGACTGTAATGTTCATCACTCTCTGTCCACAGAATATCTATTAATTCATGTTTATAAAGCATTAGTCACTTTAAAAATAAATTTTGCATGGTTTTATTACCTTTAAAGGAGAGAAAAGAGCAAGAAGAACAGAAATAAAACTGGTTTATAAAATGGGCCTTTAAGAAAGTATTTTCAAATTGGACCAGGAGGGAAACAAATGATTAAATGAGATTTTTAAGAGGCTGTGGGTCTAATAGTCTTACCTGTGTAGCTGAATATATTCTCGGGGTCTGTTGAGCAGGTGAAGGAATCTGTCAACAATCTTGTTTTTTCCTACACCCTGTAATTACACAGAAAACATTAAACAAAAAGAGGCTATTTTCTGGAGATAAGCTTATGCCAAACCAGAAAAGTCTTTTACCAAAACCTGCTTTCTCACCTTTTTACTGTTTTAGTTTATCATTCATGAAAACAAAACTGGCAAACATATACGGAATATCTCCTATGACATGAGGGTTTAAAAAATTTATTTCTAAACATACTAGTCCTAAGCCATTCTTATTTGAAAGGAAATCCATAAATTAGCCTCCTACATATTGATTTTTCTGTTCTGTAAATTTACACTGAAGTCTAGGCATCACAGCAGATGCCCATAGTATTAACTATTTCAGATTTGAAGGGTGCCATCAAAGGTGATCAAGTAAGTATAAAACAATGGTTTCTCTAATCAGTTCTTCAGAATTATGATTTTTAGCTACAGAAAGGTAAATATAATACTGTACTTTTTCTATTAGAATCAAACACTCATTTATTTTCCTTTTATCCTATTTTAAAGTCCTTTAAAACCTTGGAAACCTAGTGTATTAATAAAACTCAACTATATGTACTCTTCCTAGAAATGCCCTCATTTCCTTACCACTTACTGGTGCTGAGAGTTGCTATCCTTTTGTAGAAGACAGACTGTTAAAAATGGAATCCACCCCCATACTATTTCCCTATTTGAAAGTTTTCACTTAGAGGTGAAATACAATTAATGGTGTGTAAATCTTTTAACAAGTAGGTTGTGTGGAAAAAGTTATAGTTTAAAAGCTGACTTCATATCGTACATGCTAGCAAAAATAACTCTTACTGATTCTTATATGGGTTGAGCATCACTAATCCAAAAATCTGAAACCCAAAATGCTCCAAATTCTGAAACTTTTTGAGCACCAACAAGATGCTCAAAGGTCATGCTCAACAGAAATGCTCATTGGAGCACTTCAGATTTTGGATTTTTAGATTAGGGATGCTCAACTGGTATGTATATGCAAATATTCTAAAATGTGAAATGCTTCTGGTCCCAAGTATCTAAGATAAGGGACATTTAACCTATACTGTGCCAGGCTGTAGGGTAAGTATTTTCATGGGTTATTTCATTTCATCATCACAACAGTCCCATGAGGTAGGGATTAAAATTATTTCAACCTCACAAATCAAGAAACCAAGGCTCAGAGGTAAGCACTGTGCACACAGTCACACACAGGTAATTCTAGTGAAACCAGGATTCACATCCAGGTCTATATGATTCTGATGCTCATAATTATAGTCCCTGCATTATGGAATATCTTTTTTTCAGTTTGAAATTGATTTTGGTAATCTGGGCCTTAAGTTATCTCCTTCACTTCTAGGTCCATCCTAAAGAAATAATTAGGCAGACTGGGGGAATGTATGGTATACAGCACCAATAGCAGAAGCCCAATAGGGAAGCAGGCATTTTTATTGGTATTTTTACTACATACTCAAACATCTTGTGAAGAAAAGCATTCTACAAGCATCAAGGATAGAAATTCAAATCAATTGAAATGGTATGATTGAGTGCCACAGGGGGTAGAAACCATGTCTGTTTTACTTATCACTATATCCCCAGAGCTCAGCACAGTGCCTGAGAGTGCGTTCAATAAATATTTGTCAAGTGAATAAACAAATATAGGGAGTTTGGAAAGTACTGGAAAAAGAGTGAAGATTCTGGTAAAATATTTTAAGTGGTGATCATATTAATAAGGATGCTGAAATTATGGACTTATAAAAGAAGAACGGGCCAGGGGCATGACTCACATCAGCAATCCCAGAGATTTGGGTGGCTTAAGTGGGAGGATCACTTGAGCCCAGAAGTCCCAGATCAGCCTGGGCAACACAGCGAGGCCCCAGCCTCTTGGGAGGCTGAGGTGGAAAGATCTCTTGAACCTAGGAATTTGAGGCTGCAGTGAGCCATGATCACACCACTACATTACAGCCTGGTGATGGAGCAAGACTCCACCTGTAAAAATAAATAAATAAATAAATAAATAAATAAATAAATAAATAAATAAATAAAGTGGGATAAATTTTAAAGGTGAATTATTTCACCTATAAAAGATTCAAAGTTATCAGAGCTGAATGTCAAACTGACAAATTCACTAAAGTTAGAACAATGGATAATTTCGTCTTCTAGGAATCTTTTCAGTATCTAATTGGATTTCACTCAAAATAGTTTCAAGCCTAGCACAGAAGCACAAAGGAGGAAAATCACATTTGCATATTTGTATGTAAATTATAACCGGTATGTAAACTTTAAATGGCATGTGACCATAAATATAAATTTTTAAATAGATAAATTTCAGATGAGTAAAATGTCTGGGTTAATATATTCGTTCTGTTAAATTCAGCAATCCTAGAAAAAGCAGACATCCTAAATGTATTACAATGTTAGAAATACAAAGGATTTCCTGGAAGAAATGTCATGAAAATGTGCTATCAGGGAGTTCCTCCTCCCTCTCCACCTCTAAAGTTATTAAATAGCCATGCTTATTCAAATTCCTTCTGAGCAAGGCATGATTTAGGAGTCACGAGTCCCATAAATGTAGTTTGAGTCCCAGCTGCCACTAAGGAGCTCTTTTGCTGTGTCTCTTTAAATGTTGGAGTCTCCAGAACCCCAACCTCAGCTGTCTTGCGCCAAACGCTCTCTCTCTGGGAAATACCACCCACTCCCATGACCTCAGTCATCACATACAGCTCACACTTCTTTTCTAAGCTTCATTCGATATCCCCTATTCTTAACTATCAACTGAACTTCTGAAACAGATGCTTATTATCCTTCCACCCAAACCTACTTTTGTCTCTTTTCTTTTTTTTTTTTTTTTTTTTTTTTTTTGAGACGGATTCTCGCTCTGTCGCCCAGGCTGGAGTGCACTGGCCGGATCTCAGCTCACTGCAAGCTCCGCCTCCCGGGTTTACGCCATTCTCCTGCCTCAGCCTCCCGAGTAGCTGGGACTACAGGCGCCCGCCACCTCCCCCGGCTAAGTTTTTGTATTTTTTTTTAGTAGAGACGGGGTTTCACCGTGTCAGCCAGGATGGTCTCGATCTCCTGACCTCGTGATCCGCCCGTCTCGGCCTCCCAAAGTGCTGGGATTACAGGCTTGAGCCACCGCGCCCGGCCTTTTGTCTCTTTTCAACCCCCATATAACAGTATTGCCACATACTCAGCTGCTCAATAAAAGAATGCTAGAGGCCGGGCACGGTGGCTCAAGCCTGTAATCCCAGCACTTTGGGAGGCCGAGACGGGCGGATCACGAGGTCAGGAGATCGAGACCATCCTGGCTAACAGGGTGAAACCCCGTCTCCACTAAAAAATACAAAAACTAGCCGGGCGAGGTGGCGGGCGCCTGTAGTCCCAGCTACTCGGGAGGCTGAGGCAGGAGAATGGCGTAAACCCGGGAGGCGGAGCTTGCAGTGAGCTGAGATCCGGCCACTGCACTCCAGCCTGGGCAACAGAGCGAGATTCCATCTCAAAAAAAAAAAAAGAATGCTAGAATATTTTTGATGGCTTCATTTTTTCCCCTCTGACCTCATGCAAAATGTCATTAGGATCTCTGCAGTCCCTACCTGCAAAACTTTTAGTTTTATTCTTTCCCTCCATTCCTTCTGTTTCCTTCATTCCTCTTTCCCTTCCAACATTTTCTCCCTCCCTCCCTCCCTTCTTTTCTCCCTCTCTCACTTCCTTGCCTAACTCATCAATTATTTGAGCACCTAATATTACAGCACTGTACTAGCTGAGCTGGCTATAATAGTAAAGAAAACAGCTACAGCCTCTCACCATATTCACAGCTTACAGTCTAGTAGGGAACACAGACAACACATATAATAGATAGTGTCCTCATACGACAATCCAAGATGCTTGAAGCTTTAACCTAAGGGCTCAGGAAGGCCGACTGCACAGTTATGTTTAGATTGAGATATCAAGGAATTAAAGAGGTACAGGGAAAGATGAAAAAGGGGAGTGTTACAGGTAGAACAGTATGTGTCAAGACTCGTGGGTAACAGTCAGCTGGAGAGCTGGACAGGTCTGCAAGAATTCAGAAGCTAGAGAAAAGTGAGAAAGGGAGTGGTAAGAAACCAGGCTAGAAGGCTAGAAAGGTAGGTGGGATTTAAGTCTGGCAAAGCCCTGGAAGCCACTTAAAAGAGTTAGAACTGTTTCCTCAAAGCACCAAGAAGCCACTGAAGTAAAGGAATAATAGGATCAGATTTTCAGTTTTAGAGAATTGCTCTGACGGAATGGTACGGTGGAGTCTGGTAGAGAGCAGAAGAGAAAGCAAGAAAGCAGTCTGAAATTCCTTTAAAATTCAAGCAGGAGATGATGGTGGTCTAAACTACGGGATAGACAGAAATGAATAGATTTAAGAGATATTTAGGAAAAGGAACCAACAGGACTTAGTGAGGGCCTGGAGTTAAGGATGAGAAGATGACGAAGTCAAAGTTTCTGTCTTGGGCAATAGAGTGGCAGGTCACAGAAGAAATAGGGGAGAAGAACTGAATTAGCTGGGTGGGGAAGGGAAGTCTAGCTATAAAAGGCAGTTTAATTTTGGATATGTTTACTTTGAAGTGTCTGCTTCCCATATCTGCTCCTTCCTCTCCAATTCACTGTCTCAGCTGAAGGGTAGCTCATCCCCTCCCCAGACTACCGGAAAGGGCCTAATTTGGTTTGGTTTCCCACCTCCAGATTTACAACAAGAGAATCCCCAATTTGTTTAGTTATTTTTCTAAAACAGAGATCTCATCAAGTTGCTTACTACTTCATTTAAGAAGCTCTGATAATTCCTTTGAGGAAATGCTGAAAGCATCATCTAGGAAAGAATTTCTGTAAATATCCTGAGCAAAATGAAACAGTTATAATGACTTGTTCCTTCTAATCACAGTTTTTGCCTAGAATAGAAATTTCTCTGGATTATTTTAATTGAATAAATACATAAATAGTATCTTATTTTTCCATTATAAAGTTACACATGCTCATTTTTCTCACTGGGAAACTCAGAAAACAGTAATCAGCCAATGTCCAACTGCTTAAAAAATCTGCTAACATTTTCATTTTGTTCCTATACATACTTATGTTTACTTACTAGTAAAAATTCCCTTAATATATATGTAATTTGTATCCTTCAGTAAAAATCAACATGAAATAGATACATTTTTATATCATTAACTCTTATTGAGAATAATATTTAGTAAGTGAAAATTCGAAATGGGAGAAGAAACTTGTGGAATGAGAGATCCTAAAAAGTAAAAATAATCTCATGAGAATGATGCTAACATTTATCATTCTGTTCTGCCAGACTGTGCTTTTCATGACAACGTACTGGCCAGAAGGCTTTTCGCAGAAGCAGGAGTCGGGCGGCCCTTTCACTACCAGGTTAAGAGAAGTAGGAATTACGTGAAGCCCCACAGACAGGAGTCAAACCAAGGAGAGGAAGTAAGCATGCTTCCAGTTTCTGAGAGAAAAGCTCAAGGACCTTGACTTTAAGAACTCTGACGGATTCTGGGACTCTTATAACTTCCTCAGGTTTATTATGTTAGTTACCCTGTTTCCTCAGAGAGATTAGCAATAAAATTCTTTACAGCAAAGGGACTTTGGGGCTTTTCTTCCTGGACAAGAAAAAAATAAAGAATGTACGAAACTCTATCCATGTTCCATCAAAGGAGGAGAGAAAGAAAGAAATGGAGTAGGAGAAAAAAGCTAAAAAGGAATGAAAAACAGGCCAAGAGAAAATTAGTCTAGGAATGGGGTTTGGACTAAATGTTGGGACTTGAAGGCTGAAGGGTTTGATAGGCCTTGAGGGATCCCTGCAACAGCAGATAAACTTGCAAGCATGCTCATCAACCCTCTGTGACACTCAAACAAGTTCCTTTCGGCCACTGTCTCCTAAAAAATACCCTTCCACATCCATATCTTTGCTTATGTGGTCTCTTTTGACTACAATAGCTCATCCTTGCCTATCTGTCTGTCATCTTCCACTACCCCCACCTAGCCTTCTGATGAAATGTCCCAACTTCCCCACAGCTTTGCCTATCTGTCCCATTGTTTTCTCTCCTTTAACTCTCAGCACTAGAATGATTTCCTCCTTTGGGTTCCTAAACCACTCTCTCTCACCAGTATACTCTAGCAATGTGCCAGGTCCTTGGCCGGTAGATAGGCTTGTTCCTTGAGGCCAGGATCATCCCCCTATTCGGGTCTCTAAATGTGATGGAGTCAAAGATCAGTCAGTTTAAGGTTGTAAAATCACCTACAACACATGTCTGGGAGCTCCCTGCATGTTATCTAAGGTTCAGAAGGGAGAACAGTGAGGAAGCAAATCCAGACCTTTTCTTCAGCAATTTAAAAAAACGGACTCAAGGTGAGTATTTGCCACTGCCAATGTTCAGCTTTTTTGCATGTTCTCTGAAACTTGTTAACTGTGGGCCTTCTTTTAGTTCCCTCCAATTCTTTAATAATTTTCATCAAGTTAGTTCAGTCTGTATAATAGAGATGTTCTCTACATAGGGTACTAATTTATTTATTAGAAAAGTCACCACATTAATGTCATTAACAAGTACCAATTACAATAAAAAATAACAAAATAAACTAACATTATAGTAAACTCAGAAATAAATTTTAATTGCTTTAAAAAAAATCCCATCTAATGTTGAACCTTCTAATTCTTTGCTTAAATGCCTAAAAATACACTATGCTATCCCTCTCATGTGGGAATTTTTACCACCATCTGAGCTTAGATTTGCTTATTTGAGTAGAGAGGGCTTAGACAAGCTAATCTCTAAATACTATTTTACAAAGATATTCTTTGGTCTTATAACAAAATAAGAAATCACTGCTAATGATCACCAGAAATTTCTTATTTTCCAAATTCTCTCAATACATATACATTACTTTTGTAATCAGAAAAAAATTATGAGGGAGGGTCCAAGATGGCCAAACTGGAACAGCTCCAGTCTACAGCTCCCAGCATGGGCAATGCAGAAGATGGGTGAGTTCTGCATTTCCAACTGAGGTACCAGGTTCATCTCACTGGGGCTTGTCGGACAGTGGGTGCAGGTCAGTGGGTGCAGCCCACGGACCGTGAGCCGAAGCAGGGCGAGGCATTGCCTCACCCCGGAAGCACAAGGGGCCGGGGAATTCCCTTTCCTAGCCAAGGGAAGCCGTGACAGATGGCACCTGGAAAATTGGGTCACTCCCACCCTAATACTGCGCTTTTCCAATGGTCTTAACAAATGGCACACCAGGAGATTCTATCCCGCACCTGGCTCGGAGGGTCCCATGCCCATGGAGCCTTGCTCACTTCTAGCACAGCAGTCTGAGATCAAACCACTAGGCAGCAGCGAGGCTGGGGGAGGGGCGCCCACCATTGCTGAGCCTTGAGTAGGTAAATAAAGAGGCCAGGAAGCTTGAACTGAGTGGAGCCCACCACAGCTCAAGGGGGCCCGCCTGCTTCTGTAGACACCACCTCTGAGGGCAGGGCATAGCTGAACAAAAGGCAGTGGGAACTTCTGCAGACTTAAACGTCCCTGTCTGACAGCTTTGAAGAGAGTAGTGGTTCTCCCAGCACAGAGTTTGAGATCTGAGAATGGACAGACTGCCTTCTCTAGTGGGTCCCTGACCCCTGAGTAGCCTAACTAGGAGGCAACTCCCAGAAGGGGCCAACTGACACCTCATACGGCTGGGTGCCCCTCTGACACGAAGCTTCCAGAGGAAGGATCAGGCAGCAACATTTGCCGTTCTGCAATATCTGTGGTTCTGCAGCCTCCACTGGTGATACCCAGGAATACAGGATCTGGAGTGGACCTCCAGAAAACTCCAACAGATCTGCAGCTGAGGGTCCCGACTGTTAGAAGGAAAACTAACTAACAGAAAGGACATCCACACCAAAACCCCATCTGTATGTCACCATCATCAAAGACCAAAGGTAGATAAAACCACAAAGATGGGGAGAAACCAGAGCAGAAAAGCTGAAAATTCGAAAAATCAGAGTGCCTCTTCTCCTCCAAAGGAATGCAGCTCCTTGCCAGCAACAGAACAAAGCAGGACGTAGAATGACTTTGACAAGTTGAGAGAAGAAGGCTTCAGAAGACTGGTAATAACAAACTTCTCCAAGATAAAGGAGGATGTTCGAACCCATCACAAAGAATTTAAAAACCTTGAAAAAAGATTACACAAATGGCTAACTAGAATAAACAGTGTAGAGAAGACCTTAAATGACCTGATGGAGCTGAAAACCATGGCACAAGAACTACGTGATGCATGCATAAGCTTCAGTAGCTGATTTGATCAACTGGAAGAAAGGGTATTAGTGATTGAAGATCAAATTAATGAAATGAAGTGAGAAGAGAAGTGTAGAGAAAAAAAGGAAAAAGAAATGAACAAAACCTCCAAGAAATATGGGACTATGTGAAAAGACCAAACATACATCTGATTGGTGTACCTGAAAGTGACGGGGAGAACAGAACCAAGTCAGAAAACACTCTTTAGGATGTTATCCAGGAGAACTTCCCCAACCTAGCAAGGCAGGCCAACATTCAAATTCAGAAAATACAGAGAATGCCACAAAGATACTCCTTGAGAAGAGCAACTCCAAGACACACAATTGTCAGATTCAACAAAGTTGAAATGAAGGAAAAAATGTTAAGGGCAGCCAGAGAGAAAGGTCAGGTTACCCATAAAGGGAAGCCCATCAGACTAACAGTGGATCTCTTGGCAGAAACTCTACAAGCCAGAAGAGAATGGGGGCCAATATTCAACATTCTTAAAGAAAAGAATTTTCAACCCAGAATTTCATATCCAGCCAAACTAAGCTTCATAAGTGAAGGAGAAATAAAATCCTTTACAAACAAGCAAATGCTGAGAGATTTTGTCACCACCAGGCCTGCCTTACAAGAACTCCTGAAGGAAGCACTAAACATGGAAAGGAACAACAGGTACCAGCCATTGCAAAAACATGCCAAATCGTAAAGACCGTTGATGCTAGGAAGAAACTGCATCAACTAATGAGCAAAATAACCAGCTAACATCATCATGACAGGATCAAATTCACACATAACAATATTAACCTTAAATGTAAATGGGCTAAATGATCCAATTAAAAGACACTGACTGGCAAAATGGATAAAGAGTTAAGACCCATCCGTGTGCTGTATTCAGGAGACCCATCTCACGTGCAGAGACACACATAGGCTCAAAATAAAGGGATGGAGGAAGATCTACCAAGCAAATGGAAAACAAAAAAAAGCAGGGGTTGCAATCCTAGTCTCTGATAAAAGAGACTTTAAACTAACAAAGATCAGAAGAGACAAAGAAGGCCATTACATAATGGTAAAGGGATCAATTCAACAAGAACAGCTAACTATCCTAAATATATATGAACCCAATACAGAAGAACCCAGATTCATAAAGCAAGTCCTTAGAGACCTACAAAGAGACTTAGACTCCCACACAATAATAATGGGAGACTTTAACACCCCACTGTCAACATTAGACAGATCAACAAGACAGAAAGTTAACAAGGATATCCAGGAATTGAACTCAGCTCTGCACTCAGCGGACCTAATAGATATCTACAGAACTCTCCACCCCAAATCAACAGAATATACATTCTTCTCAGCACCACATCACACTTTTTCCAAAATTGACCACATAGTTGGAATTAAAGCCCTCCTCAGCAAATGTGAAAGAACAGAAATTATAACAAACTGTCTCTCAGACCACAGTGCAATCAAACTAGAACTCAGGATTAAGAAACTCACTCAAAACCGCTCAACTACATGGAAACTGAACAACCTGCTCCTGAATGACTACTGGGTACATAACGAAATGAAGGCAGAAAAAAAGATGTTCTTTGAAACCAATGAGAACAAAGACACAACATACCAGAATCTCTGGGACACATTCAAAGCAGTGTGTAGAGGGAAATTTACAGCACTAAATTCCCACAAGAGAAAGCAGGAAAGATCTAAAATTGACTCCCTAACATCACAATTAAAAGAACTAGAGAAGCAAGAGCAAACACATTCAAAAGCTAGCAGAAGGCAAGAAATAACTAAGATCAGAGCAGAACTGAAGGAGATAGAGACACAAAAAACCCTTCAAAAAAAATCAATGAATCCAGGAGCTGGTTTTTTGAAAAGATCAACAAAATTGATAGACTGCTAGCAAGACTAATAAAGAAGAAAAGAGAGAAGAATCAAATCAATGCAATAAAAAATGATAAAGGGGATATCACCACCAATCCCACAGAAATACAAACTACCACCAGAGAATACTATAAACACCTCTGTGCAAAGAAACTAAAAAATCTAGAAGAAATGGATAAATTCCTGGACACATACACCCTCCCAAGACTAAACCAAGAAGAAGGTGAACCCCTGAATAGACCAATAACAGGCTCTGAATTTGAGGCAATAATTAAGAGCCTACCAACCAAAAAAAGTCCAGGACCAGATAGATTCACAGATGAATTCTACCACAGGTACAAAGAGGAGCTGGTACCATTCCTTCTGAAACTATTTCAATCAATAGAAAAAGAGGGAATCCTCCCTAACTCATTTTATGAGGCCAGCATCATCCTGATACCAAAGCCTGGCAGAGACACAACAAAAAAAGAGAATTTCAGACCAATATCTCTGATGAACATCAATGCAAAAATCCTCAATAAAATACTGGCAAACGGAATCCAACAGCACATCAAAAAGCTTATCCACCATGCTCAAGTGGGCTTCATCCCTGGGATGCAAGGCAGGTTCAACATATGCAAATCAATAAACATAACACATAAACAGAACCAAAGACAAAAACCACATGATTATCTCAAGAGAAGCAGAAAAGACCTTTGACAAAATTCAACAGCCCTTCATGATAAAAACTCTCAAAAAATTAGGTACTGATGGAACGTATCTCAACATAATAAGAGCTATTTATGACAAAGCCGCAGCCAATATCATACTGAATGGGCAAAAACTGGAAGCATTCTCTCTGAAAACTGACACAAGACAGGGATGCCCTCTCTCACCACTCTTATTCAACATAGTGTTGGAAGTTCTGGCCAAGGCAATCAGGCAGGAGAAAGAAACAAAGGGTATTCAATTAGGAAAAGAGGAAGTCAAATTGTCCCTGTTTGCAGATGACATGATTGTATATTTAGAAAACCCCACTCGTCTCAGCCCAAAATCTCCTTAAGCTGATAAACAACTTCAGCAAAGTCTCAGGATACAAAATCAATGTGCAAAAATCACAAGCATTCCTATACACCAATAATAGACAAACAGAGAGCCAAATCATGAGTGAACTCCCATTCACAATTGCTTCAAAGAGAATTAAATACCTAGGAATCCAACTTACAAGGGATGTGAAGGATCTCTTCAAGGAGAATTACAAACCACTGCTCAACGAAATAAAAGAGGACACAAAGAAATGGAAGAACATCCCATGCTCATGGACAGAAAGAATCAATATTGTGAAAATAGCCATACTGCCCACAGTAATTTATCAATTCAATGCCATCCCCATCAAGCTACCAATGACTTTCTCCACAGAATTGGAAAAAACTACTTTAAAGTTCATATGGAACCAAAAAAGACCCTGCGTTGCCAAGACAATCCTAAGCCAAAAGAACAAAGTTGGAGGGAGGCATCACACTACCTGACTTCAAACTATACTACAAGGCTACAGTAACCAAAACATCACGGTACTGGTACCAAAACAGAGACATAGACCAATGGAACACAACAGAGCCCTCAGAAATAATAGCACACATCTACAACCATCTGCTCTTTGACAAACCTGACAAAAACAAGAAATGGGGAAAGGATTCCCTATTTAAGAAACAGTGCCGGGAAAACTGGCTAGCCACATGTAGAGAGCTGAAACTGGATCCCTTCCTTACACCACATACAAAAATTAATTCAAGATGGATTAAAAACTTAAAACATTAGACCTAAAACCATAAAAATCCTAGAATAAAAGCTAGGCAATACCATTCAGGACACAGGCATGAGCAAGGACTTCATGACGAAAGTACCAAAAGCAATGGCAACAAAAGCCAAAATTGACAAATGGGATCTAAATAAACTAAAGAGCTTCTGCAATGCAAAAGAAACTACCATCGGAGTGAACAGGCAACCTACAGAATGGGGGAAAATTTTTACAATCTACCCATCTGACAAAGGGCTAATATCCGGAATCTACAAAGAACTTAAAAAAATTTACAAGAAAAAATCAAACCCCATCAAAAAGTGGGTGAAGGATATGAACAGACACTTCTCAAAAGAAGATGTTTTTGTAGCCAACAGACACATGAAAAAATGGTCATTATCACTGGTCATCAGAGAAATGCAAATCAAAACCATAATGAGATACCATCTCACAGCAGTTAGAATGGTGATCATTAAAAAGTCAGGAAACAACAGGTGCTGGAGAGGATGCGGAGAAATAGGAACACTTCTACGCTGTTGGTGGGACTGTAAACTAGTTCAACCATTGTGGAAGACAGTGTAGCAATTCCTCACGGATCTAGAACTAGAAATACCATTTCACCCAGTGATCCCATTACTGGGTATATACCCAAAGGATTACAAATCATGCTGCTATAAAGACACATGCACACGTATGTTTATTGCAGCACTATTCACCATAGCAAAGACTTGGAACCAACCCAATGTCCATCAATGATACACCGGATTAACAAAATGTGGCACATATACACCATGGAATACTATGCAGTCATAAAAAAGGATGAGTTCATGTCCTTTGAAAGGACATAGATGAAGCCAGAAACCATCACTCTGAGCAAACTATGGCAAGGACAGAAAACCAAACACCGCATGTTCTCACTCATAGGTGGGAAGTGAACAATAAGAACACTTGGACACAGGGTGGGGAATGTCACACACCAGGGCCTGTCGTGGGGTGGGGGGAATGGGAGGGATAGCATTAAGAGATATACTTAATGTAAATCACGAGCAAATGGGTGCGGCACACCAACATGACACATGTATACATATGTAACAAACTTGCAGGTTGTGCACATGTACCCTAGAACTTAAAGTATAATAAAAAAAAAAATATTAAAACTGAATAGTAAATAATCCTAAACAGTCATACAAATGGGTTCCTTGTACCAGTCAACAAATAGTAGTCAGAAGTCAGATTAGAAAACATACATTTCAATTACATTACTAGTATGCATGACTCTAAAACACAGTCCTTATAAACCTCCCTATCAACATCATAACCTCCTTTTCACATGAAAATAATAAAATCTACATCCCTGCATTTTCCCTTTGAAATACTGTGTTGCTATAAATGGCAAAGATTCATTTTTGGGTAATGTGGTCAGCCATTAGGTATAACCAAAGCAGTCATGACAAATATTGCAGGGTGCGAAAATCAGTGTGTCTGCAGGAACAAAATACAGATTCAAAATAAATACAAGAAAAAATATTTACTAAGAAACAATGGATAGACCAACTAAATTGGCAGAAAGAATGTGGCGGAATGCCAATGAATTTTCACGTTGTAATTCAGGCAACTTCATTAACTAAGGGGTTTGAGAAGGAACAAAAAATAATTTAAAATAAAAATGAGTGCCACTGTATTTGATGAAACAGGTATTTCACAGCCTTGGGGTCCCCAGGCTGCTGGAGCTATTAGACACTAAGTTACCAAATCCCTGCTGCCACTACCAGCTGGGGGACACAGGCAAGAAAATTTCTGGACAAACTGTTCAGTGCCTCTACAGATATTAAACAATTATGCTGTCATAGCAACATGGTATATTTCTGATGGTGCACAGTAGCAATCTGCCAGGGCTTAGTTCAAATTATTAATTAGCAAAATTTACACATTCTTTAAGTTTAGCAATAAAATATTCACAGTATCTCAATGTTAAATAATTCAACATTTACCAAACCTCTATCAGGAGAAAAACAGAATTTCTAATCACATTAAGTTTGTAATTAATGGACAGAATGAGATACAAAGAATTATACACTTAAAATGTTCATAGAGTCTTGCTTAGTTGGCATTAAATATATGTTTATTGATTTTCGGAGTGTATAAAAGT
The DNA here is from genome assembly GCF_024542745.1 of Macaca thibetana thibetana. Classification (NCBI taxonomy): domain Eukaryota; kingdom Metazoa; phylum Chordata; class Mammalia; order Primates; family Cercopithecidae; genus Macaca; species Macaca thibetana. The sequence goes on from NC_065594.1 coordinate 20,418,046, forward strand.
TAAAAAATCAAATGCTATGAAAACTTAGAAAAGAATGAATCATTCTATCCTGGAAAAAATTGATATGGCATAATTTCATTGTATAAATTAATCAAAAAATTAAATAGGCCCAGTGAAAGTTACTTTTATAATATTTCCTCAGTGGAAATTCATCAATAGTGGTACAATTCTGAATAAAATGTTTATATTCATAAAAATGGGTCTATACTTCTTAGGATAAAGATGACAGGAGAGTACATCTTTCCTCTTTCAAAGAGACTTAGGAGGCACATCAACTAAATTCAATGACCAGGCTTTGTTTTGATGCTGATTAGAATAAATCAACTATAAAACAAAGCTTTTTTTTTTTTTGAGGCAGAATCTTGCTCTACTGCCCAAGCTGGAGTGTAGTGGCCTAATCTTGGCTCACTGCAACCTGCACCTCCTGGGTTCAGGTGATCCTCCCACCTCAGCCTCCTGAGTAGCTGGGACTACAGGTGCATGCCACCATGCCCAGATAATTAATTTTGGTATTTTCTGTATAGACAGGATTTTACTATATTGCCCAGGCTGGTCTGGAACTTCTGGGATCAAGGCATCCGCCTACCTCAGCCTCCAGAAGTGCTGGGGTTACAGGTGAGAGCCATTGTACTCAGTCAAAATAACACTTTCGAGATAATTAGGGAAAATTGAAAACAGAGCATTAGATTATATGAAAGGATTATTGTTAATTTGTTAGGTGTAATAATAAAATTGTGGTCATATTAGAGATAAATGGTGAAACAGCTATAAGAAAAATGATATGCAAAAGAACAATATATTAAAAGATGATATACAAAAAAGTGTTGGGAGAATTGGTAAAGCAAGATGGACAAAATGCTTATTAATCATTGAGGTTGAGTGATGAATACAAGGGGGTTCATTACATATTCTACTTTTTGTGGAATATATAAAAAATTTCCCATAACAGAAAAATTTTAAATGTCCTTTACTTTGTATGTAAAGTATAGTCTCTGGCCTATTATAAGCACTTAACAAAAGTTAGTTATTACATTATTGTTGTTGTTGTTGTTCTGCCTAGTACAGGAATTAGTGTGGTATGATGGAAAAAAGCATGAGCTTTGTAAATCTAATACCTAACTCTGACACTAACTAGCTATGTGATTTTAAGCAAATATTTTTACCTTTTTGAACTGGTCTGCTTATTTGTGAAAGGTAGAAAATAAAAATTTTTACCTCAAAGGTTGATGTAGAACTAAATAAAATGGTATAAAAGCACATTGAAAACTGCAAGACATACAAATATACTACTATTCTTAATCTTAGTTCATATGAAACTTTTAACCAATTATGGATGAAATCAAACACGGATCGCAACAATTTTAAAAGACAATTCAATCAACCTAGTGAGAAAATGCTATAAAGCTCAGAAGAAAATAAGATTACTTCTATTTGGGAGAGACAAAGAAAGCCTCATAGCAGAAAAACATCTGAGCTCTTGAAAGTGGGCAGAATTTTCACAGGCCAAGATGAGAGTAAGAGGCACTATATGAGGCAAACAACATGAAAACTGGCTGGGGAGGGGAAGGGGATATTGCACTCAGGAAGAGTAAGAAACTGTAGTTTGAAAGAACTAGAATGATAGAAGGAGTTTGGAGCCAGATTGTGGGTGGTTTTGAGTGTCTCTCCATGAAGGGGATTTTATCTGGTAGACAAGATAGAGCCACTTTCACCTTTTAGCAGAAATAACATTAAGAGATTCTTTCTAGGATATCCCTCACTGCTGATAGATCAGAAGGTGTCACAGAATTGAAATGAGTACCTACAGACTCAGTAATGTAAAAACATGAAGAAAATGAAAATAAGGGATAGAGAAGGCATCCTATATGAAAATCAGCAAAAATTGACTTTTTAGTTTGTAAGAAATATATAATGTATTGGAGTTTTAGTAAGGGCAAAAAATATGGATAGGAATACAAGAAAAGCTTAAGTATAAAAATTTTACCAGACTCTTATTTGGTAAAGTGATATAAAAAGCTGACTTAAAGTGACAAAAAAATAAGTTGACAAACCCTGGGAAGTTATTTTATTAGACAATATTCATGTAGAAATGATTGTGAATTATTAATTATGTCTCATTAAATATAAAGTAACCTTTGATGACTTACTTTAAAATTTTGTCTAATATCAGAAACCAAGTGATGTTTGATATGTAGATCAAATTTTTATTTCTAAAAACAAAACACTGAATATTTAAAAATAATTCCTTTTTTTTTTTTTTTTTTTTTTTTTTTTTGAGATGGAGTCTCACTTTATTGCCCAGGCTGGAGTACAGTGCTGCGATCTCAGCTCACTGCAACCTCCCCCTCCTAGGTTCAAACACTTCTCCCACCTCAGCTTCCCAAGTAGCTGGGATTACAGGCGTGTACCACTACATCTGGCTAATTTTTGTATTTTTAGTAGAGACAGGGTTTCACCATGTTGGCCAGGCTGGTCCCAAACTCCCAACCTCAGGTGATCCGCCTGCCTTGGCCTCCCAAAGGGCTGGGATTACAGGCCTGAGCCACCGCGACTGGCCTAAAAAATAATTCTTATGTAAGGGTACTTGAACATTTCAGAACACAACATTCCTAAAATATGTTTTGCCTTCAAATATCTGATAAAGAGCAATTGTCTCTCAAAACACATGTATTCTTACACAAAAACAGAGACTTAGTCTTAGGGACTTTTTATTATTGTTATTTTTGAGACAGGGCCTTGCTCTGTCACCCAGGCTGGAGTGAAATGGCACAATCTCAGTTCATTGCAACCTCTGTCTCCCAGACTCAAGCAATCCTTCTGCCTAAGTATCCTGAGTAGCTGGGACTACAGGTGCATGCCACCATACCTGGCTAGCTTTTGTAATTTTTGTAGAGATGGGGTTTTGCCATATTGCCTGCGCTGGTCTCAAACTCCTGGACTCAAGCAATCCACCCACCTTGGCCTCCCAAAATGCTGGGATTACAGGCGTGAGCCACTGCACCCGGCAGGGACTTTTTTAAACAAAAAGAAATATGGCACTTATGGCTGATTCTATAGCCCCAAATTTTCACAATAAATATTTTGTATATCAAATTGAATATGACACTATACATCAAAAGAAAACCAGGTATGCGAAGGTGGGGAAGGCAGGAAACTTATTCTTGGGCTACAGCTGGCATAGAAAAAACATCATTGGCTAGAAAATAAATAGCCATCTCTCTTTTCGTTAATTAGAAAGTCATACTATGACCCCACCTCCCCCCCACAAAAAGACTAGCATGAAGCTCCTAATAGTATGAAAGGTACATACAATGTTATAATTACAGAAGGTAGAAAGTAATGCATGTTACAGCATGCTAAAGTGGTTCTGTCATACACAGCATTATACCCTAAGTGACCCTCAAACATGTATATTTTCACGGTACCCTATCCCACTTGGCAGAAAGGCAGCAATTCTGCTGTACTTACTGGAAAGACTATGTGCTGTGGCATAAAATCTCACACAGAAAATAGAAAGGATTTTTAAAAATCAATTTTGTTATAAATAATGGGCAGGCTACTTTATTTTTACTATGACAAGTGGTGCTTGTGGAGCTGTTTTTAGCTTCTCAATAGATGTAAAATCTTTCTAGTATCATAGATGCTTAGAAAAGATAATATCTGCAAGAAAAAGGTGAGATTGGGTTTAATAAAGATGATAAACCTTCAGATACCTCAAAATCAGCACCCATTCTCTTTAATTTCCTCATTGCCACTGGTAACAGAGCAGTCTTGTAAAACATCTCTAGATATAATTTCAAGTGTTGAAACATTTCTTTCATAGAGTTCAGCCAGTTTCTAGTTTGCAAACAGAAGGCTGTGTAGACTGCATATATCTATAGACAATGCATTAGAAGGAGAAAGAAAGGAGCCTGATCAATTGCTACACATGATTCATTTACTTTAAAAATAAATATGTGATTAAAAATAGGCATTTTCACAGGGGGCTGTCACTTTGCATTTGACTGAAAACACCATTGACACTACCCCAGGAGAGCTCAGAGTCAATTGTCCTCCACCTATTACCTGCACCTTCACTTGCCTGTCTTTGTGTTCTTTGATTGTCTTGTTTCAGAAGACAGAAATAAGGGTGAAGGTGAGCAGGTGCGTCGAATATGAAGAAAAGCATGAAATACCATTGACCAATGAAGCAAGGCATTTTTAAAGCTACTGAAGAAGGACCTGAGTTACTATCACTGCAAAAATACACATTCCCAAATAAATAACTCTCCTAGATGATCAGCACTCAGAGCAGCATAGAGAAAGAGAACACATGAACTCTAGGCCAGTTCCCAGCAAAGCACAGCTCTGTGGGGTACTGCATTAGCTAAGGAATGCTACAGGCGGCTCTGTACTCCCTTGTACCCACCAAACAGAAGCAGCTAAGAGTCTAACCATAGAATATTGCTCAGATCTTAGCACAGATGTTACCTTATGAAAACACATTAGAAAGGAATTGAAGTTGGCTAAAGGATTCAAAAAGTTCTATTTAGATTTTAACCAGCCACCTTGGTCCAGTTTCCACCCCCTTGACCTGGTAAATGCAAGCACAGGCAAAGTTATGTATGATTTAATTAGCTAAATACTAATCAGCACTTTATTATTAGAAATTTAAAAATAATTAGCATTTCATTATTCTGTCTTAGTGATAATGCTGCCAGTCTCTGATCCTGTCATTATAGAACTATATCCAATTGAATGGACTACTTAACTATTTACTCTCTTGAATAGGTAGTCCCTAGATTTTATCTAATTCATTTGTCTCCTTCACTTAAAACAGCTGCAAGCTCAGAGAAGAAATTTCAATTTGTCTTATAACCCCCTGAAAACAATCCAACTGAGCCTAAATTTTAAATTCATATTACTTCTAAGTCATTTTGACTACTCATTAGAAATTTATTTATTTAATTAATTAATTAATTAATTTTTTTTTTTTTTTTTTTTTTTTTTTTTTGAGACAGAGTCTTGCTCTGTCTCCTAGGCTGGAGTGTGGTGGTGTGATCTCAGCTCACTGCAGCCTCCGCCTCCCAGGTTCGAGTGATTCTCCTGTCTCAGCCTCCCAAGTAGATGGGACTACAAGCACATGCCACTCCACCTGGCTAATTTTTGTATTCTTTTAAGCAGAGACAGGGCTTTGCCATGTTGGTCAGGCTGGTCTCAAACTCCAGGCTTCAATTGATCCACCCACCTCAGCCTCCCAAAGTGCTAGGATTACAGGCATGAGCCACTGTGCCCAGCCAGGAATTTATTTCAGATAGTCCTCTAAAATCTACTAATTAACTTAGCAAGTATTTGTTGAATGTCTACAGTATGCAAAGCATCTGGGAGACACAAAAATAATGAAGACTCTTTATCTCTCTTTCACAGAGATGGTGGGTAAGTGCATAAATCTAAATCCCAAAAGAAATCTGTAAGTGACCTATCACAGTTCAGAGAGTGGAGTCAAGCCTTCAAGCCATAGTGTTCACGAGGACTTTATTAAAGAAGCATATTGTAGAATATTACAGCCAGAGAGACCCTAGAAAATATCTGTGCCAAGTCTATAATTTTATAGATTAAAAAAAAAGAAAAGCCCCTAATTAGAAGGAATAACTGTTTACTCAGTATCACATTATCAGTTGATATCACACACATCAATTTACTCAATAACAATGTACTCAACTATCACAGAGAGTTAAAACATCTGAAAAAGAAGGTAGGTCTTTGGGTACCCAGCTTATTCCTTTTCCATGATGCCACATTGCCACTCTGAGGTTAAGAGAATGTGAATAGGCAAAGATTAGAGGTTGAAATATAACACTGAAAATAAAGTATGTTTGGGAAACAGAGTGTTTAATTTGTCTCAGGACAAGCATTTACAGGGAGAAACCAGACGCCAGGCTGAAAGCAGAGTAGGATTAGATCATGGAGGACATCAAATGACAGTCTAAGAGAGCTAGACTTTTCCACTATATAACATAATGAACACAGGTGTAGCATAATTTACTTACAAAAAAAAATGTTCCTTCAACATTGGTATTATAATACTGATGGTCTTAGAGGTTTATAATGAAAGAACAGAAAACTCTTTTGATATGAAAAGGGCCAGCTAAACATAGAAAATTATACTGAATACAATCTCCCTTTGTAATTTCTTCTTTCTCCAAAGTGGAGAGTGGCAGGATAGGGGTACAAGATGGCAAGACAGTGTGATCTGCTGACCACAGATGGCTTTTGCAAAAGAACTGATAAGTAAAAGTTCGTGCCAACCCATGGCTCCTGCCTTGTTCTTCCTGGGGATCTTCAACTTTAAGGTTCTATCTAGCTGAATCCTGAACCAGTCCTAGACAGGCTTGAAAATCGGTGTACTTGTCCATCCTTACCAGATACTGGAGTCCAACCATCTACCTATGGATCTGTAGCTGCCCTTCCCTCCACCCCACTGCTTAGTTCTTTGCTCTAATGCCTTGTTCCTTTCGTTAGGACTGGAAACAAACGAGAGATAGAATATTAGATTTTATGCCAAGGTTTGTACAGCACCCTAGGACAATCCCAAAACACTTTCACAGTCTCTGCTTCATTCATCATAAAGCAGAAGGAAACCTCTGTTCTACTTCACCCTTTACTCTGAATAGCTCTCCCTAATCCTCCAGAGGTTAGAACATGCTTCCTGTCTCTCTAGTTACTGGCGAGGCATTAACTTCAACCTTTTAACCTAGAAGACCCTCCTGAAACTATAATCTATCACCTGCTCAATTGCAAGTGCTACCTTTGCCAAGAGACCAACTGCATCCAACCCACCAAACCCTTAGGATAGCAATACCATAGGAGAGATTTCAAAACCACTTGGACACCATACCTTGACCTCTAGGGATCTTCCTTTTGAAAACCTGCACCTTAGAAAAATTATTCCTCAAGCCCCAGTTCTGTATAGTCTTGGCAGGCCATTCCAGCGATGGCAGAAGTTCTGAAAAGGACACACTGAGTGCACCAACTTATAAAGAGTTTGTGAAACTCTTATAAAAAATTTACAAAGTACTTTGGGCTATATACAACCTGAATGTCCACAGAGCCATTGTTTTTCAAAGTGCGATGAGAATGTGACTTCCCGGGTTTCAATATCAAGAGCCAAATTCTGACTGTTAACTGATCTTCATCTTTCCACTCTGGTATATAGGCTCATCTTTTACTGTTCAGTGAAGAAAAATAGGTAGGACTTTTCAAATAGTGGGAATTAAAGGGTCATAAATAATTTATTGTTCTGCTTTTAATTCTTGTTTTAAAAAATGAAACAACAGAATATTACTTTTAAACTATACAGTGATACACAGGTATTGAGCTGACAGAACTAAGCACTGTGTGAAGTACTTCCCACGCATTATCTCATGACATCCTTACATTAGCCCAGAGACCATACTTATTTTTATTCCCAGAGTAGACATCAGGAAACTGAGCCTCAGTAAGATAAGCAATTTGCCCAAAGTCACACAACCACATGTGGAAGAGTTGCTGTTGAGCCTCTAGTCATCTAACTTCCAAGCCTATGCTCTCAAATCAATAAACCACCCAAATGGCCCATTTTTATTTTTATTTTTTAATCAGTACTTTAAAATGATAAGTTTGAGAAGCTAAATATATAAAGAAAATGTATTATTTTTGTAAGTACAAAAAAAGAAGAAAAAATAGAAACCAAACTTCAGAAACCTGGTTACCCTTAATTTAAGACCAATTTTAAAAACCCAAAGTACTGTTCACTGTGAGCCTGAAAATTCAATAGAGGAAAATTATCAGGACCCCGTAAACCTAAAATTTTCATACGTTTCTCCATAAACATACATTGAGCGTCTACTATGTAAAAGGTACATGCTAGGAGCTGAGGACAGAGATAAATAAGAAAAACACGGTCCGTGCTCTCAAGGGACACATAGACAAGTTGCAAAGACAGTCATATGGTATGACTAGTATGATAAAAAGGAGATATAAGGGAGTAGAAGCAGGAAAAACCTATTCAGCCAGGGACAAGGGAAGGTCTCTCTTCCACAAGTTAAAGGCAGGGTATATGGGAAGGGGACAGGAAGTTCTCCGTGCAGAAGGAAGAGCATGTACCAAGGACCAGAGCAGAGATAAGTAACTGAATAGATGAGAAACTGCAGAGTGCCTCAAACCAACACAGAGAGAGAAAGAAGGGGCCATGGCTTAGGACTGAAGGGGTGGGCAGAGGGTGAATCCTGTAGGACTGTACACCATACTGAAGACTCAGACTATACCTAACAGCAATGGGGAGCCAATTTCAGCAAAAAGACAGAGACTCAATCAGATTTTAGTTTTACAAGTATCAATCTGACTACAGATACTACAGAATGGACAGCAGATAAGAATGGGCATAAGGTGGGGATGGAGCTATCATAGGAAACTATTGCTGTAATCCAAGTGGCAGGTAAAGATCACTGGGGCTAGAGTGACAGATGTGGACAAGAAGAGTACATACTTATAAGACAGAATGGACAGAACTTGATGAGAGATAGGAGGATGATTTAAACCTTGAGGTAATTTTGAAGTCTGGAAGATAGCAGAGTCTCATCCTTTAATTAAACCAGTCATTTAATAGGGGGGAAAAAAAACTGATTCCAACAAGAAGAAACTTACTGCTTTTAAATTGTTACTATCATTTTTTCATTGGTACCTAGATTGTAGCCATAACTCACCTGGTTGCCAACCAATAATAAGTGTTCTCCAAGAAGAAAGTCTTTCAGCATGTCTTCCATCACTATCATGTGCTAGAGAAAAAGGAACTAGGGGTTAACTGTGTTTTGTAAAATCCAGGTGAAACAAGAAAGTTAACTATAAAGATATCTTTATAGAATATAAATATCTATTATAATAAATAATAATCAAGCGATTTGATGCGACCCAAAATTAAATCTATGTTTATAAGTAAATAAATAGTTCACCTGAGCAAGACTAAGCAACTGACTAATATTTCAGAGTTTTTAATAATTCAACTCAAATACTTTTTATCTATTATACTATGTAGAGTTGGCTTATAATTTAATATAATATTTAAATTGACACTTGCTAATGTAAATATACAAAGGCTTCCTAAAATAACTGTACAGTTCTAGGGAACATTTTACATTGACTTGTTCTTAACCATTACCTTTAAAGCTATGGATAGCTTCAGAATTAAAAATATACTATTTACCATAGTAAATAGTAAATATACTATTTACTTTTTAATTTGCATTATGACACAATATAATAAAAGAACAAGATTAAGGTTGTTCACAATAGTCACAGAGGAAATTACATTGCTCTTTTGTATCTTGAAAAATAAGACAACTGTAAGTAGGTCATGCGGGTTCTTTGGGGCTGGAAGAGATCTACACTCCAGTACAATTAATATTCCTATTACTTTCTCTTGGTTTTCTGTATCAAATCAATAGCAGCTTCGTAAGTACTAAAGTTATTGAAGTTTCCTATTTGTAAACAGTCAAATTAACCTTTTGCATCTAATACATGCTGCAGATATTTTTCTAGTACGTCACTTGCTTTGTTTTTTCAATTTCATTTATGGTGCTTTATATATATTGTATAATATACATATAAATTATATATAGTATAATATACATATAAATTATATATAATATATAGATATAAAATATAGATAATATATAATACATACATATACACATACACACAGAAATTTTTCTTTTTACTTGTCAAATTTAATAGTATTCTCTTTCAGAGTTTCTTTCTTAGAAGAAAAACTGAGAAAGTGCTTTATCGCCTTCAGGAACAAATGAGTATTCCCTCATGTTTATCTTGGTCATTTTTAATTTCAAAAATGCTTTCAGATATGCCATGGAGCTAGAGTTTTAATAAGGCTTGAAGTGAGGTGAGTATATAACTATTCTTGAACACTTTTTTTTTTTTTTTTTAATTTATTTATTATTATTATACTTTAAGTTGTAGGGTATATGTGCATAACGTGCAGGTTTGTTACATATGTATACTTGTGCCATGTTGCTGTGCTGCACCCATCAACTCGTCATTTACATCAGGTATAACTCCCAATGCAATCCCTCCCCCCTCCCCCCTCCCCATGATAGGCCCCGGTGTGTGATGTTCCCCTTCCTGAGTCCGAGTGATCTCATTGTTCAGTTCCCACCTATGAGTGAGAACATGCGGTGTTTGGTTTTCTGTTCTTGTGATAGTTTGCTAAGAATGATGGATTCCAGCTGCATCCAAGTCCCTACAAAGGACTCAAACTCATCCTTTTTTATGGCTGCATAGTATTCCATGGTTTAAATGGATATAAGGTGTATGCTTTTAAGAATAAAAAGAGACACTATTAATAATTATGCTGAAACAACAAGTATAAGCAGAAACTATGTTAAGCAAACCAAGATGTACATCATTTTAAGCTGAGTTCTGGTGAGAATATAGTATGGAGACCTCTTCCTTTTCACTAAGATGAAAAGTCAGTGCCAATCCCAGAAAACACTAAGTTCTTCCAGTAATAAATGGGCTAATCTACGTTGAAAAGTTGGAGTAAGTACCTGAATAGCCAAAGAAAAAAGCAATGTAAATATCAAAAAATAATCCAAACTATATTTGTGTTCTTCTTTACAATTCTCATGTCCTCCCACTTCATGCCCTCATTATATCTAACTCGATTATTCAAATCAACAAACCTTAGCTAAGGCTAAAGTCACCGCCAACACAATTCTCCTCTTAGCCTCTTGACCCACTTAGTACTGCAGACAATTTCTTAAAAGTCTCCTCTCCCAGTTATCCATTTCCCCTGATTCCTTCCTACCTCCCTAACAATTTCTCCCATAGTTTTCTCAGCTGATCTTCCTGTAGCAATTCTGTCTTTCTACCTTCTTACATGCTTCCCTTTGTATTCATGGTATGGGGCAGGTTGTGACTACTCGTACCCAGGCACCCACCTGAGGGTTGAGGGAGGGCTGTGTGCAGAGTTGGATACCCACATGTCAGCATTCAAAGACCTACCTCTGACCCTGCTCTCCTTAGATCCTCTCATCTAGTTCATGGCTTCAGTTACCAACTCTACACCAATCTTCAACAGCAAAACTTTCCTCCTTAACTACAGCCCTCTATTTCTGAATGATCAAACCACTTTGTTATTGCCCTGGCACCTAAATTCAACACATCTAAAACTAACTTATTACTTTCTCCTGAACTTCATTCTTTACCCTGCATCTTTTTCTCCAGTTAATGGCATCATTTTCTACCAGCTGACCAAACTTCTATCATCAGCACCCTGCCCTCCTCATTCCTTTCATATCAAGATCCAACTAAACAGCACCTGAGTTGTTAAGCCACCAAAAATCAACTGCATCTACCCTTTCTTTTCCATCCCCACAGTTTTAAGGTTTTTATCATCTCTGGCCTAGATTCATATCAGCTAATTAGCTTCTCTAACTTCAGTCTCTCCTTAAGCCAATGTGTTCTCACAGTCCTGACACTTCTTTGTTCAAAATTTGTCAACTCATTTCTCAAAATTCCTTAAATGACTCCTAATACTTCAGGAACAAAGGTCATTCCTTACATTCGTGGTCTAGTCTCCTCATCTCCTACCACTCTCCTTCTATACTGTGTTTCCAACCATGGGCATGATTTAGAATAATGTTCTGCTTACTCTTCTGTTTACTTTTTCACCAGACATTGTGCTCCCTGAGAAAGAATCTCTGCCTTTCATCTAACACAAAGTTCCACTGACTTGATCTCCTAAACAACCCAGTAATGTGTCCTCTCCGCTCTGTCCCCACTGTCTCCTCTTTACTTCAGATCCTTCATAAATTTCATCTGGACTACTGCAATTACCACCTAACTAGTTTCTCTTTGCCTTGGTTCTAACTCCTAGACAACAATAAAGAGTAAAAGCAAAGTTAGCCAAAGTACAAATGTGCTTTAAATCTTTCAATAACTTCCTCATTCTTCTAAATAGAATCCAAATTCCTTAACTACCAGGACTGAAAAGATCTCACTCTTTCCTCATTCACCAGCCTCTTCTCCTGACACTCTTCCACCTGCAATCTCAGCTTCATACCAGTGACAACAATTTATATATAGCTCCCTAAATGAGCTACTCTCTCATATAACTAAGTCTCTGCTAACGCTGGTCTCGTTGCCTGAGAGACTCTCCTAATTGTGTCTGGTTGACCAATTTTCTATGATCATTCCAATCTGGGTCAATCAACCCCATCAATGCTACCATAAGTAAACTGCACATACTTCCACCACACTGTGTAGTAACTGTGTGTACCTTCTTGCAGATTAAGAACAACTTGAGCCCTAGAGCTACATACACTTGTGTGTGCATTTTGATCTCTGTATCCCAATACAAGGCCAGACTCATAATGGGTATTTTTAAATTCCTACCCATCTAAAACTCTTAGGCCTATTAAGAGGCTATTAATTTCTCTTTCCTCCAACTTCTCCTTACTGCTGCAAGTGTAATATTCCTTAATGGAAGGCTTAATGAAGTAATACCCTTTATCAAGAACATTCAAAATCTTACTCATTATTTTATTAATCCACTCAACACATATTTACTTGGCAGTTACTACGTGCCAGGCACTTTACTATTTGCTGGAAATATTAAATAAAGAAAACAGGGCTGTGCCTTAGTGATATGGAAAAACACATTTCAAAAGTCCATTTCAACACAATGTGGTAAGGAGACAACAGGGCATAGAACAACAAGATGATACAGAAGCACCTCAGTCTACAAGAGGCACTAACTACTGCTTCAAAGATGAAGCACAGCATAAAAGGAAGTAATAATATACACAATGGAAGCAAATTTAATCAAGCTACTGTCCATAGAATTGGTGCAGCTAAAAAGTTTTCATTAATGGCTAATTCATAATGCTTTAAGAAGAGAAGGTATGTTTGGAGATAGCTTACGAAAAGTCCTTCAGGGCCACTGTGTAAAGTTCATGGCAGCCCTGCGTCCTAAATGTCCATGTCACAAACACCATGGCAACAGACATTGTGTTCAAGGGCACAATGGTCTTTGCTGCTACTGAATTTCCTACATTCTTACATCCTGTGAAGTCTTTTCAATCTTTGCCACCAAGGAGTTTTTCAAATTGTCATTTATAACAGTTTCCTGGTTGTCTCTTTGTTCCTTTCCACTATATGAATAGAGTGTAATACTATAAGTGCTTGGAAATAGTATGTTTTCCTCATAATCATGTTTTTGTCTTTGACAGGCAAGATTTTTTTCTACTTTTGTATCTTATAAGTAACTTTATTTTCTGTTCATTTGTCTACTGATTGTGCAAGAGCATTAATGCTCCAGAAAAAAAATAAAACAGTTAATTGGCCATAGAATGGATAAAAATCAAATCAAGGTTATGCTCTTTTCTATGCCATACAAAATTATTATAGTTTTGACAGATTTCAGAATTTTTAACCAAGATTTTTATTAAGAATAATATGTCTAGATACCTATAAAGTTAATATAACTTAAAATGTATTATAGAAAATTTTAAGTAGGTGTTTTACTATAAAATACATAGCCACTTGACAGAAAAGTTGGAAAAGAAAAAATTTTTATATTATAGGTAATTTTCTCTAAAAAGAATTCTTATTAAAGTAAACATCTACAATAAAGTTTTCTAGATACAAACTTCTACGTCTTAGTGGAAGGTCCATAACTATTGGCTAGTTTACAAGGAGAGCCTCTACCGTTCTCCTTTAAAAAAGAAAAGGAAATAAAAGAAAAATACCAGGAACTTGCAGGAAAAAGAAGAGTATGAGAAAAAGGATGCATCAGACATATCCCTCTGAACTACTGAAATCTTTTAACAAGCAAGTAAAAGAGAGGATGATAGCTCTGTTTTGTGTTTAATTTTAAAATGTTTATTTTAATTTAAAAATTGTATATAAAATTACATATATAAGTATGTGTGTGTGTAAATATATATATATACACTATATTACCCTAATGATAGCAACAATTCCTCCAATTTTTAAGTATCTTTGGAAAAAATTTTCTGTTTTCTGTCTTATGTCTTAATAAAAGATGTTCGGCCAGGTGTGGTGGCTTATGCCTGTAATACTAGCACTTTGGGAGACCAAGGCAGGCGGATCACGAGATCAGGAGTTTGAGGCCAGCCTGGCCAATATGGTGAAACCCTGTCTCTACTAAATATACAAAAATTAGCAGGGCATGGTGGTGCACGCCTCTAATCTCAGCTACTCGGGAGGCTGAGGCACAAGAATCGCTTGAACCTGGGAGATGGAGCCGAGATTGTGCTACTGCACTCCAGCCTAGGTGACAGAGTGAGACTCCATCTCTCTCACACACACACACACACACACACACACACACACACACAAAATGTTCAACACTTCATTCTGCATCATCTAAATTAAATTTAGGAAATCACAAAAATAATTACATGTCAATTTCACTTGAATTGGAGTTTACTACCATAATTTAAGTGATTTATCCAAGAACACAAAGCAATACTCTTACCTGAATGTTGTCATAGAAAAGAACATCAGGCACTTTCATTTTCTCGTGCGCATTATAGATCGGAGCACTAACAGCACCAATCCTCAGAGTTCCAGATGTTACTTCACCTAAACATTTCACACAGGACAGATAATTATTCATAGCACTGTCCTCAGAGATGCCAAGCCACCCAACATAGAACACAATACAGCTTCAGCAATATCTGTGGATTTTAATTTAACATCTAAAGAAATAAACTTGAGAGTAGTAATAAAACACCACAGCTCTAGATACAAAATGCTCCAAAAGGTAACAAATTTTCTCTAAAACAATGTAGATAGAAAACAGTATATATATAATTGTGAGAAACTAAAAAAAAAAAAACAAAACAAAACCAGAATACAGTCAAGTCACCTTCATAAGCTTGTTTGGTCAGAGACTATAACACATACATAAGTTAAATACACCTAAATTCAAAAGCTCCAAAGTACCTTGAATATTATTTTTTAGTGTGTACCAATTCAGAAACCCCTTAAGATAATCTCCTATAGCTCTAGTAAAAAATACAGATGAACTAACCTACCACAGAACTCTTAAATTACTATTTTCAGCCAAGTGCAGTGGCACATGCCTGTCATCAGCACTTTAGGAGGCCAAGGCAGAAGGATCACTTGAGTCTAGGGGTTCAAGACCAGCCTGGGCAACACAGAGAGACCCTATCTCTACAAAAAATTTTAAAAATTAGCCAGGCCTGATGGCACATGTCTGTAGTCCCAGCTACTCAGGAGGCTGAGGCAGGAGGATTGCTTGAGCCCAGGAGGTTAAGGCTACAGTGAGCCATGATTGCACCACTGTATTCCAGCCTGGATAACAGTGCAACCTGGTCCGTCTCTTTCTTTATACATATATACATATATATGTGTGTGTGTGTGTGTGTGTGTGTGTGTGTGTATACAAAAAATAGCAGGGCATGGTGACGCATGCCTCTAGTCTCAGCTATTTATAAATCACTTTGGATAAATTTATTGGATAAATCACTTAAATTGTGATATATATATGTATATACACACTACAAATAAACATAACAAAATGAATATTTTAAAATTACTATTTGCAAGGTTGGTGCAGGAGGCCTATACTTTCAAATAATCACCCAGGTGATTTTCATACCCAGCTAGATTGGGAACCGCTGTCTTATGCAATTATTTTGTAATAATTATATATTATTCCTTATTTGCTTTAAATAGGTTGACCTAGAATAGATTATGAGTTCCTGGAAGCCAGAAAACTAAGTAATAAAGCTCTTAAAGTCAGGGAACATATCTGCCATGTATTCCCTACAGTAACCAGATACGCATGACATGTTCACTGACATGTTTCAAGTTCAATAATAATATTAATAACATTAATAGTAGCAGGTATTTTAGTAATACTAATTATTACAATGATAGAAGCTATCATTTATTAAGGACCTTCTATGTGCCAGATCCCTAGCTAAAGCTTCACCTCATTTTTTTTCTCATATGATTTCATGTAATTCAAAGAGGAAAGAATAATGAGAATACTAAAAACATACACTACGTAATTTTCTCAAAATCACCCAGCTAATATGAGTAGAGCTTAAAACAGAATTCAGTCTAGTCTGACATTCTTTCTATCACATGGGATATATTTAATATTTTACTCCAAATAACATTCCAACCTGTGGAAATACTTTAGCAAGCAAATACACAATGCCTTAAACAATTCACCCATCTTTTTTTTTTTCTACTTCAAATAAGAAAATTACAGTTTGTTTCTCTACTAGAATGTGACTTTTGTGCTAAGCGTTTTGAAAAACAATGGAGAAAAGCAATGTTTGCTTCTATGGAGTACTGTGAACAAGTCTGAGCTAAAAATAATCGTCACCCTGTTTAATCACTGCGGAGTGCTACACATTTGACACAGCACAGTAGATCTTAACAGTAACTTCGCCCTTCAATAGATCCTTGCCATTTTCCTTTTATTTACAAGTTCTACAGGGAAGGAAAACCATGAGCTGTAACACTGAGAGTTTACTATTTATTTACTACCATTAGGTCTCTGAAATAGACCCAGTATAAAACTGTAAAGGGAAAGAAAGAGCAGGGATATGGCAGTGAATCTACTATCTAGTTGCATGTTGAGATGGCACACATAATTTCAGATTCAAACAGCATCTGATGCTATCTATGGTTTAGTTTATGGAATATATCCACTCAGTAGATTTATGGCTTAAGGACAAGTTTATTCACTCAACCAATGTTTATTGTTAAAACATCAACCTCAAAAAGGGAAATGCAGTCAGAGAATGGTGATGTTAGCACTTCTGTGGGAGAAAGTTGGCTAGCTATCTTCTAAGAAACCCACAGAATGGCATTATTTTGGTAAATTTGTCAAGGTTCTCAGCCCAGAAGGCTGACTGATTTTGTCATCACAACTGAGGGCAAATCTAACTTTCAGGAGAATATTAAAGATACATATTCTGGTTTCTCTATAGGTATATTCTGATGTAAAATCAGAATTGCAAAATATTATATGACAATTGTAACTTTCACATGGACTGTGATATACTGGTTGCCATAACCAGCATATTAATTGGAGGGAACCTGCGCGGAAAGCCAGTTCCTCATCAGAAGGTTGTTGTGTGAACATGGAGAGTTAATTAAATGAATTCTTCACAAGAGAGATGGCCTTAAAGATGAATGGAACCAGACAAGTAAGAAGTCTCTTCACTTAGGCTCCTTATCCCCTACACGAGGCTTAGATGGGCACTGCTAACACTAGCCAGTAACCAAGACCAAACAATCGGCAGTCTGAATGACAGTCTTTCTTTGGATATTTAATAGACTCACTCAAATAATATTGAGAATACAATATTATTCCTTTTCTTTGAGTTGACTCTGCATATCTGTATTCAGATCCCTCAGTATGCTGAGTTTATAATTTGACTCTAAAAAAGTCATCTTATTTTCTCAATACCAAATTCTTGTCTCAGTGCAGCCCCAATGATTAAAAGCATCTGCTACAAAGAAAACCACAATAGTCCCTTTTAAAGAGTGGTCACACATTGGCTGCTTCAATAAAATAGGTATTTACATTTTTAAAAAATTGAAAATCTTTCATTATGTTCTAATTGAAGAATAGAAAGCTTTTAAATGAAGAACTAAATCTCCCCAGAACTCAAAATTATATTTATGGCTATCCAGAAGAAAAAGTACCATAAAAGACAATACAGGTGGAAATGGAAGGAATAAGATGACATGCATATTCTGATTATTATTTTAGTTTGTATCAACCTAGGAAAGTTTCTCCAACATATTGGACATTGCTGACCCTCAAAATGTAAATGTGCAAAGAAAACAGCATTCTAGATTCACTGGTGAAATACATTTGGAAAAAGTACATTTGTCAAAATTACACATGTTGATTTACAGCAGGAATTCTCAGAATATCAGTTGGCATCAACTGTGAGTCTTAAGGGTCAGGGGAATTGTATCTAGTATGTACTGAAATTAAGTAAATATTCTAAGATTTTACTTGTGTTTTTCAAACTTAAAAAAAATCAGATTGATTTCTTCAGACTAATATATAAATCAAAGTAGGTGAAAACCAAAAACATTTTTAACTGGAACTAAAATAAATAGCATCAAATGTTTGCTAATTATTATTTCACTTTAAAAAAAAAAGAGCCAAATCAAATACTTACATTTGTAATCCTTCAGTTCTGGCTCCAAATTGTCATCGGTATTTATTTCTATTGTAGCATCTGCCAGATTTTTTTCTAATGCTGACCTAGCAAGACTGGGTAAAAACCTGGAGGGTGAAGAGGGAGGAAGGGGGAAATGCATAAAGTCAAAGCTTTCTGCGATTCTTAAATACATACACACACACACACCATACTAATTACAACCAATTAAGGAAGATCAGTCTGGATCTGTAAAATCTTAATCAAACAAAATTTTAGAACAAATATAAACTTTAAGTATGTGTGAATTATGTGTTTGTGGAATCTCCTTTAATAAGTAAAACTTATTTGTAATTAGTAGTACTGATTTATGTACAACACTTTGCAAAATAAAATTTTAAATAATATGCTTTCTTAAGTAGAATTAGTACACTGGCTTATCAAATTTTCTTAGGTAGATTAAACAACAACACTTGGCTGTTCTAGGTTGGCAATCATAAATTGAAACCAGTGGAGATGGATTAATGAGATTTTCTTTACTTTCTAACATAAATTTCTGAATGAATTTAAGATTATCTAGCTTGGTTCTTCCTTCTATTAAAAAATGTATCTGCTTATCTATTCTACATATATGTTGTCAAAACAACAATCTAGTGAGTGACAGTTACTCTTCAAACAGATTATGAGCACCATGTGCTTGAAGCATGAAACAGTTTCCCACCCACACAAATAAAGTTATAGCTAGAATTTATGGTCCCAAGTGAGCCAACGGATATGATTTTTAATCCATGGTATTCATGGTTTAACTACACCACTTTAAATTAACCTCTATGTGATACAATATTCCAAATAAACATACTAAGAACATACCACTTTTAAACAATTTGGGTTTTTCACAGCTCTAAATCTTTGGTGGTGGTTCCTACAGTCTTGAGTATAATCTCTAATAGTGGAAAGGCTGGAGAGCGTGAGGCAGCCAATAGAGAAGAATGTAAAGAACTGTCAGGTATCCTGTCCCTATAAAATCCCAGTCTACATATCTGACATTATCTCTTACCTCCTGCCTCATTTTGGGCCAGGCTATGATAGAGGAAATTACATAGCTCTATGCTAGTAACTCCTCAGTTCAGCATCAAGTCAGATTTTGCTGCTCATCTCTGAACTTTCATCATAGTTCTTAGATCATTGCCTCATTCAAAAAGCAAGCCCTCACCTTATCTCCCAGTCCAATAGCTGGGCTTTTGTCCTGTTTCCCGAGCCCTTGTCTTGGCACCCTGCTTAACCTTCTCTTACCACTATCTCACAAACTAGAGGCTGGCTTGGTAACATTAGGCCCTGCAGCTGCATCCCCTTTACTTCCTATCAGAACACCCTGACTGGCATTGACTATTTTCAGGCTTAGACTTGTTTGCTACTCCCAGGCATCCCCAACGTGTATACAGTCTGCCTATAAACACATCTTAATGCTGGCCCTGTGTGGAAACATTTCTACATTACACTCCAAACCCTGCAGAGGATAGCAAATATTGCAAGGGTGCCTTCCCTTCATCAGTATTGGCAGGCATTGCTTGCTAATAGGGCATTCTTTCCTGCTGAGATTGAACACACTTCACCATTATTCTCAATCTAGCACCCAGACAGCATTAAAAATCAAGGTACCAAAGAAGTTGAAATATATTTACATCTAGAACATTCTAAGATATTGGCCCATCCAACAAATGAGGAGAATGGAACATATCAGGTGGTGTGAGGCCAATCCTAATTTTTTTCCGAGATTTTAAGGGATTTGTTAACTGTTTCCTTTCCCATTGCTCACTGATATTTTCTACTTGTTTTTTCCCTCTCCTCCCTTGGCCTTGGTAAAATAAGCAAATAAATGAATGAATGAAATATTAATCTTTACTATCCTAGCTTCCCAAAACCAAAGCAAGCGCATATCCTGTTGCAAATTTTCCAAGTGTACTTATCACTATTATGAACAGCCTGGTGTCTTTTAAAAATAATTATTATATTTATCATATTTATTCATTTTACCAACAAATTATTGGAAAGGCTCTAGTCTCGTTAGGTCTTGGTTATAAGAAAAACTGAAGAAAGATTCAGCTACACTCTGGGAAAGTCAGAAAGAGAAGTATAGTAGTTATGCTAAGCTAACTCAAATAACTGTCTTTGTCACAGGAGTGGGAGAGGATCTTTAGATTAAGGAATAAGATAGGACTTCTCAGGATGGTAGCAGAGAAGTCTGGTAAGGATCGGGGTATATTCAAATCACCAGCGCTAGGAAGGAGGGGTATTACTTATAAGAGTGAAAGAAAAAGACTGAGGGGCTCTGTGGATACTAGGCAGTCTTTGACTTCTATTCAGAATATAATTGAATAATTTGTACCTGTGATTTTAAATCTTAAATTTCCAAATAGTATTGGAATATTTAAGATAATTTATGGTACAGCCTATTTATAAATTTAATTGGTTATATTTGTGCATTAATTAGGAAGGTTTTGTTAATTGAGACATCCAAAGTATTTAAAAGGAAACAGAATATATAAAATTTATTAACCATTTCAAATGTTTGAAGATATTTTATTTAGCTGAGTTTTATAAATGGAAATGGACATTTTTCAAAGGTTTTTCAAAGTGATTGTTAATATCTGCTAGACTTATAGAGTTAATTGAATGAACAGAAAAGCCTAAAGAAGGTCTCAATTTTTTAAATTATAGCACTATAAAACTGAATGCCAGTTTCTAAAACCAAAAATAAATCCCCAAATAGTCTTTCCTGCAAGCAAAACCATTCTTCCAGACAACAAAAAATTCACATCAACATTTATGATTCTAATTTTAACACTGTGTATGATTAGTTCGATTAGACTTGTGATTTTTAAAATTAATTACTAACAGCTTAAACAGTGAAAATTTTATACAGATGTTATTCACTTTGCTTATTTATTTATTTACCCATAGGTGTTGATCCCAAATCATTTCATATCCAAAGGGAATTTCTGACAACTGCACGCAAATTGAGTTTTTGACAAAGGATAATTTCCTTATTACTTCAATATCAGAAACAGTTAATCTTCATTTCTGATTAAATTCTTATAACTCAGTCTAAAACTTCTGTGCTAAAGGATCAACAAAGAATTGAATTTTGAGGATCACCTCAAAATTTTCCGAAGTAAATAAATTAATGAAATACCAAACACTTGAATGAAGTAGAACTCTTACTACAGAGACCTCTAATCAATTTTTCTACAATAAAAGTATTTTTGGAATGCAAATTAGTTGAGAATTTCCTAATCTTCTAAATTCTTCCCTTTAGATCCTTAGGTTTTCAAATATCTAGAAAATGAATTATGCATCAAGCTCTGAACTGATGTTCACGTTGTAGGGTATGAGCATGAGGTACTTAGGGAATTCATCAGATAAAAATTGCTGCAATCTCAATTCCATTGGCATAAATATATGAATGATATTTTAAAAATTACATTAACAAAAAAAGTCCAGCTAATATTTATAAATTCAATGTTTAATAAATTTAGGTTAGATAATTTATTTTGATTTTTGTCTGCTTCATAAACTACTTTGTGAAAATAAGTTATATCAATCTTTGTTTCAAAATTTTCCACAAAATTCAATTCCTTCTTTTTTTTTTTAAATAATAGAAGTGTATTTTATTTTATTTTATTTTATTTTTAATTATACTTTAAGTTCTAGGGTACATGTGGATAACGTGCAGGTTTGTTACATATGTATACTTGTGCTATGTTGGCGTGCTGCACCCATCAACTCGTCAGCACCCATCAACTCGTCATTTACGTCAATTCCTTTTCACTGATTCAATATAAAATGAGTTTTTAAAAAAAAAACAATAAAATATTTTATGAATCAATAATTTTGAGTTCCTTCCTGCCACTGTGCTATTCTAAAGAGAAAGTTAGTAAGAAGGCTTTTGAGTCTGCAGCCTTGCTAAACTCAACAGATGATGCATAAACAAAATAGCTGTTTTCTATTCATTTCTAGTTGAAAGGGTCACGGAGTGGTTACATAATAGAGTTTTTTGTGGTCAGCTGATAACATTGGAAAAAGTAGTCAACTATTGGATACAGTGAATATGCATGAGAATGAAAAGTAACCAATTTTTGTTTTTCAGTTGTTTAAATTATGAAATATTTCAGTGTGTCAGAAAATTAAAGAGAGTATTATAGAAAATTACAAAGACTATTAAGCATTCTATTCCTCTCTCTCCATCTCTAGATGTTTCTAACCAGTTTCTAACCTTGAAACTGGTGTGTATTTGTTGTCCATATTTTTATATTTTGCTATGTAAGTATGTATGAATAAAAAATATATTGTACTGTTTATCACATTTAACATTTTTTACAAATCACAAATCACATCATACACTGAATCTTCTTTTGAAACTTTTTTTTACTCAATATTACAGTGTTATGGTATGTAACTGTAAATATATGCAATTTACTTCATTTTAACTATTGTAAATTATTTTACCATACAAATATATCCATTTATATATTCATTTCCTACTGATGGACAGATGGGTTGTTTCCAATTCTTCATTATTACAATGATACAGTGAACATTCTTGAATATACCTCCTTATATACACATGTAAGTCTATCTTTAAAGCACATATCGATAAGTGGAATTGTCAAATTATAGAGTAATAATATATTTAGGCAAAAAAAAGTAATGAAACTTCCATCCCAATAGCAGTGACGAAATTACATTCCTCTCCATTCACAAAAAATGTTACTACAAGTAAAAAATTTAAAGTATAAAATGATAGCTGATTATTATTTTAAATTTCATTTCACTGATTATTGAGGTTGAGCATCTTTTCTAATATTTATTGGTCATTTGAATTATTTAACCTTTGCATAAATATCTATTCATCCGTTGCCCATTTGGAGTTAATTCTTTTTCCTTATTAATTTGTAGTCCCTGAATGCCACTCCTTTCTTAATTAAAAATCATGCAAAACATCTTTCCTAGTTTGTGGCTTGTAACTTATAAAGTACTTTATAGTGTCATGGATTTTACCTTTTTGTGTGGGATAAAGTGGAAAATCTTTATTTATAACCATGTATTGACAAGCCCATCCATTTCAACATTGATTTGCAATGCTACATCTTATATACTGAGTTCTCACAAATATGTGGGTTTGTTTCTGTGCTCTGTATCTATTCTAATAGTCTATTTGTTCTTCCCTGTACCAATACCATACTATTATAATGTACACAGATTAGAATTTATACTGATATCTAATAGGTTAAGTATACCCTCATTAATCTTATTCAAAATTTCTTGGCTATAAGTAGCCTATTATACTTCCATGACAATTTTGAGATCAGCTTGTCAAATTCACTATAATCTTGTGGGATTTTGACTAATTATATCTACATATCAACTTGGGGGGAAACAGTTTTACAATTCTAAATCTTCCATGTATTTGTCTTCTTTTATAACTTTGAATAAAGATGTATATTTTTCTCCATTAAAGCATTACATGTCATTTATTAGATTATTCTTAGGTGTGCAAAACTTTCTACTATTATTTTGAATGGAATTTTTTAAAAATTGTATTTCCTCATTGATTGTTACTGGAGTATAGGAATGTCATTGATTTGGGAGTATAAGTACCCTCACTGAACTCTATTTGTTCTAAATAATTTATTTGTATTTTCTCTTGTATTTTTAATGTAGCTAATCATATAACCTAGGGCAAATGTACTTGCTAAAAGTGCTGAAAGACTGTTCTTGTTTTGTTCCTAACTCTAAAGAAAATGTGACAAGCATTTTGCCTTAAGAATATTTACTGTAAATTTCTGGTAGATATTCTTTATCAGATTCAAGAATTTCCTTTCTGCTCATAGTTTACTAAGAATATTTCTGATTTACTAAGTTATATTTGTTTTTGCCTTGGCTGGCTATTGAGTTGTACCAAACACTTTTTCTCCATTTATTAGAATATTTTTTCCTCAACTAATAAGATGGTGAATTAAAAAATAGAATATCAAACCTTGACATTCTTGAGGTAATTCCAAATTGCTCATGAATCTTTAAATATAATATACCTATATTTGAGATAAATAAGAAAGATAAGTTTTAACAGACTGAAGTGAAAAGAGGAAATATCAGAAATAACATTACCTTTTTCTGATTGATTGAATGTGTTCTCCCTAAGATTCACAGGTTGAAATCCTTTTGCCTTTAGTAAAATTGTCAATTAAAAATACAAATTTAGGTCAGACACAGTGGCTCACGCCTGTAATCCCAGCACTTCGGGAGGTCGAGGTGGACGGATCATGAGGTCAAGAGATCGAGAACATCCTGGCCATCATGGTGAAACCCTACCTCTACTGAAAATACAAAAATTAGCTGGGCATGGTGGTGCACGCCTGTAGTCCCAGCTACTCAGGAGGCTGAGGCAGGAGAATTGCTTGAACCCGGGAGGCGGAGGTAGCAGTGAGCCAATCGTACCACTGCACTCCAGCCTGGAGATAGAGCAAGACTCTGTCTCAACAAAAAATAAAAATAAAAATTAAAATAAAAAATAAATTGAAAAGAATATTTGCTGTATGTAGCTAGCCAGTTCTCCCAGTACCATTTATTAAATAGGGAATCTTTTCCCCATTGATTGTTTTTGTCAGGTTTGTCAAAGATCAGGTGGCTGTAGATGTGTGGTCTTAGAATTTCTGAGTTCTCTATTCTGTTCCATTGGTCTACGTGTCTGTTCTTGTACTAGCACCATGTTGTTTTGGTTACTGTCATCTTGTAATATAGTTTGAAGTCAGGTAGTGTGTTGTCTCCAGCTTTGTGGTTTTTTGTTGTTGTTGTTGTTGTTTTTTCCTTAAGATTGTCTTGGCTATACAGGCTCTTTTTTGGATAGTTTTTCCTAATTCTGTGAAGAAAGTCAATGGTAGTTTAATAGGAATAGCATTGAATCTATAAATTACTTTGGGAAGTATGGCCATTTTCATGATATTGATTCTTCCTATCCATGAGCATGGAATGTTTTTCTATTTGCTTGTTTCCCCTCTAATTTCCATGAGCAGTGGTTTGTAGATCTCCTTATAGAGGTCCCTCAGTTCCCTTGTTAGCTGTATTCCTGGGTGTTTTATTCTCTTTGTAGCAATTGTGAATGACAGTTCATTCATGATTTGGTTCGCTGCATGCCTGTTGTTGGTGTATAGAAATGCTAGTGATTTTTACACATTGATTTTGTATCCTGAGACTTTGCTGAAGTTGCTTATCAGCTTAAGAAACTTTTGGGCTGAGACAATGGGATTTTCTAGAAATAGGATCATGTCATCTGTAAACAAAGCTAATTTGACTTCCTCTCTTCCTATTTGGACATGCTTTATTTCTTTCTCTTGCCTGATTGCCCTGGCCAGAATTTCCAATACTATGCTGAATAAAAATGGTGAAAGAGGGCATCCTTGTCTTGTGCCGGTTTTCACGGGGAATGCTTCCAGATTTTGCCCATTCAGTATGATATTGGCTGTGGATCCCATCCTTATACCTTACACAAAAATTAACTCAAGATGGGTTAAGAACTTAAATGTAAAACCTCAAACCATAGAAACCCTGGAAGAAAATCTAGACAATACCACTCAGGACATACGCACAGGCAAAGACTTAATGAGGAAAACCCAAAAGCAATTGCATCAAAATAAAAAAATTAACAAAAGAGATCTAATTAAACTAAAGAGCTTCTGCACAGCAAAAGAAACTATCATCAGAATGAACAAATAACATCCAGAATGGGAAAAAAATTTTGCAATCTATCCATCTGACAAAAGTCTAATATCCAGAATCCACAAGTAACTTAAATAAATATACAAGAAAAAAAACCACCCCATTAAAAAATGAGCAAAGAACATGAACAGGCACTTTTCAAAAGAAGACATTTATGCAGCCAACGAACATGAAAAAAAAGCTCAACATCACTGATCATTAGAGAAATGCAAATCAAAACCACAATTAGGTACCATCTCATGCCAGAAAAATAGCAATTAGTAAGAAGTCAATAAACAACATATGTTGGCTAGGCTGTGGAGAAATAGGAATGCTTTTACTCTGTTGGGTGGAGTGTAAATTAGTTCAACCATTGTGGAAGACAATGTGATGATTCCTCAAAGATCTAGAGGCAGAAATACTATTTTACCCAGCAATCCCATTATTGGGTATATGCCCAAAGGAATATAAATCATTCTGTTATAAAGATACATGCATGCTTATGTTTGTTGCAGCACTATTCACAAGAGCAAAGACATGGAATCAACCCAAATGCCCATTAGTGATAAACTGGACAAAGAAAATGTGGTACATATACACCATAGAATACTATGTAGCTATAAAGGAATGAGATAATGTCCTTTGCAGGGACATGGATGGAACTGGAAGCTGTTACCCTCTGCAAAATAACACAGGAACAGAAATCCAAACACCACATGTTCTCACTTATAAGTGGGAGCTGAATGATGGGAACACATGGACACATAACAGGGAATAATACACACTGGAGCCTGTTGAAGGGGATGAGGGGAGGGAGAGCATCAAGAAGGATAGCCAATGGATCCTGGGCTTAATACCTAGGCACTGGGTTGATTTGTGCAGCAAACCATGGCACTCCTATGTAACAAAACTGTACCTCCTGCACATGTACCCCAGACTTAAAAGTTGATGGAAAGAAAAATAAAGAAAAAAATAAATAAAATGCATCTAAAAATGATTCATTCTAGGATCTTAATGTTACCTTGATAGTAAAAGGTATGATTACTATAAAATTATTCATAATTTGAAATTACTGATAATTGCTCATGATTTGTTAATATTTTACTTAGAATTTTTGCATCCATTCCATGAGCATTTACAATTCAATGATTTATAATTTTCCTTTCATAAGTTATTCTTATCTGCTTTAGGTGTCTAGGTTACACTAGACTCAAAGTGAATTTCTATGTTTTCACCATTTCTCTATTTTCTGGAAGTTTATTTAAGGCAGGGATTCTAAATTCCTTGACAATGTAGTAAAATTTGACAATAAAACCACTCAGGAATAGTCTTTTTTAAAGGAAATTTTTTAACTACCAACTTTATTTCTTTAATGGTGATGGGTCAATTTGAATTTTCTACACATTCTTGACCAATTTAGGTAATACACATGATTCCAGAAAATTGGTTTTTTTTAGTATGGTTTTTATAAATATTGACTTCATCTTCAGTTATGCTTTCTCCTTTCCAAAATTACTAAATTAACTTATTTGTTCTTCCTCTCTTTTACATTAATTAAATTTACCAAGGCTTTATCTATTAATATTTTCAAAGAACCAACTTTTGGTTGGACTAATCTTTTCTAGGATTATTTTGTTTTTTAGTTCATTAATTTATGCCCTTAACTTCATTATTCCATTCCATCTGCTTTCTTTGGGTTTAGTCTGTAACTTTTTACCAACTTAAGTTGAATGCCTGGCTCACAAATTTTCTTTCTCTATTATTTTCAAGTATGTGAGTTTAAAACTTAAAAAACAAAGTTACCTTACGTGTATCATTCAAGTAATGAAATTCAGTTTTGGTCATAGAGTTGTAAATATTTCATAATTTTCATTCTAATTTCTTCTTTTGATGTCTGATTTTAATTTTCCAACTAAATGGGCTTTTAAGTATGTTTTTTGTTATTGTTATGAATTCTGTTGCTTTTTGGTCCACAATAAATATTTTTTGCTATTTACTGAAAAACCAATTTTATTTATTTATTTATTTATTTATTTATTTATTTATTGAGACAGTCTTGCTCTGTCACCCAGGCTGGAGTACAGTGGCGTGATCTTGGCTCACTGCAATCTCTGCCGCCTGGGTTCAAGTGATTCTTCTGCATCAGCCTCCCAAGTAGCTGGGATTACAGGCACATGCCACCACATCCAGTCAATTTTTTATTTTATTTTATTTTTTTTTTTTTGTATTTTTAGTAGACACAGGGTTTCACCATCTTGGCCAGGTTTGTCTTGAACTCCTGACCTCATGATCCACCCACCTTGATCTCCCAAAGTGCTAGGATTACAGGTGTAAGCCACCACGCCCAGTCAAAACTGATTTTTATCTAGTTTATGGTCAGTTTTTGATACATGGTACAAATGTCTCACGTGTGCTTGAAAAGCATGTATATTCATTGTTCACTGGGTACAAAGTCCATTATATCAAGTTTGCTAATTGTTTTGGTAAATAGCTTTACTAACTCTTAGAATACATGATCTGTCAGTTTCTGAAAGAAGTGAAAACTCCCATTGTAACTGTTGATTTGTCAATTTATCCTGTCTTCAGTTCTGATTGTTTCTCTCATACAGTGCTCCTTCTTAGGTATAAATGGCCAAGGAATATTAGATCTACTAAATGAATTTTTTGTTCACCTTCTTCATCCCCAATCATGCTTTTGGCCTTGAAGTATATTAATAATAATATATTTCTTCCCTTTTGGTATTTGCCTGTTCTTCTTACATCTTCACCTCTGATCTTTCTTATTATCTTTTAAATGTGACTCTTGTAGCACCATATAATTGGTCTTTGTCTTTTAAAATCTTAATCAGAATCTCTAACTTTTATCTGGAAAGTTTAATCTTGTGTAATATTTGTGCTCACTTCTAACATTATTTCATGTTTACTCTTTATTTTTCTTTCATTTCTACCTATGTTGTGTTGACAGGTATAACATTCCTATTTGCTTATTTCTACCACCTCTGGATTTATTTCCTTTTTTATTTGTAGTTAACCAAAATTTACACACACATACTTGAACTAATGAAGTCTAAAATTATTCAATACTTCTATTCTCTTCTTAAACAACAGAATAATCTAAGAATGAATTAATCTCTTTTTCCAGTTTCTGTAAGTTTTTAGTTTCACCCTGTTGTTAAATACTTCCCTATATTGGTATTCATTTTTATTACTTTATTTTTCACAATACATTTAAATTTAACAATATATTTGCCTACTTCCTTTCTCACCATAGTTTGCTGCATGCTAGTCTTTTTCTCTGCATTCAGTCTCCTGCTTGCTGAAATATATCCTTTAGTAGTTTTCAGTAGTGCTGAAAAAACTACTAAATGTAGTAAGCTCAGTCTTTAGCTGAAATGTATTCTGATAGGCAAAGACTTCTGGCATTGATAGTTATTTTCTCTCAGCACTGTTGTAGGAAGTCAGGAACCTTGAATGGAGGGACCAGCTGGAGCCAAGGCAGAAGAACATAAATTCATGGACATTTATCAGTTCCCAAAATTAATACTTTTATAATTTCTTACACCTGTCTTTATTGCAATCTCTGAACATAAATTGTGAAGATTTCATGGACATTTATCACTTCCCAAATAATACTCTTACAATTTCTTTAAAGTAATAATAATAATAATTTCTTATGCCTGTCTTTACTTTAATCTCTTAATCCTGTTATTTTCATAAGCTGAGAATGTACGTCACCTCAGGACCACTACTGTACAAATTGATTGTAGAACATGTGTGTTTGAACAATATGAAATCTGATTATAAAACACGTGTGTTTGAACCATATGAAATCAGTGCACCCTGAAAAAGAACAGAATAGCGGCGATTTTCAGGGAACAAGGGAAGATAACCATGAGGTCTGACTGCCTGTGGGGTCAGGTAGAATACAGCCACATTTTTCTTCTTGCAGAAAGCCTATAAATGGATGTGCAAGTAGGAGAAATATTGCTGAATTCTTTTCCCAGCAAGGAATAATCCTGGGGAAGGAATACATTCCTAGGGGGAGGTCTATGAATGGCCCCTCTGGGAGTGTCTGTCTTATGCAGCTGAGATAAGGACTGAAATACGCCCTGGTCTCCTGCAGTACCCTCAGGCTTACTAGGATTGGGAAATTCCAGGCTGGTAAATTCTAGTCAGACTGGTTCTCTGCTCTTAACAGGAAAACCTGTTTCCTCATCAGTAATTCTAATTTTGCCTTGCTTTGTGATCTTATCGCCTTTTGAAGCATGTGATCCTTGTGACCTACTCCCTGTTTGCACACCCCCTCCCCTTTTAAAATCTCTAATAAAAACTTGCTGGTTTTGCGGCTTGGGGTCATCATCACGGTCCTATCAATATGTGATGTCACCCCCGGAGGCCCAGCTGTAACATTTCTCTCTTTGTACTCTTTCTCTTTATTTCTCAGACTGGCTGACACTTAGGGAAAACAAAAAAGAAACTACGTTGAAATATTGGGGGCTGGTTCCCCCAATACAACAGTTTCAGGATACTATCCAATCCTGGAATCTACTACTCCTGATGTAAAGTTGTCAGCTTGATATTTTTTCTCTTGTATCTTTTTCCATTATAAGTTTTTCTCTTTGTCTTTAATGCTGTGCAGTATCATCACAATGTATGTAGGTGCTGATTTATCTTTATTTGTCCTACTTGGGAACTGATATACTTCTTCAATATGTAGACACATGTCTTTCTGCTTTCTGTTCTGGAACACTCCTAACCATTGCCTCTTTGAACAATTAATCTCTCTCAGTCTCTTTTTCTCTTCTTAAATTCCTATTAGACATATGTTGGACTTTCTTATCTTACTCTACATGTCTATTAACAACCCTTTCAGGTTTTCTATCTCTTCACTTTGCTATGCTGCATCCCAGGCTATTTCCCCTCCACTTTATTCTCTCTTCAATAGTCTAATTTGCTAATTAAGTGTTTATTGAATTGTGTTCGATGGTTTGTCCATTTGTTTTCTTTCATTGACTATATTCCTCAATTCAAAAAGTTCTGTTTGTTTGATTTTTCTTTCAGATCAGTTCCTTTTCTCCTCTATCCTAGTCATCCAGTTTTTAATTCCTCCTAAGTTTTAATAATCTTAAACATACTTATTTGATAGTCTCAAATTGTTCTATTATTTTGAGTTCTTGAAGTTCTATTTCTTCAAAATGTCGTATCTGCCAAATCTCTCGTATGGTTTTTTTTTTTCCTAAATATGGTTTATTACTTTGTACAATGACCAAATATTCAGATGAGATATTTAGTCTCCTGATCTTGTAAAAGTGTTTGCCACAGATTGGTTTTCAGGGTTGGTGTTTTCTACTAAGCCTCCAAGTAATTATATGATCCTGGATATGTTTTTTACGTTAACTTAGTAGTACTTTTTGGTTACTACCTTTACAGACAGCATCAACATGGGCCCTCACACCCGCACCTGAGCAATGTGGGGCATTTGATTCCTCATGGTGACAGTTTATTTCCCATCCCAAGTTCCAGGGAGATGGTAAGCTTTCTCATCATTTCTCTGGGCTTGTGGGCAAACACTTTTTAGTCTATGGGAACAGGGAGCACTTCCAGACTCTCTTATTCATGCAGGAATCTTAATTATAACCTCTCCACCTCACATATGCCTGCAGCCACATCCATTGTCCCCAAACAGATACTAAAATCCAGCAGGAGACCACTAAGCTCTATTCCTATTCGAAAGCCTCTTTGGTAGCCATGATATCATTATCATTCTTCTTATTCTGGAATTGCTTTTTAACTTCGTTTCTTCTTCTTTTTTAGTATTAGCTCTATTGAGATGTAATTCAGATATCACATAATTCACCTATTTAAAGTATACAATTCAATGGTTTCTAGTATATTCACGGAGTTGTGCAACCATCACTGCAAGCAATTTTAGAACATTTTTCTTACCTAAAAAAGATCCCCTGTACCCACTAGCAGTCACCCTCCATTTCTACCCCCAAGTCTATCTGGCTTCAGGCTACTACCAATCTGCTTTCTAGCTCCATGGATTTGCCCTATTTTGGACATTTCATGTAAATAGACCCAAACAATATGTGGTCCTATGTATTTGGCTTCTTTCACTTAACATATTTTCAGGGTTCATCCACGTTGTAACATGTATCAGTACTTCATTTCTTTTTGTTGCTAAATAACATTTCACTGTATGGATAAAACACATTTTATTTATCTGTTGAGTAGTTGATAGTCCTTTGAGTTGTTTCCACTTTTTCTTATTCCACTTAGCAAAATATGAATAATATTGCTAAGAACATTCACGTAGAAGTTTTTGTGTAGACATGTTTTTGTTTCCCTTGGATAGATTCCTAGGAGCAGAACTGTAACCCTAGTCCTATTTCATTTCTGATACCTCTGATATTCTCTTTCTTTTGAGTATGGATAGAATTAACAATTACTTATTATATTTTATTCAGAATTTCCAGGTTGAGTAATGTATGGGAAGGACATCTAGCTCATTCTATTTTGTTCGTGTATATCACTAGATTTTCTATGGCCTTTCACACATTTAAAAAATATTTGTGGCTGGGAATGGTGGCTCACGCCTGTAACCCCAGCACTTTGGGAGGCCAAGGAAGGAGGATCATGAGGTCAGGAGATCGAGACCATCTTGGCTAACATGATGAAACACCATCTCTACTAAAAATGCAAAAAAAAAAAAAATTAGCTGGGCGTGGTGGCAGGTGGTTGTAGTCTCAGCTACTTGGGAGGCTGAGGCAGGAGAATGGCGTGAACCCAGGAGGCAGAGCTTGTAGTGAGCCGAGATCGCACCACTGCACTCCAGGCTGGGCGACAGAGCAAGACTCTGTCTCAAAAAAAAAAAATTGTTTTACAAGAAATCCATGAAATTTCCCACTCCAAACAGCAGAGGAAATATAAAAAATCACACAAAAATTATTTCTTGCCAATACTGGCTTGAAAATCTACCTTAGGGCGATAATAAAAAAAAGTGACAGAAATGCATACCTTAATTTTTCTAACCTTTATTAAAAATGTTCTCATGTTTGTAGACTGAATTAGTAATAAATTGTAACTGAATTGCTAATAAACACTGCTAGCTTTCAATATTCTCATATGCTTTACATTTCTCCAGACTTTGATATTTTTAATTTCTTAGTTCAACTCTTATTGATTTATTTTTTCAATTTATTTTTATTTGTTTTGTTTTAAATAAAGGAATTAAAAGTTGATTCAACTACCAGGGCATATTTAATAGTCTGCAGAATGCTTTGAAAGTCCAAAATTTTTGTATTTAATAAGAGAGTCAATATTGTTATTTCTTATACTTATTCATTCTTCAAATAATAACTCTGAAGACAGTGAAGAGGAATTTCATTTTAGCTGGATACACACAAGAAGAACAAATTCAAGTTGCAACACAAGGAGCTTAATTTAACTACAAGAAAAACTGTCCACTAAACTGAGGGATTCCAGATGGCAATAAATATTTTGCTAAACTGAAAATAGATTCTCCTTTAATTCTTTTTATCAAGAAATGAATGGACAACAAGCATAGTCACCATAAAAATAATTACTAGATCATATGAAAAGAGACTAAATCTTTGGGCTTACTGGAAATTGTTCTTAATCTTTTCTTACTATCCTTTTAAAATAGCTTCATGTAAATGTAATTCTGTAAGAAAATGCTATAAGCCAATGTTTTATAATCACTAACCAACTGGTATGAAAACAATTAGTACAGACTGAAAAAATGTTAGTTTTGTTGAATTTAGACACTGAGCAGAACTGTCAAAAATGAAAAGTTCCAATGTAAATTTTAGAGGCAGTAAGTGTAATAATGCTAAAGAGCCCTAGCTCAGAAGACATATGAACCAGCATTCAGATCCCAAACCCACTATTTATAATTATGTGACTTGAGTGACTTACACAATTTTCTCATTTATAAAATACCTCTGAAAATTATTGAATGTCTAAATAAGATAATATATTAATGGAATGAAGGTAGACCAAGATGGCTGAATAGAACCCTCCAGCAATTGTCATCCCTTTCACACAAACACCAAATTAACAACTATCTACATAAGAAAGCACCTTCCTAAGACCCAAAAACCAGGTGAGCAATCACAGTACCTGGTTTTAACATCATATGAAGGAAGGAGGTACTGAAGAGGGTAGGAAAGACAGTCTTGAATTGCCTGTACCACCTCTTCCCCATCCCCTAGTGGTGCTACATAGCTTGGAGAAAGAATCTGTGTGCTTGGGGGAGAAAGAGCACATTGATTGTGGTATTTTGCATTGGAATTCAGTGCTACCCTGTCACTGTGGAAAGCAACAGTGCCACATTCAGCTGATGCCCATGGAGGGAACATTTTGACTAGCCCTAGCTGGAGGGGAAGAATCATTCATCCCAGTGGTCAGAACCTGAATTCTAACTAGCCCCACCACCACAGGGTAAAGTGCTCTGGTGTTCTAAATAAACTCGAAAGGCTGTCTAGGCCACAGGAATACAATTCCTGGGCAAGTCCTGGTGCTATGCTCAGAATCAGTACACTTGGGGTGCATGTGACCCAGTCAGACACTAGCGCGGACAGCCAAGGCAGTGCTTGCACAGTCCCTTCCTCAACTCCAGGCAGCACAGCTTGCAGCTTTGGCAGAGATTCCTTCCACTGGAGGAAAGGAGAGGGGAGAGTAAAGAGGACTTTGTCTTATAATTTGGGTACCAGCTCAGCCAAAGTAAAATAAAGCACTAAGCAGATTGCTAAAGTCCTCAATTCCGGGGCTTAGCTCCTGGATGACATTTTGACACCCACCCTGGGCCAGAAGGGAACCCATTGCCCTGAAGCGAGATTCCTAGACCTAGCAGGATGAATCACAACCTGACTAAAGAACATTTGGGCCTTGAATAAACATAAGTGGTAGCCAGACGATAGTCACCACAAGCCTTGGACGAGACCCAGCACTGTGCTGGTTTCAGGTCTGACCCAATGCAGTCCCAGTGGTGGTGGTCATCCCTCTCCCAACTCCAGACAAATGAGCATGGTGAGAGAGATTCCATTTGTTTGAGGGAAAGTAAGTGAAGAGAGCAAGAGTCTCTCTCAAGGAGTCCAAGGAATTCTCCTGGATCTTACCCAAGACCACCAATGTGGTATCTCTATGAGTCTGCAAGAACCACAGCATTACAGGGCATGGAGTGTTCCCTAACGCAGGTATGGCTGCAGTGACCAGAATTAGATCACACACTCAATTCTCTTTGAATACTTGGAAAGGTTTCCCAAAAAGGACATGTACAAACCAGTCCAGGCAAGGAAGACTACAATAAATACTTAATTCTTCAATGCCCAGACACCAATGAACATTCACAGGCATCAAGACCATCCAGGAAAACATGACCTTACCAAACAATCAAATAAGGCATCAGTGACCAATCTCAGAGAGACAGAGATATATGACTGTATTAGTCCATTTTCACACTGTTGATAAAGACATACCTGAGACCAGGCAATTTACAAAAGAAAGAGGTATAATGGGCTCACAGTTCCATGTGGCTGGGGAGGCCTCACAATCATGGCAGAAGGTGAAAGCACGTCTCACATGGTGGCAGGCAAAAGAAGAGAACTTGTGCAGGGAAACTCCCCTTTATAAAACCACTAGTTCTGTGAGACTTATTCACTATTAAAAGAATTGCATGGGAAAGATCCACCCCCATAATTAATTATCTCTCACCAGGTCTCTCCCATAATATGTGGGAATTAGGGGAGCTACAATTCAAGATGAGATTTGGGTGGGGACACAGCCAAACCATATCAGTGACCTTAAAGAAAGAGAATTGAAAACAGCTGTTTTGAGGAAGCTCAATGAAATTCAAGATAACACAGACAAGGAATTCAGAATTCTATCAGATAAATGCAACAAAGAAATTGAAATAATTCTTAAAAATCAAGTCAAAATACTGGAGCTGAAAAATTTAATTGAAATACTGAAGAATACATCAGAGTCTGTCAACAGCAAAACTGATCACGCAAAAGAAAGAACTAATGAGCTTGAAGACAGGCTATTTGAAAACACAGAGTCAGAGGAGACAAAAGAATAAAAGAATCAAAAAGAATAAAACATGCCTACAAGATCTAGAAAATGGCCTAAAAAGGGCAAATCTAACAGTAAATGGCCTTAAAGAGGAGGTAGAGAGAGATCAGGGTAGAAGATTTATTCGAAGGCATAATAACAGAGAACTTCCCAAACCTAGAGAAAGATATCAATATTCCAGTACAACAAAGTTACAGAACACCAGGCAAATTTAACTAAAAAAAGACAACCTCAAGACATCTGAGGTACCTAAAAGCAGAAAGAGAAAAGAAACAACATATAATGGAGCTTATTAGGTCTGGCAGCTGACTTCTGAGTGGAAACTTCACAGGCCAGTAGAGAGTAGCATGATACATTTAAAGTGCTAAAGGAAAAAGCTTTTATCCTAAAATAGAATAACCAGGAAAAATATCCTTGAAACATGAAGGAGAAATATAGACTTTTCCAGACAAACAAAAGTGGAGGGATTTAATAAATGTCACACTTGTCCTACAAAGGAACAAAAAGGAATTTAAAAATTAATTTAAAAAATAAAAAAAATTAATGAGCAATAAGAAATATCTGAAGCCTCAAAATTCATTGTAATAATAAGTACACAGAATAAGACAGAATATCATAATTTTTTTGTGGTATGTAAACTACTTATAACAAGTATAAAGACTAAAAGATGACTGAACAAAAATAAAAATTACAACAACTTTTCAAGACAGATAATACAATAAGATATAAACAGTAACAACAAAAAGTGAAAAAGTGGGTAGACAAAGAGTGTAGAGTTTTTATTAGTTTTCTCTTTGTTTGCTTATGCAATAAGTATTAAGTTGTCATCAGTTTAAAATAATGAGTTACAAGGCATTATATGCAAGCCTCATGGTAACCTCAAACCAAAAAATTCAAATATACAGCAAATGAAAAGCAAGAAATAAAAACACACCACCTGAGAAAATCACCTTCACTAAAGGAAGACAGACAGTAAGGCAAGAAGGAAGACCATAAAACAACCCAAAAACAAACAACAAAATGGCAAGAGTTATTCCTTACTCAACAGTAACATGGAATGTAAATAGTTTAAACTTTCCAATCAAAAGACAGAGTAGCAAAATGGATTTTAAAGAATGAGACTCAATGATCTGTTTTCTACAAGAAACACACTTCACATATGAAGATACACAGACTGAAAATAAAGGGACAGAAAAAAATATTCCATGCCAAATGAAACAAACAAACAAAAGAAAAATCAGGAGTCACTATACTTATATCACACAAAATAGATTTCAAGACAAAAACTGTAAGAAGAGACAAAGATTGCTATACAATGATAAAGGGGTCAATTCAGCAACAGCATATAATGATTTTAAATATATATGCACCCAAAACTAGAGCACCCAAATATATAAAGCAAATATTTTTAGAGCAAAAGAGAGACACAGACCCCAATACAATAATAGCTGGAGACTTCAACATTGGACAGATCACTCAGACAGAAAATCAACAAAGAAATGCTGGACTTGGTCGGGCGCAGTGGCTCACACCTGTAAACCCAGCACTTTGGGAGGCCGAGATGGGCGGATCACCTGAGGTTGGGAGTTCGAGACCAGTTTGACCAACATGGAGAAACCCCATCTCTACTAAAAATACAAAAATGAGCCAGGCATGGTGGCGCATGCCTGTAATCCCAGCTACTCGGGAGGCGGAGGCAGGAGAATCATTTGAACCTGGAAGGCGGAGGTTATGGTGAGCCAAGATTGCGCCATTGCATTCCAACCTGGTCAATAAGAGCGAAACTTCATCTCAAAAAGAAAGAAGAAGAAGGAAGAAGAAGGAAGAAGAAGGAAGAAGAAGGAGGAAGAAGAAGGAAGAAGAAGGAAGAAGAAGGAAGAAGAAGGAAGAAGAAGAAGAAGAAGAAGAAGAAGAAGAAGAAGAAAAGAAGAAGAAGAAGAAGAAGAAGAAGAAGAAGAAGAAGAAGAAGAAGAAGAAGAAGATGAAGAAGAAGAAGAAGAAGAAGAAGAAGAAGAAGAAGAAGAAGAAGAAGAAGAAGAAGAAGAAGAAGAAGAAGAAGAAGAAGAAGAAGAAGAAGAAGAAGAAAAGAAAAGAAGAAGAAAAAAAAAAAAAGAAAAGAAAAGAAAAAAGGAAAAAAGAAATGTTGGACTTAATCTGCGCTACAGACCAAATGGACCTCACAGATATTTACAGAACATGTGATCCAACGGCTGCAGAATACACATTCTTCTCCTCAGCACATGGATCATTCACAAGGAGAGACCATATATTAGGCCACAAAAAATGTCTTTAAAAATTCAAAAAAAAAAAAAGAAAGAAAGAAAGAAATTATGTCAAGTATCTTCTCTGACCACAATGGAATAAAACTAGAAATCAATAACTAGAGGAATTTTGGAAACTACACAAATACATGGAAATTAAACAATAGGCTCTTGAATGACCAGTAAGTCAATGAAGAAATTAAGAAGAAAACTGAAAAATTTCTTGAATCAAATGAAAATGGAAACACACCAAAACCTATAGGATACAGCGAAAGCAGTATAAAAGAAAAGTCTATAGCAATAAGAGCCTACATCAAAAAAGTAGAAAAACTTCAAACAACCTAACAATGTATTTTGGAGAACTAGAAATGCAGGAGCAAACCAAACCCAAAATTAGTACAAGAAAAGAGATAATAAATATCAGAGCAGAAACAAATGAAATTTAAATTAAAACATGCAAAGGATAGGCTGGGCACGGTGGCTCACGCATATAATCCCAGCACTTCGGGAGGCCGAGGCCAGCAGATCACAAGGTCAGGAGATTGAGATCATCCTGGCCAATATGGTGAAACTCCATCTCTACTAAAAATAAAAAAAATTAGCCAGGCATGGTGGTGTGTGCCTGTAGTCCCAGCTACTCGGGAGGCTGAGGCTGAAGAATAGCTTGAACCTGGGAGGCAGAGGTTGCAGTGAGCCAAGATCATACCACTGCACTCCAGCCTGGGCAACACAGCAAGACTCTGTCTCAGAAAAAAAAAAAAAAAACTACAAAAATTAGCTGAGTGTGGTGGCACGTGCCTGTAATCCCAGCTACTCGGGAGGCACAGGCAGGAGAATTGCTTGAACCCAGGAGGCAGAGACTGCAGTGAGCAGAGATCACGCACTGCACTCCAGTCTGGCGACAGAGTGAGACTCCATTTCAAAAAAAAAAAAAAATGCAAAAGATTAATGAAATGAAAAGTTAGTTTTTTGCAAAAATAAAATTGACAAACCTTTACCCCAACTAAGAAAAAAGGAAGATTCAAATAAATAAAATCAGAGATGAAAAGGGAGACATTAGAACTGTTACCACAGAAATACAAAGGATCATTAGACGCTACCATGAGGAACTATATGCCAATACACTGGAACACCAAGAAGAAATGGAGAAATTCTTAAACACACACAACCTCCCAAGATTGAACTATGAAGAAATACAAAATGTGAACAAACCAATAACAAGTAACGAGATTGACACCATAATAAAAAGTCTTCAGCAAAGAAAAGTCTGGGCCCTGATAGCTTGCCTGCTGAATTTGACCAAAAATTTAGAGAAGA
This sequence comes from Macaca thibetana thibetana, assembly GCF_024542745.1. NCBI lineage: Eukaryota > Metazoa > Chordata > Mammalia > Primates > Cercopithecidae > Macaca > Macaca thibetana. The sequence continues at coordinate 20,457,695 of NC_065594.1, forward strand.
ACTAATACCAATCCTACTGAAACCATTCTGAAAAATAGAGGAGGAGGGAATATTTCCAAACTGGTTCTACAAGGCCACTATTACCACGGTACCAAAACCAGAGAAAGACACATCAAAATAAGAAAACTACAGGCCAATATCTTTGACACATGTTGATGAAAAAGTCCTTAACAAAATAGTAGCAAGCCAAACTCAACAACATATTACAAAGATCATTCATCATGACCAAGCAGGATTTGTGCCAGGGATGCAAGCATGGATAAACATATGCATATCAGTCAATGTGATACATCATATCAATAAAATGAAAAGCAAAAAACAAATGATTGTTTCAATTGATGCTGAAAAAGAATTTTGTAAAATTCAACATCCCTTCATGATGAAAACCCTCAAAATGATGAGGATAGCTGGGCACCACTGTAGTCCCAGTTACTCAGGAGACTGAGGCAAGAGAATAGCTTGAGCCCAGGCGTTCTGGGTTGTAATGCACTATACTGACTGGGTATCCACACTAAGTTCAGCATCAATATGGTAATCTCCCAGGAGCGGGGAACCACCAGGTTGCCTAAGGAGGAGTGAACTGGCCCAGGTTGGAAAAAGAGCCAGTCAAAACTCCCATGTTGATCAGCAGGGAGATTGCACCTGTGAATAGCCACTGCACTATGATCTGTTGTCTACAACAAGCACACTTCACATATGATGATACATAGGCTGAAAATAAAGGGACAGAAAAAAATACTCCATGTCAAAAGAAACAAACAAACAAAAAACAGGAGTTACTATACTTATACCAGACAAAACAGACTTCAAGACAAAAACTATACAGCCTGGCAACAACGTGAGATTACATATTTAAAATAACTAATAAAATAAAAATAAACAAACTTTTCAAAAAAAACACTGAGTATAGAAGGAACATACCTCAACACAATAATCAACACAATAAAAGCCATATATTACAGACTTACAGCTAGTATCATACTTGTGTTAGTCCGTTTTTCTACTACTATAAAGAAATATCTGAGACTGAGTAATTTATAAAGAAAATAATTTTAATTGGCTCATGGTGCTTTACAGGACACATGACGCTGGCATTTTCTTGCCTTACGGGGAGGCTTCAGGAAACTTAAAATCATGGCAGAAGGCAACAGGGGAGCAAGCACTTCACATTGTCAGAGCAGGAGAAAGAGAGGCAGGGAGGTGCCACAAACTTTTAAACAACCAGCTCTCATGAGAACTCACTCACTGTCATGAGACCATCACCACGGGGGAAATCCACCCCCACGATCCAGTCATCTCCCACCAGGTCCCACCTCCAACACTGGGGATTAGAATTAGACACGAGATTTGGGCAGGGACACAGATCCAACCCATATCAATACTGAATGGGAAAACGGAAAGCCTTTCCTCTAAGATCTGAAGCAAGGCAAGGATACACACTTTCACCTCTGTTATTCAACACAATAGTGGAAAGCCTCCCTAGAGCAGTTGGATAAGAGAGAGAAATGAACAGTAGTCAAACTGGAAAGGAAGAAATTACATTATCCTTGTTTGCAGATGATATGAGCTTACACTTGAAAAGAAAACCTAAAGACTCCAATGGAAACCTATTAGAACTGATCAACAAATTCAGTAAAGTTCCAGGACACAAAATCAACATACAAAAATCAGTAGCATTTCTGTATGTCAACAGTGAACAATCTGAAAAAGAAATTTTAAAAAGTAATCCAATTTATAACAGTTACAAATAAAATAATATATATAGGAATAATCTTAACCAAAGAAGGGAAAGATCTCTACAATGAAAACTATAAAACACTGATGCAGGAAATTGAAGAGGACACCAGAAAATGGAAAGATATTCCATGTTTATGGATTGGAACAATCAATGCTGTTAAAATGTCCATACTACTGCAAACAATCTACAGATTAAATGTAATCCCTGTCAAAATATCAATGACATTCTTTACAGAAATAGAAAAATAATCCTAAAATTTATATGAAACCACAAAGACCCAGAATAGCCAAAGCCATCCTGAGCAAAAAGAACAAAACTGAAGCAATCACATTACCTGACTTCAAATTATACTACAGAGCTATGTAACCAAAACAGCATGTTACTAGCATAACAGATACATAGACCAATGGAACTGAATAGAGAACCCAGAAACAAATTCATACATCTACAGTGAACTCATTTTTGACAAAGGTGTCAAGACCATACATTGGGGAAAGGACAATCTCTTCAATAAATGGTGCTGGGAAAACTGGATATCCATATGCAGGAGAATGAAAGTAGGCCCCTATCTCTTGCCATATACAAAAATCAAATCAAAATGGATTAAGAATTAAATCTAAGACCTCAAACTATGAAACTACTAAAAAAAAAAAGCATTGGAAAAACTCTCCAAGATGTTGGTCAGGACAAATATTTCTTAAGTAATTCCCCAGAAGCACAGGCAACCAAAGCAAAAATGGGACAAATAGGATCACATAGAGTTAAAAAGCTTCTTCTGCAGCAAAGGAAATTGTCAATGAAGTGAAGAGACAACTCACAGAATGGGAAAACATATTTGCAAATCATCCATCTGACAAGGAATTGATAAAATATATTAATTCAAACAACTCAGTAGGAAAAAGTCTAATAATCTGATTACAAAATGCATGAAAGAGCTGAATAGAAATTTCTCAAAAGAAGAGATACAAATGGCACACAGGTATACGAAAAGGTATTCAACATCACTGATGATTAGTGATGTTATAGTATCAGCTATAACAAGGTATCAGCTCACCCCAGTTAAAATGGCTTTTATCCAAAAGATAGACAATAACAAATACCAACAAGTAAGTGGAGAAAAGGGAACCCTTGTACACTGTGGGTGGAAATGTAAATTGGTATAACCACTATAGAGAACTGCATGGAGTTCCTCAAAAACAAACAAACAAACAAACAAAAAAAGCAATAACTAAAACAACCATATGACACACCAATCCTAGGTATATGCTAGGTATATGCCCAGAAGAAAGAAAATCCATATATTGAAGAGAGGTCTGCACTACCATGTTTATTGCAGCACTATTCACAATAGCTAAGATTTGGAGGCAACCTAAGTGTTCATCAACAGACAAATGGATAAAGATAATGTTGTACACACACAAGAGAGTACTGAATAGCCGTAAAAAAGAATGAATGAAGTTCTGTCATTTGCAACAACATGAATGGAACTACAGCACATTATTTAAAGTGAAATAAGCCATGCATAGAAAGACAAACTTTTTTCACTCATTTTTAAAAGCTAAAAATTAAAACAATAAAATTCATAAAGAGAGAGTAGAAGTATGGTTACCAGAGGCTGGGAAGGGTAGTGGGAAGTGGGGAAGGGAATGATTAATGGGTACAAAAACATAGTTAGATAGAATGAAGATCCAGTACTTGATAGCACAACAAGGTGACTATAGTCAATAATAATTTATTGTTCATTTTTAAGTAACTAAAAGTATAATTGGAATGTTCATAATGCAAAGAAATGATAAATGCTTGGGATGATGGACATGGCATTCACCTTGTTGTGATTATTACATATTGTATGCCTGTATCAAAGTATCTCATGTACCCCACAAATATACACACTGACTGTGTACCCATACAAATTAAGGATAAAAATTAATTTTATTATATTTTATTTTTTTAGTAAATAAAAGAGGTTTTATTTTGGCTCATGGTTCTGCAGGCTGTACAGGAAGCATAGTACCAGCATCTGCTTCTGGTGATGCTGGCACCAAAAATTAATTTTAAAAGATAATATGTTGTACTAAGTAAGTTCTAACGAGGGAAGGCAAGGATGAAATAGCTCTATATTCAGACCAATATATTTTGAAGGATTGGGAATATACACCATCAGTTAAACTTATGTTACAGTTTTAGTGAAGATCCAGAAACTTAACATGCAGTGAGAAAGAAGAATATATTTACCTGGAAAGGCAGGCTTTAGTAACAGCACTGTGAAGATTTTCATTAGGATACTGTGACAGCCGACGAGAAATTCGCAACAGTTGTCTGGTAGAAAGTGAGGCCGCTAATGATTGTGCCTATCAAAAGACAAATGTATTGTGTTAAGAGTCTTGTTTCAACTTGCTAAAGTCCCTTTAGATGGCTGTTACAGCAGAATTCATTATTCCTGAAGGGGTAAGGCCAAAGTTAAAGTATGTGCTGTTAATTAATTATAAATAAAAATAAACAGAAACCAATTTACACTTAAAACATCCTTGAAGATAGTTTTTAAAAAATCTAAAGTATTTATCAATTAAATTTAATTAATGTATTTTAACTGTGCTAAGTTGGAGGCGGGAGGGGCAACGGGGGAAGAATGTTACGTAACAAAGGTCACACTGGACTTAAGCTGGACGATGGACTGCTCACTTTTTCTGCTTACACAAAGCCAAGGTGTTAAGATACCATGAAAATGCTTAAAGCTTTAAGCAAATCTGTGGTTTCTAAAAATAGCAAAAAAGAGTTGTAAACAATTTAGGCTGTTGACCACAGAGGTGTCAACCAATTTGTCACTTGTGTTGCAGCTTGCTGTTTTGAATCCTTCCCCTATGCTGTCAGAATAATTTCACTTTGTTATCTTACATTTCCCAAAATTCCATGAATAGAGTTGCTAGTATAGAACTCACAGGACATGGTAAATACTCAATAAATATTTGTTGAAATCCTTTTGGCAGGCAGCATAATATAATGGTAAAGTTTATAGGCTTTGGAATCAGATAAGTCGGTATCCTATTTATTAGCTGTGTGACCTTGGCAAATTACTTAACCTTTCCAAGCCTCAGTTCCCTCACCTTTAAAATGGCAATAGTAATGCCCTCACCTTTAAGATTGTTATGAAGGCTAAATTAGAAAATGATTCTAAAGTTCTTAGCACATGTCACACACATATGGGTGCTCAACAAATGGCAACAACTGTTATTTAAAAAGTCAGCCTCCTCAAAATGAAAACAAAAAACCCAGCAGAGAAAGGTGATGGGACCTACATATTAGCATATATTTAGTAAATAAGATTATTACTGGCCTAATTCCTAACTTAGATCAGCAGTATTAGAAGACAGTGATTTTCACTGAAAACCAGAGGACAGAAGCACTTTTGAAGCAACTGGACCTTGGAGAGGGCAAGGCAGGTCAGTATGAAATGTCACAGAGGGCAGTAAAGTGGCCCTGAGCACTCAAGGGCCTGGAGAAGGGGACTCTATGAAATTCACAAAGGGTTCAGAATGGATGAAGGGAGAATGTCAAAGACACACTGCACATTTGTTTGTTTTAATGTTCCACCTAAGGTCATCTCTGTATGTCCCAAAGAAGAAAAAAATTAATTTATCCTTCCTTGTGTATTTCACATCTCCATGAGATATTGGTCTGCTGTTAGTATTCCATTTCAGCTACATTAGTATTATATTTTCTTTGGGAATTAGGTTGGAAGAATGACCACCACATATCCTTTCTTCTATTAAAAAACACATTCTAAGTTTCAAAGAACTCATTTACAAGGGAACATTAGGTCCATTCTTGTTTTCAATTAATTTGCATTCCAGACATGGAGATAATATTCAAATATAATAAATCATAAATTACAATTCAAAATAGTATATACTTCAATGCTAAAATAAGTGGAACAGTAGACAGTTGTTACAGGCAGTTAAAATATTCAAATAGGCACAAGAAATCCTCTGATCAAAGGCATGAAAGCAAAAGGAATGGAACCGCAAGTAGAACATGAGGAACCAGGCCAGCTTTACTGGAAGGTCCTGCTGGAAGGCTTGCTCTCAAACAACAAAGACCTATGAGACCTAAAGACCTCTGAGGGGTTTGGCTTTATTCTTAAAGGCACTAGGATTCTGCTATGTGTAAAGTCAAAACATGATTTTAGAATCAGGTTATTACTAGCCTACTTCCTAATTTAAATTAGCAGCAGTATAGAAAGTAGTTGAAGGACAGACAGAATTGAGACAGGAAACAGAAAGCTACTTCAATAAACAGCCTATAAAAGGAAAAAGTCCGACAGTAAGGTTATGGCAACAAGAATGGAGAGGTAGGATACAACAAACTTGGCAACTGACTTGCTATGAGAAAGAAAGATGTATTAAGGATAAAATTCAGGCAGTATGATTGATATGAAAAGTCAAATATAACTCAGAAATTCCCATTTTTAATACCTAGGACCATGAAAAATTCCTATATTAATCATAACAAATATTTGACAAATGACTCCAACCAGAGGATTCTTATAAGAGTCCTGTTAAACCATAGGGTAATTTTTTAGGGTATAACATTCTAATCTCATTCTAAGCATGACACTGAATTCAGGCTTCACATTTCATTCCAGTGATCAATAAGGAATGTGCATATATTTGAACACCAATTCTCCAGTTCTTCTAGTTGAAAGCACCAAAATGGTTTGCAATAATAACCAGGGTTGAGAAAATGAGAGATAAGCTTCGTGTTGAGCCATTTAAGTGCTGAATAAAGGGTTTGGTAATCTCTGTTCTCACATTATTATCAATTAAAAATTGAGAGTATACTTTAAAAATACCTAATGTATTTAACATTTATAATATCAAATTTCTAACTGCAGTTTTATCTTGCCAAAAAAAAAAGACAGGGTGAAGATATGAAGCACAATCCCCTAGTTACCATGGTTATACAGTTTAAGAGTACACCTCAAAGGGTTTGTTCATATTAGCATGATTAGAAATACTTCAGCTTAAAAACATAAAGGTTCTCATCAGAAATTATTAAACATTATTTTTCTATTCTTCATTTTTATAAAAGAATGAAAATATAGCATGTTCTAAAGGAGAGAAAACTCTAGGGACAATCTGTTAATAAAATTTTAATTAATCAATTTATTCATTAATTCACCAAAGATTTAAGTGTCTATTATGTGCCAGGCAGCAGGAAGGGAAATCGGAATAAAAGAACAAATAAGACAGTCTCAAGGAGTTCAAATAGCAACCGGGGAAATAAAAGTAAATTATAATACAATTGCAATAGGTCAACATCAGAAATGTATGTCAAGTGTCATGAAAGCAGATTGGAGATACTAGTTACTGCTGCCTAAGGGGGCTGAGAGAGACTTAACAGAAGAGAGAAATGAAGGGACAACTGGATGGAGGGAAAGCACATTCTAGACATTATCTAAGGCAGAGACATTTGAGTATAGATGGGATTAGAAAATAGCAAGAAGCTAAGTGTGGGAAGAGTTGAGAATGCTTCAAGAGAGTTTGTAGAAACTGAGGCTTGATGAGCAGCTTAGGATTAGAGAGAACTCAGCAGGTATGTTTAGTAGGCTGTCTTCAGTCTATAGGCAAAGACAGTCAATCCCTTAATGGTTTTAAACAAGGGGAAGAACTTAGGAAATAGATTTGGGAAAGATCATTCCAGGGACAATATGGAAGATTCATCCATCCATTTATTTAACAGATACTTGTGGAATACATTACTAATCTCTAACTTTGTTCTCTGTAGTACTGCCAGCATCTGGAACTTTGCGCAGCAGGAACACTGTGCAAATCAGGAATAGCTACTGTGCAAAGTTCCAGATGCTGGGGAGACTACAGGGAACAAAGAAAAACCCCCTGCAATCCTGGAACTGAAATTCGAGTGAAGGAAGATAGACAACAAAAACTTAGTGAGTAAAACATACATTATGTAAAAGAGTAAGAAGCCCTATAAAGAACCTTAAAGCAGAAAGAGGGATAGAAATAAAATGGAATAGAAATTTGATTCTATAGTGCTTCAGGAAGGCCTCACAGAAAAGGGGACCACTTGAGCAAATCCCAAAAGGAAAGTGAATAAACATGCAGCTATCCAGGGAAGAATAATCTAGGCAGAGGAAACACCAAGTGGCAAAGGCCTTGGGGCAGGCACTAGTAAGTTCAAGGAACAACAAAGACACCAGTGTAGCTAAAAATAATGGGTAAAGGAGAAAGTATTTGGAATGAGGCCCCAGAGGGAGAATTAACAGGGCACCTGTGACAGCCAGAAAGTGACCACCCTTATCCCCCCAAAAATCCACATCCTAATCTCTGGAAACTGTCAATGTTACTTTCTATGGCAAAATTGACTTTGCAAATAAAATTAAGATAAGGATTTTGAGATGTCGAGACTATGTTGCACTATGTGTGTGGACCCTAAATGCAATCTTATATACCCTTGAAGGAAGGAGAAAAAGGGGGATTTGACACAAACACAGGGGAGAAGGTAATGTAAAGATGAAGGCAGGATTGATATGGTGAGTGCAATAGTCAAGGAATGCTGGCAGCCACCAAAACCCAGAAGAGGCAAGGAACAGATTCTCCCCTGGAGCCTCCGATGGAGTGCAGTCCTGCTGACACTTTGATTCCGGCTCAGTCATACTGATTTCAGACTTTTGTTGTCCAGACAAAGAGAAAATAAATTTCTATTATCTTAAGCCATCAATTTATGGTAACTTGTTACAACAACAAAAGGAAATTAGTAGAGAGTCACATGATGAATGAATTATTGATAAAGAAGGCAGTCAAGAGGATATAATATTCCAGGAGAAAGATTATGAAATCCACTACTAGGACAGTTACTGACAATAGATAAGAAAACAGATGAGACATCAAGATGCTAAACTGGTGAGATCTGTTTTCAGATTAAGTGAAGACAGCAGGAAAGCAAGGAATCAACAATGATGTCAAGGTTTCTAATTTAGGTAATTTGGCAGCTAGATTATTAACAAAGCCAGGAAATTAAATCAAGAATAGGAATAGATTTAAAGTGGAAAGACAGTTTAGTTGTATAAGATATGGGAATTTACAATGATCTCAGTGTATCCAGAGGAAAAGTGAAAGAAATTAATGTTTAGTAAGCAGTTACTAAGAAGTAGATTCTTTACACACATTTTTATGTTTAATCATTGAGACCATTTCATGAGGTAGATGGTACTGTTTCCATTTTACAGATGAGAACACTGAGACTCACAGAGTTCAACAGTGACAGCCCTTTATGTTTCTAACATGCCATCTGGGAATGGAAATACAAGTCAATCAGAAATGAGAAGTTAGAAGCTGAAGATAAAGATGTAGGCATCAACTTGTGGTAGGTACTTGAAGCTATTAGCATAGATAACACTGCTCAGCGTAGGAGACAGAGGGGACAGAGAAGAAGCCCCCATGAACATGAAGTACTCTGCAGCTACAAGTTTCTTTCTACAACATCAGCGAGGAGCAGCTGGAAGAAATGTTAAAATCAAGGAAACTGGAGTAAACCACATGCATAAAACAAAGGCATAGCATAAGGGATTCTGAAAAATAAAATATCATCTTAAAAAATAGATTTTAAGTCCTGAATTCTAAGAAAAGAAAACCAGCAGCATGTCAACAATAGAAAATCCCATGGAAAAAGCCTAGACTTACCGTTGGATCTTGTGTTTCTCTGAGTTTGTGTGTAAATGATAATAATTTATCCAGAGTTTCCTGAGGTGCATTTGGGACCTATTTTTTGAGAGAGTTGAGGACAAACAGAAGAAATAAATTGGGATATGTGATCAATCAATCAGAAATTATGACTACTTAGCAAATACTATTAGAATTACATGTTTAGAAAAGTCATTCATTGTTGGTTACATATTTAACTTACAGATAAAGTTGCTTATTCAACCTCTTAGGAAACACTGAAACCCCTGCTTTCTCTTTAAGAATCAGGTAATTTAAACCAAGACACTCTTCTCCATATACAATTCTATCACCAAGATAAAACTGAAGGGAGCCTTTAACACAATTTAAAACTGGCCCATAAAGAACTTTTCATGTATCATCATTTCCTATTTTGTTAACTTCAGCATGGTATTTTAAGTACTAATTAGGTGTTTTCTTACTGAAACCAAGTTCCTTTATTTAGCAGCAATCTTACATACATATCTAAGTGACATAAGGTACATTTATTTAAAGAATGGATACTCAAGGTGTCCATTTTTCCAAAAACATGTAAAACACATACTTGAGGGCTATGATCAACATATCAATGAACTTGGAAGAGCAACTGCCCAAATAACACACATCAATTGCTTTTAACTATAACAAACTTCAATTAAGTACTTCATTAAGCTATAAGCAATTTTTGTTTAAGGAATAACAAATTTAAGGTTTTAATTTTAAAAGATCAAAAAAAGATATTAAAACAATGACTAGGACAGTGTGACAATTTTAGAAGAATACTGCTTAGGGTTTCATTGGTCATATAAGTAATTAGAATTTTTTTAAATGCTAAGTCCTAGTCCACATATACTTTCTTTCATTTATTATTTAAATCAATCCTATGATGTAATAAATAGTATTATCCCCATTTTTAGATGAGGAAACTAAGTAATTTACTCAAGATCTGGAAGCTAATAAGTAGTGGGTTTCACATTGAGAGCCAAGTAGTTAAACTCTAAAACCTATGCCTTTATTTACAACCATGCTTACAAGACCTACAATTAATAAGATCATTCAGATGTTTCAAAGGGAATAAATGTATTTAAATAGAAAGTTAATAATTAGTGACCTAGAAAAGTGCTGTCCAATAGAACCTTCTATGATGATGAGCATTGTATTTATGCTGTTTAATATGGTAGCCAAAAGCTCCCATGTGGATACTGAGTACTTGAAAAGTGACTGAGAAACAGAATTTTTTTTTTTTTTTTGAGACAGGGTCTCATTCTGTCACTCAGGCTGGAGTGCAGTGGTGTGATCTCGGCTCACTGCAACCTCTACCTCCCAGGTTCAAGCAATTCTCCTGTGTCACCCTCCTGAGTAGCTGGGATTACAGGTGCACACCACCACGCCTGGCTAATTTTTTGTATTTTAGCAGAGACAAGGTTTCACCATGTTGGCCAGGCTGGTCTCAAACTCCTGACCTCACGTGATCCTCTGGCTTTGGCCTCCCAAAGTGCTGGGATTACAGGCGTGAGCCACCACACCTGGCCAAATTTTTAAAAAATTAATTCAACATGGTCAGGTGTGGTGGCTCATGCCTATAATCCCAGCACTTTGGGAGGCCGAGGTGGGCAGATCAATTGAGGCCAGAAATTCAAGACCAGCCAGGCCAACATGGTGAAACCCTATCTCCACTAAAAATAGAAAAATTAGCCAGGTGTGGTGGTGTGCACCTGTAGTCCCAGCTACTTGAGAGGCTGAGGCGAGAGCCTTGAACCCAGGAGGCAGAGGTTGCAGTGAGCCGAGATCATACCACTCCAGCCTAGGCAACAGAGCAAGACTTGGTCTCAAACAAATAGTAGTAGTAATAATAATAATAATAATAATAATAATAATTTAACGTGGCTAGCGCTACTGCATTGAAGAGTGCAGTTCTAAAACTCTAAAAGTGCTAACCACAATGCTTGATTAATGCACACATTGAAATAATGGATTACACACACTAGAAGTCATCAAAGTACTAATCAGGCAAGTACAGGATACACTACAGTCTTGAGAGACCAGGACTACTTACTATTTATGTGTCTGGCCTCCCTTTATAATAGGGACTTAAAATAGTCACCTTTGACTAAATAGAAAAATAAAAGGGATTCTAAACTGACCTGCACCTGAGGAAAGAGGCGAGACAGGCCACATCTGTGATTCTTAGAGTGTGGTTCCCAGACCAGCAGCATCAGTATCACCTGAGAACTTGTTAGAAATAAAAAGTTTAATATACCATCCCAGATCTACTAGCTCAAAAACTATGGAGATGGAGCCCAGAAACATGTGTTCTACCAAGTCCTCCAAATGATGCTGAAAAATGTGGAAGTTTAAGAACCACTGATCTTCACCACTGTATGAGGAAATTTGGGAGTAAAAGGGAAGAAAACGCTAAAAATGTCTAACTCTACTTCGGCCTGTATCAGAGTGCCTTAAAAAGAGATCAGCTGTAGAAAACAGACTAAGATTGGCTTTCTTCTTACCTTTTCCTTAATCACTTGGATTTCTTCACTTTTCACAAGTGGCTTCATGTAATGGAAAAAGAACATGGTTAAGAATTCTGGTCCCAGCCACTGGTGTGTTGTGCTTCCGATAACAGGGGGTTCTGCCAAGGCGATGATTCTGAAGGAGGGATGGATTGGAAAAATGGATCTAAAATAGGAAAAAAATAAATAAAAAAACATAACATATCTTTCATGTAAGAAATTAGATCATGGTAACTAAAGTCCAGGCAATGTTAGGGCTATCATGCTGTTAATAATGTCAATATTACTATCCAAAGAGTTAGCTTTGAAAAAAACAAAGTCAGGACATTCTAAGAACCTAAGATCAAAACAAACAAAAATCACCTACTGCTAGTAAATGTTGTACAATAACCACTCATGAAACTCCAGCCCTGGCACAAACCACTGCTTTTGATATACTGTTATGCCTACCACATATTTTCTCCATAGTGTCTTGAAATAAAATCCCACTCGGTTCACATTCATTATATAGACCATCTTTATTCATTTAAAAGTCCTTCAGAATCTCCTGTCTCACAAGGAAACCACTCTATATCCATCAGAAAGACCAAGAAGCACAATTCAGGACAAGGAGACTTTACAGTACAGAAAATGTAAGAAACATAAAGGGTTAGATTGAATTTAAAATTTAGATTGGGAATAAGAACACTTAAGTCTTAAAAAGGCAGAGAAAATAAAACCTTTATAGAATGCACTCTTTTGTGATTTTTATAGGAAAGTTACGATTTTAAAGTGATCTCTTTTAAAACTCTCTGGTAGGGAAACTGAGGAAGCATGTAAATTTTCTAGGACACACAGAGGAGTAAGACAAGACTTCTTCTGGTTTGTGAAATGACTTGAGTTACTTTTGGAAAAACTAGAAACCCCGCATCAGAATCTTAATCATGTGGGTAATATTGTCCATTTTTATCAATTCTACTCAAAAACCCAGCAGAAATATGTTTTTGAGGGTAATATAGTTCTTGCTAAGAGAAACGAGAGATAAAATATAAACACTTGCCAAGAGCTTCAGAAAAACAAAAATATAGGTACATAACTGGCATTTCACCATTAACTATAACATTATATTAGAGCCCAAAAGTTAAGTGACTAAGCAACTAGAATACCAGGAGGTAGGACACAATCGGAAAGAATCAGATGAGTACTCTGAAGAGTTAAGACCAAGTACCAACAATACAACAGGCAGGTCTACCAAGTCCCTGACGGCGTGATTTGTAATTTTAGAGGCCACATCACCATTTGAAAACAAGGGAAAACCAATTTTTAGAAATTGGTCACATGAAAGACTTAGATATAATGAATTCACAAAAGTTACCAGATATCATTTCATTTCTCTAGGTAGAAAGAAAAAGGTTTATTTGCAGATGTTTTAGCAGGGTCTGGGGGAGTGATCTGTGCAAAAGTGTTGTTCTGGAAAAAGAGGGAAGGACAACAACATGGACAGTGCCTGAAAGTCCAGAGGATAGCACAATCGCTCAAGATTGCTAGTAATTAGACAGCCACATGACAGAAACTGGACACAGAAAATCCTGTGAGGGAAAGCCAGAGGGGGAGGTTTTTCCATTTTCCACTTCTGCTAAGTGGTTTGCTGTAATCCAGAAAACTGCCATAAAGCCCAGCAACAGATGTTGGATGTATCCTTGATCCTCCTCTCTCCTAGTTAGGACCAAAAACAGGTAAGAGAGAAAGAGTGTGGTTTGGCCATCCACAATTAAAGCTGCAGATGTAGTTTCTCACTTCAGATAGTGAAGGATACCAAATCAGGGAATAAACAAAGTCAAAATACAACAGGAAAGCCAAAAGGGGAAGTCTAATGTATATCTCTAAACCAGCAGATCAGGAAGCCAGGTACCACAGTGGAGCTGTAAAATTAGGACTAAAAGAGCAACTAAAATGACAGCATGCTAAATGGTTTACATTTAAAGGTGATGGTCATTTACTGGCACATATATTGTCAATAGCTTGCTTTTTAGTATTGATTCCAGCAGGGTACTTGAGTAAGCTGGCCAAACTTGAAGAAGGCAGTTTCCAAGAGAGCTGATACGTTAGGCAGAGAAGTGTGTATAATGATTATAAAAACAGTCACCAAACTACTGAATAACAGGATGAGAAGGGCCTTTTTGTTTGCTACGTTCTCCCTAAAGGCTTCCTTACGTACAAATAGGTTACACGGGAAGTCATTTCCTGATGATGCTAGCTAGGTTCCGCAAGCCTGAAAGTTAGAGAGCAGAGGATCTGCTGTATACTGAAGGTGATGTGATAAACTGGTGGGTAATACAAAGACTGAAGAAGTGATAGATAACGAAAAAATTATGAGATAAGTGCCATTAAAATTTAAAATTAAGGTTAGGTTTAATTTCACTAAAAATTTAGCAACAACAAAAAAATAAATGAAACTATAGATATGGCTTAATTTCAGACAAAAAGATATTATTTCCTAAAGATTACAGATTTAGAGAGCAAAAAAATAGTTTAAAATGATTTTTAAAATAAAAATATTGAGGTCAATAAGTTTGTCTGTGGGCATAAGTACGAGTTTTTGTAAAGTACTTTCTGATGCTTCTCAGCAGTAAAAAGGAACAAACTATCAATGTACAAACAACATGGATGATCTCAAAACACTTAAGCTATGTGAAAGAAGCCAGACAAAAAAAAGAGCACACACTGTGTGATTCCATGTGTATAAAACTCTAGAAAATATGAGCTCTACATAATGACCAGAAGCAGAACCCTGGGGATGAGACAGGAGGATAAAAGGGGCAGGAGTCAGGGATAACAAAGGAGTCTGAGGACACTTTGAGGATTATAGATACATTCATTATCTTGATATTGGTGATGGTTTCATGGGTATTTATAAATATTAAAAATTATCAAACGGTGCACACTAAATATGCATAGTTTATTATATGTCAATCATACTTCAATGGAGCTTTTAATAAAACAAAAAAAGACTTCAAAAATCTCCAGTTTTCAAAGGGAATCCTATGGTACATTTTCATTGAATTTGTATACTGGGGAACTTGAAAGAATAATCCGGAAGGTTTCTGCAAAGACATCAATCATGAGCTAGAACAGATTTCATCATTAGTTTTCCACACTACTGTTCCAATTTAGAACCTAGAGTTATATAGTTCTGTACACAGACCTTATTTCCCCTTTTTCCTGTGCAGTGTAGCAAATTGCATGAACACATTCCTTATGCATCTTTATACCACCGAGGGCATAGTGTAATACTTGGGGAAGAGAGCAGATGCTAAATAAATACATGTATATTGCCATTGTTAATGACCATCAGTGCTATTAACTTTTTGAAGATCTTTGGTGGGAAGGACAAACAAAGGTAAGTAATAAGAACTGAACCTACAGTGTCCCAGCCAAAAGCTAGTCAAACTTGGTCCTGAATAAATACGTAAGAAGTACATTCTCTGAATCAGGACAAACTCAAAACATAAAATAACAAATGATTATATCATTTACAGGCAAAGGGTTCCAAATGGTTCCTTGACTACAAAAATGTTCGGAAAAAATTATTTTCAAAATCAGAATTTCCTTAAGGCTTTTTGTTTTGAAAATCAAACACAAAGACTTGGGCATAAAATCCTGCATCTATCTAGAATTTTTTTTTTTAATTTATATGGTCTGATTTGCTTGCAAAGAAATAATAAGGTTTCTAGGAAGCTAGGAGATAGTGCTTGGATTCAGTCTTCAAATATGGGAATAGTAAAAGGGTTGAGAGAATATAACCGATCAAGGATTGTGCTCAAATGTCCAGTTATGTTCACCACTAAGACTGAGAGATTATAAACTGTTTTTAGTGTTCAATAGCAACAAATATAAAGGAAATATTTAATAAAAATGCAAAAACACTGGAGCATATATAAGTACATCTAAGACTAGGCCACTAATCTTTATTGTTTCCCCCAGATAACCAGAAGCCCTTTCTTGGCAGTATGAACTGTTAACAACAGAAACTCTCAACCCCCTCATTTATGGTCTGGCCAACAGCAGGAAAAGACATATTTAGCATCCTATAGTATTTATATTCCCCCTTTCCCTAAAGAAGTTTTTCTCATCAAAGGAAGGAGTTCTATTTTGGTCTCTATTTCCTGAGAGAAATACAGGCACAGTATCTGGTGTCTGTGGCCATAACACTATATCTAACCACCACGTCCACAGCATTCCTGGTGTCTTGTAATATGAAAAAAGAAGACTCTAACCCTTCTAAGGGCATGTTAGGCATGTGATTACCTGCAGAGAATATAAAAGCCTGTAGAGCACTCCAGAGATGACCAAGATGTATAGTCTTGTTGAGAATTACTATACAATGAAGGTTGGCAAAGGAGTCAAATATAATCGTTTAGAAACTGGGTTTCACACTATAAAGCTTAAAGGGTTAGTAACCCACTGCTAGAAGCTGTTAATTTTGAGACCCTCAGTTAATAGACTTTGTCATTAAAAGGCATCAAAGTATTCCTAATTACTAGGTTCACATAAGGAAACATTGCTAACTCAGAAGGTCAACTAAAACTGGATTAATAGAGTTACCTTTACCTGAGTTTCCTCTCTGAAAGCAGAAGAGGTATCTAAATTTACCAACTGGGTCTAGAAGCAAAGCAGCTCTTAAATCTGTCTTGGCCTTGGAAAGGGCTAGAGGAATGTCAGAGAAGGTTTCACAGAGGACATCACTCTTAAAGGAATAGCAGAAGTTTGCTGTGCTGGTCCTGAGAGGTGAAAGACGAGGCTGACAAGGCAGGCATGTGTAGATACTGGCCCTAAACACTGTAGGCGATGGAAACCACTGAAGGACTTAAAAGTGATGTGATCAAATTTACAGATCAGACACTTTAAACTTGTATCCTATGTGTGTGGAGAGGAAGAGGTTTCATTCACTAAGTTAAGGTATTTAAGAGGAATAGCAGGTTTGTAGAAATGAGTTCAAAGTGTTTCTAAGACACATTAAGGAGAGACATCTAGTAGTCAGATGGCACTTAGCAGAGAAAACTAAATTGGAAAGCGCTTTTAAAGAATGCTCAGTCTATTGGCTGGGTGCAGTGTCTCATGCCTGTAATCCCAGCACTTTGGGAGGGTGAGGAGGGAGGACTGCTTGGGGCTAGGAGTTCAAGAGCAGCCTGGGCAACATAGAGAGACTCCCATCTCTACAAAAATAAATTTTTTATTAGTCTAGTGTGGTGGTGTGCACCTGTAGTTCCAGCTATTCACAAGGAAAGCTTGAATCCAGGAGTTTGAGGTTGCAGTCAACTATGATAGCACCACTGCACCTCAGCCTGGGTGAAAGAGTGAGACCCTATCGAAAAGAAAAAAGAAAAGAAAACAAAACGAAACAAAACAAAAGAAAAGAGGGGAAGGGGAGAGGAGAGAAGGGGAGGGGAGGAGGGGGGAGGGGAGGGAAAAGAGAGAGAAGAAAAAAAAAGAATGCTCAGTATATCAATGGCAGATAAGGATATAAGAGTGACTGACATTGCCCAAAGAAAAGAAAAGGTCAAGGAGAAAACCCTGGGAGCTACGAGTATAAACAGTATTTGAAACCTTTTCGAACCTCTCAAGGCACAGTTACTAGTCAATTTGTCTTCTGTGTTCCCACAGCATTTTATACAGACCTGCAGTCTAACACTAAAAAACTGCATTGTGTTTATTTATTTATATATCTGTCTTCATGAGTGGTACACCACAGATGGCAGCAAGTGTGTCATCTTAGAGCTGATCCTCAACAAACATTTAATCTGAAGGAAAGAATGAAGCAATGCTGACACTCAATAACAAATAGTTACACTCGCCAAATCCGTTATCTCCAATCATCAGTCTATAGATAAGATCATCTGGGTACTGTTCTGGGAGCCTAGAGAGTGAATGACTCCATGAATTTCATGTTCAAAAACCTCATCCAGTCGCGACAGTTGGAACAAGAGCTTTAAAACCAACTCTCAGGAAGCATTATTCTACAAATTAGTAGAAGTTGTCTGAAGAGTACTGATTCCCTGGAGGTAGATTTATTTATTTGTACAAGACTGTAGAAGCTGTTCTTTCTGTTAGGCAGCTGCAACTGATACACCACCTCTGAGCATTGACCATCCCCAGCCTCCACAACGCTTCCTCTTAAAAAGGAAAACAAAAACCTTCCTGTCATTCTACCTTTGACCTCTTTCTCTCTCTCAAAATCTTCCACAAAAAAGCATTAATATAAGTAAATAAAATAAAAGCTGAGTTTCTTTAAAGACTATTAGAAATAATCCCTCTGCTAAAATTCAGTTCTGTGATTAAGTACCGAAATGAAAGGACAGACAATGTGGGTCATAAGTTTCTAATGTGGAATTCAAATGCTACTGCCAAAAGTGATATATTAGCTATGACCAGCATATGGGATCAACATATGCTAGATAATGGGTCATATTACTTATAAGAACAACTCATGAAATAATTTCCTCACTGAGTACAAATTTGCTGCTTTTGCACTGTGCTGTGTCTTTTAGTCAAGCTGTCAGTCTTCTACTCAATAAACACAGTCCTGAAAGAAGTACTGCCAAGCAGCTTAAGAGAAGAATCTAACCTATTATAACCCTAAAAAAGAATGTATTTATTCTCCAGAAGACAAAAATAAGTCACAAAATTAAATTAAGGCTAGGCAAAGGTAAAAAAAATTTACCAACAATCCATACTATCAGAAAGAAGCAGATTCTGTAACATGACTGTGTTTAACAACAAAATTAAGAAAATGGTGTGTTTCTCAGGTAAAAAGAAAAATTACTGATAAGGAAAGGGATTCGGCTTTCAACTGTTAGAAATATTCAGACAACAAAGAAGAATCATTGTTAGGACATCTCACCTCTGAAAAGTTAAGGACGGACCAAGATCCTGACAGAACATAATAGAGAAAATAAAATAAAATTAGAAGTTCTGCCCAGGAGGCTCAACATACATCTAAATAATAAAAGGTACAAGAAAAAAGAACACAGGAAACTGAGTAAGTGGGAGTGGAGACAGATCTAAGATGATGTAGGAGCTACAAGTATAAAGAGCCACAAGCCCAGATTAGAGTTCATCAGAATATACCATGGGAGAAACATGAAACTGACAGAAAGGCCAGGAGTGGTGGCTCATACCTATATTACTAGCACTTTGGGAGGCCAAGGCAGGAAGATCCCTTGAGGCCAGCAGTTTAAGACATGCCTCAGCAACACAGTGAGACCGCTCCAAAAAAAAAATGAAAAAAACAAAAACAAAAACAAAACAAAACAGGTGTGGCAATGTGCAACTGTAGTCCCAGCTACTTGGGAGGCTAAGGCGGGAGGATGGTTTGAGCTCAGGAGTTCAAGGCTGCAGTGAGCTGAGATCGTGCCACTGCACTCAAGTCTGGTTGTCAGAACATGACCCTGTCTCAAAAAAAGACAGAAAAGAGAAAAAGAAATTGATAGAAGATGGAATTGATAAATATCAGGTGTGCCTGAATGTGCTGAGGGGAGATTTAGACAATAAGGGAAGTGTTTGGGGTGAAAAATACGGCAATATATACATAGAAACAGTCACTTTCTCCTCAATGCTCCCATACAGTATTATACAGACCTTTATTCTAACACTTAAAATTACATTGTAATTACTGATTTACATATCTGTCTCTCTTCATATGTAGTATAACTCAGGAAAAAACAAGATGTACGCAAGAAAGGAAAATGATTGTTGTATAGTAAACTGCTTAAGTGGGTACAGTTCTTAGGTTGTCATAATAATGTAAGCATTGAATAAAGTTCTAAACAAAATTATTACATAACTCTTTAGGAAGAATGAGGGATAGAAGTGTGCACGTGTAATGAGGCAAGAGGTGGTAAAGAGCTAAACATTAATTGTCCATGTAGAAATCAACAGATTATTCCTAACACTAAAAATAAATCAAGAAATATCAATGAAAGTATATTGTTTAGTGACACAGAAGTAAATACCAAAAGAAAGACCTAAAGGTTGAAAGTAGTAGCCCCTGGGGAGTAAGATGTGGGAAATGGGAGACTATCAACCAATCAACCTATGACAGGGAATGGTATTTTTCATAAAATACTTTGAAAAACTATCTGGCTCAAGTTCCATGCATGTTTAACAGTGGTAAAAATTCAAATGAAAAATTTTAAAAAGCAAATGAAGGAGAGAAGGCATTGCTATGATCTCTCTCCACTTTCTCCCAGTGACCTCTGGAAATAGAGCTGAGCCTAGTTTGCATTCACGAGGGAGACATAAATCCACAGTGATGAAGGCGGAAAACTTTGAGAAGAAAGTACTATTAACCACTCTGAGCCAGACCCTGAACATGATGCTCAGGGCCACCCAGTTCCTGAAAGCATTTTCATTTGTAAAACTGCCTGTGACCATTAGAGAACTTGGGTACTTTTCATAGAAAAGGGTTGTCATTTCCCGGACATTTGGAGACAAGTACAATGCTTCTGATGTCCTAAGAGAAACTGCCAGGCAGGCATGCTGTGAGCTATTGCAAAATTGCTTTGATTCATCCCTCTGAAAATATAAACTGTTCCATGACCCGTGATTCACATGCAAATAATGTGCCAAAGCTGACTGCTGTAAACCAAAGTTATGATATGCAAAGGATCTCTAACTTGCCTCCCTAAACACTCAACCATTTGCCAGTCTAGAAGAATTTGATAATGTATACCTCTGAAGTAAAAGCAGGTATGTAATCAAGTGAATTTTTAGTGACTTGTACAGAGATAAGGAGGAATTTAACATTTCCCCTCTTGGAAAAAATTCCAAGAAATTTTTAAATAAATTTATTCTTAAAATACAAACAATAATAAATACACTTAATTATCTTTTACGGGATTTAAATGTTTTAAATATGGCAGTAAACCCTTTGAGTGGTAAGACAGCTTCAATTAAACAGAGATAGATTAAGTGATGAGGAGTTCCTCTGTATGCCAATCTCTAATTCTGTTAAAATATCCGTGGAAATGTAGCAAGATAGAAAATAACATATTTGTCAAACTTCATTCTATATAGTATGCAGCTGAAAGAAAGATTTTCCTTCAAACCTTTTGTTTTGAAAATTTTTTTAACTCATAGAAAATATCAAAAATAGACTATAAATACCCATATATCATTCACCTAGATATTGCTAACTGTTAAGATTTTACCACATTTGTGTTCTCACTCTGACTCGATATTTCTCTCTTTTTCTCTGTGGTATGTCTATTTGTACACACACATACATGTCTTTTTTCTGAAATATTTGGAAGTTGTATACTTTTTTTTTTTTTACTTTATCTCTTAAGTATCTCAACATGCATATCATAAGAATAGGAATAGTCTCCTTCATAACCACGATATCACTATCATACTTAAGGAAATTAGTAATTCAATATCATATAATATAGTCCATATTTAAACTTTTCTAATTTTTTTATAGCCGTTTTTATTTTGTTTTCTCCTCCAGGACCCAGTCAAGTCTCACCATTGCATGTGGTTGTTACATCTCCGTAAGAAATGTTTAAATAAGCTACAATGGGTAATCTGATATCAGATGGCATACTCCAACAATACTGATGACCTCCCTGGAGGATAAGCCCAGTTAATTGTGGGCCCAGCTTTAGTTTTGTTGAGAGAATACAAAATATGAGGTCAAAACTGAACTGAAAGGGCAACAGAGGAAAGATTACCTTCTTAACACCAATGTTCTTATAAAACATTTAAATGCTTATTTAAAAGTAAGGCTGAAAAGTAAAACCACAGTGAGATACCACCTTACTCCTGCAAGAATGGCCACAATTAAAAAGTCAAAAAATAATAGATATTGGCATGCATGCGGTGAAAAAGTAACATTTTACACTGCTAGTGGGAATGTAAATTAGTACAACCACTATGGAAAACAGTATGGAGAGTCCTTAAAGAACTGAAAGTAGACTACTATTTGATCCAGCAATCCCACTACTGGATATCTACCCCCCAAAAAAGATGTCATTATAGGAAAAAGATACACGCACATGCATGTTTATAGCAACAGAATTTGCAATTGCAAAGATATGAAGTGCCTATCAATCAATGAGTGGATAAAGGAAATGTGATACACACACACACACACACACACACACACACACACACCATGGAATACTATTCAGCCATAAAAAGGAATGAAATAATATCTTTTGCAGAAACTTGGATGGAGCTGGAGGTCATTATTCTAGTCATTATTCTAAGTGAAGTAACTCAGGAATGGAAAACCAAATTTCGCATGTCATCACTTACAAGTGGGAGCTAAGCTATGAGGACACAAAGGCATAAAAATGATATAATGGACTTTTGGAACTCAGGGGCAGGGAAGCTTGGAGGGGGGTGGTGAGGGATAAAAGACTACATATTGGGTACACTGCTCAGGTGACAGGTATACCAAAATCTCAGAAATCACCACTAAAGAACTTACCCATGTAACCACAAACCATCTATGCCCCAAAAACTATTGAAATAAAAAAATTTTTTTTTTAAAAATCACTGTCGGCTAGGCACGGTGGCTCACGCCTGTAATCCCAGCACTTTGGGAGGCCGAGGCAGGTGGATCACAAAGTCAGAAGATAGAAACCATCCTGGTTAACACGGTGAAACCCCATCTCTACTAAAAAATACAAAAAATTAGCCGGGCATGGTGGCAGGCACCTGTGGTCCCGGCTACTCGGGAGGCTGAGGCAGAAGAATGGCATGGACCTGGGAAGCGGAGCTTGCAGTAAGCCGAGATTGCGCCACTGCACTCCAGCCTGGGTGACAGAGCGAGACTCTGTCTCAAAAAAAAATTTAAAAAATAAATAAATAAATTACTGTCATATTAACAACAAAAAAGCAAATAAAACAGCTGACTAGGTTTAAAAAAAAAAAAAAGGAAAGCTGAGAGTACAGAGTACACCTTGGAGAGCAACCTCAAATTTTAAGAAATGCCAAAGTAGTGGCATATCCAGGACACCAAATTATTAAACTATTCATAGTTATCTTGGCATTATTCTAGGTTTGGAAAAATCATAAAATGTATTATTTTTCACTTAACAATAAACTAACAATAGGAGTAATGGACCCCAAATTACCTCTTCTGTAGCTGTTCATCAGACAGTTGCAGCTCCTCTTTTAAACGCATATACCTGTCTTCTCTCAGCAGCCTAGAACCATCATAGAGGCTTAGCTCTCGATCATGGATTAACCTAACAAGATAAGAAAAAAGTCTGAAAATAAATTAATCTGTTTTGAACACTGAAGTTTTTAGAGGCAGAATCAGTCAGCCAACATTCTATTATTGCTGGCAATTGAGTCTAATAATTTTGTTAGATGGACCTTTCAAAATTTCAAATTGGCTAGTGCTGTTATACTTGGCAAAACTGTTGGTTTCTGTACCAGAGGGCAGCAGTCATAAATACCTGATAGGGATATGAAAGAGGGAGAGGAGGAAAAAAAGAAAGGAGGAGGAGGGAGAGCAAAAGAAACAGCTGAATGAGTGTCTCAAGATAACCACAAGGTACATATTAATAAACAAGGCAGGTGGCACTTACTCTCTTCAGTCTAAAGTAACTGCAAGAGTTGGCACAAAAATATTTCTATCTTTGGAATTACAATATTTAAAAACACTAAAAATCTTTATAATGAAATAACTACATTGCTTTACATATGGCAACTCTGATGGTGACCTAAACATCCACATCACACACAGCATAGTCTTCCAAATGTTGCAATGGCTGAAAAGCACTGTTCTACATCTCACACCAACCCCTAAGTCTCCTATTGTCCACAATAGAGTTAGGCTACGTAGCCTCCATTCTATAAGCACTGAAGGGAGGGGAGGCTGTATAAACGCAGTGGGTAGGAGCGTGGGCAGTGGAACCAATCAGACCCGGGTTCAACTCCAGCTGTGCACCTTACTAGCTGAATGAGTGGGGAGAGGGAGAATGACTCTGTCTCTCTAAACTCATCTTCAATAATGTTAAGGCAGTCACAACTTCACAATATTAATGTGAAAACTAAACAGCTAATATAAAATGGATGCTTAATATAGTTGTTCTCGATCTTGACTGTACATTAGAATCTTCTGGGAAGTGTTTAAAAATACCAATGTTCAGACTTTGGCCTAGACCAATTACATCAGAAAATTCTGATGGCGAAGCCCAGGCATGAGGTTGTTTTTTTTTTTTTTGGAGACAGAGTCTTGCTCTTGTCACCTAGGCTGGAGTGCAGTGGTGCAATCTAGGCTCACTGCAACCTCCACCTCCTGGGTTCAAGTTATTCTCCTATCTTAGCCTCTTGAGTAGCTGGGATTACAGGTGCACACCACCATGCCCAGATAATTTTTGTACTTCATTTTAATAGAGACGGGGTTTTGCCATGTTGGCCAGGCTGGTCTCAAACTTCTGACCTCAGGTGATCCGCCCACCTCGACCTCCCAAAGTTCTGGGATTACAGGTGTGAGCTACTGCGCCGGCCTGCATCAGCACTTTTTTTTTTTTTTTTTTTTTTTTTTTTTGAGACAGAGTCTTGCTCTGTCACCCAGTCTGGAGTGCAGTGGTGGGATGTCAGCTCACTGTAACCTCCACCTCCCGGGTTCAAGCAATTCTTCTGCCTCAAGTCTCCTGAGTAGCTGGGACTACAGGCACGTGCCACTACGCCCAGCTAATTTTTGTATTTTTAGTAGAGAAGAAATTTCACTATCTTGGCCAGCATGGTCTCAATCTCTTGACCTTGTGATCTGCCCACCTTGGCCTCCCAAAGCACTGGGATTATAGGTGTGAGCGACTGCACCTGGCTGGCATCAGTATTTTTTAATTCCCATCCTGCAAGGTGATTCCAAGGTTGAGAACCTGAGAAGCACTGGCTTAGCATAATGCCCAGCACAGAGTAGGTACTCAATTAATGGTAGTAGCTGCTTCTATTATTACTACTTGCAAACATGCAAAAGATAGCTAATATAATGGGACTATTATCATGTCTGCAGTTGTCTGTTTGGGAGAAAAAAATATTGTAAATCTATGGAACGTTTATGGTAAATCACTGAAAGTTTGTGACTATTTTTAAATGTTCTAAACTCTAATCAGGATTAACATAATGTATTTAGAATTTTTAATTACATTCAGTATCTGCATCACGTTAAGAAGAAAAAAAAAACTCTGAGTGGTTAGTTGAGATAATGGCTTATTCTACTTATTTAACCTTTCCTAATGAGTCAAAGTTAAAAATCAAATGTCCACAAGTTAGAGAACCAAAATAAATAAAAAAAAGTCAGTATCATTAATTTCCTAAAATGATACAGGATGGGAATATTTTCTACAAAAGTTACACATGAAGAGGCTTCTCTTAACATTAAATTCTAGAAAAGTTTTAAGAATGTGTGGAAATTTTTCCCAACTAAACCCAAAATAAGAAAACAACAGTTACAGAAATGTTCAAGTTTACAACCAACAAAGTGAGCTTTTTTAGTCTATATAAAACATAATTTAAAGGTATTATATATTTTATATACAAAACTAATTTTCTCTCTCTCTCAAAAAAGATTTCGACAAGACCAATAATTAAGATCTATGATTCATAAGGAGTTTGTAAATACTGAAGCTGTGACTCTGACAAATCACAGAAACTTCAGCAATGTGACATGCTGCATGTATACACCTGTATATATAAAGTCTTTCAAACTTACTACTGAAGCACTTTCTTTTTGCAGCACCTACACATGGAATTTTGCTATGGCAGTGGTTTTTCCCAAAATGTTCATTATTTGGAGTTTTACTGCATTGTGTTTATAACAATAAAAAAGTGCCATTCTACGTGGTATAGAATCATGATTTTTCAGAATCTACACAACCCAGTTTAAAAAAAAAGAGAAAGAATAAGATAGTTCCATCTTTACTGCTTAAGTCAGAGTAGTTGGGGTGTGTGTGTGTGTGTGTGTGTGTGTGTGTGTGTGTATGTGTGTTTGGGGGATTTTTGCGACGTCTACCCACCTTTGCAATACAGCGAGTGTGCCCGCATTCACCCGGTGAATGCCATCCAACAGGACCAGCTTGCCTTCCAGAGCAGCATTCACAAGGGGTGAGGACCGCCAGGCAGTGTCTCCATTTGGAAGGGTGTATCTCTGCTGTAGCAGATCACGTGCTGTCATATCCTAAAACAAATCCCCACCACCCACCAAAGAACACGACAAATTAATTTTTAAGACATGCAAGGCAGCTCACATGGCTTTATAGAGTCACCACTGTCTGAACTTAACATTCCATATAACAACAGAGAAGTCATCTTCTCCAATCCCCAAAAAGAAAGCTCTTCAAAAAGTCTTTTTTTGGTCCTTTTAAGAATTTTTTCCATTACTCATTACATAGTATAGTGAGAGTGAGAGGTTTTTTCCCCTTCTTTATATTTAGCATTTTCTTCCGCTTTTAAAATGTAAGTTTACATAATGGCAGTAATTTCTACCTGAATAACAGAATTTAACTCAATCAGCTCTATTCCTGTGTTTTTGTATGCCAACTCTTATCGTGACCTAACCATCCATGTGTTGACTCAATTTTAAAATGAAGAATCTTGTAGTATAGTTTGAAGTCAGGTAGCGTGATGCCTCCAGCTTTGTTCTTTTGACTTAGGATTGTCTTGGCAATGCAGGCTCTTTTGTGGTTCCATATGAACTTTAAAGCAGTTTTTTCCAATTCTGTGAAGAAACTCATTGGTAGCTTGATGGGGATGGCATTGAATCTATAAATTAACTTGGACAGTATGGCCATTTTCACGATATTGATTCTTCCTATCCATGAGCATGGTATGTTCTTCCGTTTGTTTGTGTCCTCTTTTATTTCACTGAGCAGTGGTTTGTAGTTCTCCTTGAAGAGGTCCTTTACATCCCTTGTAAGTTGGATTCCTAGGTATTTTATTCCCTTTGAGGCAATTGTGAATGGAAGTTCATTCATGATTTGGCTCTCTGTTTGTCTGTTACTGGTGTATAAGAATGCTTGTGATTTTTGCACATTAATTTTGTATCCTGAGAACTAGAAGTACCATATGACCCAGCCATCCCATTACTGGGTATATACCCAAAGGATTATATATCATGCTGCTACAAAGACATATGCACACATATGTTCATTGCTGCACTATTCACAATAGCAAAGACTTGGAATCAACTCAAATGTCCATCAGTGACAGACTGGATTAAGAAAATGTGGCACATATACACCATGGAATACTATGCAGCCATAAAAAAGGATGAGTTTGTGTCCTTTGTAGGGTGGATGCAGCTGGAAACCATCATTCTCAGCAAACTATCACAAGAACAGAAAACCAAACACCGCATGTTCTCACTCATAGTTGGGAACTGAACAATGAGATCACTTGGACTCAGGAAGGGGAACATCACACACCAGGGCCTATTACAGGGAGGTGGGAGGGGGAAGGGATTGCATTGGGAGTTATACCTGATGTAAATGACTAGTTGATGGGTGCTGACGAGTTGGTGGGTGCAGCACACCAACATGGCACAAGTATACATATGTAACAAACCTGCACGTTATGCACATGTACCCTAGAACTTAAAGTATAATAATAAAAAATAAAATAAAATAAAATAAAATGAAAAATCATGCAAACTCAACATGCAGAGATGTTTATCAATAATGTGCATTTTCTTGCAGTTGATGAGTTTCCCTGAAAAGCTATGCTAGGACCATCACAGGGACTCATTTTATTTAAAGAGACTTCATAATGGAGGAAATTGAGGACAGTCATCAGATGAGGTACAGGAATTGGGAAACAATAGCATAGCACTTACAAGCAATTTTTAAAAGCACACACACAATGTGCTAACAATAAAATAGTGTAACAGACTTAAGCAAATTATTAATAGTTGTGGCATATAAAAGTTTATCTACTGTAAAAAAAACTGGAGCTATATAATATGAACAATTTTTTCTTACATGCATTAATGTGGATAGTTTCTTTTCTATCACCTTCAGATACATTTTGTGCAACTTATAGCAAACAAAAGTTAAACACATTTACAGTCACTTTTATCCAGATATGTAAAGTCTTCTGTAAATTCTTGGCTACATACTCCCAACTTTCAGCAGATAGAAAACTAATGAATTTGCTTTATATTCATAATGGCAACGAATCTGTATTGAAACCAAGATTAAAATTTAAGTCTTAATTATTTCAATCTTCTCACTATCAAGAAAGTACTGACTAAATGGCTATTATTAAAAATTCAAAAAACAACAAAAAACAACCTGTCGAGGTTCTGTAGAAAAAGGAACATTTTTACACTGTTGGTGGGAGTGTAAATTAGTTCAACCATTGTGGAAGACAGTGTGGCAATTCCTCAAAGACCTAGAGGCAGAAATACCATTCAATCCAGCAATCCCATTACTGAGTATATACTCAAAGGGATATAAATCATTCTATTATAAAGACACAAGCATGCATATGTTCATTGCAGCACTATTCACGAGAGCAAAGACATGGAATCAACCTAAATGCCCATCAATGATAGACTGGATAAAGAAAATGTGGTAAATATACACCATGGAATACTATGCAGCCATAAAAAGGAACTAGATCATGTCCTTTGCAGGGACATGGATGGAGCTGGAGGCCATTATTCTTAGCAAACTAACGCAGGAACAGAAAACCAAATACCACATGTTCTCACTTATAAGTGGAAGCTGAATGATGAGAACACGTGAGCACATGGTGGGGAACAACACACACTGGAGCCTGTCAGAGAGTGAGTGGAGGGAGGAGGGAGAGCATCAGGAAGAATAGCTAATGGATGGTGGGCTTAATACCTAGGTGATGGGATGATCTGTGCAGCAAACCACCACGGCACACGTTTACCTATGTAACAAACCTGCACATCCTGCACATGTACCCCTGAACTTAAAAGTTGGAAATTTTAAAAAAAGAAAGTACTGACTTAGGAAGTATGAATAGGCTCATTTTGAATCATAAAGACCTTCGAAAAACAGTAACATTCAAACTCAGCAAGTTCCCGTAACCTTAAAAGGCTGGTTTTGACGCATTGTCAAAATTTGTCCTTTTTAAATAACTTTATTTAATTCTTCAACTATGAATTCTAAATTCTATGCAAACTATATGAGCAATATCACTCTCTTGCTGCCAATGACAGTTACAACAACCAAGACTAAATTGATCACCATCATCCGTGTTTACTGAGCCAGTCACGACATTCCTCATCTTTTCCTGGGACCAAGCAAAAGATTCATTCCCACTCATGTTTATGCTACAGAAAACCAAAGGGATCACTCTCAAGGAGAACAGGACAAAATCAAAATAAGTATCTGTGGGTCATTTTTATAGTCAAACTATGACAAAAATCCAATATTATATATGTATATACATATGCATATAAATATATATGTGTGTATATATTTATGTATACAAATATATATGCACACAGAATTTTTTAAGTAAATATAAAAACAGATAAATTTAAAGGAAACTCTTGGTATGAATTATTCCAGAAAAATATTTGCCATAGAGTCACATCACACATTACCTTGGAAAAGTAAACAAAGAAACAGAAAACAGTTTAGCCCTGTGGTTCAAAATTAAAGATACATTATCAGAAACAGCTGGGGAACTTTTGAAACATATATAAACTTAAGCTCCACCACCCTGAAGATTCTGATTCATCAGGGCCAACATGGGGCCTACCATCTGTTTTTTATTGAACATTACATAGATGATTCTGATATGCCTCCCAGGTGGGAAACACTGCTTTAAAAGACATTAAGTTAAAACTCATTTATTTGTACCCTTCCTTGTTCTAATATGATGTGAGACTGCAAAAAGATATACAAAATGCACAACAAAATAACATAAATTAAAAGTAAAGTTAAAAAATAAGGGAAAAAAGAGTAGGCTTTGTCTATTTTAAGGATTCCTATCGGAATTCAGCGAGGAGAGATGAAGGCATTCAATTAATATCACATTTTCAAAGAAACTAATGGATGTTAATTTTGAAAATCACAGCTTCAGACTGAAAACAGCTGATATCCTGGCCCAATAAAGGTCAGGAGTCTTTCGCTTGGGTCCAGCATAAGATGAGGAATGTTGTGACTTTAGCAGATATAAGAGGCTCAGACTCCTAAAGAGCTGAGGCTAAAAACTGGTAACATTTTTTTTTAAATTTCAATAGAAAGAATTCCTCATTCTCATACCAACATATCTGAATCACCATTCTGTGCATGATATTAAAAAGCACTATTTCATTTGGTCATGATTCCAAAGTATTTTTATATATTATTAATTCACAGGATGTATACAGTACTTACTTTATTCAAGTAAGTAAACATTTACTAATAGAGATGATAAGAAAGACAACTAGTACATAGGGCTCTTCTTTTCCAGTCTAGTAGTTGGAGACTCCCTTACATTTGCTAAAGTAAAATGAATGATTATTTTTTGCTATACAATATGCAGCAGCAGATCAATATAGCTCAGTGCTATAAATGCCAACCAAAGCTATAGACCAGAAATGTTCTTCCTCTTTTCAATCTTCAGAGGGATAGAACATGGGAAATACTTGATATTTCTTAGAAGACTAGCTCAGTTAAATTTTATCACCTAAACTCTGTATACCATCACATTAGAAAGAGCCATTCTTCATTTCTAATAAACACACACGTGCAGATAGACAAACAGATGATTGATAGATAGATAGATAGATAGATAGATAGATAGATAGATAGACAGACAGACAGACAGACAGACAGACACAGAGAGAGATTTTTAAAAAGTATTTTGTAGAGACAAGTTCTCACTCTGTTATCCAGGGTGGTCTTGAACTCCTGGCCTCCAGCAATCCTCACACTTCAGCCTCCCAAAGTGGCAAGATTACAGGCATGAGCCACTGCCAATTTCTAATAAACCTTTGCATCAAAATAAAAACCTTCCTAAGAGAAAGAAAAGCACTCCCTTTAATACAAGCTTTTGGTTTTCATAATTAAGAACGTCTATTGAAAGACAAACATTTCAGCTTTTCCTTAAAGAGATAGTTGGCCCTACTTTCCCCAATATTAGTTGTTATCAGAAGCTATTTTCGATTGTGTGAAAGTGCAAGGACACCAAAGTAAAACTAAACTTTCACAGAACAACTGAATCTAATCAAATCTAATTAATAAAACTTTTTCAGCATAGGCTGAATGGGGAAGTGATATGAACTAATTTCAGGTAAAAAGCTAATGTTTAAAACAAAGTAACATCATTTTCAAGGGTTTCTGTCTATGGAATATTTGGTTTGTAGTACCATGGAATGATTGTTTTAATGTCTTTAACAGACACTGCATCATTGAGTTGTGAAAAATATATATCATTTCCTCATTCTTCCCATCTACATGGACATTGCTATCAGCAAGTAGAAATGCAAATTTCTTTTTACAAGTGTGCTTATTCCATACAGGCATTTGGGAAACACCCTAATAAAAATCAAGAAAAAATCAAGGTCCTCATTTTTGCATATATTTTTCTTATCCTGAAACTCTTGAACTTAAGAGAATAAAAATAGCACTAATGATATCATAGAGCCTGATCCACTTCCTCTTTCTGCATTTCCTTAACATTTTTAAAATAACAGGACATGAAATTCAGTTCCTTTAGGTCTACCATTGTCTAACCTTGAACACCTCACTTTCATTCAGATCCCTGGAAAACATCCATGTATCTCTTACGATTCCATGTCAATTGGAATTATGTTGTTTTGATTTGTAACGCAGAAACTCTACTGAAAATAAAAATATCCTGTTAATATGAGAAGCATAACTCAAGAAATGCATCAGATAATATAAATTTGAACCTTAAAGCGATTATATGCCTTAAATGTTTTTAGTACCTTTAAATGATCTAATTTTTTTGAGAATTCCTTTGAGAAATCCAGATATAGTCAATAGCTCAATAAAATAACTGTACAAAGTGGTTGTGTGTATAGTATCTAGAATAACATTAGAATTATTTTTCCAAGGCATAATGTCATTCAGAAAAAAATCTGAAAATATTATAGAACATTAATAGTGTACAAAAATTTGAGCTACCTGTCTTCTTACTAATACTAAAGTAAAATTTTACATTATAATGCACATATAACTGTCTTACAGGAAATTAAAATGATTGTAGCAAAAGTAGAATATCAAAGTAGATATAGAGTATGACTTCAACCAGGGTTTAAAAATGTACATTTCTACCATATATATAAACCCAGGAGTTTCAGAACTTAAACCCAGGAGTTTAAGTTGGCTTGCAAAAATATGCTTAATATAATGTATTATAAAATTAAACATAAGTGGACAAGGAAAACTAAACAAGGAAAGGTGAAACTAAGAGGAAAAAATAATATACAAAAATATCTGAACAGTCTAAAATTTGAATCTAATCTAATATCCAACATAAAGAGTGACATATTAAAAAAAAAGTTTCAGGTGTTCCTGTATTAGTTTGCTGAGAATGATGGTTTCCAGCTTCATCCATTTCCCTGCAAAGGACATGAACTCATTCTTTTTTATGGCTGCATAGTATTCCATGATGTATATGTGCCACATTTTCTTTATCCAGTCTATCATTGATGGGCATTTGGGTTGCTTCCAAGTCTTTGCTATTGCAAATAGTGCCGCAATAAACATACATGTGCATGTGTCTTTATAGAATGATTTATAACCCTTTGGGTATAGACACAGTAATGGGATTGCTCAGTCAAATGGTATTCTGGTACTAGACCCTTGAGGAATTGCCACACGGTCTTCCACAATGGTTGAACGAGTTTACACTCCCACCAACAGTTTAAAAGCATTCCTATTTTTCCACATCCTCTCTAGCATCTGTTGTTTCCTGACTTTTTAATGATTGCCATTCTAACTGGCGTGAGATGGTATCTCATTGCGGTTTTGATTTGCATTTCTCTGATGACCAGTGATGATGAGCTTTTTTTCATATGTCTGTTGGCTGCATAAATGTCTTCTTTCGAGAAATGTCTGCTCATATCCTTTACCTACTTTTTAATGGGGTTGTTTTTCTCTTGTAAATTTGTTTAAGTTCCTTGTAGATTCTGGATATTAGCTCTTTGTCAAATGGATAGATTGCAAAAATCTTCTCCCATTCCGTAGGTTGCCTGTTCACTCTGATGATAGCTTCTTTTGCTGTGCAGAAGTTCTTTAGTTTAATTAGGTCCCATTTGTCAATTTTGGCTTTTGTTGCCATTCCTTTTGGTGTTTTGGACATGAAGTCTTTGCCCATGCGTATGTCCTGAATGGTATTGCCTAGGTTTTCTTCTAGGGTTTCAGTTTCTAGTTTTCCTAACACCATTTATTAAATAGAGAATCCTTCCCCTTTTGTTTTTGTCAGGTTTGTCAAAGATCAGATGGTTGTACATGTGTGGTGTTATATCTGAGGCATCTCTTCTGTTCCATTGGTGTATATATCTGTTTTGGTACCAGTACCATGCTATTTTGGTTACTGCAGCCTTGTAGTACAGTTTGAAGTCAGGTAGCATGATGCCTCCAGCTTTGTTCATTTTGCTCAGGATTGTCTTGGCTATACGGGCTCTGTTTTGGTTCCATATGAAATTTAAAGTAGTTTTTTCTAATTCTGTGAAGAAAATCAGTGGTAGCTTGATGGGGATAGCATTGAATCTATAAATTACTTTGGGCAGTATGACCATTTTCATGATACTGAATTTTCCTATCCATGAGCATGGGATGTTTTTCCATTTGTTTGTGTCCTCTCTGATTTCCTTGAGCAGTGGTTTGTAGTTCTCCTTGAACACGTCTTTCACATCCTTTGTAAGTTGTATTCCTAAGTATTTTATTATCTTTGTAGTAATTGTGAATAGGAGTTCACTCATGTTTTGGCTCTCTGTTTGTCTATTATTGGTGTATAGGAATGCTTGTGATTTCTGCACATTGACTTTGTATCCCAAACGCCGCATGTTCTCACTCATAAGTGGGAGTTGAATGAGACCACATGGACATAGGGAAGGGAACATCACACACTGGGGCCTGTCTGGGGATGGCGGGGCTAGAGGAGGGATAGCATTAGGAAAACTACCTAATGTAGGTGACAGGTTGATGGGTGCAGCAAACCACCATGGCACGTGTATGCCTATGTAACAAACCTGCACGTTCTGTACATGTATCCTAGAACTTAAAGTATTTAAAAAAAAAAAAAAAAAGTTGCAGGTAGTAGCTCATGCTTGTAATTCTAGCACTTTGGGAGGCTAAAGTGGGCTGATCGCTTGAGCTCAGGAGTTCAAGACCAGCCTGGGCAACATGGCAAAACCCCATCTCCACAAAAACTACAAAAAAATTGCCAGGCATGGTGGTGCACACCTGTAGTCCCAGCTACTTGGAGGGCTGAGGCACAAGGATCACTTGAGGCTGGGAGGTGGAGGCTGCAGTGAGCCAAGATTGCACCACTGCACTCTAGCCTGGCTGACAAAGTGAGACCCTGTCTCAAAAAAAAAAAAAAAAAAAAAAGTTACATATGCCATAACGCTCACAACATCAACACCAAATCAGAAGCAGCACCACAATTCTTGATAATAAAATTGAGAAAAATTTGTCTCATGTGTCAGGTCATCCTATAGAGAACAACATGTTAAAGAGTTAAAAATAGAAGTAACAATAATTATTGCAGCTAATCCTTATGGAAAGCCTAACAAGTACCAGGTACTTTGCATACGTTAACTCATATAATCCTTATAACCTGAAGAGCCATGCACAATTATAATCTTCAATTTACAGAGAAGAAAACTGAGGTATGAAAAGGTTAAACAATTTACCCAATCAAGTACACACAGCTAGCAGGCAGAGGAGCCAGACTGTCCTCAAGTATATTATTACAATGAACACAGCACAAATTTCACTAAAAGAAATTCCATAAGGAAAGAGCTGAATTGGATTAAACAACCCATGAATAGATTGTAGAGTTAATATAGGAATGTACCAATAACACACCTCTCAGGCTAGCTTCACAAATTAACTTCTATTAAGCCTCAATCATCTTCTTTGAGAAGAGTTAAAAAGTGTGACTATTATGCTAACCACTCCCCAAACAGACCTCAAATACAGCTAGTCTTCATTGCTGTTTTAAAATTTCTTTCAAAATATATAAAAAAGATTGAAATAAAAATGCTTTAGTTAAAAGTAAGTACATCTCTAAATAAATATGATTCTTCATTCTCATTTCTGAATTAAAAATAGAAACAGTAGGCATTTAATATTTTTTCAGTTGGGGTAAATAAGCACTAATAATGATTTTGTTTTCCAAAGGAAACTAGCTGAATTTCTGTAGACTTTCCAGGTCTACCTCAAAGGAGTTTTACTTAAGCAAAACTCATTATACCAGGAAAATACCATACCAGTAGTATAAACAAGAAGAAAACCTGGGACTTATGTGAATAAAAGAATATACCAAGAATAAGCCATCGACTTTGCAATAAAGTATTAACTATGCCCACACCTATTAGTGGCAGAATACTACATAAATATTGTATAAACATACAATGTTAATAGTTTTTAGGTCCTGAAATAGAAAGAAGCCATTATTTCCGGAATCTAAGCATGCTCAGTGAACAGAACACAGGCATGCTGCCAACATTCCTCAGTGTCATTTATGTTTGATCTCAAAAAGGCCTCTCACTTTACATATATTGTAAAATTATTTGTAAACTCTTTCATCCTTCTCCCTCAAGTTCCTCTTTTGAAGAACTATTTTTAACCTGTAGCACATAAAATCAACTCCCTTTTATGTACAGGATGAAATGTTGACGTTACAAGCCTACTATGATTGATTTCAGTTACTCTGTTGTCAATGGGGGAAAAGTTGATTTTGCAGTTGTATGCATGGTAAGCACTGGAATCTATTGCAAGATGATCTGCTGTAGTTAAAGATTTATACAATGAATACAGAATAAATTTCTCTCGTTGAAGATAACTAGAAGTCAAACCCACTATGTTACTAACAACTGATTCAACTACAATACATCTTAATAAAGATGCAAAATTAAATATAAACATAAGGTCAGTATAGGTGCAGATAATACAGTTATATACTCAATCAAGATACACAACCAAATACTCTCATATTATCCTTCCTATACTACAAAGGCTAGAAAACTAGAAACATCATTTCTTAAAGTCTGTGCAGCTAGAGTTCTATTCATGAACCAGGTTCCACCAAGCATTCTCATGTACAAGAGACTGGGAAAATGGCATTGAACAATGGGAGTAAGGGAGCAGCCAGCACAAAGAAAACTGTTCTTCTAGGGCGTCAACAGCTAAATTTCTCCTGGTACTACCACTCCTTACTGGGTAAAATGTAAATTGCATTCCCTGTTTCTACCAGAAATTTTGTAAATTAGCTAACACTCTGTAAATAATATGTTTTCATTTTAGAGACTGGGTACTATTGTTCACCAGAAAGCCAGAACTTAAGGATGATGATATTTAAAAAGTAAATCAACTTGTTAAAGATTGTAAAGAAAATGTTGACAGACAACTAAGTACATTAAGTAGGATAAGAAGGGTTTCACAAGGCAAGAAGCAGAGATGCAACAGACTAAAATCCCAGCATATACAAACTAAAGAATCATATTTTATTCAAATAGTACTACAAAGTTTGTTGCATTTTATCACAAATGTTAGACTCCCTTAGAAAAACAGGTGTGAAAGTAGCAACAAATTCTAGTTTAAGTATCTGCAATAAGCTAAACACCTAAATCAAGAAGTTAGAAAAACTTCAAATCAATAATCTAACATCACAGCTAGAGGAACCAGAAAAAACAAGAATAACCTAACCCCAAAGCTAGCAGAAGAAAAGAAATAACTAAAATCAGAGCAGAACTGAATAAAACTGAGACTGAAAAATCCATACAAAGGACCAACTAACCCAAAATTGGTTATCTGAGAGGATAAACAAGATAGACCACTAGCGAAATTAACAAAAAAAAAAAGAAGATCCAAATAAGCACAATCAGAAATGACAAAGGTAACATTACACCCAATCCTACAGAAATACAGAAGATCATCAATGACTATTATAAACACGTCTATGCACACAACTAGACAATCTAGAGGAAATGGGATAAATTCCTGGAAACACACAACCTCCCAAGACTGAGGAAGGTTGGGAAGAAACTGAAATCCGAAACAGACCAATATCAAGTTCTGAAATTGAATCAGTAATAAAAAACTTACCAACACACACAACCCTGGACCAGATGGATTCATAGCTGAATTCTACCAGACATCAAAAAAGAGCTGGTACCAATTCTACTATTCAAAACAACTGAGGAATAAGGACTCCTCTCTAACTCGTTCTACAAAGCTAGCATCATTCTGATACCAAAATCTGGCAAAGACACAAGAAAGAAAGGTAACTATAGGCCAATATCCTTGATGAACATGGACACAAAAATCCTCAACAAAATACTAG
This sequence comes from Macaca thibetana thibetana, assembly GCF_024542745.1. Classification (NCBI taxonomy): domain Eukaryota; kingdom Metazoa; phylum Chordata; class Mammalia; order Primates; family Cercopithecidae; genus Macaca; species Macaca thibetana. The sequence goes on from NC_065594.1 coordinate 20,495,161, forward strand.
CAAAACATATCCAGTAGCAAATAAAAGTTAATTCACCACAGTCAAGCAGGCTTTATTCCTGGGACACAGAGTGGGTTCAACAAATGCAAATCAATAAATATGATCACCACATAAACAGAATTAAAAGCAAAGGTCATTTTGATCATTTCAGTAGACACAGAAAAAAGCTTTCGATAAAATCCAACATCCATTTATGATAAAAACCCTCAACAACCTAGGCACTGAAGGAACATACCTCAAAATAATATAATAAGAGCCATCTATGACAAACCCACAGGCAACATTACACTGAATGGGCAAAAGCTGGAAGCATTCTCCTTAACAAATGAACAAGACAAGGATGCCCACTCTCATAACTCCTATTCAATATAGTACTAGAAGTCCTAGCCAGAGCAATCAGGCAAGACAAAGAAATAAAAGGCATCCAAATAGGAAGATAGGAAGTCAAACTATTTCTCTTCCCACATTATATGATTCTATACCTAGAAAACCCCATAGACTCCCTCAAAAGGCTCCTAGAACAGATGTCAGTAAAATTTCAGGATACAAAACCAATGAACAGAAATCAGTAGCATTCCTACACACCAATAACATTTAACACTGAATGGATACACCAATAACATTCAACCTTTAATGTATATACCAACACATTCAAGCTGAATGTGTCAAAAGCACATTTCCATTTACAATAGTTGCAAAAAAAAAAAAAAAAGTTAAATAAAATACCTAGGAATACATGTAACCAAGGGGGTGAAAGATCTCTACAAGGAGAACTATAAAACACTGCTGAAAAAAATCATAGATGACACAAACTAATGGAAAAACATTCCATGCTCATGGATTAGAAAGAAAAATCATTAAAATGACCGTACTGCCCAAAGCAATTTACAGACTCAATGCTATTCCTAACAAACTCTCAATGTCATTTACCACACAAATAGAAAAAATTATTTTAAAATTCATATGGAACCAAAAAAGGCCCAAACAGCCACAGCAATCCTAAGCAAAAAGAACCAAGCCAGAGGCATCACATTACACGACTTCATGAAAACACACTTCTCAAAAGACATACAAGTGGCCAAAAAATATATATGAAAAAATGCTCAACATCACTAATCATTAGAGGAATGCAAATCAAAAAAAAAAGAAAAATGCTCAACATCACTAATCATTAGAGAAATGCAAGTCAAAACAACAATGAGATACCCTTTCACATCAGTTAGAATGGCTATTATGAAAAAGTCAAAAAACAAATGCTGGTGAGACTGTGGAAAAAAGGGAACGCTTATACACTGTTTGTGGGAATGTTAGTTCAGCCACTGTGGAAAGCAGTCTGGAGATTTCTCAAAGAACTTAGAACTATCATCATTTGACCCAGCAATCCTATTACTGGGTATATATGCCCAAAGGAAAATAAATAGTTCCACCAAAAAGACACATGCACGTATATGTTTACTGCAGTACTATTCACAACAGCAAAGATATGGAAGCAAACTAGGTAAACATCAATGGTGAACTGGATTTAAAAAATGTAATATATATATACACCATTAAATAATAGCAGCCATAAAACAGAATGAAATCAGATCCTCTGCAACAACATGGATGGAACTAGAGGACGTTATAAGCAAACTAACGTAGAAACAGAAAACCAAATACCACATGTTCTCACTCATAAGTGGGATCTAAACATCGAGTACACACAGACATAGAGATGGGAACAATAGATAATGGAGACTACTGAGTGGGAGGGAAGAAGTGAAGGGTGAGGGCTGAAAAATAACTGTTGAATACTATGCTACCTGGGTAATAAGACCATTCATACCCCAAACCACAGCATAACACAATATATCCATGTAACAAACCTGCACATGTACCTCCTGAATCTAAAATAAAAGTTGGAATTAAAAATAAAATAAGTATCTGCAATAATATTTGCCTTATAATAAGCTTTTTAGTTCTTTTTTTTTTTTTTTAAGAGACAGGTCTCCCTATATTGTCCAGGCTGACTATTCATAAGCGCAATCATAGTGTATCACAGTGTTGAATTCCTGAGCTCAAGTGATCCATCCGCCCAAGTAGGTGGGAATACAGGTGTGTGCCACTGTGCCAAGCTTATAATAAATTAGTTTCTAAAAGCAAATAACAAGATACGAAATCAAGGTTGGAATAATTATGAATTACCTGTTTGGTATTCAATAAAGACACCTGGAGCAGATGCATTTGACCACCCTCAACACCACTCAAATCCCTGTTAGTCAGCCACATGAGGGGTAGCACTTGTGAAAGGATGGGTACAAAATGAGGAAGGCTGGGATTCAATTCCACTTCTGCGACTTCCTTATTATGTGATAAATGAGTAAAATATCTTTAGAATTAAATGAGATAATGCCTGGCACCTAATGGGTATTTAATAAATGATGGCTGAATCTGAATCAAGTGAAGAAACAAACTGTAAATATGTTAAAATTTAAATATAACAGTAAGTCTCAGTTCACAATTCAGCACAGTAATGGAAGTGATATGACAATGCTGCATACAATTAAATGACAGAAAATTCCTATCTTAGAATTTAAAGTAAAGTTAATATTGAAGCAGGTAAAAATAGTAAAGAAAAGTTGACAACAGAGGTCATTTAAAAATAATCTAAAATTTTCAGGCCAGGCATGGTGGCTCACGCCTATAATCCCAGCACTTTGGGAGGCCAAGGTGGGTGGATCACCTGAGGCCAGGAGTTCAAGACCAGCCTGGCCAACATGGTGAAACCCCATCTCTACTAAAAATACAAAAATGAGCCAGGTATGGTGGTGCACACCTGTAATCCCAGCTACTCGGGAGGCTGAGGCAGGAGAACTGCCTGAACTCTGCAGGCAGAGGTTGCAGTGAGCTGAGATCATGTCACCGCACTCCAGCCTAGGTGACACAGCAAGATTCTGTCTCAAAAAATTAATAATCTAAAATTTCCACAATTTCCTTATTCATTCAAATATATATTGAATATATATATGAAGAGAGAGAGCCAGCCTACTGCTTCCAAATCACTGTTTCAGGTGCTGAGGATTCAGTAGTGAAAAAAATAAACATGGATCTTACATTCTACTGGAAAGGAACAAAAATAGATAAAGGAAAGGAGACAGGAGGAGAAGGAAGGAAGAGAAGGACACAAATAAGAAAATACCACATAGTAGTTGGTACTACACAGAAAATATCAGGTAATATGATAGCAAACGACTCAGTGCATCAAAAACGCTTTCTCTACAGATACTTGACATTTCAATGTCAAGAGGCCACATGAAGATCAGGGAAGAATATTCCAGTCTGACGACACAGCCTGTGAAAATGCCCCGTAGCAGAAAGAAGCCAGACAGATTTAAAGGATTAAAAGTACCCAATGAGACTGACACATAATCAGCAGAGGGTCCAGCAGGAAGGGAGAAGGTTTAAGAGGCAGGCATGGATTGGGTCACATAGTGCAGTGGTTCTCAACCCTGGCTGCTGATTATAATTGAAAAATACTGGTTCTACTCCCACCAATTACTTTAGACTCTCTGGTGGTAGAGCCTGGACACCAGAAGTTTTTCAAAGATCCTTGAGTGGTTCTAATGGGTAACCTCGTTAATGGAAGACTCATATGCCAAGGTAAAGTGTTTTTATTTTATTCTAAGTATGATGGGAGGCCACTGACAGATTCTAAGCAGGGAAATGAAAAGACCTGATTTACATTCTTAAAAGATCACTCTACAGCTTTAGTGAATAGAATATGGAATGCAACATACTCTAACTACATATCTACAAATGTTCAAATGACAAAACCGATGTGTTCTTAAAAACTCTGTAAAGTAAAACTCCATATGCCAAATGCATTTTCCACCAAACACTCAATAATGGGCCCAAGGATAGTGGGTTAGAATTTTTGGAAATGTCCATGGTTACAGTAGATCCTGCAAAAAGCAAATGATGGAATATTAACAACTGGCTATGAGGGGTGAGAGTGACAGGGAGAAGGCTAAGAAATGTGCCATGTTCCAGTACTTGACAAGTCTCCTGATTGACAATGTATCCTTTTTGGCACCTTCCTCACTAAACTAAAGCTGCCTTTTCTGAATTGCTACTCCATGGGAGATACCGTGCAGCAGGAAGCCAAACATTTGTTCACTAGCTGGGAAATAGAAAAGAATCCAATGGATTCAGGGAGAGTTACTAAGAAATGAGGAGTCTCTCACTTGAAGCAACATAGAAAAAGGTTTGCTAAGATTAAAGAAATGTGCTGGTCGAACTCTCAGGGTGATATGGCTTGGCTGTGTCCCCACCCGAATCTCACCTAGAATTATAATCCCCATAATCCCCACGTGTCACAGGCAGAACCAGATGGAGATGACTGGATCATGGGGGTGGTTTCCCCTATGCTGTTCTTGCGATAGTGAGTGAGTTCTCATGAGATCTGATGGCTTCATAAGCATCTGGCATTTCCCCTGCTTGCACTCAACTCCCTCCTGCCACCCAGTGAAGAAGTTGCCTGCTTCTCCTTTCCTTCCGCCATGATTGTAAGTTTCCTGAGGCTTCCCCAGCAATGCAGATCTGTGAGTCAATTAAACATCTTTCCTTTAAAATTAACTAGTCTTGGGTATTTCTTCATAGCAGTGTGAAAGAAATACACAGGGCAACCTTCCCACCTATGTGATAGCATGGTGACTATCACTCCTCTCCTGCAGAGGCTCCCTGCCTGCAGCTACTTAAATCTGGGAGAGCTTATGGGAGCTACTAGAAATAAACATGAAGCATCAGAGGAGCTGGGCTGGCTAAGGCCCCTCTTTAAATTGTTAACCTTTTAACAGCAGTCAATAGAGTGTAAAATCAGGATTTTAGCAGCTTCCACCAACTCAAATCCCAAGATACTTCAACTCCGCATTCCTGGAGGCATGAGTTGAGCTCTGTTAAACATTGCCTTTTCCTTCTCTGTTATTTTTGGCTCTATCTCTGCGGTTCTGCCTAATGGCTTCCACTTCAAACAGTCTTGTTTCTACTATGAGACTGGCTTTAAAATCAGCAATAAAGTTCTATGCATTCAGAAAGTGATGTGGATCCTGAATAACTAGGGTTTTCTTTAACAGAGGAAGAACACAAAACTAAGCATTTAAGAATCGTAAAAGGCAACTAGGTCATAAAACTGAAAACCATATATTTACTTTTCATTTCCAGGAAAAAAAAAATAAGTTTACAAAATATATTCTACTTGCAAATATTTATAAATATTAAAATCAAATCAAAGTTATACCCTTCATTATTTTCTTTTTCAATATATTTCCCACAAGGATGGATCATAAGGATATATAGATACATCTATAAGATATGTAACTTCATCACTAACGTCACTAAACTTTGGCAAACTCCTCACATTTGCAGTGGTCTTCAATGACTATAAAATCCTGAGGACCCTTAAAAGATTTCCCTAAGACTCCTAATCAAAATTACTGTAAAGTACATTGCAAACAGAAGTGCATAGGCCAGGCGCGGTGGCTCACGCCTGCAATCCCAGCACTTTGGGAGCTGAGGCGGGTGGATCATGAGGTCAGGAGTTCAAAACCAGCCTGACCAATAGGGTCTACTAAATATACAAAAATTAGCCAGGCGCGGTGGCAGACGCCTGTAATCCCAGCTACTCGGGAGGCTGAAGCAGGAGAATCGCTTGAACCTGGGCGGCAGAGGTTGCAGTGAGCCAAGATCGTACCACTGTACTCCAGCCTGGGTGACAGAGTGCGCCTCTGTCTCAAAAAAAAAAAAAAGAAAGAAAGAAAAAGAGAAAACAGAAGTGCTGCCTAATGGAGATGATCAAACACAACAATGTGTTGCTACCAACAGGACTATGACTTCATTACATAATGTCCTTATGTCTGGAGTTACTCCATGCAGAGTTCCCAAATTTGAAGTTTCTATCTTCTTCAACTTCATGATCATCAAGAATAGTAAAAGAAATACTTTTCAGACTAGAGTTCCTTATTTGGTGGGATTCCTTGGGTCACTTTACTTTTGTTTTCTTTCTCAGACTAATGGATTTGGCTTTACTGTAATGTTTATTTTTATACACATGCCCAAAGGCCTCCTATTGTGTTTTTATAAATCTAGTAAATATCTCACGATAATTAAGTTTGTTAACACAAAAGATGTTATCCATTACTAAAAAAGTACACTTTAATTAAATAAGGAGCCAAGTACATACTATAATGTAGTTTCCTGTGGACCCAGTCACCAGGCCCAGCCCAGCAGGCCCTGGTATCAGGCAGTCCCCTAGACTCAGGGACCAGGACCCAGCTCACACCCATGGACCCTGGTTCCAGGACCACCATAGTGCCACACTGGACCCTGAAGACTCAGCCTCAAGGTCTGCCATAGCACCATGTTAGCTCCCACCAACCCAAGTTCAGGCTGTTCTCCATGAACTCAGGCTTCAGAGCCACCCTCAGAGACTTAGTTGGTAGGCCCACTCACCTGCAGAGTCAGGCACCAGGGCAGTCCACCTAAGGACTCCAGCAGCAAGTCAAACGGAAGATCCCACCAGATGGTCTGCCCAGAATGTCTGGCTGGGGTGGCTGGTAAAAAGCTTTCTCTATCAAGGCCAGTCTATAAAGACTGGATGTCCACTTCCTCAAATGCACAGACACCAATGCAAGCCCATGAGGACCATTAACAATCAGGGCATCAAAACCACCAGAAGAACAAAATAAAGCACCAGAAACTGACACTAAACGAATGGAGACCTATGAACTACCTGACAAAGTATTCAAAATGATGGTCTTAAAGAAACAGTGAGCTAAAGACAACACAGGCTACTAAATGATATCAGGAAAACAATATATAAACAAAGTGAAAAGCTCAACAAAGAGAAACCATAGTTACATATTTTTTGTGGTAAGAACATTTCAGGTCTACTGTCTTAGGAATTTTTAAGTACACAATACAGCATTATCACCTATAATCATTATGATGTACATTAGATCTTGAGAACTTATTCATTCTGCCTAACTGAAACTTTGTACCCTTTGACAAACGCTTTCCCCTTTTTCCCATTCCCCAGTCCCTGACAACCACCCTCTACTCTCTGCAGAGTCAGGCACCAGGCCAGTCCACCTAAAGACTCCAGCAGCAAGCCAAATGAAAGACCCCACCAGATTCTATGAGTTTGATTTTTGAGATTTCACATATAAGTGAGATAATGTAGTGTTTGCTTTTCAGTGGCTGGCTTATTCACTTAGCATAATGTCCTCCAGGTTTATTCATATTGTTGCAAATGACAGTGATATGGTTTGGCTGTGTGCCCATTCAAATCTCAACTTGAATTGTATCTCCCAGAATTCCCATGTGTTGTGGGAGGGACTCACTGGGAAGTAATTGAATCATGGAGTTTGGTCTTTCTCGTGCTGTTCTTGTGTTAGTGAACAAGTCCCATGAGATCTGATGGGTTTATCAGGGGTTTCCACTTTCACTTCTTCCTCATTTTCTCTTGCTGCGGTGATGTAAGAAGTGCCTTTCGCCTCCCGCCATGATTCTGAAGCTTCCCCAGTCATGTGGAACTGTACAATTAAACCTTTTTCTTCCCAGTCTTGGATGTGTCTTTATCAGCAGTGTGAAAACAGATTAATACAGACAGGATTTCCTTCTTTTTAAAGGCTGAATAATAATTCATTCTATATATACTGCATATTTTCTTTATTCATTTGTTAATGAACACATGTTAATTACCTATCTTGGCTATTATGAATATGCTACAATGAACATGGGAGCATAGATATTGCTTTAAGATACTGACTTTATTTCCTTTGTATATATACACCCAGAAGTGGGACTGCTGGATCATGTGGTAGTTTTTAATTTTTGAGGACCCTCCATGTTATTTTCTATAATGTATGTACTAATCTATATTCTCACCAACAACATACAAGCATTTCTTCTCCACATGCTCACCAACATTTATTACCTTTTATCTTTTTGATATTAGCCACTCTAACAGGTGTAAAGCAATATTTAATTGTGGTTTTAATTTGCATTTATCTGATGATTAGTGATGTTGACCACTTTTTATATATATCTGTTAGCCATTTGTATGTCCAACAAGTATATTTTAAAATGCCTGAGAAATGTCTATTCAGGTTCTTTGCCCATTTCAAACTGGGTTGTTTTATTGCTACTAAGTTGAGTTCCTTTTACAGTTTAGAAATTAACTCCTTGTCAGCTATGGTTTGCAAATATTTTCTCCTATTTTGTAGATTGACTCTTTACTCTGTTGATTGTTTCCTTTGCTGTACGGAAGCTTTTTAAGTTTGATGCAATCTCATTTATCCATTTTTGCTTTTGGTATCATCCCAAAATATTGTTATCCAGACCAATATCTGCAAGCTTTTCCCCCATCTTTTCTTCTAGTAGTTTTATAGTTTCAGTCTTACATTTATGTATTTAATCCATTCTTAGTTGATTTTTGTATATGGTATGAGATAAAGGTCTAATATCATTGTTCTGCATATGGATATACAATTTTCCCACTACCATTTATTGAAAAGACTATCCTTTCCCCATTGTGTTTTCTGGCTCTTTTGTTGAAAATTAATTGACCATTAATAGTATATTATTTCTGGGCTCTCTATTCTGGTTCCATTCGTCTATGTTTGTTTTTAATGCCACTACTATGTTATTTTGATTACTATTCCTTTGTAGAATATTTTGAAACCAGGTAGTGTGGTGCTCCAATGTTGTTTCTCAAGATTGCTCTGGCTATTTGAGGTATTTTGGGGTTCCATATGAATTTTAGTATTTTTTCCATTTTTGTGAAAAATGTCATTGGAATTTTGGTAGAGATTGATTGCATTGAATTTGTATATTGCTTTGGGTGGTATCTTTAGTGTTTTCTGTATATAAGATCATGTCATTTGGAAATAGAAAAAAATTTTACTCCATCTTTTCTGATTTGGGTACATTTTATTTATTTTTCTTGCCTAATTGCTTTAGCTGGGACTTTCAATAGTACATTGAAGAGCGTGGTGACAGTGGGCATCCTTGACTTGTTCCTGATCTTAGAGGAAAAGCTTTCAGCTTTTTACCATTGAGCATAATGTTAGCTGTGGCCTTGTCATATATGGCCTTTATTATGTTTTGCATCTGTAGTCATCTGGGATATTGGTCTGTAATTTTCTTTTCTTGTAGTGTGCTTGTCTGGCTTTGGTATCAGGGTAATAATAATGGATTCACAAAATGAGTCTGAAAGTATTCCCTCTTTTTCAATTTTTTTTTAATTTATTTATTATTATTATACTTTAAGTTGTAGGGTACATGTGCATAACGTGCAGGTTTGTTACATATGTATACTTGTGCCATGTTGGTGTGCTGCACCCATCAACTCATCATTTACATCAGGTATAACTCCCAATGCAATCCCTCCCCCCGCCCCCCTCCCCATGATAGGCCCCTGTGTGTGATGTTCCCCTTCCTGAGTCCAAGTGATCTTATTGTTCAGTTCCCACCTATGAGTGAGAACATGCGGTGTTTGGTTTTCTGTTCTTGTGATAGTTTGCTAAGAATGATGGTTTCCAGCTGCATCCATGTCCCTACAAAGGACGCAAACTCATCCTTTTTGATGGCTGCATAGTATTCCATGGTGTATATGTGCCACATTTTCTTAATCCAGTCTGTCACTGATGGACATTTGGGTTGATTCCAAGTCTTTGCTATTGTGAATAGTGCTGCACTAAACATACGTGTGCATGTGTCTTTATAGCAGCATAATTTATAATCCTTTGGGTATATACCCAGTAATGGGATGGCTGGGTCATATGGTACATCTAGTTCTAGATCCTTGAGGAATCGCCATACTGTTTTCCATAATGGTTGAACTAGTTTACAATCCCACCAACAGTGTAAAAGTGTTCCTATTTCTCCACATCCTCTCCAGCACCTGTTGTTTCCTGACTTTTTAATGATCGCCATTCTAACTGGTGTGAAATGGTATCTCATTGTGGTTTTGATTTGCATTTCTCTGATGGCCAGTGATGATGAGCATTTTTTCATGTGTCTGTTGGCTGTATGAATGTCTTCTTTTGAGAAATGTCTGTTCATATCCTTTGCCCACTTTTTGATGGGGTTGTTTGTTTTTTTCTTGTAAATTTGTTTGAGTTCTTTGTAGGTTCTGGATATTAGCCCTTTGTCAGATGAGTAGATTGCAAAAATTTTCTCCCATTCTGTAGGTTGCCTGTTCACTCTGATGGTAGTTTCTTTTGCTGTGCAGAAGCTCTTTAATTTAATGAGATCCCATTTGTCAATTTTGGCTTTTGCTGCCGTTGCTTTTGGTGTTTTAGACATGAAGTCTTTGCCCATGCCTATGTCCTGAATGGTACTACCTAGGTTTTTCTCTAGGATTTTTATGGTATTAGGTCTAACATTTAAGTCTCTAATCCATCTTGAATTAATTTTCGTATAAGGAGTAAGGAAAGGATCCAGTTTCAGCTTTCTACTTATGGCTAGCCAATTTTCCCAGCACCATTTATTAAATAGGGAATCCTTTCCCCATTTCTTGTTTCTCTCAAATCGACGCAATTAAAAATGATAAAGAGGATATCACCACCGACCCCACAGAAATACAAACTACCATCAGAGAATACTATAAACACCTCTACGCAAATAAACTGGAAAATCTAGAAGAAATGGATAATTTCTGGACACTTACACTCTTCCAAGACTAAACCAGGAAGAAGTTGAATCCCTGAATAGACCAATAGCAGGCTCTGAAATTGAGGCAATAATTAATAGCCTACCAACCAAAAAAAGTCCAGGACCAGATGGATTCACAGATGAATTCTACCACAGGTACAAGGAGGAGTTGGTACCATTGCTTCCGAAACTATTCAAATCAATAGAAAAAGAGGGAATCCTCCCTAACTCATTTTATGAGGCCAACATCATCCTGATACCAAAGCCTGGCAGAGACACAACAAAAAAAGAGAATTTTAGACCAATATCCCTGATGAACATCGATGCAAAAATCCTCAATAAAATACTGGCAAACCGGATTCAGCAACACATCAAAAAGCTTATCCACCATGATCAAGTGGGCTTCATCCCTGGGATGCAAGGCTGGTTCAACATTCGCAAATCAATAAACATAATCCAGCATATAAACAGAACCAAAGACAAGAACCACATGATTATCTCAATAGATGCACAAAAGGCTTTTGACAAAATTCAACAGCCCTTCATGCTAAAAACGCTCAATAAATTCGGTATTGATGGAACGTACCTCAAAATAATAAGAGCTATTTATGACAAACCCACAGCCAATATCATACTGAATGGGCAAAAACTGGAAAAATTCCCTTTGAAAACTGGCACAAGACAGGGATGCCCTCTCTCACCACTCCTATTCAACATAGTGTTGGAAGTTCTGGCTAGGGCAATTAGGCAAGAGAAAGAAATCAAGGGTATTCAGTTAGGAAAAGAAGAAGTCAAATTGTCCCTGTTTGCAGATGACATGATTGTATATTTAGAAAACCCCATTGTCTCAGCCCAAAATCTCCTTAAGCTGATAAGCAACTTCAGCAAAGTCTCAGGATACAAAATTAATGTGCAAAAATCACAAGCATTCTTATACACCAGTAACAGACAAACAGAGAGCCAAATCAGGAATGAACTTCCATTCACAATTGCTTCAAAGAGAATAAAATACCTAGGAATCCAACTTACAAGGGATGTAAAGGACCTCTTCAAGGAGAACTACAAACCACTGCTCAGTGAAATAAAAGAGGACACAGACAAATGGAAGAACATACCATGCTCATGGATAGGAAGAATCAATATTGTGAAAATGGCCATACTGCCCAAGGTAATTTATAGATTCAATGCCATCCCCATCAAGCTACCAATGAGTTTCTTCACAGAATTGGAAAAAACTGCTTTAAAGTTCATATGGAACCAAAAAAGAGCCCGCATCTCCAAGACAATCCTAAGTCAAAAGAACAAAGCTGGAGGCATCACGCTACCTGACTTCAAACTATACTACAAGGCTACAGTAACCAAAACAGCATGGTACTGGTACCAAAACAGAGATATAGACCAATGGAACAGAACAGAGTCCTCAGAAATAATACCACACATCTACAGCCACCTGATCTTCAATTTTTTAGAGTTTGAAAAGTTTTGGTTTTAGTTCTTCTTTAAATATTTATATTTTTATATTTATTTATAAATTATGTTTTTTTATTTTATATATTTTTTCCTATTATATTCATATTTTCCTTTTTCTGCATGCACAGGAGATATATAATCTAAATTAAGTCTGGAAGAGGTCTTTAAGAAAACTATGAAAATTCTAAGTGATAAAGTCTTATATCATAATTTAATTTGAAGTACTTTTTCTCTTAGTTGTGCATCTTACAATTGAGTGCATCTTGAAGCCAATGGAATACAGTAGGTATTATAGTATAGAAATGATAAGTGCCATGAAAAAGGCCATTAAGTGATGCTGAAACAAAGAAGGAGTACATATAAAATTAAGATTTACAGAAATTGAGAGCAGGCAGTGGAGCTAAGTTTTAAAGAGTTAGCAAATTGGCCCACAAGCTCCGAGGGGTGGTTCAGGCAGCATGAACAGTGCAAGAAAGCACGGAGTGGTAGGCAGCAAGTCATGCTGGGGAAACTGCAAGTCATCCCTTAAGGTTGGAGTTATAAGGTAAATGTTAGTTGCACAGTTGAGGTCTTACAGGGGCCAGATAAAAAAGAGCACTGTGTGCTAAACAGCATAACTTCAATATTATCTAGCAAACTGTAAGTCGTGATTTAAAAATGTAAAGTAGGGGGGAAATTAGAACAAAAATCAGTATTGTAAGGATGGAATGGGCAGATCCCAACCTGGAAACGAGTGGAAAGCTTAGAAAGCTAGTGTTGACAAACTCAGTGAGAAGGGCTGAGCACCAGAAATAAAGCTACTGTAGCCCATGGCTTGGCTGTTGGCAGCAGCAAGGAACCCACCAACCCACCCAATGGCCCACCACGGGTTGAAATATATATATAATGTGTGTGTGTGTGTGTGTGTGTGTGTGTGTGTGTGTGTGTGTGTGTGTGTGTAAAGAATAAGAAGTAGAAGAAAAAAGAAAGTTACTGTAGAAGAAATAGAAATACTGATATAAATACAAATTAAAATGTGATAAGGCACTCAGCAATTAAAAGGAACAAACTACTGATACATGCAACAACATAGATGTCTCTCAAATGTATTATGTAAGTGAAAGAAACCAGATGTGAAAGGCACATAGTGTATAATCCCATTAATATAACATTCTAGAAAAGCAAGACTAATGGGGATAGAAAACAGTGGTTGCCACGGGCTGGGTTTAGGTGGACTATACAAGGGAACAAGGGAATTGTTCAAGGTGATGGAAATGCCCTATCTCTCAATTGTAGTACTGGCCCTACTACCAAATGTGTTTGTCAAAATGGACTGAATTTTACTATGTATGAATCATACCTCAGTAAACGTGACTTTAAAAATCCCACCAAAAATGTGATAAGATGGAACACAGCTACACTCATACACTGATGTACTGCTTTTGTCTGCTTTTCTACTATAATAGCAGAGTTGAGAAGTTTTAACAAAGACTTCATGATCCACAAAGCCTAAAAATATTTTCTATCTGGCACTTTACAGAAAAAGTTTGTCAACCCTGATATATGGTAATATTATCATTTTGTTCCATTCGCATTCAAAAATCTTACTTGTTGGCCAGGCATAGTGGCTCATGCCTATAATCTCATCACTTTGGGAGGCAGTATTTGCTTTCTCTATGTGTTATTGAGCTGGGATATTAGTCTTCCTTACTCAGACTGGAACTTACACCATTGGCTCTCTTGGTTCTCAACCCTTCAGGCTCCTCTTAGAACTACACCACCACACCACCACTTTCCTGGCTCTCCAGCTTGCAGATGGCAGATCATGGGAGTTCTCAGCCTCCATAATCTCACACACCAATTTCTTACAAAAAATATCTATAGGTTCTGTTTCTCTAGGAAATCCTAATACAGGCACTAAAATTTATAGTCTGATAAGTTGGAATGTATTTTAAATTTAAAATATTCTACATAAAAGAGGCAGGAGACAAAGCAATATGATTATTAAAGAGAAACTGGGCCAGGAGCAGTGGCTCATGCCTGTAATTCCACCACTTTGAGAGGCTGAGGTGGGGGGGATCACCTGAGGTCAGGAGTTCAAGACCAGCTTGGCCAACATGGCAAAACCCTGTCTCTACTAAAAATACAAAAATTAGCCGGGTGTGGTGGTGTGGGCCTATAATCCAGCTACTCAGGAGGCTGAGGCAGGAGAATCACTTGAACCCAGGAGGCAGAGGTTACAGTTAACCAAGATTGTGCCACTGAACTTCAGTCTGGGCGACAGAGTGAAACTCCGTCTCAAAAAACAAAAAACAAAAAACAACAACAACAAAAAACAAAACAAAAAACAAAAACAGAAGCCTTGGTAAGCCTGGGATTTGAAAAGGATTGCCAGAGTCAACCATTTTAAAGTTCTGATGTGATCAACAGTATACATGGTTCTTGAAAAATAAACTTTATAATAAAAGAAATCTGAAGGAGTTGAAGTAAATAAATTCATATTATGGTAAGAGCTATTCCTTGTGGAAAAAAAAAAACTAAGAAGACAGGATGGATGACAGATTGTAGTAAAATAAAAAAGCAAGAAAACAAGATGAGCTAGAGAATCACGTGAAAAATCAGCCCCGGCTGGGCAGGGTACTTCACACTTGTAATCCCAGAGCTTCAGGAGGCCGAGGTGGGAGGATGACTTAAGAACACATGTTTGAAGCTGCAGTGAGCTGTGACTGCGCCACTGCACTCCAGTCTGGTGGACAGAGCAAAAACATGTCTCAAAAAAGTCAGCCTCCAAGGTCCAACGTTGAATAAAGAACACTTAAATGAATACAAATGTCTTGAAATCTTCATAAGAGAAAAGCACAAAGTCAAGGCAAAGGTAAGGGGCACAGCAATGAATCCAAGACATAGGGCAATAAAAACAAAGGAGAGAGAATAAAAGAATAAAAATATTTCCACCATATTTGGATAAACAAGAGGTGGGGATTGTAGATTAGATGGAAGAGAGGGGAAAGGATTTGGTCTGAGTTTAGCTATAGAAAGAAAAACTTAGCTAAGGAGTCAATGATGATCCTAAGATTTCAACATATTTTAAACCATAATTATTTTCACTAAAAGTCCCATAAACTTATGCGCACTTAAATTTTAGATGAAATTTGACTTGATGTTTAATCTAACTAGCACTTGATCAGAAGGAAAAGATCTCAGATCTAGTGTATTTATGATGATGTAGAAAGCTATCTGGAAATATGCCCTTATCTGGTTGTGAAGAAAAAGAAAAACTTGTACTTCTTCAACACTATGAAATCACTGGCTCAACCCTTTAAAAAAAAAAAATCAGTTAAAAGAATCTGACCTAACACTTGAGCCAAATGATTTATGACTTTTATAGCCTATTATAAAACTTACTTTACATACTGCCTCAAATCTGTGTTAAAGCTCTGTTTTCCTTTTACTTCATATGAAATGCAGTTCTAAAAATAATCAAGTCTAAAAATAAGGCAAAAACCACAGATTAAGTGTAGCTTTATACATGTACAAATAACAGGGAAGTCTCCACATCTTCTAGGAAAACAAATGATGTATCTACTTTTTCCCACTAAATTCTCTATGTTGTATCAAACCTCTGGAACTTTTTCATCAATGTGCACTATATTATTATACAAACCAAATTCATTCTTTAAGTTTATTAATTCCTGTGTCCCACAGAGGAGTCTTATATTTGATCTCAGGGGCTTGGTTTCTATAACAAAAAGCAACTGATTATTTACATGGAAAGAAGCTATACAGCAAAAGAAACAAATTCACCTCCAAAACATATTACAGTTATTATATTTCTCTATCCCTTTCCGAAGTCTATACTTCTAGGAAACTCTTTTCTCTAAACATTTTCTCTAGAAATTAATGAGCAGAAAAGCAAAATGGGAAAAAAGAAAAGGAGTTTTCAGAAAATGTGCCTAGTTTGCTTATCTCTACTATTTCCCAATCTTTGCAGGACATCTAAAAGGTTGACAGGATATGTACAAAGGATGGGTAAATGTTTTTACAGGAAACGTATGTGCCTTTCAATTATCATCATCTGTATTTTTCAGAGCGAGGATTTATAAGACATGACTAAATAACCTTATTCTGTGACAGAAACTAGAAGACACTGAGTTTGTAACTCAAAAGTGTATCAGGAAATAGAAAGGCCTGCCATCAACTTTAACTGTAGCATCTTCCTACACTTATCCATCCATACATTAATAAACTGAACAGGAAACCAAAAAACATTAAAATAAAATAATGTTTTGGTGAGTTTATTGTCACTCTCTAGAAATACAGGAGAAAATCTGTTCTCAGACTCTTAAACTAATTCTTCTACATATCAAGATAGCATCCTCAATGGCAGGAAACTTTGGGAGGCCTTCCAGTGTAGCTACGAGATCTGAATTATTAGATATACACATAATCTTTCGTTTGGTTAATCTTTTAAAGAACAGCAGCATGAAGTGAACGTAAATTTCATAGCTCAAACATACAGTATAAAACTATAAAAACCTGATACAGAAACAGTACTGTCTGGAAAAATTGATGACAAATAAATTATTTCCAGTTTTCATTAGAATGAGATTTTTTATTTTAATGTGAAGAAAATATTCATGTTATACATAATTATATAAATAATAGCAAATGAAGATGGTCTCAAAAAGGAAATTAATATTTTTTCTTCAAGATCTTCTCCACATGATTTCAAAGCAATGGCACATGAAAAGGTAAATTATGCTTATGACCTCCAAGTGGAAACGTAAGATATTTAGAATAAACATTAACTTGTTTTGCAAAATATATTAATAATTCTGGAGGGGGGCATCCCCTATTGTTGGTAGAAAAGCATTTTCATTGGAAATCAGAAGGTTGATGGTTAATGGGTTGGTGAGATGGTAAACTGCCATACTCAGATAATTTCTGCTGCGAGCTATGGAAAGGTATGGACACATGAACGAGCATACTGAGCCTACCATCTATCTTTTGATCTCTGACAAAGACACCAAGAGAAGTGATTATGTAGGAAGGCAGGGTGTCCTCCATTGTATCTTCCATAAATTTAGTTAGAGACAGATATATCCTCACAAATACTATTATTTCCCTTAAAAAATCTAGTAGGCCCAGAATCAATTTATAAGAACTCATTTCAAAATTTATTTTCTGTGGGTTCTAAAATGTGCCACCTGCTATAAAATGTAGAAATTTATTTTCTGTTCCCTACATGTTTATCTTTCAAGAATCAGGTTATCTCTACTAATCTAAATCTCTTCACTTTAACTCATATCCTTCACAATTTCATAAACTTGGATCATACGCTCCTTCATAGAGTTCATCTTTTAAGATAATAGAGGGTCTTAGTAAATATTTGAACCTTTTAAGTCCTTTAATCAGTTAATTATTTTAACTACCTTTACCTCCTTTCTTACCTACCTTTACCTGTCTTTCTTGAAATATGACAATGAAAACTATACAAAATAATAGAGATATAAATCCACCATAGTTTTATATGAAGATGGGATATTTTCTCTTTTGCTTCCAAAACTATTTTCAAGCAACTCAAAATCCTAAATGGTACCTTGGTGCTCTGAATGAATTAAATTACCCAAAAGAAAGAAAAAAAATCAATTTCGGGGAGAATTCTCATGTATACATTTACAGTAGACTCTTCTATTTGTAGCCGAAAAGTTACTGGTAACATATAGTTGCAATTCCTTCCAAACTCTGGCCAATTCAATCAATAGGCACAAAATGCCTTAAAGCAGCAGGGAAGGAATCTCGATAGAATCATTTGAAATATGAGCAACTAGCAAAATTTTCTATGATCTAAGGTCACAGCAACTAACTGGTTTAAATGTCATTTTTCAGAATAAAAGAACATTTTAAATATAAATATATTTAGTGTCAGAAACAATAAAAAAGTGGAACCAAAAAACCAAACTAAAAACACAAAAGTTGTCCTAAAATGTAAGTAAACAGTATCACATTTATTTCCAAAGTCATTCAAACAATAGAGAGACTCTTTTGCTATAATAAGCTATCATAAGCAAATACTGACATATAGAATTTTTTAAATTAGCATGATAAAAATGTCTCAGATGAGATTATTAAAAAAAGACAGAAAAATTCATTCTGTAAGAACACTAGCTGTAAGTTTCTCTTATTACCATATTATATATGTAAACCCACCAAAATAATCTATTCAAAAACAAGTAGAGAGACAAAAGACTTGTACACTGAAAACTATAAAACATTACAGAAAGAAATTAAAGAAGACATAAATAAATGAAAAAACATTCATGTTCATGGATTGGAAGATTTATGCTTATTAAGATGACAGTACTACTCAAAGTGATCTATAGATTAAACACAATTTCTATAAAAATCTCAATGGCATTTTTTTTTCCTGAAGAAATAGAAAAATCCATCCTAAAATTCATATGGAATCTCAAGGGACTCTGAATACTGAAAATAATCCTGGCAAGGAAAAACAAATTTGGAAGCCATATACTTACTGATTCCAAAATTTACTATAAAACGACCATGATCAAAACAGTGTAATACTTGCATAAGGACACACATATGGGCCAATAGAATAGAATAGAGAGCCCAGAAGTAAATCCTTGCAGATATGGTCAAATGATTCTTAATAAGAGTACTAAGTCCATCCAATGGGGAAAGTACAATCTTTTCAACATTGGTGCTGGGAAAACTGGATATTCACACGCAAAAGTTGAAGCTGGACCCTTACCTTACATTATGTACAAAAATTAATTCAGAAAGAATTAGACACCTAAAAGTAAGACCTAAAACTGTAAAATTCTTAGAAGAAAACATAGGGGGAAATTCATGACATTGGATGTTACGATGATTCCTTAATTATAACACCAACAACACAGGTAACAAAAGAAAAATGATAAATTGGACTTCAACAAAATTTAAACATTTTGTACATCTACAAAGACACATGCACACGTGTGTATTGCAGCACTATTCACAATAGCAAAGACTTGGAATCAACCCAAATGTCCATCAGTGACAGATTGGATTAAGAAAATGTGGCACATATACACCATGGAATACTATGCAGCCATCAAAAAGGATGAGTTTGCGTCCTTTGTAGGGACATGGATGCAGCTGGAAACCATCATTCTTAGCAAACTATCACAAGAACAGAAAACCAAACACCGCATGTTCTCACTCATAGGTGGGAACTGAACAATGAGATCACTTGGACTCAGGAAGGGCAACATCACACACAGGGGCCTATCATGGGGAGGGGGGCGGGGGGGGGGATTGCATTGGGAGTTATACCTGATGTAAATGACGAGTTGATGGGTGCAGCACACCAACATGGCACAAGTATACATATGTAACAAACCTGCACGTTATGCACATGTACCCTACAACTTAAAGTATAATAATAATAAATTAATTTAAAAAAAAAAAGATGTATAAAATCCTATTATTAAAATGGTAAAAAGAAAACCCACAGAAGGAATTAAAATGTTTGAAAATCACGGCTGGGTGGGGTGGCTCACGCCTGTAATCCCAGAATTTTGGGAGGCCACGGGGTGCGGATCACAAGGTCAGGAGTTCGAGACCAGCCTGGCCACCATAGTGAAACCCTGTCTCTACTAAAAATACAAAAAATTAGCCAGGTGTAGTGATGTGCAATTGTAATCCCAGCTACTCAGGAGGCTGAGGCAGGAGAATCACATGAACCTGGGAGGCGCAGGTTGCAGTGAGCCAAGACTGCGCCATTGCACACCAGCCCAGGTGACAGTGCGAGACTCCATCTCAAAAAAAGAAAATCATATATGTGGAGAACGAATTCTATACCCAGAATACATTAAAACACTCCTACAACTCAACAACAAAAAGTCCATTAAAAAAAATAAAAAATCAATTAAAACATGAGTAAGGACCACAGCCCACATCGTACTGAACAGGAAAATGCTAGAAGCATTCTCTTTAACAACTGGAATAAGACAAGGATGTCCACTCTCACCATTCCTATTCAACATAGTACTAGAAGTCCTAGCCAGAGCAATCAGGCAAGACCAAGAAATAAAAATAGGAAAAGGGGAAGTCAAGCTATCTCTCTTCACAGATTATATGATTCTATGCCTAAAAAACCCTACAGACTCCACCAAAAGGCTCCTAAAAGTACTAAGTGACTACCGTAAAGTTTCAGGATACAAAGTCAAGGTACAAAAGTCAGTAGCATTTGTATACACCAATAACATCCAAACTGAAAGCCAAATCAAGAACACAATCCCATTTACAACAGCCACAGAAAGAATAAAATACCTAGGAATACAGCTACCCAAGAAAGTAAAAGATCTTTTCTCTACAACAAGAACTACAAAACACTGCTGAAAGAAATCAGAGATTAAACAAACAAGTGAAAAAAAATGCTGTGCTCCTGAGAATTACAGTTGTTAAAATGGCCATACTGCCCAAAGCAATTTACGGATTAAATGCTATTCCTATCAAACTACCAACATCATTTTTCACAGAATTAGAAAAAACTATTCTAAAATTCACATAGATTCAAAAAACAGCCTGAATCGCCAATGCAATCCTTAGCAAAAACAACAAAACCTGAGGCATCATGCTACCTGCCTTCAAACTATACTACAAAACCACAGTAACTAAAGCAGCATGATACTGGTACGAAAACAGATACCTAGACCAATGAAATGGGAAGGGGATCCCAGAAATAAAGCCACATACCTACAACCACCAGATCTTTGACAGAGTCAACAAGAACACACAACAGGGCAAGGACTCCCTATTCAATAAATGGTGCTGGGATAACTGGCTAGCCATAGGCACAGGATTGAAACTGGACCTGATCCTTTTACCATATACAAAAATTACTTCAAAATAGGTTAAAGACTTAAATCTAAGACCTAAAACTATAAAAACCTAGAAGAAAATCTATTCTGACATACTATTCTGAATATGGGCCTTGGCAAATAATTTATGACTAAGACCACAAAAGAACTTGCAACAAAATCAAAAATTGACAAGTGAGACCTAATTAAACTAAAAGCTTCTGAACAGCAAAAGAAACTATCAGCAAAGTAAGCAGACAACCTCCAGAATGGGAGAAAATATTCACAAACATGCATATGACAAGGGTCTAATAACAAAAAGAACAATTCAACAAAGAAAAAACAACCCCATTTAAAAAATTGGCAAAGGGCAAGAACAGACATTTCTCAAAAGAAGACATACATGCAGCCAACAAATATATTTTAAAAAGGCTCATCAACACTATCATTAGAGAAATGCAAATCAAAATCACAATGAATACCATCTCACACCAGTCAGAATGGCTATTATTAAAAAGTCAAAAAATAACAGATATTGGCGAGGTTGTGGAGAAAAGGGAACACTCACCCAATGCTGGCAGCTATGTAAATTAGTTCAGCCACTGTGGAAAGCAGTTTGGAGACTCCTCAAAGAACTTAAAACAGAACGACCATTTGACCTAGCAATCCCCTTACTAAGTATACACTAAATGAAAATAAATTGTTCTACACATATGTTCATTGCAGCACTGTGATGTTAATATTGTCAACTTGATTAGATTGAAGGATGCAAAGTATTGATCCTGGGTGCGTCTGTGAGGGTGTTACCAAAGGAGATAAAACATTTGAGTCAGTGGGCTGGGGAAGGCAGACCCACCCTTAATCTGATGGGCACCATCTAATCAGCTGCCAGCGAATATAAAGCAGACAGAAAAACATGAAAAGGCAAGATGGGTCTAGCCTCCCAGCCTACATCTTTCTCGCGTGTTGGATGCTTCCTGCCCTCAAACATCAGAGTCCAAATTCTTCAGTTTTGAGACTCAGACTGGCTCTCCTTGCTCCTCAAGCTTGCAGACAGCCTATTGTGGGACCTTGTAATGGTGTAAGTTAGTACTTAATAAACTCCTCTTCATATATATATATGTATGTGTGTGTGTATATATATGTGTGTGTATATATATATGTGTGTGTATATCTATTATTAGTGTGTGTGTATATATATACACACTTATATATATATCTCTCTCTCCTATTTGTGTGTGTGTGTGTGTGTGTGTGTGTGTGTGTGTCCTATTAGTTCTGTCCCTCTAGGGAACTCCGACTAATACAAACACTATATACAACAGCAAAGACATGGAATCAGCCTAGGTGCCCACCAACAGTGGACTAGATGAAGAAAATGTGGCATAGATACACCATGGAAAACCATGCAGCCATAAAAAGGAACAAAATCATGTCCTTTGCAGCAACATGGAAGTAGCTAGAGGACATTATCCTATGTGAACTAACACAGGAACAAAAAGTCAAAGCTGCATGTTCTCATAAGTGGGAGCTAAACATTGAGTACACATGGACATAAAGATGGGAACAACAGACAATAAGGACTACTTGAGAGGGGGCTGTGCGTTGAAAAACTATCAGATACTATGCTCACTGCCTGGGTGATGGGATCATTTATACACCAAACCTCAGTGACATACAATTTACCCATGTAAATTGTGACCTGCACATGTACCCCCAAATCTAAAATAAAAATCAAGAGAAAAAAATAAATAAGTTAGACATGGGTAAGAGTTTCAAATAGGTATTTCTCCAAAGAAGATATACAAATAGCCAGTAAGTACATGAAAAAGATGCTTAGCATCAGTAGTCACTAGAGAGCTGCAAATCAAAACCACAGTGAATTACCCCTTCACAGCCATTAGGATAATGACTACAAAAAAAAAAAAAAAAAAAAAAAGGAAAAAAGAAAAAAAAGTGTTAGGGAGAATGTAGAATAATTGAAACCATTGTGCATTGTTGGTGGGAATGAAAATGGTGTAGCTGCTATGGAAAATAGTTTTTTGGCTCCTTAAAAAATTAAACACAGAATTATCATATGATCCAGTAATTCCATTCCTAGGTATATACCTTAAAAAACTGAAAGCAGGGACTCAAATACCTACTTGTACACCACTGTTCACAGCAGAATTACTTACTATAGCCAAAAGGTTACAATAGTGTAAAGGAAACAACCCCAAGTGTCCATCAACAGACCAACGGAGAAACAAAGAGTGGTATAGACATACAACAGAATATGACTTTGCCCTAATAAGGGATGAAAGTCTGATATACGCAACAACACAGATAAACCTTGAAAACATTACAATAAGTAAAATAAACTAAACAAGAAGGACAAAAATTATGATTCCATTTATATGAGGTACCTAGAATAGGCAAATTTATAGGGACAGAAAGTAGAGTTTACCAGGGTCTGAGAGGGAAAGAAAAACTGAGAGCTACTGTTTAACAAGTACAGAGTTTTTGTTTAGGATAATGAAAAAGTTCTGGAAAAAGGAAGTGGTAATGGTTACACAACATTGTGAATGTACTTACTGCCAGTGAATTGTACATGGCGAAACCCTGTCTCTACTAAAATACAAAAAAAATTAGCCAGTCATGGTGGCGGGTGCCTGTAATCCCAGCTACTCAGGAGGCTGAGGCAGGAGAATCACTTGAACCCGGGGTGGGCGGAGAGTGCAGAGAGCCGAGATTGTGCCATTGCACTCCAGCCTGGGCAACAGGGCGAAACTCCATCTCAAAAAAAAAAAAAAAAAAAAAAAAAAAAAAAAAAAAAAAAAAAAAAAAGGCTAATGTGGTAAACTTTATGTTATACATATTTTGTCACCATTTAAAAAATAATCTATTCAGTGAATACATAATTAGCTCCCACTGCAGCTGAAACCTATTTTGTTTCAATTTCCAAATTACCAGTAAATGTATTCTGTGTGGGGACATGCACATAAAATGAATCTTACTTTTTAATTGACACATAATATATGTACATATTTTCAGAGTATATGTGATATTTTGATACATTCATATAATGTGAAATAAAAAATTAGGGTAATTAAGGTGTCAATTACCTCATACATTTATCTTTTCTTTAAGCTGGAACATTTGAATTATTAACTACTAGCTATTTTAAAGTATACAATAGATTATTGTCTACTATAGTCATTCTACTTACTTATCAAACACTAGGTCTTATTTCTCCCACCTACCTGTATTTTTATAACTATTAATCAACCTCTCTTCACCCCTCCTTTCCCCCTACCCTTCCAGGCCTCTGGAAAATAAATCTCTCTGAAAAACAGCCCCTGATACATTGTGCACATCAGATATCCTAGAATGTACTTTCAAAAGCTCCAAATAATTATAATTGCACTTTAATTGGAATAATTTGATTACTATTTTGGTTCTTTACCTACATAAAAAAAAAAAAAAAAGAGTCATAACAAGAAGATATCCATAAATTCTGCCGATGGGCTAAGGATATATGCTTATAGTCCAAGTGCAGCTAAAAATGAACACTGTACCTGATAGAGCATAATAGGTTCTATGTTGTATCCTAAGGTATCAGCAAAGTTCTTGGCGATCACTGTTTTTCCACAACCCTACAAATGGAAACACAATTATTCAAGGGGTAAGTCAAAATAACCAAAAGCCAGGAAACTAAAAGTCTGCAGTGAGACTGTCATTCTTACCTTTCCTCCAATTAAACATATATCCTTAACCATGTGAGACTGCATCATTTCAGCCTGTAGCTGCTTATGGCTCAAAGTCTGTATGAAACGGTCTGATGCACAAGGTTGACTTAATGGCCTGGTCCCAGCTGGCACCTATAATTAAAGAGAGGTCAATATAACATGGCCAGGCATGGTGGCTCATGCCTGTAATCCCAACACTTTGGGAGGCCAAGGCGGGCAGATCACTTGAGGTCAGTAGTTCGAGACCAGCCTGGCCAATATGGTGAAACCCCATCTCTACTAAAATACAAAAAAAATTAGCTGGGCATGGTGGCACGCACCTGTGATCCCAACTACTCAGGGGGCTGAGGTAGGAGAATCGCTTGAACCCAGGAAGCAGAGGTTGCAGTGAGCCGAGATTGCGCCACTGCACTCCAGCCTGGGCAACAGAGATTCTGTTTCAAAAAACAAAAAACAAATATATATATATGTGTGTGTGTGTGTGTGTGTGTGTGTGTGTGTATGTATATATATTTGTGTATGTGTGTGTAAAACATGCATATGTTTTTCTCAAAATATCAGTAACTTAAAGCATATAACTGCCACTTAAAAGCCTCCAACTAACAGCTTGCTCAATTTAGTTCTTTACTGTTTTTATATTTCAATAGAGCAGCAACTATTTTTTCATTTAACAGACCTGATGATCATTATTACAAAACTTCCAAATCAATTATTTCTCTAAAATTAAAGTCCCACACTGTCAGATATATTCATAAAAATCATGTCATCTTAATGTTGTTTATAACTTATAGTAAAGATGTTACTACCGGAGAATAAATTTTTCCCCACATTCTAGTTGTAAGCACAGAATTAATGTTAGTCAATCGGAATCTCTAAAGTCACCAATGACCTCCTGATTTCTAAAAGTCAAGTCCACAAATCCTTTTCAGGTTTATCTTAGTTTACCACTGAGAGGCATCTGTTCACAGAGTCTCTCTTCCCATCTTTTACACCTACTTCTCCTTTTATTTTTTGTCTTCCCCCCTTTTTTTTTTAATCCTGCCTATTAGTTCCCGAGGAGCCACGCTCTGCTGAGGACTCTGGGTTGGATCATATTATATACCACATGAACCAAAGAATTGTAAGTTTGGAAGTGACAGGATCAGATTTGCATTTGAGAATTTATCCTGGTATCAACATGGAAAGCTAACTGGAAGAGACTAGAGGCAATGAGGTTAAAAGCCATAACCAAAGGGAAGCAAATAATGAAGTCTTTTTCATACTTCATGCTTCTGAACATATTGTTTAAACTGCCAAAAATGTCCTATCCACTCCTCAGCCACTGGAAAAATCCTGTGTTATTCTTGCAGACTTAGATCAAGCTTCACCTTCACTCTGAAGCTTTCCCTATTCCGTCTCCTGAATCCCAGTATTACTTCCTTCTCCATATCCCGAGCCATTCCAATGCAGTCTTAACTCATCTGCCTCTATCCTAAACCATCAGCTAGATGAGCCATTCATCTGAAGAAAACAGAGTAGAGTGGGCAACTCTCGCTGTCTAGAAATCCCAGCTGTGCCATCTCCTAGCTGGTGTCTCTGGGTGAATCAATTAACCTCTTTATATCTCAGTTTTCTAATCTACAAAATGGAGATAATAAAACTTACCTTAATGGATCTTGGGGGATTTAAATCGCATAATATATGCAAAGAGACAAATACAGTAACTAGTATACAGTAAACTCATAATATGGAACCTAGCTCATGGTAGATATAATCAATACTCAGTTCAATGAATAAGTACAGTAACATGAATTAATATTAATAATATCAAATATTAAAACAAAAAAGTTTATCATGAGCTGGGCACAGTGGCATGTGCCTGTAGTCCCAGCTACTCAGGAGGCTAAGGCAGGAGTATTGTTTGAGCTCAGGAATTCAAAACAAGCCTGGGCAATATAGTAAGACTCCATAAAATATGTGTGTATATATATACATAGAGATATATATAGAAGGAGTTGATATATATAAAACATATATACATGCAGATAGAGCTCTATGACCAAATATTATTTCCCTCTTCTAAAAACCATTCAACCGAGTAGATCCTTTTTAAACTGTTTCACATAGCTAAGAAAGATTTTACTTGACAACAGGGCCCTGTAGCAGCTCAAATGTTTGAAAACACTATTTCTTACCAAGGACTCATAGTACAAAATGCTGTCAATAATCAACCCATGACTTGATTTTCCCAGAGGTCAACTTTGAATTTTTGATGAAAGGCTTTCCCTGTTTCTCCTGAATTTTTCCAGTTTGTAAGCACACATGACTCTGGAGACATAGATATACAGATACAGACAGAAGCAGCACTATCAAGAAAGACTTATAAGGAGATCATAAACCTAATTTAGGTCATAAAAAGGCAGAATAAGGTATATCTTAGAAAGAATAAACCTGTGATTAATTACCTTAATGGTCACCTCTTTATCTGCAATCCGGATGGTCACGGAAGCTTGGGACACATGGTTTTCCGTCATCTTCTCTACTCTTACAATCTCTTTAGGAAGCAGAGAGCTTCCTGAATCTTGAAGTTCAAAGCGCTGTAAAATTACAAGAAAATCATGCAATTTACTTTTCATTGTAGCATTAACGTTGGCTATCTGAAAGATTACACCTTAATTACAACCAAAATCCATTTTATATTATTATATAAAAGTAGAGGTTAAAAAAAGTTAATGAGAATTCTTTTCTATTCCTACTAATACCATTCTACTTACAACAATTATTAAAGATGATATAAAAATAGTCCCTAAAATTTACTATATGACAAGAAATGGAATCACTGAATTCCTGGTGAAAGTTCATAGCTTACATCTCTTGATAATCAACTTCCTAGAAAGAGATGATGAGACCCTTCAAAACATGCTGAAATAAAACAAGGCCCATAATGGTTTGTTCTTTAAATCAATCAAAGTTAATGTGTTACCTGAAATCCATGAAAACAGAACTTCTTGGACATCATTCTGCTGTCAGCTATGTGAACAGCTTAACTAAAATTATTATAACAAATTTCCACAGCATATGGTATGGTGCTTTCTACATGGTGGGGTCTCAATATTTGTTGAACTGGATTTAAAAGGCTAGAACCACCAGGCACAGTGGCTCATGCCTGTAATCCCAGCACTCTGGGACGCCAAGGCAAGCGGATCACCTGAGGTCAGGATGACCCTGGCCAACATGGTGAAACCCTGTCTACTAAAAATACAAAAATTAGCCGGGCATGGTGGTGCACACCTGTAGTCCCAGCGACTTGGGAGGCTGAAGCACGAGAATCCCTTGAACCCAGAGACGGAGGTTGCAGTGAGCTGAGATTGCGCCACTGCACTCCAGCCTGGGCGACAGAGCAAAAACTCCGTCTCAAACAAACAAACAAACAAAGGCTAGAACCATTGATTCTTGATATGGCCCAATTACCAATGTTCTAACACTGACTATACCACTTCATTCCAGCTAGTTATATCAAAACTGCACAGAAAGAATACAGATAAATATGTGAAAGATGAAAATAAATTGAAAATTAAGTTCGATGCCCTACTTATAACAGCTTGCTCAATATAAAAAACTGAATTTATTTTTACTATTAAATAGGCAGAAATTAACCCCCAAAATCCTACACTAGTTTTGGAACATTATTACTATAGTGAAAGAGTTGAAACTCAATGAAAGAACAGATCATCATGTATTCAGCAGAATGAAAGAACTCCAGAAAATAGATTTGGGAGGAAGGAAATCATGTTTAACCTCAACATTCTAAACATAACAGCCCAGTTCAAGTGTTCATTTTGATGTCATAAGTACTCAAGACAATCACTAACTCCTTTCCCCAAACCTAAAAAAAACCTGTATATTTGTACTACCATTAAAAAGTTCTATATTTCATACAATTTATATATGCAAATCCCCACAGTATCACATAATTTGACAAGAATTGCTTCCATATTGTAGACAAATAACAATTATTGACACCTTAATTTCATGGGGAAAAAAAAAAAGTTCCATTGTATTTTAAGGAGGACTCAATAGGAAAGGAGCAAGACCTAACCAAGTAATTAAATTCATTAGAATGTAGAACAAATGGCTGGGCGCAAAGGCTCATGCATGTAATCCCAGCACTTTGGGAGGCAGAGATGGGTGGATCACCTGAGGTCAGGAGTTCAAGACCAGCCTGGCCAACATGGTGAAACCCCGTCTCTACTAAAAATACAAAAATTAGCCGGGCGTGGTGGCAGGTGCCTGTAATCCCAGCTACTCAGGAGACTGGGTCAGGAGAATTGCTTGAACCCGGGAAGAGGAGGTTGCAGTGAGCCAAGACATGCCACTGTACTCTGCTTGGTGACAGAGCGAGACTCTGTCTCAAAAAAAAAAAAAAAAATTTAGAACAAAGATTCATTAAATTCTAGGAAAACAAATAAATGAGCTTAAATGTATGTCTTCACCACAGCTAGAGTAGTGTCAATCTAATTTGATACAGGATTGATGTCAGAGGACTCATATTCCAGAAATAAACACTAATGTCCTGAGCCACTTGCTATACTGGTTATGTCCTCATAAATAATTCAAGCTAAAATACTTCAGTAAAATAAAAATAGTAGGCCAGAATACACTAAGATGGTAAAAACTTCAAATTGCAAGGTGAATTATCATTTTCTGGCATAGAAAATTTAGAGGATCATTAATCAGAAAGGTACCCCCATATTCTGTATCTCCAACTTCATCATTTAAGTTTCTCAGTCCAAAAGCTTGAAATCATCACCCTTAACTCTGTCTCAACCCTGCATCCAACCCTTCAGCGAATCATAATGATTCTACCTTCAAATCCAACTACTTCTTATCAACATCACAGCTGGTCAGAACGACAATAGACATATAATTATTTCAGGTTACTTCCTAGCAAGAAGTAGAAAATAAGAGTTTGTTAACTTACCACTTTATGAGCATTTCCTATGAATTATTGAATTTCAATTAAACAGTACTAACATTTTCTAATACACTTTCTTTAGAATTAGGTTATTTAAACTGTGAATTATAATTAAATAAAATGAAATATAAATCACATTGGATACTGGTCTGTCGGGCTTCCATATTCATCCTTACAATTCCCAATCCTGTCCCATCAGGCCATCTACTTTCTTCATACCTTTTTCTAGATTATTAAGCACTGAAAGTGAAATTCTGCAAACCATATTGCCTGAACAAATATGTGGCCACAGTCTCTCCTGGGTTCTTTTCTCATAGCCCCTCAGCAACAAATACAAACCATTACTAGTCTCCTCAGAAGTCAATCTGAGCCCATTTATCACCCTGTCATGAGGCAATCTAGCTGCCTCCTCCACTCAGAACAGAGCTTACAGACACATACTCCCCCATACTTTACTAGAACATAAGCCCCATTAGGGCAGTATTAAATGTATCTATTTGGCTCACTCTAAATTTCCAGAACCTAGAATCACACATGGGACATAGTCAATGGTCAATAACGGCTTGTTAAATGAACAAACAAAATTATTTTTCCTTCATCCTCAAAATCATTGATGTTTTAATCAATTCTTGTTACTGTACCCACTGTTTCAGTAGAAAGGACTTCTGCTTTAACTATGAGTAGACAGAAACCCCTAGAAGTCTTTCTACGTCAGATTACGGCAGCTCCATCATTCCAGTTCCTGAGTGGAAAGCATGTTCTTCCATCATTTCAAACCAACACACAAGGGTGCTCTGAAAATGTCCTTTTCCACCTTAGCTAGGCCACATTTTTCATGTACTCCACATTTTTTGTCCCTTCTGCCTATAAAAATGTTTGCCTCCCCATTTCAAGAAACAGTCATTTCTTAATTATACCTCATCTTTAAGTGATCTATCATCTTTTGGCTTTTATTCACCATCAAACTTGGTTGATACATATGAATCATATGAATCATATGAATCACTGGTTCAGTTTCATCTTCAATTTAAAATGTAAGCCCCTTGATTTTTGGCTTACGTTCCTATCACTCTACTAACACTGATCTTGGTGAGTTCATCAATGACATCCTATTTACCAAATTAAATAAAGTAGTTTTCTTCCTATTTTGCTGTTTCCTTCTCAGTCTTTTTTGCAGGTTCTTCTTCATCTTCTTGACCAGTACACAGTAAGGAACTTCAGGAGTGGAACTTTTTATTTTCTATCTACATTCACTTTTTAAATAAGCTCATCACTTGCATGACTTTACAAACCATCATGACCCCAATTTTCTCTCTCTGATCCAGATCTCTCTCCTGAAATCTTGACTTGTATATGCAACTGCCTCTTTGACATTTCCATTTGGCTAAGAGGCATGTTAAATCAAATATGTCCAATGCTCTGGTCTGATATTCCCTCCACCTCCATATTCTCTATCTCCAACTTCATCATTCACGTTTCTCAGTCCAAAAGCTTGAAATCATCCTTAACTCTGTATCAACCCTACATCCAACCCTTCAGCAAATCATGATTCTACCTTCAAAACATAACCCAAAACCAACTACTTCTTACCAACATCACAGCTGGTCAAAGGTACAATACTGTCTCAACTGGATTACTACAACAGTCTACCAACTGTTTTTTCCCTGTTTTCATTCATACCCTCCACAGTCTATTCACTACTCAGCAACCAACCTGTTAAAATGATCACTCATATAACACATTCCTCAAAACCCTCAAATGGTGTTCCACTTCACTCAGACTGAAAGCAGAAGTCCTTTCCATGGATTACAGAGCCTACATGATCTGACTTTATTTACCTTCTGATTTCTCTCCTAATCACCTCTCCTTCACTCACTCTGCCCCAATACACTGTCCTTTACTGTTCCTACAGTTCCCAGGTGTGCTCCTGCCTCAGCATTTTTATACTGGTTATCCCTTCCGTCTGAAATACTTTTTACCCACAGGACTTCTCTCCTTCAGATCTTTATTCAAATGTCATCTTCTCAGTGACAGCATCCATTCCTCAACTGACATATTATATACTTACTTACTTACTTGACTGATAGTCGCCCTTCACAGAAAAATAAGCTCCATGAAGGTAGAAACTTCCATGTTGCATACATCTCCAGCACAATAGTGCCTGGCTAATTGATTGGATGGAAGGTGGACGGAATGAATAATCTTTTTTGAGTGAATGTTGTAAGTCTTCATTCAACACGGCATCTTTGCAGCATTTGAAACTGTTGCTATTACTTTCCTCTTGAAACAGTTGCTCCCAATGCTCCCTAAGAATACTCTCCGCCATTCTGCTTCTATCTCTAACCACTCCTCCTCTGCCCAGTTTGAAGGTTCTTTCCCTACTGATCCAATCCTGAAATGTTCAATCTGCAGACAGATTTTTCCTCTCAGTATACTTGCATTCTTTCAGTTGTTACGTCCATCCCCATGAATTCAACTAACACCCACATATCAATGGGTTCCAAGTATTTATCTTTAATATCAAAATATCTCTAGAACCAGGTCCATATTTTCAAGTCTGCTAGATAAAACCACCAGAAAAACTTCAAATTCAAAAGGATTCTAGTATATGGAATTATTTAGCCCCCACCACAAACATGCTCCTTCTCCCACTTTATCATATTAATTAACAGCAACTCTACTCATATGTCCAAGGTAGGATTTATGGACATTTTTGATTTCTCACTTTCTCTCATAGCTCCGTTAACCCACCTCATATTTCATCAGTTAGTAACATGTATCATCCTTCCTCTGAAACATTTCTCATATTCGTTTAATTCCTATTTCACTGGCCTATGTCACGTCATTACTGCTTTGTCCAGAGCTAGTCATCATTATGCTACATTGCTTAAAAAAACAAACAAAAAAACCACCATACTAAAATAATTATTTATTGAAATATCTGATGCTCCTCAGACATTAATATTGTAACTTCCTCAGGAGCTGAAATCAGATTGTATCCATTTCTGTATCACTAGATTTCTATACGTACATAATTTGCCAAAAAATGAATGCTCAATGAGCATGTGTTGAACTAAATAAAAATACTAAATGTAAGATCCAAGTTTCTTAGAAAAAAACTATGGCTCAGATTACATCATCAATGGATAAGTGGCAGTATATCCTTTCTAAATCACCAAGGGAACTTACCAATTTAACCACTGTTATGATGCAGTCTTAATTAAGTAGAGACCAAGAGCCAAGACACGTTACTAGAAGCCTAGATGCATTTGTTACTAAACTGTAAGAAAGCATACTATTCTCAAAGTATAGCAGATTCAGAATAAGAGGGTTTTCTTTAAGACATCCTTAACTGAAGGCTAGAAATTATTTCATGACTACAGAAACATGTTTTTAGAGCATGAACATCACATGATGAGCACCATCTGAGGAATGAAACTCATTCCAGCCACTTTTATAGCTTGTTCAGAAAAAAGAAAGGTGTTGTGAATTCTATCTGATTGAATTTTCAGTGACTAACAATTTTTCCTTGAAAATACAGTCTAATTAAGTAATTACACTAAAATTCAAATGGATATCTAATTTGAATGCAACTACACATTAATTTCTATAATCTAGGATAAAAAATAATTATCATTTATCAAGGAAAAGTTAATGTGTATATATACATACCTTCTTAATTTACCATTATAATACATACTTCTATTTCCTATGTAAACATTTTTTCCAAATTTAACAATATTTTATTAATTTTTACCTCTTCTAATTCAAAATTATTTGAGCACATGTAATATTTCACTCATCTATAAATATTTGCTTAAAATAACGCTTTGAGGTAAATGCAGAAACTTACAATAACAAACAGGCCACACAGACTTCCCAGAACAAATCACAAAGAATTATATCAGTAAATAGACTCTTCCACTCCTTTTTTTTGTTTTTTTGACTCTTCCACTCTTAAGAAGAGCTATTTAAGATGCTAATCTGGTTGTATACATCACTGTGCAATGATCTTACAAAAAGAAAGTACTTCATTAAGATCAGACAAATGAACTTAAGCCCTCCCACTTGACAGTTTACTGAGTTACAAATGTCCATTAACTAGTGCTTCACATAATTAAGGTGAGAAGGCAGCCATACTCTTTCTCCTCTTATCTAATTAATACCAATTCCTTTTTCCTTTTCAAAACACTCACATTCAAATTTGAAATCATTTCTGTTCCAATATAAACTCAATCATTTTTCTACATTCCCCTTAATTATGGTTAAAAGACCAAAAAAATGAAGCAACACTAGCTACTTTCTTAAGAAAATTCAACTCTTTAAAGATATGCTAGAACTTTATAATAAATTTGTATGACTAGTTTTGAAATTACAGACCAAAAAACACATCAAAGTGGTTTCTTGGTAAAGGTAAAGACCTTTGTTCGTAACTGACTTTTTTAGACACTGAATATCTTCTCTCCGTTTTTTCACAAAAAAACTTCATTTTATCAGAACTTCTCATGAGTTTCTTCCTCCCTGAGGATGTGCCCTTGTTTCCAAGGCACTGCACATTGGGCTGAGGGGCATTAAAGTTCATCTGGAGTCACCGCCTTTGATCTTAAACACTAGGTACTCTACTTCAATGACCAATGGCCAATTTAGCTTAGAGGTTGATTAGATCAAAGATAAGTTCGAGTTCTCTTTTCCCCCAGCACCTGGAATAAGCCTTGAAGTGAACTATATTGTCAGAAGATGGTAATTTCCTGACTCCTTGAGCCTATGAATTAATCTCCCCATTTCCAAATGGTTCTTAATATCCACCCTCCTCCTCTTTCTGCTGCTGTTCCTCCTCTTCCTTCTCCTCCTATTTTCCCTTTCTCTCTTTCTCTCTTTCTCTCTCTCTCTCATACACACACACACACACACACACACACACACACACACACCCCCCTACCTTTCTTCTCTTTCATCATTGGTTATTTCACTGCTTCCATTCTCTGCTGTCTCTTCCCTCCTTTGTCTCTTTATTGACCATTATTTTCCCCTTGCTTCTTTTTGCTTCTCTTTTAGATTCTGTCTCTAACTATACCTCTCTTCTCATTATCTATTAGGAACAGCTGTATAATAATTTTATTATTATTACTGACATAACCAGTCAATGAAAATACTGTTTCTTTGGATTCTTTGGCTAACTTCTCTGAAAAAGATCCCACTTAAGTAATTAGAATCCAATGTTCCACTCTTCTAAGGTCCTCTCATTATTAATAGATACACAGAGGATGTTCTGTATCCCAAAGATTCTGGGTAGATATGAGGATAAGGGATAGAGAAATACCATTCCATATGCTTAAAGTTGTCAAATCCTGGTCTCCAGAAACTGAAGCTTCTATATAGAAAGCCACACAGCTTAGTGGTCACATTCTCTTTCTTAGAAATCTGCGCCTTGAGCCAAACCATGTAAGAAAAGCAAAAACCGTCTTTCATAAGGAGGAATTAATTTTGGTGAGTCAGTAAGTCTTTACCAAGGGTCAACACTTTAAAAATATAGTTATAAGACATTTTAGAGTGTGATTGGCCTTTTGGAAAACACCACTGTTAACTATACAAAGAGGAAATTATGCCACACGTATTTTGAAAGAAAATCATGCCCCACGTACTATAAACCACTTATGACAAAAAATGAGACCTTCATTAGTTTAAATGAAAGCTCTATAGCAAGTTCCATAGTTTTATATAAAACGCTCGTTTTTCAAGTTAATAACCTTCACCCAGTTTCCTCAATGGTTAACATTTTTTAAGCACATCTCCCCCTCCCTCCTACTCCCCCTGCCTACTTTACCAGTGATCTTTATGTGAACAATTTGAGAACAAGCTGCCGATATGATGTCCCCATACTCCTAAACACTTCAGTTGATATTTCCTGAAAACAAGAACTGTGGCCGGTGTAATTGCCACATAAGCCTCCAAATGAGGAAATCCACTTAATATAACACTATTATCCAATCCACAGACCCTATTCAAGTTTTACAAACAGTGCCAATATTGTCACTTGTTTCTAATGGTCCGGGATTTAATTCAGGAACAAATGATGCATTTAGCTATCCAATCTCTTCAGTCTCCTTTAGCCTGAAACATTTCTATGTTTTTCCCTGTCTTTCATGTCTGAACAGTTTTAAAGAATAGAGGCCTATGTTCTATATAATGGCCCCCAATCTAGAACTCTACAATATTTCCTCATGGCCAAACATACATCATGAACTCTCAGCAAAAATTCCCCAGAAATGGGGAATTTGGGAGGCATACAAGGTCAATTTGTCCCACCTGGTCAAGTTGAAGTTTACTGTAAAAATACCACTTTCTTGGTTTGGTGGTCAACTGAGTCTTTTGGAGGGAGACATTCAGAGATTATGCCAATACCCTGTGCCTCATAGAAGCTCCACCTGCCAGCTTTAACATCCTTTGATGACTCCTGTCTAAATTAACTGCCACTCTGATGGTCGCCAAATGGTGTTTTTTCTATTTATGTAATTCCTTCTAGATTCACAAGTAGGCATTTTACACTTTAAAAGAGAATGCCCATCTCCATATTTTTTGTTCATTCATATCAGTATGGACTCACGGATTCCTATTTTATGCAACAGGTTAAAACCAATTACCATCATCATTTATTTTTATGCTCAAATTGTCCCAGATTTCAGCCACTTCAACCTGGGAACTCCATCATTTTGACATATCAATATCACTTGTTGAATATCTCCTTACTCTCTGGCACAAAAAGATGGTCCAGGCTCATCTTCTACATTCCCTAACCTGATCCTTTGAGAGAGCATGGTATTTAGAAACCAATGTCCAGGTACTTGGTGTGATCACTGCTACTAGAACATCATAGTTTTTAGGCTCTCTCAGGAGACAGCTAGACAATATGTATATGTATACATATATACATACTATATCTGTAACTATCTATCTGTTCATATATATTATTTTTAAAAACCCATGATTCATAATAACATCAATTCCAATCCAATACCTTAAGAGTTTTTTCTTGCCTTCCCCTTTTCCATAGTTATAAATCCCTTATCCAACAGTGAGAAGCATAGCTCTTATTATCCTCAATATATTCATTCATTTGCTCAATCTATTTACTTCTTTGCTCAACACAACCAATCTCCCAACCACATCACCCCCTCTATGTTTGCTGCCCTATTTATCACAGCTGTCTTCTTGTTGGAATGCCAATGCCTCCATGCCTAGTAAAGAATGGAGGGGAAGAGAAAGGGAAGAAATAAGGATGGGGGGAGAAAAATAGGAAAGGTAGGGAAAGGAGTGAGGGGAAGATGGGAAAAGGCAAGAGAAGGGAAAATGGGAAAAGAAAGGAAAGAAATGGAAGCAGATACTCACCTTTAAAACACCTTCCACAGCCATCTTCCCTTCGTGACCTAGTAAAATACTATATGGATAAAGCCACTGGATTGCATGTTTGATTGGCATCATAGGAAAGGAATCCTATGTAGGAGCAAAAATATATAGGAATGAGCAAAATTCAAAATAAT
This sequence comes from Macaca thibetana thibetana, assembly GCF_024542745.1. Classification (NCBI taxonomy): domain Eukaryota; kingdom Metazoa; phylum Chordata; class Mammalia; order Primates; family Cercopithecidae; genus Macaca; species Macaca thibetana. The sequence continues at coordinate 20,532,386 of NC_065594.1, forward strand.
CACAGAAAACATCTGAAATGTACATACATTAAAATTGACTTATAAAAGTAACCAATAGGTGTCTGGTATTTTCTACAAGTCTACAAAAGCAAATATTCATTATTTTCTCTTCTCATTCCTTGCCCTTTCCCTGGGTAAGCTCACCCATTTCCATCTTTCATCTATCTTCTATGTATTGATGGCTCCCACACTTCTATGTCTGGTCCTGACTTCTTTCTTGAGCTCTAAACCTGAGCCTTCAATTGTTCATTACATATGACTATATGAATATCCCATAGACCCCCATTTGAAACAGAATACATGTCTCTACCTTATTCATCCCAAAGTACCTGATCCCCTTTTATCCCTAGGTTAATCTCACCCACATTCACTTAGCTTCACAGTTATAACTACAAAATTAGAAAGTATTCATTATCCTCAAGTCCTTCCTCACATTATTTGCACTGTCAATTCTGTTCACCTCACTTTAAAAGAGTCTATTGACAAGAAAGATTAGTGAAATTTCAATATGAACTATCTATTAGATGATACTATGGATTACTGTTAACATGATATGAAGTATGATAATGTTGTTCTGATTATGTAGAAGAATGTCCTAATTCTTAGAAGTTGCATACTGATATGGTTTGGTTGTGTCCACCCAAATCTCATCTTTAATTGTAGCTCCCATAGGACCGGTGGGAGACAAATGAATCATGGGGGCAGTTAACCTCCATGCTGTTCTCATGATAGTGAGTTCTCATGAGATCTGATGGCTTTATAAAGGGCTTTTCCTCTCCTTCACTCCGCACTTTTCTCTCCTGCCACCATGTGAAGAAGGACGTGTTTGCTTCCCCTTCCACCGTGATTGTAAGTTTCCTGAGGCCTCCACAGCCTTGTGGAACTGTGAGTCAGTAAAACCTCTTTCCTTTATAAATTACCCAGTCTCAGGTATTTCTTCATAGCAGCGGGAGAACGAACTAATACATATACTGAAGTATTTAAGAGTACTGACTGCAATTTACTTCCAAATGGTTCAGGAAAAAAAAAAAAAAAAAAAAAAGCACATGCAAACAAATGTAGCAATATATTAATAATGGGTGATTGTAGGTGAGGGGATTATGAAATTACTATTTTTCAACTTTTTTTTACATTTGAGAATTTTCAAAATAAAATGTTCTAAGCAAAAACAAAAAAGATTCAATAAAAGTATAAGATTTAATAAACAGGAAGAGAAATTCTGTTCTGGATGTAAAGAACAATGTCAACAATACCTAGGCTCCCTGACTCACAGGAAACATACATACATACATACATACATACATACATACATACATACATACAAGTTTAAAAATAAGTCTCTAGGCCGGGCGCGGTGGCTCAAGCCTGTAATCCCAGCACTTTGGGAGGCCGAGATGGGGATCACGAGGCCAGGAGATTGAGAGACGATCCCGGCTAACACGGTGAAACCCCGTCTCTACTAAAAAATACAAAAAAATTAGCCGGGCGAGGTGGCGGGCGCCTGTAGTCCCAGCTACTCGGGAGGCTGAGGCAGGAGAACGGCGTAAACCCGGGAGGTGGAGCTTGCAGTGAGCTGAGATCCGGCCACTGCACTCCAGCCTGGGTGACAGAGCAAGACTCCGTCTCAAAAAAAAAAAAAAAAAAAATAAGTCTCTTGCCTAAGATAGTATCCCCACTATCTTGGATGGTGCCCTCTTCCACAAGGTCTCACTGAGTGTTAAAAAAGCTTCCTAGTCATTCCCTCACTGCCAACAAAGGTGTCTTCCTCCAACATAAGTCGGTCACCTTCATAGCCCACCTACTTAATATTGTCTGATAAGCCACTTTTTCCACATCATAAAATCCAGGAAACTTCATTCATCATACAAAACATTTCACAATAGCGTTCTAACTTCTCCCTCTACCACACACACTTGCTTTAGGGATACAACTTATTCTCATTCTCCAAAGATACTAGGCCCTTTTGTGATTAAACACATTTGCCTGTGCTTTGACTTCTTGCCTGGAAGGCATTTCTATCATTCCAGACATGACCGCCATGCCCTTTGTGAAACCGCAGTGGACAATGTCTGTACTCTATCAGATCCCCTCAGATCTGTTTGTATTCTCTCTTGTGCCTCTTAGCTTTCTCTTCCAACAGCAACTGCTGTAGGTCTTTCTAAGAAGACATCCTTGGGCTCTTGAAGCCACCCTTGCACACATGCTGGGAGAGCAGTTAGTATCCAGAAATTTGTGTCCCCTGAGACAACCATGACATAGAGACTGATGGGAGCTAGAGCAGTGTGAAAGCCCTAGCTCCTCTAACTCAGGTAAGGACAGCTCTGAGGCCTAACTCACACTGCAGCACACCTTTTACTTGACCAAGCTAAAGCCTTCCTTCCCTCTGTAGGACTTCACTGAGATTGCATGTCCAGCTCCGACTCCAAAGCTGAAAGCTCTTTAGGGGCTCAGAACATGTCCTTGGTCTCTGTACAGTTTACTGCACTGCACAACAAATTAATCTCAGGTTTTACAATATTTATAGAAGAGTATGACAAAAGCAAACTGAAGTCATTAATCCCTAATGATTAACTTTCAAAATTTTTAACATATTTGGGTATGCCAGTCGTTAATTTATTTTACTTACCAAGATTTGAACTGCAGCTGCTAAACTGTCTAAAGGAAAATCTGGAAGTCCAAGAGTAGAAGATTCTTGGGAACACAGAGTTGTAGCAAAGGACAAGAGCTGAGAGACTCTAGGGGAAAAATGATATTAAATTGTAATAGTTGTAAAACATAAAATGTGTAAGTCTGTTAAATATAAAACACAGGGGCCAATTTAATTAATCTAAAAAGATGATCCCTAATATTAATTCTTAAGGGACAATGGCTCCACATCATAATATCCTACTTAAAACTCAGAAGCTGATTAGATGCAAATATATTCCTAAATTTATCACAATATTTGAGGTTTCTCACCACCTGGTCCAAATCTACCCTGACAGCCTCATCTCTCACATTTCGTAACCCCAAACCTAAACTCTAGCCTTTCAAGAGTTTTTTTATGGCCCTAAGAACAAGGCATAAACTCTCACATTCCATGCTTTAAAAAAAAAAAAAAAAAAAAAACTTATTCTGTTCGAATTCCTTGATTCCATTCTCTATCTGGCAAAAACTTGCTCTTTATTTAGGACTCATTTCAAATGCCAGTGCTTTTGTGAAGCCCTTATAAAATATCAACTAATACCCCCAATATTTTGAAATTATGGCACTTACTATACCATGTTAACCAAAGCTATTCACATATCTTTTAACTCTATTAGATCTTGAGTTTCTCGCCAAAGATATCTTATTAATTTTATCACCAAACATTCTAATACTGAAAAATTCTTATAAGAATTCCAGTTGTTGAATGAATCAATCAATTAATCAATGAACAGACAAAACAAATTCAATATTCAGTGTCCAGATATTTATAAAAATATACTTACTTCTCAGCAGAAACATTGGCTCCAATTGAATATAACAACTTAAGTTGGTCCTAAAGTAATATAGAAACATATTAAATTAATTAAAAAGAAATGTAACAGATTAAGTGCAAATGTTTTATAGACACAATCAACCTTTTTAATTAAGCAGACACTAAATATTTAATAGCAAAAAATCATTTATTGATACATTTCATTTTCTAAAAGAAAAGCCAGCCTTTTAAAAAATCCTTCAATAATGCCGTAATAATTTTTCTTCCTAGTTTCCAGAGATTTTCTTTACTCTCTATTCTCATATCTTTCCATGACCTACTGAGGAAGACATTTAAAAATGCAGTAACATTTTTATAGCATTGAATTTCTTGTTATAAATAGAAAAACTGTTTAAAAAATAAATTATCCTTGATCATACTTACCTTGAAGGGTAAATAATAAATATCCCTGGCTTGAAATCGAGAACGAAGAGGGGGATCTAATGGATTCCCAGAATACCTTGGCACTGGCAAACCCAAGGCGATCACTCGGAAATTTTCACTAACTCGGACAATGTTCCAAGAATCCAATTCTTTTTTGGTATGATCCTATAAAAGTAACAGGTCCAGAAGCTATAGCATAAATGATACAGATCATAATTATAAGAGCTGCCAAGTCCAGGGACTTAGGACTTGACTGTTGAGAAAACTGTATTGGAGAACACTCTCAAAACCAAACTGTCAAGGAAGGCAGCAAAGTGAAATCAAGTTCAGGATGCCAGGGCAGTCTCACAACATGAAGACTGGGGTGTTTGAAAGGGAAAGCAGTTAACACACCAAGGAATAAAGGAGACTTGGGTCAGATCTCCAAGCCTTAGTCAGTAACACAGAGGAAAAGAGTCGGGGGTAAGGAAAATACATGACTAGAGGTTGTAACAAAGGTAGTCCCCGATGGGCAGGTCACCAGCAGAGCTGTGATTGATTACCAGTGGACCTTAAATAGATAATTATGTTTATGGGTATTCCTAGCAAGGCATATTACTCGTAATAACATGTTTTGGAAACTTACTATGTGGTAAGCATATTCCATGGATTTTTCTCATTTAACTTTCACCAGAATCCAATATAGACAATCTCCTTTTTACATGAATGAATGAACTAAAGTTCAAAGGAGTTATATAACTTGTCCCATGGTCCTGCAACTAGTATATAGTGGAGCTTAGAGAACAGAAACAGTACGGGTTTTGGAGTCACAAATCCTGGCTCAACTGCTTGATGTATACTTTTACTAAATGTTAGCACATGCATGTCATTATACCTTTAGAACCTTAGCCTTCTCAGTAGGAAAAATAGCACCTACATTATTGTGACTGCTAGGAAAACTAAATGTGAAAATGTGTGTGCAAACAAGTGGCCCACAGCAGGCACCTGTTAAATCTCATTTCCTTCCTTCTCTGCCTAACTCTATCAATGGCTCTTCACATTCTTCAGCAGCAGGATCTACGGTATTGACTAAGTTTGTACAAATGCACATTTGTACATTCTGAGAGAAGCGTCCACATCTTTCAGCAGCTCTTCACAGCCCACATGACAATATAGAAACTCTTAAGAAGGCGTTCAAGGCCTTTCCTGGCAGAAGCTCTGATTCTCTCAGTCTCAGCAACCAGTGCACGCCCGTCCCCTTGACCCTCCTTCCATGACCCTGTGCTCCAATCTGTCTCCCATCTGCAGCTCTCCAAACACATGAGGCTGCTTCACCAACACGACTCCATCTTCTTGAACAACACCCTTTTCACTTTGCACAGCATAAACACAAGGGTCAGTCAAAGCTCAACACAAAAAACATCTTCATAAAACTCAGATCCCCTTCCCTCATCAGAACCATTTTTGTACCCTTTTACTTTATCTTTTGCAAGCTTCTATCATTATTTATTTGTGCATTTGCTTCTATACATGACTGTCTCATGCTAGCTCCACATTCTTGAGAGGACTTATTACCTCTAGTGTATAACAGGACAAATGTCTGTTGACTGACTGCATGAATTAATTTTAAAAATAATAAATAATTATTTCAATCATATTTTGGTATGAATCAAAATCAGCAGTCATACATCTAATTAATACACTGACACTATGTCATAGACACTAGAAAGTGAGAGTCTACATCTAGCCCTGTCTGAGAAACCAAAAGTAGAAACTTCAGAGAGCTGACTAAATATTTTTTTCATTTACCCAAAAATGTTAAATGAAATATAAAGTTCATACAAACTGAACTTTGTATCTCTTTCCATAATAACAGAATTCTACTATAATCACCTTTATGAAACCAATAACATTTTTGAGATATTAAATTTAGAATATCAAAGCTACCTAGAAATAAATGGGGCTTACGTTATGGTGTTGGAATCTTTTTAGCATAAAAGTTGTCATAAGATGATAGTGCTTTGTGAAGGGATCTTGCCTATATGCTGTGAGGTTCTTATGAGACAGATTCTATGAAGACAGAAATAACATTTACCGATAAAAAATTATGTGTTTATACTGATATTTACTTTGGGAGAAAAATGTAGTAGACCCTTCTCACTTAATAATAAGCATTCTTTGCGTACTAAACCCCCCCTTTTTTTTTTTTGACAGAGTCTCGCTCCCTCACCCAGGCTGGGGTGCAGTTGTACGATCTTGGCTTACCACAACCTCAGCCTCCCGGGTTCAAGCGATTCTCCTGCCTCAGCCTCCTAAGTAGCTGGGATTACAGGTGCATGCCACCACACCCAGCTAATTTTTGTATTTTTAGCAGAGACGAGGTTTTACCATGTTGACCAGGCTGATCTTGAACTCCTGACCTCAGGTGATTTGCCCGCCTTAGCCTCCCAAAGTGCTAGGGTTACAGGCATGAGCCACCGCACCCAGTCACTAAACCTCTTTTGACTCACATATCATGAATTTCTATTCAAAGTAATATGTTCAATAACTTTGCACAGAATCTACTACAAGAATAAAGAATATATCAAACTTTTTGTTGTGAAGTAACTCCTATACTTTAAAAAAAAATTCCATATTCTGAGTATTTTTTTCCAAATTATTTACTAAAAATGGTGAACACTAATATAATCTCTAGTAGCAAGTAGTTATTTTGTAATTAGAAAGCATCTAAAGAGAAAACGTTCTGCATAACAGCCTTTTAAAAAATAAATTAAAAAGCTTTCATTTTGGTAAATTAACAATATGAATAAATGAATTTAACTTTTTCTACTTGATTAAATCCTTGATTATCTCCTTCTGATTATATCAGAATGAGATGCTCCATGAATAGATCCAGAGGAAAATGACTGTACTTCACAAGAAAGCATCATCTAGAAACTCCCACAAATAATAAAGAAACAGACTGCTTCTGGCCCTGCCAGCCGCGCAGCATCAGTGCAATCAAACCCTCTGGCATTGACATTCATTATTTAGGGCCTGGTGTGTTCTGGGCTCATATTAGCACCCTGGGAGCAAGATCAAGAAGTATGAGACACAGATCCTGCTCCTGATCAATTTGCAACCAACCTGGGGTAGTAAGGTAGCACATATGTACAGAACAGGTATGAGAGAGACTCTAGGTCCTAGAATGTACAGGCAGAGCAGTCAGTCATAGAAGGCTGGGTTAACCACACAGAGATCCAGCGTGGTACCGCTTGAGCTGGATGAACAAGGGCTAAATGTCTTCTTGTCATTTGTGACATTACATGAACCCATCTCCCAAGTCTTTGAAGAGTCCCCACATTCCCCAGTTGTTGTACTCTTTATATGTATGTTTATCACAGCATTTAATCATTCCATGGTACTTATTCATTCATTCAACAAATAGTTATTGAGCAACTACCATGTGCCAGGCATTGATCTAGGAACTTGAGATAATACCAGTTACAAAAATTCCTGCCCTTGTGAAACTTATATTCTAGTAGAGGGAAGCAGACAACAAAGGGTGCTGTACTGCATTGTAAAAACTTTGAATTTTACTCTGAGTGGAACAAGAAGCCATCAAGGTTAGAGCATAGGAATGCCCCCAAATGGATGCATTGTTAAGGCGATCACTGACTGCTGTGTTGAGAAGTGTCAGGAAGGAAGGACGGAAGCAGGGAGTACAGTTAGGAGGCTCCTACAGCAACCCCAGCATGTGATGCTGGTGGCTTGGGTCATCAGAATAGGATATCCTTTAAATATTTTATTCATTTCTGTCAATACCTACTGGACCTTGAGCTTCCTGAAGCTAAGAACTGGACTTTCTTTAGCTTTGTATCTGGTGACTAGCACTATCTAGAAGTCATTAGCCTTTTAATAAATAGTTGTTATGAGAAAGAAAGAAGGGGGAAAAAACGAGATGGGAAAAGAGGAAGAAAGAGAAGAAGAAAAAATAGGAAAAAAAAATAAAAAAGGAAAAGAGAATAGTTATTAGACTAACCAGAAAAAAAAGACAGTAAAAATCTGGGAGGTCTTTTGACAAGGTCTACAAACAGAAGAGCATTGTAAAACTGTAAACTCATGACTTCAGCAATTTACCCAAGATAAGGGTCATCCAAACATCTGTCCTGATTCCAAGAGGGCCATGTCCTATACAATAAAATGGCACTGCCCACAGCTTGACAGAAAAGACAAAACAGTGGGATTTTCTTCTCTTACTTGGAGAAGTTTGTCGTAACGCTCAGCAGACATCAGGAAGCGTCCATCTTCAAGCTGCATCTCTCTGTTTTCCAGCAAGTTGTTCAAAACAGGCAAAACATTCCTCTCTGCCTTTTCCAGACCTTCCAAAATGAGGGTTCTGCCTTCTGTGGCTGCACGAACTGCACACTATTTCCAAGAAACATAAAAGCAAAATGAGAATACTGAAGTTGCAGAGCTGGGCCTAACATTACTTGTAAAGCAAATTTAAATTGCAGTTCTTGTTATAGGGACCAGAAATCAATAAAGCTGAGTTCCAGATCTTGTTTTGCTTTTTCTGCCTCTATGATATTAGGAAAGTGATTTTACCTCTTTGGGCCTGTTTATTCATTTTTTAAAAAAAGATATTGAAAAAGAGGATCTCTGAAGTTCGTTTTAGCCTTAACATTTTAGATTATATACCCAATGAAATAAAAAACTAACAGCTATCTATGAACAAAGAACATAATTAAACAAGGGCACAGATTCCACAACTGGAAAAGAAAAATGAATATAGTTATCTGTCCTACCTATCCCACAAGCTTCTTGTGAGGATCAAAAAGCTAGGTGAGAAGGCTTGGAGACTGTAACATTTGTAAACATAAGTCATCATCAAAATAGAGGTTTAGTGTGATGCTCGATGCTGACAACATTACACGCTTAGAAACAGAAAAAGAGTCAGATTTTACATTGGCCAATAGCAGACTGACTTAGGTCTTCCAATAAATTTTAAGAAAATCAGTAATGGAGAAAAGTAGGAAATAAAGTAAACTGTAATTTAAAAATTACTATAGATATGAAAAAAATATTTTCCTTAAACTATAGGTCCTTAATAACATAGAAAACAACTTTTCGTCAAAATCCTTCATGTTCTGCTAAAAAAGGAAAACCTCAGCCATGTTTCTTCTGCACATTCAACCACAGAGGATTAATGGTGCTAAATTTATATTGTTATTCGCCTCCTTAAAAATCGCCTTCACTAGTCTCCATGGCACTGCATTGTCCTAGGAAAACTGTTTTGTCTTCTCTGCCTGTCCATTAAATGTGGGTGATACCCAGAATTACATCCTTAACACACAGCTCTTCTTACCCTATTAGGACCTCCCTGAAAATCTTACTCAATCACATAGTTCCAACTACCACCTTTATGCTAATGACCCCCCAGAATCTTGGGGTTCTGACACTCCCCTAAGTTTCAGAACCATGTAGTCTCATTAGTACCTCATATGGGGTCCCTCAGACATCATAAGCACCTCAGGTCCCTTGTACAGCACTAAAAATATCCATTTGCTCCAAACCTGCTTCTCTTCTTTATTTTCTATCTGAGGTGTGAGCACCATTGACCCATGCCAGAGCCCTCGATGTTTCTTGAACTTATCCCTTTCTACCCCTTCCCTAGTTCAGGCTCTCCTTACCTCTCAGATTGCCTCCCAATAGTCCAAGCTCCTTAATTTGGCATATTAGCCTATCACAATGCGGCATCTACCTATCTCTCCAACACCATCTCCTGACATTAGTTGCCTCACATGTGGTATTTCTGTGACAATAAACTGGCTATCTCCTTCTACACATGTACACACCATACTGCTTTACCGGACAAATCTCTGTGTCTTGACCTATACTGACTCCTCACTTAAAATTTAATTTTCCCTATAGTAATTATCCAAAAAAAGATCTAAATGTTTGATGAGGGGAAAACATATCTCTATTTTTTTAAGACTTAATATCCAAATAAATTTCTGCAGTAGCAATGTACTGATTTTCCAAGTGTAGAAAAGAGGCATTGCTTAATCAAGCTTGCATACTATCCTATTTTAATAAACTGTTGAATTTTGCACTGTATAGTAGAGCTTAGTTTATTTCAAGTATCTATATAATGCTGTAAAATGATAAACTTCATGGAAGCTATATTAGACTCAAGAGAATCATCCATTTCAAGAATAAGATCATTTCATGAATAATCCTTCAAATACATCACTACTGCAATATTTTAATTCTCCTCTACCAGAGTAGCCATCTTGTTCTAGAAGATTTAAAAAAAAAAAAAAAAAGCATAGGTAGAAGTGACTTAGTAGTTCCTAAAGAACAAAAAAAAAAAAATCTCATTTTTGCTAGCTGTATAAAGGACAAAGCCATAGAAATAGTTTCTGGGATATTAAAAGTCAAAATATTGGCCGGGCTCGGTGGCTCACACCTGTAATCTCAGCATTTTGGAAGGCTGAGGAGGGTGGATCACAAGGTCAGGAGTTCAAGACCAGCCTGGCCAACACGGTGAAACCTCATCTCTACTAAGATTACAAAAATTAGCTGGCTGTGGTGGCAGGCACCTGTAATCCTAGCTACGTGGGAGGCTGAGGCAGGAGAATCACTGGAACCCAGGAGACAGAGGTTGCAATGAGCCAAGATCAACCCCCTTCACTCCAGCCTGGGCGACAAAGCAAGAATACAAACAACTTCTTATAAAAATTCATGTTTCAGTTAAGGTTTCCATTAAGCTTTTGTTCACAATAATATATTTACTTCAAGAAAGCATAGCTCAGAACAAAAAAGAAATTGTTATCATAACCTAAGGTAATATTATTTTTAAAAATCTAAAACTTTTAGCAATCTTACTTACAAGACAGACTAAATACTGTATTTGACTTTTTAAAAACTCCATAGGGATGAAAACACACATTCTTTGAGGTAAAACTAGAAATATACAGTTCAAAATGTAATGGTTCACCACCTATGGGCCACAAAAAGCAAAGTCTTGACAACACAGGACAACAACAAACACTGCAGTTCCACTTTCATTCACCTCAGGTATACTGTGGTCTGCTGTCAACTGAAACTCTTCAAAGGAATTCAAAATAAGCTATGTAGACAGATCAAAAACAGAAGCCAAATACACAAGGTTTTCTTTCCATCTACTCCAATGGCAATACTATGACCACAAAGTTGAAAAAGTAGGGATAGATGGAAAAAAGATAACACCATTTGATGATCTCTTGAAAATCTGGTCAATGCTGCAACTTTTCTCCACAATCAGATGCATACAGATGTAGGTATAGAGCAGAGACCTCAATTTAAGAATCTCTACTACTAAAGAATGATAGAAATAGAAAATCATCAATTTCACAAACACCATAGTAATAACTGTTGTAGTCAAGAATCCAAAATGGATGATAAATTAGTGGGTAAGTGTATGATGAGAAACAGGACATTTGTATATACTCAAAGTATCTCCTTACAAAATATTTTAAAATGACAAAGTGAAAAATAATACAACACTGCAGAAACCTAGCAGATACCACCTTAATTAACCAAGTGATCAAAGTCGATGTGACCAGTAATGAGCTATATCAATCTCACATACCAGACTTCTAATATGATACCCTGAGATGGGCACAACATCACTTTTATATTAATCTTGCTAGAAATGCATCATTTCAATCAAATCATAAGGAAACATCAGACAAACCTAAACTGAGCAACATTTTGCAAAATAATTGGCCATGAGGAGGAAAAAGGAGATGCCTGTTGCAGGGACTTGGTTGGGGACAGTGTGGGAGATAGCAGTCTTTTTTTTTTTTAATGATTAAAAAACTTGAGCATGTTTAAATGATGATGAAGAGGAGCTAGTAGAGGAGTACAAAAAAGAGAAAGTATAATTATTGAAGTAAAACTAAAAGAGTTGCTACTAGATGTTGAAGATAGTTTGGTCTATTTACTGAGCGGGAACATGGTAGGGCCTACAAGTTTATAACTGATATATATCAGGCGCTTCCAAGTATACTATTTAATTTAACCCTATGACAGTCCTCTGAGGTACACAATATTTTACCCAATTTACTGGAAGAGAGGTTATATAATTTGAAAATTGCATGGCTAAAATTTTAGCCTGTCCGTAAATTGAGAGAAGACGAGTAGATGAAGAACTAAAAAAAGTCAGTAAATAATCACAACTAGAGGTTATTAGTAATCTCAGAGAGTCTGGTTTTACTAGGCATAGGAATTTGCTGTATTATCTATGTAGAGAAACAAAACAAAACACACACAAAACATTTCTACACACACAAAATACTCAGTTCAACATAGAGCATACATGGTCATACAGCAGTGCAATCGACCTCAAAGTCTTCTAGAGATAACTACAATCACATTTCCCCAAATCAACATTGTTTTTCAAATCCTCATCAACTCAGTGAAATCTCTAGAACCAAGCAGAAATGAAACTAACCACCTGCCTAAAAATATCTGAAAAGAGAGGTAGTTAACAGAAAAGGTTCATTAGCCTTTTAAATCAACCTAACCCACTAATTGTGCTGTTATCCTCATGTGACTTAATTAAGAATTGTGAAACTTCCTGTTTGCTAAATTGTTTTCAAGATATAACACACCTCAGTTTAAGCCTCTCTATTCATTTGTTTTACCTGCAAATTTACTTTTTTTTTTTTTAAGTTTTTCTTACAAAAACGTTTACGAAAGCTCTTTCTTTCTTTCTCCTAAAAAATCTTAATGTAAGAAAAACCAATTAGGCAAAGATGACAGTGGCTTCTAAATGTCTCTAACTTCCCCTTGATAATCCATTAGACAAACTGCCAGGAAAATTCTGTAAAAGAAGAGCAATTAGGGGTGAGTTTAATTTAGGAATAGAAAGAACCATGACTAGATAGACAAATCAATAAAACAGAATTTAAGAAGGTATGCTAGTCTCTCTAGAAATGTACTGTATGAACAAGAAACTCCTGTAACTAAAAGAGGTCAGAGAGATTTGAAATAACCCTCTTGCACTGTTGGAAAAAAAATTTTTTTTGCTATTACTACATGTATTACCTTTTCCATGTAAGGAAACTAGCTAATAAAAATGATTAAACATTTTAAAATATAAGAAAAGTACACTTCAAATTAGTAGAAATTAGGAATTTGGAAAAGAAATTCAAATGAATTTAAACATTTAATGATAAAAGTAAAATCATGTAATTACTGAAAAAACATATAAGTGACTTTTTGAAAATAATCTTGAATTGAGGAAAATCTTTCCAATAACTCAAAGGCAGATACCATTAAGAAAAAGATTAATAGATATGACTACATTCAAATTTGTCCATACAGCAAAAAATATCTCAAACTAAAAGACTGAAAACTTGGAATAAATGTTTGTAATGTATACAATAAAGACCACATAAATATCTTTAGTATAAATTGAATTTTTATAGATTATTTTAAAAATTAATACCCTTATAAAATGCAAATTAGCACCACAAAAATATATATTCAACTTCACTGGTTATTAGAGAGCTAAAAGTAAAACGTGATATTTTTAGACTTTCAAATTGGCAAGGGTTAAAAAAGAATGATAATATCCAGTGTCAGTAAGGTTAAGATGAAACCAGAACTCTCATTCGTGGTTGGTCGGAGTACAAAAATCAGCTTATGGAGAGTAATTTAGAAAGATAAACAAAAATGTAAATGGCTATGTTATTAATCCAGAAATTCTACTTCAAGAAATGTATCTAAAGGAAATGATAAGATTAGTGTACAATGATGTGTATTATCCAGTGATCAAAACACTGTTTTACAATTACAAATGAACCAAAAAACCTCAAATGCCAATCTGTGGAGGAATGGCAAAAAAATTGTAGTAATTTAATATGATGGACTTCTACACAGATATTAAAAAGAATGATATAGCTCCATCTTTAACTGTGAAAAGGTCCACAATATGTTTTTTACTCAAAAAGCTGTAACTCCCTTTCCAGGACTAAGGGAATAAGGAAAGAGAATAAGAGGACTATCCCATTTCTTGCCCGATTTCTGAAACCCAAATAAAATATGAGTCTGCTGTTAAGAGCACTGTTGTAAAAAGTACTTAATTTATAAGCCTATGGGATGAGTTGAGGAAGACAATGAAAATATCCTAGAGATGGGACATTTTCTCCTCCCATTAGCTCTACTACAATCTAGATTAATCTGTGATGAGACATAAGCAGAGGCTACCACAAATTCACATTGTTCAACTTCAGCTCAACCCTCATTACTATTCAAACATTATTTCCTTCATTTCTTGTAAGTTATTGCCAAGCCAAGCCTCCAATTTCTTTCTTCACCTCTTTCAAATGACCCTGCCCAGTACTTTACTATGACTAAAGTCACATGAATTGAGATTCTACGACTCTCCTCCACTTCATTTCATAGTCCCTCTGTGTCTGCATCTTTCTACTGTACTATGACTTCTATCTTTGACAAAGTATCACTCCTCCCACACCTCCAGGACTAGCCCTTTCTACTTTAAGCTTAGCAGCATCCCCTCCCACATCCTCCAAAACTTTCTTCCATCAACTATATCACTTCCTACTTGTATTTCCAAATCACTTCTCTTCCGCAAACATCTCCATACTTTCAGAAAAGCTACAGTGCCAATACCTCTTAATAGTCTTTCTTTATCCTTTCCTTATCTTCAAGCCTCTTTAAAAAAAAAATGCACATACTCACTGCCTCTAATAAACTTCCACTGTTCTTATTTTACCGAAACTACTCACTTGAAAGTACCAATAATTCAACTGCCCAAAATTATGGCTTTTTCTTGATCTTCATGTTCTTCTTTTCTTTGAGTCTCTTCCCTTGATCTTCTCATGTACTTTATCTTCAATTAACATTATCATGCTGATTCTCCCCCATCCTTCCTTAGCCCTTCCTGCCTCCTATTCTCTAAAATGTAAGCACTTCTCAAGGTGCTGTCCTTAACCTTTTCCCATCCTCTCTTCTCACTTGTTATTTCATTGGCAAAGATCTAACCTATTCTCACAAATCCTCATTCTTTCATTAAGTACCCACTATATGGCAGGGGCTGTTATATGCTATGTTAATTACAACAGCAGCAAAACTTTTTTATTTTCTTTATTTCATTATTGTTGAGGAACATACTGTGTGGACTAACATGTCTCTGAGCTCCATAGGCATCTCTAATGCCTCTTTAATCTCTTCATATAGATGTTCAAACTCAACATGCTTAATGAAATCAAACTCAGCAACTTCTTCTCTAAACCAAATCCTCTTCCTGATGTCTACTTCAACTGAAGTTTCATTCATTCTCCCTTCAACCTAGGGTTTATTACGGGGTGTGTGTGTGTGTGTGCGCGCGCATGTGTGTGTGTGTGTGTGTGTGTGTTTGAGACAGAGTCTGGCTGTGTCCCCCAGATGGGAGCGCAGTAGCATGATCTCGGCTCACTGTATCCTCCACCTCGGAGGTTCAAGCAATTCTCCTGCCTCAGCCTCCCAAGTAGCTGGGATTATAGGCATGAGCCATCATACCTGGCTACTTTTTGTATTTTTAGTAGAGATGGGGTTGCACCATGTTGGCCAGGCTGGTTTTGAACTCCTGACCTCATGTGATCAGCCCACCTCAGCCTCCCAAAGAGTTTATTTTTTCTGGTTCCTCACACAGTATGTGTGACCTCTAAATATGTTACGCATCCATCATCTCACCAACTTTCCATTTCCACTGCAACCACCACCACTGAGAGCCTTCATTAACTCCCTGCTTTTCTACCTAAAGAGCTAATTGAGCCAGGCACCATTACTCAATATTTTTAGTCTTCAGTTGTCCTCCAGATAATGACATTTTACTGGCAGGAAAACATAGACTGAATCAAGCCATTTGTAAAGTCTCTTTGAGCAATAAGTTTCATGATTGTTTGACTTACCTCAACTTTATTAAGAATATTTTTTAAATCAAAATGAAAAATGTGATTTTGAGAGCAAAGTCACCACCAGAATATATCCTCCCCTGGAGCCCAACAGCCCCTGCATCTCCACATCCCTGGGGCTTTGCCAACATCCAACCACATCCACTCAAGAAGTCTGTAGCATCATAACACCAGATGTACCCACCAGTGTAGCCATGACCTCAGCACCTGAGCCCACACAGAGCCTTGTACCCTGGGAAACAGGCAATCTAGCACAGCAAGGAGGCTGCCCCAGGACAAACAGAGCTAATGCACGTGCTTCCCAGAGCCTAAGAGCCACCCACCTCAGACCTGCTGCCACCACCAGTAACTCCACTAGCTCCAGCAGTGGGAAGAAATTCTTCCAAACTCATTTTATGAGGCCAGCATTTGATACCAAAATTGGACAAAAGCACACAAATAAAGAAAACAACAGGCCAATATTCCGGATAAACAAAGGTGCAAAAATCCCGAACAAAATACTAGCAAACCAAATCCAACAGTACACCAAAAATATAACACACCACGATCAGGTGGGGTTTATCCCGGAGAGGCAAGGATGATTCAAAATCACAAATCAATAAATCTGATACATTACATCAACAGAATAAAGGACAAAAACCACATGGCCATCTCAATAGATGCAGAAAAAGCATTTGATAAAGCACAAATAAGAAAGGCAAAAATAGACAAATGCAGTTATATCAAACGAAAAGGCTTCTGCACAGAAAAGGAAACAAATCAACGGAGTGAAGAGAAAACCTGTAGAATGGGAGAAACTATTTTCAAATGAGCCATTCAGCAACAAATGGATAAAGAGACAAATACTGAGAATATACAAGGAGCTCAAACAACTCAATGGCAAAAAAAAAAAAGATAAGATTTAAAAATGGGCAAAGGATCTGAACAGACATTTCTCAAAAGAAGACATACAAATGGCCAGTAAGTAAATGCTCAACGTCACTAATCACCAGAGAAATGCAATGAAAACCACAATGAGACCTTTCTCACCCCAGTTAGAATGGCTATTGTGAAAAAGACAAAAAGTAACAGATGTCGATGAGGATGTGGAGAAAAGAGAAGTTTTACACACTGTTGATGGAATATAAATTAGTACAGCCATTATAAAAAACAATATGGAGGTTCTTCAAAAGTTTAAAAGTGGAGCTATCATATGATCCTGCAATATATGGACTGAATACATGTATTAAAGTATCACTCTATATCCCGTGAAAATGGACTATTGTCAACTAAAAAGAAAAATTAATAAATGAAAAAATGAAAAATCTTCCCAATCTTTTTTCTTATTAATTCAATATAAATTATTTATTAATTTTACACACTATCTAAATGGCAACAAGAATGGATGTTTTACAGTGCAACTGAATCCAAAGGCAAGAATATTATAAGGGGACTGCAAATGGGTAAGGATAGTATAATTTTTAGAAAACAAATTAATAGACAAAAATGAATTGCCCAAGATTTTAAAATCTTCTCCCTATATGCCCTTTGGTTACATAGTTGTAGACCCAGAACATATGAAAATTAAACTTTAAAAATATAAGAATACTAGCCAAAAGGAGAAAATCTTGAGAAGATGCTCTTTGGTAACAAAATTTGAAACGCTCAATTTTCAGAACTAATACTAGTTACTATTTCAGTATCACTTTGCTTCCTGATTCTTCCTTAAAACAGCCTGTAAAATCATTAAAATACTTAATCAGTACTATCAAAATGTACTATCAAACTTTATAAATATGACTACACTTGTAAAGAATAAAGTTTAAAAATAAGCAGCTTCAGCTTATTTGTTCTATTCATAGAACAAATGGCAAGTCCATTAAGTAATATAGCAACAACGTACTGCGCCATTCCATATATCTCAGACTCAACTGGAGAGAAAAAAGTAAATGTTACAAGTTTTCTGCCCAATAGAGGCTCAAGCATCTTAACCTCCTTACATCAATACCCACTTTGCCTCATTTGCATAGCATGTAAGTGTAGGGGTACAACCTCAAAGTATTCTTGTTCTCTCATACCTATGTTTCATCTCCCCCATGGATTCTTAGCTCTACAATGGATGAGAACCCTGTATTTTATGGCATACTGGTACAAAACTGGCTCACAGCAGGCTATTAGCATTTATGGAATAAACATGCAACCACTCAGTTAAAAGATGCTGTTATATAAGGTTAGGAAGAATTTTTGTAGGAAGCATGATAGTTATCTATGCCTACACTTGTTATGAAAACAGAATAGAACAAGTTTAACTATCAGCATGAGAGATTTAGGCTAGATAACTGGAAGATTTTTCTATACAGGTTGTAACATAAAATAATTGTAGTATAATTTGTTTTGAAATCTTTTTTAAAAAGAAGCAATACACGTATTTTTTTAAATGTGGAATGACTAGTTGTAATCATTCCTCAAAGTAGAAATTAGACCAACCACAAGGAGCTCTTCTTGTCCTTCAAGCTACAGAACTTCCAGAGACCTAATTTTCTCAAACAGAATTCAGAAAAAAATGCAGCGAGATCCTTCTGGCCCAGCCATCTCACATCACAGCCTTAACCACTCAACACATGGACATGAAAGATTTCAAGATAAAAGTAGGTGTGTGACCTAAAATCAAAAAGTATCGAAGTCCCTGTTCTAGATTTGCTTCTGATTTGATATAAGACCTTAGGCAAACAATTAATCTGGATATCTGTGTCCTCATTTACTAAATAAGAATATCCTCAAGGGGTACTATACAGTGTACCAGTTTAAGAGTCAAAGCAGTGCTGAAAAAAAAAAATTTAAAGTAACTGAACCTAATAAAACATAAAATATTATTAATGTAGACATTAAATAAAAATAGAGTCCATAAAGCTTCAAATTTACTCAAAATAGCTACAGTGTAAAAGTACTAAGGAAGCTAAAGAAAAATTTTTTAAATTACATTTCAAGTTCTTCATTTTAACATATCAGAATAGAATCGGATTGATTTTTGGTTGCTCTACCATTTACTTATAATGGGTGACTTAGATTACTCACTGAGCCTCCATTTCTGTCTAAAACTAGGCTCATTTTGGTGCTTATCTCGCAGACTGTGTTGCAGATTAAATCAGATAACTTCGGGCACACAATAAACCTTCAAAAACAATTAGTTGCTGTTACTGTTATGAATACGATCATTATTGTCACTGTCATCATGATCATCATCACTTTTTTTTTTTTTACAGAGTCTCACTTTGTTACCCAGGCTGGATTGCAATGACTCAATCATAGCTCATTGTAACTTTGGACTCCCGGCCTCAAGTGATCCACCCACCTGACGTCCTCAAGTGTTAGAATTACAGGCATGAGCCACTGCACTCAGCTCGTCATCACTTTTGTAGGGAAGTAGTATAATATGGTAAAAGAACCGGAGCTTTGTAATTGGACAGAGTCTGGTTCAAATTTTACCTCTGCTATTTATCAGTTGTACAACCATCACCTTCTAAGCCCCTGTTACTTAATCTGTAAGATGGAAGAGTCACCTTCCTCCTAAGGATGTTCTGAGAATTAAATGCAATAATACGAAGCACCTAGCACAACGTAGGTCTCCCAATAAAAGTTTCCTTTTCATCTCTCTTTTTTTTTTCAAAGCCAATTACATGCATCTGTCAAACAGTTAACATTATATAAGTAGGCTGGCTGCAGTGGCTGACGCCTGTAATCCCAACACATTGGGAGGCCGAGGTAGGCAGATCACCTGAGGTCAGTTCGAAACCAGCCTGGCCAACATGGCAAAAGTACATGAAAAAGTACAAAAATTACCCAAACGTGGTGGTGCGCACCTGTAGTCCCAGCTACTTGGGAGGCTGAGATATGAGAATTGCTTGTACCCGGGAGGCAGAGGTTGCAGTGAGCCGAGATCATGCCACTGCACTCCAGCCTGGGTGACAGAACAAGACTCCATCTCAAAAAAAAAAACGTAGAAAAGAGTTGTTCTGGGTACGACAGCAACATAACAAGGAGCAAAGACTTGAGTTCTAACACAGAGGCCACAGTAAACAGAGAGATCTTCCCTGATTGTCCAAGTGCAAATTAGTATGTATTTCTAAATAATGATGTGGTTATTTGTACTAGTGAAAAGTGAGAAAGAACCTGAATGGCCAATAATATAAAAAGGCAGAAAAAATAGGAGTGTTAAATAAATAACAGCATACCTATCTGATGAAATATTGTACAGACACTAAAAATCATATCTCTGAGGAATATCTAATGTTACAAGGAGACGCTCCTGATAAAAATGTCAGGTTTTAAAAAAACACTATAAACTTTATATACATGGTATACCATTTTTGTAAAAATTATACATTATACATTATAAACAGATATGCACGTAGACAGAAAGAAATACAGAAAATATTCATACTGCCGGTCTTTAAGAGGAATACAGCAAGTAATTTTTCAATTCTTTCCTATGCTTTTTAGCATTTACTCTATTATGCTATCCTTCTTCACTGTTTGGTTTCCCCAACTAAAACATAAGCTCTATAACAACAGAGATCTTTGGGGTTTTTTTGTTCACTGCATCTGGACAGTGCCTTGCACATATCAATCATTCAAGACATATTTGTTAATAAATACAAACACATATATGCATTTATATCTATCAAATGAGCATTTATGACTTGCATAATCAGAAAAAAAAAACTTTACTTTGAAAACAATACAATTCCCTGTTACATATTATTATTAACCTAATTCTGGCCTTCAAAGGTAGCAGTTCAGTTTAACCTCTTGCTTTATCATCAACCATCCTTGTCCTGTGTGAGAATTAGTGAAGAGCTCAATGGCCATGACCAACAACTCAAGATTTGGGAGTTTCCAGCTCATACGTCAATTCGTAACAACTTGGATATCAGTCATAGGTGCATACAATGTGAACGATACTGAAAATCTCAAACTTTCTCCCAATACCCACCAGAGAGCCACAGGTATTTTTTCACCTATATTGGGTCACCTAGGTTACAGGGATCACCTAACAGTGAATAAAAATACTGTCCGTCCCTTCAGCCCAAACATCAAATTCAATGGTTAAGAATATTAAATAAATAAAAAGGAATTTTTAAACAAAATAAATGTAAAGGCCTTTCAGTATAACAAATATATGTCTAGCTGGTAGTCAACTGGCAAGTTCATCTATCTAGAATTCAAATGGAAATTATCCATCGTGACGACTCAAAATAGATGTCAAAAAGGCAAATATCCATAGAAAAGCCACCTGGTGTTTTTATGAATAAATTAAGACCAGAGCCTATTTATTCTTAGTTTAGTTAAAATTGTAATAAGGCTGATTATCCAAAGACGAAATCTACCATCAATACATATGTCACTTATGTTCCAGACAGTTTTTAGGTGCCTGAGATGAGCAAGATAGCTATATTCTAGCAGGGGAGGAGAGAAAACAAACATGGGAGCAGGGAAACAGTTAAGTTCAGAGAGTGCTAAGTGCTCTGGAGATTATATCATGTACGATGACAGCCTGGTGCAGCATGGTATATTTGGAAAAGGGGTAGGCATGGACAGTGGCTACTTTAGCTAAGAAATTTATAAACTGAATTACAAGGAGGCAAGAATATAAAGTAAAAAGAGAAATTCACACCAAGCAGAGGAAACACCAAGTACAAAAGAAGGCAACTGCAGCTGCAGCCTGTAAGGCAAGGAGTAAAAGGAAAGGTGGTAGACAAAATTCAATCCTACAGAATGACGTAGGTCATATTACAGGGTTTGGGTCTTATGCTGGGTGTAATAGGACATTACTGCATGGCTTTAAGCAGCAAGGAACTGATAGGCTCTGATTATGAACAGCACAGTAAGGAACACTAACTGCAAGAAAATAAGATAAAATAAAAATACGAAAATCAGATAAAACCTCAAAAAGTCATCTGAAGCAATTTAAAGAAAGGACTAACATTCCTGTACCTCAATCACAGGCCCCAAAGCTATCAGTGGGATTAGAGCACAGTAAATAACTGATGCTCATCAGAATGAGTAGGATTCACCAACAAAACCTAAGAGTACAAAATGCTGCCATGATAAGACACTTAAAATATTTTATAAACTTTATAAACTGTAAAATATATATCATCTAAAAATACTCTTTTTAGAATGGCCAAAGGACTGTATAATTTCTGAAAGTTTCATCTAAATAATTTACTATAATGGTCCAACAAATAAATCTTTAGATAATCAAATTTAGTTTCCTAAAACAATTCAATTTCTAAAAAGCTAAAGTGTTAAGCTCTCCTTAAAATAATAAACACATTTAAAGATCCATGTTCTCTTCCTTACTATTTGCCAGTTATAAAATTCATTTTAAAAATATATTTTTAAATCCATACTCTACCAAACAAAGCCAGTTCTTTCACCATCATTTAAATATATTCCTACCTCCTCACCTCTACTTAGGCCATTGTTTCAACTTCTAATCCTTTACCCCGCTCCTCACTATTCCAACTCAAATCCCATCCCTCACTCTTATCTTCTCTGAGTATGGAAAATCAGGCAAATTTTTTAAAACCTTGTCAGTTGGGGGTGGTGTGGGGTTTACAGCACTCTTATGTGTAACTACCACGGGAGCAGAAATGTAAGCAATCAAAAGTTGTATGCTTTAAAAAAATCCTGAATTTTAAATTTTATTATTTGTATTAACTGCAGTATTCCAGGTTTACTGTTTAGTAGCCTAAATCTTCACATAAGGTTTAAATGTATTAAAAATTTAGGGATTACGAGACCATATATTTTAGAAAATGAACCCAATATGAAATTTAAAAAATTAAACACCCTTAATCAAATAATTCTATCCACTATTCCAAACTGCTTACAAAGAAATTCAGTGGAAATTATCCTGTGAATTAATATCTACCCTTTCTAAAAGATAACCAACTGGAAAAAGAAATTAGGACTTTCCTGTTACCTTTCTTACCACGTGAAAAATGCAGATTGTTTATTCTAAAAATAAATATAAGCTTTTGAATATATTTTTATAATATGGATATTATGTGAATCACTAGGTTTGGAATAAATACCATTAAATGGAGAGTCAAAGTCAACACGATAGAAATATAAATCCAAATTCATATTTCAAAAGGCACTTAGTGCTTGCTTCGACAGCACATATACTAAAACTGGAATGATACAAAGAAGATTAGCATGACCCCTGCTGAAGGATGACACGCAAATTCATAAAGCATTCAATTTTTTTAAGGAACTTCTTCACAAAGAAAACACAGCAGGGGTCTTAAAAATGTTTAAAATGATGAATACAAGAACCTCTTGGCTACAAGAGAGAATTTTCCATTACAAAACTGGAACGTTAGATACAAAATTATTAGTAATGGTTGTTACCTATTACCATTTACGGGTAATGTACATGAGCACAAACAGCTTTTTTTAAATTAGAATTTAAAATTCCCATTTCCTCACTCCTTCCACCTTTTCTTTTTTTTTTAATACGTATTTTATTATTATTATTATACTTTTAAGTTCTAGCGTACATGTGCACAGTGTGCAGGTTTGTTACATATGTATACATGTGCCATGTTGGTGTGCTGCACACATTAACTCTTCATTTACATTAGGTATATCTCCTAATGCTATCCCTCCCCGCTCCCCCCACCCCACGACAGGCCCCAGTGTGTGATGTTCCCCACCCTGTGCCCAAGTGTTCTCATTGTTCAATTCCCATTTATGAGTGAGAACATGCAGTGTTTGGTTTTCTATCCTTACAATAGTTTGCTCAGAATGATGGTTTCTAGCTGCATCCATGTCCCTGCAAAGGACATGAACTCTTCCTTTTTTATGAAGGCATAGTATTCCATGGTGTATATGTGCAACATTTTCTCAATCCAGTCTATCATTGATGGACATTTGGGTTGGTTCCAAGTCTTTGCTATTGTGAATAGTGCTGCAATAAACATACGTGTGCATGTGTCTTTATAGCAGCATGATTTATAATCCTTTGGGTATATGCCCAGTAATGGGATCACTGGGTCAAAAGGTATTTCTAGTTCTAGATCCTTGATGAATCGCCACACTGTCTTCCACAATGGTTGAACTAGTTTACAGTCCCACCAACACTGTAAAAGCGTTCCTATTTCTCCACATCCTCTCCAGCACCTGTTGTTTCCTGACTTTTTAATGATCACCATTCTAACTGCTGTGAGATGGTATCTCATTGTGGTTTTAATTTACATTTCTCTGATGGCCAGTGATGATGAGCATTTTTTCGTGTGTCTGTTGGCTGCATAAATGTCTTCTTTTGAGAAGTGTGTGTTCATATCCTTCGCCCACTTTTTGATGGGGTTGTTTGATTTTTTTCTTGTAAATTTGTTTAAGTTCTTTGTAGATTCTGGATATTAGCCCTTTGTCAGATGGGCAGATTGTAAAAATTTTTCCCCATTCTATAGGTTACCTGTTCACTCTGATGGTAGTTTCTTTTGCTGTGCAGACGCTCTTTAGTTTAATTAGATCCAATTTATCAATTTTGGCTTCTGTTGCCATTGCTTTTGGTGTTTTAGTCATGAAGTCCTTCCCCATGCCTATGTCCTGAATGGTGTTGCCTAGGTTTTCTTCTAGGGTTTTCACGGTTTTAGGTCTAACATTTAAGTCTTTAATCCATCTTGAATTAATTTTTGTATAAGGTGTAAGGAAGGGATCCAGTTTCAGCTTTCTACATATGGCTAGCCAGTTTTCCCAGCAACATTTATTAAATAGGGAATCCTTTCTCCATTTCTTGTTTTTGTCAGATTTGTCAAAAATCAGATGGTTGTAGATGTCTGGTATTATTTCCAAGGGCTCTATTTGCACAAACAGTTCTTTAAAAATTCCCTGATAAAATTATACTATAGAATTATATCTGATAATTCTATTCTTTGTTTTAAAATTTGACTATAATTTAAAATTTTTACTTCACATTTTAATATAAGAACTTTGAATCTAAAAGACAAACACAAAAACAGCTATCTATACTACTGTGCAATAAAGAAACTAAATCATCTTCCCTCCCCAACCTTTTAATCTGGAACCATTCCTTGCCTGTTTTAACTTTTAGGACACTGAACATTTTTCAGGAGTCCAGGTCGTTGTCTTACAGAATATCACACATTCTAGATCAGTCTGATTGCTAATGTTAAACATTTTTAGTAAGAGTACTACACTGGTAATGCTGTAGTACTCTTAGTAAACCTGTTGTAGTACTCTTACCCTGCAGAGGTAAACCCTCATTGAATCACATCAGCATTCACATCATGTAAGCTCCTCCCACTATTGATAATTCTGTTGTATGAGTTGGTTAATGGAGCAAATGCCAGATCTCATCATTGTAAAGGTACATTATTTTTTCCCATTTGTAATCAGAAGTAATCTATGAAGTGAACCTTTGGCATTATGTAAACAAAATGGGTTCCTTTAAAATTTGTTTATGTGCTTTGTCTGAGAAGGATTACTTCTTAATCATAGGAAATCTGAACTTCTCAGACATTCCCACTAGACGATGCTAAATTTTTTCAAAGGCCATCATTTAAGGTAGCGTCTGCCAAATCTCTCCATTTTAAGTGCATTTTTTTCTTTTGTAATTAATAAGCAACACATGAGGCCATGTGAATATCCTGTTCCTCAAAAACTTTCCACTCAGTGTTTTTTCACAATTACAGTCTTTTAATTATAACGTAATTGTGTGCCCATGCTAAAGCTTCAAATTTAAAGAACTACGAAAGTCTCTTCCTTATCCTACTCCAGACTCCAACTCACACTTTTGTAACATACTTTATGTACACTCTGTTAACCACTCCTTGTGCATCCTTCTGGAAGTTTTCAATGTATAAACAAACATATATGTATTTCTTGTCTTCTTACCACAAATGGGATCACAGTACATATATTGTCTTATAACTTTATTTTTTTTTGCTTAATATATCCTGGACGTCTTTCCTATCAGTAGGTATACATTCGTCTCATTCTTTTTAATAACTAAAGAGTATCCTACTTACCATTATTTCATTAGTCTTTTTAAGTATACATCACTCTGTTCGTTCACAGTTTTATACAATTTCCAACAATGTTACATTAAACATCCTTGTACATATAACTGTTCATGTTTTATGTGAATACACTTGAGTAAAATTTCTAGAAACATAACTGCTGGGTCCAAATGCATGTGTAATTTCTTTTCTTTTGATAAACACTGCCAAACTTTCTTTTTAAATTGCATTAATTTCTGCTGCCATCAATAGCAATGCTGTTTCCTCATCTCTTCTTCCTCATCAACACTGGACATTAGCAAATTCTTTAATCTTTGCCAATCTGAGAGGTAAAAGAAAAATAGCAGCTCACAGTCTTTTAATTTTTATTTTTGTAAATAAGAAAGTCGAGCATCTTTTCATGAAATTATTGAATATTTGAAATACTTTATGAATTGCTTATTTATAGGCTCTATCCTTTTTCTATTAAATATTCCTAAGAATAAGATTTTAAACAATGTATTTGAAGAAGTGTAAAACAAGTTTCATTATAATATTCATAAAACATTATGTTAGTTGGTAATTTCTACCTAAGATACTCTCCCACCAGAGAAAAATCTATAGTTTCTGCGAGTGTATACTTTCACTACCTTTAATACCCCTTTACCCAAGTGACCTATAGATTGAAAATACTTTCATAAATGTACTAGAGAATTTCCTATATCAAATCTCCTTAATTCATTTTTTAAGAAATCAAATTTCTATAGGCAAGTAGTAGGAAACAATTTAAAATTATGAAATCAGCATATTGATCTTTAACATTTTAGAACCATTAATTCATCTAGGATTTCTCATTTAGTATGAAACCAAGAAGACATTTCCAAGAACAGTGAAACTAAAAATCTAAATTAAATCTGTCTAGAGAGAGCACAGTACATCTTTTACTGTTATATGAGCTACTCTCTTTCTACTTAAAAAGTCAATCTTGTATATACCTGGAGTACACGGTCACGGGCTAGAGTGTGATAAAACTTGCCTGATCAATGTAAAAAGCTGTGCCTGCACGGATCTCTCGTCGTTGTTTGAGATCAGTTTCAGTGGTGTCCCTTGACAGGGCAATGTATTCGACCTCCCGTTTGGTCAGCTCCTGTAGAGAAGAGAAAGAAATTATTCCAAAAATAAAATCAAATTTCCAGCATATGATTTGGAACAAGTTATCTGACAATGCCACTGCCCTTGAGAAGTGCATTTTTAAACCTAATTCTGGATTGAAACTTGTTGAGTCTAAGCTTTGGGAAAAAATAAATTGATCAATAAGTTAATCAAAATATCTATATATTATCCTCAGAGCTCTTCTTCTATGGCACTCAATCCTACTACTTAAGCAATAATAATCAAAATTCAATTTTACAAACCTTAATTTTTCCTGTAGAATTATTTCCAAATATAATGAGCAATAATTTGACAGTATTACTATTTTGCCCACAAACTATAGCCATTTCTATAAGTAATGTTCATCTTTTTTAAAGGGGTGATTTAGATTAATTTATTCCATGGATCGATGTTTGCCAAGTGTGTACAGTATGTCAGGTACTTTACCAAATGTGAAAACAAGGTAAAAATACCAATAATCAGCCGGGCGTGGTGGCTCACACCTATAATCCCAGCACTTTGGGAGGCCGAAGTGGGTAGATCACTTGAGGTCAGAAGTTCAAGACCAGCCTGGCCAACATGGTGAAACCCTGTCTCTACTAAAAATACAAAAATTAGCCAGGTATGGTGGTGCGTGCCTGTAGTCCCCGCTACTTGAGAGGCTGAGGCAGGAGAATTGCTTGAACCCAGGAGGTGGAGGTTGAGGTTGCAGTAAGCCGAGATCACACCATTGTACTCCAGTCTGGGCAACAAAGCAAGACTCCATGTCAAGAAAAAAACAAAAACAAAAACAATAATCAGGTAAACAGAAGGTAAACACACATGCATAGTTGTAGGAGAAGTAAAACGAGGATTTAAAAAAAGGAGAGGAAGGAGGTGAAGAAAAAGGAGGAGGAAAAGGAAGGAGAAGAAGGAGCAGGAGGAGGAGAAAAAAATCAAAAAAAATCATGAGATTTGAAGGGGAAACTATGCAGAATTCTTCTGTTTCAAGATAATTTATCCATCCTTAAAAGTCTTTTGCCCTATAATCATGTACAAAAAGTTTTTAACGTTATCTTTGGTTTTACAATGTTGAAGTAAAAACAATGACATTCTCTAATCAAATAAGGCACACAATAAGTTTTTACTAAACATGGGGAACAAACTGATTTACTGAAGCGTAACGGAAAATGGGAATGAACACGCCATTAATGCCAAAAAGGGATATTGCCATACAAGGGGATTTTTTTTCTCCATCCTATCTCCATATGCTACTGATAAAAACATATTGTTGTAATTTATGTCTTCTTTAATGTGCTTGTCCCCATGTTACATAACTTTATGTATGTAAAGGAGGAAAAAAAATATTTTTCTTTTTTTTTTTTTTTGAGACAGTTTTACTCTGTCACCCACACTGTTGTGCAGTGGTGTGATCTCAGCTCACTACAACCTCTGCTTCCCAGGTTCAAGCAATTCACATGCCTCAGCCTCCAGAGTGGCTGGGACTACAGGCATGTGCCACCATGCCTGGCTAATTTTTGTATTTTTTAGTACAGATGGGATTTCACCATGTTGGCCAGACTGATCTCGAACTCCTGACCTCAAGTGATCTGCCCACCTCGGCCTCTGAAAGTGTTGGGATCACAGGCATGAGCCACCGCACCCAGCCTAAAAGGAGGAAACATTTTTAAATAGAGAAAATACAGAGCAGTGGCAAAGACGTGGTGATACCAAAGGATGTTTCCCTAAAAACAAACGAATTGGCTGACAGAGCACAATTTTGGAGTAGAGTAGCAATGTCCGTTGTTGGCAGGTATTTACTTCTTGCTTCTGGAACACATCACTAGTATCTTCACGTCTGCTTCATTGACTGGCTGGATGTGATCTCCCTCAAAGAAAAACCCTGTCATTTACAATAGGCTTCCATTGGTTGACAAAGTTACATATGTCTCTTACTGTTAAATTGCACAGAGTTAGACCCTGAACTGCTACATGGTCATTATCCTCAGCTTCCTTTGCTCTTCATCAGCCATGACAAGCACCAAAGTCTCCTCAGGTGCTGATTCACAAAAGAGGCATGAGTTCATTCACAAACAGCCCCAGGAGCAGCAGATGGAGGAGGGAGGAGTGGTATGATTTTTTTGAACAAACTACCAAAGTCCTTTTATATGAGTTAAGTATAAAATAAACACAACTAGGAAATTATTCCTATTTATTTTCTCATGGTTTAACATGCTTGCCCCAAATTTTCTGCCTTTAAAGATCTCATCCACTCTGGCTATCACTATACATAGGCTGTTATTCTTAGGGGCAATAGTACTCACTGCAGTGTGCAAGGTGGCATAGGCTAGTATTAAGTTTTCTTATGTGTATCCACAGCTTAAGGTTGCCTCAGCTCCATTCCACAATTTAAAGTGAGAGTGTTGTTGGTTTCTTTTTTAAAGACACAGGTTTTACATTTACAAACCTATGTTGCATTTTTTAACCAACAAGGCTTCTCATAATCTCTTAGTCCCTCTCATTTCACATTCTCAATAAGCTCAAAGCCTTGCCAAAAACAAAATCTCAGTGAGATACTGTGGTCTTTGAAATAAGCAAGGTAGCAAGTGCACATCTTAAAATTAAAAAGGCTTGGCTGGGCACGGTGGCTGTAATCCCAGCACTCTGGGAGGCGGAGGCAGGCAGATCGTGAGGTCAGGAGTTGGAGACCAGCCTGCCCAAAATGGTGAAACCCATTTCTACTAAAAACATGAAAAATTAACCAGGTGTGGTGGCACATGCCAGTAGTCCCAGCTACTTGGGAAGCTGAGGCAGGAGAATCACTTGAACCCAGGAGGGAAAGGTTGCAGTGAGCCAAGATCAAGCCACTGCACTGCAGCCTAGGCGACAGAGAGAGACCCCAGCTCAAAAAAAAAAAAAAGAAAAAAGAAAAAAGGCTCTAGATCTGTAATTCTCAGTACCTGATTCAGCATTCTTAGATAAGACACTTTTATCTTATATATTCATAAAGTGAGGATGGCTCTACAGTGGCACGTTTTACCTCACAAACTAGTTCTAGGGATAAATAAAACATACGAAAGCAACGAGCTAGTGTAAGTTAGGCTCTGATTTATTCATGTATTTATTATTTCTGCCCCACATGATTTTTGAAGTACCAAAGAAGATTCACCACTG
This sequence comes from Macaca thibetana thibetana, assembly GCF_024542745.1. Lineage (NCBI taxonomy): Eukaryota > Metazoa > Chordata > Mammalia > Primates > Cercopithecidae > Macaca > Macaca thibetana. The sequence goes on from NC_065594.1 coordinate 20,562,511, forward strand.
AAATAAAAGAGTGTACAAGGTAGATTTCAGTAGCATAGAAATCAATCATTTCATAGCAAATAATACAAGGAACTTAAGTTTAAATAAGGTTTTTCTCTTCATCCTAAAAAACGTCTTCAGAACACAGCTTCATCCGGTGGCATTCTTCCATTAATCATCAGGGTAATGCCTACTAATACTGACAAAATAATGGAAAACACTTGTAAATTTTCTTTTTTTGTTGTTTGTTTTTTGTTTGTTTGTTTGTTTTTTGAGATGGAGTCTCACTCTGTCGCTCAGGCTGAAGTGCAGTGGCACGATCTTGGCTCACTGCAACGTCCACCTCCCAACTTCAAGTAATTCTCCTGCCTTAGCCTCCTGAGTAGCTGGAATTACAGGCACCCAGCACCATGCCCTGTTAATTTTTATATTTTTAGTAGAGCCGAGGTTTCACGATATTGGCCAGGCTGGTCTCAAACTCCTGACCTCAGGTGATCCACCCACCTCGGCCTCCCAAAGTGCTGGGATTACAGGTATGAGCCACTGTGCCTGGCCACGACTTGCAAATTTTCTTATTTGTCTTGAGATTTCAGCTTCAATTCACTTAACAACAGTTCTCAAAGAACTGTAAATGTTTAAGAGGACAACATGTCAGAAAGGGGAAACACGGGATTTCAACTTTAGCTCTATTATTTACCAGCTGGATAAAGCTTGAGTGAGTTATTTAACCTCTGTGAACTTGTTTTCTCATCTATTTAAAGAAAACACAAAGAGATATGTAACACAGAAGACATACTCTACAGACCTTAGGCTTCCTTTAAAGACTGCACAACTTCCAAAAGTCAAGGGAATTGTCTGGCGTTTTAAAATGTGAGCCTGAGATAAGGGAATGTTCACTAAGCAGTATAATACCAACTTTTGTTTTGTTAACTTCAGACTTGCTGATTCTATCTGCTACTCATTGCCTGAATTTATATCTCTTTTCTACTGGAAGTGGGGTACTTTCTAGTCACAGTAAAAATTTGCTAAAGCTATGAAAGGTAAATATACATTTGACTCCCAAATAACTTATGCCAAACACTTTATAAACAAATCACTCTTTGATGTCAGCATTTGTTTCAAATAATGACTAATTCTGATATTTTTTTATAAATTCTTAATCTTACTTTATTTCATAGCTTACAAAGTTCAGACCCTTAGAAATTGACAAGAATTAACTGCTCACCAAGTACTGCATAGCAATAGAGCGTCGAAGAGGCCCAGGAGGTCCTATTAGAAAGACATCTTGCCCCAAAAGATCCTTCTGCATTATCCATCTTAGATGCTGAACTACAGATTGAGCCAGGGAGTCTGAAACTATAAAGAAAAAAGAGAAAATGAAGTGCAAATTTAAGTATTACTTATAATATAAATATCCAAGTAATGTGAGCATATTTATATATATGTATATATAAATGTATATAAAATATATGTCTATCTGTGTATGTATTTATAAACATATGTATATAAATAGATATAAACATATACATATGTTTATCTGGACAAACATATAGACGCCTGGTGAATTTTCACATAGTTTACAATAAAACCATTATTGTCAATGCTAAAACAAGATTAAGTTTATGATATCACAAAGAATTATATATTCCTTACTTTAAAGCTTTCCATAACATTTGAATAATAACCTATAACTGTTCCTAAAGAAATAAAAGTTATTGTCAAGGATGATTTGAGGAACTGATTTGATTACTTCAATCACAATTTTATAGTCCAATCTTTTTGTTCTAAAAGAGAGAGAAGACGAAATCATCCCAGATAGTTAATGATTATTATAGTCTCAGAAAATCTGAGGAAAGCATACTACAACTTAAGTTGTAAGATCATGGTTAGAAAATTTGATGTAGACTTAAAACTACTTCCTCAGAATTAACTATTTAAGTCTATTTTATACCAAACTCTTTTGTGAATAGAAGACCACCCCATGCAATGCCCTTCCAAGTCTACTATTAAATCACCCCATCAGTGTGCTCATCTTCTAACTAAGCATTTTCTAAAACGTTTAAATTAATATAATTAGTTTGTTTTTGCTCATATGTAAATCACCCAGTGAGTCCATTCCTGGGTATAAAAGAAAAACTCATAACCTTGTACATCAGGAGACACGTAGAAAACTCAGAGCAGAATGGTCCAAAATAAAACTGGAGAGAGGACAATGAATAAATACACGGAATGGAATATTATACGCAACAAAAACAGAATAAAAGACCCCCACTTCCAATGATATGTTTAACACTTAAAGGTGTAATATTGAGTGAAAAAAAAGAATAAATCATGTATAATATAATACCATTTTGATAAATCTCAGTAAACTAGCAAATGAATTCTTTAGAAATAGATACATATGTGATAAAACAGTACTTGAAAAAGCAAAATGGCAAGGGAATGGTAAGTTGATGATAATTGGATACCTGGGGGTAAGGAGTGGCCATGGAATCAAAGAGATTCTCATGTATAGCTTCAAGGATATTGGTAATATTGTAGTTCTTACATTAGATGTGGGTTACAGTGTTTGTTTTATTATGTTGCATTTTATACAAACAGACACAGACATCTATATTACATAACATCTTTTGTATGTACAAAATACTCCATACGTGTTAAACTTTGTTTAATCACCCACTGAGGTCACAGATAAGTTCCAAGATCCAACTAAGAAAGCCTAGGACTAAATATCTAGTGCTTCTCCTCCTCTGACAGCACAATATTGTTAGGGTAGTCTCTCCTATACTCCCCTACCCCAAAGAAAGCAAACATTTAATCATTGGAAGAGATAATTTCTGATTTTCATTATCCTGGTAGGAAGATCAAGGACAAGGTTTTGGGCAAATTGTTTGGTTTGTCATGTCACTGGGGTCACACTAAAGCATATTACAATCTCCCCAGAACCAATGCCCATATGTCTGAGACTAATTACTCAGTAAAACTGTTTGGTTTCTCTCTTGTTTTTACAAATCCTGTAAGACATGCATCCCTAGCGGGATAAAATCCCTAAGACATGCATCCCTCGTGGGATAAAAGTTGGTTCCTGGAAGGGGGACTTGAAAAAAATGTTTAGATGTTACAATAGTTTGTGGTCCTCGGCCAGGCACGATGGCTCACACCTGTAATCCCAGCACTTTGGGAGGCCGAGGCAGGTGGATCACCTGAGGTCAGGAGTTCAAGACCAGCCTGGCCAACATGAGGAACCCTGTAGTCCCAGCTACTCGGGAGGCTGAGGCTGAAGAATCACTTGAACCCAGGAGGCGGAGGTTGCAGTGAGCCAAGATCACGCCACTGCACTCCAGCCTGGGCGACAGAGTGAGACTCCATCTCTAAAAGGGCACAGTACATAAACAGATATATAACATATCTATAGTATTCAAATTTCATGGGGTTAAGAAGGAATAATGATAGGGAGAAAACACCCACAGGAGAGTAATAAAGAAAAACAGATTGAAAAATACTGCTCTAAGACCTATACTTTTGAGCAATCTATTAGGTAGTTTCATGATGCTAGTATGCAACTGGCCTGAGTCTAGAGAGTTAATCTATAACTATCACATGCCCTTTTATCTATTTTCTTTTCTGCTTGAAGCTTAAATCAATCTTTATAATATACAGTCTATGATTTCTTGCTTCAAGACAAGTCAGCCTCCTTGCTGCTTAAGGATGAAACAAAATAAGAGTTAAGACGCCTTAACTTCTTTATTAGTAAAACTACACAGTGTTCCCCATGCTGCAAATCTATTACCTCTTCCTATTCTGATATCAAACATATAATTAAAAACTTAAACACTTCGGGTTTTTTCTTTACATTTTCATAAATCTCAGCTTAGTTTGGCCACAGGCATTCTCTATAGTACTCTCACAGTTTTGTGTCACTTTGTATTCAACTTTGGCAATGTGCCTGACCTTCCATTACCTGGACTTGATAATTTAAAATCCAAAATTTGTAAAGTTCTAGAAGGTAAAGCCAAGTTGGTTTCTTTAACTTCCTCCCACCTTTTATTATTTATAACTATTGGTAACTATTTATAATTATGGAGTCTCAATTTAGTTCTATACGTCCAGTTCGTTTTGAATGTTTTGACCTTGGAACCATATTCATTTTCAAGATTTTTTAAAATTTAAGGTAGCGGTTCCTAATCAAATGTGAGGCCTGCCCCTCATAAATTTTCTGTATAATAAAGTGCTGATGTTTAGGAATAACTTATCTTTTCATTTTTTGAAGCAAACTGGAGCAGAAGTGAAGTTATAGCCATAATAATAGAGCCATTTATACGCCAGAGTACTTTCTTAAATAGAAGAGAAAAGCATGGAGTATTTAAAGCTAGAGCCCTGGGAATTATGCATCATCTTGTTTATGCTCATGGGAGTGTCTTCCACTTCAGCGTGATGCACATGTACTGAGAAACACTGCCCTAAGGCACATCTGACTAGTCTCAGTCCTTCCTTTATTCTTACCACTCAACAGTGGTTCTCAACTGGTGACCATACTGCTACCACTCTAGGCCTGCCAGGAGGCATTTGGAAAATGTCTGGGAGTACTTTGGGTTGTTGCAAAGCCTTGGGGAATGAGAAATAATTTGATACACCACTGATATTTTGTGATGGTAAATGCAATGACCAAGACAGTCTCATCCTGCCCAGTATGTCAATGGCAGCATAGCTGAGAAATACTGTGTAGTCATTATTTTTTCTCAAGGCCTCTGTTGCCTGCACACCACTAATGAGTTTGTCACAATTAAGCCCAGAGAAAGAGTTTCTCTCTATTTCCTTTACCTTCTGAAAGATAAAACTTTTAGGGAGGAAATCAGTGGAAAATAAGTTATACCTTTAGATTAAGCCTGTAGGAGTTGTAAGGATATCTAAGGCTCTCATCACATTCCAATTTTACATAAGTTTTTTAATACATATAAGCTACCTCTGAATCCCACGGCTGGCCTTGTAGTCTATGGCATACCTTCACGAAGAACACATATTTTCCCTGCTTTTATTCTCCCCCAATAACAATACTAATAATGGTCATAATTTATTGCATTTCTATCAATTAACAGGTAAACATACAAATGATTTTTCATATAGAATCTCATAACAATTCTAGAAAGCAGTAGACCTATTGTATAAGGACACAGATTCGAGACAGACCGGCTGGGTTCAAATTCCAACTCTACAGAATTTACTAGCGATGTAACCTTAATCAAGTTACTTAACCTCTCTGCTCAGTTTCTTCATCTGTATGATAGATATAATTGTACTTACTTATAAAGTTGTTATGAGGATTGTATTAAACACTTAGAACACTGTCTAATAATAGTAAATGCTGCGTTTATTAAATACTCATTACTCCCATTTTACAATAAGAAAATCAAAATTGGAAATGTAGTATCATTTGTCTATAGTTGGTAAGTCCATAAACCAAGAGTTACACCTAAGCCGTTTAAGTCCAAAACTTGTATTTCAGTCATTATACTCTACAGACCCGTCAAAAGCTTTTCAACAGGTGTCCAGCTTCAGGTGCAAGATTTTCCCTACAAGTGTGGACCTCTCAGGGCTACATCAAATTTAGTGGACTTGCTGTTCCAGCCAATAGTTCTACTTCTTTTTGGTGGTATCAATGATATGTTTTATTCCTTTTATTAAAATTTCAAGTTTATTTTGTAGTGAATATTGTTATTGGAGGATCTCCTTCTCAAAGAAAATCCAACTTTCACTTATTCATGTTTTAGTATGGTGTATTTTGTCAAAAAGCATGTCTGTATTTAATGTGTCAGGAAATTGCATTAAACTACTGAAAGAAAGCATCATGCAGTGCTATGTGGTATCTGTGGTATATTTTACATTAATGCTTGAAACTAGCTGTATTTTTAGAATGGCCTCAAGAAAACATGAGTCATACTTAAAAGCATGCCAGAAATAGAAACAAGATTTAAGACTGTACATTACGAACATCTGCAAAACAAAGTGCCAAACTGCCATACATAACCTAATATAAACATAGCAGAGTACACGAGAGAAATCCCCAGCTTCAATGTTTGCAGGCACAAGATGCTACCTTCCAGGAGTCCACATAATAATACACTGATGTCAAAACAATCCCGAAGAGCTTGATCCTATATTCTAAGATTCCTTTTCTAGGTAAAGATAAAAACATGTAGTTCATGTTGGCCTAAATCCCGGACTCAATTCCTAACCAATATTTGTTTTCAAAAAATATGTACTATTTTTTGCCTGGCCATATTCAAAGGCTTTAAAGTAATTTTATCACAGTTACCTAAATTATAATTTTCTCCCTTCATGAACTCAAATTTTCATTTAAGTTAAAATTAAAATTCTAGAAAATTAAGCATAGGTCAGATTCTATTATAATAAATCCTTCAAAACTGTTGATGTTTTCTTAGTATCCCAAAAAGCACCATAATATAATGGAGGGGGGAAAAAAAAAAGCCTTTGAAACCAGACAGACCTATTGCGATTTTTTCATCCTGTCTTTTATCCATGTCCTCAGACAAGCATTTTGACTCTTTCGGATCTGTTTCCTGATTTTCTTTTTTAATTTTTTTTATTATACTTTAATTTCTGAGATACATGTGCCGAACATGCAGATTTGTAGTTTCCTTATTTTCAAAATAAAGATAATAATACTTATTGAGTAATGGTTTGTGAGGATTACAGGTAAAGCACTGTGCCCACTTCTTCAGCCAGTGAGAACCAGTTATGGGAGAATTATTCAAGTCTCATCCTCACCTGCAAACTCCTATCTCTGTTGTGTACCCTGGACACCAGGCTGTATAGTGTGGACTTGGTGGATACGAATAGGCTCCTGAGTTTACACTCATCTACCACATCACAATGCGAGATTTCAAAAGAAGCATGACTAACCTCCTCACGGCAACTATGTGCTCATCTGCTGAACTTTCCCCTATTTACCATGTAACATTCTGTAGTTAGATATAATGGACATGAAGCGTAAAAATATGTAGCCCCAAAGTCCTCATTATTTACAACACAAACTAACTGAACTAAAAAATTAATTTATTCACACAGCTATATTTATTAAGGATCTACTATATGCTCAGTACCAAGAATACAAAGATGAGTAAAATAAGGTTCTTTGAAGACGTCAAAAGAAATAATACATATATAAAACATCGGCTTATACAGCTTATATAAAGTCAATCATTTATAAAGTGGGTTGATGTTTCTGTGATACAATATAGCTGTTATCAAAACTAAACAATACCTACAGCATTGGCCAGCACAGTGCTCAGCACAGAGAAGATATTCAGCTTTTCTTAAAATTGGAAAAATTCATCAATATGTATTAAATAATTATACATATCCATATTCAATGACTGTCATGTTGTTCACTTTTTGTGT